>NC_071669.1:61000000-62341250 GCF_028554725.1 Zeugodacus cucurbitae | reverse complement strand
AGTGTAGGCACAGTCTTAAGGCAGTTGAGAATAACTATGAAACTGGAAATTAATTCAAAATTGGGCTGGTTTTCGGAATAAATTTCTTTATTATTTATATGAATTTCTTATAATTTGCTTTAAACGAACTATTTTGTGACAGCTATTATCATATTAGTATGCGAATTAGGTGCTTGTATATATATTGCAATAAAATCAACTAGTTACAAACTAGTTACAAGTTCATGCAATTTATAACTAGTTGAGTTATGTCTTTATTTTCACAAAAAGAATTGTTTCTTCATTATTGATATTATTTTAGCTTTCAAAAAAATAAAAATTCAAATTCTTTCGAAGCACCAGATTCTTTTTTTTAGATTTTCAGTCTAAAAAAATTTTTGCATCAAAAAAAGTTTTCGAACTTTCATCGAATATTTCCCACAGGCCTGCTTTGACTTGAGAGAAATTTAATACAGCCCCAAATTATTTTTATTTAAATTATAATCTTCGTATGTACTTGAAGCTCCTTAATTGAGTACTCTCCAATTGTTGGTGTATATGTAAAAATACGGGTTTCGAACCAAAATCCAGTTTTGTAAGCTTTTCTGTATTTTTTTGTAAATATAAGGAATTTAATTAAGTGTATACATATTTTATATATGTATCTCCATAAAAGTATAAACAATTTTGAGTTTAATGATTTTGAGACGTCACAGTATTAATGGAAATTTGAATACATTTTGTAAATATTGATCAGCTGATTTCGAATACTCGTATTCTTAATAGAAGGAAAGAGGAAAGGAAAAAAATAGTTTTTATTAAAAACAAATTCGGAAAATAGCACTTTTCGACATTGAAATTTTATGCTGAAGATTCTGAAAGTTTTTGAATTGCTTTAGTCTTTAGTTCAGCTACTCAAAATTTATTTCAAATTCGAAAAAAAAAAAATTCTTTCCAATTTTATTTAAAATGTCACTGCTTCTAAGATTGGTTATGCTTTTCAGCCAATGTAAAGGCATTTGTCAAAGTCTCAAGTAAGCAGCATGATTGCTCAATTTTAAATAATATTTTTTAAATAAAAATGACCGTCACTTTATTTAAGTTAACAATTTGTTTTTTTTTATAGTTTTTTCATCCAACGCACCAACCAGACAAAGCGCATGCGCGTGAGCATCCATTTTACTGCAAACAGCTGTGCCATACACATTTACACTTACTTAAATGCAAATGCATATGCGTGTGACTGGCTGCAAATAGTTTAGTTGCTTTTTGAATGACAGCAATTAAAATCGAGTTATTTCGTGTAGCATTTATGCAAATTTAGAATTGGAAAATTGCATGCATGGAAGATTTTTTTTGTATGAAAAATGTCGCATGTTAAAGACTTAATTTTTTATTTTTATTTTTGTGGATTTATTCAGTTTGCTTGCGTAATTGAGGATTACTGTTCTGCAAATCTACCAATTTACGCAATAAATCAACTAACCTCTTTTAATATTCTTAAATTTTTTATAAATTTTTTTTTTTGTGAATTGCGCTTCAGAATTTAATTGAGCTAACTGCATATTAAACAATTTTGTCAATTTTTAGTTACGAACATTGAAGTGATGTTTTTATAAAAAAAATTGAAAAATTTAACATTTATGTGCAACGTGTGTTTGTAAATTCGAATTGCTTGCAGTCACTTGTTAATATTGCATATTCATGTTCTTCACTGAAAATGTCAAACTCATCAAATCGCATACGCATCAACATTCTAAATTGACCTGATTGGAAAAATTGATGAGCAATTGCACATAAGTGGAGGCTTATGTACATATGAGCGTATGTCAGTAATCTGTATGAATATTGAAAATATGTGAACGCAACTGGTTGTAAGTAAGAAGGCTGCACACCTACGTACATTTTTAAATATTCTTGTGTTTATTTGTGCGCATAAATGATAATACAAAGACACAAGCAACATGAAATGTCCTTTTAATTGCAATTTAATATGACAGCCTTTATAGCTTGCAGTTTGTACATTGTCCTTGCAGCCCGGTCTATAGTGTTGCTGAAGCATTTTAACAGTTCATTAAAAATATGGTATTCGTGCTTAATTATGAGTGTATAATACTCGTATATATAAATTGCTGTTTTTATTTAACCGCAAGTATATGCGTTCAAACATATCTGTATATAAGTGCATATATAATATTCAGCTTGAATCCATATAATTTATAACAGTAAAAAAATTGTCCACCATGCTCTTTTACTTTCAACGAATAAAAATGTTTGCGCTGCAAACAAAACAAAGGATTTCGAGTGAAAGTTTTAATTGAGCGGATTTATTAAGCTACAACATACTATAACATATGTGACATTACGTATACGCCGTGTGTTCCCAAAAGCACGTGTATTTATGCATTTATGCCAGTTAAAACAAGTGTTTCGTTGTAAAATAGCTCGAAAGGCAGTTAGTTATCAGGGTTACACACAGTAAAAACAAGAGTTTCGATGTAAAACTCTCGGCAATCAGTTAGTTATCAGGGTTACACATATTATTGTGCTCTTTAATTCGAAATTTATTTTTTGTGACAGCCACGTATACGCCGTGTGTTCCCGAAAGTACGTGTATTCATGCATTTATGCCAGTAAAAACAAGAGTTTCGATGTAAAACTCTCGGAAGGCAGTTAGTTATCAGGGTTACACATATTATTGTGCTCTTTAATTAGAATTTTATTTTTTGTGACAGCTACGTATACGCCGTGTGTTCCCAAAAGCACGTGTATTTATGCATTTATGCCAGTTAAAACAAGTGTTTCGTTGTAAAATAGCTCGAAAGGCAGTTAATTATCAGGGTTACACACAGTAAAAACAAGAGTTTCGATGTAAAATAGCTCGAAAGGCAGTTAGTTATCAGGGTTACACATATTATTGTGTTTTTTAATTCGAAATTTATTTTTTTGATAACAAAATTTATTTCAAATTTTTTATTTATTTAATTTTATTTAATTTTATTTTATTTTATTTTTTTATATTTTATTTTATTTTATTTTATTTTATTTTATTTTATTTTATTTTATTTTATTTTATTTTATTTTATTTTATTTTATTTTATTTTATTTTATTTTATTTTATTTTATTTTATTTTATTTCTATTTTATTTAATAAAAAAAAATTATTAAATCAAAAAGATAAAATTCTTAATTTAATATAATTTTTTTTTAAACAAAATATTTTCTAAAATATTCTATATTTCTTCCGCAATCATTAGTGTGTTGCGTGTTCATATTAATTTAATTTTTTTCTTGCATTCATAATCAAATTTGACGCTGCCAATAAATAACAAATTTAGGCGGAAACGAATTGATATTCGCACAAATTATAACTACACTAATTGGGAAAAGGTATTATAATACGCACGCATGTTAATTAGACTAACTAGTTTGATATTTGATTAGCAGCGAGATGTGTGGACTTGCGTCAGCGAAATGTCGCTATGGAGCATAAAACTAGCATATTTGCTGTTACATAAACAGGCTTATACATAGCATTAAAAAAACATAAATATATATAAAAAAATATATATGTATGTATATGCATAAATCGAAAAAAACGACATTCTTAAATTAAGCTTAATAAAATAATAGCACCGGTTCTAGAACAATAGCGCGCACATAAACCTTCGCACATATTTATTGACCTATGCACATATAAATATACATATTTATATTGTTAACAAGCCATAAATTTTGCGTTGAATTCGAAAAAAAATTGTTAATAATGCTAAATATAGAAAACTTTTTTTTTTCGATGGTTCAACAAGTATATGAAAACTTGTATCACACACTATATACATATATACTACAATTGTTATATAATGTGTCTATTCGTTTAGCCAGCATAGCTCATCAATAATTTTAACTAAACCAAAGTTAGTGGTTTTTGAAACCAGACCAGTTCAAACCAGCCAGCGCCACATAAAAAGCGAAAATTAGCAATACAATTCGATAAAAATCGCACGCTTATATAATAAAAGAAAAATGAAAACAAAAACAAAATAAATTTTGAAAGCGAAACACTCGTTTTTCGTGTATTTCAAAAACCAGCCAGCACAGCTAAGTACCAGGCTATGTGGCAACGGCTGAGTTCTTGTCTAATGTATGTAGGTATGTTGATGTATGCGAAATGATTCTTTGCGCCGCCAATTTTGGGTTGAAAAAATGAAGAATATCAAGTTTCTATAATATATGTGTGTATACCTTAATTAGACACACACTTGGCAGCGCTGATTCAATACTTTTGCTGCAGCAATAAACAAATTTATACAATTTTTATTTTTCTCAGTAAAGTTTCATTTCAACAATTTTTCATTTAATTTATTTTCAATACTTCGACAAAAGTGGAAGTAGCAGGCAAACGACCTTCACTTTATGTTTGTTATAAAAAAACCAGAAAAATCTTTTGATTAATGTTGCCAGCAGCTTTTGTTGGTGTTAAATTGCGTTGAAAATTTTATTTTCAGAATTTTTTATGAACCGCTTTTTTTCAGAAACCGGCAGACATATTTGGTGTATGCTTCAAGCAACTAATATATTGTATTTATTGAAACAGTGAGTTTGAGCCATATTCTGTCGAACGCTTGCAGCTAGCCGCAGGCTTGTTACACCTGCTAACGCATTAGCTGCTCACACTTTGACATTGACCGCACTCAGCTCGGCTTATCACAGCTCCTAATTAATTACATTAAAAAGTTTTCCGTAAGCGTCGAAGTTACAAACAAACTTCCGGCGTACGCTGAACCATTACAACACCTGCTTTGCAGCGCTGCTGGCAGTCAAATAAATATTTATATGTAAATAATTATATATTTGTATATAAACAGAAGCAACGCTGCGCGTGTGTAATGCGTTAATTACGATTCGCAGTCATCATCATTGAGATGCGCCACTTGATGGCCCGCCGCGCTTTGGGTGAAGGCAAGCCGTGTCATTACCACCGTTAGCGCGCCAATTAATCGCTGTAACATTAACTCAAGTATTCATAATAACATTTTAAGAGAATTTCATTTCGTTTCGTTTTCTTTTTTTCGCTTTTTGTTTTTGTGGTTTTTTGTAATTTAAGAATTTTGCGTGAAATTTTACAGCCACTTTTTTCTGTTCACGGGGAGAAGTTCAATAAACTTGTGTGTGTGAGAAAACACCGCCAATAAACAAATTACACGCTTGCAGTCAACGTACAGCGGCGCAAAGACCTAAGGCGGCTTTAGAAATGGGTGCATATGTTTGTTCACATATTTGATTAATTTCGGCGTAATATTTCAATTTTGCGCAATGAAATCGCAAATGATTTTTGTACGCTTTCAGACAAATTACAAATTTTTTGCTTTTGAGGAGCATACTCAATTCGATTAATCGGTTTTAGACGATTGCTGAGGGTGCGGATTTCAAAGGCGCGTTACTGATCAAGCGTATGCTTGCAGGAGTGGAGTCAAATAACATTTAATTAATTCCGCGATTCTTCTGGTAGTAAAAAGGAAAATGAGTCTTTAATTTCGGATATATTGATAGAGGATAGCTGAGGGAATATGTGGATTGAATTAGGAAAGAATATTGGAAAGAAATTGAATACAAATCGAACGGAATGAGGAATAGGAGTAGGGAAGGAACATCATTCTAACGGGAATGGGAAACGGAATGTATGAAAAATATTTGGAATAATACATAGGAATAGGATAATGAATTAGGTTAGGACGAGCATTATAGGGTAGGAATTGTAGGAAAAGGTAATATGAATGAAAGGGTTTGGATATTGGATCAAAAATTGAAAGATGATTATGGATTATGAAAAGGAATTGGGAAATGGAACACAACGAATGGGAAGGTATAGGATAGGGAAAATGAACTGGAACGATTGGGGAAGGTATAGGATAAGGAATATGTAGGAAGGTGTAGGATAAGGAATATGAATTGGATAAGGATTGGGAAGGGATAGGATAAGGACTGATATAGGATGGGATGGTGAGGGATAGAAGGAATGGTTAGAAGGGATAAATGAAGGATGGAAACGGAATTGATGTAGGAAGAGTGATTAGGGAAATGGGAATATGTAGAGATGTAGGATAAGATATGGTAGGTATTTTATATAGGAATAATAGGTAAGGAAATTATGTATTGTGGGAAAGCAATTGGTATCGGGAATGGATTATGGGATATGGATGGGGATTGGATTGCTCAGGATAAAGGTAAGAAAATTATGGATTATGGCAAAGGAATTGGTAACGGGAATGGATTATAAGATATGGATGGGGATTGGATTGCTCAGGATAAAGGTAAGGAAATTATGGATTATGGCAAAGGAATTGGTAACGGGAATGGATTTTGGGATATAGATGAGGATTGGATAGCTGAAGGAATGGTAAAGCACGGAAAGGAAATTGGGTTTAAAAAACGTTGGAAATGGTGATTCGAATCATGAAAGATGAATGTAGGAAACTGACTAGGGGGAAATGTTGAAGATTTTATTAATATATATATGATTATATTAGTGAATTCGTTAATAAATAGTAGAAATTTATTCAGCAAAAATTCACACGTTTATTTATTTATTGAACAATAATATTTATATGTATGAATCATACAAATTTTAAACATTCTGATTAACAAAAAGCACTAAAAGTCACACAAATTCAAGTGAACCTGCCTCCACTAATGCACACAGCATGTTGCTTCTGCATCAAACGTTAGACAAGGTCGTCTTCGACTAGTTAATAGTCAACCAAATCAAATTAACATAAACATGACTGCACTTTTTTTGACCGGTTTCCAACATGCTGATTGAAATATTTAATATTTATTTTTATGATTACGATGAGCACATACGCAATTGCCATACATACTAACAAATGTTATGCTAATACAAATGTTGTAATGTGGTTTGAGCAAAAAAGAAGGCATAAAAGTAGCCACCAGCTGAGAGCGGCTGAGTTACATTTGTTGGTGAGCAATCAAGCAATAGGCAGTTATTGAACTGGTTGTCCCACTTATAGTTGAACAAATGTTTGTTGTACCGCCTGACATTACGCGACTGTCAAAAAATACATTTTTCAACATAATAACGCATTATTATTTGCGGCAGATAAAATTTGTTTGTTTATTTTAGATGAGTGTGAGTATGTGGGTGTGTGTATGTGTGTGTTGAAGAGCGCACAAATTGAAAGCAAATATTAACACATCAACGCAGCAAACGGGGATGGCCAGCAGTGAGGCGTCTAAGCCAATGAACATTTAAGTTTAGCCAATGAGCATGTAATTACAACAAAGCCAAAAAGGTGGTAGTCGACAACTTGACAGTGAGAACAGTTAATGCAAACAAAAATCGACAAAAAGCGACGAAAACATGTTGCTCACATACGCACATAATTGTAGGGTGTTGCATGGCAAACGCATTACGGCTAATGCAACAACAACAACAACTAATTACAGCGCGCGCCAAATGATGTTTTGCGCTTACATATATTAAATATTTGCGCACGAGAAGTGTAAAGTCATGTCTTACACGCTTTAAAAGGCTGTTGAGTAATTTTTAATATGCATTGGTGTGTGTGTGTATGCTTTTGTTGCTGTCTCACACGCATAAAAAAGCTTTAAAGAATTCAATAAATTTTAATTACAGGCGCACGAGGCGCTTGGGAATAAAAGTGACAACAACAACAAAAACACACACAACAACTACTGAGCGCCCGCCATGACAGCGTTGTAAGCATAAATGCTTTTTGATAGACACATAGACAGTCAGTCTGCTACACACTGACAGCGCATACACGCAGGCGCTACTGCGTTGAAGACGATATTGCTGATATTTGCCACAAAATTACTTTGCGCATGCGTTAAGAAGGCATTTAATTATTATATTATTATATTTTTTCTTTAGTTTGCAAGCGGCATTCCTCTCCATAATTGCAGCGAAGAACGCCAGAATTGACAGCTGTCAGTGTGTCATGAAACAATGTGGGCGTACTTGAGACAAAGTGGGTTGATATGATTTGATTTTGAATTATTTTTTGGCGAACTCTACAGAGATCTTATCTCGTATTGCTCCCACAGTGAAGATTTCAATTATTTGTTTTGGCTTTTGTGTAGCCTTTCTTAAATAGCAAAGAATTTTAAATTAGCTAGCCTCAAATCAAGCCGTTGACTTGCTAAGTAATATACTGCCATACAGAGAGACTCATAAAAATTTTTGAATAACAACTTTTACAACGGTTAATTCTAAGCAAGAATTATTTGCATGAAGATGCCATGAATTCTATTATTTTTTAATATTCGCTTATACATTCTTCTACATACTCGTCTACGTACTTTTGTCACCTTAGTATAATTTCATATAACTTTAATATGCGCATAAGCCATAAATATAATAAACGTCACTGTTTATTATTTGAAAAAATTCACACCTTCACATATACAAATACGTTTGTTAGTCGCTAGATATGTGTCATCAAGTGAGCTGTCAGCAATAACTCGGCATGCAGCGGTACATCCGTGAGTGTAACGGTAATATTCATGAGTTACGCTCATCTGATCAATTGAACTGGATTGACAAACGGTAAATTACTTAGTATAAATGAAATTGAAAGTGTTTTTCAAGTCAACTTGCAGCACAGCGGTATAGTTTCTACTACAATCATAATCATAATCATATCTATATGTTTATATCGTCACAATTAATAGATAACTGCAGTGTGTACACACATATCGTTTGCTTTCTTAATTGCAAGAGCCCAAACTGGTTTCATTGCTCATTTTGGTTTACATGCAGGATTTTGTAATATTTCGGTTAACTACAAATTGTTCACCTTGAGTTGTCACTTGATTTCAAGCACCCAATATAATCAACGCTCTTCTTTTGATAAATCAAAATGTATATTATGCGCTTGCAATCGATATCTACGTGATTAGGAGTGCGTATCTGAAACCATATCCCATTGACAGCAGTTGATTTGATCATAAATAAAAATTAATTTAATAACACAGTAAGCTGTCAGTGTTGACATACCGCACAGCGAGCCGCTGAAGGATACAGCGTGAACTTGAGTGATTCGTTGAATAAATCAAGCAAATGGTTTATAAAAATTGATGACAAGTGTTTGACAAGGTAACTTTTTGAGGATTTATTAAAAAAATTATTAAAATATATTGTGTAATAATTTACATATTTTACTAGCTCGATTATTGTTAACTGATCTTTTCTATGTAGTTTCATTTTTGTAGTGAAACATTTGACAATTTTTCTATTTGACAAACTGGCAATTCTACTTAATGGTTTTGGCTATAGTAGATTACATCGTTATCTTGTATTATTTGTAGTAATTTTATTTACTTATTTCTAAAAAGAAGTACATTTTTGGTACTTTGAAATATATTATGGACTGCATAAGGCTACGTTTACACTACGCCATTTGTATGGCAACAATAATTTGACATTGAACGACAGCATTGATACTTATTTTTATGGTTTGAGAAATATTTTTGGCACAAAGCATAAGGACTTTCGTTTACTAAGTAATTTGTCACAGTAAAAAATTAAATTATGTAAAATTTCGACATTTAAAAAGAGAATCACATATTTTGTCAAGATAATGACAAAAAGAAAAATCAACACGAGCAAAATAAAAATATTAAATGGTGGTATAATGAGATTTTATATCAAGAACGTCAACCAGGTTTCTCAAAAACTAAATTTTATATTTTATTTTGACTATAATTCTACATACATATTTGAAAAAAAAAATCGAAAATTGTGTTTTAACATTTATATTTAAATGTTTGCATATTCTATTGTATTATTTCTAATTTTTGTATTCTAAAAATGCATTTTATTGAAATTTGTTACAAATTTAAATTTGTCAATTATTAATTTTCTAGCTGCAGATTACATTTAACTTTATGTTAAAAAAAAAAAATTAAATAATAAAAATTATGCTTTCTATTCGTTAATAATTAGTAAGTTTATTAACTTTATTAAAGAAGCATGCACTTAGGATTACCTTATATATGGGATTAAATTATTTTTGTAAGCACAATTTTTACATTACATATTTTTTTTAATTACTCAAATTTTCTTTTTAATTGTAATTGCAGCAAAGAAAATAATATAACAAAAATAAAATTTAAAAAAATTTCAGTATTTAAAAGTTTTAAATTTAATATTAATTATTTTAAAAAGTCTCAAATAAAAAAATATTTTTTTTTTACTTTTTAAAATATTTATGTAAATACGTACTTATAATAAATAATTTGCGTGTTGGACTTTCAAAAATATGATCATTTTTAGAATAAAATACATTTTAATTGAGTAAATGCTAAACTTGGTATAGTTCTTCCTTTAAAAATTTAAACAAAAGTCCTGTTACATTTTGTGCCTCAAAATCAATCGCTTCATTGGAAAAATATGCAATTGCTATTTAAATGAGATTTCCGAAATTTGCAAAAGTCTCTTTTATTATTTTTGTGTGCCCACTATACAGTGTATTGCCAATACAAATAGCCACAAATGGTGCACCAGTACAGCGAAAACTCAATTACGAAGCAATTCTAATGAGCAGTGATTAATTGCTGCTGATTGCAATGCGGTGTGTGCCAACAATGTTTGTATTTAACTATATTTGGGTACTTATGAATGGCAAACTAAACAATGTTGGCTAATTTTCCAACTAAACTTTGATTGATTTCGAAATTTGAAAAATTACCAATTCAGCTTTGTCGATTTTGTACTCTTCACTGAAATTAGTGTTTGTTTTTGTTGCTTCAAAGCAATTTGAAATTGCCGCTTAAGTACGCTAATAATGGAAATTGCAGAAATTTCTTCGAAAGTGTAATAAATGCTTGCAACTAAAATGAAATGGTAGATCATATTAAATTGTAAAGCAAGTATTTTTGGAAAAAATTTTGTAAAAAAAATAATTTTTTTTTTTCGAAATTTGAAATTTTTAAAGTTTTTTATACCTTAATGCTCTGTGCTTTAAATAATTTTCAATTAAATTGTTATCATTTGTAAGTTGATTAATTTGTGTACGCGAAACCCCAAAATCAAATTATCCAAACCGCAAAGTGTATGCGCACACAAAAGGCTTTTTCTAATTTAATTAGAGCAGACTTGCTCCTGCTTATAAAATTTGAAATTTGTCAATCACAAAATCATTCAATAAATTTGTAGCAGCCACTACAGCATTTTGTATGCACTTGCATGATTCATAATTTGTACTGAGTGACTGACGCGCTACTGAGCGCACGAGTTGCGCCCGCACTTTGGCAGCCGGTTTCTCGAGGCTGCACGCTGAGAGTGAAGTTGTAAGCGGCGGCGAGTGGTAAGAAATTACACAGCTCGTTTAAATTGAAGCGTCAATAATGTGTGCGTTGTGAAGAGCGTCTGAATGAATGAAGGTCAGTGCATTGCATTTTTTTGTACTGAAATCTTAATATATTTACAGCAAAAAACACTGACAATCAAACATTTAATATATACATACATACATTGTATATACACATGTTTGTCAGTTGTTAAATTGGTTTTGGATTGCTCTTTGCTTGACAGTTACAAAATTACGGCTTGCAGGCATGCTGTGCGCTGAACTAAAGGTGAATTACGGAATTCACCAAAATGAACAGAAAATTATTTAAAAAACTGTGTGGAAATTAAAAAAAAATTGACAACCACACCCAGCGACGACTGCATTGCACCGCTTAAAAGATTAACTGCGTGCACGCCATACACTTGGCCTTAATGAGACACACTGTGCGAACGGCGCAATGGTAAATGCTGTGCACTGCGACGCTGTCGTCGTCAACTGCGTGCACCGCAAAGAGCAACAAAACAAAGTGCAGGTCTCACGTTACTAGCTTACTTACGGTTTCAACGTAACTGTGGCAAAATTCTTCCGCGCTAGCGCAACAGGTTATGCAACGCTTTTGACCATGAAAGCGTGCAAGTGAAATTTGTTGTCATACAAAGTTCATAAATATCGCACTAAATGTGGGCACACATACTTTTGTATATATGTATATATATATATATATATATATATATATATATATATATATATGCATATATGCATATATATATGTAATACATATGTGTATATCCATATATATTGAAACGTCTTGCGTTTATCTTCATCGCTGTGCGTTGACGCTGCTTGCTCGCCCCTGAAACGCCAATATCAGCTGCCAATTTAAAGGTTAATTTTAATGCGCTTTAAGGCATTTATCAGAATTTATGTATTTAATTTTTAGTTTAATACCGAAAATGATTGTAGCTAAATACCTGTGTGGGTTTTTTTCACAATAAAATATTAATAATTTTGGTTGTTTTTTTTTTTGTTAAAGTATCACTCACCTAGAAAGAGAAGAAAACAGAATAAAAATTAGTTTATTTTGATAAATTCAAAAAGTAATTAATAAAATATCTTTTTATATTTAATTAACTATTTATTTTACTTAAAAAATTACATATTTAATATACAACGAATTCTGAAAAATATAAAATTGTAATAATTATAAATAAAATAATAAATAATTTTACTTTTATAAAATTTCGTAATTAAAATAATTTAACTGTAAAATAATGTTTTTTAATAATTTAAAAAATTGTAAAAATTTATATTATATATTAATACTAAAAAATTTATCATATTTTTTAATTTTAATAAAATATAATTTTTTTCACAATTTTTTTAATGTAACTATACCATTTAAGCTTACATATTAATAAGCTTATATATTGGTAAAATAAAATTAAATAATTTATCATAATTTTTTAATTTTAATAAAAAAATATTTTTTTTTACAGTTTTTTAATATAACGATACATAATTCCTTTTTAATAAAAATTAATTAAATCATCATTTTTAAATAAATTTATAACATCTAGCTAACGAATAAACCACATAATCAGCAGCCAATAAGTTTTTTAACCTTAAAAACTTAATTTCCTAGCAATTGTACTAATAGAATCGCAAGATGTTTCTATTTAGGTGCACAAAACTGTATAAATAAAATAATTACGAATTTAAATTGTGAAAATTTTTCGAATTTTATACAAATTTAATGAAATATTTGAAAACTTAAATAAAATATATATTTTTTAATGTATAGAAATATATGTGTACAGTTACCATTTTGAAAAATAAGAAAAGTTAATATTTAGCCAATTTAAAAATTAACCAAAAAAATCTCTAATCCATTTTTCTCCAAATAAATGCTTTTAGATTAACATATTCTTTGCAATCCGGCATTTAAATGAAAATAAATTTTATTGCAGTCACAAATGCAAAATATATATTCACAACAAACAAATTAAATGTGAGAATTAACAATTTCAATACACAACTCAATTCTTTAAGCAACAAAATAATGCTTGTAATACAATAAATATTTAAAATAAATATAAAATATATACATGCAGGTGTATAAGCTCAACTTATTAAGCAGCAGACTCATCAGATTTTCCTAAATTCAACAAAAAAAAAATTGTCTAAAAATAACACCTAAAACCAGATCATCAAAAGCCACTAGCACCAAATGGCACTAACAAAAAGTAAACAAACATAAAAACAAAGACACTTTGTTGCATACATATATAATATACATATATGTATCATATATGAACATAAATACTATACATATGTATGTGTTTGCGCCACTTCATTCCAATTCAAAATTATTTGTTTATATTTCTCATACAAAGCTTAGACTGCGTGCATTGCATAATAAATTTTATGCATCGACAAATAATAATAACAAACAATACAACAATAACAATTGTGGCGACATTTGAAAAATATGCAATATACATACATACTTATGTACAAGTAATGGCATTTGCTAGCGCTAGAATAAATATTGAAACGGATGCATAATTTAATGAGGCATTACACATGCAAATACTTCAAATTGCAGACATACACAGGCATTTGAGTGGGTTTAAATAGTTTAGAGCAGATGCATGACTGTAACTAAAAGCTTTTTGAGTGCAGTGTGCTATGTAATCTATAGGTCAACTAACCCTATAGAAATATAATTACAAAAGAATTTAATTACATAAAAAATTACGTTAAACACAAACAACTACTACTACTCTACTACAAGTACAGTTATATATAAATATATACATATGTATGTATAACAATGTCTGCTGGTGACTCATACCACCCCAGTGAGTTTGTGTTTTGCCCTCCACAACCATTAAAAATGTCAAGCGTAAGGAATTTGTGTAATTAAATTTCAAAATGTGGGGATGACAAACTGCTTTAAACTATAGCGGTAAATTGTGGTGTTATTACATCCCAACCGCCTTCGTAACTGTTTATTCTACTTACTATAGTATAGCTTGTGGTTCATAAAACAAAAACACAAAAAAAAACAACCGAAAATTTACGATCACTTAACGAGTTTTTGTTAGTGGCATTTCGCAAAAGGCGTTAGACTTTTGTGTAATTTACATAAACACATTTGGGAAAGTTCAATGGTATTTCTCAATTTTGCTGGTGGGAATACAACTGTAATGCGAGATTTGAAATAAAAATTAGCTCATCAACTTGCAATGCCGGATGCCGGTTGTATTGAGAAATTACTATCGCGTAGCGCTAATTGACTGCTGAATTGCGAAATTTCGCAAGAATCTTAATGCGCTGGTGAAGTAAAGTGGTTAATATATTTAACACGCAGACGTAATTCTTATTTCTATGAGGAGACATATGCTGTACGCAGTTGTAGCTGCCGGAAGTGATTTTTTGTGGGAAGATTTTGGTATGCTTTTTTGTTATGTGAAGCTAAGTAATATATATTTCGGCTAAAGGAAGCTGAAATTATGTAGTACTAAGATGGTTAAATAAACCAAAATTGGTTGGATTTTGAAAAAAAAGTATATAAAATTGCAAACTAATAAGAAAAAAATGCAATCAGAGAATGAAAAATAATTTTAAAAAATAATTAATAAAAAATAATAAAGAATAAATGATAAAAATAATAAAAATAAATAAAAAAAAATTAAAAAATAATATTTTTTTATATTAAATAAAATAATATTTTTTTTATATATATTAAAAATAAAAAAAAATATTATATGAATTTATATATGTATTAAAAAAAAATAAATAAAAAATTTATTTTTTAATAAAAAAAATTAATTTTTTTTTTCTGTTATGTAAAAAAATTATTTTGTTATATACAATATTTATATTTTTATATTTTATTTAATAAATTCGTACTAATAAATACTATCTGTGCACAAAATATAACAAGTTCAAGTTATTTTATTTTTAATTAAATGATAATTTATATGTAATATATTTTCCAATTTTAATATTAGAATAATTTAAAAATCATAAAAAATTAGAAAAAAATTTAGAATATTTAATTTTGAATCATTGAAATTAAATAATAATTTCATTGCTCAAATATTTATTTTATGAGAAAATTTTACAAATATCAAACATTACAAATTTAATAAAATGCGCTATTCTTAAATATATATATATACTATATGTATATATAAAATGTATAATTAATATTAAAAAAATATATATATTATTTTATTTGCTACCGTAGTAAGTCGCAAAATATTTGCATTGGCGCAAATTAAAATTTTTATTTTCAAAAAATTCCCAAACAAACAATATAACCAACTATAGATAAAATTTAATTACATATATATAGGTATATATATCTAAAATTTGCATACATAATAAATCATTATTTAATTCGGGTTTCACAACATTTTATTAATCATTTGCAAGCAAAAACAATAACAAAATTTCTATATATTTTAACTTATTTAATTAAATTGGTATGCATTGTGCGCAAAACACAGCAGTGCAGCAGCAAAAAATACGAGAGCATTTGAAATTCGTTTCAGCATACGCCAAGGCAGAGTGAAAATGAATTTGTATTTGAAACAGCACAAAAAGTAAAAAACACAACAACACAGCTGCTCACACATACTTTGATATGTATTGTAGCGAAATTTTAGTCACCTTTAGACCGCAAACCATTTGGCTAACCGCAAACCATTTGACTAACCGCACCAACTTTTTCGAGCAGCAGCTGATGTCATCGTGAATTTTTGGCTGACTGCGAGAAAGTGTGAATGCAAATATCTACTGTGCATGCAAGCACGATGTGGAGGGAGCGCAAGAGCAAACAATAACAAAATTAAAACAAAGTAACTGCTTAGAAACAAAAGCTAATAAAAATCAATATCAATAGCAATATTGAGAGTCTATAAAGCGCGACCTTCACCAAGACACAGACACATGGTACAACAGCAATACTGGTGCACAAGCGCTGCGTGTATGATCGAGTGTTGAGCAAATAGCGTTTAACTAACAAGAAATTAAACAGTATTTGTTTTTGTTTCTGTATTGTATGAGCGTGTGCGTGATCTTCAGCAGCTAAGCGTTTTGTTTTCTGATTTTTGTATCAATACCTGAAATGGATTTGAAAGTGAAACTGGTAATTTTTTGTAAACTCGCGCTTTCTGCGTAACGCTGCAGGAAATTAGTGAAAAAAGAAGCCTAAATGACACATGAGCAGCAGCACGCCGTAGCGGCGTTTATTGGCATTTGCTCATCACGCTTTAGGCGTTTGGCAAATATCCAGTTTGTTTTTCTGCTTTTTTTATTTAAGTTAAATATTTTTCTTGTTTTGCTTAAATCGCAACTAAATAATATTTATTTATGTTTTGGAAAAGCTGTTGGTCAACTTCTTAATAAGCTGCTGACATTTGAATATCTACTTCTTCAGCAATTTTATTATTGGTTTCTTTAAGCAACACTGTTGCTTTGGGTTGCCACGAAGACTTCTTCCACTTCTGCACATCAAACATTATAGTTTTTTGTTTCTTAATTATTCTATACATACTTCTTTCATTTTATAAGTCTGCCACACCATTGTTTCTGCGTGTTTACGGCTTAATGTGTCTAATGTTGCCTAAGAAGTTATTGATTATTACTCAGTTGATTTAAGTTTGCTTGTTTCAAGCATTAGCGTTTAGCATTGACACTTTTACTTTTTTGTATTTGTATAATAGTGGTTTTCAATATTTAACATTGTTTACGGCAACATTAAAGGCCAATAGCAATGTCGCAGACAAAGAATATTTCGGTTGGTAGAAGACTGCTTGCAAATTGGAGAGAGACAAATGTCAAGGAAATTATTGTGAGTTAAATACTGCATTTGCTTTTGTGAGTATAATTTGTTACGAAATTTATTTCTAAGTTGTCAAATTCACTGACACTGAAAGCTTTCATGTCAAACGAGCAAATGCAACGCTGCTTTTGTGAGAACTAAGTAAGCTGTATAATTATAACTGTAATTTTGATCACAAGTTAATGTTAAAATTCATCACTTCATTAGCAGTGTGAATCTCTTTTGCTATACTATACATGTAAGCTTTAAATAACACATTTCACCACCAACTCAACTTCACCAAATGACGTAAGAACTATTCTTAGAACTAAACTAATTTATTGTTATTCGCGAGTCATAAATATGCCATTCTTTTCATGTGTTTAAACACAAATTATTACTATTCCACAGCATCAATAAGCTTTCACCGAAAGCAGCTAGCCAAAGCACAACTTTCGACACAATTAACTGCGGTTCTTCTCTAATAGCTGTTATATTCCGCTTTTCTGCTTAACACACTAGCTGTTTAACCCATTTTTTGCTTTCAAATATAGTTCAAATCGCCCATTTACATATATATTATTATTTAATTCATATTTTTTTAGGTTATGTATGACATTCATTATTAATTACGTTTTCGTTTGGCAGTTGAACGCCGATGATATCGCTCACAAATAAAACATAAAACACGCTTACATATGTAGCAATTTGTTAGAAAAAAAGTAGTAAACTCTAACGGCATTTGAATTGCTAATAGATTTGGTGGCTGTGGGAAAAAGTTTGCCAAAAAAAAATTGTGTGAATGGTGGAGCTGTCATACCTTTTTTAATAAACTATTTTCTGCGAATTTGTGTTTTATATATTTTAATTAGCTATTTGTAGAAAGAGTGGTGCCGCCGAAGATTTGGTTTAGCAAGGTATAAGGTAAGCTGTTAGATTTTTGGGATAGAGAAAAGGTGAATTTATTGAAAATTTAACTGGATTAAATTATAATGAATGTAGACATATAAAGAAATATATATCAGTTAAGATAAATATTTAATAATTTAAAAATTTTTAATTTCAATTATTGTTTCAAAAGCTTAATTAAGCCACTCAATTACTACATATGCAACCCTGTGCAAATAAAGTCATTTACAGTTTACACTCAATTAAATCACAAATCCAGCATAATTACTAACGGGTGATTTTTTTGAGGTTAGGATTTTCATGCATTAGTATTTGACAGATCACGTGGGATTTCAGACATGGTGTCAAAGAGAAAGATGCTCAGTATGCTTTGACATTTCATCATGAATAGACTTACTAACGAGCAACGCTTGCAAATCATTGAATTTTATTACCAAAATCAGTGTTCGGTTCGAAATGTTTTTATCGACAAATTTTGTTCAGCGATGAGGCTCATTTCTGGTTGAATGGCTACGTAAATAAGCAAAATTGCCGCATTTGGGGTGAAGAGCAACCAGAAGCCGTTCAAGAACTGCCCATGCATCCCGAAAAATGCACTGTTTGGTGTGGTTTGTACGCTGGTGGAATCATTGGACCGTATTTTTTCAAAGATGCTGTTGGACGCAACGTTACGGTGAATGGCGATCGCTATCGTTCGATGCTAACAAACTTTTTGTTGCCAAAAATGGAAGAACTGAACTTGGTTGACATGTGGTTTCAACAAGATGGCGCTACATGCCACACAGCTCGCGATTCTATGGCCATTTTGAGGGAAAACTTCGGAGAACAATTCATCTCAAGAAATGGACCCGTAAGTTGGCCACCAAGATCATGCGATTTAACGCCTTTAGACTATTTTTTGTGGGGCTACGTCAAGTCTAAAGTCTACAGAAATAAGCCAGCAACTATTTCAGCTTTGGAAGACAACATTTCCGAAGAAATTCGGGCTATTCCGGCCGAAATGCTCGAAAAAGTTGCCCAAAATTGGACTTTCCGAATGGACCACCTAAGACGCAGCCGCGGTCAACATTTAAATGAAATTATCTTCAAAAAGTAAATGTCATGAACCAATCTAACGTTTCAAATAAAGAACCGATGAGATTTTGCAAATTTTATGCGTTTTTTTTTTTTTAAAAGTTATCAAGCTCTTAAAAAATCACCCTTTATTAAATAGAGTGAAATTCACACTAGTGAGTTGAATACTTAAATTGTGACAAATTCATGCATTAAATTGTAATGATTTAACGAGCGCTTACACTTACCACCGAGTGTGCTATGTGACTTGCATAAAAACCGCTGACTTAATTAAGTGGCCAACAGCTTACAATTACCATATAATTGTAATTATTTGTGTTTGACTCGTTGATTACAGTTATTAACGCTAACTTGCATGTATTAATGCGCAGATCAATAAATAAATAGTGGTAAAATTGTAAATATCTATTATTGTAAATATCTGCGGATAAATTTAAAGCGCTTAAGGCATATATTTTATCTTTCTTTCATATTTTACAGAAGTTTATCTCAACGCTTTAAGTGAATTTATTAAACCGCGTTTAAAGCAGCACAGATAAGCATCACTGCTACCGCGCCTAGTAGCGTTCAGGCCGGGTAGGTGTTACCGCAAATCTGCCAAAAATAAATTGTACAAGCGAAACTACCTAAAATTTTACAAGAGACCATTAACAACAAGGCAAAAACAACAGCAGACGTGGCACGCACTCAGGCGTTTGACCTTTCAGTGGAATTTGTGCACAGACTGACGAGCACTGTGTTACAATAAAATGTGTTCTATGAAAGAACCGTTTGCTGGATTCAAGGGAAATTCCAAAAGAATTGCGTCCGTCGGCAATTGCAGTAAAATAAGTGTTGAATGTGGTGCCAAGCGGAAGTGTAAAAAGTGGCGCAAAAATAGTTTGAATTTCAAGCAAAAAAAAATCGAATTAAATTTAAATATTACACGCGAACAGTTGGCGCGAGTGCGTGTGGAATCGGAAATGTGAAATTGAGGCACCCACAAAAGCAACAACAAAGTAGCTGAAGAGTGTTGGGCATTTAAAGTGCTGTTTATTTGCCAACTCACGTTTTCACGCACAAAAACACAAACAAACAATTAATTATGCAGTCAGGCGCTGCGGCTGAGATAGTAATCGCTGGCTGGAAGTGTCGCGTTTTTTCGCATTTTTTATTTTCTCCATTTTTTTAATATTTTTTTTTTGTCTTACTGTCTCTTCAGCTGCTGCTATTTGTCATGATTTCTTGTAATTTCATATCTGCACTTAAGTTTAAGCTGTAAGCTCTGTGCCACTAATTGTTATGCGTGAATTGCGCTCTAGAACCAGCAGGCAGCAGCTTAAGAACATTACAAGAAAAAAACAAAAAAAAATAAAAAATTTCACGGCTATTAGTCAGCAACAGTCTCTTTAGCAACTGCAGCAGACAAAGAAAGCTAGCGCTATAACGCACAGCAACCAAGAGCAACGACAACAGCAACAGCAGCAGTGATTTTGCCAGGAATGTCATTGTCGTCAGTCTAGCTATTTGACGCTATATTATCAAATTTGCATTATCAGCTGCGTGCACAAAGCGTAACAAAAGCAACAACTACAACAATAATAACTGCGAATAACCTTTTAAGCTTTAAGTGATGTGTTGGCTTGCGCTGAATTAAAGACAGTCGGTGGCTTGTGAGCAACACTGGACCGGCTTATGGCTTAAAGTGCCGCCGACTTTGGTCTACGCAATTTTTGCGTGTTGTTTTTGTTTTAGGTAGAAATAATGTCAGGCAAAAAATTATATTTGTTTGAATATATATATGTACTTGGCATAGCAATGTTTTTACGCACGTGATACTTTTCACCATGTCGGGCCTTCAGATGGTCACTCAAGATAGGCAAGGTTGATTTACTTTTTCTTCATAATTTGCATACAATTTATTCATATAAGTATGTATGTAATTATAGATGTAAGATTACTTTAGCTGTGTATTCTGCAATTCGTAGATAAAGAGTACTTACTGAGTTCAGCGAAAATTTATTAATAACTATGCACTGTAAAAGGTTTAAATATAACAGATGTAAATCATGTTTTTTAAAGTGATTTACGACAGGTTAGTCTGAACGCGCATTAAGGGTTCAAAAAGAGTGTTGCTTATAGAATTTATAATGAAAAGATTTCTGGATTCTTTTTAAATATTTCTGGATTTAAAAAACTTATTCTTACAACCTTTTTTACATAAATATATGTATAAGAAATAAATGATGTTTCTTAAGGTGATTTCTCGTAGGCTAATCTGAACGGGTGATAAGGGTTCAAAAAATACTCTGATTTTTAGAATTTTTATAGAAATGCTTTCAGTGTTCTATGTAAATATTTCTGAAAATAAAAATAACTTTTTACTTAAGAACTCATTTCATATATTTTTAAAAATATAAATCACGAATTTAGATGTGATTTATGATACCTGAATCTGAACAGGCTCAAAGATTTGAAAATATTCCTTTTTTAGAATTATTATTAAACGTTTTTGGAGATTCTTTCAGTTCTTTCAACACCCAAGAATTGTATTTTCAAATATTT
This sequence comes from Zeugodacus cucurbitae, assembly GCF_028554725.1. Taxonomy (NCBI): domain Eukaryota; kingdom Metazoa; phylum Arthropoda; class Insecta; order Diptera; family Tephritidae; genus Zeugodacus; species Zeugodacus cucurbitae. Next base: position 62,319,575 of record NC_071669.1, on the reverse strand, counting down.
TAAAATCCATGCAAGCGACTACAACTAAAAACAAATTCAAAACTCAAAAAATAGTTTGAACTCAAAAATTGAAATGCAGCAAAACGTTTACAAATCATGTACGCTATCACTTGCAAATATCCATTTTAACATCGATTTATACCAATTTACTAACAGCAAAAGTGAAATGAATTGAACTGATTGATTGATAAATTGCAGCATCAATTTTCGTATCTAATCAATAAAAAGGATTTAGTTTTTGGCCAATGGCCTACAAAATGGCTGGTAGAATAGCAACAAATGGCTAACTAACTCTCTATTGGTGAAATGAACTGATTTGAAATAATCAAATTTGTATAGACATCCCTGGCACTCACACTCAATTAAATCGGCAATCAAAACGATTGACACCTGAAAGAGAGTGGAAAACAGTGAAAAAGAAGCGCAATTGATACGTAAATCCCCGGCCTAATGGAATGCAGACGAAAATAAGAGTAATCATTCGGCTCGAAAATCAAAAAAAATTTAATTAACATCTCTGTCACATGTGTATGTGTGGGTGCTGTAGGAGCGTGCTCAATACTCATTATAATGCCAATATTAACTGTATGCATGTGCTCATATATGTAGTCACTTAAAAAAATATTTAGCGCAAAAGCATCATAACCTTGAAATGCTGACTTTATATTTTAAGCAAATAAATTTTATTTGCGATTTTATTACTTCAAATGGATTTGAAAATAGCAATTAAGCTTGTATGCAATCTTTTAAAAGCTTACGTGCATTACTATTGAGTCATGGAGCTAACTAACTAGATTTTTGGGAGATTAGAAATTGGCAATATAGATTATATAGTAAATATATATATTTTTTTCTGCATTGAATTCCCTATTCACTGAATATTATATTATGCTACTGCCTCGCTGACCAAACGAAATGCTGTCAAATTGATTGAATTGAGCAGTTGTTGTTGTGCTAGGCGGCACTAACCTTTACTTGATAAACATTAACACGACCAAGGTGCCAAAAAACAACACTTCACAATATACATAAACATAGTGCAAATTGATTGGCAAAAATCTACAACTTAGCACGGAAGGTCATCAATAACAACTGTAAAATTGAAAATAAATATTTTTTCTGCACAAAAACATGCAAATAATATTTGAAGAAGAAAAAAATGCAGCGCATAATTATTATATGCCACATAGGAATTTTCGGGTTGAAGACCCGCAAGCCAAATGTTGACCGAAATACTAATATGTATATAAAAAACGAAAATAAACGAAGAACGCTCTGGAGATTTTTTACCGCTTTCCCAGAGGAACTTCAGCCATACTTAGCATCCCATATTTACTAATTTGCTACGGAGTATGCCGTGTGCAAGTTGTAAGCAAAAATGCGTCAGCTGCTCAATTCATTAATTATGTATCGTAGATCGAAGGTAAACAAGCAGCAAACAGCTGAAGATGAAGCATTAAAAAGCAAAATATGCTATATTTACGGTATAAAGGTGGTAAGAAATGAGAAAAATATAGAAAAAAATAAAAAAATATTTGAAAGAAATATAAACAAAATTTAAAAAAAAATTCAAAAAAATCCAAAAAATTAAAAAAAATAACACAAATGAAATTAAAAAAGAAATATTTTTTAAAAGCATCAAAACACATTTTTTTTGTATTTTGTAATGCAAAAAATGTAGACAAAGCACGAACAACCTGTCAGTTTTTGCTGGTTCCATTGCAAAGTGACGCGCAATCACGTCAAAATCACACCAAACAAATCTCAAACTAACGGTGTTTACGGCGTCTATTATATAAAATAATAAAAAGACAAGCAAAGGCAAATCGTGCGATAAAAGGCCAACGCATTTCATTTATCATTTTGGCATACTTTAGTTATGCCCACAAGAAACAAAAAATATTTGGGCGTCATCTTTTATTTTTTTGTTTTTTCTGTCTCGAATGCTATGAATGAAAAATGCAAATGCGTTTAAACAACATTTCCTCTTTACAAATCGTTTTATTGCTACTCATTTGCAAATTTCATAGATATGAAATTTGAATTTGAAAACATTTAATTTGGACTTAATGACAAAATTTCAAAATAAAGCTAACTGTTATAGCTGTTTGACGTGGGCTGTTGAAATATTTGCTGAAAATCTGTTTTAGAAACTGTAACAACAGTGAGATCATCAAAGCTCGACGATTTCAGACACTTCCTGACTAATTGATTTGGCAAGTCAAGGCAAACGTGAAAGCGAAAAACGTTTAAAAGTATGGCTGACTAGTTTAAAAACTTTTTTTTGTGTGAGGTGGGCGTGGTTTTTAACTCAACACGCGAGAGAGGCATTAACTAAAAGATGTAAACCGTTATTTGCGAGGTTTGTTTGGAAATCATCGTAAAAGCTCTTCTGAAGACTTAGCAGTACGAACAGTTATATAAAAGCTAATGAGGTTTTCATGCGTTTAGTTTCATTCCCGCTAAAAATCATAGTTTGAAATGTTGGTGCAGATATAATTACAGTTTTTCCAACTCTTTTTAGTGTTAATAAAAACCAATTAAAATTTTAATTTATCTTCTCCGATCTCATTAAAGATTTTATATGATTATTAGTATATATACTTTTATTAAATTGCTATAGCATAGTTCCCAAAAAGCTAGTATGACTCTTGCCACAAAACATACCGTTAGTAAAAGTGTTTTGGCTTAGATCAAACCACAAATATGTGATTTCTTGCAAAAGCTCTCGATGATTCAAGCAGTTATCACAATAATAATTCCAGCATACCAACGAAACCAAAAGGAAAAGTGAGAAAGTAACATTAAACAAAATAACCGGTATTGTTTATATTACATTTTTTATAGTTCTCCCCGCTTGCAGAACAACACAGATACATTAAAAGAAAGCCACGGAATATGACCTTCATTTAATTATTTTATATTCTTGCTGCCAAACCTTTTTACTTCATATTTTTTAAATATTTTATATACAATATTTAGCCACTTTTTAATGACTTTTACTGGCACGTTTTTGTTGTACTGTATACTTTTTACTGTTGTTATTTATTATTATTTTTTGCTTACAAAGAAATAATATGTGCATGAGAGCTAGACGAAAATGCTCGCAAGCTTTTAACGACAAGTAAAAATTTGCATTCGCATTTATATTTGCGAAGACAAGTTAATTTCGTATGCGTATACCGTTAGAATTGAGTTGACAGATTTATAACGGTGCTAGGTACAAGACGCGCTAGTCTACAAAAATAAGGTACAACAAAAATTCTTGAAGTGTGCTGAATTCGCAGAAGAGTGGTTTAGGAAAGTAGATATTTTATAACCAAATTAACTGGATTGGATTGGGAGAGCAAGTAGCGGGAGAGTCGGAATAAAAGTGTGATATTAAACCAATTCTAGCGAATTACCTTGCATTATACTTTGTTTTGACATAACGTCTCCCATTACTCATAAACTAATATTGCAAACATTTTCCTGTCTACGATTCTTTTTATTTTGGTATTTTTGCATTTAGCACTTTAGAAGTGCAAATAAAATTATTTGTTTTAGCGAAAACTACATTAAACACTTACGAAGCTCCGCATGGAGACAGCTGAAGCGTCAGTTAAATCCGTGCTGAAAGCCTAACTGCCTATGTGCTGTTACTCACATGTTCGTACATATGTACGCTGCTTGAGTGCAGTTATTTGCCGAGCGGTTAAAGGTGAATTTGTGACTTAAGCAAAATGTAAGCTAGCTAGCTTGGCGGCAGCTATTGGGAGAATGCATTTTTATGGTTTTCCGAACTCAGCGCGAAATACCAAAAGATTAGTACAAATATGATGCTCAAAACAAAAAGAAAAATGTTGAGACTTGTAACAGTCATTAAATGTCAGGTATTTAAAATAAAACAACGGTCATAAAATGAGCATACAAAAAAAATGTGTGTATGTTTACGGTTACGCACATATTGCTTTTGTAAAGATGTTTTAAAATACACGGATTAATATTACTTGTACTTGAATGAAGCTGTGAGCCACCCATTTTGAACCTATTGAAATTATCAAAAAAAAAAATTATTTTTCGAATTAAAAAAAATTAGTTTAATTTTTTAAATTTTTTGCAAAGCTTTTAAAATAATTTTTAAAAATTAAAAAATTTTTAAATTATACTCCAAATTTTTTGTCAAAAGCATTACGTTAGGCCACAAATTTTAACTTGAGTTTAAAGTTTTTTGTTTATGACAGCTGTCAAACACTCGTTTTTGAAAAACTTTTAAAATCCTAATGTAAATATTTTTTTTAGGAAAATAAAAATGTGAAATTAATAAAGTTTCTTATTAACTCCTTATATCAAAATTTTAACCTATTAAAATTTATTCTAACTTATTAAATAAATATATTATTTATTGCTCTATTTGAATCAAATTAAAATTAATGCATTTTGTAATAAAAAATAATTAATAAATTTAAAAAAATCGTATATTTACTTTAAAATAATTAATGTTATTATATCTTAATTTTAAATATTATTATTTATTTTTTTTTTATTAAAAAACATTTTATTTATTTTTTTATTAAACAAAAATATTTTTATTAATTCAATAAAATAACTTTTAAATATTTATATATAATAAAAAATATTATTTTATATTATTATTTATTTTTTTTTATATCTTATTTTTTTATTAAACAAAAATTTTCAATAAAATTACTTTTAAATATTTATATGTAATAAAAAAATATTCTTTTATGTTATTATTTATTTATTTTTTAATAAAAAAATTATTTTTTTATATTTTATTTTTTTTAATAAACAAAAATATTTATATTAATTCAATAAAATTACTTTTAAGTATTTATATATAATAAAAAAATTTAAAAAAAATATTTTTTTACATTTTATTTTTTTTTTATTAAACAAAAACATTAATATTAATTCAATAAAATTACTTTTAAGTATTTATATATAATAAAAAAATTAACAAAAAAACATTTATAATAAAAAAATAAAAAACATTTTTTTTCTTTATATTTTTAAACTATCATTTTGTAATATAATTAAACTCCTACCACTTACAATACTAAAAAATGATTTAGTATATCTAAAATTAATAATTTTTTATAATTTAAAAATTATAATTTTTGTACTCACCATGCATAGTACAGCACGCGCCATTTTTGCAAATATAAAATTTGATTTGCTTAAAGCAAGGAAAATTATTTTTCTAAAAGTTCTAGGCGATCTATTAAAAAATCTTTAGAGAAAAAAAGAAAACAAAAAAATAAAATAATTAATTAATGAAGACAGCAACGGCAATTAACACATTTAGCATTTTTTTATTGTATTTTAACACTTAATCCTTTTGAAAGCGTTTGAAATGTATTTTTAGAATTTGCAATTAGTCCTTTAAGTACTTTGCATTTGTTACACAGTGTATTTGTTGTATTTATATTATTATTTTATAATTCAGCAAGCCACAATGATTTTTCAAGTGTTTGTTGTAATATCCTTTAAGTGGTTGCGTGCACAAGTGTCTTTCGTGATTTATTTTAAAATTCTTTTTAAGTATTTTTTGTTTTTCAACTTTAGTCAATACAATTTGTTTGACTTTTAAACTTTATTGCTGCTTTAAAACTTAAACTGAAAACTGCCGTTAAATGCTTTACTTTTAATCAACAAAAATTAAGTGTTAAATTTCAACAAAATTTTTATGCTTGAAATTACAATTTGAAAAAAAGCTTTACTTTGCTAGACCGTACCGTTTGGACCGATCTGTGAGAACTGAAGATGCTCGTTGTGCTACTTGCCAATATAAATGAAGACTGCGAAATCCAGCAAAAGCGCCAAACTGCGAAACAACATCTTCAACACAAAAATAACAATGCGATCTGCCACGCCAATAATACATACACACACAAAAGTTGTTGTGCGCAAGCGCAGACGCTGTTGTCAGCGCCAACGTCTACGCAGCAATTCATTAACCATTTCAACGACAAAATCAGACGCATCATCGGTGAAGAAGAATAAAGTGAGCATCTTTAACAACAACAACAACAAGCAGTCAACTAGCTAGCAATAAACACTCGCATATTGGCTATTGCCGCTGTGTAGGTGCGTTTCAAGCCCAAAAACCTGCCGGCCCGGCAGCGAAGGCGAGAAACGGGTTTTTTAGCCAACAACAGACACGATCGCAGCAGCGCCACTACGTGAGTGAGAGTCAAAAGGTTTGATGTTTGTTGTTGTGGAGCATTGCAAAAGCGCTCTCGCTAGCGCTCTTTTTGAGACGCGTTTTACGAACAGGTGTTGCGCCCCTGTGGAAAATATTACGCATACACACACGCATGTGTAGTGGCTCAGATCTGTCTGTGTGTGTTTATACAAGCATTCTAAGGGTAGCTTTTAGTGTTGTTGCATTTGTATGTGTTTTCGCTGAAACTGGAAATTATCACACCTGTACAAGTGTGTGTATGCTGATGAAACATAAATCTCAAATAAAATTACGTAAAGTTAAACTTAAGAACTTAACTTAGATATGTGTGTGTGTGCGCACAATCACGTTTAGCCAGCCATCCGTTTGCCTTATTCCTTGTTCTTCATTTTTACGCTCGCTCATTTACATACATACATACATATGTACATACATACAAGCGCAGCAAACAATTCAGCAAGCAAGAAATATTTCTGCCGATCCGTTTCCAGTTTTTCCTGCTGCCGCCACATAAAAATCATTTTGCGTGTGATTTAATAAGTAATTAAAATGTTTGCATTTGAAGCACAACCACATTTGAACCCGGCCAGTTCGTGCAAATAATCATTGTGTTGTTATTGTTGTTGTTATTTTCGATTTTCTTTCCTTTGATTATTCTTTACGATTTTTTTTGTTTTTGGTTTTTTGTTTGTTTGCAGCCACATTTATTAGCAATTCTTTTAATTGAAATTATAATATTTTCGATAAAATTTATTTGCTGCCCATCGATTTGAATGAAATTAAGTTCAAATTATTTCCGCAATATTTCAAATTATATACAAGCCGATGATATGTATATGTATATATATATACCTATATATATATGTGTATAGTAATTTAATGTCTAGTTACGTTTTTTACAAATTTTAGAATTTTTATTTTGTTTTTTCAATATCTCAATTAGCTTAATTATTAAGCTACACAATGCCACATTGTAATAATGAAGAACTTTAAAAATATATTCTCTTAGAATCGTTATTCTTATAAGCCTTTATCAAAGAGTTGATTAGTTTTGATTTATTCTAGGATTATTAATACTTAAAAATTCGCATAAAAAACATTATAATTAAATAATAAATAAATAATAATTATTCCAATCAATCAATATTTTTAACAATTAATAAAATATTATTAAATTTAAGCTTCTAATTAAATATAATATTCTTTAATCGGCAAGGTTTTAAGTTCAATTTACCCTAGACTCGCCCCTTTCAATACATTTATGAGCAAAATATTTTTATCCTGTAATAACTATTCCGAGCTATGCAAACACGGTGGCGAAGAACTGATAAGGTGCATGCATGAGCTCCTTTGCAGAATATGTTTGGAAGAAAGCATGCCTAGCGATTGGAATTTCAGTGTCCTCTGCCCAATCCTTAAAAAGGGAGATTCCACAATCTGTGCCAATTACCGTGGGATAAGCCTCCTAAATATCGCCTATAAGGTTCTATGGAGCGTACTGTGTGAAAGACTAAAGCCCACCGTTAACAAACTAATTGGACCTCAGCAGTTTGACTTTGGAAATTCCACAACTGACCAGATATTCACCATTCGCCAAATCTTGAAGAAGACCCGTGAAAAGAGGATCGACACACACCACCTTTTTGTCGATTTTAAAGCTGCTTTCAACAGCACAAAAATGAGCTGCCTTTATGCCACGATGTCTGAATTTGATATCCCCGCAAAACTAATGCGACTGTGTAAGTTGATGTTGAGTAACACCAATTATAATTGGGAAGGACCTCGTATCGTGAGTCGTGACTTCTTTAACTTGATGCTGATAGAGAAGTTAAATCTTCTATAAGAGTATACAGATCGGAAGCAATTATCTCGCCGTTAATTCTGTTTTTTCCAGCCTGGATGAGGAAGTGAGGCGAATGGGTCGTCTGGAGGTGAATGAGGTGAAATATCGCCTGCCAAGCAAACTAACAGTCAGCGCTTTCGCGGTTTGGCTCCCACGTCACTGTTGACAGTTATAACTTCGAAGTCGTAGATAATTTCGTAAACCTGGGAACCAGCATCAACAACACCAACAATGTCAGCCTGGTTCATTAACCCTGAAGAGACACAAATCGGTCTAAGGCGCTGTTTTCCCTCATTATAATAATATTATGTTTATACATCAGACCTCACGAATAAGATAACTTCAGACGTTTGATCGACGGAGCAAAATCTCAAATCATAGCTCCGATATAAAAAAATGCTTCTTGACTATCTCTATATCTTAAACCCCAAAACCTCATCGATAACATTGTTTCTTTGTATGCCCAACGTAACAGACTCATCTAAAATCCCTCTCACTTTGGTTCGACGCTGCAGAAGCAGCATGTTTCCTGGTCCTACCGTTAGATGATCAGCATGGCTAGAAATCGTTAAAACAACAACAAGAATTTTATTTTTGAACAATTACTTCCTTTGGCAGGCAGACTTCTATTTAACAGTGAACAAACGGTCTCTAAACTTCCATACCGGTGTTTCGTAATTGACCACCAGTCGGCCGCTTGACCTTTTAAGTGGCCAGTAACGTTTATTTGTCTGTTGCGGCTGTCGAAAGTAAAACCCAAAATTTTGAGATTACTCAAGGTCGGTATTGGAGTATCATCAACGTGAATATTAAGGTTTAGTATGTAGTCCTTCGTCCAATTGGTAAAAAGGGTCACCGTGAAATAAGCGTGAGAGACTGTCAGGCTTCTCGCAGAGAAGAAGCGAGAAAGTTCATAAAGGCAGTCGTCCACTCTTGAACACATGTCATCAATTCCAGTGCTCGATGGCATTATCGTGCAACCATCAGCGTATGAGGTAACTGAAATAACCTCTGATGGTTAAGGAAGTATAGAAATTATAAATTAAACAGTAAAGAGATGATGAACCACTCTGTGGAACCCCCTGCTTAATTTTTTTTAACTTTGATGTTTTAACTCGAAATAATACGGATGATTGGCGTCTGTATAGGTAGCCCATATCTTAAGTCCCTGAGAAAGTGTTGTTTGCTCGATGTCTTATAGCAGCGTTGTAAGGATGACCGTGTCACAGACTTTTGACAGGTCCAACGCTACCAGGACGGTTCTCTTACAGGGTGGTTTCTAATTAAGGTCATAAACTATGCGAGCAGAGTGCTGTGGCAAACATAGAAACATCAGACTCGAGTTGGTCGGATACCAATTTTGGTCCGTTTCGGTTACGTACATAAACCCGACTGTTATCGGAATGAATTTGGACAGTTTTCATAAGCTTCGGTAAAGCTCGGCTCACATTTAGTTGATAAACTTACATAAAATCAATGAAATTGATATATACTATATACTTCCGACTTTGACAATTAGAATTACAGAAAACAAGTATTCTTTGCTCTAAGCGATTCTTGAATATTAAAAACAAAGTTATTTTAATGAGTTAAACGCTCCAAACATTTGCTCTGATTGGAGGCTATAAAAAATGCCATAAAAATCACTTTTAAAGAGAAAGGACAGTGCATATAAAATACCATGAATTAATAATAAATGGCATGAAAATTAAAATTGAAGCAAATGTCTATAACATTTCTGCCAAAAATTTAATTTGAAATATGTAAATTTCTCAATATACATACATATGTGGATCTAAGTATTGCTGCACTTGAGGTGTTATATAAGAATCGTGAAATGAAATCAAATGATTAATAAAAAGTTGTTGAAAATGAACAAAGAGTGAAATTTGTTTACTTAAGATAACAGCGCTACTCCGCCTCTTCACGGCACTAAATAATATGATTTTATTGAAAAACAACAAAAATTATTTGTCATTCGCAGCTTGTCAAACTACTTGAGACACATAGTGTCAACTACATATACCGATTGTTCTAAATGTCGAAACACACCCTAAACCGATGAAACTTGTTAAAGCATATAAAAGATATTAAAAATTCCACATATTTTAGCGCTAGTCTAGTCAAAATATGCGAATTCATAATCATAGAATTAGCTAGTTGGAGTGAATATCATACGCTGATTCCATAATTTTATGCAAATTAAATCAAAATATGTTTTTCTATTTTTTGTTTTTAGTTGAATTTTAAAAGAAAAATTAAGTTTATGAACCGAATTTGAATTGCGAATAAAAACTAAGAGAGTGACGCACGAAACCGAAACTATCGAAATACATATTTACTAGGTGAGTGATTTATGAAAATTTAGAACTAGAACTGTTGTTTTCGATGAGGTGGCATAACTTCTATGAGTTTTATACATACATATGTTGTATGTATTTATGCAGGTTCTAAAGGTAATATTCATGAGGCATTGGAGGTTAATAAAAGTCGTCTAAAATATTTATCTATGTTTGTATGTTTTTATTATTTTATATTTTTAATGACTACAGATTCCATTTTAAAAGTGAAAATCAAAAATTGGACCTTGAAAAATTTTATACACTATTTGGCGTTGACTTTTTCCAGTAGAACTGGAGTTGGATCTCAAGAACTCTCTAATATGTCGCAGTGTTGGATAACAAAGTAAGACTTTTCTTATGTTTCTAAGGTCTCACGAGATTTGCTACAATGTTTTTAAGAGGACCCCCATTCTCGATTTCAAATTTTGACGATTGTCAATGGGCTGGTAAATGAACATAAATTATTTTTTTTTTAGGGTTGTAACTTTGGATACATCTATTTGAAGACTTAAAAGACTTAAAAGAAAGAGTACACGTTTGGCTCCGATATGAACTAGAATTATTAATTTCGCACAAAAATTAACAAAATGGTGGACCTTTGAATTTTTTTTAAAAACGCCTTTTTTCAGCCACAAATCAGGTTAAAAAGTATAGAAGATCTTCACCGATTTGATTTATCCTAGTTCATACCATAGCTATAAATGTATGTATAGAATAACGTATTAAAATTTGGAACCGATTGGATTAATAGGTTTTGATTAACCGCATGCGCCAGTCGTAAAAAACACTGTTTCGAGAAAAATGCGTTTAAAGTTTTGAGAAGCAAATACTTGGGTATACAACCTACCTACGTTCAATCTGCAATCGGCTATATCTTCAAGACTTTTTGAAAGTTTCGCTTGAAATTTTAAAGCAACATTCTTGAATAGTTATAGGTTCGAATTAAATTAAAAAAAAATCGATTTTTTTAAACCGAGAATGGGGAGACCCCATTAGTCCCCTTAAAGTAGATTATCAAATAATTTATCTGTAAACCACAAATCTTGGTTCAGTATAATGTGGTCCTTCTTTCTCTTCTTTCTTCGGAATATATGTTTCTCAAATATTGGATCGATTATTTATATGGATATTATGAAGAGAACAAGAACAAAATGCAGAAATAACATAAGAAATTGAAGAAACACATAGGGATTCACGTTCTTCAAGATAATTGAAATATATTTAATAACAACGGTCATAGTAGAATGTTTACAAGGAGTGATAAGTTAGGTACATGAAAGAGAGCGTATTATAACTGCTCAGTAAGATTCATTTGGTTATGCTTTTTCAATAATAAACAATATTGTCAGGTATAAGGGATTATTCGGGTTTTCCTATTAGCTAAACGTCAAAACCTCTTCAATAAAATCAACTGTCAAAGTTGAGATGGTTATTTGCGCTCTCACTTCCAATGACAAGAGAGTTGTACCTCTCTTTCTCTCTCTCTGATATTGATATTGAGTTCGACACATGTCACTGCAGTGTGACCACATCAGCCTGCACTGATTGACAACCCCTGTATTTTATACAAAAAAAAAGAAACAATAACAATAGTTAGTGTTTTGTGAACAAATTCACACCACACTGAGGAAGATTAATTTCAGCTGCAGCTGTTTTAAGCTCATTACATAATACACTACTAATAGAAATTCAAATTGCAGAATTCTAGCAGTTGTCAAATGGCGCTTTTAAATGCTTTCATAGATGGCAATTCAACTACGACAGAACAAATTCTTTTCAGCATTAAATCGGCAAAAGTTTTTAATTTCAAATTGGCCATTTCAGCAACGCCATTTGGTTGCCTTTCTCTGCTCTGACAGCTTTTCTTAAACTAATTTATTGCATGCACTAATTTTTAGACCACCTAGCACCAAAAAAAGCATTATAAATCAGTTGCTGTTAAATGGCAAATGAGTGTTGAGTTTTTTTACGGATCAAGACAAATGATGCCTTCAAAATGAAAAATACATTGCACATGGCATGAAGTGAGTTTTGTATAACAAACTTTTAAACAAAAAAAAAATTGAAAAAAAATAATTTGAAATTATAACAACGAAACTAATAAAAGTCAGAACAGTGTATACAGATATAATATATTATATATAAAATGTATGTGTGTATACATTCACCACCAAATACTGGTTTATTATAGGTGATATAAAACGCCTGCTGTACCACCTTGAGAATCCACATTTCGCATACGAAAATCAAATTCAATCAAACCGATCAACCAGCATATGTATAGAGTAACAACATATCCGGTTTAAAAGATTTATGAATATGAATGTATGTATGTATGTATGTATATATGAAAAATTCGAACACTAAGACTAAGAATATGCTTAAGATAAGCCGCATGCGATTTGCGTAAATTTTTTAAAATAAGCTGGTATGCGCAAGCGAGCGAGCGATCGAGTCAAATAAATGATCTACATAACTAATTAGCTACATAAGTGATCCTGGCCAGTATATGTATACATATGTGTATGTGATCAAGCACAGCATACATATGTTATGCATAGCATTAAGACTGATTTTATGTTCAACGCTATAAAGAAGACCAACTAATATAATCTAACATAAGCAAATAATTAATGCTTCTTCTTCCTTCCTCAATATTATACACTTGATTATTATACATTTTTAACGTTAACTTATAAGAGATTATTTAAATTTTTCGTTATCGTAAATTTCTGTTATTTTCCGCAATATATGCGTATTATAGCGGTAATACTATAAGCTTTATAATACATACACATGCCGTGGCATAATACTCGTATATCATAAATATTGTCTATAAATGTCATAATTTTATTGTTTATTATGTTAAATGAAGCAAATATACGAAATGATAGCGCCACTGGTATTAAAATTGGCTTTTGTGCATTATCAACAACAACAAAATGTGCACAAGTGTTGTCGTATTGCCAAAGAGGCATCTACATATGCGTGCGTATAGATTAATAACTGCTCATACGCGGCAATATAAACTTATATGCATACTTATATTCATATAAAATATATAAAATGAAATTATGCGTAGCAAATTCAAATGAATGAGCGCTGTTATAATTTGTGATTTTTTTTTTCATTTTTTTTTTTTATTTTTTGTTTTCTATTTTTTTATTATTTTTTATTTTTTTCATAATTTTTTTTGTTGCTGTGAAAGAACACAAAAACTAGTAATTTCAAGGCTCTGCTTGAGTTACGATGCCATCACACCAATTTGGCATAGTTCACGGCTGTCAATTGAATATCGATTTGTTTTCTCTACGTTCAAAATGTTTATTAATATTTCTGTGACTGTGAATGGGTGTAGGCAAATTATGTGATTATACACGCCTAGAGTGCGCAATTTTCTTTTTTCTTTTGTCTTATTTTTGGTTGGTAAATAAGTGGCAAGTGTGTGTTTGCTTTATATTGTGTAAACAAAAGTTACTTATACGCCCCGCCCTTTTGTTTTATATTTTCATTATTTTATGTATCACTGTTGTATTTTACTTGAAATATAAATTGCTTTTTGTCTTTATTTTCTCTAGTTTAAATTAATTGATTGACGAAAATTTACGTGATTGAATTTTGGTATCCTTCAACAGTAAATAATGTCTTGAAAATAATGACTTTTTCGAGCGTCATTATCATTGAACTTATTTTACCAAAATCTACTTGTTTCTGGTTTTTGGACCAAATTATTATAATTTTTTTGAAGACAAATTTAATATGTAAAAAAAATATATTTTGGATGTTTTTCGTTTTTTAAATTCGAAAATATTGGTCTTCGAAATTAAAGTTCGAAATTGCGTTTATTTCAAAACTCATTATTAATTTTAATATGTAACCTACTAAAAAAGTTAAAAAGCAAGCACCATCCATGTATTCCTCTTATTTCAATGAAGTATATCACTTCTCGATTGAACTATAATGATAGATCCTATAAGGTCAAAATTGGTTCTTCGAAATGAATTAAAATTTTTATTTTTCAAAAACTACTCTGCCAAATTTTTTAAAATTCTCTTTTGTTATTTCGCCCAAATTTATAGCTGAACAGTAATGCAGGTAGAACGACAAATATGAGACTCTACACTCTAATTTTCAAACCACTAACATTTTCCGCTCTTCTGTACCTTTTAATCCTTTTATCAATGATTTACTTTTCGAACTTTCTTTCTGAGCTCCAAAAATGTGTAACCATTTATTTATTTAGTCTAAAAAGTGGGATGAATTAACTTTTAGATTTCCTTACATGAAGTATTAACACTTTCGCTTGAATTTGCTTCAAGTTTCTTATAAATGCTTCCACCTTTAACCTCTCCCTCAATCTCACTCTCTATTTTTCTCCAGCTCTTATTCTTATCAGAATATTTATCAAGTCCTTATGATATATAGACTATACAATATCCGCTAATACGCCACAAATCCTGTTAAGAACTATTTTTATGTCGTCGCCTGCTTAACCCATTCGTACCATTGTACTCGCTTGGGTACCAAAAAAACTCACTATCCACACTTTTCCAATTGTTTTTTTCGACTTGAGCTAGAAAAGTTTTATAATATTAGGTTGGCAAATATCCCCTTCCGCCTTTTTGTCTTTTGAATTTCACGGCAATGTATAAAGCGCTACAGAGCTCGTATCTGGCAATACTATATGCACATCTTAGAAAGGTCTTGACATAACCTACAAAGCGACGCTATGCATGATTAGTTTGGATATTGCGTTCAGCAGTTATAGACGTGGAAACATGGAGTTCAACGCCTCAATTCGCGTTATTTAAAAGTTTTCCATCGTTAAAGGCAAATCTGCTAGAGAAACGTTCCGTGAGATTAATGGTTTTTTGGGGGATGATACTCTATCACTTCGAACTGCGGAGGAATGGTTTCAATGATTTAAAGCTGGTGAAAACGACACCATGGATAAGCCAGCCGGCGGAAGACCTATGACGACGAATATCGATCAAATCATGGAAAACATCGAGTTAGACCGGCATATGGCATCTCATGACATCGCCTAGGAGATGGGAGTTAGTCACCAAACCATTTTAAGCCATCTGAGGAAGGCTGGATACACAGAAAAGCTTGATGTTTGGGTGCCGCATGTTTTGACGCAAAAACAACCTTTTGGACCGAATCAACGCCTGCTATATCCTGCTGAAACGGAACGAACTCGACCCATTTTTGAAGCGGATGGTGACTGGCCACAAAAAATTTATCACATACGACAATATAAAGTGAAAACGGCCGTGGTCGAAGGCCGGTGAATCGTCCCAAACAGTGGCCAAGCCGCGATTGACGGCCAGGAAAGTTTTGCTGTAGGTTTGGTGAGATTGGAAGGGAATCTACTGCGAACAACTGGACCGCTTAAAGCAGGCGATCGACAAGAAGCGTCCAGAATTGGCCAACAGGAAGGGTGAAGTGTTCCACCAGCAAAACGCCACACCACACACTTCGTTGATGACTCGTCAGAAGCTACGAGAGCTCGGATGGGAGGTTTTATCGCATCCACCATATAGCCCGGACATAGCGCCAAGTAATTACCACCTGTTTCTGTCCATGGCGAACGCCCTTGGTGTTGTAAAGTTTAACTCAAAAGAGGCTTGTTAAAAGTGCCTGTCTGAGTTCTTCGCAAAAGTTGCCTTCTAGATGGAAACATATTATCGAACGAAACGAATTTGAACTAAATCCGATCACCGTAACACTTTTTATAAAGCATTGAATAAAGAGCAAAAAAGTGGAGGGGAGATATTTGCCAAGGGAAAAAATTCACCAAAATAAAACCCACGTTTCGACATATTTAATAAACAAACACTCATTTCCCTCAATTCCAAGTAAAACAGTTCAATGTGCCGACATGTCATTCGATGTCATTGCTCGTTAAATTTCAAATTTTTCCAGACTCATTAAATGCTATCATATATTACCTAATAAAAATCGATTTCCCTGCTAACCCACACAATTCATTCGAGACAGATGCATATGGAGCCAAATAATAAATTAAGCGCACACTTTTCAATATTAACGAAAATTTAAACTTAAAGTCATTCATAAATTCGTTTAAACGATTCATTAAACCGCCAGCGGCTACACGCTTTTAAAGTCATTCAAAAGTTGTGCATAAAAAAGCAATCACCCTGCTTGCCCTCAACTGTATCGATTTTTACTACAATTGCGTTTTAATTCTCTCTTTTCCGATTTTAATCAACTTGATTGCGGGTGCAAAAAAGTTACGCAGCTTTGCACAACATTTCAAGTACTTGCTTTCGTTCCTCTCCCTTTTGTGTATGTACATTGCCATGCATTGCCTTCAACAATGCCTCACCTCGCTTTTATGACAATTTGGCTTATCATGCCTGCTGTTATTGTAATGTTTTTGTGTTGTTGGCCTCACACAATGACATTTCAAAGCGTCAGCCCAGTCAGCTTGCTTACTTTTCACTTTCAGTTGGTTTTACTTTCAATCGAAACTCATCTCGAAAATTACACAAACTGCCGCAAAAAAAAAGAGTAGGAAAAAGCTCAAGCTCGCTGAAACTTATTTAACCGCAAATTGGTGTCAAAGTGCCTAATTAAGCTGCAATTAATGAGTGTAATTTAATTATTATTTTCTTTTATTTCTTTTAACAGTATTGTAATATTAATTTTTTGTTTGTAACAACGCAATGGCAGGGCACATACATAGGTATACACACACACATTTCTAAATTTTTTTGTAATTTTCGTAATTATTTCTTTATAGGGAGCTGTCATTGAATTCATTTTTAAGGATGGGTACCATTGTTACCAATGTGCGTCTTTCAAGGGCATGCCACCAACGCAGCAGACGATTTTGGGCTTGTTTAGTGTTGTGACTTGCAGTGATAACTACATACAATATGCATACCTTGTATATTTGGCAGTCAGCTGTATGCATAACTTAAGTGAATTTTGTTGTTTTGCTAATTTTTCATTCATTTATCTAAGACAAATAAATATTTGTCTAAGTCTAATTTGGCTTATATGCATAAATCAATGTGAAGTTTTGCAAAACTTTAATAAACTATGCGATAAGAACACGAAAATACAATTTATATTTTTCGGTGCTGAAAATTAATCAACTCTTTTCCGCCTTTCACTTGGCAACACAATGCATAAATAGCTCGATACTAGCATAACTGACTGTTATAGTTTATTTAATACAAATTCAAACATATCGCCTTATGTATATATAACAATATATGTATATACAATAAGTAGAACATTCTCTATTAAATTTTGAAGTTTTCATTTTTGTTCTCACTATTAATGTCATAATTCTTCGAAACTATTTATTTTTTTCGTTTTAGATCTAGAATACAGACTACATACTACGTTCCGTACGTACGTATATGATATATATATGTACATAGACCGCCTTTCACCTGTCTCTGTTTAATTTAGTGCTGTCTTCTAATTTAAATACATATATTTTACATAACGGTGATACCACTATAAAATCTAAATGTCAGCAAACATATTCATAACATTATAGTCAAATATATGTAGTTTTTTCTATAAACTCATTTGTATTAAAATATATAAATTAAAAAGCTTTAAAGGTTATTAGAGACGAAAGAAACGATTAAGCGATACACATAGTACCAAGATGTAAGAGAAATTTGCTTAGTTTATGATTTCGTAGGGAACATGAGTATACACTGAAGAGGATCGGTACCAAATGTTAGTCTCGGTTAGGTCAAGCGGTAGATCTCCACAACGGAAGTCTCATTTAGAAAGCTTCGACTGTCCTTTGTGGCACCCAAATACTCCTAACGGATCGCCAAAACCCTCTTGATTCGACAAAACGCTTAGACTCTATTACAAAGTTCTTAAGTTCAATAATGTCGAATTCAGTCACTTCACTGAGTTCGCCGAAGGTGTGCCTACCGAGTAGGGATGCAAACGATGTATCGATGTTTTTAAAACATCGATGTTTTCGTCAAAAACCATCGATGTTAGCCATCGATGTCTCGACTCTAAAAACATCGATGCATCGATGTCACTTTCAACGATGTTTTATGTCGATGGTTTATATAAAAATTTGACTTCACACCTTCACACTTTTTCGGGTATTAACTCGAAACCCTCTATTTGGATACACTTTATTACATTGGAATTCGATTTTTTTTAAATACGGAGATTATGATTTATTTATACAATTTAATTCTGGCGTAGGCTACTGCGTTAGATCAGAGATTCAAATTACTGCATTTTAAAGATGCTATGGCTAAAAGAAATACTTTTTTTTTTGTTTCATAAAAAATTCAAAGAATCGCGCTGATACAACAGAATCTTCGGATGAGTGTGAAACAGAATACTCGTTTGATATTTGGAACCAGAATAAACATTTGGTCCACCAAAAGGTGAAATGTAAGCTGTCAAATTTATCTACAATTACAGGGACGGAAGGTTGAAGAGAAATTGTATCTCGGTTGTTACCCCTACCAATCAGAGGCCAGTAGAGTTTGGGTTGACATGATTACTGTGTTTCCGGAGTTGTATAAATAGGCTTATTAATATCTACACATTGTGGGCACTTCAGTGCTGAGTAAACGACTGTTTTCCTAGGGCAACTATCACGCAGAAGTAAAATCGAAAATAAATGACAGTGAAAAAACTTTCCATGTCGTTGTTTTGAAATTCTATTATTTATTGAGAAAAAACTTTAACAGACATATAATGCTAAGTGAAATAAAATGTATCAACTTAAGACGTACTACATTTCATTTATTTATGCTTCTGCTTCTGTATCCCTTAGCTTTTCACACTAAATTCAAAATAAGTTAAAAAAGTTCAAAAATACATCGATGTTTCGATTTATCGATGTTTTAATGGCCGATGTTTTTGATTTCGATGGGTTTTGAAGTAACATCGATACATCGAACCATCGATGTTTCATTTCACGATGTTTGCATCCCTACTACCGAGGTGTTTAACCTTAGTTTGGCGAATGCTGGACATTGAACGCTGAAGTGGATGATTCCTCTTCGACCTTCTCCAAGCAGCTTTCGGTATTAAAATCATGATATAATTATTATTTACCCAAGGATAGGTCCAAAAATCTCTGTGTTTGATTCCCTAATGGGAAGTTAAAGCATAAAGGCCTCATTGTAGAAGTTGAAGTCCTATGTACTATGAGCCCAATGAAGGAACCTCACTTAGTTTTAAAACCTATTTGCTCTCAATCGCTTCCAAACTATTTGAACAAATAAATCGAAAATGTGTTCAGAAATAACACTGACGGAGGCTTCTTATAAATCCAAAGTACATACCCATCATTACTATTTAATAGATTTATTAACAATCCTTCAAATCCGTATCTTACAAAATCGATCAATATCAACGTTTGAACAGGTTTTTCTTCTATCAACGTGAAGGTTCTTCCATGAATTCCATCAACTAAATAGAAAATTGTAATAATAATTGTAACTTGCATAGATTCCAAAAAAGTAAAGTTGAATAATTCAAATTAACCTTTATATGATTTCAATTCCATTCCAATATTTTATAAGTTTTGAAACAAGATCCCTTTAAGCAAAATAGCTCTATATTTTGAAGAAATAATCGCTAAATCTACCAAACATAATTAAAGTTATTAATAATTAATACATAATAATACATTATTTATTCTCCGCTTGGATCACAAAGTGATTCATTGAGTTTAGATATGTCTCATCCGATTGTGGTCCAAACATTTAAGATATATTATAAAATATTTTAAGATATGAATGATATCACAGCATCGTGGTTGTAACCTGTTTCGTGGAGTTGGGAGTGTAATGTAACCGAAATCGATCTAACCCTACCAGCATTAATCGAAAAGAATAAAAATAATTTATGATAACTTTCGAAATAAAATATTTATTGAGGTTATATTAGGCAATCTATTAGTGTGCTCATTTGTAAAATTGAAATATGAGCCAATGTAAATATAATATATGCGCTTAAACTTTACGCGACTTTATTCTTAATTTTTACTTTGTGGGAGTTACCCAGAGGCAGGCACGCAAATAAACGAATTGTTCTACCTTATTTTGAATTGTTTCACTCATTCGACCACCGAAGAGTCGTGACTTTATCAGCCGTTTGACATTTGACACAATGATAAATGCGAGTGAGTTATGGATTGTAACGGTTAACCTTAACGAAAACAAATTGGTAATACAATACGCTTAAGAAGATGAGCAACACTTACATACATATGCAAATAATTCATGAAATAAAATTTAAAAAATTGCAATAAAAATAAAATTTATTAAAAAAAGGGTTGTACTTTTGGTGAACGCATATTTTTCAAGCAACCAGACTCATTAATTTCATTATTTACAACTGTTATTAGCAATCAATTATAAACAAAAATGTGTGAATTTAAACAACAAAAAACAAAACACAAATTGCAAGAAAGAATTTCATTAAATATTTCCAATGAAATAATCACAAGCCAAATTTGGTGAATGACACACACAGAGAGAAGCCGCGTTGTAATGTCAATGACACAAACGCCACAGAACAAATTATAAACACATGCTGGTGCTTTTTTCACTCCAATATATATATGAGTATATATATAAAAAGATTTTTCATTAAAATGTGCACATTGAACTGACTTGCACAGTGTTGCTTCAGCATTTTTAGTTTCAAACAGAAAAAGTAAATTAAAATAAAAGTTTTTCATTTCAGTAAGCCAATAATTATGTATGTACGTATGTATAAATATCTATAAATGTCTTCAACAAAGCTGTTAGCTATTGACAGTTTTCAGATACAAGAGTTGCTCCTACCTACATTTAATCAAATATGCAGGCATAAATGGCATTTACTGCACAACTTGTCAGTGCAGCAGCTACAAAATGTCAAAGTTCTTGCTTAAAGTCAATATTTGTTGAAATCTATATGTATACTTACATCCTCTTGTGTAATGCATTCATTAAGTAAATAGCAAATATTATATTCGAAATAATTAAAAGCATTTTGTGTTATTAAGTCATGCTAAAATAGAAATTTCACAATAAAATATAATTTTGGAAAAATATTTTATATATTAAATGGAGCTAGAATTTACAAGAATTTGTTTTAGAATCAATTGACAATATTTTCCTTAACAGATTTATAAAACTTAAATTTGCGCCAAAATATATGCAATGAATAAGAATGCACTCAAATGGTTGCCTACATTTGGGGGTTCAGAATAAAAAAATTACCAGTCAAAGTAAAATGAACAAATCGGTAAATATTAAGCATGAAATATATGAGATTTTTTCAGATCTCGTTCATTCAATTGATTTTTTTTCCATTTCTCAACACTTCTCAGGAAGAATGTTTCTTTTTGGTAGAAAATTATGATTTTCTGAAATCGATTTTTCTACAAATACTGATATTAATGCCTACGTATAACAATTTGTATCTAATTCTTTTTATTTTTTAAAAGAATTATCTAAAAAAGTGTGATTTAGAATCATATGTCAATATTTTACTTAACAGATTTATTAAATTAACATTTGCGCCAAAATATATGCAATGAATAAGAATGCACTCAAACATTTGCCTACATTTTGTGGTGCAGAATAAAAAAAAAATACTAGTCAAAATAAAATGAGCAAATCAATAAATAGAAAACAGGAACAGTATGAGGTTTTCTCGGATCTCACTCATGCAATTGACTAATTTTCCATTTCTTCTCTAGACGAACGTTTCCTCAACGGTCTTTGGCTTTAAATTTTCGATTGAAAAAATATACTTTCATACAGAGAATTTTTATGAGCGCATTTATACGAAACTGAGTATGCTGGCATCATTGGATAATGAAAGAAATATCATGCCAATACATATCTAACTTTTATGGAAATATAAAGTTTAAAATTAGTTTATGGATTTAATATTTCATATGTATATAAAATATATTTATATTAGATATACATATATACAAAAACTATATATATAACCAATGAATAAGCGCGCTACTGTAGGTCAACAGTTCACAAACTTATGATTGCACAGTAGCTTGTGATCCAACTATAGAGTAATAGCCAAACACACAGCTCATCTACATATTATATTAAATTTGATGCTATAAAACAACAACTAACAGCAGCTACGCTAATATTTACTTACGCTTACAAGCGCACTTGCAAATATATATATAAAATGTACAAGTATACTTATAAAATATGCACAACAATTTATTGCATTACTTAATATTGTACGGAGCTTCTGAAATGCCAACAACTTTGCTACAATTTGTATTTGTTGTACATAAATTAAATTGACAAGCATTACTGAAATGCTGCCGGAATAGCTGAATGACGGCCTGTGTAGCCCAAGCCTGACAACATTGAACGGGCGACTTAGCTGAGTGACAGAGTGACGTGCAACATAATGCAAATGAACACACACACACGCACACACCCAAGTGGATGGGTGTAAATATGTATGGAGGTGGTTGAATGGTTGATGCCCAATTGTGCGTTAAAGCGGTTTCATCATAAGCGTAATCGGAAAATCTGAAATTTACATCTCCAACCGCGATTGTAATTTAATTTATGAAAATTCGTTGTTAGCATAAAAGCGCACTTAATACTGGATTAGAGTGTCAAAGTGTTTTGGATATTGTTTGGAGTTGTTATAGGCGGTCATTTGCATATTATTATACATTTAATAATAATCTTTAAATAAAATCGATTATAACAGGTGTGCATATTCGAGTTATTGTTATCTATTATTGTGTTATTAGCCAATAACTCACATGTCTTTATAAAATTGGCTTTAAGATGGCGCTTACACGATTACTAAATATTTGGACGCACATAAGGTCGTGTAAAAATTCGTCCATATTCATGCTATTCCACCGAAATGTGTTGGAGACTTTTCTTCGATCAAAAGTGAATAAAATATATCAGTAGCTTGCACAATCCAGCTATTATTCATATACCCGCTAGGTGATCTATATTAACCCCATTCTCTTATAAGTGGGTACGAAACGAATATTACATATTATAATTATGGTGGTGATTGACTCAATTAAGAAGCTATTTGGACCCACAAAAATATTATCATCATTATCATTTGGCTCTACAGCTCTCTGTGCGCTTTGGCCTGCTGAACGATACGCCTCCAAGCTACTCTGTCTTTTGCGGCATCTCTCCAGTTTTCCAGTCGGAGTTTCGTCCTTTCAAATATATTATAAATAAATTTTTTTCTTCAACCGTTTATTTATAAATATAATGGTTCAATTTAACTACAATAAATTTTATTTTCAAATATTATATAAGAAATAATGAACTCATACAATTAAAAATATTTAATAAAAACTCTTAAAAATTGAATGAATACTACATAGTAACTTACATTGGTATCAACGCAATTGCCTCACACAACATACAACGATCTATATATACATCTACCATCGGACCCATATGAGTCATGTTGCATTTCAATTAATTTTATCTGCGCGCAAAATCCCATTCCATTTATACTCAGTTGCATTTCAGAGAGCAAATATGTACTCAGAAAGCGATATGAAAGTGAAACGGGAATTGCCCTTGAAATTATTATATATTGCCACATGCAACACAGTACCAGCTACGTTGAGCGGCACAGTAAACTTAATCAACGTCATTTACTGATACAACATTTTCACCGCTTCGTAACACTTTTACAGATAGCTGCGTGATTCAGCATCTTCTTGGTTGTTTTTAACTTGTCGGTTTTTTTCTCGCTGTTCTTTTCGGTTTCGATGGTTTTTAGCAATTAAGCCGATGTCCTTTAGCAGTGCAATCAACTGAACATAAATCTTCCGTTGATTTCTGGCAACTTGCAGCATGCCTGGCGACTCATCACCTCTTTTGGTGAATGTGTGGAACAATTTAAATATTTTTTATTTATTTTTTTTCATATTTTGCATCACACGTAAGTGCATTCATGCGATGTTGCATTTCCGCTGCTCATTTCACAATATTGGCACTGCATGCGTTTTATACTTTGTATATGCAATTAACGCACATTGAGCTCTTAGTCGCATGCCTGCATTCAGTGGTTCATTTTGAATTCATTTACTGTTACTCTTTACATGTATTTTTTATGTTTTTATATGCGCAATCGAGTGCACTAAGCCAAAAGGTCAACCTCAATTTATGACAAAGCCATGTCAGTGGAAGAATTATTGTAACTGATAGCAAGCTAAGCCGATCAAATGGATTAAAGTCAGCACTTATTGCTTTAAAGCTTTGAGACAGTTAATAATAATAATAGATAAAAGTATATTTTTTAGAGAAGGTCCGTTCGAATTTATAGAAATTTTGATTCAATTTAGTTGGGGAGACTGTTTATTTTAGATTTTTCATGAAAATATTATCTGAAGGTACTACTTCTATGTATGTAGAGTTTTAAACGATTTCTTTTGTGTCACCTGTTGAGAGTCACGTAATAACATCCTGCTGTGTTCACATTGCCATCCACGCCCATATTATTCAATTAGATGCAATATTTATTGATTATGGCTATTCACGGAAGATGATTGATCGATTGGATCAAGTTGACCTCATCCTAAATCTATCATCCATAAATCATCGTTCAAAAAACCTTGAAGATTATTTACCTCCTCCATGAAGCTTTTTGTACTTATTAGCTTTACTAAATGAATCAATAAATAAGTAAATTGATTTGATTCATTCTTTCAAGAGGTTTTGACAATTATTCGACTATTCGAGATTTTTTGGAATTTTATAAGAATCTTTAGTTTGGCTATTGTAATAATATGAGCTCTACCTTTATCTATCCAGAAATATTTTTAAAAACTAGGAACCAGTCTTAGGACATTTGTAACCGTTATCTTTATTGGGTTATATGAGATAATATTAATATATGGGCATGATAAAGGCTCGTTTTGGCTACTTTCAACCGATGGTTAAATGAAAGTTGGAACATTTTCCTAAGAGCGGGAGGTTCCATTAAAGATCTGCAAGGCATTGTGGTCAAGTGATAAAACTAAGAATATAACCTCACCCCTACTTTCAAATATATTTCGAAATTGCTGAGACTGAGGATGAATACGTCCAATAGAGATAAGTTATAATTGCCCACGTAGATATAATGGTCTTCGGTTCGCATTTTGGCCAAAAGTGTTCTGGATACCAGGGTGATAGTAGAGTGCGTTGCCAGGAGCAAGTGGCTTCTACTAGGTGCCAGTCTATAAAGGCGTTGAAGGCAACGATATTGTGAACGAGATTGTTAAGAGTGGTGTACAACAGTCATCCGGAAACGTTACGACATTGAACATTGGCAAGCCCATTGCACTGTCTTTACGATGATCAGGACAGGAGCATGACAAAGAAAATCATAACACGTTGGAAAAATATACCTACCAATCTAACCTAACCTAACCTAATGGTCTTTATCGTTTCAGATGTTTCAGTTATTGACCAAGTGGGACTTTTAGCCCTTTACTATTTTTTTATAAAAAATGTGTGATTGCCCCAAGAGTTCAATTTCGTACCTCTGAAATACTAAACTTCTAAAAAATTGTAGAAAAATATTTTCTAGAACTCGTGGCACATTTCATACAAAAATAATTTTAAAAGCAAGTTCCTGGCAACATTCTAGTATTTTTTTTCCTAGCCAACAACTAAATGTATACATATAACGGGTGATTTTTTTGAGGTTAGGATTTTCATGCATTAGTATTTGACAGATCACGTGGGATTTCAGACATGGTGTCAAAGAGAAAGATGCTCAGTATGCTTTGACATTTCATCATGAATAGACTTACTAACGAGCAACGCTTGCAAATCATTGAATTTTATTACCAAAATCAGTGTTCGGTTCGAAATGTGTTTCGCGCTTTACGTCCGATTTATGGTCTACATAATCGACCAAGTGAGCAAACAATTAATGCGATTGTGACCAAGTTTCGCACTCAGTTTACTTTATTGGACATTAAACCAACCACACGAATGCGTACAGTGCGTACAGAAGAGAATATTGCGTCTGTTTCTGAGAGTGTGGCTGAAGACCGTGAAATGTCGATTCGTCGCCGTTCGCAGCAATTGGGTTTGTGTTATTCGACCACATGGAAGATTTTACGCAAAGATCTTGGTGTAAAACCGTATAAAATACAGCTCGTGCAAGAACTGAAGCCGAACGATCTGCCACAACGTCGAATTTTCAGTGAATGGGCCCTAGAAAAGTTGGCAGAAAATCCGCTTTTTTATCGACAAATTTTGTTCAGCGATGAGGCTCATTTCTGGTTGAATGGCTACGTAAATAAGCAAAATTGCCGCATTTGGGGTGAAGAGCAACCTGAAGCCGTTCAAGAACTGCCCATGCATCCCGAAAAATGCACTGTTTGGTGTGGTTTGTACGCTGGTGGAATCATTGGACCGTATTTTTTCAAAGATGCTGTTGGACGCAACGTTACGGTGAATGGCGATCGCTATCGTTCGATGCTAACAAACTTTTTGTTGCCAAAAATGGAAGAACTGAACTTAGTTGACATGTGGTTTCAACAAGATGGCGCTACATGCCACACAGCTCGCGATTCTATGGCCATTTTGAGGGAAAACTTCGGAGAACAATTCATCTCAAGAAATGGACCCGTAAGTTGGCCACCAAGATCATGCGATTTAACGCCTTTAGACTATTTTTTGTGGGGCTACGTCAAGTCTAAAGTCTACAGAAATAAGCCAGCAACTATTCCAGCTTTGGAAGACAACATTTCCGAAGAAATTCGGGCTATTCCGGCCGAAATGCTCGAAAAAGTTGCCCAAAATTGGACTTTCCGAATGGACCACCTAAGACGCAGCCGCGGTCAACATTTAAATGAAATTATCTTCAAAAAGTAAATGTCATGAACCAATCTAACGTTTCAAATAAAGAACCGATGAGATTTTGCAAATTTTATGCGTTTTTTTTTTTTAAAGTTAAAAAGTTATCAAGCTCTTAAAAAATCACCCTTTACATATAAAAGAATTTATAAAAAAACTCAAATGAAACAGTTTCATGTTTATTTTTAAATTAAAATTTTATTACGAAATCCTCGAATTAGTCGCGGCTATTAGTCAAAATGCGGATGAGCTTATAGAAAGTGAAATTAATTATGTCTTCAATCCATTAACTGTGCAATTATTTAAACTATCAAATGCTACTTAATATGTAAATTAATATAACCAAATCGCTACCAAAGAACAACTCACCATGTTCGATAAATAAGAAATTATTAATCAAACAAGAAAGTTGCCACCGGCACTGAACTTGATATTCGCACCTCAGAGCGTGATGGAATTTTGCATATAATTTATTAATAATAAACAACACAGTTATGGCTACAGGGTGTTTAAAAAATATTTTTATGAATTTTCTCATTATTCTTGGTTTTTTTCGCTCTCTTAAAAATATTTTACAATAATACTTAACTTTAGTCGCACCCTATAGCCTTAATATGTAAATATGTCTCAGTGATTCTAAGTCTTAATATCTCTGTGTATTTTAAATAACACATTAATTACGGTAGTAAATCAAAATGTTCTTGTACAGCTTATTTTCATATTTTGGTTCATAATCTTGGAATTTGCGTCGTTATGAGAACAATTTATAGCAAAAACAAAATTTACCCAACTTTGTGCTTTTTGATCCGCTTTAAGGCACTGTGATGTCATGAATTAAAAAAGCATTAAATTGTAGTTAAATTTTGTAATGATTACATACATAAAGCATTACAGAAAATATTAAATATTTTTTTCTTTATATTTCTTAAGCCTAAGCGTTTTTCCAATTAGCTTAACGAGAGCTAAAGTGCTTCAAATTGCTTACAAGTGTTGTGTATTACAATGTCTTTTATATAATAATTACATAGTTTTCTGTCTTAGTTTACTGTTAACTAGCAACAACACATTGCAATTCATTAAATATTTGATAAGAATTAAAAATGTAAATAATAATTGTGGGTGTGGTGCACAAAGCTTCTTAAATGTTTACGATCAGATTTACGGTTTTGTAAAATTTAATAGCTATTCGCTACCGGAAATCTAATTTTAATTTACTACGAATACATAAGCTTTATGTCTATAGTAAATTTTAATATATAAAATCCCAAAATTACCAACAGTGATTTCCAATAATAAAACAGTTTTTATTTAATGACGACTACGGCAGTACCATAGAGCCGGAATCAATTGGGTATTTCTATGCAGTAATAAAATGTTTTACTAGTATAAATAAAAATAGCTGGAATTTGCATTTTATAAGCTACTTACTAAAGTTCATATGTTCTGGCCTATGTAAAAACAAAAATAGTTGGAAAAATATTTTTTAAATAAATATTTTGATAGACAATTTTAAGCTATTAACCCTTAAAAGGGTTGCTTTGACCCTTAAGGGATTAGGGGTAGTCATAATTTTCAAGAAATCATCGACAAATCGAGTGCGCTCGGGCACTCCAACACACTAGTGTGAAACTTTAAATGCGTTTTTCTCAAAACTATGCTTTTTGAACTGGTGACAATTCAATTGTAACTCAAAAAGGCTCAGTAGATTTTAATGAAATTTCTACAGCTTTTAGAATACATAATTATACTGGGCCGGATCGAAGTTTTTTTTCAAAAATTTATATTTTTTAAAACCAATCAACTGTTACTTTACACTTTTAGAAGAAAAATATTTCCTCTGAATTAAATTAAGATAACTGAGAGATTTACCGAAATTTTCGGTGAAAAATTACCATGGGGCACTGAGTTCTTCATTTTCGATATCCGGGGAATTGAAAAGTTATAGTCCGATTTCGACCATTTTTTCACAAGTGATGCCACAGATCATATATAGTATTTGTGTAAAGTTTTATTTCGCTATCTTCATTGGTTCCTTATGTATATGTTATAAAGTGAAGGAATAAGATGAAATTCAAAAATGAGTTATATGGGAAGTTGTCGTGGTTGTGAACCGATTTCGTCCATTTCACACGTGTCATCAGGGTGTCAAGAAAATATTATATACCGAATATCATTGAAATCTGTCGAGTAGTTCCTGAGAAATGGTTTTTGACACATAAGTAGGCGATGCCACGCCCATTTACCATTTTGTAAAAAAATCTCAGTGCAGCTTCCTTCTGCTATTATTTCTGTGAAATTTAGTGTATCTGACGTTACGTTTCGTTAGTGAGTTAACCCACTTTTAGTAATTTTTAACCTAACCTATGTATGGGAGGTGGGTGTGGTTATTATCCGATTTCAACTATTTTCATGGTGTGTGGTGGGGTACGTAGAAGAACCGACTGCAGAAAGTTTGGTTTATATAGTTTTATTGGTTTTCGAGATATATACAAATAACCGGAATACGTATTCCAAGTTTCGTTAAGATATCTCAACTTTTACTCAAGTTATAGTTATAGTTATAGTTTTATGACTTACAAACAACCGTTATGTGAACAAAACTATAATACTCTCTTAGCAACTTTTGTTGCGAGAGTATAAAAAGCTTCGATCGCTCGCAGGATTATCTCTTTATAAAACTAACTTTTCTTATCCGATTGATTTTAGATGAATCTACAAAGACCTTTTTTGGAACAGGGTCAACACAAACACCTATATCTTTGGAAAAGTTTGGAATTTTTTTTTTTAATTTTCGTGACCCTTTAATTCAAGAAAGCTGTAAAATATGTTCTAAAAAATATTATTTTTATATACTTTAAATTTGATTTCCTCAGAAAAAAAAAATTCACAAAAGAAAAAATGTCATTAAAGATTAAAAACAGTGGTCTATGCGAAAGTCAATCAGAAATACTATTATAAAAGATATCAAAATTTGTAACGCTAAGGTCATAGTTCAAAACAGCGTTCTGGTCTTAAAAGTGCGTGTATTTTCAAAGGAAAATGATATGAGAAACAAAATTAAAAAAAATGTGATTTCAAAACTCGTCAAGAGACCAAATTGGAGATGACCTTTTATTTGCTGGAGAAGTTTATTTAATACTAGAACAAAAAATACGATCTACTCAATATTAGAGATCATCGTCTACTAACGTATTTTCGATTAATCTGGCTAGAAATTATAGAAACAACATATTATAATAATAAATAATCATCCATAAATTAACCCTTAGTAGCACTATACGGGATGCGTAGCTTCCTTTTAGCTTCATTGACAGTTCATTCTTTCAAATTAAGAAAAATGTCAAATCTATATGAAAAACAAGTATACGTTACATATGGCCACTTTATAAGTATAAAAAAATTTAAAAATTGCACTTCAATAAAATTCATTAAAAAACTGCTAATTGTTACCGAAATGCTTACTAAACGATCAAGTAACGACATATTTTTAAATATTTGCGAATATTCCAAAAAACATTTGCCGTAAAGCAACAATTTCATTTAGCAATAGTACGTTAAAAGCATTCATAATAATTCCACAGACTTACTCATACTAGGTTGTCATCATCTGCAAATATACAGTTAGAAAACAACAACAATAACAACAAAACATGTAAATTCTTTAATAACAAAAAAATATGAATAAATGAAGGCTTAATTACCATTGAAGACAAAATAAAAAAAGGCCGAAAACAATGCAAAACATACATATTTACATATAAGAGTAACAACAAAAATCCAATAACAAAAGACTTAAGCAACGAACTGCAATTACTCAGCCGACTTAACTTTGAGGCGCCAAATAAAGTCATACATTCATTTCATTTCGCGCTCATCGTTTACACTACAACTTCCTCACAACTGGTTGACGAGCACTAAATAAGTATGTGCGTTGAGTTGTTTGAAGAAAAATGATATTTCTAATGCTTGCTGAAGTCTTCTGTACCTACAGAATATATCACATAAATATTTAAATATTTAAGAATTGAAGACAAAAATTAACAATTTTTATAGCTGATCTTATCAAAGAACAAAAGAGTTAGCAGCTGCGCACCCCTTGCACGGCAAAGATACCGCGCCACGTCAACTGCGACGGCGGCCAACTAAGCCACAGTGACGTCAGCAGCTACATAAACTAACTAACAACAGCCGCAGAATTCTTTGAACGGGTTTGATTAGAACTCGAAGATAGTTCAAATGTTAAAATGTTTCGAAATTTTGTTCAGTTGCTATTTTATGTTAATAGTTACTGGACTGTTGCTTGCTGCTGTGCTGTGGTTTATGTGACAACCGCAGCGGCGGCAACAAGTTTTCTTCATATTTTGGGTTTTTTCTTTCGATCATAAAGTCTAGCGCTTTTGCTTTTCATCCCAATCAAATGCTATAAATGAGTTGAGCTGGCACTTTTGCTTTTTCTGCTTCAAAGTGGTGACAAGCGAAAGCAAAAGAATCATTTTTGCAAATTATGCATGAAGAGTGGTTAAATATATAGCAATCCAAAGAGGTTTATCGGCACTTAACATATCTGATTTTTTATTGCTTTGTAAAAGTCGTTAACAGTGGTTTTCTGAGCTACATAAGAAGTAGCTGGCAACAGTGTAAACATGTACAAAATTAGTCAGAATTGAATTGCAAATTTCGCTTTTATCGCCAGTTTAAGGTGAGACGTGTAGTAGGGGAAATAAAATTGAGAGTTATATAATACACGTAAGTAATAAAAAATTGATGTCAAAGTGAAACAGAGAATATCAGGTTAGTGATAACGAAGAAATGAGTTTGAAAATTCAATGTCAATGCATCATAAAACTCCTTGGGGGAAAAACCAACGACAAAAGAACAACAACACATGTAACACCCAACATTTCAGCCTGTTTTCATTGTTATATTACTAATATCCATGCAACAATGAGGTTTTCATTTCAATTAAAATTCAATTCACCTTTTGTATAAAGCTATCTCCAACGATTCCTTAGAAAGCGTGAACTATTTTCTATTCTATATAATTTCTTCATGCGTCTAAAATATAAAGTCATGTTCACACAGTTCAATTAGCTGAGGCAATTAAGATGTTAATTGTTGTAGTAACAGATTTGACCGATTTTTATAAAATTTATAGAATATGGCGGTAAGTGGATTACTTGAAAAATACTCTTCATTTAAAGAAAGATCAGCTATAACAAAAAAATTATGAAAACTTGTTACGAAAACCTATATATATTACTATTGTCCAGTTTCGATATTTTCTGTGGTTTTTGGTACATTTAGGCTGTGGTATAAATATTATTCTTTGAAGAAATTGTTATCTTGAACATACAATTACGTTTTCCAAAAAAAAAATCATTCGTCTATATTAATGTTATCATTCCCATTCCCATTCGATATTATGCACTTCACAGCGCTTCTTCCAATCGTCGAAACACTTCTCAAACTCGATTTTTTAGCTTTGGCTCTTTCAACGATCTCTGTGCTTGTAAAACGACGGCTCTTTACGGTAAAGTAACACGGAGCCATCTCTGGGGAATCTGGAGGCTGGGCATCGTTATAGTAATGTTTTTGACAATTGGACTCTCCAAATCCCGGAAATTTGAAATTGTAAAAATTCTCGTTATTTTTTAATACAGCTCGTATAATGATCGAAAAGTTTTGATAAAATGTGCTCTATCCTTTCATTAAACACACTGTATCTGGTCCCATAAATACTTTATTCTTAATTGAACACTAATTAAGCAATTAATTAACTGATATATTGTAAATGATTTATCCCAAATGACAAATATGCTTTCACAATTTTCACACCATCGGTCAAGTCATCAAACCAATCAAATTATTTTTAACATATATTGGTCGACTTAAGGGGTCACATGGGTTTCGTGGAATCAAAAAATCGATTTTTTGTTTTTGGGCTTATTAATTTCTTCAGCATCTCAAGTATTGTCCTAAAATTTCCTTTGGAAGGTGTGCGCTCGAAGTCAGGTATTATTGTTACACAAAACTTTAAACGCGTAACCGTGTTTTCAACTCGGTTTCTCGAAAACTATTCAACCAATAATGATGAAATTTGGAATAGGTGTTCGAGCTTGAATGAAGGATTTTATTAAAAAAAAAAAACAAGCAAATTTGACCGAAATTTTAATTAAAAAAAAAGGACAAAATTCCAATTTTCACTTTTTTTCAAGCACGAGATTATGGTCTTACCTAAAACACTTATTTTTGTTTTTTCATTCATCGATGATCCTGTCAGGAGTTATGCTGACACACAAAACCCATGTAACCCCTTAAGAAACCCATACTTTTCCCCGAATTTCACATAAATAAACGCCTCAAAATAAGAGAACTTTTACTATCATCTGTCAACCTTGCATTGCTATGATGAATCAGTTTGTTTGCATTTGCTGTGTGGAAAACCCACCAAAAACAAGTTCCAGATGTAATCCAAATCTACAATGTGTAAGTATACTTTCGAATACATACATAATAAGTGCATAAGTATAGTAGAAAGACGACATTCCATTTTCGAATTTGGATGGCTCATATTTCATATAATGTGATTGCTCGATTAATCGAACTAATTATGAGATAAATTTGGAAAGAACAGAAAGTGAATTTATATTAGCTAAAATTTAAAACAGAAGTATATTTATTCACGTCTTATATCTTAAATTAAGTGTATAATCTTGAGGATAGAAATCGGAGAAGAAAGTAAAGAAGTGTAAGATATAGAGAAATTTACATAAAAGGAACATTTAAGACCTTTTCCCATGTTAAGAGCTGAGTCCAGGGTTGGGAAACAAAATCACAAGTGGTTTTTATTTATATTATTTTCGTACTTAAGATACAACGTTCTCGGATTCTAAAGAAAGAATATTGGATTCTTAACATTATGTCAAAAAATTTCACAATCTCGATAATTCCTTAGACACAAAATACGATTTCAAGTCTAACTACTTTTACTGATCTCTAATAATACACCCTTTATAAAAACTACCAATCCATTCCTTAGCACCATGTATGCTTGTTCTAGACAACCTCAACACTAAATCTCAGTTTTGCCAGATTTTTTTTATTCTACTTCCACTTTTGGCTTCCGATCATTTCCGTTTGTATGACAAACCAACAAAAGGCATTAATACTAATTTCTTAATACACAGAATATAAAAAACATAGTTAGCAATAAATTAATGAAAAACACCAAATAGGTAATTTCACAAACACTCGTACATACCAACAAATACAACATGAAATACACATTTTGAGATTGACCAATTTGGAAGTAATTTTCAATGCCAAGTTTTATGTAAATAAAAATACCAATGCGATGATTCATTAGGCTTATTTCATTAAATACCTAATAACATTATTTATTATTAATATTATTTATGAGGTGAGACTATGAAACTTGTTTCCGAAAAAAGTTTGTTAAAAAAGTGTTTTTATGGCTGTGTGGTATATAAAGTTGCAATCTCCTTTTAGCATGACGCCAAAAAAGGAGACGAGTAGTCTAATGATGAGATAAAATGCATACTTATACATATTCATAAATATTAAATTAAACTGTTTTATAGAAATAAATATATAAATGTGATATTTTAAATGCTAAAATTATATTTACTTTAAAACTATTTTATTCATATTAAATGTGCTTATTATTTATAATTTCAATGCAAATATATGCAAATAAAAATTTATTATTGCAACTGTTGGTAGTAAATACCAAAGCAGCTAATTTATCAAATTTACTTAAAGTTGCATCGCATATACTATATACTATATATACATATAGACACATGCTCAATCAACGTTTCTGCACTTTGCTTAATGAAATTTTTTTTTAAACAAAAATGAATAATGTCGGTATTTAGATAGTTAAATACCCAAAATTTAATTCTTATCGGTACAGGAAATCAACCGGTCAGACTATTTATTGACCAGGTATTTAGTTGGCAAAAAGCTTTGAGAAGTTGACATTGAACAATTCTGCTGGCTAACGCATTAAAAAAGCTTAGAGAAGCGCCGGCCACTTTATTGCTTTTTTAGTGTTTTACTAATTTTTTATACCCATAAGCAATATATTGATTAGCTAACGGTAGTTTAAAATTGTTGAATGGAATACGCCTACATTGAGTTGATTAAATGATTTCTGATTTTACTTTTATGGAACCGCAAATGATGTAGGGTTTTAAGTAGTTTTCGAATCAAGCGGAGTAAAGGTTCAGGAACATACGTTTTTTTCTAATAGTTCCTCGGTCGATGAGGTTTATCCGTCGAGTATATTTAGCAGAAGAAAATGTTTTTCACCAAAAAATCTCTCATCCATTAAAAGAACATTTTATACTTCATTTCAGATTATGTATTTCAAAACACACACCACATAAGATAACAAGTTCGGGAAAACATGAACCACTCTATGAATATCTCGAGCCATTAGTGGTTTCTTAAAAAAGTGAAGCAGGAGTTCTGAAGTTCGAGAAATATCAGAAGAGAAATGGGATAGCTATAGTTCCATGAACAAAATAAAGAATCTTACAAATAAATAATTAAATTTTTTATGACATAATAATATTATCTGTTGTGTATAGGGTATATCTCGCATAATTCTCGTTTCCATTCGAACGTCAAATTTCCTTACTCATTCACTGCAAATTTACATTTTTTTTAGCTCTTCATTCTCCGATGGTGTGAAGATAAACAGACTTATTATATTCAATTCATCATTAATTAGTTTTGGGTGCCGCCAACGTTTTCATGACAAAAGCTACAAATAATTTAACGAATAATCTTCGGTAGCTACACACTTGAGCAAAATGGGCTTAAACTGGTATAGACAATGATACGGAACATTTCGCATAATATGTTTGAGATAAGCGATTGAGTATTGTATAAAATGAAAAAATTGAACATGAGCACACAACGACTTAGGCTAATAAGAATCTCTAGCATATCCTTTATCATTAATATATCATAACGTAAGATTACTTCTTCTATGTTGCCTGAGGTCGAATGCAAGGAATGGAATGAATAATTAAGAATATCCTTAATTCAATTTTTTTTTTAATTATTTCGTAAGTCCCTCTGCTACCCCCTTAGTTGGTCTTAAACATATTTTAGTAAACTTATTCCTATAACATACATAGAGCTTTCGAGTTCTTAG
Organism: Zeugodacus cucurbitae; assembly: GCF_028554725.1. Taxonomy (NCBI): domain Eukaryota; kingdom Metazoa; phylum Arthropoda; class Insecta; order Diptera; family Tephritidae; genus Zeugodacus; species Zeugodacus cucurbitae. The sequence continues at coordinate 62,283,151 of NC_071669.1, read as the reverse complement.
GAAAAATTATACTTCCTCGTTCAATGACTTAATTATAATCATTCTGTTGACCATGTCAGCTACGCGGTACAAAGAATCTCAATTTGAAATTGTGTACTATTTGTTATCTCATAATGAAGAACAACGACCCCAACTGTTAGTTAGAAAAAGCTTTGATCTGATTTGGTCAACTACATCGGTAAAGAAGTTATTGACACCCTCTTAGCTAGTAAGATGAGCTAATATTATATACAACAACATGTGCATAGATCTATACAAAATTTTTTCGTTTTTTCCTTTAATGCGAATATCGCCACGTTTCATGTATAAACTCGATGGCTATCAGCAAATATACGTTTCAAGTTTTGTACGAAATTTATCAAAACATTTTTATAGTTATATGTATATTGTTAATTATGTTTAGACACAATTTTATGTGAGCCATTTATATGCTAACACCAAATTATGTATGTGCATAATTCAATTTAATATATTAGCTACAAAGCAGTTATGCGTTAGAAACAAAAATCAAGTTTTTAGAAATTTGAATTAAATATCTAAATGGATAATATAGAAATTTTAAGTATATTTCTGCCAGTAGTCACGTTTTTTTTAATTCTTATGATTTTCAGTACTTTTATTTTTAATTTTTTATCAAAAGATAATTTTAGAGAGATACTTTCTCTCTGCTTTCCGTCTGCTCTCACTTCCCGTCGACTGACTTTTTCGAGGTTGAAAACCAGAGAAGCCTTACGAGGCTAAATTTAGACAATTTGTCATAATAGAGTCCGGTACCCATCACCATTCCTTTCAGTTCTCACAATTTTGGGCCAAGTTTGCCGACCTAGTGACTGTTTCGACTGCTACTTGGTCTCTAATGTGAGCCAGAACTGATCAGTGGCCAATGTTAGAATTGTAATGCATTTAAACTTAACGCTGGATTGCTTAGTGGGAACCCCCATTCTCAATTTCAAATTTTGACGATTTTCAATGGGCTGGTAAATGAACATAAATTATTTTTTAGGGTTGTAACTTTGAAACATTTATTTAAAGACTTATAAAAGAAAGAGTACATGTTTGGCTCTAGTATGAACTAGGATTATTAATTTCGCAGAAAAATTAACAAAATGGCGGACTTTTGAAAATTTTTGTTTGAAAATCGCATTTTTTCAGCCACAAATCAAGTTGAAAAGTAACCGATTTGATTTATCCTAGTTGATACCATAGCTATATATGAATGAAATTATGTATTAAAATTTGAAACTGATTGGATTAATAGGTTTTGAGTAACCTCATGCGCCAGTCGTAAAAACACTGTTTCGAGAAAAACGCGTTTAAAGCTTTGAGAAGCTCTTTCTGTTTCAGGCAGGTAGTAAGAAATATGCCGAAGGCGAACCCATGAAGGGACAGGGGCACTAATTTTCACTTGAAACTTTAAAGTAATATTCTTAAAGGTTCTAGGTTCGAATTAAATAAAAAAAATCGATATTATAATATTCAATAATATGATTTTAAATACTTAAATAGATAAATAGATAGTAAAAGGAAGAAACCGAAATAGATTATATAAATAAAACATGAACAAACTTTTGTGCGGATGAAAAGAGTTGAGTTTGAGTTAAAAATATGTGGGATGTTTTCAAGGATGCACTAAAAAAGAAATAGATTAATATGAACTCTACATGAGGTGACAGATTGTTTGGAACATGAATATACAATTTCCAAAACTTTTGCGGAAAAAAGTCGTATTTGTTGACAGAAGAACCCAGCAGGAAACTTGATCTACCACCATGACTTTACAGTACAAATATGTGTTCTAGAAGTAGTCTTATTCTATATATATTATAAATATATAGTACATATGTATGTGGAAGCTACTAAAAATTTCGTTTTTTATATGTGTACACATTATTTCATCGTTTTCTATTTGTGTAAATATTTAGAACGATCTCAATTTCTTTATAGCCTATTCTTAAAATTAAGTCATAGACTTCGCATTCGTAATATTGTATTAAGTTATATTATGAGGGCCTTCCGATAAGTGTGTAGCTTTACTGCTTTCAACCTATTATTTGACGATACTATCCTACTCCAGAGCTCCAGAAATAATTGAAACACTCGCAAACCTGCTCAGAAGAAAATTAAAAGTGACGCTTAGGCTGGAAAGGTGATAATCGTTTTCTGCGATTTATATATAAGGTGTAATCTACACTGACTACTTGGAAAAGGCAACGTTCCTATCATACTCACCACGACCAAATTGAATCGAGAGAAAACCCACCTCGGATTACTAGTTTACATACCTCCAGACACATTTTTTTAATGGTTTAATGAAATTGGCTTAAGTGAACTAAAAGCAGACTGAGTTGAGAAATAAAACGTCATTTATCCAAAATGTTCGTTTTTCTTTGATAGTAAGTAGCTAAGTACACATCTGTCCGCCCTCGTGTAACCATTGCTACACTTTCATTGCTTCGATGATGTGATTTTAATAGCTTTCAGTGGGAGTCGGCTTGGCGGCTTTGCGGTTTGTTTGCCATTGACTAATATTGCCGCATACCTTTTTTGAGTCGTTGTCAATCGGACTAACTTTTTATACATATGTAGCAGCGCACAACTTGTGGGTATTTTTTTCAGAAATGCTATGGTTGTTGTGTATTTATTTTCATTTTATTGTATTAAAACGAGGCGTTGATAGACAAAATGATATTTGTTGAGATTTTGTTTTATTTTTTCGTGCAGAGACCACAAATTTGTTGACAATAGAAAAAAAGGTGTTAGGTGACTATAAAAAATATAAAAATGTGAATACATATACATTTGGGTAATTTAAATCCTTTCCATGCATAAAGCACACAAAATTAAATTTTTAATGCGATAATCTGAAAGCAAAGAGTTTATTTGCATTCAAACTGAATTTAATAAGAAGTTAATAAAATAGAATAAAACGATTTGTTAAATTAAAAAAATATATATACGAGTATCTAAAAAATCTGCACCAATGAAAATGAACTCACTAAACAACAATCGGTGTTATGGCAACGAAAGTGAAGTTATTCAGCTTCAAAAGTCCAATAAATTCCTACTTTTGTGTTAAGAAATTAAGAAAAAAGCGGTTGTCTTTAGAAAAAATGTTGTTTTCTAAACTTTTAGTTTCATTTTGATGTGATGATGACAGCATCTTTCGATTTTTTTTTTTGTTCGCTAGTTTTGTTTTTTGTCTGTCAAACGTCCAATATAATTGGTTAAAATTTACAATTAGTTTAGAACAGGTTGATGAAACAAGCAGAAAAATCAATAAAAATTATAAATATACATATTTATGCATAGAATAAATGCAAAACCAATCGATGAATCCCAATAAACTGAAATAGTAGCTTTGAATTTCGCTTTGGAGATTTGTTGTACAAATTTATGCAAATGAAATCGAAGTTTTTCTTAAATTTTCTATACACAACCACTAGTTGTGCGAGCATAATTATTTTTAGTTAATGAAACATGCAAATCTGTTTTGAATAGACGACGTGAAATCTTTTTAGTTTTTTTTTTTGGCAAATATGTATGCAGCATGTCTTAACTTTTGATTACATAAACCACATCCCAACGAAGGAAATCATTAGAGACAATAAGTTCTTAATTAAATACCAATTTTTAGCGTGATTTATTATGAAAATACTCATTTAGTAGCGTATATACATGTATATATGTTTACACATTTATTCATATATTTTGATAAAGCTTGTCAAGTCTTTAACGTTAACCACTTATTTTTATCAGTTACTCAAAACACCGTTTCTAATTCTGTGTTAGAACATTTAGTTCCTGCTTAAATTGACTATTATGATACCCTGAACAGGGTATATTAAATTTGTCACGAAGTTTGTAACACCCAGAAGGAAGCGTCGGAGGCCCTATAAAGTATATATATAAATGATCAGTATGTTGAACTGAGTCGATTTAGCCATGTCCGTCTGTCTGTCCGTCTGTATATATACGAACTAGTCCTTCAGTTTTTAAGATATCGTTTTGAAATTTTGCAGATGTTATTTTCTCTTCAAGAAGCTGCTCATTTGTCGGGACCCTCGATATCGGACCACTATATCATATAGCTGCCATAGAAACTGAACGATCGAAATCAAGGGCTTGTATGGAAAACTTCCGCATATCTTCACGAAATTTGGTGTGAGTTATTGCTCATAGAAATAATTTAGTCTCCGAAAAAATTGTTCAGATCGGTTCACTATAGCATATAGCTGTCATACAAACCGAACGATTGGAATCAATGGCTTGTATAGAAAATTTTCGCATTTGACGTGGTATCTTCACGAAATTTTACATGGATTACTGCTTAAGGTAATAATATAATCTCCGAAGAAATTGTTCAGATCGGATATCTATATAACCTTAATATTTCTAGCAACCAACCCGGCTAAAAAAAATTAGTAAAATGTTTTCTTTTTTTTCTTACTTACTTTTTCTTACGTCTTTAGATTTGCTTAAACACATAGTTACTAAAAGAAATGCACTTGTGAAGGGTATATTAGCTTCGGTACAGCCGAAGTTAACGTTTTTTCTTGTTATATATTAAAGTTTTTCTCTTCAACTTCAGATTCAATACAATAATGCCTACGCTTCCAACCGATCAAACATAGTACTTCTAATACCCATCTTTTAGTATAGTTCAAAGCTTCCCTACACTCAAGATTTTCTGCTGCTCTGGAAATAGAAAAAGTCTTCTGATCGAATTTAAGCATCATGGTATATAGAAACCTGCTCTGAGTGTAAAGCTGATATTGACGTACGCCGATGATACTGATATTATTGGCCTTAATAACCGCGCCGTTAGTTCTTCTTTTTCCAGACTAGATAAGGAAGCGAAACGAATGGTTCTGGTGGTGAAAGAGGACAATACGAAATATCACCGACCTTCAAACAAACAGGCAGCGCATCCGCGTCTTGTCTCCCATGTCACTGTTGACAGTCGTAACTTTGAATGTCAATGTCAGCCTTGAAATCCAACGCAGGATCACTTTTGCCTACGGGTGCTACTTTGGAACGAGTAGGCAATTGAAAAGTAAAATCCTCCCTCGACAAACTAAAACCAAACTCTACAGGTCGCTTACTATTCCTGTCCTGGTTTATGGTGCAGAAGCGTGGAAAATGTCGACGAGAGACAGGTTTGGCGAAAGATTTATGGTTCTTGGCAACTACGAATATTACAGACGATGAAACAAAGACCTGTACGATTTATACGACGACATTGACATAGTTCAGCGAATAAAAAGACAACGGCTACACTGGTTAGATCATGTTGTTCGAATGGATGAAAGTACTCTAGTTTTGAAAGTGTTCGATGTAGACTCCACTGATGGATGCAGAAGAAGATAAAGCCTTACACTATTTTCGACTATTCTAGAGCGATACAAAGGATAACATTTTTCTCAACATTTTCTTAACATTTCTCTCATTTTAGGTTTACTTTATTGAAAAAAGAATTCAAAGGCTCTATAAACCTAATAAAGAATTTGTCTGAACGACAACATTTAGATAAGGAAATCAAACAGTTTGACCATTAAATATTTTTTTCATTCAAAGAAAGAAATTTCAGTACACAGAGACTGATCGGTTATTGATTTTATATCCGGCTTCAGACAAAAAAAAATTCTATAATTTGAGTTTGTGGAAGCTAACCAAATATATAACATAGCTAAACTTATGTGACTTTTTGCTTTTTACCACAAACCACATTTAAATAGAACCATTTATATGCACCGTAATTGAGCGGAATACATAAATTTATATTTTGGCAAAAAAACTTCATTTTTAAGCAAAACGGAAATGTATGAGAAATGTCTCACATTCATATGAGTCACCACAATGAGCTGAGAGATTGACTCTTTCGACTTCTTACCACAAAAGTATTTTTATATCTAAATACATTTTCATATACTCGTACATGACAGCGAGTATTGCCATTGCTGCTTTGCATACATACTTTGGCTTTCATTTTTTATATCTCACTTTATTTTATAACAATTTATTTTGTGGCAACGAAATGCCAAACGCTATAGATTTCACATTATGATAATTTCCTGTCTTCAATACTGTGGCACTCTCGCAGAGTAATTGGCTGGCGCAGATGAAATCAGCTGCATAACGAGCGTTCGTCCAGTCATTTGTCATTGCTTTGCTACAAATATTGTGGGTTCATGATCAGATTGAGAAATGAGCTTTACTTAGAATGTGCTACGTGGAGGATTTTTCCTGAAATTATTCTCAAATTCACATTTGCAATCGCTGATTTCATTTGGCTTTCATTTAAAAAAAATATATGAATTTTTAATCTATGACTAAATTAGAAAAAAATACTGAAACATAATTATTTCAGAATTTAATTGTAGATAATTTGCAATCATTCAAATAAAATAGGCGTGATGATATTCAAAATATTTGTAAATCTTTGTATACATAAATAATTACCATTTTCAACGCAAAAATTACAGCAATTTACTTATGCATTAAGCTTAATAGTTCGTTTGTATGTCAATAGCTTAATTAAAATGTTTAAAACTAATGAATGAACCCACAAAGACAATTTACAAGAAATATCACACTAGCAACTTGCACAAAAAGTTGCAATTATATAGACTATTAGCTGACTCATACATATACCGCGACCGTCGTACTTGTAGGTTGGGCACGAAATCGCAGCTCAATGGGTGGGCTAATTTATCCCACAAATATATACCGAAACACTAAACAACCAAAAAGTATAGTCAAAATTATACTAAAAACTCAAGGAGTGGTTTGATAAAAGACCGAAATATGTGTTGTCATCTAACAAGAGCATTGGTTCGCAAAACTCAGTCGACAGTCATAACTTCGTGATTAAACATGGTTATATATATTTTCACAATCGATTAACACCGTAGATACTCTCGCTACATACGTTCTAGCTAGAAAGGTATGCGATAAAACATCCGCTAACACACTCAATGAGTGCTTATTTTATTTTAATTTTCATTCGAAATAAAAAATAAATATATTGAAAATTGAATATTGTTTTGATAAAAGACCGAAAAACAACTTTGCTGCCGTTTTCCAATAGATGCCTCAAGGCTCAAGCACTGGTCGATTAAATCCATTAAATCGTTTTTTATCGATCTTGGACATTTATGTCAACATTAACCCTACAAAATATTTGTAGAGATCTGTTTGAAAATAATGGTCAAAAGTAGTAGCGAGCGACGGCCAATATTTTGAATAACATTTTTGTAACCGTTTTTATACAAAAAACGGCGGAAGCAAAGTTGTATATGTTCTAGTGAGAAATGTATGCGATTAAACATCCGCTAAAACAGTTCTTGAGATCTTCGAGAGAAAATCTTTGTGTATGACATAGCGACTACGGGACTACGTCGACTTGGATGTAAATAATAGCTGTTACGGTTTATGATAGCAAGGAAAACGATGGCTTCTTTGTTTTGAAAGATCTCTCCTCAAAGCACTTAAGTTCACTCAATGGTTCCAATTGATGTTAATTTTCAAACAAAGGATCATAAAGCCAATATATGCTTTTTATACTCTCGCAACAAAAGTTGCTAAAGAGAGTATTATAGTTTTGTTCACCTAACGGTTGTTTGTAACACCTAAAACTAAAAGAGTTAGATATAGAGTCATATATACCAAAGTGATCAGGATGACGAGTAGATTTGAAACCCGGATGTCTGTCCGTCCGTCCGTCTGTCCGTCTGTGCAAGCTGTAACTTGAGTAAAAATTAAGATATCTTGACCGAACTTGGCACAAATATTCCTTGGCACCATAAGAAGATCAAGTTCGAAAATGGGCAGAATCGGACCATTGGCACGCCCACAAAATGGCGAAAACCAAAAACACATAAAGTGTCATAACTAAGCCATAAATCAAGATATAAAAGTAAAATTTGGAATAAAGGATCGCACTAGGAGGGTGCATATGTGGATGTATTTTTTTTTTGGGGAAATGGGCGTGGCCCCGTCCACAAATGGGTTATTTGTATTTAACTCGCAAACTAATAAAGCTTTATAAACCAAACTTTCTGCAGTCGGTTCTCTTACATACCACACCACTAACGAGAAACGCCAGAAACACTAAATTTTGTAGAAGAAATAGCAGAAGTTAGCTGTGCTCAGATTTTTTTACAAAATGGAAAATGGACGTGGCATCGCCCACTTATGGGTCAAAAACCATATCTCAGGGACTACTCGACCGATTCGAATGAAATTCGGTATATAATATTTTCTTGACACCCTGATAACACGGACAAAATGGGCTAAATCGGTTCACAACCACTACTACTTTCCTTATAACTCAATTTTGAAATCCATCTTATTCCTTCACTTTATAATGTAAACATAAGGAACCAATGAAGATAACGGAATAAAACTTTACACAATTAGTGCATATCATCTCTGGCTTCATTTGTGAAAAAATTGTCGAAAACGGACCATAACTTTTCAAGGCCCCAGATATCGAACATGTTGAACTCAGCGCCTAAGGATAAATTTTAATCGAAAATATGGGTAAATCTCTCAGATATCTCAATTTAATTCAGAGGAAATTGTTTTCTTCTAATAGTGTGTCTCTGTTCCAAAAATTATTAAAATTGGGTCATAACATTTCCATATACCTCATTGTAGGTTTTTCAAAAGTATCTTCTCCTAGCTCCCATATACCTAATTATAGGCTTTTCAAAAATGAGCTTTATTCCGCATATACGTATTGGTTAAATTTCTTCAATAAATTGCGAGAGTATTTTATACTCGGTTGCACCCGAACTTAGCCTTTCCTTACTTGTTACTATTGAGAATATATTTTAGACATTAAATCCTTTAACTTTCAATTAGAGTTGGTTAAAGTTTTTAAAATTCTTCAGAGAATTGTCTTAAAGCAGACTACGCATGAGCTCGTCAAACGCTGGTCAACTATCAGCACTTGTGCAGTGGCGAGGTCCTTTTGGCCCTCTGTGTGAGGTCCTTTCTCTGGGCAAGGTCCATCTCAGCGTGATCATTGGTGTGCTTACTGGACATTGTCCAATGGGTACCCATGCGTTGAGGCTTGGGATCGTGGCAGATGTAAGTTGCCAAAGCTGTATGGAGGAAGGTGAGGTGGAATCAACTAAACATATAGTTCTCCATTATCCAGCTTTTGCCAGACTGAGGTTGAAACAACTCGGAAGACCATTTTTCGGCGATCCTAGCGAATTGGCTAGAATCGACATCAGCCATCTAAAGAAATTTGTAACAGATTCCAAGCGTTTTGCTGAATCTTAAGTGTCCTTGATCCACAGGGAGTTCTACTGGTATCACAATGGACCGTGCTATGCTGTCTATGTGAGATCTTCTGTTTATAACTCAAAACTATTCAACCGATTAACTTGAAAATTAAAATACAACTTCCTAAATAAATTTTTCACAGAGTGACGTGAGATTTTTTCGATTGAATAATTTTACTTTTTCATATGGTATTTTCCAAATGCGTAAAAATTTGTTTAAAAAAAAGACAACATCACTCTGTTCAAAATTTCTCACCTTTTGAGAAAAATATTTTTTTACTTTGATTTGAAATGACAATCATGTACACCATCAAGGAGTGCTCCCGAAAAACTGACTCACGCCGATCCCTGCCATTTTTAACTAAACCAATTTTTTTTGAATATTCATAAAGCTTAAGATATGTATAAAATTGGCAATAAATGGCCTCAAATAGTTTTGTTAAAAAAAAATTCATAAAAACAACCATCCGATATTCATGCGTTCAGGGTGGCGTAACCCCTTATGCTGATGATCGTAAAATTTGTTTCACAGAAAGGGCGTTACCCCTTGAAGTTGGCTGCTAAAGAAAGATTTTGCATTATAGAAATATGTTTTAAGACAAAAGTTCGAAATATTTTACTTCCAAAACACAAGTTCAACTGCTTTTGATTGTTTCTTAAATCTAAAATTTATTAGTTACATAAATCTTATAACAACAAATAATTATTTCTCGGCAATGTCATAAGAAAGGTCATTGACAACATAAAAAACTTGCGAAGGCTGCTGTTTACTACCAATATAATTAGCAAAAAGATGTTATTTTTAGTAAAATTTTGTTATAAATTTAAGGTAAATTCCAGCATAATTAATGGATAAAGCATTGATTATATTATCACCACTTTAAACCTGTTATGTTATGCTCTGCTTACATACCAAATACAAATATAAATGTAGTTCTAAGTATGTAAATTCATATTAATAGAGTAAAATGTTCAGTTTGCGCACGTACACACATATTTTCGCCGATAGGATAAAAGGAAGCACAATCAAAAATATCGAAATCTCAAGGTCAATAGAATAGCAGGTTCAACGCCCAGACGTTTAAGGGGTATTTGCAGTTCACCAATGCCACTCGACTTTGATTTGTTTGCTTTCTTTTTCTAATTTTTTGTTTGTGGTTTTAGATAACTTTTCAACTTTTTCCTTACACTTCTTTCGTGTGTTGTCTATTTTTGGTACAATTTTAGTTACCAATAAAAGTGGTCTGAAAACTTTTAAAAATTCCATTTGAATTCAAATGAAATAGAAATTTACATAGCGACAAGTTTCGAGCCTATTGATTTGCACAAGAGATGAAAGCGAATGAACAATACCAACAAACACTGACGTATGTACATATATTAATATGTATATACATATATAGAATATGGTTAGTATAGATTTAAATAAAGTAAAAATTAAAACACAAATGAATTTAATTTCGAATGCAGAAAAAAGACGTCAGATAGCGTCATAAAATTTGTCAATTTATTTGAGGTCATACGGCACACGTGTATTCGCAATTCGATTTTCGAAACTGAAAATTGAAATTTTGCATTTATCCTGTATTTTTAAAGAGACCAAAGTCCCGTACTTTTCATATAATTAAGCAATTATATTTTCTAAATAAATAAGTTTAATAAATAATTAGTATATAATAATCCACATATCCCAAAGTGTCTATGGACCGGATCCAGAAATCAAATCTCTATACATATGTATGTATGTTTAGTATAATAAAATAATTTATTGCTTCACAAAACGGACAAATTGAATCTGTGCCATTAATCAAAGTCAACTTAGTATTCTAATTGGTTGTATTTGTTGACTAATATCTGCATGAAATATTGAAAGCAACAGGTGCAAAGAACATAAATTTGAAAATTGTCTTGAGTCCGAAAAAGGTGTGTTGTACGCCCAGAATAAAGCTTAACGAATTGCAAACAAGCAAGCCACCCGCAGCAGCATCTTATTAAAACAGACAGCATGGTATTAAAGGAGCGGTAGCAGTATGAGCCAATTCAGACATATTACGTTTAGGCAGTCAGAAACAAGATCATCATCACTATAGCTGCTGCGTCAATGATCAGTATGCTAGGCATGAAACTCACTAAACACGTCAGTTTTTTTGTCTTTTCAATTTGTACATTTTAAATAATAAATAGACACAATTTGTATATTTGCCTTTGCATGTATGTATGTATGTATTTAGTAGCTCAAGGAAGTATAATAAAATCGAGCAATGAATAAACTTAGCACGCTTCACGACAAATCCATAATTAATAGATATTATTTGGCTTCAAAACCTGAAATGAAATAAGATGAATTATGAATTTGTTCAATATTTTAATTCTGTATCAACATAAATGACTTATTAGCGAGATATCCGTGTCAATTTTAACACACTAACAAGATCGAAAGCTATGGGGGCGTTCTCTACAATAACGCGATCGACATTGACGACAACTATTTTTTAAATTGTTTATATTGTTATTTTTATATACATTTACAAAGAAATTGGCTGCTCCTGTATTATTAAAGATAAAATATTACTCCCTCAGTGTGTAGCCGATACATATATTAAAAGAATTTCTTTATTAGAAAAATGCATGATTTTATACAAAAATCGGTACTCATAACCTCAATGTGTTAAGCGGAAATAGCACGCATAACCGTAAAGTGTCATACTATCCTATATATGTCTGCTATTAATAACGCTTTCACACCTGTATTAGCTTTTTATATAACTAACTTATTTTATAAAACACAAAAATCTTAAATATAATTTGATTCTTTGCTAAAAGTTTTTATATTAGCATATTATTAATCGAATTTTAAAAATGGCGCTGTTCAGCAAAGACACAAACCATTTAGACAGACAGCGTGCTAAATTATCTTAGCGTTATCATGTTTCTTATAAGAAATGTCAAAATTATTTATACATATATTTATAAAAATACATAATAGACTAGGCTAAAATAACCGTTTTTATCATTAGAAATTGTGTGTAATATATGTGAACACATACAAAATATTTAAATCAATATTTTAAATAATAAAACATTGAAAAATTATATACGTCAAAGCAACGCTGTAACTAAAGCAACCATACAAACGCGTTTTGACAGCTGTCAGTTTATAGCAACACTATCCACCACTCCCAAAAAGAAAATACCAACAGTGCATTAATCAAAACAATTTTTTAGTTTGCAAGCTAAAGCATGCAAAAATCTTCGCATATCGTACGCCAGGACTCACAAGAACAGTTACCAACCACCACCACACACTACAAAGTAGTTGTTCCATCAATGAAGCGTCGCACATTGGCAGGCACCTGTGGCGTTGGTGTGTTTGTGATTGCATTCGTTGCGATTGTTGTCTCATTCGCCACACCCAATTGGCTGGCAAGTGATGACCGGATAACGGGTGCTAAACTGAATCGCCTAGGATTATGGGTACATTGTTTCCGTTCATTGCCGGATGTGAATGATGACAGCCAACGCCGTTTCTTCGTCGGATGTCGCTGGGTGTATGATCCCTTCACAACGGGCTATGATGAGATTCGTGGATTTTTACTGCCTGCATTCATGATTGCGACACAGTTTTTCTACACACTTGCATTCATTGGAGCGCTCGTATCATGCGTGGGCGTTTTGGTATTCTTCCTCTGCGCTGGACCGGACCAAAAACACTTTGTAACTCTCATAAAGTTAATAGGGTATGTAATGTTGGGCACAGGTGTAAGTGCAGCTATTGCTGTTATTGTTTTCGCTTGTTTTGGCAACCGTAATGGCTGGATGCCGGAGCATGCTAACAATTGGTTCGGTTGGTCATTTGTGCTAGCTTGCGTTGGTACAGTATTTTCTTTGGTGACGGGAATACTCTTCCTTACCGAACAAAATGTACAGGCGAAAAAACGCAAGCAATTCAAGGAATCTCAAACACGTTTTGAGTTAGTGCAAGGTAAGGCCTAGTGGTGGAGCCATCTTTCGACAGAGGAGCTTGGACTGCTAGAGCATATGAGCAGTCGTGAAAGAAAACGTTTGCTTAGAAAAAAGCAACGAAGTACTACAAGTTTTACGTGTCGAAAAACATAAATTTAAGAACTTGAAAGACACTACTTTAAATCTCTTATTTAAAATTCTTTATCATTTAATTTCGAAATCTAAGCATGTATTAATGCATATATCTACATTCCGTCCATTTAAAGGAACAAAATCCGACCAGTTATAAGCTAAAAGTCGTATGCATAATAACTTCAACTTTTTTGAAGTGCTCGAAGCATTGAAACACGAAATAATAGTCGTAAGTTTATGCAATTCGCACAAGGTTAAATCGTATAGTTATAAACAAAGGGTTCCCATAATTCAGCACAAATGGCCAAAAACGCAGTTGGTACTTATGACATGCATTTACATACATATTAACTTGCAGTATATTTATTGTCAATTAAGACTGTCTTTAAGAAGAAAAAAAAACTTCTGCATTTGTGTCCAACAACGAATTTCAACTAGAATCTCAAGCTTGAATATGTACTTTTAAATATAAAACAAAATCGTGCGAGCCATTTGTACTGATTATGTGTATTTTTGCACAACCAAATTTCTAAATTCACCTTAGAACCAAAGTAATATGTAAACAAATATAGAGGAATCATCAATTATTGCTAGAATTTCAAATTGCTTATAGTACATTACACAGCTCTCTACTAACGTCCTCACGAATAATAAATAAATAAAAAATATGTGCCTTAAGTAAAATTTGTTAAATGTATATGTAACTAAGAACGAATCAATTAAGAAGAACTCGCGAATTAAATGCGTTTTCTGCTACAAAAATTGCATAAACTTCATACATTATTTTTTTTTTGTATTCACACCACATATTCGTAAGCATATTAGTACATATAGATATATAGTAAGTAGTACATAAATAAAGACGTTTAAATGTGCACAAATCATGATAGAAATGTTACAACACAAAAATTGTTAAAGCATTGCAGGCGCACAATGTAAAAAACTACGACATATTGAACGAATAGTGCCTTGAAAAAACAATTGTACAAATATACAAGATAATATTATATAAATATTCCAAATTTTTCAGCAAACATACCATGGCGTAAATCGTTTTGTACCTTTTTAAATCATAATTACAGTGTAAATGTATTTAAATAATTAATTAACTTTAAAGTACTTTCGTCCATTTATTATAGAAAAGTGCAGTTAAATGTTTATATTTACTGGACATTATAAAAAATATATACGTATAAATATATATCCTTAATATATATTTACATGTCATGAATCATGTTCATATCTTATAAGCTGCCGATGTCACTCAACGAATACGATATATTTACAAAGTTTTTTGTCTATTTAGATTTTTAAAATTCGCTTCTACTTGATTACTAATAAAAACAAAAGAAAACAACAACAAACAATGGTTTACTTGATTTGTATGAGAATTTCCGATGGAAAGTTTATGAACAGCGTGAGATATTAACGGTATCCACTTAGTAGGACAAACATACGTTTGGTAGGTATTTTTAATATTTTTTTTCGATAACTGGTTGTGACTTTTACAAGTACGAAATGTAAATAATATATAATTTAACATAATATATTTAACTTTGTATGTGTCATTTGTTTGTTTATAATACTTTTACTTTACTTGTCTGACATCAAACGCGATTTCATAAACAAAACTAACGCTATTATAGTAATTTTATTTGTTTTGGCTAAATTTACCTTAAGATATTGGCTCTATCAAGTTATAACATAGAAGACCGCACTCGTATATAAAATAATTTAATATTTTCGAAAAGAATGTTTTTATTGCAATAAGCCAAAAAATTTATCTAAAATAATAGGCAAACAAAGGCGGTAACATTTCCTACGTTTCACTATTCGCCTATAGGTGTCGCCACAATGACATTTGTAAAGCTGATTTCTTAGTTGCTTCATTTGTTTTGCCCAATTCGATTATTGCATTTAAGAACTACGAAAAATATGGAATTTCCACCGTGTCCATTAACTTTAAAACAAATTCAGCATTTTCTGAAGATCGCACAGGAGCATGATTCACGTGATATTGTTGTGGCGTATTGGGCGCGGCTCTACGCACTACAAATTGGCTTAAAAATCTCAACCCAACAACCAGATGAAACCAAATTACTATTGGGTATGTAAATTGTGGACAAGGGGTGTTGAGGAGTTCAAATATTGACGTAAAAGTGACTCACTTTTGTTTTGCTTTTAGGAATAATGGATTGGTTGGAAACCACAAAAAAACAACATGCGGAAAATGAAGCCATTACTAACGAGGTAGCCGCACAGGCACATTTGGAAAATTATGCTTTAAAACTATTTCTTTATGCTGATAAACAAGACCGCGAATCGAATTTCGGCAAGTGAGTACCACCAATATGAGATCAAATGATTTTTGTAAAAGAAGCATACACTCATTTTATTTATTTATGTATATAGGAATGTCGTAAAAGCATTTTACTCCAGCGGTGTCATCTACGATGTACTCCAAACATTTGGTGAACTCTCCG
Organism: Zeugodacus cucurbitae; assembly: GCF_028554725.1. NCBI lineage: Eukaryota > Metazoa > Arthropoda > Insecta > Diptera > Tephritidae > Zeugodacus > Zeugodacus cucurbitae. The sequence goes on along the minus strand of NC_071669.1, from coordinate 62,267,280 downwards.
AGGAATCTATACACAATCGTAAATATGCCAAATGGAAGGCAGCATACATACATAATTGCCTCAAAAATGGTGAGACACCAATAGCCGGTCCAATGCCAGATGATGATGATGAGTTCTCAGCTGCCGCCGGTGCTGTAGGTGGAAATGGTGGTGATGGCTCAGCTGAAGGTGAAGGTGATCCTGAAATTACTGCTATACCACAAGATCCACCAGCCGATGAGCCAACTGGTCCAGCACCGATACCAGATCCATCACCACCGCACAGCCCTCCACCTACAGCTGATGAGGTACTCAATAATCCAAACAAATTACCAAGTCCACCAGTTGATGAAGAGAAACCTGGTGGCTTCGAGCCTTATGTACCGCAAGCACAGCCAAGTCGAATATACATACCGCCAACACCAGTTGCTGATTTGCAATTAACACCCGAACAAATAATGAAAGCACAGAAATATACGAAATTTGCTGGCACTGCTCTTAATTTTGACGATGTGAAAACAGCAATTGATAATTTACAAAAAGCTTTAAAACTGTTAACAACGGGTGAGGATAGTTAAATGCTTTCCGTAAAAGGTATTATTGCTTTACAAATCACGTATGTATGTAGTTGCGCTGTGCTTATAAGTCATATAAATATATCTAAACTCACTAAATTTGTTTATTATATATTATCCAATATATTAAGTACTAAAAAGGAATTATTGTTTGAAATAAGAGATAAATATTAAAATAAAATGCAAAGCTTCTAATGCTCAATTCTTACTTTATGCACAATTGTTGCAAGTGTCACGATTTGAAATAAATTGTTAATGTTATTAAATTCAGTTATTCAATACAGATTTGTGCAGGTAAGGTAATAACATGACATCGGGGAAAAAGAGTACTCACTTTTAGTTGAATTACTGTAAATAATTTCACATTAACAATGAAATGCTTTTCTGTTTAAACATTTTATTAAAATTGTGTGCGATTCCATATCATTTGAAAAAATAAAAGTAAAAGTTGTAATAATAAATGGAGTTCTACTACATGACATTTATGAATTGATTTATTTTAATGTTCATTATATCGTGCAGTTAAAAAATTTCCACAATATGATAATTATGTTTATGTATTTGTGTTTATCGAAATTGGTTTTGAGCACATATTATGGTAGACTTTTCGGATTTACAGTGGGTTTCAGTTAATTAATTTAAAGTACAAAATAATGAACGTTCAGTTTAAAATTTATAGATTACTTATGTATATATGGCTATGAACTTATGAGTGAGTATTAATGCTCTGTCACTTTATGTATGTGAATTGATTGATTTGATATTATGTATGCTTATCTTAAGTCTGATGTGATATCAAGTGATGTGATGTGCGAAAGGTAGTTTTTTTTATCGTAGATAATTATGTTTATATTTTATTAAAATGTGTTGAATCTGAATATCTGATTTCTAAGATTTCTCATTGACTTCTTAATCCTGTTTCACTCCGTTCGTTTGTGGTTGTGCGGCAGCTGCTAGTTCACTATCTTTCCGACTTGTCTGTAATTTCAATATACGTAATGCAGAATTTAATTCACTTGACTTAATTTGCAATTTACATACCTGATACCATACAACAAGTCGTCCACCAAGCATGAATGTAAATACAAGCGCTGGGCCAGATCGTTCGAATGGATCACTGACCATCCAATGTTGATAGACACCCAAAATCATCAGTAGCAACAAAGTTACATTGGCAGCATTTTTAACTTTATCTGTAATTTTGAATTGTTATTTAATGATGTGTCTATATGTAAGCTCGAATTCGTTTTTAACTTACGATATGGAATAAGTGCCATAGCCAGACCGCAAGTTATCTCCAGAATACCAACAGTACGACGATACCACTTTGAGGGTACTTTCAAGCCAAACAAAGTGGCCAGTGGGAAAACTTTGGCATATTTAACATATTCTGTTCGCTGTAAAATAGATATAAACAATTTCAATTCAATTCATAACGAACACTATAAACATAAAAACGAAAAAAAAAACAAAAATTGCTTATTTAAAGAAACGTTTGTCTAAAAAATAGCCAAACACATGTATACTATAGTAAAATAAATTTATAATTTATTATAACATCTAAGGATTCCGTTCCATGGACGAATGTCACAATAACAGAGGGCTTAGGAATAGCTGGTGTGCAATCTAATTTTGTAAAACATATCAAACAAAACAGACAAAATATTTATTCTATAAGTGTACATACATATATGCATATTTATGTATATAATTTTATTATGAAATTTTGTTAGCGATTTTCGCTTTCGCACTGTAAGCAACAACATTGCAAAAGACCATCAAAAATTCAAGTTCAAAACAAAATATTTTCTATTTCTTTGATTTGGGGATACACAAACATTTTTACAAATTATTGCATTTCTGTTATAAATAAATATAATGCATGTTTGTATGGTATGTAATTTTTTTGGCATATACATATCTACATTTTCAAACGTATACATGTACGAATATTGCGCTCTTTTGAAATATCTTTAAATTTATACAAGTGGGTTGTTACTAGTTCTTTAGGAAATACTTTTGTTTCAACAAGTAAAATCGGAAGTATTCATATAAAGATGTACATACATACCTATGTGTGGGTGTGTAAAACGTATGTGAAGAAATATTTTACAATACAGAGCAGACGCGTCACGACAATGATCTCGATTTTGAATCTGTGGTGAGAGCAATATTGCTATTGCTATAAGATGCTGTCATAATTTGCAATTTTTTTTTTTTGAAAACTACAGGAAAAATTATTTAAATTTAACAAAAAATATACACTTGCGTGCTTTATATGTATGTTTAAGGAAATAATTTTTTGTTTGTATTTACTATAGAATTTACTATCTAAAAAACATTACACACTCATGTGTGTATATATAAATGTTTTCTACATATGTACATATTTACGTCATGGAAAAGCGTCACAATTTAAAGCGGAAAATATCGCTGAGGCAGCTGCCAAAACTAGAAAAAGATGAGCAGTTTTCCTACACAAACACGCATACACTATCTAGAATCTTACTCGTGCACATGTCTACCCATGATATAAATAAATAAATTATAAGTAATAAATAAACTATATGCGATTTTTATATTTGAATTTTGAAATATTCATAGCCCAACATATAAACAGTAAATAAAATAATTCATGCGTACTTAATTATAAATTTGAACAGCAGTACACAATTCGATTTTCACCTTCACTATAAATTATATATAGTATGTGTATATTACCCATACGGACATTTATCTATTTGCCCCCGGAGATTTTTGGTTTGCACTCCCATTTTCGCTTGTGGCGTTTATTTTGCAAAGCAAATGTTTATTTGCTTTATTTTGTGCCACCAAGTAGAAGTGTTTCAATAAAATTTTGTTTACATGAAAATTAATTGTACAATTACGTTGAGCGCTTCATGAGTTCAATAACATAAATTATTTTCGATGTACTAAATGTTTTTCGCTACTTAGAAGTTTTCAAGTGCCTCCATTTAGGTAAATAACTACCTGAATATATTCACAGCTGGATGTTGTGTTTTATGATCAATAATATAGTTTGTGGATACGTGGAAACAAACAATATAATTCAATTAAACAGAAGAGATATCGCGACTAATGAGGTTAGAGGAACTTTCTAACGCTAACGAATACATTTATGGATATTCATTTATGCTTAGTAAAGCAAAATTATGTATATTTATAATATATGACATAATAGCTACATGCCAAATAATTTGTTTGAATCTTGTATACAAAAAAGCTATGCGCCGGGAAAAATATTTAATAGTAAAATATTATCACACATTCAATTTTGGGACTGCATTAAAAAAAAAAATGGGAAAAAATCAATAATTCCTGATACATCCTTGTGGATTGCATATGTGACATACAAATGCACATACAACTAAAGATGTAAAATGATAAACCTTCATAAATATATCTATATATGTATTTTCCAGCTATATGCCGTGTGTATATACATAATTATGTAGGCATATGTATCAACAGAATCATTGATTTTTCATTTCAGAAGAAGATAAATGGTTTCACCTATATACTAGCATAAGTATACACAAATGTAGAAAATACAATAAGTACTTAGCCAAATTTCATTAAATGCTTACCAAGTCCTTAAACAGATCCTTGCTAATAGCTGGCGTCAATTTAAGTAATCCAACAAAAATGAAGAATAATCCGAGCAGTATGGAAAGACTCTTCAAAACTATCGTATTCGATGCGGGCATTTTGAGAATTCTATATGTATTTGCTTTTTAATAATGCTATTGTTCTTTTTTTCAAATTCACATATACCTATATAATAGTGTTTTTAAAGTTTCCAATTTGGTTAACTAAATATAAGTGTCACAAATTCATTAATTTCAATTTTTTTAGCACAAATTTTGCTTATACATATGCTTTTGCAAAGATATATATGTATGTATGTGCAAACTGTTGTATTGATGTTGCTATTCCCACAAAGCACCGCACTGCAAATCCCTTAGACACGTAATAAATAGACAGGCGTTTAGTCTATTTTTAGTGTTAATCGTTCAAAAATTTTGTTCAAACAAAAATTTCATATATGCTCTTTTTACTTTATTCTTATTTTGTGTTTTAAATACATATTTTACTTATATTTGTATTGTTGTTTTTTTTTTTTTGTTTAGACAACAACCGGACCGGTGCGTTTATTTTTATTGAAACCAACGGCGCTCATGTTCGAAAATGACTGAAACGGTCGGCCAGTCGGTAGCTCGCCAAAAGTGGCAAATTGCTGGTAACGAAGCTAAGTGGTTTTTTGGCGCTACCGAAGGGCGGTGGATGGTAATATCGTCAATGCTGATGACTATATAGACAGATGCTGTTGTGGTGGTTGTTTTTTAACGAAGTCATCTTCGTGACAGTGCTGCAGCATCCTGTAAATCGATTGACATACACATACACACATATGCTTATATTATAAATTATAGCTTTTGCAGATAATAAGCAAATTAAAGAACACAAGGTATGCAATTAGGCCCTGATTGTTAAGAAATCTTAAATTATACTGAATAAATACTATCTAATTCTCAGTATATAAATTATAAAGCGGTCGCGTCACTAGTTGACAACTTCCTTTTCCGTTTGTGAACTGAAGGATGGAAGTTGTAACACAGATAATATGTAATAAAAAAGAAATACCAGACATCTTCAAATTTCAATTTTTTTTTTTTTTAAGTTAAATTTTTTTATTTATTCAAATTCTTATAACTCTTAAAAAAAAGTTTTCAATTTAATTTATTAAAATATTTAATTATACCAAGCTTTTTGTTTAATTTATTCAAATTTCACAAACGCATTTTGGAAATGCAAACCTGTGTCTATGACAAAAAACAGCTGTTCATTCTGATAAACGTTGTCGTTGTAAACAATTAATTCATAATAGTTTTGTATATTTTCTCAACATATTACGAGTTTTTTTTATTTATTCAACAACATGTCTCTAGTTGCATACGCAGCCAGCAGTGATGAGGATTTGGACTACTCCGACGAAGAAGTGTCCACCTCCAAAACTAAAACCAATGGTGGAACTGAATTGGTGAAACCAGTAGTCAATGGTAGCCTCGAGACAGGAGCAATAAGCGATGACGAAGATGATTATGCGCCAACTGAATATGCAACAATTCCAAACAGTAAAATGACACAAAGTCTCCTCTTGCCTCAACCAAAAAATGTGGTTGAAGTAAAAGCACTAGAAGAAGAATTGGAAGTAACGCCAATATTTGCAAAACTTCCATTACCCAAACACACAGTTGAAAAGAATGCAATAATCGAAGAAGAAGATGATGAATTTTTACATAAAAAAGCCGTAGTACCGGTTGAAGAAGTTAAACCTAAACCTGTGCAAGTGGCACCCAACAAAGGACCTGTAAAAATTACTATACCGTCATTGAAAGATTTCAGTGATGTCGACAAAGATATGGCTAGTAAAGTGAAAAACAAGCAAATGCCCGATGGGCAGAAAAAGTCCAGTTTATTAAGCATGCTACCACAAGCGAAGTCAGAGCAAAATTTTGCCAAAGTTACCACTAGCAACATATCAAATAATACAACACCTCAATTGCAAAAACCGTCATCGGTAACAAAAAATCCATTTATTCCGGATGCTGTCAAAACTCGACGTCCGGCATATAACACCGAAAATGTTGATGGCATAAGGAAACCAACAAAGAGAAACAAGCCCACCGAAAAAGCAAAAATCTCACTGGTCAACTGCAGTGACAGCGACGACAGTGGAGATGAACCCGGTGATTTCTTTTCCCTTAACTCCGAAGACAAACTACCAGAGGTTAGCATGAACGAAATTAATGCTATGGTCGCAGAGCGTGCTGTTAAGATGGCAAATGCTACTACTAAGTTCTTAAAAGAAATTGAAGAAAACAAGCAAACTGAAGAAGAGAATATGGAAGTAGAAAATGAGAGACGTTTGGCAGAAAAACGTACTCAACAACCAGCTTTGGATAATAGTGCTTTACAGGCACTTGCGGGCAGTAGTTCCAAACGCAGAAGAAGAGAAGACATACAAATTGTGGATATCTCAAGTGCCGAAGTACTACCAAGTAGAGAAGAATGGATGCGTACAGCTTTAGCATCATCTACTGCATACCAACCGACTGGAGTTCTAGTTGATGAAGAACCTGTAGCTGGTACCAGGCGAAAGCATCAAATCACTTATCTGGCACATAAAGCGAAAGCCAATGAAGCCGAATTACAAGCAATGTGGTCTGCGAATCGTCAAACTCGGAAAGCAACGCAAAGCAAATACGGCTTTTAGTGTGTGTTCTTTTATTCTTACCTATATTTAGTAAATACATATATAAATTTACATTTTTAAATATATAATTAAAAAAAAAAAAATAAATCTATTGTTTTTCACCAAGATTCAATTTTGTTTAGTCTCCCAAATACGTAAACAATTGATGCAGAAAGCAAAATCCATATAGGTATCATTGTTACAAATATTGATATCTCCCATTGCGGATATTCTAAACGAAGACAGATCATTAGCTGTGAAGCGATCTTCAACAGCACACCACAAATGTACCACTGGTAATAGATAAGCAACTCTTTGAGTCGTTTTAAATTTCTCCATTTGCGTATAATCTTAATAACCACGTAAATTATTAATATTCCGTCGAATACCCATAACGGAATGAAGGTAACAAACCAACTCCAATGCGTTCGTGGATCCAAGCGTAGACATAACAAGATGAGGAAGACAAGCACAATGAACCAAGTAAACAATGCACGATGTGCTAAAGTCATTATAATTCAGTAATATACTTAAACTGCCGACATAATTATTTATTTAATAGTTGGTTTGAACGTCAGATTATTGTTTACAACTTTTATATTGGCACAAATAATCCAAATATGTCGTAAAATGTTAACTTATCCGGCAGTAACAAAACAAAAAATATGTTGGAGGGTTGCCATCTCAAAATTTCATAGCGGTACAATGATTTTATATTAATTTTAATTTTCAATAAGTTTTATTCATTAAACTTTAAACAGTAATCACTAACTGACTAACTGTATTTAATAATAATAAAAAAAAACAATAAAATTAAACATTGTAAATGTTATTTTTTTTTTCTTACAGGTGGTGCTTCAAGTTTTGTAATAGATGAATACAGTTGAGTAGTAGATGTGAACAATAACTTGACGTGTCACTTTTTCAGCGAAGATAGGTATCTGCTCTTATTCTAATAATTAATTAATAGTAAAATAGGTAAAAAAGCTGTATTTCATTTAAATAGTTTCAGAAATACATAATTTAATTGTTTAATGAAGGAAATATATTAATTTAAAGTGGTTAGATTTACAAAAAAATCGAAAAAACAAGTTCGACAGCTCAGCAATTAACACAAGAATAGTGAGTTGCAACCATCTTAGTCGGGAAAAGTGCAGAACGACTGAAAAATTCCAAAATGTTGACCAACTTTGAATCTAAGTCGGCACGTGTTAAAGGTTTATCCTTTCATCCAAAACGACCATGGATTCTTGCCAGTTTGCACACTGGTGTAATCCAACTTTGGGATTACCGCATGCATACACTGCTTGAGAAATTCGACGAGCACGACGGACCAGTTCGAAGTGTTGCTTTCCATCAACAGATGCCACTTTTTGTGTCCGGTGGTGATGATTATAAGATCAAAGTGTGGAATTACAAACAACGTCGCTGCATTTTCACGCTCTTGGCTCATTTGGACTATGTTCGTACTGTGGCATTCCATCATGAATATCCATGGATTTTAAGTTCCTCTGATGATCAAACAATTCGAATTTGGAACTGGCAATCCAGAAATTGCATTTGTGTGCTTACTGGCCATAATCATTATGTTATGAGTGCACAGTTCCACCCGACGGAAGATCAAATAGTCTCCGCATCCTTGGATCAAACTGTACGAGTATGGGATATTTCCGGCCTACGTAAAAAAAATGTTGCACCTGGACCAGGTGGACTGGACGATCATTTGAAGGGTCATCCTGGTGCAACCGATCTCTTCGGGCAAGCTGACGCCGTAGTTAAGCATGTGCTGGAGGGACACGACCGTGGCGTAAATTGGGCAAGTTTCCATCCCACGCTGCCACTCATTGTGTCAGGCGCTGATGATCGTCTTGTCAAGTTGTGGCGAATGAACGAATATAAAGCCTGGGAAGTTGATACTTGCCGCGGTCACTACAACAATGTCTCTTGCGTGTTATTCCATCCTAGACAAGACTTGATACTTTCAAACGGAGAAGATCGCAGCATTCGTGTTTGGGATATGACGAAACGCCAATGCTTGTATACTTTCCGACGTGACGGTGAACGTTTTTGGATACTTACTGCGCATCCCACATTAAATTTGTTTGCTGCGGGACATGATGGCGGTTAGTATACTAAATATAACAATTTTCTTTTATGCAGATTGGCTTAATCTTATTTTTTATCTTATTAGGTATGATTGTTTTTAAGTTGGAGCGTGAACGTCCAGCCTACGCCGTTCATGGTAACTTACTTTATTATGTAAAGGATCGCTTCCTGCGTAAACTCGACTTCACAACCACTAAAGACACTGTTGTCATGCAACTACGTGGAGGTGGCAAATCGCCAGTTCACAGTATGTCTTATAACCCAGCATTGAACGCCGTGCTCATTTGCACACGCACTAACAATCTTGAAAATAGCACCTACGATTTATATCAGATACCTAAAGATTCTGAATCTCAAAATGAGACTGAGTCGAAACGTTCATCTGGTATCACCGCCATCTGGGTAGCGCGCAACCGTTTCGCCGTGCTCGATCGTAATCAACAATTAGTAATTAAGAACTTCAAAAATGAAGTCACCAAAAAAATTCCAACATTCTGCGAAGAGATATTTTATGCTGGAACCGGTATGTTGTTGATACGCGACCCAGAATATGTGACACTCTATGAGGTACAGCGTTTGGTATCCGTTGGCTGCATTAAATTGGCTAAGTGCCGTTATGTTGTTTGGTCTGCTGACATGTCATTGGTCGCGTTGCTCTGCAAACACTCGGTGACTATCTGTGACCGTCGTTTACAATATTTGTGCACAATTCAGGAGAATTGCCGCGTGAAGTCTGGCGCTTGGGATGATTCCGGTGTATTTATATATACTACCAGTAATCACATCAAATACGCTATTACCAACGGTGATCATGGTATTATACGTACACTTGACTTGCCCATTTATTTGACACGTGTTAAAGGCAATCAAGTGTTTTGTCTGGATCGTGAGTGCCGCACACGCGTGCTGCACATTGACTCGACGGAATACAAATTCAAGTTGGCGCTCATCAATCGTAAATACGATGAAGTATTACATATGGTACGAAATGCACGGCTGGTGGGTCAGAGTATCATCGCCTATCTGCAACAAAAGGGTTATCCCGAAGTAGCGCTGCACTTCGTTAAAGATGAGAAGACACGTTTCGGGTTGGCTTTGGAGTGTGGTAATATTGAAATCGCTTTGGAAGCTGCCAAAGCACTCGACGACAAAGACTGCTGGGATCGTCTAGGACAAGCTGCATTGCTGCAGGTAAGAATAAAACTAACAAAAATATATTTAGAAATAATGAAAATAATATCTATTTTTTTAGGGAAATCATCAAGTGGTCGAAATGTGCTACCAACGCACAAAGAACTTCGATAAGCTCAGCTTCCTCTACCTAATCACCGGTAACCTGGAGAAGCTTAAGAAAATGAATAAAATCGCCGAAATCCGCAAAGATGTGTCAGCTCAATACCAGGGTGCTCTACTTTTGGGCGATGTCAAGGAACGCGTAAGCATACTTAAAAACTGTGGACAGCTATCGTTGGCTTACCTCACCGCAGCAACTCATGGTTTGCAAGAACAAGCGGAGCAGTTGGAGAACGTCATCACACAGGAAGGCAACGAGTTGCCTGTTGTCAATCCAAATGCAACATTATTACAGCCACCAGTCCCTATACAACAAGTAGAAAGCAACTGGCCGTTGTTGACCGTATCGAAGGGCTTCTTTGAGGGTGCCATGATAACGCGTGCTGGTACCAGCGCCACAGCGCGACAAGCGCTGAACGCCAATGCCGATGCAGCTGTGCTGGATGATGTCGGTGCCGGTGATGGCTGGGGCGCTGACGCTGATTTGGGTCTCGGCGACGATGGAGATGATGAAATGCACGATGCTTTAGATGAACCTGGCGCTGAGGGCGTAGGTGAAGAGGGCGCCGGCTGGGATGTTGGCGATGATGATTTGGTCGTGCCCGAAGAACTCGCATCGAAAATTAAAGCCTCTGCTTTGGATAATGGTTTCTACGCTGCACCAAATAAAGGACTTTCTGCCGCACAACATTGGGCCAACCATTCACCGCTTGTATTGGACCATGTGAAGTCTGGTTCCTTTGAATCGGCATTCCGCTTATTCAACGACCAATTGGGTGTTATTAACTTCAAGCCATTCAAAACACTATTCCTGCAGAATTACACATGTGCGCGCACCAGCTTCACAGCTATGCCAAATTTGCAATCATTAACCGCTTACCCGCTGCGTAACAGCGGTGAAACCAATCCAAAGAATCAGCGTCCGGCTTTGGGTATAAAATTAAATGATTTGGTGCAACGCCTGCAGGCCGGTTACCAATTAACTACAGGCGGCAAATTTACTGAAGCGATCGAGAAATTCCATTCCATACTATTGCACATACCACTGTTGGTGGTGGAAACGAAGCAAGACATTGCTGAAACTCAACAATTGCTGAAAATATGCTCCGAGTACATACTCGGCTTAAAGATGGAGACCGAACGTAAGGGTATGCCAAAATCGACATTAGAGGAGCAGAAACGGCTCTGCGAAATGGCTGCTTACTTCACACACTGCAAACTGCAGCCGGTCCACCAGATTCTTACGTTGCGCACCGCATTAAATATGTTCTTCAAACTCAAGAACTATAAGACCGCGGCATCTTTCGCACGACGCCTCCTTGAGTTGGGACCGCGTCCAGAGGTGGCGCAACAAGTGCGTAAAATATTGCAGGCTTGTGAGGTCAATCCCGTCGATGAGCACCAATTGCATTATGAAGAATTCAATCCATTTAATATCTGTGGCATAAGCTATAAGCCACTGTATCGTGGCAAGCCAGAAGTGACGTGTCCATTCTGTAGCGCTTCCTTCGATCCACAATACAAGGGCAATCTTTGCACCGTCTGTGAAGTGAGTGAAATCGGTAAAGATACTATTGGTCTGCGCATTTCGAATTTGCAATTTCGTTAAATGTTGTTAGCAAAAGCGAGTTACATGGCGTTATTTGTCGATAGGTTGCCTCTAAGCGAGATGTCAGTTGCAGGCAATCAATTCAATAATTTTAGTTGATAATTTTACACAAACCTTAGAGTTACGTACGAATATGTGTTTGTCGATTATATTATATTATACATATATATATATATATATCTCATGTTATCCCAAACATGTCATTAAAATGGAATTAACCATAAAAAAATGTTTCAATAAAATCAAATTACGATTATATAAATATATAGCTTGTTTTTCACTAATGAGCGTCATTTCTACGCAGACACAAATCTACCGTTATCATTGTTTCTATGTTCAACCGCAGAACCACATTTGACCACACGTGAGAAAATTTTAAAATAAGTAATAAACCGCGACCTTGTTGGTTGAATAGTTCCTACAACCAGTGCTTCTTTCAGTTATGAGGCTACTTCGAAATAGAAGCAAACATTTCTCGATACGTTCTTGGCAATTTTTAAAAAATCACCGTCAATGGAAATTCGACAACCTTATTCGTTATCAGGTTAAATAAACACATGAAGTATATTAATACATTTTTGCCAGATGGAAATTTAATTAGTATAAAATAAATATACATGAATGAATAGTAATGGGTGTAATACATATTTTGCACCAAATAATACTTGATATTGAAAAAGCTGCCATTATTTATGCTTAAAAATAAAATAATAAACTTATTGATGCGTTTCTAGTGAATAGAAATGTTTATCTCAACATTTGAAAGGTATTCGAGTATATTGTTTGGCTTAAATTAAGTAATTAAGTCGATACCATTGAACAGTACAGCATTGTGTCAATGGCAATAGCACACTCTCTCTCTCTCCAGACTTAACGTCGCCACATACTGGCACCAACACCAATGCCACCTGAGGGTACACCACGACGTACAGCTTCCATGTCGACTTCTGGTCGGCTATCACGATATGCACGTTTGGAATCCTCGAATTCGCGCAGCCTCAAATTATAACGTTCGATTTGTTCACGCAATATCTGATCTTCATGCATTGCACGTCGTTCATCGAACTCGAGACAACCCGAACCATCTAAACGTTCCAAATCGAGCCAACCGCGAAAACGCACGCACACACCGTTCATTATGAAGTACGATTTTATATATACTTTACCATGTTCCTTATCAAAATCGCACTCTTTATCATGCAAATATGGGTTTTGTGTGGCATTAAAAACCAGTTGTAGATTGGTGCCCGATGCCACAAATGATATTTCAGTGTGACCCTCACGACAACCGTTATGGAAACGCATTTGTCGTTCCTCCTGAGCACGCTCGCGATAGCCAGTATAACGGATTTCACTTTCCCGGCTTAGACGACGAAATAGTTCATCACTTTCGAATTTAGCCTTTTGGTCGGGTACCACACGCGGCATTTTGAATATGAAGCGCGGCCTTTAAGGATAGCATTATTATCAAAAAAACTATTATATTATTTTAATTAATATGAAAACTTACCTGGGCTGCTCATAGATGCCTATGGGGTCGTTGTAAATCATGCTGGCCAATGCTGCTTCATTCATTTTTTACAATGGTTGTTTAACTCTCTAGATTTAATTCTAAACCACTACTGCTTGCTGCTTTTAGTTTATAGTTCAATATTTGCTAAATGATTATTTAAAACTTCTTAAATGCAGTAAATTTATTAACATTCATCAGAAACCAAAAATATAACTGCAAATAGTTGTTTTTCCACTTTTCTGTTGTTATACTAACATTTTTGCGGTTTCATAGGGTTGCATTTGTGTGTACTTTCACATATAAACTTTTAATACACTTTCGTTGTCAATTTTTACAGTTTGACATAATTGTTTACGAATTTTAGTTGAATTGCGATTTATTTACTAAATTTTAAAATATGTTAAGCGAAATATATTTATCGTTAAAATTTTATCTCAGTAGTAAACCTAAATCTCAGCTTATTCAATATGCAATTAATAGAATGTCAAAAAATCCGTCTTTTCGAAATGAAATAACACACTGTCAATGTTTGACGTTTAACTTCACCACTTCACCGCACGTGTATTATTTTATGTTTTGTATTATTAGCGTGAATAGTGAATAATATTTTAAAGAGTTTTTAATTAAAATATTATAATAAATATTCAAGAAATGGCGCCGAACACAGCTCCTGCAATTAGTGTAACGTCGCAACCAAAAAATAAAAAAATCGTGTTCGACGATGAAGGAGAAGTCCTGGATGAGGCAATCGTTAAAAAATCAAATGCTGGGAAAAAGGAAAAGAAGAAAACGCTGCAAGCAGATGATTCGGACCAAAGTATAAATACAGCAACTGCAGTTAGTATAACAACGCAACCAAAAAATAAGAAAATCGTATTCGGCGATGAAGGAGAAGTCTTGGATGAGGCAGCTCTTAAAAAATTAAATGCAAAAAAGGAAAAGAAGAGGAAGAAGTCTAAAGTAAATGATACGGAACAGGATATAAAATCTGAAGATGATGCGCAAGAATCCCATGAAGCGGAGGATGACGAAAATGATTACTTTGCCAAACGTGAAAAACAACGTCAAAAGCAGAAAGAAGAAAACGACGAAGCGGATACCAATAGAAAGTGGTTCAATGTGGTAAATTTTAAATGATCAATTGCAAAAGTCAATATATATTTTAATTTCCAGTTGTTTTATTTTGTAGTATACTGATTATCCTTCAACGGAGGAGGTGCTAGACATGAAAGACTCGGAGCAGATGGAATTATACAATATATGCAAAAATGCTTTCGACGCTGAAATGCCAACTTTCTTGAAACGTACGTAAATAGTCTTACTTCATTAGCAAAATATATATAATAAAAATATTTATTCCCTCAACAGATAATGCTTCAGATGCGCGTTGGTTACAAACTGCACTACGAAAGGGCACAGCTAAAGATCGTGCTAATGCCGGTGCATTATTAGTCACAAGTAATCCCTTAGGAAATTTGGAAGCGCTCAGCACTTTGATTGGTTTTACCAAAATATCGAATAAAGCATCCAACGATGTGGTGACTATATTGGTAGATTTGTGGAAAAAAGTTTTGCTGCCACCACATCGCAAACTTTTATCACTACAAATGCGTGGCGCTGATTGGAAGTTGGTGCGCAAAAATACGGCATTAACTAATGATAAACAACGGCGTATATATGCTTACTGGCATTTCGAGAATGAATTGAAAGAACACTACTTTGGTGAGTTGAAAATAAAATTGATTCATTTATTTTTTTTTATATAACTTTATACTTTTTAGAATTTCTAAAAAATCTACAACAAGCGCTACAAACGGGTCAAGAACATAATAAGAATTCCGCCATAGTAGCTGCATCGCAATTGCTATCTTACGCACCTGAGAAAGAACAAATGTTACTAACATTACTAATCAACAAACTTGGTGATCCTACGCCTAAAGTCGCCTCAAAAGCATTGCATCACCTTACAGAGGTTGCGCATCGTCATCCCAATATGTGTGGTGTTATTGTTGCTGAATCCGAGAAGTTACTTTTCCGTAACAACATCTCAGATCGCGCACAACATTTTGCGCTATGCTTTCTATCCAGTATAGCACCGGCGGGACGCCCTGAAGTTTGTACGAAATTGGTAAACGTATGCTTCGCTCTCTTCAAAGTGCTTGTACAGAAGGGCGCAGTGAATAATCGTACAATGCAAGCAATTCTACGTTGTTTACAAAAGGCCATTGTAGAGGCAAAACCGGGTGAAGGCTCCACGGAAATTCTCACCAAAGACATGCAGGACACCATTTATCGTCTAGTGCATTTGGCAGATATACATGTTTCAGTGCAGACATTGGGTTTACTCTTACAATTGCTGACTGTGAAAACCGAAAAGTCGGACCGCTTCTACAATGCACTCTATAAGAAGATGAATGACTTGGAAGTGGTGAATATTGGTGTTAAAACCGCTGCGCAACTACTGAATATCATTCATCGTGCCATACATATCGATACAAATGTGCCGCGTGCGCAAGCGTTCATCAAACGTTTGCTACAATGTGCGCTCTATATGCCCTCCAACACGGCCGCTGGTTGTCTGATTGTCGTGCATAAATTGTTGCGTAGCCGCAAAGAGTTGGCCGGCGGCATCAGTCATTTTGGTAATGGTGAAAAATCTAACGGTGAATTGCCAGCTGCTCTACAAGTGCAAGCTACCGATGCGGAATTGTCCAAGTTTGACAGTGACGGTGAGGAAAAATACGAGGATATCAAGGATGAAGACGAAGGTGCCGAGGAAGTTAAAAGCGACGAAGCTGCGGAAAATCCCACGACGGCTTCTTCATGGCATCACGCAAAGGTAGCATCAACAGCTACGGAGGAAAAAGTACGTGAAATGGCGCCAAGCAAATACGATCCGTATCATCGAGCGCCTTCTTTTGCTGGCGCTGAGTTTGCATTGCGTGATGAATTACTGCTGCTGCGCGAACATTACCACCCCACAATTCAGGTGTTTGCCGAGAAAATATTGAATCGTAAGTGTACATTTTACATAAGAAAAAATTTGTATTAATTTTACTTGATATTTCATATAGAAAACAAAATAGATTATTATGGTGATCCGCTGCGTGACTTCGGTCTGCCACATTTTCTGGAGCGCTTTGCCTTCAAAAACCCCAAAAAGTTAGATAGCCAAAAGGATGAGGCGCCTGTAATATCGCATAAGCGCTATGTGGCGTTCGGCACGCGCGGCAAGCCAATCAAAAATTTGACTAAGACCAACTGCACCGAGGACGAGATGTTTATTTTCAATTTCCTTGAACAGAAACGCGCGCAAGCAGCATCGAGCAAAGTAAAGAAGCAGCCTGAAGCTGAGAATGAGGAAGATGAAATGCTAAAGGACGGCGAAATAGGCGATGATGAATTTGAGGAATACCTTGGCAGTTACTTTGGCAAGAAAGCTAAAGCGGCGGCTGATGCTGAGGAAGATGAAGAGCTGGATTTCTTAAAAGAATTGGGTGGCGAATTGAAGTCGGAAGCCAAAACGAAGAAGAAGAAGAAGGGTGCAGACGAAGATGATGATGACGATGGTATGGCAGACGTTGATGCAGATTGGGGTGACGATGATATCGACGAGGCTGATTTCGCCGGTGGTAGTGATGCATCTGACGATGAGGAAGGTTCCATTAATGAAAATTATGATGACGACGATGATGATGGCTCAATATCACTAGACGAGGAGGATGCACCAGCTGATTTGAGTGACGATGAAGCAGATGGCAGCATGTCGGAGGGTATGAGTGGTGCCGAAGACGACGATGATGATGATGATGATGAGGATAGCGGTTTGGCAACTTCGAAGGGTAAAAAATCACAAAAACGTTCACTAGCCATGAATGGGAAGAGTTTCGCAAAGAAACTTAAGCATAGCGATGGTAAGTAAAAAATGCATAAAAGTAGTGACAACTTTTCATTGAATGCCTCGTCTTTCCTTTGCAGATATGAGTTCACTGTTCGCCGCCGCAGACGATTTTGCTGAACTTTTGGAGGAAACGGGTAAAACAAAGGGACAGGGTACTTCAAAGGCAATTTTCAATAAGGACAAATCTTCAGCGAAACAAATGAAATGGGAAGAGAAACGACACTCCAACTCAAAATCATACACCAAGCGTTCGAAAAAAGCTGGTGTGAGTAAAAAGAATATTGGTAAAAAAAGAAAATAAATCAAAATAGACACTAATTTGAATTTGTTAAATTTTATAAGAAATAAATAAAACAATATAGTAATAAATATAAAAAATTGTAATCGGAATGTATTTTTATTGCAAAAAGCTACCGCGTACCCCCAAGAGAAAAAACTATTCACTTCCCCAACATTTATTAAAAATAAAAGTAATTTTTTACCAGTTATTTTTTTTTCTCTGTGTTAATTTGTTATTATTTATAATTTTTTCTACATGCAATATACACACTTACAGTTAATTTTATAACAACTTCAATTTGCATTTATTGTATATAATTTATATGTATTTCTTATTTTCAAATAATTTACTTTTATAACTAATTTATATTAGACTCAATTGCTTACTAGAAAAATGTTTTTATCAATACTTTGCACTACTTTTATATTTAATACTAAATATATTTTATTTGTTTTATATCTCCATTTGATCTTAACCAATTTCATGAAATATAGTCATGGTTGGTTACTTATCCTACTGTGGGTCTATAGTATATTTTGTTTACCCACATATACTACATATACATATATATATGTATATACACACAAATAGCTAACTCTACGTGTACAAGCTCTTCATATTCCATCATTTTTTTCGCTCTCCCTCTCTGTCGCTCTTTTCGAAACACAATGTTTGCTCAAACAATTTAAAAGTTTTATGTTTTTGCAACTAGTTGCCTTGCCTTTTTCTTGCATGTTTTCTGCATCATTCTTTGTATAATTTTCTTTTGAGCTTAATCATATTTATTTGATTTAAATTTTTTTTATTTTTAAGGCAAAGGAAATTTTTTCATACTTACGTTATTGAATGGAATCTTAAAATAAAATATAAAATAGAAATATACACTAGCACATGTGATGCAAAATTAAAAAATAAAAATATTTTTCGGCTACTTCCAAAATTATTTTTTTTTTAATTTTAGCAAAATATGATTTTAGTATGAACAAACAATATTGATAAGCTTCTGAATTGTATGATGAGGTAAAATAAAAGGTTGCAAAAATTATAATGATAGTACTATTTAGAAATAATGTTTGTCAATATATTTGTTTTTTTTTTTTTTTTGGTCAGGTTTAAGGCAGTAGTCTGCTTTACAGGCTTCAAAAAATCGATTTTTTTGTTTTGTTTTAAATCTCTTCCAAAACTATCCAAGAATATGTCTTTAAAATTCCAGAGGCCAATTCGACATATTTTCGAAGCTAGAGCAGTTTTAGTGGCCGAGCGTCGAGCAGGTGCGAATGCTTAAAGCGCGTTTTCTCGAGTTTTCATTGTAACAAGTGTTAGATAACGGTGCCGGCTATAGCAAAAAGAATATATGTCCGATCGAAAAAAACCAAAGTGATCTAGCTTCAGTATTAAAATATCTTTTATTTGAACTAAAAAAGTTGGACAAAAGTATTATTTAAACTACTTAATTTGCAACTTAAAGTCAATTTTTTTTTCAAACTTCGAAAAAATTTGGAATTGTATAGCTTCTTCGGTATTTTTTTAGTACTTAAGGATAAGAAACTTATAAAAATTAAAAAAAAATTTGGTTCGACTTTGCATCGCACGACCTCCGTCACCGGCACCGATTTACAAGTGCAGACTCCAGGCGGTCAATACTACAACTTTGAAAAAATTTCAATATTTTTTAATAATAAATACTGTTTTTTAAGCCTTAAATATAGTACACTATCTTAAAATTCCGTTCACCGCAATCATTTCCTTCTCTTTCAAAAAAAAAAATTGCTGAAAAAACGCTTTTTTTAGACTACTGCCTTAAGGATATCTGAAGCGACATTCCTTTTATATATATGTGTCAAATATATTTGTGTCTGTAATATTGAAATTATGTCTGTATTTATAGCTAAACAAATATTCCACATTTATTACCATTTAAATTAATTCCTCATTTAAAATAATTCTGAAAATCTTGTAAATGATTTTCCATAATATTTCATCAATGTGGGCTTTCATTACATGTATAATTTATTATTATTTATTTTTTGATAATTGTATCAAAAAAGTTTGCGCAAACGCTGCACTGTGGCAACATTTGTTTATTTTGGTTTTGTTTTTGTTTTTATTTTCATTTTCAATTTATTTTGTCTCTGATATAAGGCAACTTTAATTTAAAGGCATCATTAATTATAAATGTTTTGCTTTACCTTATCTTTGTTTACTTAAATACATACATAATATACATATATTTATGTATGTGTGAACAAATATTTACTTTTACAAGTGATATTATTTTTCTTTAATTATTAGACTTTTTTCGAAGTTGCATTTGTTGCTTAGGTTATGTTTCATATTTTAACTCCGATATGCATTTTTATATTCTTAAAAAAACTGTGTTTTAGTAATTCGGCTATACAAACGGGTACATGAATATCTAAAGCGCTCGGTACACCTTTTCCTACTCATACATACATAAAAAATGGAAACCTTAAGGGGAATTCAAGTATTCAGGAATTAATAATTGTTTGCAGGATTTACACACAAATATGTATGTCTGTGTGTGTGCATTTATACTATATTATTTGTTGGTTATTTATGTATTTACTGTATTTCTTTACTAATTAAAAAAATATATGGTATGGTATGGTATGGTTGGTTTATACAGATTTTGATTGCTGTCCTGTTTTTTTAATCAATGTTCATATTTTACTTAATTTTACTGTTATTCCACTATTATTTTATGATTTATGCTTATATTATATAGCATATTATTGATATATAATCACTGTTATTTTTTTTGTTTATTTATGCAAATTAGAATTGTAAGCTTATACATAAATATATTTTATTTATATACAATTTCCCTATAGTGGCTGCGTAGCCTATTTTGGCAACAATTTAGATAACTCAAAAGTTTTAAATTTTATATTTTTGTTTTTTAAATTTATTTAATATACATTTAGGCGTTTTTTGGAAACAAAACTTTTTTCAGTGTTTTTGATATTTTTCTAAAATCATAAAGAAAAAGTGGTCACGTTGCAAAAATTAAAAAGTGGAAAATTAAATTTTAAAAATTACCGTTATGTGCATAAAAAGTTATCTAAAATGTCAGTTTCGGTGTTTCATGACATAAGTAGATTTTTAGACCAAGAACACTCCCCAACAAACTCTCAGTGCTCTACTTCCAAAACTGTGTAGAGCAATGAAATGTAGCATATTTAAATCATTAAATAAAAAAACAATAAAAATACTGCAAATAATGAAATAAACACAAGTTTAAAATTTTTCAAAACAAAATTTATTTTTAAGTAATGCGTTGTAGTTTTTTTTCGCGCTTGCAAGTAATTTAAAGTAAAGTAAAACAAAATATATAACTTTTATCATTATTCTTGTATTACATGTATATATATGTATGTATATATTTTGTAGTTGAGTAAGATAATTGGCGTTAAAAGTATTTGTTTTTTCTTTTTAATTAATTAAATTGTGTTAAATGTAATGCGAACATACTTAAATAGAAGAAAATATTACAATCAAATTTATATTAAAGCTAAAAACGAACAAATGTAGCTAAATTCAACTTATTTGCATATAAACAAAATTCGGTTAACTGAAAAAAATTTATAATAATAATATTAATAATAAGTAAATTGTAAATTGAAACAAAAGATAAACATTGTATTACGCTTGGGTAAATTGTTGTAATTCAGTAGTAGTTATATGCGTGCATATTTTGGTAATTTCTTTTAATATTTTACTAGAATTTATACTTAATTATATAATATAAACAAAAACAAAAAAAATTAACTAGACTAAATAAATTTACGTGATTTGAGCTAGGAAATTATTTTATGTATGTTTTTTCTCCGACCATTGGACGCAAACACACTGGCTTTGTTAATATATTTAGTTAGTTGATACTTTGTATATATATTTTTTATTTTTATTTTTTTCAAATTTCAATTGCGAAACTCAATTTTTTAGACTTCACTCAATATTAAAGAATTCAATAATATTTGTGTTAAAAATTATAATTTTTTTCTGTGATTGACTTATTTATAAATAGTATTAGAACTAGGCATCATATATGTGGATATACATACATACATATGTACAAAGCTTCATAAAATAGTGTAACTGTTTTTTTTAATTGCTGAAGTAAAACTTAGTAGTTTTTTGTGTAAAATGCAGTCAGGTGAACATTACCGATTAAGACTCAACCCACACCGGACTAGTCAAAACGTCTTTTCTTGTCTGATATGACAACATCCCATAGCTTCATATGTGACAACCCACACCGAACAAGACGAGACAAAAGCGCATGCTCGTTTGGTTTGGGCTAGAGCAAAATACATTTTTGTTTCTTATTAGTCAAAGACGTTTTTGACTAATCCAGTGTGCGTGGAGCCTAAGACATTGAAAAATTTCCGTGAGAAACTGATGCACCCAAAAATGGCTCAATGTCGTCAGCTGTTGGTAGATTTGTGGGCATTTAAAGAAACATGGCTTGAAGTGTGTGTTGCGAAAACGATATTAGCAATATTTAATTCATAGGAAAAAAGAAAAAAAAAAATTAAAAGCGAACAAATTTAATATGAAGTACAGAAATATACTATGAAGATTGGTATATATAATTATTTAACAGTCAGCATTTCTTTAAAATGATTTTGAAAATTTAGTAAAATGTTGGAATTTCAATTTTCGTACAAATTTCTAAGTTAAGCTCATTTTACGCTTTTACATGACAATACATACATATGTTTCGACTAAGTTCTTAATTAAGAAAATGTTAATATATTTATTAACAAAATCAAAAAAAAAAAAAATAAAATGTGTACTACTAAATGTGTATTCATTCAAAACACGCATTGGTTATAACAAACTGAGCTAGTATTTTAAATTCGCAGCATTCTCTATGGTGTAAACTAAACATAGTTTTACTTTTAACCTCATTTGCTTAAGGTTGCTTTAAAAAATAACGATTATTTAAGATTTCATAAGCAAGTGTTGCATTTACGCTACAAATATGCACTAGTATAATAGCATTTACATTTTGTAATTCAATTAACGCCATTACATTATGCATTTGAAAACAATTTGAAAAGTACACTTCACTTCATTTCACTTAGACTTAGTACATACGTATCTGTTTAGTGGCCATGATTTAAATAACTTTATAATCGTTTGCTAAATATATTCAATTTTGACTTTTTATTAATTTTTTTTTTGTTAATGCATTTAATAATGAATATTCATTTCTTAAATTACAAACTAAAATTATGTACTATGTATGTTGTTGTCTATTCCGTTTGCTGTTTAGTGTATTTTTTTTTTTTTGTGTTGTAGACACGTAAAACTGTTTTGGTTTAGCTAAAATATTATTATTATTATTTTTTTTTTAATTTTTATGTCTATGTTTCATATATGTATGTATGTATTATACCTCGTATGTCACTAAAATTAAGCGCAAATTGTATACATTTGCTTTTGCATTAAACATTAATGGAAATTATAGTAAACACATCGGTTTTTGTTTTTGTTTGTTGGCTATAATGGCGCCATTCATATTATTTTGGCGCATATTCTCCACTTCAGCTGTGTTGCTTTTGCTTTCGCTTTTGCTTATACATATATGCATATTTATAACTTCATTTTGTTTTTGTTTTTGGTTTCGTGCAAATATTTTCATTGAGTTAAAAATGTATATATACTCGTATTCATCTCAATTAACTATTACTAAAAAAATATGCATTTGTTCCTTATTTATTTAATAGCAGTCATCATCATCATCATCATAACTTTTGTTTTCACGTTTCTTCGGTATATTAATTTATGTTATTATTATTATTTAAATTTTATATATTTATTGCTCACATCTTTAAATATCGTTTAAATTGAACTATAGGTACAATAAGCTTTTCAACGCTGTATTCATTACATTATATACTAATTACCGTTTTAGTACTTGCAATAAAATATGACAATTAGTGTTGCTACATACAGAAAAAAATAAAAAAACACTTCGCATGTAACAAGAAGAGTAATTAAATGCGTTGTCAAGTAAAACAGATTTTAGTAATATTCATAAAAAAACAACAACAAAAAAATTGAAATTATAGTAAACGAATTTCTAATTGCGATTTGTGCAGTGTTTTTATGGTTTTATATTTATACCTGAGCTTTTTCCTTCGATCACTGCACCCAGTTTAAATAATTTACCACAGTTGAAGTAATACAACAACAACGTACTAAACCAAACAGTATTAAATCGCCTCAGCTGTGTTTCAATGTAGAAAATCCATTATATACAATAATGTAAAATCAAAAATATAAAGATTCCATTTAACTGTAAAAAGATTTTCACAATTTAGTTAGTTAGACTTGAAAATAGCAACTAAATTATTTCATTCTTACTAGATACTAGATAGAATCAAAAAGTAATCATATGCCACTGGTTAAAATCATTTAAAATGTGATTTGCATAATACTAAAGTTTAAAGAATTTAAAGTTTTCAACGCATTTAAAATGTACTCTTCTCTGTTACAGGCAAAGCCAATAATCGCCATATTATTCCCGCTGGCTTTAAATTAGAACATAATTGAATTTACAAAAATAACTTATAAAGATGTGAAAAGTAAATATGTAATATTGACCATATCTATAGCCCACTATGAATTCTAGATCCACCATAATGCGCAATAGATGCGCCAATCATTTGTATACGTGACGTTGACGCAACGTGCGAAGCGTGCCAACCGGCACTAAATGTACAGCTGTCGAAGGTACAACATCCTTAATGTTACTCTCATGCTTGGCAATCTCATTTCGACTTTGGCCGCGATTGTAACGTGTTTCTTTTTCCAATTTCGGCATGGTCTTGAAGGTCGATTTCGATATGGGTGTAATGAGTTCGCCATTTTTTTGCTTTTGCAGCGTTTCCTTACTGTCGTCACTGCTGCTGGCTTGCCTATCACTTTGTACGCTTGCAGTATTTTCCCTTTTTATGTCATCTACATCTTCTGTATTATTGGTATTTGCATTGTCCTCTTCCTGAGTTTCACTCGTCTGTGGTGTTTGATATTCATAGTAGCGGCGTTCGATTTTGAAATGACGCAATGCATTTTGTGTGCTAAATAGCAAAAGCGTGAAGAGGCGATAGCGTGTTTTGAAACGTTGCGCATGTTTCGCACGCATTTGCGTTGTTACACCCAGCCAGTTGTTTTCATCATCGTACGTGGGTAAGCGCAAACTGCGTCGATTGCGGCGAGATCGTATGATTTTGGATTCGGCTGCCAATGACAGCTCAGGTTTGCTGCTGCTGCTACTACAACTGTCTTTTTCAATGCGTATTTCGTCTTCTTTTACATCAGTGCTAGGCATTAAAGCGCTCTCCTCCTGTGCGTCCACCACTGCTTCTTTTCTTCTAGCACCAGTCTTTGTTTTCTTAGCCGCCAATTGCTTGTTCGAGCGCAATTGTTTTACATTTCGTTGCTTTGTGTTTCTCGTGCGCGGTTCTTGCGCTTGTTCATTTGCCTCCAACGGTTTTGCCATTTTATTATTCGTCTTATTGGTTTCGTTATTCATATCATTAGTTTTCAGTTCGTTCAACGCTTGCTTGGCTTTAAGACCAGCGTTTTTCTTAATTGCACTTATATTTCCATTTGTCTTTTCAACGACTGGTTCAGTCTTCATTGGCGCTGCCACATTTTCTATTTCATCTTCTTCGTCAATATCAACTGTAGCAGTCTTATTCTGCTCAATCTGTGCTAGTAGTATATCAATATAGTTCACTTTACGCTCTATAATTTCGTCCTCATCGAAACCAGCAAATCCACACACTTCCATGCATCCCTCTAACATGCTGTCGTTCAGTTCGTCGGCGCTTACAGTCTTTTCGCTAGTGACACACTCAAGTTCAATGAGTTCACCGCACTCAATTGGTTCTCCACTCGCTTCCAGTCCATTCAAACTAGTTACACTCAATGTCTGCCGTTCGATCAGTGTGTGATCGGAGGATTTACTACGGCCTAGACCGCTCGTTTGGTCACCCTCTGACTCGAGACGGTTGTGTGTCGATTGCGTGTCGGATTCGTGTGACGAGCTGGCTTGTTGTTGCGCCTGTACTTGCTGCCATTCCCTACAATTGTCCAGTTCATCTGTTGCTTCCAGCACTGCTGGTTGCAGTTCTTCTATTTCTTCAGCTATTTCCTCTGTACCGACCACTTCATTTTGTTCAACACTGTCACTTTCCACATCTTCGTACAAAGCATTTGCATCAGCACCCTCCACACTCATATTATCGCCTATGAGTTCATCCACATTCATCACAGTAGCGCACTCTTCCGTCGTTAAGGCTACCGCTACATTCTCATCCTCATCCCGTTCAGTGGCAACCGCTTCTTCATCATCCTCATCCTCATTGTCGTCGTCATCATCAACATCAGAGGTTTCAATTTCTTCAGTTTGTTGACGATTCAAACGACGCAGCACCTTTTGCAATGCATCGAATTTGGCGAACAGGAATTGATGTCCCAGCAATCCTTCGATGGACGCACGCTTCGCGGACTCCCGTTGCAAACAGAAGTCTACAATTAGTTGCCTCAATGCAGGTTTGGCACTCTTCCAACGCTGCGATTTGGTTTGCACTTCGCCATCAATTATACGTTGTCGCACGACACGTTCAGGAATTTGCTCACTCTGACTGCGTCTGAACGGCGGATGACCCATGTACATGGCGTAAAGTGTGGCGCCGAGACTCCACACGTCATAGGCTTTGGAGTACGTGGTGCAGTGTGGATCTACCAGACTTTCAGGTGGCGCATAGTCGAGTGTATAACGGGGCACATCTTGCCAATTTTCAGCTTTTGAGTTGTAGCTGAGTAGAATAAAAATCATTAGTTAGTTAACAACAATAAATTTTTTTAAGAAGAAGAAGATTTCCAAAAATCATTAACAATATATTCGTAAACTCACCTGGCCGAGCCGAAGTCCACCAATTTGATACGTTTCATTTGCGTATCGGTAAATAATATATTTTCCGGTTTTAGATCGCCATGTATGAAATTCTTCGCGTGCAAATATTGCACAGCATCACAAATTTGTAGGAAAATATCACAGCATTGTGACTCAGAGAGACCACCAGACGCATGCACCAACTGTTGCAACTCACCGCCAGCCACATGCTCCATCACAATCCAAAAGCTCAAGCCATTACGATAGGTATCGATATATTTACAGATATTCCGATGTTTACACGATCTCAGAGCATCAACTTCGGCAGGGCGATATAATTTTTCCGACACCACTTTAACCACGTGATTGCAGTGTTTTTCGGTGTCTGTGAGTTTGTAACAGCTGCCGAAGCTGCCATTGCTCAAAACGCTACCCAATTGCAGCGTGGGCGGACTATTTGTTGGATTCTACAAAAAAGTATCGGTGCATAATGAGTAAATTTGATAGAAAATTTTTGAAAAGCATTTTGCTTCTTACCATCACGGGGTCTTTGCAATACTCAATGTCATAGGCATTTTGCAGCGCTTTGCGCGGTTTCAAGTGTTGCGGCGCCACATACGAGTAGC
Source organism: Zeugodacus cucurbitae (assembly GCF_028554725.1). Taxonomy (NCBI): domain Eukaryota; kingdom Metazoa; phylum Arthropoda; class Insecta; order Diptera; family Tephritidae; genus Zeugodacus; species Zeugodacus cucurbitae. Next base: position 62,240,186 of record NC_071669.1, on the reverse strand, counting down.
CGCGGAACAATCTATGCGTATTAACAGGAACCGGAGCGGGTGAATCAATCACTGGTTGTTTGGTAAATTCCTCGCTAAAGTTTTGCGTGTCATCTTCGCTATCTAGGTTGGGTTTGAAGGGCGCTTTTCGCCTTTTGCTCTTCAACTCATCCCAGTCGATACCTTTGAAGAAGGGATGCTTTTTGATTTCGGCAGCATTTTTGCTATTACCACCTGAAAATAATATACAAATATCAGATTAGTTAACGGTAATAAAGTTTTTCAATTCCAGATATTAAGTTGTTTACTTTTTCAGATAAAATTGAAATTTCAATTTTTTTTCCACCCAAACTCACCTAAACGCTTTTTGGGATCCTTATGCAGCATTTTCAATATAAAGTCTTTGACTGTATCATTCAATGTGGATGGCAGCACTGGGTCGACTTTTTGTATGCGACGTGAAATGTCGACTTGAGAGTTTTGTTGTTCGACAACGGTAAAAGGCGAGGCGCCAGTGAGCAATTCATATGTGAGCACGCCCACAGACCACCAATCGGCAGCGAGATCATGTCCAGTAGCACCAGCGCGTATGATTTCTAAAACGAAAACAATGAAATATAAGCATAAGCTAATTAAAAATAATGGATATGTGCATTCACCTGGTGCCATATATTCTAATGTACCGCAGAAGCTGTGCGCACGATGATCCGAATCGGGTTCGAATATCTTTGATAAACCAAAATCGGCCAACACTATGTGTCCCTGTCCGTCTAGTAAAATGTTTTCGAGTTTTATATCACGGTATATAATACCCAATTTGTGCAGGTGCTCCAAGGCGAGCACCACTTCGGCAATGTAAATGCGTACGGTTGCCACCGAGAAATGTTCGGCTGTATAGAGATGCGTAAAGAGTTCACCGCCACTGACGTAATCTAAAAAGAGTAAATATAATTCATATATTAGACAATGAGCTTACAAAACGAGGACGAAGTTGTCAAAATAGCTTACCCAAAATTAAATATAATTTCGAATCTGTTTGGAATGCATAATGCATGCCAACTAGGAATGGACTTTGTTGTATAGCCTCGAGAACCTGCAAATTGTGAAAAGAGAGTGGAAATTTATTATTATTTTTTTTTTCAAATGACATGGAAGAAATGAAATTTCGTATGGAATATAAATACAGAACCCTAAAACTGTAGTCACTAAGGGGTTAGGTTTGAAATTTATGTATATCTGGTGATAGTTTTCTATAACTATGCTTAGGGTTATATACTCGACAGTGGAATCTTCGTAACCGGAATGGATCCTGATTTTTATCCGACCAAGGACGGTCAAATGGAAAAAAATATGTAGATTATAATATAAATTATGTAATATTACAGCATTCAAAGAGATCAGATTTCAGAAAGAGAGAAATTATAAATTTTTACACCAGATCTTGTGCAAACTAGTTACGGTTCCAAATAAAATAGTACACTGATTAGCCACCTGTGGATTTCTGTGAATGATAGACATACATATCTACATATGGACATACTTTTTTAATTGTATTTGCGACGTGCTTTTGACTGTTCAATATCACGTTGCATGATTTTATATTGATATAAATAAAAATACATGAAAGTGTGTAATATAGACATATGTATGTACACACGCACTGGTGCCTCTCAGCTGTTAATAAACCACAAAAATATTGAGACGAATATTCCGTATTAGTATTGAGACCCAATAATGCACTGCATCGGCTGCAATTCTAAATACCATATTCTATTTACGCACGTTCATTCTTGCTTTATGTGCACAAAAGCATATATAAGTTATGTATATTATGTGTACGTTTTTTGTGTATTCACTCTATATATATTTCGGATCTGTGTACGTGCATTTTGTTGTGAATGATGAACGATGCCAAACGTAGGCATAACAAAAGCAAAACAACAATAACACGTCTGTTGTTGAAATTTACAAACAACGCACAGCACAGTGGGCCCACATGCGTTTGGAAAATAAACTAAATTTCGAAATTGAATATAAGATTTTCAAACTTCACATTTTACGCGCCAGAAAAAGCTAGACTTGATTATAATTCTGGAAGCACTTGTACAACTAAAAAAACTCAAGTTAATGAGAATCTAAAGTAACTGAATACTCTTCCCTGCTTATATAGGACTTCATATGGTTAGCCAATAATTTCAAGCCCTACATTTAATATACATACATAAACCAGGTCCAAATCGCACGGAGCTTTGACTTGGCAAATTAAAAAAAAAATGCCTCTTATGAATAGTACAAAGCTCAATGACTCAAAAATTGATAACCGCACACCCTATGTAGTTTTAAAGTCTGTAGAACAAGGGTTTTGCTGCATGCATTATAAAATGATATGAAATGAAATTAATTGTTGTACAGTAGCCAGAGTTCGATATCTCAGTTGGTTTGTATGATTGTATAGAAAAATTTACACATATGCACTTGACTTGCATGCAATTAAATATACAAATGTACACTCATAAATATACACAGTGAGTATGTTAATATAGCTTTAGTAGCAAGCAATAAAATGGAGAAAGATGTGGTATTTTGAATTCGTTCTGCTTTCCATTTTGCTATATTCACTTTACATTACTTTCACTTCCATCTTTTCTTGCCTACTTATACAGGCTTTTCTATACGAAATTTTAATTTAAAATTCAGCTTTCTTATCTCGTGCGCAGAGAAGTCGCTTGAATTGACAGAATAGTAAGCACATATGATTGTATTGTATATGAATATGAATTCGGGTTTATAGTATACTATATATGTATTCGAGGTATGTTTACAGCTTTTTATTGAACACGTTTAAATTGTTTTGTCGATTAAAAGACGTGCTTTCCTTATGCATATATGCTGATCCTAGATTATAATAGACAGTTGTTGACATATAATTAGAACAGTTGGAAGGTAACATATGTATAACTGTATGAGATCTTATGAACTTAAAAGCCAACGACTTATGTATACACGAAAATGCTGAACAAATAAAAGACCGAAAAATATAAATTCAGATTTTTAGAAATTTTTAAAATATTCACATAAAAATTATATGCAATTGAAAGCTACTGTTATTGATTATACATACATTTTATAAAAAAAAGTGCAAATAACAAAAATTTTTACACAAATGACCCTAATCATATGTCCACAACTGTACATTTACACCAAAAAAATTTTTTTAGAATATTATGAAATTTCTAACTTCTTGGCTTTTTCCATTAACATTTCACAAATCACATTAATTTATTTTTAAAACATTCATCACGTGCATGCATATGTCTGTATGTTTGTATGTCTCATTGCGCTCAACGATTCCCGAGTGAGAAGAGTTAACAATATGATTGCTGCCAGAGATAAAGAGATGTACAACTCTCATATCACTGGAAGTGAGAGCGCAATTGTAAACGTCAAAACCACCTAAACTTTGACAGTTTGTCGAGATGAGGAGGTTTTGACGTTTCGCAATTGGGAAACTGGAAAGGCCAGATTGAAATGTTGCCAAAAAAATAATGCGATGGAGACATTTTTAGCCGCCTTGCAAGATCAGTAATAAGAACTTTAAACAATAAATATCAATGAAAACGCGTAATTTATAAGTGGTTTAAGAATATTTTTGTGAATTGCAGCATCGAGCAACTAATTTTTCATGGAAAATTATAAAAGAAATTGATTTATTTTCAGTTGACATTTAATAATTGACCATATTTATTACTGAAACTTCGAAAACCGGCTATTTTAATATACCATTTTATCGCTAAATGAAATTGAAATAAGTTATTTTATATCAAACATTCAGTATATAATAATTTTTAACCTTAATAAATGTTAGGTATTTTTATTTAAATGCCCAAAAATTAGTATTTTGTCTGATCTGGTAATAATGCAAAATGTTATAAAAAACGCAAATTTTGAGGCGCTCTCACACTGGAATAAGTTGGACATCCCTTTATCCCTGATTGCTGCAGTGAATAGCTATTGAGCTACCGATGACATGGCTAAACGATTTATCACAACAGGTCGTTATTTCAAACAAAAAAAAAAAAAAATGCTGCATACATATGAATGTATCTACATATGTATGTATATAAGAGTGTGTCTACATGCATTTCTCTCTATATCTAATTGTTGTTATTTATCCCGAATGACATTAACTCTGTCGTATTTTTATATACATATACTATATCTGCTATATGCTAAACGTTGTTACTTCAGTATCGGCTGACTTTGCATTTGTTCTAGCAGCTACTACTATTGTGGCTGATATTTCAGCGTTGTTATTGCTGTTTGCATACTTGGATTATTTTTAGCTTCAATGTGAATTCAACATTTACAAGGACTTTTTCGCAGTTCTCGAAAAACAAAAACAAAAAATAAAAGCAATGTCAGCAAAGCTTATATGTATACATTTGTATATGTTTATAGATGTTAATAATACAAAAAAAAATATCTAAACTGCAAAAGTTTTATGTATAAACATTCGATAATATTATTATTATTTCCAACGGAAAGCATGCATGGGAAATTTGAGAACTTAATTATCGAGCAATTATTTATAAAGTTGGGAATCCCCTTTTGTCATGTACTCGTTTATGTATGTATGTTGCACACATAAATATGTCTTTTGTTATAGGCAATACATATAAATAAATGTCTGAAGTGACGGATAACGGACATGAGAAGTTATTGTTGTTGTTTTTCGAATTTCTTACAACTAAAAATTTTACCAGCGATGTGGGGAGCTCCTTTCAATGAAATCGCATTACTTTTCCCCACGAAGATCTCCAATTACACATCAAGTAACCGATTTTGGCATAATGAGAAAGATCCACAGACAATATCAACAAAATTCATTTTCGAATGAAAGCTCGAGAGATAGGGAATGGTGTCTTCAAGCAAAAAGGCTAAAATAAAGTTCGAATACTTAAACCGTAGTCAACTGATAATTTTCGAAACAATCTCTTATATTTACTCAACCCATATTTCCGAAAATTATAAAAATCTGCATTTACATTTTATAATATCTATTAATTTCATAATTCCCAACGCTGGACTTTTCCAAAAGTAGCGCAAAATTAAAAAAAAATCGCAATAAATACATACACACGCATAACAATAGACCAATTTATGCATACGTAAGACCACATAGACTTCAATACAGCACACTTGAATATGCAGTAACGATTTCGATATCTTCGCAACATCTATGTATCTACATACATACAAATACATTATGCTTTCAGATAAATGAAAAAAAAATTGAAAACAAATCTTTGAAACAAAATTTCTGAAAAAGCGCAACTCATTGAGGGAGTTGGTTGGGGTATGTGTGTCACTTGTTTAGCCAGCCAGCAACAAGCACAACTCTAAGCAACCAAAGTGCCGAACAAAATAACCCGTTGCTAACGAAAACTATTTACATACATACATACAAATTTATATACATGCTATCTATCCAACTCAAGCGCAACCTGGTAATACGAGGACTTCGAAGGTAAAGCATCAAACGAAGTGAAAGTGAAGTATTTTATGTTTGTATGAATAACAGTATCTAGCCACAAATGCTAAGCTTTCTTTGCATTTCTAACTCTCCGCAGTTTCATTTATGGTTGCGCGGTTTCCATTTCACTTTTACTTGGACTTGGTGATGCGTGTATGGTACATGAGTGTACATCAATGCAGTGCAATACTCATAACCTCGTCGGTGCTTTCAAGAGATTTCTATGAAAATCCAAGAAATTATAGGAGCTGTGGTTATTGCAAATAAGCTTTTTGTGTGTTTTCAAGGGAAATCATGAATAACCAAAAGGAACCTATGCGTAAAAGCGATTCGTGTAAAAAACTAATGAAATTGCTGGCATATTTGTGAAATATTACCAATTCATGAGTATTTGACGATTTCACTGCAATGCTGAGTGGGACACGAATGTCAAAAGAACAGCCATTTGTTATATTATCAGTTCCGTAAGGGGAAAATTTCATTCTAACGACATTTGGGTCTACAAACTGAAGTTTTATTTGATCCAAGGACTACAAAAACAAAATCCAGCAACGGTATTCTCAAAATGCTATCTATACTATACATATTATAACTTTTAAGACTTCATATGTAAATCCATTTTTCTTTTCTGAGCTCTCAACAACAGCCAGTACTCATACGCTCCGATACTCATTAAAAATAATACATTTTTATCGAAGTGTACACTTATATAGTATACTTATATATGCATCTATAATTATTGCATGAATTATCGTCTGCGGAACGGTGGAATAAAAAAACACAGACAAATACAAACATATGTACATACATATTCACAAATGTACAAGCATACAGTAGCAACTGAATTGCGAAAATAAAATCGAAGTCGAGATACTCTGCTCGCTTTATCGGTTGTAGTAAGGAAAATATGTACGCTTATACTCATGGTGTATTTACATAATATACTACGTATGTACATACAAACATATGTATGCTCTATATGTTGGCGCAAGTATTCACAAGTGGTTAAAAGCAGTGCGGGAGGTTGTTATGGCAAACCATCGGTAAATATTTGCCGCCAAGTTGTAGTGTTGCAGCGCATTGGTATTAAAGAAATTCCCGGCAAATTGCCGGTGTGCCAGCCAACAGTAGTGTACTACGAAATCTAGGTTACTATGTAAGTGGAACGCGCGACAATCGGAAAAAGAACAAATCATATGATATTGAAGTAAATGCGGTGATACATATGCTTATTTATTATAAATAACTAAATTAAAAAATAAATAAATTTTTAACATGTATATTAAAACAGAAAATATTTTAAATAAATATATGAAAAAAAAAAATTTGTTGTGACTAAAAAACGTGTTGAAATAATCAGCAATATTTCAAGCGCAAATATAAATAGAAAATCGCAGTTTTTTTTACATATATATTTATATACTCGCATATGTATGTATGTATGCAATTATTATATACTATACTACTGTCGTTGTATTTATTTTATTTAGTTTTTTTTTGCTTGCATTTGTGGCTTGGCGTGTGTTCACCTTCGCATGGCTGTTGATTTAATTTATAATCAAAATGCTCAGAGTAGAAATATCTCATAAAAACTAAAATGCTTGCATACACTGTTATCTGAGTATGATCTAACTCTCTCTCTTCGTATTCACTTATCAACGTTTTGTGGTAATTTTCGTATGCGAAATCTATGTGTGTATGGTATGAATATACGAGAGCAAATAAAAGCGTATTTAATTTAGAAAGAAATGTAAATTTGAATTTTCTATATTGTATTTAGAGTAACTTTAATGAAATATTAAAGGAAATGGACCGAGGAGCGACTGAAGCGATTGTATTCATTTGAAATTGTATTTAGAACCTTAGCATTTAAAAGTAGTGATGGTATTCTTTGAGTCACATGAAACCAACAAAACTAAATTTTAACAAACATGCAAAACTTCAGCGAAATATGTATATTAACTGAGCTTATCAATCTTGTCTATTATAGATATGAACCACCGATGCCGTTAATCTGAATAGATATATTTATCTCTAAACCGCACTGTGTTTTGACAGTATGAAGCTGAGACTCATACTATTATTACAACCGCGCTTCTCAGCACAACTCCGAACATTTGAACTGAAGTTGAGCTTGGATTTTCTAACCGCAGCTAAACCCCCCTGACTCATTTCATAGACTCAGTTCTTTCAGAATAAATAGAAGAAAGTAAAAATCGAAACAGTAAGGCATAGAATTAATGTAAAATAATTACGACTACAAAAGCCGTGCTGCACGTATAGTTAAGTGTATATAGATATTACAAAATTTTCCCTATTTACTGTTGCTACGAGCGACAGGTGCATCTAAGATTATATGTACGTACATATGTGCTACAAATTAGTTAGATACTAGCTACGAAGTTAGCACATTACGGTAAACATTAGTTGCAAAATAGGTGAAATACTGACAACAGCGTCGTTTTATTTTCCCCTAGTACTAGACACTAAGCCACACTCGAGCAGGCGCCAACTCAACGACAAGCTTAATCAACACAAATACGCTTTAATCAAAAAAATTGCCAGCAAAAGTTTTGGGAAAATAACGCTCTCAGAGATCGCACCAACACAAACAGCGCTCATAACGGCAATGTGAACAACAAGTTACTTCATCATTTTTATTTCAACTTTTGCTTAGCGTTCATTTGCAGTTTACAATCTCCGCTTTGGACTCAATTCGTAGCTTAAACGTGCTAACTGTTTGTTTGTTAACTTGATTGGTTGCTTACTGTTCTCTCTCATCTATTTATTTTATATAAAGGCGATGGCACAGCTACTATGTACATACATATATACGTGTATATGTGTCTATAATAAACGCACAATTTTTATTTTCTAGATTACATTTACTTCTCTTCAAGCTTTCCACCACAAAATCATACTTTTACTTCATACATATGTACATGCAATCAAATGTTTTTTGTTGTAACTGCCTGTTGTTAGTGCCGGTATTCAAAGCATTGCATGTGTTGGTTATAATTGGGCATGTACACAAATATGTACGTAAGTGTAAACGCCGCCAGCGTTAAAACTCAACAAAATGTGGGTCAACTTGGAGTAATGCCTATCAAAACTTCGTTCCAATGCTTTAACATATGTGTGTATTTAAATATGGATGTATATATAAAAGCAAACAAGTGTTTGTAACTTGTTAACCTTTAAAGCGACAGAACTCAATATCACAGATTTTCAGAATCAAGTTAATAGCTCATATTTATCAACAAGTGCATTTGGTATGTGCACATACATATGTACGTATGTATGCACATACTATACATTTATAGATAAGAGTAAAAAACCAAATAATGTGGTTAAGTAAAATGGCACATGAACGTTAAGTATCTGATTATGCTAACAAGTTTAGCTATAATTATACATTTATCACTTTATGTTCTCGAAGATGTTTTCTTTTAAGATTTATACATTATAGTTGGAGTTACGCTAAAGTGTTAATTTATAATTTTATAACTTATTGACTTCAATTCTATTATAAAATTTTCAATGTAAAGGTTAATACTTCTCTCTACTAAGTACCAAAGGGAATATTCGATACTAACATGATTCAAGAACCCGCAGGAGAATCTTGAAAAACAATTTATTTTTAAATTTTGGGAAAATGGTGTCCGATGTCGTCAAAATAGAAAAAAAATTAGAGAGCAAAGTGACATTTCAATGCAAGGCAGTCTCAGAGTCACTTCAGTTGATTTATGGTCCGCTATTAGCAAATGGGGGCAAATTTACTGTTAGTTATCATCTTATAATTTTTTTTTTTGGCATGAGAGAGTATTTTCGTTTCGCTCTTTTTAGATAAATAATGGTTATGGTTAATATTTTTATCGAACACAATTAATGAGGAACATCAGACATTACTGCTGACTCTTAGAAGCTAACACTCTCTTCTTTCTAACTATAGAGAGACTAGGTATTCACCAGACTTTAACTTCTGAAACGATATCTTGTTATCTAAACTAAAGAGATCCCTAAAAATATGGGAGTTTACCAGAACCGAAAATGAGTATACTGGACTAGATTAAAACTGTAGCAAATGCAATATGAATGTAAATATAGTGTTTCATGAAATAGAAAAATAAATGATTTAATTTATAGCTTAATTGAAAAATATATAGTTTCATAATAGGTACTGATAAATAAAGAAATAAATCTGAAAGGCAAAAAAGCCCAGCCAACTTCTTAGACACGCACCGCCTCAAACAAGTATTTTCCAAAAGTAGTCACTCTCCACAATAACGGAGCTACAGTGAAAATTATTACAACATGATGAGAAGGCGCACTTGCCGCACTTAGTACACATGTAGTACATATACTACCATATTGCTTGGTAACACTTTAAGCCAGTTTTTATGTGTTCACTTGACTGAAAACGAAGACCATAAGAACCGGCATGTTACCACACAAATACACACACACAGATACAACAACAAGTTGTGTACCCGTACGCTGACGTATGTTGGAGCAGTGAGGCACACTTTTACGTTCAATTATCATAAATACCGGTAAAAGGTAACGGGACTCAATATAACTCAACCGGAATCCAAAGACAACACAAAAATGCGTAAAAAAACGTACAAAATCAAAGTAGTGAAAAGCCAAAGTATGGCAAACAGGCAAAGCGAAATCACATTAAACCAGCCAAGAAGAGACGGTGAAGTAAGCAAAGCTCAAGAATACCCCAGAGAAATGAAGATCGTGTAACTGAAATGGGGGAAAAAGTCTTGTTGGCATAACTGGAATTGCCACAGCAAAAGGCAGTTAAAACATGACAGTGCATATATGAAATATATTTAAAAAAACAACCGAAAAGACATGGTTAAAAGAGCAGCACAGCACACAGAATTCGACACAAAATTTTGTGGTACAAAGTACTGTTATAATTTACAATACTATGTGTGGGTAAAATATGAAATATGAATGTACGTAATAAAAGAAAAAGTTGGAAGAAAATACTTAATTATTTATATATACAGGCATTTGGTAATTAAACGCTTATACATTGTTGGTTTTAATAAAGTTGAAGCATTTTAAGGTTATGTTTGCTCTAACCGTTTTAGAAAAACAAATAAATGTTTTCGAATATTAAAAACACGTTCGTTGATCATTCGTGCGCATCGTATATATAGATATGATGTTAGATGCTAATTACAAAATTAACTTCGATTATTGTCTAAAAAGTTATGCGTTTATACAAGTATATCTAGTTTTTATATTAATTATTTAAATGAATTTAAAGCTGAGCCCATAAAACGGTCTATAAAACATTTGTTTTGCTTCACACTTTTGTCAATAGAGATACACACAAATATTTAACTGTTGATGATAGAAGCACATTCTTTGTAAAATCATTTGTTTTTATAATTTTTTTGTTTTGCTATAAATATTCATATATATGTATGTATATAGGTACAATACACTCACTTGTCGTTCGGTTGTGGTATGTTCGGCTGTCTTCTTCTTTTGCACCACCGTATCCTTCTTTAACACCTTCATGGCATACAATGTCATATCATCATGACCACCAATCTTACGCACCAGAAACACTTTACCGTAAGCTGGAAGGAAGAAAATTATGCAAAATATCAACAAAGTGCATTTGTAGGGCATGTTTCTAATAGTATTATTTAATATATTATTTAAGTATTACACACCGGAAACGTGGGTAATTCGCCTGAATATGTATATACCACATAAATTTACAGTGATGGACAACTAAATAGACCTAGTGACGACTTTATCAGTTTTTGGAGGGCATTTTTAATAATTTCCTCATATTTTCGACTTCTGTTCCACTAAATTTTAAATATACTCAAAAATGAGCCATTAATTACGAAAATAATTCAATGAAATTTTATGTAAACACCAAAAAATATTTTCGGAGACGTTTAAAATTAATATTAATTAAAAAAAAAAAATAATGACTCTAACATTTTTGAAACTAAAAAAAGCAAAAAATTTAATCATAACTATTTAATTATCCTCCACTGTATTTAACCTCTACTATTTCCTTGTCCATCTTTATATACCTATGTGATATACATACTGTACTTACTATAATTTACACGCCATCAAAATGTATGTATATATGTACATATATAAATTTTATGGCGCACAACTTACCCCCAGTTCCAAGTACGCGTATCAGTTTGAAATGTGACAAATTCACTTTTTCCTCTTCCGTTGCTGTACCTATGGAAAGATAGAAAAAAAGTAATGTATTTTAATAAAGGAGTTACAACAAACAATATGCAAGTCAACTGTGAAAAAAGGGGGAAGATATTAACAAAAAAAATTGCATTATAATTTAAGTGTGGTAAATAATTGTATTAAAGTGCGTTGAGTTTGCGTTGTAATCGATAAATTCGATTTAGTTCTCTAGTGTGTACAGCTAGAGAGCGGAATTGATTATATATAATATATGTAATTTTAATTAGACCTGGGCACAAAGCAATGATAATAAGAGTATTTTTTAAACTCATTTCTGGAGTTTTAGGAGCAGCACGCTTCTGAGCACGTCAACTTTTAATTTGAGCGGGCCGTTGAATGTTTTTAGATCGCAATTTCATTGGAATCTCCTTATTACAGATTTATTTCAGGAGTACAAATAGTTTAGAAGATCAAATTTCGCTGTACAAATAAATATGTAGAAATAAAATCTCGAAAGTTCAAGTATTTATATGCAAGGACTCTCCCAGCGTGATCATTGGTGTGCTTACTGGACATTGTCCAATGGGTACCCATGCGTTGAGACTTGGGATCGTGGCAGATGCAAGTTGCCAAAGCTGTATGGAGGAAGGGGAGATGGAATCATCTAAGCATTTCCTTCTCCATTATCCTTCTCTTTTGCCAGACTGAGGCACCTGGGAAGGCCCTTTTTCGGCGATCCCTGCGAATTGGCTGGAATCGACATTAGCCATCTAAAGAAATTCGTAACAGATTCCAAACGTTTTGCTGAATCTTAAGGTTTTTTGATCCAAAGTTAGTTTTACTGGTATCAGAATGGACTCTAAGCTGTCTAAGTGAGATCTTCTGTTTTTTTGCAGAGATCTGCCTACAAACATAACCTAACCTAAGTATTGATATACTCAAGAACTATGATCATAAAAATGGTGCTATATTTTGTAAAAGAACCGTTTGATGCACTATTTTCTTATAATGTAGTTTAAATATAAAATTTAACATAAATCTACAACCAATCTTTACTTTTTTAGTTTTATCAATTTTTTACTACTATGATTCTACCCAACTTAAACACAGAATAGACACAGCCATTACAAAGTGAGCCTGCAACTACAAGTGGCTGCTGTTTTTTCAATGTTAACATGAGTATAGATACGAGTAGATATGCAGCGATTAAAAATAAAAATTTATTTTTAGCAATAAATGCATTAAAGCACACACCATACCCACGCCAAAGAAAGAAATGTCAAGCAGCTTGGTTGTTTGCGTGTGGGTAGAAATGAACAAATTTTGCGTATAAAAATAACATCGACAAGTAGCAAGGTGTGTAGTTACGAGCGTATATGACTGTAAGCGCCTACATACCGCCAAGTCCTTTGGGCACACATACACACAACTAAACACTGATAGATGGGCCAATCACAAACGACAACTAGGTACATACTCGTATGCACATGCGTTTATTTATTTATTTATGATTGTCGTCTGCATCGTTAAAGGTCAAATCAAGGCAACTTATTTTCGAAGTAAAGTGGGCGAAGAATGTAGGTACAATAGGTGTAAGCTCTGCACAATATGACATATACACATGCACACCCATGTATATATATATTTTGTTTCCAACTATTGTGTTGTTATCATGAAAATTCGGTGGGTTTGCGGTTTATCAATTGACATAAATGTGCGCGGCAATGGCTCAAGGACACTGCCTGCGAGTGGCATTCAACTTGTGAGAGAAAACACAGTAAGCTCCATATTTTCTACTGCGCGGAGAGACAGAAATACATATACATATGCAAAAACTTTTTAACACATTCGTATATCTATCTGTGTGTATGATTTCGATTGTTACTTTCTCAGCTTACCAAGTAAAATGTGACTTCAGCGTACTTGCACATTTGCACTTTCAGTGTACTCATTTTCTATTTTTCAACTTTGAAAGCTTACGAGCTGACTTAGGCACACGCACACACATACATATACAAATTTAGTGCTAAAATTTCGCACAGTAAAACTCATGGTCATCGGTTGATTGACTGCCGAAGAAACGGCCGAAGTACAGCAACAGACTTGGCGTGCTGTGAACGGTAAAATGTGTAAAGGACGAGTATACAATCGCGTGCTCACAAACATCTGGCTCATGGCAGGGTCATTAACACGATACCGCAGAAAAGTCAATGTGCTACAGATATTATAATTGCTTGCGTCCCATTTGTTTTAAGCCAGTGTGTAGCCTATAAGTAAGCTGAATGAAAATTGCAAGTTTAACAAAACAAGATATGTTGTCTGCGAGAGCATATAAAATACATAAATCTGTGATCTGTGGAATATTTATAACCGAGTTTCATATGAAAACAGGGTTCTAGCTTTTGCTTCGATGATGCTGTACAAAAACTACAATCAAAATAGCAATTTGATACACTAAAATTTTACGATCTACAGTTGTTACCAAGAATACTTGGTCAAATCAAAGAGATACTTTCGAAACAATATGGACAAACTTTCCAGAAAAGGTTGAGCTATTGGGAGATGTTTTAACTCTTACGAAGCACTCAATTTGTTAAAAAAAAAAAAAACAAATCTACAAAATGAACGGAGTTTCTAGTTTTCGTTTGCTTTATACTAAGGTTTCTGGGTCCTTAACTTAATATACTTCCAAGAGTTTAAAATTGACTTCTTTTATAGAAATCTCAATTTCAGACCTCGAAAGGGATCTAAAAAAGTGTAAAATGTAAAAAATGTCACTGTTAAATGAATTGAGTTTACCGCTGAACGTGCGATTTCCACGCAATCCAAACACGCAACAAAAGTGGAACCAAATAATTAAGCCATTACTTGGTACTCACTTCGCGAGCATCTACACCGTAATAAAGGACATTGACCTATGTGCAATATAAGAGAAAGGAAAAAAAAAAAACAAAATAAAAGGAAATTTATGAGAAATATGAGTACTTTGGAGCACAATGCAGGACATGTTTGTTGAAGCTGAAATTAGAGCAACCAAACACACACTGGTGTTCTCCAACTGGTTTTAATTACAATTTTTAAAAAGAATATGCATAATGTGTACATAAAAGCCACTGGAATACCACCTGTCGTGGAAGAGCGGCAGGTCAACAGGCAAATCACTTTGATGAAAGAAATGTTTAAGAAGCCAACTGTCATAAAATGACATAAGAAAAGAAGGAAGATAATAATAAAGGAAAAAAATTGCTGTTTGGAGAAGAATAAAAAGACAAAACACTCGAATACAGACTCCACATGTTTGTTGCTTATCTGCACACAAAACGCCACAAAGGATTTGATAGACGAGAGATACTTTGTTTGGCGAAAAACTATGACACTATGGCACTAGGTAATCACATACGTATATGAGTACATTTATGTAAACATTTGGAAGGACTGACTAATGTTCGATAGAGCTTATTTTATCTTAAGTATATTGAATTAAGTTAATTTATTAACTAATAAATACTTCATACAAAAATTATTAAATATTAACCATTATCAACTTTAATTTAAATAATCGTTCGCAATGATTTTTTACCTGCTGATATAGTGACTTGTTACGTAAAATATCCAAATACAAAACAAATTATCGCGAACAGTAGTTGCTTGACTTCTCGTGACTTTATTTATAGTTAGGTATGTGTAAATATATTGTTGAATGTCTGCTGATTTTGCAACATGTGTGCAAACAAATGACTTTGAGTTTTAGGCAAACAAACATGCACATTTATTATAAAAACAAACAACAACAATAATAACAAGTGAGTATCTTTTCAGACACAATTCACGTTGTCTTCTTAGTAGGATGCAGCAATGAAATTCAGTGGCTGTGTTTTAGTAGACAAAAGAGAAGAGTATTTTATGAATTGTTCTTATTCTCTTGCCTGAGATACCATGGAACCTAATGAGTATTTTATTTTTAGTTTAATCTTATAAATATTGCAAATATAATAGCCTTTTCACACAGGAGCTAATTGATCAATTAATTTGGCTGTGTGAAAAGGCTATAAGGCATTTAAGGAGGTCTTCCAGAAAATAGTCTAATATCTTTTAAATTAAACATATTTAGACGCTAGAGTTGCCACATATTAAAAAAGTGAAACGATTAAACTTAATATTGCTTTCAAATCGAGTCAATCCAAAAGATTTTTTTTATTAAAATAAAAAAATATATATAAAAAAATGATTAACACATTTGTAATAGAAATTTACTTCAAATGTTTATTTCTTTCCGGAGTGTGAAGAAATATTTTGAAACAATCAAAAATTGGAAGTGTTTTGTTATTTTAAGCATTACTTTGTATGTGTTATAACAAAACCTGTTTCACAACAAAAAAATTTAAAAATTCTAAAAACAAAATAGTACAAAATAATAAATTTCAACCAATACATATTTGCATTTATGTTTACGCAAATGCTAAAATGTTGAAATAAATTAAAAAAAAAAAAAATTAACACCCAAACGTTTGTTTGTATGTCTACAAAATAAAAAAATATTCCACTTTTAAGTATGGAGAAAAATGTCATCTAACCTCCGCCATCTAAAATGATATGAAATAAAAATTATTTTACTGCGACAACACCGGCGCTCTCACCTCTCTACTAAAAACGATGATTGCGGTGAATTAAAATGCGCATTTGTAGCGTCCGCACTGACAGTGATGGTGGCTAACTAAAACGATTGCCTGCGGTTGTTGAACCGCATACATTTTTCTAAATATTGTTTATTGTCTCTGATATGTATACAATGTCGAAGAACTGGATCGTACACAATAGCAAACCCCATAGGAAACGACAACAGAAACGACTTTTTTTTGCGTATAGAAATTATAAATTTAAAGATTTTATATTTTTTAGCTTTAACTCAATATTAAAGTGCTTTTAGGCATCTTATTAAAATCACATGTAATATATTAATTTAAATAAAGCCCTCTCAGTACAAGTGATTCAGTGCCCGCTTTCTGAATTTGCGAATTTCCATAAATGCATTACACTCCTTTTAATCACCGACACACGTCGTTGCTTATTTAAATTGACAATTATTTACACTTTTTTGGAAAAAAATTGTCAAAGAAATTTATTAATCAAATTCATTTGCGGTGGCCTTGTCGAAGTTCATGCACTCAATCGTTTGCTCGTTTGACTACTCTCCTTCTCTATACATATTGTTTTGCCACACTCAAAACACATTTCGAAGCTCTCTCTGTGTCATTGATACCGATTCATTTAAATATTTATTTTTGTGTGGCTCATCCACGCGGCTATATTCTAAATTTGTTCATATGGAGGCGTGTGCTATTGTGTGTATATGTGAATACATTTAAGTATTTAAAGAGATTATTCGAAAATCGTGTACTCTCACATATAGTCCATGAATCTGTATTTCACGGATAATGTCTTAATTTATTGTACTATTGTGGCAACCATGAAAACAAAGTTTTTTAACTGAAACTAACAAAATGTTTATAATAAAATAGAGACACGCCCCCTTTTTAATGGCTATATATTGAAATTAGTATGAACACACACAATTGCGTATAATAATTATATAAACAACACAAGTAGGTTATTGTGAACACTCTTGTTGAGCCTTTAATTGTATTCGTCGGATAATGTCCAATATTTGAATAAATTTAAAGTTCTCATAAAATGGTTATCAATGATTTAAAGAAAACGTTTGACTACAAGAGTAACAATTTGCAGGTTATTATTTACATACAACACCAAACTCGATTCTTTACTCACTTCACCTTCAAATTCGTGCAATTACACAGATTTTGTTTGGTTTAGGATATATCACCACCATTTTAGAACATAGAAACATAGATTCATACTTCTACGAAGTTGATATTTCGAAAAATCTATAGAACATTGCTTTGGCTGTTATTGTTTGATGATTTTCAAATCATTTAATATACGATATGGATTGGTCCGAGTATCGAATCTCTTAAATTATACATATATTTTTTAAATTTAAAGTATATAATTGTTTGGTGTTAACTCATGAGATCCTGTACTAGATTACTTCAATATTTTCAACCTTCTGAGTTTTTCACTACCCTCAATGTTTATACACGTTTTCATTCATCATATCAACATATTATCACGTGAATCATTTTGTTAGTCACATGTATTCATTGTCTGGAAGCAATATTTTTTTTATTTTTTTATAGTACAATGACATTGAGTACGGTTGTACGATAAGGTACGAACTTTATTTGAGGAATATACAAACTTATTTGCTATCAACTGTTAATAACTTTCAGAACAACATTTGCTGGAGTTTTATACCACTCAAGGTGATCCTCGGGCGTTAACCCGAAACTTTGAAATTTCTAAAAAAAATGTGTGTCACAACATAATAATGTAATGACAACTGTTATAGACTTGTTAAAAGAATTATGCTCAAGCTAGAGTAATTAGTTAAAATTGTTAATGAATAATAACTGTATAACTACCAAAATATCAATTTGCATTAAAGGCAAGTTTGCTAGAAAGGTGTTATCTCGGAGGCAAGGAACGACTTATCAGATTATTATTTCAAGGTTCAAAAAGAATAAAACAACAATAACAAATTCCATTTTAGGGTCGGTAACGAGTAGCTAAGTATTGTTTGTATATTTTCTAAGATCAAAATATATACACAAACTATATACATACATACATACATATGTCTGTAAATACAGAACATTTATATTTATGCAAATGTTTATCTACAAAAGTTACCACAAAATAAAAAAATACAAATAGTTGGATTGATAAGAGCAGCAGCAGCACCCATATGTTCAACTGCAAAAATGTACATACATATGTATGTATGTATTTACATGTGAATTTAAAGCTGCCGTAGAAACAGTGCAACTTGTAAACACTTAAATAAAATAGAAATACCGAAATAGTTAAAAATAGATGGAAATAAAAGAGGAATGCACAAATAAATATATCGTACGTATGTTTGTACATATATGTACATATGAATTGCGTGTATACATATGTATTGTATGTATGTATGTTGATGCATTCGTGGCTTCTAATGCAAACACAGGTATTTTTAAACTTATGTATGTATGTACTCATCAAAGCATGTGGAGAAAAAGCAGTGCATAAGTATGCTTAAAATACCATAAGATAATGCAATAAGGAGTCGTATATAAAGCTAAGTGTATAGAAAATAAAAAAATAGATGTATTTTTGTATGAAGAAAAGAAAATGCATAAACAATATCAACTGCAGAGAGATGAACGTACTAAAGTGTATCTACTAATTGCTGTCTAAAGGTATGGAACAATAACATTACTGTATGATAAACGAAACCTTCACAAGATATTAATCGAATACAACAATTTTTGAATGAGAATTGCCACATATCAGCATATTTCAAAAACAATTTGGGCCATGCAGCAAGCTTAAATTAAACAAAAAAAATCCGTTTTTAACACACTTCTGTTAATTTAAGGAATATTCATATTTCAGTATACGAGTATGTTCGAAAAATTCGAAATATTGCATATTATTTCAAATTCAGATAAAGCTGCAATATTTTTTCCACTTTAGTTCCCCACGATCCTAAGTGATTATCACAGACAAGCGTTAAAATCATAACTCTCAGAAAAGTATCCCTTAATGAGCGAGTTAAGAGATTTTACAAACACACCTGGTTGGTACCTCTGTAAGTGTGAACATATTTGAGAGTGGTTGACAACAATTTGGTATGTGGACATCTACAATGCATTTAAATTTGTATATATTCAACAAATTTTCGTTTTTTCGAAGTGACGAAATCTATTTTAGAATTATGAATGACGAGAATGAGGAGCACACAATACACATACATAAATATATACAGAGAGAAATAGGTTGGCAAAGGAGATGCGTTAATGAGTTTTTCTGAACTGTTCTAATTTGGCTGCAGCGCTTTGTGTGGTTATTTTTGTTAGAAGACACTAGTTTCGAAAATAAAAATGCTATATAATAGTATAATCCTTTCGAAACATACATACTTGTGCTTATATAAAATTAGCATATATTTTTATATCTGTATATACCAATATATTATAGTACATACCTAAAGTATAACTCTTAATATTTAAGCTTTATATGTACAAAAGAAGGTTATATTTATTCATTTTACTTTCAACACGTGTAAAAAAAATTGCTGAATAATCATAAAAAAAATAAATGTTATGCATACGTAAACCAAAATTTTGCATTTTTTTCTTTTTATATAAAAAGAGAAAGTTTCATTTATACAATTCAAAAAAATATGTTTCTACACAGACACAGAGAGATATTTGCTCATTCAACAACAGTCAAAATATTAGTTCGATAGCTTTAAACATAAAATAGGTCACGACACAAATTGCAGACCGTAACTTGTGTACCAAATACGACAGTTTATATCTACATACACAGATAATTTTGTGTATGCTTCCGAGCACATAGTGCATACATACTTACATACATACGTGTCTACATGAACGTGAGCAAATAAATAACAGAAATAGTACTCTCGTGCATACAATATACATAGATAAATTGTTAAGTACATACATACATACATACACATGTACATAATATGTTTGTAAGTACATTGAGAGGTGTATGGGAGATTAGGTTAAGCACGTGGCAACGGCGAGAGTCGGAATCACATAGTAAAAATGAAAAGAAATGCCACAGAATATGCAAAAATAATATTTGTATTGGCTGGCAGGTGTGGCATTCGTGTGTTGGTGTGACGTCTACTGTGGCAAACGGTGACGTATTCATTATTTTGCTATTACGACACACTTATCTTATGACGCACCTAACTCTGTAATACACATTCGAGTGCTTATAGTATTAATTGAATGTGCCAATAATAATTATGTACATTATTAATTTATGCGTCAACAGTGTAGTGTGAATCATGTTATTCAACTAAAAAATAATTTTGTGTATAAATGAGAGGATTTTTTTTTTTAAATTTATATGTTCCTTAAGTTGCGGTTGAAATTTGCATATTTTAAGCAAAATTAATTTATAACATTAGAATATATAATTAATTCTCTGAAGTACGGAAGAAATTCCATAAAACAAAAGTATCTCAAAGGTTTACTTAAAAAAGAAAATGGTTCAGAGAAAGCGTTTCATATTTATTAAATATCATTAGTCAATGACAAAATAGTTAGAAGTCAAGCTTTTGACTAACGCATGTTTCGCACATATATACTTAGATATACATATGGATTACTACAATTACATATGTATATATAAGAATAGGTGTTGCACTTCCACTTATGTATTATTGAAATGCCCCTTGAAATATGTTTTGTCAAACGACATTGGCATACTCGTGCAACTAACATCCGAACTGCAATGCAAAAATTGCATTAAATGTGTCAAGGTTACAAGCATATGCTCCGCTTTTAAAACATATAGCCTATAAATACCAAAAACAACAACACCGCCCACCTACATACATACGTACATATAAGTAAACAATAGCCAAAAGCAGTCAACATTAAAACGGCCAACGCACGTACAAACCTAATATATAGTGTAATGCAAGCATAAAATTCTACTACATAGTTTACATTTGTTGAACATAGCACATGAATATGTATACATATATGTAGCTTACGAGACATTCATAAGTATGCACATACACCAAACGAGTCCAAATTAGTCAGATAAACAACAACACAAATTTGCAATCAAAAAAATTTTGTCAATCGTAAAACCTGTGCGAAATAGAATATATTTCTAGCGTCATTATTAGGGATTATCACAAGATTATCTTTTCGAAAATTGTAATATGGATTGTAGGATCGCACTAGCTGGTAGTGCTTATCTACTATTTACTATAACTCGTTAAATCCGAGTCGACTTTCCAGCAGGGATATTATTTTACATACATAAGTATTTTCCAATGCCAATAAGCCACACACGCATCGATAAGAAATCTTTTAGAACGCTCCATATACTTATGTACACATTAATATGTACAAATACCACACGTGACATTGCTTGAATAAACATTCTAAAGAGAAAATTACATGAAAACAATAAATTTCATAAACAAAAAAAAGGTAGCCAAATAAATTATATTATTGGCCAGAAAAGCTTTTCTCGCTTTATTTATAACAGACAGACACTTTTTGTAATTATATAAAACAAAATAATTTATTTTTCGGAAATAGGTTTCGTTTTTTAAAAACATGGACCCTAAACTATCCATGATTAATTTCACCAAAAACACACGTTGGGATAAGGGAAGTCAAAATTACTACTCCAAATTTTGTAAGTATACGATCTGTGTGTATATAAGTTTTTTCTTTGTATTTGTTGCGTTGCCGCTTTTAATTATCTGACAGACATGATGACATTAAAATCGCCTTGTACCACTTTAATACATCAGTCGCTCGATGCGGACTGCCTAAGCGCTTAATTCGCAGAAAATCAAGTGCAAACGTATACGAAAAGAAAAAAACCAAAAAATTGTTATAAAAATTGTTATAAAAATGCAAAATGCACTAATTATTGTTCAACTTTAGCAATAAGATCTCTTTACCACTTTAGTGATCTGAAGTTAGTCAATACCAAGTTATTTATATGAAAAATAAAAGAATTAAATGTACTTACATTTGGAATGAACTTGTGTAACTTCTTCGATTTCACGTTGCAAACGTTCTAATTCCACATTGTTGTTACCGTTGGAGAGTTCAGCTTTGCGATTGCTTTCCCTATTTTTACTCGACGCTTGACCACTGCTACTTGCACCATTAACGCTCATTTGTTGTTGTTGCTGCTGTTGGTGGTGATGTTGTTGCTCATACTTGTATTTGTTCTGTGGGTGCTGGTGTTGTGAATGGGAGGCAACCAATTGACTATTACTATTGCTGTTACTGCTACTACTGCCGCTAACAATGAGTGTTGGCATTCCACTACTAACACCTCCGCCATTAGCCACACGATCCTTATGAACTCCTTCCGCTTTTCTATTAGCTTTGTCATCATTATCACTGTCACTGCTGTCCGGCACTTCGATGGTCTCTGCCACTGGTAATGCATTCATTTTTGCAGTAAGTTGCACATAATAATTGTTTTTATTGTTATTTATATTATTGTTATTATTGTTGCTAGCAGTTGTCTTTTTATTTGACGTAGAGCTACTGACTTGTTGATGTTGCGATTGTTGTTGAGGCATCTGAGGTTGTGCATAACGTTTGCTCCCATTGTTATTGTTATTGATATAGTATTGATTGCGTTGATCTTGCTTGCTATTAGTTGCCATTGCACCCTGTCTTGAGTACTTACTTTGGCTTTGTACACCCATATGAGCACCAATTGGCTGCGTTGTGCCCATATTTACCTTCTGACGCTTGCTTCGCCCCCCATTCATATGCTGCTCAGCAGAAGATTGGCGGGTACGCTTCCCACCACCACCAGTAAAATGTGTATCATCCGCACTCTGTTCATAGAACCCGCTTTCGTGGTCAGCTTGTCGTCGGGTGCCCATCTTTTTGACAGTGGCACTGGCGGTCAAATTCAGGGCTTTGGTACTGCTACCGCCCGTATTGTTGGTATAGTAACGGCTCATTGTGTCAAGATGTTTATAAAATGTGCCGTTGTAATGTATTTGTTTACTTGTAAATTGGTAAGATTTTCAGTTTATAAGTTTCGTGTTAATTTTTTTTTTTTTTGAATTAATGGTTTAAGAAAAAGTTTTTATGAATTTTATATTTTCAATTGTGACATTTATTCGTGTACAACTTTTGACAATCGATGGTTATATTCCGAATGGCAAGCTAGTCGCACTAAAATAGTAGCACTAAATACATGTACATAAAATCGGCCTCGATTGTTTAACTTCACAAGGGATTATAAATGTTGGGATAATAAGGAGAATATTGTTGTAGCTTATGATGGAAAAAGATATTTCATAATTTTCAAAAGAAGCACAAAACACGGTGGGAGGGATATTGCGCTAGCGCGTCGAAATATTGTTTATAAAAGTTGCGGTCAACTTGTCGCGTATTTTTGTGAGGCTACTTCTGTATTAGCTGCCACTGATTTTATACAAGTTTTTGTAGTTGTCAACACATTTGCGGTTGTGCCCATTTTTTCAAAACTGTGTGTTATCTGCAAAGAGAAAATATTTTAAATTTTAATAAAATATATTCTTCATAAATACTGCGATATTTAACAAGTTGAAGATTGTTTAAAAAGTTTATTTTAAAAATTTTGTTAAACTATCCAATTTTTTTAACGGAATAGTAATAGATATTTTGCAAATAAATATGTATTAATAAAATATACTTTTAAACTTGCGTGTTTGTATTATATTGTTGTTATTGCTTTTGACTAAAACAATATAATCGCGTCGGCACGAATAGAAATGATTTGGAATGCATAATTCGGATAAAAATGGTAATGCCAGTTTGTTTCAGTAGGATTTTATATTATTATTTTTTTTTTAATAAAATAATTAATTAATTCTACAATATTATTTAGAAAAATCATTTTGTTAGATAGACGACAATTATGGATAAATTATTAAAGACGTTTAAAAGAATTGTTTTCAAAGAAATTTAATCAGAAAAGTTTGTAAATAGTGATGCATTCCAATTGGGGAATACGTGTCACTTTCTTGTCATTACAAGCTCTCTTCAATACTTCTTTCGACCTTTTATCAACATAGAAAACACATTCAAACACATAATCGTAGATATATATAAATACAACTGACAACTCCACCCACAGATTGATTCTCCAGCTGCTGTTATTAAAACTCACCTTTAATTATTTGAGTAGTTAATCCATACGTTGATAAGTATATCCACAGATTTATATATTCTCATGGAGGATTATTAATTTTTAAAGTTAATAATTCATTTTTTAGATTATGTAGTTAATCGCTGTATCAATATTTACAATATCGCACAGATTTTTCACTTTTTTGAACCATTTTATCCATTGACTATATACCAGCAGCACTACTTTTACACAAATTAAATGCAAAAAAAATATATAATATTTAGTTTCGCCAGTGGTACATTATCGCTTTTAATTATCTCAATAACTTTAATTCCAAGCTACACGCGCCTATTTTTCGCTTTGTCGCTTCGTCAGATGGCAGCCGTTTGTAAACGAATTCACCACCTTACCACATACAAAGAAATCAACACCACGCCATTCCAACACACATGCAATACTTTCAAAAGCATGGAAGAGTTGTCAAAATGATGATGACAGCGCAAAGGAGAATTAAAATAGCAAAAAATAATTAAAAAATGAAAATTTCACTTTATATATTTTTCACTTCAAAACTGCACTTCAATTTCAGACTGTATTAGCCCAAGGACTTTTACTGCTTTAACTTTAAGTATTTTTTTGTATTCAATCAAAATCCTTTCAAAGAATTTTACAGCTTGAATTTTACCCAAGCCTCCTTTTATTTTCTTACACTCACTTGCATTATCTATGCACCAAACACGATTTCACCGAACTCGAGATACGACCTTTGCTCAGCAACAATTTTGGCAAACCTTGTTTACGCATTCGCATTTGAACGTTTTCGTTAAACGATATTAAATTAATATATTTGCTTAGAATTTTTCACGATTTTCTTTAAAATTCACACTACGAAGATGCACGAACTAGACGACGTGACATCCACTCCGACACACTGCGTAGTTATTTTTAAAATGCCTTTTCACCTTACACACTTCTTCGTTGCACACAAACTTCGAATGTCAGCCGATGCAATGTCATCACGTATTCCGTTTTGTTGACATTTGTCATTTCTTTCTATATTGTGCTTCCGGTTAAATAGTAGGTCAGCTGATTTTGACAAAGGAAAACTACAGTAGACACTAAAAAATATAACTTTTTGTTTTAAAAATGTATTAATATATATGATAAAAATAACAAAAAAATTTTTTTTTTTCAAGAGGAAGCATTTTAAAAGTGAGATAAAATTTTTAAATTTACATTACAAATGATATTTTGTTTTTTTTTTTATTAAAACGTACGTATGTATATGAAAAAAGTTTTCCTAAAATTATAAACTTCATTTTATATATAAGACAAATAAATAAGTTTACAAAATTAGCAGCTCAATCAACAAAAACATTCTTCTATCACCAATAATAGTAAAAATAAAATAAATAATTTTGTATTAGATATAATCATTTTAATAAACGCAACCTTTAATTATTTTTTATTCTATTACTTTATCAACATTAACAGAGTTATACAAATGTTAATATAGATGCATTATTTCTTCCAGATTTTTCCTCTTCAGATCAGGTACAACACAGTCATCAGCAGCATAGCCAACCGGTAATAGCAATAGCAGTTTTTCATTTTCCGGCCGATCGAGTAACATACGTAATGCAAGTCCACAATTCAAGGGTGTAGTAACCAATGTATTTAAACCAGCCGACTGAAATGCACTTAGTAAAATCCCTGTGGCAATTGCTACCGATATCTCATTGTAGTAATGTTGTTTACGATCGCCATTTGGCAAATAACCATAAACTTGCTTAAAAATCAAAATTAAGTATGGTGCATCCGTAAGATAAGGTTTGATGTGATTTGTACGCAATGGAGTCAAATCAGCCGTCCATTGACGGTGCATACGTTGTGCATAATTCATTTCCTCCTCTGTTTCGATTATCGCACGAATTTGTTGCTTCATATTTTGATCACTGACCACACAAAATATCCATGGTTCGGTGTGTGCTCCACTCGGAGCTGTACCAGCAGCGCGCACACATTGTTCGATTACTTCAAGTGGCGGAACTCTGGTGGAACTATAAGAGCGTACACTTCGACGATTATTTACTAATTCATAGAACTGTTTAGCACCACCGGGAAGCGTCACTGTTGCACCAAGAAAAGGCACATGATTATCTACTTTTAATGCAGGAACATATCTGATGTTAGTAGTGTCATCAGTTGGCTGCTTATTCTTTTTAATCTCATTGCTATTAAAATCAGCTTCTTTATTTTAAAATTAATGTTTATAGAATGATTTTTTATTTTATTATGTCAATATACTAACCACCCACATATTCTTCGCCATCCAACAATGTTTCTCTATCTCCACTATGTTTAACTGTTTTTCTATATCTGTACCATTTACCTACATAGTGGATAAAATTGGCCAATGCTATTACTAGCACCGCAGTCAATGTAATTTTCCAATTTTTCACCAACCACGAATTTAAAAACAAAGAGCTCATTACCATTTTGTCTGTTGCACACTTCTCCAGTTAACTTTGATATCTATTTCAATCAGTACTGTAACAATATATATCAACCTTACTATAAACCATTTTCAGAATCAACAAAACTTTTTTGCAAGTAGATTACTTGCTGACCTAAATACTAGTGTGATGGAGAAGCGTATATTCTATATAATTCCTATACATGTATACGTTTATACACATTTTGATAAGATTTATCTAGAGTGATTAAGAGTTAAATGATTTAAAAATCAGTACACGATTATCTTTATAGTTTAAAAGTGAAGCATTGAGTAGAAAAACTATTTAATAGATAAGTTAAAGTTATTACAAGTTCAGTACATTTAATTGTTGTGTTAAAAATCGCTCGCTATAGTCATTTTGGTTTTTAAACATACACATGTAATATATAAGTTTTACAAAGTATTATGTATTAAAAAGCATATACATAATCTAAATGAAAATTTCTCTGGGATTTATAGATATCTGCGAACGTAAATTTTATGACGTAAAATATAAACTTATTCTAGTAATATTGTAAATACTAAATTATTATGATTATTGTTATTTTCTTTAAGATGTACATTGATCTTTTCGATCTTTAATGTAACATCACAGCTGTCTTCATTTATTTGAAGTTATTCGTTAACTTTTTTCTGTGTACTTCACGTAACACATCCAATATTTTCCATTTAGCTTCAAAGAAAATTTCATCGGAGACATCTTGCAGATCAACTTTTATCATGTCACATAGATTATCCAACTGCTTGGCGTGTATCAATGACCTTTTAGGTGTTGCCTGATTTTGATTTACTGTGATGTCTGCATTTGTATCGCTGTTACAAAGTGATAGTTCATGTGAAGAGGCCTTTAATAAAAATATTAACTAATTTAAATGATCAAAAATTTACATATGAGTATAAGTATATACCTCGCCGATTTGTAGTTCGCTGCGTCTAAAATTGGAAAAAAACTCCTCACATTCTTTAACATCCTCATCGAGATCATTTTCATTTTTTACATCGTCATTATTACTAACGGCCTCTTCTTGCGCCGCCAATTTAGCGCACTTATGACGATTCAAGTTCGACGTCTGATTGCCATTCAATTTATATAAACGCGAACATCTACAACAGCATACATAACCATCTAAAATGGTGCCATCATCTTTTCTGATCTGTGCGTAAGTATTCCATATTCTGCTTTTCGAATTTTCTTTCCTTGTCAGCTCATAAACACCATCCTTGACTTTTTGTAAAATACTCTCATGACTTTCCATTGAAATGCGTATCGAGTTAACTCTGTAAATACAAGTGTATATTATACTTATTATACTTAGACTAAACTCAAAAAACAACTGAATATACTTACAGTTTAATTAGTAACACAATTTTCTAATAATTCAATGTTTATATTCAACTTTGAATCAAGTATAGATACAGAGTACAAGTACTTGAAATACTACTACTCGCTATCATCTGTTGTTATGTCTCGTACTCAATAATCATGATTCATATCGTTTTAAATAAGTGCGGTTTATCGGTTAAAATGACATGGCACACTAATCATTAATCGAAGACTACTGGCTAAATTTGATTTTGGTAATTTGTTTTTATGAAATGAACTTATGAAATATTGCTAAATTTGACATTACATTTTTGAGAAAGCTTTGGAAATTACAAATAATCATAGCAATATTATATTACTTATGGCAATGAAACTCTCGATTAAAATTCAGCGATGAGCGTTTCTTATCAAAATACGATAAATTTTTCTAAATATCTGTTAAAATGAATTATTATTATTTGATGAATCGTCCTCTTTTTCTGGAAATAATAGGTTTTTTACAGCATTTAAAATAAATAAAATAAAATCTAATTTTGAAAAAAAATTTGCAATCGGGCATTATCTTTCCATCTGTTTTTATGCAGAAAAAATGCAACTAGTATATATTTATGTATGTCAATGCAATTATTATAAGGTAAGTTATGCAAACAGTGGCACCCGGAAATTGATTTTCACAGGCATACTGCTAACATCCAGAGATATTACTTTATAATAAAAATCAAACATAGTGGAATGAATAATAAAAAAATAGATATATAAAATGAAAAATAAATGTAAGTATTCGACTATTGTTGTCAATGAACCTGTAATTTTTATTTATAAAATGCACTCTTTGTATAAACAAATGTACACACATATGCACATATACATATAAGCAAGTCAAATCTATAGAACGGAAACTTTGCAAACTACTAATAAAGAATACAAAAAAAGTGTAGGTGGGAAGGGGAATGGGTCGGGATTACTGTAGCATGTCCTATTGTTTTCAACGCCGTTGTCAACGAGTACAAAAAAACATTTTTGTTGTTGTGGCTATTGACGTTGCCCGCGCTACTGTTTGTGCATTTATTAATTGTGAAATTGTGAAGCATATTTACATACATATGCGGTTGCATGCACAGTTGTACAAAGCATTGTATGTAATGTGTACTAGCCACATACACACGTACATATGTTTTGGCATAGACAAACGGTTAGTGATCCAATGAGTGCGTTCTTGTCGATTTTCGTTTTCCATTCTTTTTAGTGTTTTGTGGGGACAAATACAGTTCATTTCTAGCTTCTGAAGGAATTAAATTAAAGAAAAAATCGTGTAAATGGTAGTATATAAAAATTACTCGAATATTCAAGGTTCTTTATAGTGAAAATCAATGTCAAGTGTGTCGGCAGCCAAATGTTGCAATATGCACCAATAAATGTTTGTGTGTGACTTTGTACCAGCTAAATGCATAATTTGTTATACTATTGATAAAATTATTTCCCTGGTACAACGTATCGACCGGATATTGAAAACGTTAACCTAAATACGATTGAATACTTTTAATAATTAATTTCGTCATGTACCAATAAATGACGGTGTTATAAAAACAACACATTTGCTAAATTGCAACAACACATAAAAAAGTGCATTCATTTTGATAGGATTATAAAGTCAGTTTATAGTTTTCATTTATCGTAAAGTTACGCGTTTACACATCTACCACTCATCCAAAAATGTTATGAGCTAAAAAAAAACAACAAAATTATTATATTAGCACAATTAGCAGTCAGTGGATTCGAGCAATTCAAACTCATAAAATTAGCGGAAGCATTTGATTAAACTCACGAAGACGGCATATACAAACATGTTGATAAAAGCAACAAATGTGCTATAAATAATTATCACCATGTAAATGTATATGTACAGATACACAAAGCTGAAAACTACTCAACAAATTGGTATCATTTTAAAATAAACATCTACGCAAAATTTTATTTATAATTCAATAACTTACATTTCCAACTCCAAAATGAAAATTACAGGTGTACTTCATAAAAATATTAATTGTATTAATAAATTAACGTGTATTCCAATAGCTTGAAATTAAAAAGAAATTTCGCCATAGCAGAAATATATATGTTTAGACGTCATTCGCCGTTTATCCGATGAAACGTTCAAGTTTATAGAAGAAGAATCTAACCGCAAAGCAATAATTGTAACAAATCAATTGAGCACAGTGAGACGGCTGGAGTCATTGATATGAACATATGATCAGAAGGCAAGGAAGTGATATGAAAGTGTGTTAAATGTATATTCATAGCGCTAATGCTGCCAAAATATTGGATAGCTTCTATTAATTCAGTATTATTATGCACTCATTACGTTGAACATGTGTGTCTTAGTTATTCGTTCGTTATCAGTGCGATATCTATAATAGTCAGCTCGAACCGATAACACTTGGCGCTATAAACTGCTGGAGATTATACTACGCTGTCTCACTGATCAAATATCAACATATGAAATAAGATGGACGAAGTATTTTCATTACATTTAGGAAAACTCGACATTTTTGATGGTAAGTTTTATATATTTAATACATACATTGTTTACATATGGTGCTTAATACTATTATTTTTATTAACAAATACCTTATGGTGTACAATAGTGGTACACGAACATTTTACATATTTTGTATATACCAAGGAAAGTGTTAGGCAAATTTATAACCAATTGTTAACATACCCAAAGCGGCTTTAATTAGCACTCTAATATATTCTTATTAACATACTTTTAAAAATTATTAATCAAGCCTTGTTGTTTTATGATAATTTTGATTTCATGTGCCATCCTTACTGTCATCCTCGTCGTCTGTAGGTTCAGCAAGTATTTTTTGTAGAAATGCTTCATGTTCCTCTTTCTTTACATTGCCCAATAATAAACTTTTAAGTGTTTCTACATTTTCCTTTACTTGTTTAATAGAAGCTTCCAATTTGATATTATCGTTTTTGAGTCGTTCTACATTGCGCTTACGTTCTGTTGCAGTCTCTTTAGACTTTTGGCGCGTTTTCTTCACTGCCTGTAATTTACAAATTATTTTGCAGATGTATATTGTATATTGGAATGGCTAATTATATTTAATAATCACATCATTGTTTCTTTGTCTCTTTTCTCGGTATGCATCATCACCATACTTGGACGCGTCTGATGTGTTTCCACCACCACCACTAGTCTTCTTTCTTGCTGGCATTTTATCTTTGGTTATACTATTTTCAATTTGAAATCGAATGGAGACCGTATGAATATGGATTAAAATATAAATAATTATTTTGATTACACGCGTATAAATACTGCGACGAAAATACACAATTGTGAAATTCCTGACGTTTTCATGTGAAAACAAAAAAATAAAAATGAAGAAAACGTCAAATAACATTACAGGGTTGCCAGCAGTATTTTTAAAGAAATGTTAATGATTACGAGAGAGAATAATGCCCTAGAAAATAAATATGCTAAATATATAAATTATTGTTTTTTTGAAACTGTTTCATCAATTATGACGAACATTTAACAAATCTTATTAAATTTAAAAATATTATTTTATTAATCGATTAGTTCCAGAAGTTGTAGCATTATATTGTTTTAATCTTAATTATGTCGTTTTAAATAAAAATTAGAGAAGAAAAAATATATGTTTGATACGTTTATGCGAAAGTGTAGCTTTATGGGTAGTATGAGCAAAATAAACGAAATAAATATGGATTAAAAATAAAAATGCATTTCATCTTAGTTCTCATATACATATACATACATACAAATATATATATATATAATATATATAGTTTTTTATTACAAAAGTATTTTCAATTCCAACCATGGTCAGTTTAAAAATCCTGCATAATAAATAACAGACGTGCATTGCTCTGCAGTTTATGAAGATTCTTCATCAGAGGATATTGTTGCATCATACAAATCGCATTCAATTTGCATAATACAGCAGTCTTTTTCTAAATTTGCGATCTGTTCTTTGAGGTTGTCATTTTCAATTGGCAATCTCTCAAGATTAATTTTGCGTTGTTCACGTTCTTTAGCTTTGTTTAATCTGAATTTCTTCACAGCCTATAAAATAAATGGGAGAACAAATGTAAAGAGATATGTTCAAACAAAATTTGTCTAAATTTCATATTTATAATATCATCATATCCACGGATGAGAAAGAATTATCACCATAAATCTATCATTCTTTCTTTTAAAAATCTCGATAGAACTTTCAAAGTGTGATGTGGTCATAATGAATAGGGGTTTTTCATTGGGTAATTTTTATCGTGTTCACATGGAAAAATTGTGCATGGCAACTCGATTAGGGGTATTTTACCTTTCTCTTTCATATAATATTCTCTTTTTATAGGAGAGAATGTGAAATATAAACAAAAACATTATCTGCATATTGGCACCTTCATTTTTTTGTGAAGAGGCTCATGATTGCTTTCATGTCTATGATTCATACAGTGTGTAATTGAAAATTCTCCGAAAAAGTATTATATGGAGTAAACTATGCTACTTATATATTAGTATATATGCATATGGATGAATATGTTGAAATAGAATCAATAATGACAGAAATTAGAAATAGGATAGGAATAGAATTCGAAATCGAGACGCCATCAATGGCGGAAAGGAAGTGCATTTTTTCACCTCTGCTATGAAAGTTCTATCGTTTTTTCTTTAAAATCCGTTAATTTTTATGATGATATGAGAACCTTTATGCGAATTGCAGCTTTTCGCTGTGAAATTAATTTCTTCGTTTTCGGCATTTTTACAGACTTTTATGTTCAACACTATTTTTCTTAATAAATTTAGCGAGGAGCTGGAGGCCCATCCAATTAGAATTTCACAAAACAATAAGCTCTAGTTGTGTGTAAAAAGTATTCCAGTGTAATTTTTGTTTGACAATTGCCAAAGAACGTAAAATATAAACGAATATTATACGTTCTCGGCAATCGCCAGTGTGGCGGGACTGATTGCATTTCAACTATGTATATAAAAAAATTCATTAAAAAAAAATATTTTATTATATGGAAATTTTTAAATTTTTTTTAATAAATTAACTTCATTTCAACAATATTTTTTTCTAAAAAAAAATTGATTTTTCTAACCTTTGAACATTTCAAAACAATTTGTAACCATGTGGTATTATTTGCTTAATCAATACGACTATTATACGATAGGTGGCGCACTGTTGGCGCGCAATATATTATGCATGCATACATATATACCATATAAATAAATTTCCAGTGAGCTTTATACCGTAGATATATGAACGGATAATCCTGGATATTGGTTTACGAATTATTCTACCCCGTTATACTATATATAAAATGATTTCCGTTATTTACTGGCTTTTATGCCGAATATGGATCGAATTGTGTGGTATCTTAATAAAAGTTGGTGGAAACAGGTTCTTGAGCATGTGATGAAATTGATCTAATCTTTGGTCTAGTCCCCATACAACTTTTACAATACAGTTTTACCAATACCAGAAAATATTTCCGGTTAACATCGAACTTAGTCCTTCCTCGTTCCTTACTTGTTTCATATATTTTACTTTGGAGTGGATATATGTAAGTACACCTTAGCAAGATAAATATGTATATGTCTATCTTAAGGTGTTAGTGGAAGTCAGGATTCTCAAAAAAATATTTTTTTTTTGTTTTTTTTTTGCATTTTCGTTAAGTGTATTATCTTAAAAAATTTAAGTAGATCCGACAATTACTTTTCGAGTTACACTCTAAAATGCTAGTGTAAAACTTTATGCGTTTTTCTCAAAAATTCAATTTTTTTAAGACCAAGTTGAATCTTTCCCCAAAAGCTAGAAAAAAAATTTCTCGATCAGCCCCAGGATTATCTATTTATAAAACTATTTTTTTCTTATCCGATTGATTTTGAACTGGGTCAAACAGCTATGACTTTGCAAATTATACATTTTTTTTCAAATCTTCGTGACTTCAAGTCAACACATTGTACAATACGCCATATTTTTAATTTTGTAAAATAATGTGATTTAAAAGCAAAAACAAACTGAAAATTCTAATTTTTTCGTGACTCTGACTACCCCTAACCCCTTAAAAACAACAAAAAAAGAAGCAACAACGGATTATATATTAGGATCAGTTCAAAGTGGGGCGTGGTGGCACCCATTTATGGTAGAAATCTTATTGGTTATACTAACTAATGGCAGTGTAAGTTCTTCATTTGTTTCTTTTTTATACTTTAGCAACAAATGTTGCTAAAGAGAGTATTATAGTTTTGTTCACATAACGGTTGTATGTAACACCCAAAACTAAAAGAGTTAGATATAGGGTTTTATATACCAAAGTGATCAGGGTGAAGAGTGGAGTTCAAATCCGAATGTCTGTCTGTCCGTCCGTCCGTCTGTGCAAGCTGTAACTTGAGTAAAAATTAAGATATCTTGATGAAACTTGGCACACTTATTTCTTGGCACCATAGGAAAGTTGCTTTCGAAAATGAGCAAAATCGGACCACTGCCACGGCCACAAAATGGCGAAAACCGAAAACACATAAAGTGCCATAACTAAGCCATAAATGAAGATATAAAAGTAAAATTTGGAAAGAAATCGAATAATAACCACGCCCACCTCCCATACAAAGGTTAAGTTGAAAATTACTAAAAGTGGGTTAACTCACTAACGAAAAACGTCAGAAACACTAAATTTCACATAAGAAATGGCAGATGGAAACTCTTCTTCTTGACTGGCGTAGACACCGCTTACGCGGTTATAGCCGAGTCCAAAACATCGCGCCACGCATCTCTTCTTCTGGCAGTTTGGCGCCAATTGGTTATTCCAAGCGAAGCCAGGTCCCTCTCCACCTGGTCCTTCCATCGGAGTGGAGGTCTCCCTCTTCCTCTGCTTCCACCAGCGGCTACTGCACCGAATACTTTCAGAGCTGCAGCACCTTCATCCATTCGAACAACATGTCCTAGCCAGCGTAGCCGCTGTTTTTTTATTCGCTGGACTATGTCTATGTCGTCGAATAACACATACAGCTCATCGTTCCATCGTCTGCGGTATTCGCCGTTGCCAATTCTTAAGGGACCATAAATCTTCCGCAAAACCTTTCTCTCGAAAACTCCTAGTGCCGTCTCATCGGATGTTGACATCGTCCACGCTTCTGCACCGTAAAGTAGGACGGGAATGATGAGAGACTTGTAGAGTTTGGTTTTTGTTCGTCGAGAGAGGACTTTACTTTTCAATTGCCTACTTAGTCCATAGTAGCACCTGTTGGCAAGAGTGATTCTGCGTTGGATTTCCAGGCTGACATTGTTATTGCTGTTAATGCTGGTTCCCAGGTAGACGAAATTATCTACAACTTCAAAGTTATGACTGTCAACAGTGACGTGGGAGCCAAGACGCGAATGCGCTGACTGTTTGTTTGACGACAGGAGATATTTCGTCTTGTCCTCGTTAACCACCAGACCCTTACGTTTCGCTTCCTTATCCAGTCTGGAGAAAGCAGAACTAACGGCGCGGGTGTTATTTCCAATGATATCGATATCATCGGCGTACGCCAGTAGCTGTACACTCTTATAGAAGATTGTACCTTCTCTGTTTAGCTCTGCAGCTCGTATTATTTTCTCCAGCATCAGGTTAAAGAAATCACACGAGAGTGAGTCACCTTGTCTGAAACCTCGTCTGGTATCGAACGGCTCGGAGAGGTCCTTCCCGATCCTGACGGAGCTTTTGGTGTTGCTCAACGTCAGCTTACACAGCCGTATTAGTTTTGCGGGGATACCAAATTCAGACATCGTGGCATAAAGGCAGCTCCTTTTCGTGCTGTCGAAAGCAGCTTTAAAGTCGACAAAGAGATGGTGTGTGTCGATCCTATTTTCACGGGTCTTCTCCAAAATTTGGCGCATGGTGAATATCTGGTCCGTTGTTGATTTTCCAGGTCTAAAGCCACACTGATAAGGTCCAATCAGTTTGTTGACTGTGGGCTTTAGTCTTTCACACAATACGCTCGACAGAACCTTATACGCGATGTTGAGGAGGCTTATCCCACGGTAATTGGCGCAAATTGTGGGGTCTCCCTTTTTGTGTATTGGGCAGAGTACACTGAGATTCCAATCGTCAGGTATGCTTTCTTCCGACCATATTCTGCAAAGAAGCTGATGCAAGCACCTTATCAGCTCTTCGCCGCCGTATTTGAATAGTTTGGCCGGTAATCCATCGGCACCCGCCGCCTTATTGTTCTTCAAGCGGGTAATTGCTATTCGAATTTCTTCACGGTCGGGCAATGGAACATCTGCTCCATCGTCGTCGATTGGGGAATCGGGTTCCCCATCTCCTGGTGTTGTACTTTCACTGCCATTCAGCAGGCTGGAGAAGTGTTCCCTCCACAAACTCAGTATACTCTGGTCATCAATAACTAGATCACCTCTGGGGGTCCTACAGGAGTGCGCTCCGGTCTTGAAACCTTCAGTTAGTCGCCGGATCTTTTCGTAAAATTTTCGAGCATTACCCCTGTCGGCCAGCTTGTCAAGCTCTTCATACTCACGCATTTCGGCCTCTTTCTTTTTTTGTCTGCAAATGCGTCTCGCTTCCCTCTTCAGCTCTCGGTATCTTTCCCATTCCGCTCGTGTTGCGGTCGATCGCAACATTGCGAGGTAGGCAGTCTGTTTTCTCTCCACTGCGAGACGACAATCCTCATCATACCAGCTGTTTTTTTGACTTTTCCGAAAACCAATGGTTTCGGTTGCAGCTGTACGTAAGGAGTTTGATATGCCGTCCCACAGCTCCCTTATACCGAGATGCTGATGAGTGCTCTCAGAGAGCAGGAGTGCAAGTCGAGTAGAAAATCGTTCGGCTGTCGGTTGTGATTGCAGCTTCTCGATGTCGAACCTTCCTTGTGTTTGTTGACGTGTACGCTTTTCTACACAGAGGCGGGTGCGTATCTTAGCTGCTACAAGATAGTGGTCCGAGTCGATGTTGGGACCACGAAGCGTACGCACATCAAAAACACTGGAGACATGTCGTCCATCTATCACAACATGATCGATCTGGTTGCGAGTGATTCGATCCGGGGACAGCCAAGTAGCTTGATGGATTTTCTTATGCTGGAATCTAGTACTACAGACGACCATATTTCGGGCCCCGGCGAAGTCGATCAGCCTCAGACCGTTTGGTGATGTTTCGTCATGGAGGCTGAATTTTCCGACTGTTGTGCCAAAGACACCTTCTTTACCCACCCTAGCGTTGAAATCGCCAAGCACGATTTTGACATCGTGGCGGGGGCAGCGCTCATAGGTACGTTCTAGGCGCTCATAGAAGGTATCTTTGATCACTTCGTCCTTCTCTTCCGTCGGGGCGTGGGCGCAAATCAGCGATATGTTGAAGAACCTCGCTTTGATGCGGATTGTGGCTAGACGTTCATCCACCGGAGTGAATGCCAGGACTCGACGACGGAGTCTCTCTCCCACCACGAACCGCACACCGAATTTGCGCTCCTTTATATGGCCGCTGTAGTAGATGTCATAAGGACCCACCTTCTTCCGTCCTTGTCCCGTCCATCGCATTTCTTGGATTGCGGTGATGTCAGCCTTTACTCTTACGAGAACATCAACCAGCTGGGCAGAGGCACCTTCCCAATTAAGGGTCCGGACATTCCAGGTGCATGCCCTTATTTCGTAGTCCTTTAAACGTTTACAGTGGTCGTCATCAAAATTGGGGTCTCTCATCCGAGGCTGTTTTTTCTTTTTCATTGGGGGGTGTTTTTATGTGGTGGGTCCCAAACCCTACGCACAACCGCATAGGCGGGTTTCGCCTTCTCACTTTAGCTCGCCTCCAAACGGATGTCTGTTGGCTACCCAGAGGATACTTGGTCTAAGACCGGAAGTCGTGAGCTGCTTGAGCCACATGTAAAAGAATCGTTCCTGGCCACTCCCAAGTGAATGACAGTCAGAAACTTTCCTCACTTACGTGAACTTCTACATATGACTCCATCCTCCTGGAAACTGCACTCAGATTTTTTTACAAAATGAAAAATGGGCGTGGCATCGCCCACTTATATGTTGTGAAAATAGGCCAAATCACTTCACAACCACGCCTACTTCCTATATACCAGAACTTTGAAGACGATCTGAATCGTTTACATTAAAATATATAAAGTAAGCACTAGTGAAGATATCGGTGCAGAACTTTGCACAAATACTATGTTTATAGTGTGGCAGCCCCATTCTAAAAATCTCCGAAATCGGACCATAGGTTTTTAAGGCCCCATATATCGAACACGAGGACCTCGGTGCTTCTAACCTAATATTATGGTTTCAATGGACTTTATACAATATATATGACGAATATGTGGGTCAAATTGTGTATTATATAATATTAATTAAGTTAAATAAATAAATTGCGAGAGTATAAAATGTTCGGTTACACCCGAACTTAGCCCTTCCTTACTTGTTTATCCAATCGCATTGAGCGAATATAAACGATATATATAAACTATAGAATAAACTTTGAATTTATATAGTCATTATATACTCTCATCGGCTCACACTTAACACAAGTAATTAAATCACGAGTATGAGCCTATGAACATAATACATACATACCTACACATATGTAATATGTAGATTTATTTGCAGCTGCCAGGAAGAGGGTTGGTGAAATTACTACAATCAGCAAATTCTAAAAGCAAAACAGGTGCACATCGGCAATTCATTTGGGTTTACATGTTAGACTGCGTAAAAGGGAGCTGAAGCTGGCGCATCTTTACCACCGGATGCAGCAGTAAATATTAATTATTTCCAGCTGGCAACCCCACATTGAGCACTGTCCACCAACTGCCAACCGCCAACCGCCAACCGCCTGCCTGCCTATTTGCTTTGTGTATGCCCAAAACTCGCTTTGTCTACTACTCTAACTTTTCATAATCACATTTGTCAATCCGGTCGTGATAGTGGCGCTGATCTCATTCACTGCTGCTGCCGCTCTGATCATATTATCTCCGGTGACTTTGGAAAAGTTCCACAAACACTGCACATCTCAGCGGTTGCTGCTGTTGTTGTTGTGTTGTTATTGTTTTAGTCGGTTTGTGTAAAGCGTCCCCTCCCCACTTAAGTGCGAATTATGAACCTGACAGTTCCGCCAGGTGCGAGCGGTTATTTGTCTTCGATTTGCCTTGAAAATCTGGTTGTAGTATTAACTTGGTTGGTTGTAGCTCCCGGTGTTGCGCTGCCACCGTTTGAGCCGTTGTTATGGCCCCCGGATTTATTTTGTAATCATAAACTTAATTTTCATTGCCTCCCTTCGGTGATAAAATGCGTATGTGAATGCGCGCTTTTATTGGGCTTAGCTGACCAACGAATGCGTCAACTCGATTTTACTGGCCCTCACTTGTTGTGAGACTTGTACGCCATGCATGAGTGTGAGTATACCCTGCAAGGAAAAATTTAGTTGAAACACAGTGGATCACTGGACCGGATGTCTACTCATATAATTTAAATAGCAGGTAGGACTATTCTGTAGTTGTTGGAAAATTAGTCGGCGGTTTAACATTGTTTGTCATAGGCGATCTACATATTATAAATATTACACACGAAGTGTGTTCAAAAAATAACGGGAATTTTTGTTTTCTAAAAAAAAAATATTTATTGTTCTATCTTAATTTTGTCGCGCTTAATATAGTCCCCATTCGATATAACACACTTCTGTCAGTGCTTCTTCCAATCGTCGAAACATTTCCCAAACTCGATTTTTGGGCTAACCTTTAGATCTTTCAGCGATTTATCGTAAGCTTGTAAAACGAGAGCCCTTTAGGGTTCTCTTTATATTTGGAATTCTACCACCACAAATTAATCAAATTTAATATCTAATATCTTTCCGAATATCCCTACAGGGATTTATTTTCTACATTCTAGCCGAACTAGTCCTTCATCGGTGTAGGCTTAAGCACCTACCTATGTGCTTACAAAGTCGTATTTAAACACGTAGAGACACAAACGTACACATAAGT
Organism: Zeugodacus cucurbitae; assembly: GCF_028554725.1. Classification (NCBI taxonomy): domain Eukaryota; kingdom Metazoa; phylum Arthropoda; class Insecta; order Diptera; family Tephritidae; genus Zeugodacus; species Zeugodacus cucurbitae. The sequence goes on along the minus strand of NC_071669.1, from coordinate 62,199,847 downwards.
GCTCGTATGGTATGCAAGTAGACCAACCAACTTGCCACCAACCAGTCTTCCAATCGTTGTTTGTCATGCCATTGCCGACGCCACTTTAGTGCTGAGCACATCAAGTTATCATCATCACCATTTTCCGCCTCGAGTTACAACTATTAATTACCTCTTTGCTTTGTAGAGTTGTTAATAAGCAAGTTTGTCGGTTATTTGCAATTTCTCAGATTGTTGCAGCAGATTACAGCGCATTTCGGTTGCGGCACGTTTTTGTGGCAGCAAGAAAAGACAACCGATTTGCTGACTTTTATTTAATGTAATTAAGTTTTATATTCACATTAATATGAACATAAATACGTAGACGCATCTATTTGAGATTTTTTATGCGAATGACACCTGTTCCATGTAGTGTTTAACATATTCAGAAAATGATAAGAGATTTTTTCTAGTAATTTCTCATGAAGAATTACTGTAACTCCCTCGCAGCGATTATCAAACTTTTCAAAATCGAATGCCATTTCCAATTGAAATAATGAAATTATCACCTTCCACCTTTAACGAACTCGAATCTAAGCTAAGCACCATTTCCGTTTTCCAAAGTCCCTTATAAGCTTATATTTTTTGTTGTTGCAATTGCTTATTAGAAAACGGAAATTTATGCACTGAACATACTCTCAAGTAATCTCACTCACTCTCTCACTACACTCTCACATATTCGACAATTCATGAACATATTCTAAAGTCACTGGAAATATTCAAATTTGGTGGAATTTAATAGCAAAATTTATATTAAAAAAATCCTAGAAAACTTTAAAAAACCTCTCTGAAACATCACTTCAGCACTCACACACAGTTTGCTTACTGCATTTTTCCCGATTTCTGACATTTCAATTCTCTCAATTTTTAATCTAGAAAGCTTTACTCTCTCCCACTCAAAGCTCATTTACGTTATTATATAATGTATTACCTTATTTCCCATTCTGAAAAAAGAGAACAGACCGAAAAAGGCGCTAAACTCTATGATAATGAAAACAAATTAGACAAGAGATAAATTCTTAGAAAGATAAAGCGTTCGGGAATGTACCGTCGATAATTTCCGATTCTCAATTTTTGGCCATTGCCGATTCCGTTTAATCGGCCAGTATGCAAAGAATCGGTCGATGGTAATGGCGATTCTTTAATCCATTCAAACCTCATACGGCTAAACTTAATTCGAACCTGAACGGTCAACAAAGGGACTATCTAAAGGAAGAAATTGACCAGCAGCGTTCAGCCAATAGGAGAAGGATTGTGTTCCCAGGACAACGACAGGTCCCACATATTGATATTGACTAAATAAAAGCTTCGGGAACTTGTTTGTATACACCTTCTTGTTCCGACCAGGCATCTTATATTTTTTTACCTGTTCCTGTCTATGTCGAATGACGTTGCTTCTGACAAATGCGGCTCAAGAGAAACTTTTAAATATCGACTGCCGGAAGTATCTATGATATATGTGTTTCATTATACAATATACTTTTTATAAAGGGGTTTTCAATAAGAGCGCTACATAAGTTTTGTAAATCATAAACGGTTTGGGACATCAATGAAATTCTTTATATCTGTGAAAGTGCATTCGATGATATTATGTATGGAACTCGATTTCTTTTGTATGGCCACCACGGGCACGCTTGGAGAAGTCCAGACACAATTCGACGGTTTTCAAGCATAAATCGGCTGATAGTGCTGCAATTTTACCTTCGATATTCGTACGAAGTTCATCAATCGTCGCTGGTTTGTTGACACAGACCATAGACTTGACGTAGCCCCACAGGAAATTTTCTAACGGCATCAAATTGCACGACCCAGGCGGCCAATTCGTCTGGGCTATTTCGTGAGATAACACGTTAACTAAACTTGGTTTTCAATAAATCGATTGTGTCATTTGCTGTGTGGCTTGTGGCGCCGTTCTGTTGGAACCACATATTGTCCACGTCCATATCATCCAATTCGGGCGAAAAATAGTCGGTTATCATTGAGCGGTACCGATTCTCATTCACAGTAACGTCCCGGTCTTGATCAGCACGGAAGAAGTACGGTCCAATGATGCCGCCGGCCCATGAATCGTACCAAACTGTAATTATTTCGGGATGCAATGGTGCCTCATAGAGTACGGAGAAATCAGAAATGAGCTAACTATAAATTGGCCACTGACTACGAATTTCGGTAGCAAATTTTAATAATTTCGATTCGCTGTTGGATCGTATATCTTTCCATAATGAAATGGCTCACTGAAGAGGAATGTCAAAAGAGCGGGGGAAAATATTGCGTCGTTTGCTGCCCCTATCGGTCTACTTTTGTAGCGTCTCTATTGAAAAACCCTTTAGAATCATTTCCATAAATTGATTTTTCGAGCTTCGAAGTAAATGGTAACAAACTTTTGAAGAAATTTCAACAGAAAATAATTTAGTTTCCGTTGATTTTTTGTGAAAGCAAACATAATTCCTTTAATAACATAATAAGACAAAATTACATTATTTACTGTGCTCACTTTCGCTCGAACAAACGATTTCTCTGATTTTGTTTTATTATTATTATTTTCTTTATCGATGGCACCGATTTTTGTGTGTTTTGAGGAAATTCAATAGCAATCAGAATTTAATATAGCTGCGTGCTACTGTTGAAAGTGATGTCATTACTGAGTTATTTGAACTGAACAACACGACAACTAATAAAGGGCCTTAGGATCTCATTGTATCAGGCTAAAACAGTAGTCGAAGCTAAATTACAGCATTATCGCCAAATTAGTGTGTGTAGGAAATACAAAACTTTTTGGCAAAATTAATTGAGCTGCAAGCTCAAATTTTGTATAAACGAAATACACAAGTGCACCTGCCACCGAAATTTTAAAAATTTAACTTGCAAGGCACAGGGCAAAAATGGTGGCATGTTGAGATTGAGATCGTGCTAATTTGTTTCGCAAAAAAAAAAAAAATCATTGCAATTTGATATTTTTGCAATCGTTTGATGTCTCAATTTTCGACAGCTGTGGTGAAGCGTAAAGAAAGAAAGCTTTCGCCAAGTGTTCTATTCCGACTCAAGTTACTTGGCAGGCAGCACTTATGACTTGTGCGCATGCATTGAAGGCAACTGATTATATAGAAAGGAGTCCAATAAACGCTTAGTGTTATTTTAAAATTTCAATTTAATTGGCTACACTTTAAACGACGAATGAGCACAGATTAAAAACTCATTAGGAGCGACAAGTGATTAACAGGCCCCCAAAAAAAGGGGCATACAAAAAAAAAAAACATAAAAAAATGTGTTGGCATTAAAATCAAGTTAAAGTGCATTAAAATACCTCGCGGTCAAATTGCAGGTTTCACATAACGGCAGAGACACTTGAAAAATTGCCAAAGGACCCCGGCAGCGGTTAATGTGTAATGCTGCAATGTCGGGCTGCCTGAGCTCCAATGTGATTTTACTGATTGCAAGTGCCTGCCATCAAAGTGGAATTTAAATTTCTTTATTCCGGATTTTTCTTTTCATCTTGCGGCACTCTTCCTTGGAAAGGTGACCGCTTTAACGTTTAATTCTCAAATGTGCTCAATTTAAATTAACGAGCAGCATAAATACTCATCGTTTAACACGACTTGATGTTATGGAGAAAATTAACGAAATCGGCTGCTTATGAAATTTGTTCCACTTGGATATCTTATCCAATTAGTTAGTTATATATTCTTTGTAGTTAATGAATAAGTAATCTGAATGAATGAGGTTTGTCTTAATTAATTTTAGGCTTTCGGACAGCCGGATACTCGATTAACGATCAGCTTTTATACATAAATTTTAATTTGCTCTTCATAAGAAGTTGGTAAGTTTCAATAGCTGATTGCTAATTTATTAAGGGGCACACCTAGTGTAATGGCCTAAATAAAAGGTGATTTTTGGGCGCGAAAAAAGAAAGGTCCTTCACTGCTGCAGTGATTCCGGCCTTCTCCGTTGATAAAATCTAAAAAAATAAAATTCTCCATAAACTAGATAATATTGTCTGTACAATGACCTACGATAAAAAAGAAAAATCAAAAATTGACAATATAGCGTTTTTTTTTTAAATAGTCGAATTTTACCCAAAATTTTGGTCGTTTTTGGCCTGCCAAAATTCGATTTTTTTATCAGATCAAAAATCGATAGGTCATTGTACGGAGAACTATATAGAACAAGTAAAAAAAAAAACGATAGTGATCGGATCATTTGTTTTTGAGTAATCAGTAATGCAGCAAATTCGGAAAATGCTGTTTCGAGAAAAACGCGTTTAAAAGACAAAATGATCGTTTTCACTGTTGCCGAGCGGCTGCTCTTTAAATTGATATAACTCAAACCGAAATATGAAACAAACAAAAAATTGATTTTTTTGAAATTTCACACTAGGTGTGCCCCTTAATAATCACAATCACAACTGCCAACAGCCACTTTCATCATGATTTGTATTCGATTAAAAATCTAAGAATTTCCTTTGTATGCTAAATCGATCTAAATCAGCGCTTTAATCGAGCAATTGACGGATAATTGTTGAATTAACGCCTGTGTGAAAAGGCTATAAAGCTTAACTTGTATAGAGACATCTTTAAGTTGTATTTAGACACCTCTTTGAGCTACATGATTATATTAAGAAACTTCCGGTTAACATCTTTAACTATTGATTATTACTTGAATGACTTGTTGGATTGGAAAAAATACTCTATGATTCTTAAGATTATTAAGATTCGTTGCTTGAACAAATCAAACTGCTTGAGGAGTGCAAGTCGAAAGTATTCTAAATATAGAAAATATCTAAAATATTCTTACTAAAGAAGTTAAAAGTTCTTTATGGGAGGAAAACTAGTTAGAAGATCTATCTGTATATTACAAATCAAAATTGCATAGTCGTATATATACTAATATGTCTCTCCAATAGTCAAAATATGTTAGTCCGGAAAAATGCTGATCAGATCTAGGTTGTATATAGAAGAGTCTGAGAGTAGTCAGTGAGGTTCTAGGTAACTTAGGGGGAACTAATAAGTATCTACAGTAGTTAAATTATATTAAAGAGAACATTTAACCGCCTTATAGCTTAGATAGACGGATTAACGCCACCGTCTGTCAGGAGTATTAGTCGAGCATCTTTATAGTTAGGTGAGGTGCACAGTAGGTAGTTTTCTTTTGAGTATCTAATGATTATCGTATATCAGTCTCCGTTAAAATAACCTTATCTCGTTGAAGTAAATATTTATATAATTCCATAACTATACTTTATCATTAGCAGTGATGGCGAAGGTGGTATTTTTACCTCAAAAAACATACATATAAATATTAAAAAATGAAAAGAATAAAGTAAAATAAGTATAAGCACGAGCATCAAGCGTCTGAGTAGCCGAACGACCCCAACAATTTGCAATACATGGCGAACAAAAGATACTTGCAGCTAGCGAAGCGTAAAAATAGATGTGATCATCTCGCGCATATCCGATAACAATAACGAACACCAAAAAAAAAAAACAAGGAGAATACGTGCCGAGTTAATCCGTTGATCCGTTGCGAAGGTGTCTCCGTCCTTTACATTGCTGCGCCGTTTTTAGTCTCTTTCGTTTAAAGTAATTTTTGAAAGCCTTGCTTCATTTCATTTACTTTGTTATTTTGCAGCACTCTTCTTCTACGTATTGCTGTTTTGCTGCAGCGCCCATGGCCTTTGTTGGCATAAGACAAGTGCGTGGGCCTTGATTATGTGGCAAATTTTGTACGCGCACAACTACGCGAGCACTTAGCCGAAGTTATAGGCAGACAATCAGCCAGCAGCTGCAAACGCCGTGTACTTTCATGAACAACAGCAACAACAACAACGATAACAACATATAGTGAATCGCTGAACAATTGTTGTAACAAGGCTTAGCAATTTCGCAGCATTGAAATGATTGTGCTTTACTTGTTCGCCATGTTGTTTACCAGCAATTCTTTAAATTTGCAATGTGCAACTTGCAACTTACAACATTGCGCTGAAATTAACGAACCACAAAATGCGGCGACATCTGCGCGCGGCAATCAGCATCGTTGAATGCATCGCCCATTCGCTGTTTTGGGCTGCCACAACGGCAGCGGCGGCGGCAGCTTCTGGGGAGCCACCTTCTATGAATTCTACATTATTATTATTGTAACTATTGTTGTTGTTGTCGTTGTTGTTGTTGGTGGTGTTCTTTGGAGATGTTGCAGCTGCAAGCTGCAAATGCTTTCCGTCCAACAATGCCGACACAACATGCTTTGTCTATAAATGTAGAATTCTTCAATGTTCTCTTGCTATTATTGCTGTTGTTATTATTGTCGTTGTTGTAGTCGTTATTGCTTACATCACACAGTTTGGTAGCTTATGGCGTTGCACTGAAATTGTTGTCATTTCCGGAGGCGTAGAAGGTGGCCGCGCCAAACTTACATAGTCCTGAGTCTATTCCTGTGTTTGCCTGCCTGGCTCTTCGGTCTTTCGATTGGTGAGAATATGCTTTAAGCATGGCTTGCGGCATTGCGTTTGCACTGTAGGCACTGAAGCTTTTAACGCGGCAGCTGCGTTGTTCTTATGTTTTTTTTTTTGTTTTTTGTATCAGTCTCACACTGCACAATTACTTGTTGGTTGTGAAAAATAATCACGCATTGCCATTTGCGGAGGCTGCAACAATGCGCTTTGGTACTGCACCGCTTTGGACAAATGTTCGGCGCGGCTCGTCATCGGCGCCAGGCGATTGTAGTGTGTGGGCCGCCATGCCAGTTTGCGCAGGTGTTCTACAGACTGAAAGGCGCCATAACCTATACAATTACAACAGAGTTGCTTTAACTTTATCAGATAGTATACGTACTTAAGATTATAATTAATATGAGTCAACATCGATTTTCGTGCCTGTTAAGTGCTTGCAAGCAAATGCCATAATACCAATGTTAAGTAGTTTCAAGTGCAATTAGATTTCTTTAGAGAAATGTAACAATTATATTAGAGTATCTGAGAGGATTCCAATTTCAAGGAATACATTAACAGAAATGGTACGGACGGGTCTAAGAGAGCTGGTATAGGAGCCGAGTTAAGGCGACCACAACTCAGATATCTGTGAGATCATACTAGACAGAAAATACTACGGCGAACGCATTATTGATAGTCAAACGGCAAAATTAAAAAGTGATTATCAAACTAAATTCAGGACTGGTTCTGGATTGTATCGAGAAGTTCAACAGGGTTGGTAGCAACAGCTTTATAACGGGTCTAAGTCTTTGGACACAAAGGTAAACAAGGAAACGAACTTGCCGAACAACTGGCAAAAAAGGTTTAGGTCATAAGGCTACCATAGTCTCCATATCTTAATATAATCTAATCAAATACCCAAACTTAGACTTATAATTTTTCTATTGCGAAAATATTTCGATTGAATGTTTGAAATTTGAAGTCTCCTTCAACAAATACGGTCAAAAATAGTCATGTAAACTATAGTTCATTACATCGACAGTCTCGTATCAAACGATCCCAATCTCTGGCGAATAGAACGTTGAGTAAGGGGAGGCCAAAAACAATGCTCAGTAAATTGACAACTTCGAGTTTCTGAAGAAACTAAAACAATTCCGGTTCGGGCGTGTATCGAATAAAGCTCACTGGATTTATTAACATTTCTACGTTTATTCCATCCGTGTTGCATAATTTATCCTAGCTTAAAAAAGTGAAATCCGTGGGAGAACTCCCGTCTCAAATCTCAGAAGGCTAGTCATTCCCAAAGTTACATCATCAATTATAAGGAAATCTCAGTCCCCATAATAACCTACTTTATATCGGTAGTGTTCCAAGATCTCAGATGTTCCATTGATTCAAGCACTCTTCGAAGAAGTTGAATAAGATTGGGGACATGACTATGTGAGCTATAGTAATGCACTGCAGAACTTATGCAATATTTAAGTTTTTATGAGGTTAGACTTAGATTTCAGCGAGTGTTTACTATTCAAGTCTTTTGAAATATTCAGGAGCAATGCAATTGAGAAACATCTCCTGTCGTCAAACAAACAGTCAGCGCATTCGCGTCTTGGCTCCCACGTCACTGTTGACAGTCATAACTTTGAAGTTGTAGATAATTTCGTCTACCTGGGAACCAGCATTAACAGCAATAACAATGTCAGCCTAGAAATCCAGCGCAGAATCACTCTTGCCAACAGGTGCTACTATGGACTAAATAGGCAATTGAAAAGTAAAGTCCTCTCTCGACAAACAAAAACCAAACTCTACAAGTCTCTCATCATTCCCGTTCTAATTTACGGTGCAGAAGCGTGGACGATGCCAACATCCGATGAGACGGCACTACGAGTTTTCGAGAGAAAGGTTATGCGAAAGATTTATAGTCCCTTAAACATTGGCAACGGCGAATACCGCAGACGATGGAACGATGAGCTGTATGTGTTATTCGACGACATAGACATAGTCCAGCGAATAGAAAAACAGCGGCTACGCTGGCAAGGTCATGTTGTTCGAATGGATGAAAGTGCTCAAGCTCTGAAAGTATTTGATGCAGTACCCGCTGGTGGAAGCCGAGGAAGAGGGAGACCTCCACACCGATGGAAGGACCAGGTGGACAGGGACCTGGCTTCGCTTGGTATAACCAATTGGCGCCAAATTGCCAGAAGGAGGGAGACGTGGCGCGCTGTTTTGTACTCGGCTATAACCGCGCAAGCGGTGTCTACGCCAGTCAAGAAGGAGAAGAATGCAATTGAGAGTCGTTTAATACCACGAAAAGAGTGCGCAGAGTGGTACTTTAAGAAATATCCGTAGCGTAGGTTTATTGAAGAATCCGGCAAATTAACTATAATCATCACGTTTGTGACACTTTATGTTGGAGGCCATCGCATAAATATTAATAACACAGCGACTAAGCAATTTGGAAAGTTGACACCGACAAATTACAAACTAAAGAAGCGTCAGTTGAAAAACGTAAAAACGTTAAGTGGTGATTATCGAATATGGTAAAGGTATACGTAATTGTGAAACAATTAAAAGCCGTAAAGTTGCATCTTCACTGAAAACGCCATAAAAACAGTAACTCACGCTGCCAACAAGCCAAATACTCAGGGTCAGAGGTTAAAACGTGAGAGCCGGCCAAGCTGTTAATTTAAATATGTGGCATAAGTGGCAAGTCAAAAGGCTAAATGCTTTGGTAAAATGTGAATGCCTGCTTTAATTGGAATTTTATAATTTTGCAGTCACAGAAAAAAAACCACAACATGATAATTGCTAAAAAAAAGATGTATGAAGTATGTACGCATGACATGAGGAAGATGACAAAAAAACATTTTTTTTTTTTATTTTTTAAGGCTTAAATGCCTTCAACACCGCATTGTGCCAATAAATTTGCAAGCGAACACCTTTCGGCTGATTATGAGGCTTCTTGAGTGTTGTGGATTTTTGAGGATTTGCAAAGAAATAAAAAAATTGAAAAAAAAATCAAAAAACAATTTTAATGAGTTCAAAATTCTAAAAAAAAATATCAGAGAGATAGAATAAAGAGGAAAGACTTAAGAAAGGCTGTATAAATAAATGCAGGCGAATGCCACAAAAGATGTCCAATTGCGCCTGCGCCTATGCTAATGGGTTGTTATAATTTTTTTTTTTGGCAACAAAAATCAATTTTTTAGTAATTTTTTATGAGTATTTTATCTGAAATATTTTTTAACAGCAACGCATTGCCGAAATAGCACCTGCAGGCAGGCAAATGCAGAAATAAATGGCAAGTCAAACGCCAGGTATGCATGTGTGTGTGTGTGTGTGATTGTTTGTTGCCGCTGCAGACATGCATTTGCACTCTCATCATAAAAATCCGCAAAACCCTTTTTGGCGCATTTTTAATTTCAGCCTGCTTTTTTCAATCAATTTCGCGTTTTTTTTTCTGGTTGCCAAAAAATAGTCGTGTTCTCCAGCCAGAAATGCTGCCGGCAGCTGAACGCTCAAGGCAGCCTCATATGCCTTCTATGTATATATGTATGTGCGATGCTTATTTGCCATTCAAAGCGCCTTAATTAAGCGGAGGCTGTGTTGGCGTTGGCTGCGAAGAGGATCCGCCTGAGATATTGGCAATTTATGCCGACAGCCCACGCAGCTACTTTACCTTCATTTGCTTTGCACTTTGCATACTTGCTTAGCGGCTGCGGCTGCGGCTTTATGCTACCTCCGCTGCGGTTGAGTAATAATCTTATTTATTTGTTTGATTTTTATTTTTATGAAATTTTTGGTGCGTTCAATTTCAGCCAACTTTAGTGGCCTTACAGCATCCTTCGGCGGCTTTAACTGTCGAATAATGAAAATTAATAAAATTGTTATTTGCTTGCTTGCAGCCATGCAACCTGTAGCGCTTTGCATAAATATGCATACATAAATACATATATACATATATTTGTATGCTTTGTATGCCTAAAAACAATGCAACACTGCGTTTCGCCGCATTGAGCCGCTTTCGACATGCCAACTTAATTTGATCATACGCCGCGGGGGCTAAGCTCAAATTATGCACTAATACATATGTATTATCTTCACTCATTTGTTGCGAAAATATAGGCAAATATCTGTTTTTGTTGCTCATATTAAAACCAATAATAAATAAGTGCGTTTGCTTATTGTGTTGATGGGCAGTTTTGATCCCTTGGCAAAGGTGCGGATTTTACGAGTTTCGGTTAATAATGCACATTTGGACGTGTTCAGGTTTTATGTGGGATTTTCTTTTTTTATTCAATTTTAACGATTTCGTATAAAAATGCAACGTCAATTAGTAGGATAAAGGATTAAGGAGTATACTTCCATACTATATATTTCTTTGGAATTATTTTTTATATAGCCACTAATGACTCTAGAACATTTTAAAAATAAATTTAGTGCTGAAAATTAACTTTTAGGCATTCCTTTGCCTTGATTATTAAATTCACTGCTGCTTAAGCATCGCCGAGATGACCAAGAGTGCACAGATAACCGACTAAGTAAAACTGTAGTCTCGCTCTAGGAGTCGTTGGCATGTAATAGGAAATAGTCTAACGTTGTCAAATCGCACGACCGAGGCGGCCAATTGACTGGGCCATTTCGTAAGATAACACGTTCACCAAACTTGATTTTCAATAAAACGATTGTGACATTCGCTGTGTGGCTTGCGACGCCGTCCTGTTGGAACCAAATATTGTCTATGCCCATATCATCCAATTAGGGCGAAAAATATTCGGTTTTCATTGAGCGGTAGCGATTCTCATTCACAGTAACGTGCCAGTCTTGATCAGCACGGTAAAAGTACGGCCCAATGACGTCGCCAGCCCATAAATCGCATCAAACCGTAATTTTTTCGGGATGCAAAAGTGACCCATGGAGTACATGTGGGTTGCTGTCTGACCAATAACGCATATTTTGCTTATTGACGAAGTCATTCAGCTAGAAATGAACCTCATCGCTGAAGATGATTTCCGGATCATTTTCAAGTTGTTGCTCAGCCCAATTCACGAACATACGACGATTCTGGTGGGCAAGCTGTTTCAGTTTTTGCGTCAATTTGATCTTGTAAGAATGTAGGCCAAGATCTTTTGGTAAAATGCGCCACAATGACGTCACAGAGATGCCCAACGCTTGAGAACGGCGTGTGAGAGACTGATTTGGGACTTCCTCAATTGATGCGGTAGCAGCAGCAATATTATCGACACTACGGGCATTTTGTACTGTGCCTGTGGATTTAAATTTTTTCCACTAGACGCTCAATTGTTGATCTGAAAGGACGATTATGACGACGTAGCGCTCTTAAAGTTGAGGCCACTGTATCCGAATTTCGGTAGAAATTTTAATAATTTCGACTCGTTGTTGGATCGTATATCTTTCATTATAAAATGGCAAGCCTTACTGAAGTGAAATATCAAAAGCGCGGGGAAAAATATGGGTCGTTTGCTGTCCTTATAGGTCTACTTTTGTAGCGTCCTATTGAAAACCTCTTTATGTACAACAACAAATATTCATTTCCTATTGAGTTTCCTTGTAGCAAAAAAAATATATAAACTTCATTTTTTTTTAAGATACGCGTACAACCTTAATTACGCACAATTTTGAAAGTTGTTTCAGTTGTTCAATTGCGGGAAATTCACTTGTGCTACAAAAGACTTAAGAAACGAACTTGGCATGGCTATTTTCTATTGCTCGAAAAAGCTCTTAAAAGAGAACTGATAATCTAATTTTATTTTTCTTTAACATGATTAGGAAATAAGATCTGTGTATGTTCAATAATATATTAATTCGTATACTTAACCTAAATGAAAAAAATAGGAAAATAAGCCCACAATTTAATGGATGTGCGCTATATCCGCTTACATGATTTTTTAATAAAATCCCTTATATGGGTTACACGGCTTAAAAAAATTGATTTTGTCTTATTAAATTCTACAACTTAATCTATATCTTCAGATTGTCGTAAAATTTCAGGTTGATTGGTACTCCGAACTTTAAATATGTTTTCCTTTAAATTATGTATGTTTTTAAAGCTGGTTGTCCAAATTTCTCGCGATGTATTTAACCGATGTTGCTGAAATTTTGGATAGATTGAAGAAAATTTTATTACAATTACAACTATTTATGAAAATTGGAAAAGTTTAACCATTTTTTTGAAGAAATTTAAAGGTTTTTCTTCGTCTAAGTTCTACGAGGGCTGCTATATATATTTCTGGCCTAATAATGAAAATAGGAATATTTATCAACGAAAATGGTTTTATTGTTTTTCAAAATATTCTCCATCAAGATTTATACACTTTTGCATGCGCTCAAACCAATTTTCGAAGCACTTTTTTTGAGCCTTTGAGCGATTGTCAAATTGTGCGAGATCCAACGAGAACAAACCTTTTTTACGGCCAGGTGTTCATGCAATATCGAATGTATGCTGGTGGGAGAAATGCATAGGCATGCCTCTATCTGAAGGTATGTTTCATGACGGTCTTGCATTATCAGTTCACGTACGGCATCGATGTTTTCTGGCACAACGGCTGTTTTTGGACGAACTTCACGGAATTTGTCTTTGAGCGAGCGTCGGCCACGATTGAATTCGTTGTACCAGTTTTTCACAGTGCTATAGGATGGTGCTTCATAGCCATACAAAGATTTTAGATCATCGAAGCACTCTTGTCGCGATAATCCACGTCGAAAGTTGTGAAAAATGATTGCACGAAAATGTTCACGAGTTAATTCCATTTTTTGGCCGAGATGAATTTTTTAATTCCCTGTAAATAAAACAATTCACGATTAAATGACAAAACGTGATGTTATGCTAGAGAATGTCAAACTTTCCAATGGAAATGTCAGATTGCACCTGGCAACACTTAGTGTTGCCTAGGCCAGAAATATATATAGCAACCCTCGTAGTTTAAAGCTTAACCTAAAAACGCATTTTTTATTTTCACTTTAGATGTTTTTGATAACACGACGAAAATTTTTCTAGAGAGCTCGCTGAAAATTAATTCACAACGACAGAATGTTTCATAGTTTAAGTATTTAAAAAACGTTTCCTCGCTTTGTCGCAAATTTTCTCCTCGATACTTCGAACTTGGTAGAGATATTCTACTTCCTTCGCTAACAGAGATAACATACAGCTTATTGACCATCTTATGCCATATTGTACTTCGACGACTCGTAAACGAAATCTTCTGCTCGAACACTGCAAGCATCTTCTTAATAAGTTTACTGATAAAATTGCATATAAAATACAAATATTTTGGAACGATTATGTTATTTTTACAAAAAACAATAAAATAAAAATTCCAACCTTAAAGCATTCTCATTCATTATTCTCTAATTCACATAAAATAAAAATTAAATTTAACGGTCACGTTTCACTCAAAAAAAATAAAACAAGTAAAGCATATAAATATGTACACATGCATATGTGTGCTATGAATTCCGTCAACAACATTTCCAAAACAAAAGCGCGCCCACAACACCAAAAATCGCCAAGACTTAAATGCAACATTTACACGGTATTAAACGCTGGTATTTACAAGCCACACTTTGACTTGATGTATGCATTTGTATACAAATTGTTGCAGCAACATTCTCACATTGCCTGCAACTGTCGCATAATAGAGTAGACTTAGAGTACCAGCTGATGACTAGTTTAGTAACAATGCCACATTACAACAATTAAATGCGCTGTCAATGCTCAATAATTTGCCAAAGAATGAAAAAATGCAAAACCCTATTCAGTTGTCAAATATCGAAAGCGCTTTGAAAAAATAGCAACAACCAACAAAGCGTCAATGGCGAATGCCGACAATAAACAGTTGCAAAGCTGCACACATACACACTCGCATGTCAATGAAATATGTGTGTGATATATAGTTGTAGGCACAAAGGCACAATCAGAGCGCAATTATCTTGACAAGAGCGGCAGCAAGCAACAACAACCAACCGGCAACCGGCTGCTGGTGTAGTGATGGTGGTGGTGGCAGCAAGTTCGTGAGCAGTGCAGGCAATTGTTGCTGACAGCTAAGTGCTGTGCGCACACTAATATGGCACCGTAAATGCAATTAAACAAGCAAACAACAATAGCAACAAACACAATGGGTATCGCAACGATGGTCAAAGGAACAACAATGACGGCGGCAACAAGTCATTTGGCAAATGTTCAGAGCGAAAATATGCCGCCACCGTGGAGCAACAGAGCGGTGTGAGTTAGTAAATATTGTTGTTGTTGTTGTTGTTACGGTGAATGTTGTTGTTTTCATGTTGCTGTCGTCACATTGCCATTGCAAAGTCACCAAAAGCGGGCAACAAACGAAAAATATTGCGTTGCCGCCTAGGCGGCAATTTGGCAGTGCATAACAACAACAACAAATACAAAAACAGTGAACAGAAAAAAGTTTAAAATAGCGAGAGCGGCAGAAACAAGATAAGCGCTGCTATGCAACAACTATTATGCATATGCGTGTAAGTATGCAACAACGCGCGTCTTGTATGCCACAACACATGCTTGCGGCATGCCACCAACGACAATCACTTTGGCATTGTCAATAGCGCACGTTCGGAAGGAAGGAATTAATTAATCGTGAGTGACGTCACACGGCGGTCATACATAGTCTTGCAAAGATGGCAGATTGCGTGCGGCATATTTTGTATTTTGGTGGTTAAGGTAAAGAAGTCATTGCCTGACCGAATTGATGGATAGACGAATGATCGATTGGTTCTTTGCATAGCTTTTGAAAAAAGTTTTCTTTCTTTAAAAATTTTTGGTAAGGCCATTCATAATCCAAGATTATCGAATTAACACCCAAAGTCCACCGGGTATTTGAAAATCCGTATATGAGATGTATGGGGGCTAGATGAAATATTAACCTGATTTTGTTAATTTTTGACATAGAGGAATGTTAGAAGGAACACATCTCCTTTCAATTGCTTTAGAATATATGAGAGATTTACCGATGCACTTAGATCCTCTTGTTAGCTGTCTGGGGTCTTGAAAAGTTATAGTCCGATTTCAGTGATTTTTATTTTAAAAGTTTTGTTCCGATATCTTCACTGGTGCTTAATTTATACGTATATTGCAAAGTGAATGAATTAGATGGACTTAAAAATTGTGGTATAAGAAAAGTAGGCGTGGTTGTGAAATGATTTCACCCAATTTCAAGATATAACATTGTGATGACAAAGAGATGTCATGGACCCAATTTCTTTGAAATTGGTAGAGTAGTATGCATGATCTTTGATTCACGGTGGCACGCCCATTTTCCATTTTTTATATAAATTAGAGTGCAGCTCTTGTGCGACATCTTTACCATGATTTTTAAGGTTTCTAGTTTTTCATTACTGCATTTCCTTAAAGCATTTTTAGTCGTTTTCAACATAACCTTTGTATGGGAGGTAGGCGGGGTTATAATCCAATTTCATCCGTTTTCATGCTATGTAATTAAGTACCTAAAGGAAATGACTCCAGAAAGTTTGGTTGGTATGGCTTTAGTAGTTTATGAGATGTATAAAAAATCTTAATAGGAGGCGAGACCACACCCACTTTCTAAAAAAAATAACACAGACACACAAAAAAACAATTTTTGTCATGACCTGGGGGTCTTACTATGTGTGCCTTATGTTTTTGGGGTCGCTGAATCCAAATCCGAGGTCCATTTAACCCCATCAGATCACAGTTGTGAGATAACCCCATCGGCTAACATTCATCGGAATCGCTTGAAACTCGCTACTCAGGGTTCTAGGGGTCGCTGATTACAAATCTGGTGTCGGTTTTTCATAATTCAATACACAGAGACGACAAATAGACATCCGAAATTCCATTTGTCTCGTCATCCTGATTCTTTATATACATACATATGTATATATAACTCCATATCTATTGATTTGGTTTTAAGCCGCTTCCATCGCGGTCGCTATTAATCGTTCAACAGATACAAATATGAATTTGCATATCAAAGTGATAAGAATCACGAGACCAATTAATTTATTCTATATATAACGTCTTACCGTCCCTGCAAAATTTGCTCGATATAAATATCGCTGTAATTTATGTTCCAAATTAACCTTTTAATTACTTTCAATTCCTACAGTGGCACCAATAAATAACGAGGCACCTTGGCTCACCTTTTCAACACCGCATATTAAGCTTACAAACATTTTGTTGTAATACCACTAATTAATAGATCGTTTGAATGCCGCATTACGTTAGCTAATTACTTGTCAACTTCATTTTACGGCATATTCCATAACTTGGCTGCCATTTTGCCGCGGGCAATGCACCGTTATCATAACTAATGAGTTGGCATTTAATCATACACTTGTGGGCCACGCTATGAACGCAATACTGGCGTCAGTAATAAGGTATTAGAGATGCAGTAAGGCGCGGCTTAGATTGTATTATAATTCTCTTCAACCGATTTTGGCGCCTTGCCACAAGGGTGCCATAAGGCTTATGTAAATATTCTGAGTACAACATTTGGCACGGGTGGGTGTGTTTATTTGTTTGTCACGTTGGCATGTGCCATTAACAAGTGTGAACACTATAAAGAATATATAACTGTACATTGTATATATGTATGCATGTATGTATGTAAACTTGTGTTTATGTAAATTTAGACTATTTGCTTGAAGTAATTTGCATTTTTATTCACCACTTGGCGTTCACAATTAATTTATGCTTGTCACTTGTGAAAAATTAGTGAATATTACCGTTATTCGTGGCTTCTCACATTTTAATTGGCACATAGTTTATTGTCGCCGTGCGTTGACGGTTTTAATGTTATTGCTGAGTTTGCCACAGCGCTGAACCCAGAGATTAAACTAGCGTTATTCAACACCTTGCAAAATTTATGGTTGATTGTTGTAAAATATTGTCGCGTTATTTGCATACCCAACAATGTAGCGTTATGTTACACATACAATACAATATAGAAGTATGCTGGTTCGTATACTGTGCGCGCTTAATAAGCCATTTAAAAACATGTACACGTTCCTATTACTCTATGGATAGTTATTTGATATCATTGACACTTGCTTGACTATAAAATAAGAGTTTAATTAAATGCAATTTAACGGTGCTTGTTTGCGATGTAAATTAATTGTGCGAGAGACGGCAATTAATTTACGTTTTATATGCAGTTGTTATTGTATAAGCAGCCTTTGATACATTACGTGTTAGAGAGTGGCGAATCGAACAAGCTATTTAAACAATTCAACTGGCTGCTGTTAATGCGACCTCGCGTTGGCATACGATCTAATACATATGTAGCATATCCGTTACGATCCTCTCTTCGCTGAGGAATTTCTTATTTTATAATAACATTTATTGATCTCTTAGCTTCGAGGGGCTTTTTATGTCTTTTCTAAAATAATTGTTTTATATTGCACGCCTTAAGTTATTAAAATATTTATAAGTTATTAAATCCTTCGTGGGGTGTTGAAGGAAACACCTAGCAAGTTGGAGCAACCATAGTATTATAACCTAAAAATTGCAGTCCATAAGTTGACTGGGATCCGAAGCCTTTGTATACACTTCCTTTCTCAGAATCCATCACTATTTAGACCCTTTCAGAATAGCATCTGAACCTAATATCATCTGATCTGTTTCCAAATCCGAAATTACTAAAGAAGAATCGAGTAATCTAAAAGAATTACCGTTTTTGTCGGTCTAATGTGATCTTTTTTGGCAAAACTTGTCTAGAACTCGCACAACATCTTATTGAACTCAATTTCCACATTATTTCGCTCAATTTTTTCTCCTATATGTTGGCTTAAACATCGGTCGAAACTTTTTAACATGTAAAAGTTTATGTGACTAATTAATGGTGAGAGATGGTGTTCTGATGATTTATGTTCCATGTAAAGCGAATACTAAAATAACAAGTAAGGAAGGGTGTCACCGAAACATTTTATACTCTCGCAATTTATTTATTTACATTTATTAGTGTAACCCACAATTTGACTTACATATTCGTCGTATATATGGTAGTTTGAAAACCCTAATATTAGGTATATGGAAGTTAGGTGAAGTTATGACCCGATTGCACTCATAGTTGGCACTTGGATATATTATTAGAGGAAACATATTCCCTCAAAATTTCTTTAAAATATCTGAGAGACTTAACTATAATTTCGGTAAAAATTTGTTAGAAGTACTGAGGTCCTCATATCCGATATATAGGGTCTTGAAAACTTATGGACCGATTTGGACGATTTTTATAACATATCATTTGGAAGTTAGGAAGATATTATGTACCGAATTTCATTGAAATTGGTCGAGTAGTTTCGGAGATATGGTTTTTGACCCATAAGGTGGCGGAACCACGTCCATTTAAAATTTTGTATACTGTTTTCAGTGGAGCACTTCTGTACCATTTTTATAATGAAATTTAAGGTATCTAGCGTTTTCCCTTACTGAATTAAAGCATTTTTAGTAGTTTTCAACATAACCTTTGTATGGGAGGTGGGCATGGTTATAATCCTGAGGCAGTACCTAAAAGAAACAACTTAAGAAAGTTTCCTTGATATAGCTTTAGTAGTTTACGAGATACGTACAAAAAACTTAGTAGGGGGAGGGACCACGCCCACTTCCTCAAAAATTACATCCACGTATGCCCCCTCATAGTGCAATCCTTCATACTAAAGTTTACATCAATAGCTAAATGTATGGTTTAGTTATAGCTTTTTAAGTGTTTTCGGTTATTACCATTTTGTGGGCGTGGCAGTGGTCCAATTACGCCAATTTTCGAACTTAACATTCTTATGATTTAGAAATACGACTTACAAGTTTCATCAAGATATCTCAATTTTTACTCAAGTTACAGCTTGCACGGATGGACGGACAAACAGACATCCGGATTTGAACTTTACTCGTCACCCTGATCATTTTGATATATATAACCCTATATCTAACTCGTTTAGTTTTAGGACTTACAACCAACCGTTATGTGGACTCTCTCGTAGCAACTTTGTTGTCAGCAAATTAGTTGCGAGAGTATAAAACCGTATGAGTACGGATCATTGTAGCTTCAGGAACCATAAAAATTGCATAGAGATTTTAAAAAATATCTTGTTTATACTTCCTTCTATAACAATTCGAAATCATAACACCTTTATGTACATTCAAATTAAATTTATTACAGAGTCAGTGTAATTTTAACTCCATTTCAGTAATAAGAAACCCATTATTCATAATCCAATAGATCATGTTTGCTCTGGCGCTTCCAGTTCAATGGAAATAGACGCTTCCACACTTCATAGCGACGCGTATTCAGACCTTCGCGTAACACAATTTCATCACCTATATCCAGATAGTGCTGACGCTTGAAGCTGAAAGCGCGCCAACGTATATCGCGCAACTTGTCGTCACTTTGCTTGTTGGGATCGCTAACATAAAGAAATAATTATTTTTGAAAATATCCTTAAAAAGAAACATATTTACACACCCTTTATAAGCGAATGCTGTGAACATTCTCGTTAACTTGTCGACGATCTGGTATTCCCGATCGTCTTCGGTGAACATGCGGCTAACAGATGGCTCCACAAATAAATACATCAGATCATCGTGATGCACAACACCTAAAAAGATGACGAATATTGCTCTAATTCTATATTTCTTCATTTCTTATTTGCATACCATACGGTTTGTTAGTTGGGTAGTAAATATGACTGCGTTGTCCCTGAAAACTGAAGCGATAGTAGTAGACTTTGGTCGAACGCGCCGCCAAATGTACAAAGCGATGCACACCAAAACCCGTTAAGGCATCAGAGAAAAGCTGCAAAGTATTATTTTATGAGTAGAAAAAAAATATTTCACATAACCTCAATTGAACACACCTCCACCATTGGTTGTAATGTACCGGCATACTCCAAGGACTCTCTGCCAAAATAAGCATTCTTCAATTCCATGCTGATATTTTGCGAACGTGGCCCCACCGTGGTATATAGAAAACATATCGGTGCAATTTGTTCGAAATTGTGCGCTAGCGTCTTCAAGAGGCGCGGGCTCTCAAGTATTGCTAAGAAATATATTGAAATAAATATAACGTTATTTCTTTGAAAAAAAAAATACGCACATATTGCCTGTCCAGCAAATTCATCCTTTGTCATGCCCGTTATGATGGGTATTTTCATGAAATTGCCATTCTGATAGGATCTTACGGGATCCTCTGTAAGAAATCGTTCCTGTCCATAATCCGGTTCGATAACAGGTTTCCATAATATCAACGGATTGTTGCGTCCGAATTCGAACATGTGCGGCAAGGTGTTGGCATACTCCAGATAATGTTTCTATAAATTTAACATTTTCTTAATGTTTTAAAGAGAAAATGAAAGAAAGAAATGTTACCGAATTCAAGCAGCTCATCATATCCGTTAAATTCTCAGTAGTACAATGCAGCAAAGTCGCTTGACGCACAGCCAAGTTCACTTGTTCGGTCGGTAAAGGCCATTGTCCCGTGACCGAACCACTCATAACGATTGCTTTGTGAAAAAGATTCTTCGACATTGGCGAAACCATATGCAGTGTAATACTCATAGCGCCAGCACCATAGCCCAGTAAGGTCACAGAGTTGGAATCACCACCGAAACGTGATATATGTAATTTAACCCAACGCAACAGCATCACCTGATCCTTTAGCCCCATATTGCCTAAGGCCTCTTCAGTGCCGGTGCTCATGAAGCCCAACGAACCCAGTCGATAGTTGAATGTAACTAATAAAATATTACGATCCATGAAATATTGTGGTCCGGCGAAGTTTTTGCTTTGACCAGAGAGCGCATAAAAACCGCCCGGATGTATAAATACAATAACCGGCTTCTTCACATTCGGTTCTTTTTCGGTGGGCAAATCACGTGTGTAGATGTTGACACGCAGACAATCCTCCGCCACATCGTCGCTGTAAAGTCCAGGCTGTGGACAACGCGGTCCGTCGAAAGTCGCATCGAAGATGTCAAACCACTGATCCACCGGTTCGGGTGGTTTGAAGCGCAATGCACCCACGGGCGGCTTGGCGTATGGTATGCCACGGAATGCATAGAAATTCCGACCGGCTTGCGAGGGCAACAGTGTGCCACGTATTTTACCCAACGCTGTGGTCAACACCATATCCGATAGCTCTCGGTCGAGTCCCTCTGCTGTGCTGTTATCCTCACCATGGACGCCAGTTGCACGCGCCAGCAGTGCGAGCAAACAGAACGCGGTCACACTGCGCATGCAAAATAAAATCCACATTGCAACGCTGTGGAAAGTTCCACAAAACTGTGGCCAATCCCTGGCTGCATGCGCCTTTTATAGGTGCCACGCCGCCAGTGGGCATTTGATTTCGTTGCACTTTGCAAATTGATTATCATTGCCAACTGCGTGGGTGAAATTTTACAAATGATCTGCGCCATCCAGGGAATGTCCGTTGACCACACGCATGCATTCGTCGAGTTTGGGAGTGTTCTAATGGCTCAGCGCACTCTCTGTTGCAAATGTGGCAGGTAAGTTCTTGTTAATGTGCATTGCCGAAGTGGCAGACGCATCACGTACGTGTGTTGTGAAATTAATGAAATCACCATTAACCGGGTCAACTGTGAACATTCGCAATTTCAATTCGTGACAGTGTAAAGTACTACAGTCTAAGTTGATAAGGAAGAAGAAGGAGAATTTTTAGTTTTTTCTTTTAATATTGCAAAATGTAGAATATAAAATTGAAACAATATTGAATTAATTTTGCCAATTAAAGATACAACCCTTTTGGTATTCTTCTCTGAGGTGAGATTTTCTGAAAATTTTATCAATTAATGAAAATCCAGGAAGTCTTAAGTTAACTTCTTCACGTTAAGGAGTTTTGAAATCCTCTTGTTCATCCAAAAATTTGAAGATCTTCCTGACTATAAGAGAACCTCATGAATCCATTGACATAACAATATAGCAGTTTGTATGTATGTAATTGGCGTTGAACCGTTTAGCCGGTTATAGCCGAATCGATGAGAGCGCGCCACTCCTCTCTTTCCATCGCTGTTTGGCGCCAGTTGGAGATTCCAAGTGTAACCAGGTCCTTCCCAATCATGACGGAGCTTTTGGTGTTTCTCAACGTCAACTACGCTTTGTTGTTCTTCAGGTAATTGCTATTCGAATTTCGGGTAATGGAACATCTGTTCCATCGTCATCGATTGGGGAATCGGGTTCACCATCTCCTGGTGTTGTACTTTCACTGCCATTCAGCAGGTCGGAGAAGTGTTCCCTCCATAATCCCAGTATGCCTTGGACATCGGTTACCAGATTACCACCTTGGTCTCTACATGCGGATGCTCCGGTCTTGAAACCTTCGTTAAGTCGCTTCATTTTTTCATAAAATTTTCGAGCATTACCTCTGTCTGCCAGCTTTCGTACTCACGCATTTCGGCCTCTCTCTTTTTTGTCTGCAGATGCGTCTCGCTTCCCTCTTCAGCTCTCGGTATCTATCCCATCCCGCACGTGTTGTGGTCGTTTTCAACGTTGTGAGGTAAGCAGTCTGTTGTCTCTCCGCTGGGAGAAGGCAATCCTCATCGTACCAGTTTGTTTTAATATAGCAGTTTAGTGTAGCAAAATTTCAGTCCTTATAAATACACTTATAGCGTTTTCTTTTCTCAAAAAAATGTAACATGTATTCTGCTCTGTATTCGGATTTTCAAATTGTGGATGAGAGTTGACTAGCATAATAGGAAGACATTTCTCTGTTCTTTTATCACGTAAAGAATGGAAAACATTCAAAAAGGTAGTACAGCATTTGTATAATATTAAAATATAAAAAGGCAGCATTTTCATCAAGAAAAGAAAACGCTATTAGTTAAACCCCTCTATGGTCGGTTTTCTTAGAGAAGTGAAGATTTCTGCCTTTCATAACCGATCGGCCTTAAATACCTTCTTTTAACCCTGGAAGGTCATCGCTATTTTTAAAAAGTTGAGGTCATCCTCGTCGATTCGACGACGGCATTACTCAAAGTCCTTAATATTTTATCCTACCTATCAAAACCTACTAAAATCAATATATTCACATTACCTGGTTTATATATCTTCTAAATAAAACAATATCAAACAGTTTTTCTTAAATCTTTTATTAAATAAATAAAATTTTCACAGCCCTGATTCATTCGGCTTTTGTACAAAATAAACACTCGCGTCGTCGAAACGACGAGGCATGACTTTCCAGAGTTAATAAGAGTTATTCTTTCATTGACTCATTATAGACATATTCATAATTAGATGGATTAAAACTTTAAGTCATAATTAAGGTGGTGCTATATAAAAAAAAAAAAAAACAAATCCTTCCTGGAACTCCAAAACCACACTTATTTAGTCTTATCATCAGTGTATATATCTAATGAGTTGAATGCAACACAATGAAGAGTGCATGAAAGTGTCGGAATTCAACTTAAATATCCACCCTTTTGATGTTCTTTTACTTCTTCTTTTTTATTTTTTTCTTTTTTTTGTGCTTTTTAACGAAACTCAAGAGGCGGCATTATCTGTTTAATCAAAAGAACAACCGAACTACGCTGCTTAAATCTTAAATATACACCAATTTAGTGTGAAATCCGACAAATCAACTCAGGTAAATTATGCGTCAATTGTTTGCAACCAAAGGCAGAAGAATACGCATAAGAATATTAGGGCTATAAGCAGCTAAGAAAAGAAAAAAACTTTTGTGTTTGGCGCATGAAAGATTGAGTGTAGTTCTTTTCTGAATAAAAATAAAAATACAAGTGACAACCAGAAGGTAAGCATATAAAAAGCCACTCAGGTGGACTCAGCATAAACTGATGTTTTCAACATTCATATAATTCAACAATAGAATGGGCTCCAATTGTAGGCAGCTTTGCTCCTTTACGTGTTAAGAAGGTTTAAGTGTTTGAAAGGAAGTTTAACACATTGGTTCCAAGAAACAATATATGTGTTTGCCTAATTATTAGCTTGTGTAATTTTTGTTTTGGACCAGAGCAAAGCTTGAACCCTGTGTCACAGTGGGGTACTTTTTCGAGTATTTGCAAAAAGCGTATATTCTTTGATTTATAGTAACAGTGGTGTTGTGGGGAAGCAGGTTTTCATATATATTATAGATTCGATTTCAGAACATACAGAAATTATAATAAAAATTCTTTTTACCAAAGACACTAAAAGCGAGTCAGATCGAGACCTGACATTTGTCATTTTTATTAAGCACATTTTTGTAGAGCTAGCTTTCAATGGCTAACTTGAGTTCTAGAGAAGTGCTTATATGAAACCGGGCCAGAAAAGTACTTACTCTACAAGAAAAGAGCAAAAAAAAGCGGTTTAATTTTGATTATAGTCTCTTTTTTGATCCCTTCACTTCATCTTTTGATGTTCTAACTGCAGTAACACGTCTAAACTATAAATTTTCTGGAGGTTACGGTGTCGGGTTTAATCTCCTCATTATACTGGCTCGAAATTTTTTACAATAGTCCTCTACTAATTAGAGTATATTACTCTTACGGTGGGGTAATCATCTTGTCGGAACGCCCTCGTAGGTTAGGTTATGTTGTATGCGGTAGTTCGAAAATGTGAGATCCGAAATCTTTGTCTTGAGTTCGTAAAGGCAGAAAATTCCAGAAGAAAATGATGAGATGATTCCACCTCGTCCTCCTCCAGGCAGCTGTTATAGCTCGCAACCGGTAAGATTTTTAACCTAACAGCGAGGATCCCAATTAGAACTCCTACAACTAAGGAGATGTAAACTTTAACTTTAAAGACGGCTAAGAGCTCGATAGACTTCTTGCGATTCAATTGAGGCCTGAAGGGTCTGACAACTACGCAAGTGCTAGGGACTAACCAGTGCTTGACCAGCTCAGCTGATAACGGTGCTCCTACATGTTACCATGTTACTATGAATGAAACTGACATATCTGGTCTTGCAAGTTCATTAGCCTTACAATTTCCCACGATTTCGTTGTGGCCATGAACTATGCCACTGATAGTGATCAAAAGCATTCCTTAACCAGCCTTGAGCGCATAGTGTATAGCCGCTCTTCTATAAGAGTGAATTGTCACCTCTCTAAAGCTAGGTCATGTAGTAATTATAAATTCACGCTTTTCGCCTCAGTGCGTCTCGGTAAACACCTCCACTAAATAACAGTAGTAATTCAAGGCAGTAAACCATCGATCCACCAGTAGCGTCACACTGTACCCTTTAAGTGTTGGCATTTTGTAGTGCAAACAAGACAAACGACCAGCGATATTTATATGTTCAAAGGAAATGATGACGATGATTATTAATGCGCGCTTTGAGCCCCATAATTTACAAAAGCACAACAATTCTTCATGCGCGCGCAGATGAATAAGGATAATTGTAGGACTGAGAAGGTGTGACGGAAGGTTAGCCGCGCATTGAATGTGGTATGTAACTGTGAATGCGATTGTGTGATAATCCTGTGCGGCACAGAACGCGGCATAAGTGTACGATGTGGCTGCCAGTAGACTGTAGACTGTAGGCGTTCTGGCTGCCATATGTTGCGGCGTGTAAATTGCCGACATAAAACATGAAAAATAATGAAACTGCTGCTGAAGGCAGCACGAGCATTGCGAATCTGAGGATAATCATTAAATATTTGACAAATTGCTTGTCGTTTCGCGCTGCCTCGCTGCTGCTGCGGCGCAACAGCCAAATTGGCATAACAATGTGAAAAATTTAATCATTTATTGTATTTAATTCGCATTGTTTTTGTTTCTATTTTTGTTTCGGCTGCACGCATGCGCTGTGTATGTAATTACTGTCAAGGCAGGTGTTGCCGCTGCAATTACAACAATAACAAGCAACCGTGGCACTCGGTTGAGTGCTAGCACGAGAGACAGCGGACAGCGACAGCGACAGCAATGCGGTCACACATTTTCAACATTTCCGATTCATATCGAAGCGCTTAATTGAATCATGCAACAAGCGGGCAATGCCAACAATAACAACAACAACTATATTTGCCGAGTAATTGAGTAGAAAAACACAAAGTACACACACACAGAGACTGATCGGCAATCGAATGCGCGTTAGCAACAGTCATCAAGCTGAGCAACTGGGCAGTGACAAGCGTTCTGACACACCTCCCAATAGAATTTTACACCGCAATCAGCTGACGTTGCCAACAACAACAACAAAATGTTGTAACAACAGCAACAACAATTGTGATTGCTGCAACATATATATTTACCGTTGCGATTGCTGATAGTTGAGCTTGAGTTTGCGCAAACAAATCGCACGATTGACGGCAAATATGCTATTAAAGCGCCAGCGAATGGACGGACAGACGAATGGACTGACTGTCAGTCCGTGCTGTGATTCATATCGTTGCAATAAAGGCGTGGCAAGTAAATACCAACAATTGCCGCACAAACAATAACCGTAAATGCTTAGCTACACTGACAGCAATAACGAAAACAAAAACAACAACCACAACATTAATACAATAACAACACTGAGCACAGCATATCGCACCAACAATTTTTGGTGGACAAAAGTGCATTTAAATCACTGTCAAACGGTTGCAAATGTTTTCAACAATTGCCAAACTGAGCAACACATTTGCTATGCCTTCAAGCGCTGGTTGTTGTTGCTGTTTATTTTTTTTTTCGGTACGCACACATATGCATATGCAGTGGCATGCATGTACTTCTGATTGCATTGCATATGCCTTCGCCTGTCCCACATTGTGACTTGCCACAATTACGTGTCTCACCGAATTTGTTTAGATGCCCATTGGCAATTTTATGAGCCGATGAATTATTGTAACGACTCTGAGCCACTCAAATTGGTGCGCCTTTAGCATAGTGCCATGCGCTTCGCATATGTGTATGCATGTGTGTGTTAACAGAAAGAGATAGTTGGCGGCGTTTTTATGCACATTCGTCACATAAATTTTGTTTTTGTTATTCACAAACGAAACACTCGTACTGATTGTTATTTATAGCAGCGCTGACCTTAAAATTTTCTATGTGTGAAATTTAATAGCCTATCTACCTTTTTATTACAGAAAATTCGTAAATAATGTGGAAAGTTGTGCGTTTGCTATGAAATTTCTCTTACATCAATATTTATCGCAGAGTTAATACAAGTGTTTTAAGGGCAGTGCAGCATATAAAAGACTTAAGACACGAACTTGCTCAATCAATAATGCATTGAAGTTTATATTGAAACAAAAATGTTGCCGGGTGAAACATGTTTGGACAAAAGCTAGTTACTATATATATTATATGATATATTATTTAATTAAATGAAAAAATAATAATTTTGGATCTAAAAAATAGTAAATGAGCGGAACTGGTTTTTCTATATTGGTATTGATATTCCATTGAAATTTGAGCCAGAAATTTTAATCCAAAATAGTGTTGTTGACATTAGAAGGACAGCATATGATTTTAAGATCTCTAATAAATCGACTCAACATGATTTGGTTGACAACTTCAACATAAGCTGCTTTACAAATTGAAATATAGTAGAATTTGAGCAAAAAGATTCCAATGAATGCAGTTGGAGACTGCAGAGTTTATCGAAACTGCTATAGAATATAGAGAATGAAAATATATTAAAATTTGTTTTGAAACAAAAAAATTAAATTAATTTCAAGTTAACCCGCTGCTCAATGCTCTCTACGTCACTTTGAAAAGGTCCAATAAGATACCATTTATCAATGCCAAATGGGCTATGAGGAATACAACTATGCCTTTTTAAGGCTTTCACGTACAACAATTTGACAAAAGAGTTAATTTTTGTGATTACAAAACTAATGAATTTGTTAGACTTTTTGCAACACGGAACATGAGTCAGCACTCATGCTTCTTATTAGTCAGATTTGATGTTAAATTCTGGTTCCTAAAACTCAAATATCTGTTTCAAGGAAGGCTTCAAATTTCAAGTGAGGCTACAAAAAAGAATTTGGTTGAGAAACTAAAGGTAATTGAGCTAATTTGCAGAAGAGTAGAAATATGATTTTTTTTTAATTCTAGAGGGTGTTATTTAAATCGACAGACTATACTTCAACATATTGAATGCCGCGAAAAATGTCGATAAAAAATTAATAATTTCTGATTTTAATGTCTGATTATTATTAATTATTGTTTATAATGAAATTTACCAAATTTTTGTCTCTTCAACGTACAACTCACCAACAGATGGCGTTCTAACAGTGTTGCATGAAGAAATCTCGTTTAGATAAAATTGCAATTTACACCTTAAGTGGTTAAGAGTACTCAGAGACACGAGAAAACTACATAAGAAACTATATGGCATTATTAAACAATGTTTTGACTTGTAGTCACAAAAATAAAAAAAAGAGAGGAAGGGCTAAGTTCAGGTGTAACCGAACATTTTATACTCTCGCAATTTATTTATTTAACTTAATTAATATTATATAATACAAAATTTGACCCACATATTCGTCATATATATTGTCCATTGAAAGTTGGAAACCATAATATTAGGTTAGAAGCACCGGGGTCCTCGTGTTCGATATATAGGGCCTTAAAAACCTATGATCCGATTTCGGGGATTTTTAGAATGGGGCTGCCACACTATAAACATAGTATTTGTGCAAAGTTCTGCATCGATATCTTCACCAGTGCTTACTTTATATATTGTAAAGTAAAAGATTCAGATCGTCCTCAAAGTTCTGGTATATAGGAAGTAGGCGTGGATGTGAAGCAATTTGGCCTATTTTCACAACATATCACTGGGATGTAGGAAACTATTACAAACCAAGTTTCATTGAAATCGGTCGAGTAGTTCCTGAGATATAGTTTTTGACCCATAAGTGGGCGACGCCACGCCCATTTTCCATTTTGTAAAAAAATCTGAGTGTAGATTCCATGTGCCATTTCTTATGTGAAATTTAATGTTTCTGACGTTTTTCGTTAGTGAGTTAACCCACTTTTAGTAATTTTCAACCTAACCTTTGTATGGGAGGTGGGTGTGGTTATTACCCAATTTCTTTCATTTTTGGACTGTATTAAGAAGTGGCTAAAAAAAAACAAATGCAGAAAGTTTGGTTTATGTAGCTCTATTGGTTTGCGAGATATGTACAAAAAACCTATTCGGGGGGCGGGGCCACGCCCACTTCTCCTTGCGATGACCATCAAAAGTCCTTGTAGATTCATCAAAAATCAATCGGATAAGAAAAATTATTTTTATTATACAAATAGATAATCCTAGGTCGGATCGAAGCTTTTTTCTGTTTTTCAAAAATTGACAAAATGGCAGCCTCAAGAATTTTTTTTGCATTTTCGGGAAAAAATCGACAGTTAATTGATCTTACAAAATCGATATTAAAAAAAAATGTTTTGATTCGGCCCAGGATAATTATGTATTCTAAAAACTGTAGAAATTTCATTAAAACCTAC
The DNA here is from genome assembly GCF_028554725.1 of Zeugodacus cucurbitae. Taxonomy (NCBI): domain Eukaryota; kingdom Metazoa; phylum Arthropoda; class Insecta; order Diptera; family Tephritidae; genus Zeugodacus; species Zeugodacus cucurbitae. The sequence goes on along the minus strand of NC_071669.1, from coordinate 62,170,010 downwards.
TGAACGGTTTTCGAGTTACAGTTGGAGTCCCCGAGCACTCTTTGTTATTTGTCGAATGACTCGAAAAGTAAATATCGGATCAACTTCAAATTTTCAGAGAATATTTTTAAGACTTAACGAAAATGCAAAAAAAATATTGATTTTTTGAAAATCCTGACTACCCCTAACCCCTTAAGCGATAAGAAAACGGGAAGGCCATAAGGCAGTACTGCAAAATGCAAAGCAAAAAAAGCAAAAATTTAAAATTTCTGATTTTTATTTATTTTATGTCACAAATGCACTCGCATTTTAAATTTAGTGCTCAATTCATTTGCAACCAACTTGACTTATAACACCTTCAAATGTTCACTAAATGGCTATTAAAATGTACTTACATTTAAATAATTAATTAAACCATGCATAGTAATTTCACACAGCACAGAGAACAGCAGCATAGCATAGCTGCAACGAACACCATCTGCATCTGCAGAGGTGTGCAAGTGGGATTGCGTGCTAGCAGCGAGTTAACTTTAATGGCACTTAAAACAGCCACTAAATTCTGCTTGTGGCACGTAAATCAAATGTGCGAAATTTCACATTCCAAAGCGATTCGAATCGGCGACGATGCCATTTGCAGTGCAACTGTCTGCCTACCTACCTCCTACCTACCTATCCAAGTAAGTTCGAGTTTGGCAGTGGTGCGCGACAGTGTCATTAATGGAATTCGTTCACGCTTGCTAACCGCGCACTCGCTGCTGCGCCGATTATTTGCACCAATGACTTCAAAATTTACAACTGATTTGCAAGTAAAAGATTTATGGCGATTTGTATAATTACTACAGCACCAATACATGGAAGCTTAAATATGAGTATGTGTGTGTGTGTGTGTGTGTTGTGAGTGCGGTGGCACATACGGCGGCAACAACTTGCAACAGTTTACACAATTTTGTAATTTATTGAGTTGCAACTGAAATCGAAATGAATATCATTAAAAAAATCGACGTGTGAGCTAAAAAAATATTAAAAATAAAAATTAAATAAAAATTAATTTTTTTGGTATTTAAAATATAAATAAAATAAAATATACTAAAACAAGTAAGGAAAGGCTAAGTTCGGGTGCAACCGAACATTTTATACTCTCGCAATTTATTGATGTAATTTTAGAAAGATAACACAATTCGACCCATATATAAAGTTCAATAGAATATCGAAAGTCATCATAAATAGTATATGGGGACTGAGGTAATTCCTAAACCGATTTGACTCGTTTTCACCACCAAGATATAATATATCGAAGACTATACGCTTACTTAATTTTATATTACCTATAATTAGGTATATGGGATCTGGGGGAAGTTATTATCCGATTTTAACCATTTTTGGTACAGAGATAAACTGTTATTAGAAAAATATTCAGAGGGAACGAATTACATTAAAATATCTGAGAGATTTACCTATATTTTCGGTGAAAAATTATTCTTAGGCACCAAGTTCTTCATGTTCGATATCAGGGGCCCTGAAAAGTCATCTGTCCAGTCAGTCCGATTTTGACAATTTTTCCCACTAGTTATGTCACAGCTCAAATACAGCATTTGTGTAAAGTTTTATTCCCATATCTTTATTGGTTCTTAATGTATATATATTATAAAGTGGACGAATAAGAAGAATTCAAATTTGAGTTATTTGGGAAGTAGGCGTAGTTGTGAACCGATTTCGCCCGTGTCATCAGGATATCAAGATAGTGTTATATACCGAATTTCATTGAAATCGGTCGAGTAGTTCTTGAGATATGGTTTTTGACCCATAAGTGGGCGATGCCACGCCCATTTTTCATTTTGTAAAAAATCTGAGTGCAGCTTCTTTCCGATATTTCTTCTTCTTCTATTTAGTGTTTCTGACGTTTTTCGTTAGTGAGTTAACCCACTTTTAGTAATTTTCAACCGAACCTTTGTATGGGAGGTGGGCGTTGTTATTATCCGATTTCTTTCATTTTTTGGACTGTATAAGGAAATGGCTTAAAGAAACGACTGCAGAAAATTTGGTTTATATAGATTTATTGGTTAGCGAGTTATATACAAAAAACCTATTCGGGGGCGGGGTCACGCCCACTTAAAAAAAAAAAATTACATCCAAATGTAAAAATAATTTTTTTGGCTTTCTAAAATATTCTTTTAAATTGTTGTTGTTGTTGTTGCGCTTGCGTGTTGCTGCTGATAAGCATCACAGGGCTGCGTTCTTCACCCCACTGTTACTCTCATAACATAGTTGTTAGTTTAGAAGCTTGTGACCATGTTCAGCAGCTACAACAACAACTATAAATATATTAAAATTTTTTGGAATTTCAATTTGTTGCTAAAATGCATTCTGCTGCCTTTGCTTCATTTTATAAGAGAATTAGCGAATTCCAAACTAATCCAATAAAAAATCTGTTGCTGACGTAAATTTGTATAATTCCAAACAACATATATACATACAGATATATATTTGTTGTTATTGTTGTTAATATGCATGTGAGCCATTTCGTTGTTCGCACATTTGGTCTTATCTAACGGCACACATCAGCAATATATGCATTCTATACACACATACATATACTCAAACATAGTTGTTGTTACTGTTGTGCGCCTGCAATTCATCTTCGGCTCGTTATTCCATTTAAATTTTTTTCGTTTTTTTTTCTTTTTTCGTCTTCGAATGAGTTAAATCATTGATTTGCCGGCGCGATTTCAATTCCACTTCGACGCCAACTTTGCATAATTAATTTCATTTGCACATGCAACGAACACAGAGCGCCTCCAAACTGCTGCAAATGGTGAAGTGTTAATAATGCAGCTGCGCATGCGCAATGCGAGTACGCCTCACCAAGCGCTTTGCTCACCCACCAAAGGCTGGCGCATTGATTGTTGTTGTTGTTTTCGACTGCCAAACACTCGAGCAACACTTGCCCGTTGTTGGTTGCTCGTTCTTTGTTGTTGTTGTTGTTGTTGTTGTTGTCATTTCAAGATGTCGTGCTCGTGATTTGTTTTGAGAAATGTTGGCAATTTTTCTCTTTCGACTCACTTCAAATTTAAATAAATTAAACAAATTTGTGTTTTGATTAATTCGTTGTTGCTGTTGTGATTCATTGATCGAGTGTTCAGGTGCGTGCGATTTGTTCGCATATCGTATGGCATAAGGCATTCGCACGACTGTTGGTGCTGATGTGAAGTGATTTTTCAAAGCACATAAGTGCATTTTGTTAGAGTTTGATTAAAGGTTGGTGCGAAAATTTGTTGAGAAAAATATAGTTGAGGATTTTGAAATTTAGAAGATTATAAAGTTAGAAGAGCAAATATGATAGCTAATAAGGGCTTATATTCTTGATAGACTTAACAATTTTGGTCTAAATTGTCGATATAAATTTCTTTGCTCTGGCCACCTTGATCGAGATACACAAATAAAAGAGATTAGATGTACGTAATATCATTATATTTATTCGAACCAGTGTTTGATCCCTCTGACCAGCATAAAAATTTATATCCAGTACGGGTAGCTCCAGTTGAATTTCTAGTATAAGAAAAATGCCCTTTTATCGATTTACAGCCTTTGGAATTCTTCTTTTGTAGCACAATACTAAGTAGCACACCGCAAATAAGAGGATAAGCCCGGTGCTCGACACTTGGAGCAGATTCTTAAGAACCGATTATATTATATACAATAAGTAGTGTACGGGACTCGTATGGGACCAATTGATTGATTATTTCAGGCAATTTTTTATAAGAAAGAATGATATATGAATAAAAAGTGTTTGAAGACACTTTTAGTCGCTTTGGAACAGTTTTCTAAATTTGTTTCAACTTTCAATGAACTCCGAACAGACTTTTTTAAATTTTTCAGATGCAATGATGCTGAAGTATATTGAGAAACACCCAACATTGCTTTAGATTGCGAAGGAACATGTTGTCCTTACATTGATATGGTATAGATATTCGAGTTATTTAGCGTATAGGTTAGGTTAGGTTAGGTTAGGTTGAAATGGTGACCTTCGCAATAAGACTTACTTGAAAAGCTGTAGGCATCGGTTCATTATGATGTAAAACGGCTCCTAGCTATAGATCGTGAAATGAAAGTGTGTATGTAATTGGCGTATGAGTATATATCGTAAAATACCCTTATATTATTGCCCGAGCTCTTTGAGCCTGTCATACATTTGCTAAGGTGAATAATATTTATTCCAGTCAATGCGTTAGGTTTGCCGAAGGAATGAGTATGGGGATCTTTCAGGCTTGCGAAAATTAGACAGTATAGCGGAAATTGATCCTATGTTTCCACATCGCTTTCCTCTATTGCTTTTTCATCCAACAGGAGTCCCAACCTTCCCGCATCTATTGCATAATGTCACAGCGGCAAGGTTAATCATTCTAAGAACAAGTAGTTCAGTGAACCTCCTGCGATCTGCTCAAGGCCAAAAGGGCATCGTTAGTCGAGCTCGCGAGAGGTCCTTTGATCCAGCGCTAGAACACAAGACGACAACTGGACACTACCCCGTTCACAGCCTGATGAAATGGGGCCATGGGTGCCGTTTCTTGCAACTCATCCGCTCTGCAGTTCCCAGGGGTTTCGTTGAATGTGTTATCGTACAATACAATTTGAGTATGTGCCCCCACGATGCCTCAAACATAGAACCCACTAGACGGCGATTTAACACGAGCTTACGACGACCGCCTTCCATAACCATTCTTTCTTATCACAACAACTCTCTGCTCCATTTAATAAAGTGATTTAAGGCTAAATAAGCTTTACACAGAAAATAATAATTTTCACCTTACTTTAAGCAAGCATCATGAATCAATTGTAATAATTTATTTAAATGGCGTCATTTAACAAATTCATTTGCCATTTGCAAACCAACAATTTGCATCAACAAGCAACATGTTTTATAGGCCAATAAAGGCCGCTCGGATTTCAAGTCAAACACTGCGCGACTGTCTAAGCTGCCAGTGAGGCGAGAGCACGCCAGGCGCCGTCACATGGGCACGAGTAAATGCTACCATGCCACCACCGAACACCACCGAAAGCTTTCAAATGGGCCGCGCTAATACATAAATTAGTGGCAAAAGCAGCAAATGTGATTAAAAACCAATTGGCGGCGCATAAAATCAGAGCAGGCAGCGGCAGCAAGAAGCCACAGTACCACGGCCAAAGAAAAAGTGCGAATAACTATGTATGCAGGTCTAAGAGCGTATAGATTGGATTGGCTGCGTCGTGCAATTGCTGCAGGAAGACAAGTAAGCTAACAGACGAGTATGCGCGTATGTTTGTATATGCTCCCGGGTCTCTGGGTGCACACGAGTTGTTAGGCTGCCAGTTTGTTGGTGCGCATGCGCGCTCACTGGAAAGATTTGTGGCCTGACAGGTGAAAATAATAGACCGACGCTTTAAATTATCGTGCTGCAGTGTGTAAGGCAATGGAGTGTTAGAGCTAGAGCGGGAAGCTGGCTGGCTGATTGCGAGCAAAAAATAGAGAGGAGATCGAGAGGCGGGGATTACAGCATTTGTGTGCGGATTAGTGAAGAGCTAAAGGTGAGCGGGATTGGGTGGGTAGTTGGGTAGTTGGGTAGGGATCTGGGTTATAGACCGAACAGAGGGGCGGCAAGTCAAGCTACTGTGCAGCAAACAGCTGCGGGAGCTTCTAAGTTGGTAAAAGCCGAGAGTCTAGTATTATGTGCAGATGTCTCTTGCCAATCCGACTGTTTGTCTGTTTGTCATGGAGAAATAAATGGATTTACATTTGCGGAAATTATAAAACGATTTGTTTCAATACCATTTGAAAAGCCAAACAAGCAACAACAACAACAGCAAAGTGTGAAGTGCAGCAGCTGCAAATACATTTACGACCCGCCTCGGCATATCGGCCGCGTCCGCCGCTGATGTATGTGATTTTCGAACGCTTATTTGTGGCAAGTATGTACTTACATAGACGGATACTTAGCACATGCATTTAGCACACACTGATTTCGCCGACGCCGTTCCGCAACTTAACGCCACATTCCACGACGCTCGTCGGCCTACCGCATACCGTCGCGTTCGTCTGCAACATGTTAAGTAATCAATTGCCATGAATTCCAGCATTTGGCAGTCAATATTTGTTGCCGCCATGCAAGTGGCAAAGCAAATGCTTGCCGGTGTGGCAATGGCCGTAACAATGCCGGTAACACTTGCAACAACGATGATGAGGACGACAACAACAACGAGGCTGATGACACGTCAGAGACGCCATCAACGCCGACGGCAATGTTTTATTGCTGCATTGCCAATATGGTTTTGTTGTTGCTTTATTTGTTTGCATTCGCTGTGGCTTCGGTGCCACTTGTGGCAGAGTCATCTGTCTCCTATCACGCGGCCGCTGTGTGTGTTTGCGCACACGTGTGCTCAACAGCGCTTTTATTGTTGTTGTAGTCGGTCTTAATATGCTTCTTGGCACTTTTGTTTGTTGTTTTCGGTACGTGCACTTCCTTTAGTCACCGAGCAATTGCTGTGTGAGTTTATTTCGTTTAATTTGTGCTGCTTGCAACTTTTTCCGCGCAACTGCACGTGTAACATTTCTTCGGTCTACAGTTTGCAACTTTTTTCCGCTCGGCTCCTGTCATTATTGTTTCGGCATCGTCGTCGTCGTAGTCGCTGCGTTGCAAGTGTCCCGCAGCATAATGCGCTTAATAAACCATGAATCACTGTCCGTTGTCGGGACATGCCAGCGCACTGATGTCGGAATTCAGTTACGGTGGACTGAAGTTCGCATTCCCATGAACTAATTTTTTTGTAAATATCCCAATTTTAATTCCTGCCTAAAGTTGAGCGGACTCTGAAGAAGCCTTGATAATCATTTCTTATATCCATTACTTTATCCAACATGGTCCCGAAAGTCGGACTCGTGGTGAGTCAGTTTAGTTTTATATCTACTAGCCTGATGCGAATTCTCAGATTGCAACCTAGAACAACGCTTTCGCTTTAAAAAAATCACCCTCCTACGAAGGGTCTAATCAAAATACATCGCATCTTGTGGTAATAATCCGAATTTGAAATCGTTGAGAAGTATGGATCATCAGAGATTCTGAAATTTATTAATCCTGTCTGAAAAATAATTTCGGAAGATCTGCAATAGCTTACTAATGCACTTTCAACCAAATTGACAGTGGATTATCCTTTCTCGTGGTGGAAGAGAGATCCGATGCTAAATCGGCTGAATAATTCCCCACAATCGAGCTCTGTGACCGTTTTGGCTTTGAATCACAGAAACTAAAAGAATTCATCTTCTTTGGAGCCAGTTCGAGAGGCGAAGTCCAACGGTTCGACTGTTTCTTTCTATCCTGTGTGCTATCATGTTAATGTTGATCCATGATTAATTGACCGTTGTTGAATGATGAAGAAACGATTTTAGAACGTGGACTTCTATAGAAACGGGGTATCTGGGCATGGCTTATCAGAAAGGCGATCACGTTGAAATTCGTTAAACAAATTTTTGCCGTTCGTCGGAGGGAAAAGAAATGTCATTGAATGGACGCCCCAACGCTATTTGATTCCACTGCGCCATTTCCCCACCAAAAACAAAAACGAATCATCGGAGAAGGTCTTGAAATAAATATAATGGTGGTTGGTTGGTTGGTTGGTTGAAAACGAAGGCGAAGTGAGCCTGACCGCAAGCGGCCGCACTTAGGCCATCATTAGACCCATTGTGCTGCCCGAAGGAACCCTGAAAAGTAACACCTGAACAACTCGGTAAATTTAACGAAGCTTCTGAGAGTTTTCCATCCCAGCTGCCCAGAATTCTCTTAGGTTAGAGTATTGGGACCCATGGAAGATATCTCTTCTTAACCGACAGAAGGCTGGACATTCGCAAAGATAATGCTTTAGTGTCTCGTCATCGTCATTAGTTAATCGAACTCGATGTCATTGAGCTATACTTCAAAACACCAGCTCCAAGAAAGTAAAAAAAAATTAATGTAAATAGTTGCCTCGTATTAACTTCAATTTTCGTCACACTGCGACACTGTCAAAGTCGACAACCCGGATTTATGGTCTTAACCCGACGCGACAAAAGCTTCAAGCAACATTGATTTTGTCACGACCGGTAATAAGCTGAAACACGTGGAACGCAATTGCAACAATGATGCCAACACATACATAACCTAAAATGCACCGATTCACAAATCGACGAATCTTGGAGTTGGGTCCTGCGTTGCACGGACACTATCGCTCTTCGTTACACGTTACACACGCTCACTGCCTTCGCGTGTTCGGCTCACCTTTGGCCCTAAACGTCTGCCACATTTTGCCCTTTGCGAGGTCTGATTTCATGGTGCGCGTGTACTGAAATTATACATCTCCGTAATAATTACTGTAAACGTTCGCTGTTGTTGTATTTGCGTGTAATCGGCAACAACAACAATGCGCCCAATTTAATGCCGCGCATCGTAATGCAATACGAGTACATACGAGTATTGAATGGAGTCAAATCGAGTCAAGTCCAGTCAAGTGAAGTGAAGTCGTGGACGTGGTGATGCGCCCATGTTGCAAGTGTACATGCAGCTATGTGTGTTTGTTCACATTTATTCCCAAGTGCTAAAGAACCCTTTTTTAGTTTCTGCCGCTGCGCGCTATCTTTGTTGGCATTGCTGCTTCCAGCGTTGTCCAAACAAAATGTTCGCCACATTGCCACAACGTCGACGCCGTCGTTTATGTTGTTGTTGCTGGTACATGTTATTGTTGTGACTCCTCTTACCGACTTCTAGCTCAGCTATAGTCTGGCCCTGCAACAGTCGTTGTTGTTGTTGCAATATTGTCAATATTGTGGTTGTTGTCGACGCGGTTGGCTGTTTGGTACGTGAGGCTATCAACATTCTCAGGTGCGCCAAGTGTTTTTTAACCCTGTTGCCCCATAATTCTGAGGTAAAAGGCAGCGCCCGAGCTCCATCTCCAAGCATTTACACACATTAGTATATTTGCTTTACTCCTTTTATTTACCTGCACTTTTGTTTTTGTTTTGCTTCCCGCCAATTGGTATGACCGTTGTTGCGCTGCCAAGTCAATATCGCTAACGTCATCGACAACGGCAACGTTTGGTTTATTACCGCCACAGCGCAACACGGCTCGGCTCAGCTCAGCTTGGTTAGTTGGACTGGACTTGGTTCGGCGTGGCTTGGCAGCGCGCGTCTTGAATTGACTTGACTCTTTCGCCCATTTGTGGTCTTTGTCAAGGGCAAAGCCACAGCCACTTGAAACTGCTTGCGTCGCAACAATGCCAACAACACGGCCGCTGACAATATCAATACCTTCATTTGGCATCAAGAGCAGAGCTTCGCTGTCAAGTGTTGACCATAGAAAAAATAAATTTCTCACGATCCATGCAGGGACACATAATAAATAAAATAAGTACGCGTCGCGCCAATGGTTTCTGTGTGGTTACGTGATTATTCCAAACATGTGTACTTTCCTCCTTTTTCTTCAAATCAATTTCAGTAAATTGCGCAGTAGTTGAGTTCCTTTATTTTATTATATTTTATTACAATAAATAATCTGCTTTATACTAGTACAGCTAGACATTGGTTTTAAAAAATGATTAATGTGGAAAAATGGTTTACACTTTCACTTGACTTTAATCTGTATTTTGTATAAAGGTATTGCCAAGTACTTTGAAAATGTTGATCTATTCTAATGAGCATCTGAAACTAATTATGGGCTAACTAAAATTACGTTTGCAGGCTTTTAGTGTATTCTCAAGAGGTTATGTTAGGTTCAAAGGCTGTCCCTTGCGCTGTCGCGTCGGATACCACTTGGACAGTTGAAGAAGCCGGTCCATTGTGATGCTTATTGCCATGACACTTTAAATATATTTTTAATAACATTTACCAATTGGCGTTATCGACGAATCTGCTAACGATTCCGGTAGTCATACCCTATTAATAATTTAGAAAACATAAAAATTTTCCCTTTTTAAGCATGACATATATCCGATATCCGCTGTTATGAGTTCGCATTTTGTTCTCTTTGGTCTACATATCAGCTAATCTCTTGTTGCGCTGTCCAATTTGGGACTAGACCTATAGTAGATTGTTCTACTGATACTGATAGGTCTAACATTTGTACTCGTAAATCTGAAGTTAATCAATTCAAGAGATGCTTAAAATTGAATCTTTATTTTTACAGGGATCCAGACCAGATTTATTTTATAGTTCTCTGTGATCGAGCTTAGCAATATCTTGAGTTCATGATTGCACTTCGAAGTCTTTTGTGATATGAAGGTCTATAGCGGTACTTGATGATATGAGAAGATGAATGATTTGTAACGTCTCTAACTATTGGATCGTTCCACAAAAATGATTCGGATCAACTGTTAAGGTGTTTGTATAAAAAGTAAGATTCTTTCCGAATAAGCACTTATACCGGATTGCCATGCGCTTGTTCTGCAACACGCAGTTCGACCCAATAGTAATTTGTATTATTAAACTGAATCAATTTACTATATATTTTAAAGATATATAAACTTTTCCTACTGAAGTCTTTGATAATTAATATAAATTAATACAATTGCACATTCAGTATAAAAAGCAAACACCACAAAATCAAATGTATTTAACGCAATATTCCTTTTATAGAAACTTTTTCGCTCTCATCAATTCTATTATAAGCCTAATCATATTATAATGACAACATTCAATTGAAAATATTTACCATAAACACCACAGCTCTTGGTGATTCCCACAAATCAGTTCTATCCCTCTTTATTATTTCAAAGAAGTTCAATTCAATGTTTATATGTTTGTATGCAGAACCTGTGTCCCGCATTCAATTTCACATGTTCACAAAGGTTTCCAATTTTCTTTGCAAGTAGCCATGGTAGTGACGAGGCAAGTGAGAACCTAATTTATAAATAAATCAATGCACAATGAACAATGTTTATGAACACAAGTACTCGTTTATATAATCTGGCTTGTAATCGCGTATTCATTGAGCTTATAAAGAATATAACAACAAACGAATTTTCAAAAAATAAATAATAAAAAATTATAAACAACATTTTGTTTGCGCGTCGTAGGAATAATAGGATGTGGAGGAAACACATATGTAAATTACAAAAAAGTCCAAATTTGGAGTTGTAAAATGTCAGTTGAAATTGAATTTTGATAGACCGCCTACTTAATTGTTGTCAGAGTTACAATCCACTCCCTCTCTGGTTTCTCTTGATTCCATGCGAATATTGAAAGGCCTCTACTTTTATCCTAGTGGTAAGAATTCTTCATATCCTAATCAATCCCTTACTCGGGAGCTTACCTTAATAATAATCAGTCAAAAGGACTCAGCTATTCTTTCCTAATCTTTCCATATGCCTAAAATGTCCGTAGATGTTTATTTTATATATGGTGTATATACCATGTATTTGCTCCCTTTATAACCTGGATACTGAGGAATGTTTTGAATAATTTGAATGAATTGCCAAATGGGTCAAAAATAAAAATTTAAGAGGTTAATATGTAAACGCTGTGGAAAGAAAGATTATGTTTGTTAAATAGGTTTGAAAATGCTTAGATCTGAATATTTTGAACCAGAGTTGCCAACTTTTTTAACTAACTAATCTAATCTAATCAAATCCATTTCACGTTAAATATTTGCATGAGAAAACATTTATTAAACAATAAACCAGATCAAATAATACTTTAAATTAGGGTTGCCATGCGTGGGCAACAGGTTAAAAAACATTTCAATTACAACTCACTAAATTCGTGTATCCAGCTTTGGTATATTAGAACCAATACACACTAGATTTTTTTTCATTTTCCATAAATATGAATCTTAAAAGAAGCCTCAACGCATTGACTTTAATAAAACTTGTCATGTCGGTGCCATATTTGGCCACTGCATACTTTACAAATGTCAAATGCATTCTCATATCACATCGCCAAACCAGCGGTTGTTATTAAATTAGAAGAAAATGAGCTATCAGCAATCAGTTTTCCAGCCAAAGGCGCAGAAAAAGAAACACTGTGTGTGGAGGCTACAAACCCAATGGGTGCTCATTTACCCTAAATTAGCTGCCATTTAAGGCGATGGGTAGACAGGTCGTTTGGCTATCTCACGTGCACATTCGTGGCACTTAGCAGGCAGCTTTGTGGCGCATATCTACAAGCATCTTGCACATAACAGGGCATTGCATGTTTGTAAGTATTTAATAATTTCGATAGCAAAATACCGCACACCAGCAACGACAACAGCGTAAATTTGCTGTAGATTCTCTCAACTGCCATCGACAACTATGTACGTATGCTATCTGCTGAGTGCTTGTTTGCCCATTTTTGGCCATAGGAAATTGACAATATGTACCTGTCCGCTGTAGCGCACAGCTGCAGAGTCCGCATGCAGGGATGTGAAAGATGCGCCAAAATAGCCAACGGCAGCGAGCTTTCACGTGATCAACGAGCACTCACACACGGTAAAATGAAAAGTAAAAGTCTACTAGAGTAGACACTGAAGAATATTCTTATTAGCTATTAGTACATGCCTATGTTTCACTGAGTGCTAAGGCGTCGACTGCTGTGTTGGAACACGATATCACGAATATTCCACTTAGGCAATAGAAACTCCGATATTTGTGATGACAACAGTCCTATATATTGAAACCTGGGACCATCATCGTCGAACCTTTTATTGACGCACTGCTTTGAGCCTAACATAAATTTGTAGAGGCGGCTAATATCGTTTCCAACTATTTGGAGCGGTTCACTGAAGGTATGACATCAAGAAGATTTAACGACGGTCTAGCGGAAGCTGAAAATCCGCAACGAAATTTTTGAGATTTTTTACCTCGTGGTAAGTTCACAGAACCTATTGGCTTTCACTCTGCAAGTGATATGCTCACTAAGATTAAGCCCAGTTGTCTAGTGCTAGACTCCGACGGTAGCACAAATATATTATTTTATTGATCCGTGGAGCTTAACCGGGTTAACAATTGCAATTTTTGATTATGTTGGAAGACGTGATTGGAGAGAGTTGTGGTAATTCAATTTAGAAAATACGGCTTAAGTACCGAGAACGGCTGATTAAGCAACAGAGATGTTGAGCTTTTCAAAAAATAACTCTAAATTTTCTCATTAAACCAGCTTTACTCAAAGAGAATTGGCTTTGCACGGCTGTTAAGTTGTTAGACGCTTCTTCCAACAAGCGCTCCAAGATAGTATGAATTACCACTTCTTTAACGCCCAACTCTATCTCATCTACCGACATTAACTCTACGAGCGCCTACAATTAACTGCAAACTATAAATACACAGCTGCTAACTGGCGGCTCTCCAGACTACCAAGAAGCCGACCAGCTAAGCTTAGCGCTTCATTAGCTCGCGCACAGTCGCGATTGCAACTGCAAGAACTCACTTGCAGACAGACAGACATATACATACATACATTAAGAACTGCTATTTCTTCTACTTACACTTTATTGTCTATTACTTGGCAGTCTGTTGGCCCATGGCCTATGTCACGCCATGATTCTAATCATAAGTCACATGTCGTTGTTGTCTAGGCGATGCCACGCGAAGAGTGAGTCGACTGCGGACGCGCTGGGCGGGTGCGACGGGCAATGTAATGAATGCACTCGCTTTATTTCACTTCTTTCTTAATCTTCTTCAGCACCACTTTTTTGTTGCTGTTTTGTTCTTTTGGTATCGTGTCTTTGCTTTGCTTGCAACAAGCCACGTTAATTGGACATCATCGCTGCTGTGGCGCATATATCTTTGCAGCGCATTTCAATGGTGAATCTCCGCCAGCTTACAACACAGTGATTCTGGCAAATATGGTTGGTACATAGCGCACAATACTGGAATTGGTACGAAGACAGCATTTGCAGAGTATCTTCCCGTTGCAGCAAATGTGCTCAGTAGACTTGGGCACAGCATGGGAGCGGTTGTTGTTGTTGTTTTTTTGTTGTTGTTTTTTTTTTTTTTTTTTGTATTTGATCAAGAAGTTCATTTCTCTTCACTTATTTGGTAGTGGTAGCTAGTGGTATGAGACAAGAATCTGACAACAATCAGTAGCAGTACTTGTCGCTATATGTATTTCCTCAACAGAAAAGCAGAAGAATAGTAGCGGTTTATATTAAAACGAATTAAGCGTTCGGTACCCACCTTGTGAGACTTTCCGACTGACATATGACAATCCCAACTCAGCGCTGTATACTGTCCTATCATTCTTATCGGTTTATCGGTTCGTACTGCTGCCAGCACTGTGGTACTTGTTGTCTCTTCCAGCTAAAAATATGGGCGCATCTGTTTAAACCACGGTCATGGCCCATCAGCAGAGTTCATAGCGTTACAATATGGCAGGTTGAGCGTTTTTAACTTCTCGGGCGTTAAAGACATTCTTCACATCACGTGCATGCATATAATTTAGTCACTAAAATAGCCGAAGAAAAATACGAGGACAGTTTGATAAATCCGTGTCTTGCCGAAGATTGTGTAGAGTTTATCTGGAGCTGAAGTGAAAAGATATTAATACTATTTTGTTAAGGGTACTAGAAATAACAGGAGTGAAGGTTTCCAGCCAGTTTGTTCGAGTTTACGACTGAAGTTTTTACCAAGAATTTTTGTTTTTAGTCCTACAGGACCATACCAATGAAAGATGGACGCAGAAAAAGTGTTCTCAACCCGACAATTAACCTCAAAAAAATCTTTGGGGGAACATATTTCTGGCACTAACACAACAACATTATATGGGATATTAACGCAAAAAGTGTAAGAGAGCTTAGAACCAGATATAGTTTAGAGACTAAAGACTTGATGGATTAAGACTCATTAGTTCCGAAGGTATTCCAGCGTAAGCATAAGTAATGCCGAAGAATACGGTCTCTTTTGCGCGACAAATATGAATTCGAGGAGTACCTGTCTTCACTTGATGTTTCATATGGACTTAAGCGAGAGAACAATTGGTGTGCAGAAGTAGGAACTGAAGAAGCTAACGTACTGCCCTCGTACCTCATAAGTGCATGAAACTGCTTACAGATTATCTATGCAACAACAAAACTTCCGTATGAACTTTTACTGTTGTTGCTGCTAAATTTTTGTGAAACAGAGAACAAAAACAAAAAAATAACAAAAAACTTGATGCAACGCGGCTTAACCCAAAGCTCTTCAACTACTGTACTAGCCGTGTCAGTTGAATTACGAGTTCCTCACAGTTTCTACTCACATTTACTGATAACGTTGACAGTTTGTTGCTTCCACATTTGACTACTGTGTTGCCATGCCACACATTTAAATAACAAGCAACACAATAAGTTGCACTTACACACATTTGGTTATGTTTATTTGCTGTGTGCTGGGGATTGCAGTTGCTTTGGCTGTTGTGTATACCATCATAAAACCACGAACGTGTAGACCCCTACAGACATTTGTATATATCAGTTTGTTGTGAGTATTGTACAAATGTTGTCGCGCATATTTACAAGCATGTTGCTACCGATATTTCCTGCATTGCTGCGTTTTCTAACATGCGTTGTCGTCACAGCGTGAGAATTTCTCTGAAGCATCGTTGTTGGTTGCTGGGAAATTGCCATTGACAACCGCACACCACACTCTGAAACCACAATAGTTTTTTCTCTACATATTTTAGTTACATAGCAACAACATTTCTTAAGGTATTCTCTTTTGCGTTAGTCTAAAGAATTTTTACTAGCAGTTCAGTGCCTTCTTTCAAAGAATTTGTCGGTGCATATCTAGGAAATGTTTGCTGTAGCTAATAATATATTTAGTAATTTCTTTGTAGACTCTAAAAAACTTGTTAAGATGGAAATCAACTGTGTAAATGGTGTTACTAAACAGAGCTCGATTTGTTGGATGAAAATACATTTCCTGAGAGAGCTGGCGGGCTAGAATGTTCGACAAAGTTATTCCTTGTGAAATCTAACTATATAAAACAACTCAAGAGATATCAATCAGATATTAATAATATTTTATCTACTTAATCTAAAGTAGAGTCAAAATTTTTAACTCAATCTAAGATTAAAATTTAAGACAATTATGGAAAATTTTGGAATTTTTACTAGTAAGGAAGATAATTCATCAAAAAATTATATATATTCGTCATGTAAAATTTTTTGATTCTTTCTTGAGACGATCACCTATTTAACAGTTTCCAAACATAGTTTTCAGCGTATATTTGAGTTTGTCTAAGCTAAGCTCTGCTCAGGAATCATAGAATAATTATAATCTAGCGATTTAATGCTTTTTAAATGCGTTGAAAATTCCAAAACTCTCGAAATATGAAAGAAAATTTAGAAAAAATACTGAATTTTATATTTAATAATATAGATTAGAGCCAATAAAACTTGCAAATTTGGTTAAGATTCATAGAAAGATCTTATATTTCTGAGGTGATCAAGCTGATTTCAATATTTTGATATTTTAACACATCAAGGCCAAAGAGTTTGTTTAAATCGGTAGCTATGTCGTTGAGGTGAAGAGGAAAGCTTATGATGAGTAGAAAATGGGTGTTCGGAGGCATACAGGAACCATCACCATATAAGCTAAGCGTCATTGAACCAATTGATTAGAAAGTGAGTGTACAAATTTGAGAAAACATATGTAACAGCTTTTGCGTCATAACAGTCTGAATTCTCTGTTCATATTCCTAACAGAAGAGGTATTTTTGGTTTATATGTATAAAAGATGTATATATTAATAATGTATTCACTGCTTACTTTGTCTGTAGTAGCCGCCAAGGTTAGACATTTTTTAATGCGTCGATGCTTCATCCTTCATATTTGTCAGAAATGCTGCCTTGTGACTTTTTCCTATTTTCAAAGTACCTTACAGAGAATTTTGAAGGACCGTTATTTTACAAGCATACGAGAAATCGCTGAAAGAACTAACGATTATCCCCAAATTCGATTTTTAAGAAGTGTTTCGATGCTGATTGATAAGTGCATAACATCGAGTAGTTTAAAAGCGACAACATTAATGTAGGCGAATGAATAAGTATGTTTTTTTTTTTTTCAAAACACGAAAAGTACCTTTATTTTTTGAACACATCTCATATATTAAGTTGTTAAAAAAATATACCCGACAAAAAGTGTAGAAAAAACGACCACTAGTCTTTGGCGTCCGTTGTCTTTCTCTTTGATTATGAAGCGAGCTTGTATATTTCTAATATTTTGTTCTTAAAGACGTTGAACATGCTCCGTACTCGATCCTAAAGCGCGAACTTGGAAGGTTTTGAAATTTTGTTCAGCATGCAGCTGCGAGCGCTTGTGACTTGCAAGACGATCACGGAATAATTTTGATACTCTCCCCTGGGAACTAGAAAGTTGAGATTCTAGCAATAAATATAGCCTATGTTACTCGGGGTAAATGTATGTAGCTTTCCAATGGTGAAAGAATTTTTGAAATCGGCACAGTCGTTTTTGAGTTTATTCATTACAAACATACATACAAATAATCCTATCGTTGTAAGTCATTTTATGAGCTTCAAAACTCATAACAACACTCATAGAATAATAATAATAAATTCTTTTTCGAGGAAATTCATTCACATAAAACATACCAGCACTATTTTTGCAATAAAATCCTTAAATTATTTACGCGGACACTTTAAAAGTCGCACATTTCTTCAAGACACCTGTCTGTGGCATTCCACGGAAATTTATGTCGCCACACTCGCCAGCAGCGGCAAATCGATTAACATACTACAATTAATAGTGTTTGCGCACAACGAGAACAGTAGCAGCGCGCCAACGGTAGTTCATTTAACAACCAAACAACAACAATAGCAACCATACAATGGCTTAATGCATTGCTGCAGCAACACCAAAGTGCGTGTGTCCAACTAGCGAGTGTGTGTGTGTGTGTGTGTATTTGTACTTGTAAATTATAACCAAGCAATAAAATGTCACAATTGCTATGTGGACAGCCGGCCCGTTGCATTAACTAACCTAACAACAAATCACTAAACTCTGCAGCAAGGCATTAAGTGTAATTCAATACCAAGTCTATTTGGAAATGTGTTTGTGTGTGTGCCTATGAAATATAGTTTTGCCACTGTTGCATAGTAAATTACAAATAAATTTTGCGCTTATTTTGCACACTTTTATTTTGACATAATTGTGTCGCTTTAATTATTTAAATGTGTTTTATTTAATTGGAAAATTATTATTTCAACTGTTAAATAAGCAATTACCAGCAGTTACAAAGTTGTGGTAAATGTGCAGCAGCAACAGGTATTTAAAGCGATCAGCATGTGGCACATAACGACATACATACCAATAAATTACTATTAACTCATATCTGTATGTATGTGTGTGTGTGTTGCTGCTTATAAAGGGTGGCTTGTGCTCGCGTTCGGTTGTTCGGAAGTGTGTTTGTTAACGCGCTTGTGCTTACATGCCACAATTACACACATAATTAAGTTTTTAATGACACAGTAACTTTGTTAAACTAATAAAAAGGTTTCGCCGTTACCCCATTGACAAGTGGGTGTGCCCGCTGGCCGGTTAAAATATGCAGCGCAAGTGATATGCGACATGATTTATGCGCTTGTTATGCTATAAACTGTTGATGTTTAGCCATTTCTCAACTTTTCTATAAATGCACATAAGGTGTCTTTAAACAAAAATAGAATAAATAAAATAGTTTATTGTAAACTTAGTTTTTAGTTTGCTGTCAGCGTAAGGAATGCTTTTGTAATGATAATTTCCAATTAAACTGTTATTGTGGCATTTGTTTGGTGTCCAAGTAATCATTGAACTCATATTATTATTGGTGCTAATATTTATTGATAACAAATTAAATAGTTTATGGTACAATGTATACTTACGAGGTGTGTTCAAAAAATAACGGGAATTTTTCAAAAGTCCGAATGTCAATTTTTTTTTTATTATATTGCCTCTGTATAGCTTCTAAAATGGTTTTATGAACTTGGAGATTTTCGTTTGTTAAGGATGCTCCAGCACCCCACAAGGACGTCGTTTTACAAACATACGAGAAATCGCTGAAGGAGCCAAAGGTTATCGCAATAATAAAGTTTGAGAAGTATTTCGACTATTTGAAGAAGTGCATAATATCGAATGGGGACTATTTACCAACATCACTAATGTAGGCGAATGAATAAATATTTTTTCAAAAAACGAAAATTCCTTTTGTCTTTGAACCACCTCGTATCTGTACAATTTTTAAATTAGTATACTGGATATTAAATATCAAAACCGGGTTTTCACAACATTTTAAAGCTTCTAATAAAAGTTTATTAATTCTTACTAGTAGATTATTTAAATATTGGTCTCTAAGTGTTGCGAATATTACTCTAGGGCCCCACAACAGGATCCTACAAGTCTTCAGTTCGATGCTTTTTCCGACCAGCAAGAAAAAAGTGTAAGATGCGAGGCTATTCCTTGGGCTTCAGTGAAACCTCACGCATTTATCCGACTTTTCATAGAATATTAGAAAGAGATGGTGATCTTCGATTATGAGATATAAGAGAGATAATCAATATAAATTTTAAACTCGGTTGAGTTAATTTTTGAAGTACTTTATCCAGTCAGTTCTTCTGTTAATGAAAATCGATGAGTTCGCAGTATATTTTCATATGACGTGACAAAAATTAACGTGCTGTTGAAATACACGATAGGATAATGCTTTAAATCGATGTTTTTGGTAAACATACTACTTCTCTGAATAATATAATTTTTCAATCTAAACGACAGATGGTGCTCTTATCATCGGAAAAATAATAGAAATATATTTCAAAAATTACTCCAATTATAGAATCATAATCCTGAGTTTGATGGAGTGAAGTTTTTTGTCTTTAGTATAATTCAAGTTTAACAAAAAAATATGTCGGAATCGATAGTTGAACCTTTGGAAGAACTAAACAAACTAGTAATTTATTAATAATAAATTCTTATGGTTCTAAAAATATGAAAATGTTTCGAGCCATATAAGAGTTCGAGTTATGGAAGTTCAACTACCTTACAGAGTAATTCTCAACTTGTTATCAGTTCCCAAATTTATGGACCAATTTGCAGGAACTGCATAAGAAAAATATAGAATTACTAAAAACTGACCAAAGCGCACAAACAGTTAATAAGTACTTTACTCACTTGCCAGTGGTCAATAAGGTCTTTCAAGTATGACACGATAATAGACATCAAAGGGTTAAACATAACTTTATTGCACTACAAGACCAAAAATAATAATTTCTCAATCAGTAATATTAAATTGAGATACTAAAAATCGCTGCAAGAGATAAAATCGATTGCGAACAAATTGAATAAAGCGAAACACTAACAAAACCCAAATTTAAACAACACAAAATTTTGTTACACCAAATAATAAAAAAGCACAAAAAAAACAAAATAATTTTCCAGCCAAATTGAGATCTCAATTTCATGCATTTGCCGCAGTGCAATTCCGTAGCCAATTGTGAGCGTACAACAAAATATTTGCATACTAACTACCAAGAGCAGCAAGCAACAGGCAATAAATACTATTACAACAATAACAATAACAGCAATAAAAAATAAAATAAAAATTGCGAACCGAGGAAAAGCACTCAGCTGTAGCGTAGAAAACACGCTTCATATTTTCCCATGACCTCGAAAGAGGTAATTTTATACGCGCAACGAACACAGCAACAACAACAATACAGCAAACAACTGCAATAATGATAAGCGCCCAGCCAGGCGACTGATGATGGTGGAGCAACAGCGGGTCAACGAGCACCAGGCAGCCAGCCAAGCACTCAGCAGCTTCACCACACCGCACGCAGCCCCTGGCGTTCATGCAAGAGGCAAATGATTGCTGGCAGCCAACAAGCAATAACGTGATTTTGATATTAACCGCAATGGACTGGCGCACACCAACGGCTGAGCCGCACCGCCTGCAGTGGGTTAAAGTGGCGCTGCTGCTGACGTTGCAGTCGCGACCATTCGTTCGGTCACTGGGGTGAGGTGCTCACTTTTGACCAAAGCACAATTCAGCGCTTGCAACATTTGTAATTGTCTACGACACAGACAACACAAATGAGCAACCGGATCGCCATCGCAACATTTAGTGTTGTTGTTGTTGCTTTTGTGTTTTTCTTTACCATTTTGACATTTACTGGTGTAAATTGCGCGTCATTTAATAAACATTTAATTTGTTTTATAGTCAAAGCGTTGGCGCGTTGTGGCACAACAACAATAATACCAACAACAAGTACTAACTATGGGGAAAAAGTCGAACTCGACGCTCGTCGCTCCTAATGAAATGCATGCTAATGTTGCATTTGTCTTTTCTTGCCACTTTTTTGTTGTTGTTGCCGCTTCTTCGTTATGCCTGTCGCTGTCGTAACTTGTCGTAATTTGTTTTCGTGATTCGTTATTAATTGATGACCGGCGGCGACAATTTTTTTTCTCCTCCAACACAACACCAAACGAACTCAAGTGGCCGTAAGCAGTCGTCTATGGTTAATCCACCACTTCGTTTCGTAAGTTGTTTTTTGCTCTTTTTCCATCAATTAGGTCTAAGCTAAGCGCGTCTCTAAAGATCGTGTTGCAGTACTAATGATTCCTATAAAATAATTACAGGTGTGTGTGAGCGGAGCGCAGACGAGGCTTCCTCTACGCAGCCACAGCCTTAATGTGAGCTAAGTAAGACAGTGTATATATGTAGGTATGTATGTATATGAGTGGCGCTGCTTGTGGCTACGCGCTGCGTGTAATGCAGATCATATTCTTCTGATCTTTATGCGATCACGAATTTTCACAGTCCTGCGTAATTGAACCGCACATCAATGTGTCCGTTGATTGCTGACGCGTGAGCGCGCTTAAGATTACAGGGCGCTCATATGTATACGCCTGTATGTACTTTGTTGGCTTTAGTTGACTTTGAAGACCTGAAGGTGAAAACAAAACACTATTCGAAACGCAAATTACAGGCGAATGTTTTTGAGCAAATTAAGTAATGGTGTTTCGGAACAACCGTATGATGTTCTTTTTGGGATTTTTATGAAACTTAGAGTTTATAAATATGTATGAATCAGATCGTCGAAAGTGGTGTTTGTGGTGAGATGTAATCATATATCAAATATTCAATTTGCCTTACCACATAGTATTAGTAGTTAGTAAGTGATTTTCAAGGGAGAAATATGTCAAAATCAGTCTTTGGAAAGTAATAGCTAGCGTTTACCGAGATTTTTTTAAATTCTATCTAATCGTAAATATTGGTTTGGTGAGAGATGTAAGTTCAAAAGGTCCCAACTAGTAATATACTCTTTCTATGACCACTTTTTCTATGGCTTCTTATTTGGTTTCAATCTTAATGACCGTATTTGTGAATTATGTTACGTTGTTTGTTGTCAACATTCTTTCAACTTAACTTTTATATCTATTAGGTCTAGAACTTTGCCACCGCCGTTTTTTTTTTTGGGAATGTAAGGCTTTTTTTGAATAAAAACGGTTACAAATGTCGATGAGCCTCAGTCGCACTTTTCTTGGGATTAAAACAGAAAAGCAAAATTTCCCGCAAATGTCGAGAATTCGGCTCAAAAAGTGACATTTTCAGTTGAAAATAAGTTTGGGATGCAAACAGATCTCTACAAATATTTTGTTGGTCTAATGTTGATACAAATGTCCAAGATCGATATAAAAAAAATCGATTTAATCGACCAGTGCTTGACCTTAGAGACATCTATTGGAAAACGGCGGAAGCAAAGTTGTAGACCGAATACATAATATATCCTTCCAGATAAAATATAGTAAATGTTTCAAAAATTATTAAACAATTAATATTAGCGATGTCAAGTAACTTCTTCCGACTAATGAATTTCTAGTGTGGGAATAACCTTATTATGGGGTTTCGAATTTTCAGAAATTTCAAAGATCTCGAATGTTAGATGTTCCTCACAGTCTGTTCATACTGATTTAGTTGGAAATTCCATAGATCTCGAAAGTTAGATGTTCCTCACAGTCTGTTCATACTGATTTAGTTGGAAATTCCATAGATCTCGAATGTTAGATGTTCCTCACAGTCTGTTCATACTAATTTAGTTGGGCTATTTGTTCATGTTAAGGGGCTATACCAGTGTGATATTTTCAAAAAAATCTATTTTTTTTGTTGTTTGCTTATTCGATAGTTTATGTTTATACTTTCAAAAATATCCTGTGGCAGCGGTAAGGTAAATAGTTTTTCGTTTTTCTCTTTTTTTGACATTTTTCAAAATTGCTGACATCATAACTCAACGAGAAATTGACCGATCGACATCAAATTTAAACTGAGTATTTTTGAATATATTTACTATACAATGACCTATGATCATTTTGATTGGTTGAAATATGTCAATTTGGTATTAAAAATCGACCATACATTTTTACCTAAAAAACGACATTTTATTTCGGAACTCGCCATTTTGTTAATTTTTTGTATTTTTCAAAAATCGTAGGTCATTGTATAGGAAATATATTCAACATCAATAACCTTTTTGAATTTTTTTGTTTCAGTTACTCATTCGACCGAAATCATGTCAGTAGTTGGGGAACTATTTTTTTGGCACCTCCGAAGACAGCACTTAACTCAGTTACTTTTCAATATTTTTAATCAAAAAAAATCTTAAAATATAGCTGAACAATTTTGAAACATTCGATCGAGTACTTTCCTTAAAAAAATTCACGAAATTCGCCTAAGTTTCCATGGGTTGCACTGCTATAGCCTCAGGACTCAAGCTCTCTATTCAAGTAATCCTTAATACAATTGATGACAAAGTAAAATATGGACTACAAAATAATAAAATAAAATTCAATATCACGTGCATGCCACAAACCTAAATTCAATTTGCAGCGCCTTCGAACCCCGTCATTGCAATAACCTACAAAATCCAGACGCAAATTAACCACAAACCACAAAGGCCAAGTTGATATGACCACTAAATAATATTCGCTATGGGTCTTCACCTTCGCGTTGATCTGCTCAACACACACACCGCACGGACGCAAATCAGCAATGTGTAAGCAACAAAACCAACATAATCAGCAAATGGGCACGAAGAAGCGTCTGCGCAATGAAGCTACTGATTGCGCTATACTCGTAGTACAACAACTATACGACACGAACCGAGCAAAAGGTTCAACCAATCATACATGGTAATTTACTTTTACTGTTTGTTATTCCTGCTGCCAACAACAACAAATGTTGCATGATGGAAGCACAGGCAATTTCTTATGCCACCAAGCAACACAGATGCAGCATTCGAAAATCATCAATTGAATTGACTGAAGCAGATCAAAAGGTCGCAGCAACTGCAAAAATATTAAAAATACAATCAAATAATGATGGAGAAATGGAGGTGAGTAGCATACTCATGCATACTCATACTACATGCCACAACACGAATGCTGCCATAGCTGCCACATGATTGACTCACGAACTTTAAGGCGCGCACTAAATTTGCAATTGCAATGCAATCACTGGTAATAAAAGGTGCTACAACAACAACAGCGCATAACAATCTGTTGCCACACAGTGTATTGTATGCCAGCTGTGCGGCATAGTTGCAAGAAAATGAATGTGCTACAAGGTTGCCGAAAGGTCGCTTGACCATGCTGTAATGGCTTGAACGTTGGGCTAGCGATCGATCGAACACTCGATCCACATTGCAACACTAAGCCGATCATAAGCTAATCTAGTGATCTGATTGCTAGCTATGTATGTGACGTTCATTTCCGCATGATCGGCCCGAGTTGCACGAGTGTTAACGCCGTCAAAGCACACTTGTGCTGCTAATCTTTACTACGACGGACAAGGTGCCGTGTGGTACCAGTCAACGTGCATTGGCGCATGCGCAGCGATTCGTTGTGACTTCGTGTCGACCAAGTTCGTTTTACTAAATAAGCTCAGTGTGCTGTTGACTCGCCGGCTTATAATTTCGCGCTTACAGCCGACTGTTGGCTTGCTAAGCTCTCTTCTCTCAAGAACTCTCCACTTGGTTTCCCCATGTCGAGCGCTTAACAGAGACTGGGGTAGTGGCTTGAGGAGTATAGTGGAGAGTGAAGGAGAATGTCTGTTACATTGGGGTGGACAGTTAACAGCTGAAGAAAGTGCGCATTGACAGCAGGGGTAAATGTTTAGAGAAGGAGTAAAACGCTGTTATCAATGAGGGTGGGAAATCGTAGTTAGTGGAGAGTTCTACAGCAACTGTTATGTAAAAGTAATGTATGCAGAAGGGGTGATTTTGTGTAGAGTAAGGGGAAGTCTGTTAAATTATTAATGTTAGTTAGTTAATGTTAAAAGTTTGTTAATGCAGTACATTCGATTTTTTGTATATGTATGACTGGAGAGAGGCATATAAAATATATATACATATATATATAAAACTTCGGCAAGGAAATCAGGATCCTTAGCTACATCTACATCTTTAATGTATTGTACATGTAGATATTTAGTAATGAAGTTTTTAGACCTTGTGATACTGTCGACATGGAAAGTACTCTCTGGGGATACAAAGTGAAATGGTTAAAGACTCAATAAGGCGTAACTATACTACCGAGGTGACTATTATCGAATTTTTGGGATGAATGTGGCTCTCAACTATCCCAATTCATTGGCTTTTTGCAAGATCAAGTCAATTCTTTAGACCCATCACTAAAAAGTGAAGCCTCCACAAATTAATCACTCGAAAGATTTTCACCCCACTGGACTTTGTCTTAGTGCAAACGTACTATTACCTTCTCGTGTGGATCATTTTGACTGGTTCACACCACATTTTTTGGGCCAATGGCTATAAAACGTTATGGGCTTCTTAACTAGTTTCTGTTAAGCTAGGTTTTAGGCCTATATCCCAGAGGAAAACCCACTTAGACTATGAAAGACAGTCCGTTGTGAAGTCAGGATCACCCCCTTGATTAAACATTAAGATTGAACATAAAACAAATCCGCAGAAATTTTTCACTTCCTTATTCTCTTCTTCTTCTTCTGAGGCTGTTGCTTCCTGTTCATTGGTTGTTCGTTTTTATGTGGTGGGTCCCAAACCCTATGCACAACCGCATAACCGGGATTCGCCTTCTCACTTTAGCTCGCCTCCAAACGGATGTCTGTTGGCTACGCAGAGGATACTTGTTCTAAGACCGGAAGTCGTGAGCTGCTTTAGCCACATGCAAAAGAATCGTTCCTGGTCATTCCCAAGTGAGTGACAGTCAAGAAGTTTCCTCACTTACGGAACTTCTACATATGACTCCATCCTCCCCCATCCTGCATATCCTCTAGGTTGATTAAAGAAGTGAGATCTATGAAGCATTCGACTTGATCTCGCAAACACAGGACATTTCAAGAGAAAGTAGTGAGATGATTCCAGCTCGTCCTCTTCTAGGCAGCTTCTACAGCTAGCACTCGCTAAAATGTTTATGGATCCCGATGGGACAAAAACTAAACCTTTTAATTAAAATGTCTGAAAAAATCGGTAAATCTGGGAAAAGTTTTTGATCTATCAAGCTGTTTTTGTACAGATGTTTTAATATGTATATTTCACTTTTTAAAAATAAATTTTAAATTTTTTTGTCGAATCTGTCTTATAACTATTATCTCCACTTTGAAGATGTAATTAAAATTTTTATATTTATAAAATAAGTAAGAACGAAATAAATCAGGTTAGTGATAAGGCATTCAACACTGCAACAACTGCCAAACAGCGAAGAACGACAGCTGCAACATACCAGATTTGACAATTTGCCAAAAAAGGCAACAACAACAACACCAGACAAAAGAACACAACTGATGTAGGATTGCAGAGAAATTAATTGTGAGGAGTGGGCAAGCTGCTTAAAGAACACAACAACAACAGCGAGAACAAGTAAAAGAAATGTGAATATCATTAAGAGTCAAGAAAAATTTGGCACTGACAAATGTGCCACCTGAAGATGCCATGATTGGCGCGACAAACGACAAACGAACGCAAAAAGGCAGTAGCGGCAGACAGGCGACAGCTTGCAACATGTTTTGCCAATTTGAAAATCACCTAATTACGAGCGACAGGCATAACTGTCGCCGCTGCCACTGAAGCCACCACGACCGTGGCCAATAATATTAAGCGTGCTACCGTGAATTGGTGATTGGTTGTTGCTGTCACTCATTGAATGGTTAACTGCCAGTATTACCACGCGCACATAGACACACTCACAAGCGTACATGTGAAGTGATTGAAAAAATACCAACATGTTGCTACAATATTATGACTTCTTTTCTTAATTGAAATCATCAATTTTCGCAACTTTTTCTCAATTGAAAATGACGACAGCTGCAGCATGCAAGCCACATAATCAGTAAAAGCCAGAAATACTTGCAACATTCAATACACACATGTGTGCGTGTAGTTTGTTGTTGTCGCTTTGGCGAAATGTCGTCGCACATTTTCAAGTCCAACGCATGCGCAATGGATGAGTGTCGTTGACTGATAATGACAGTGGGCCGGCACAAACACTTGACCGCCAACTCCAAATATATACAAATATAGGTATCTATATGTACATATGAGGAGCTGAAATGCATGTAGCATGCCACTGACAGTAGCCGTCGCGTTAAAGATGGGCAGCCGAAAACAACAAGTGCTGTGGCAGGATGTTGTTATTGCCACTTGGACTGCCACTTTGCCTACCAGCCACCGCTGACTCTTGCACGCTTAATTGCACGCAATTAATTGCGCAGCCGCACAGCCATGACGATAAGCATCACACACACAGACACACACGTGTAGCGCTGCTGTTTGAATATTGTAGCAGCAGCAGCAGCAACATTTCCGCAATTTGGTGTGTAATGTTGCAACATTTCGCTTAACTAAATACATTGCCCCATATGCAAATGAATGTGTTTATGTGGCATCCATGATGGGTAATCACTTGTTTAGCATGTTGGCATGCATGCATGTGTATGTGTGTTGCACAGTCACCGGTTTTTTTTTATTACTCATGCATGCGTTGCGCTGCTGCTCGATAAGCCGCTGTGCGGCAGTTGCAAAAACAAATATTAACACGTCAAGTGGGCCGCAGGCGCGCCAAACCACTTGTCAACTGTGCGTCACGCTGTAACCGCCAACTTTTAGTGCTTGCCACATACGAGTATGTACTTACTGACACACAAGTTGTTGATTTGCTTATTGCCACTTGTTCAGTTGAAAAATCATATTTCTGCCAATGTAAGCTTCCATCAGAAGCTGATTGCGCATGCGTAGCTGGTCAGCCGAGTGGCGTTGCACCGATTTTGACACCTCTTATCGCCAACACACACACACACACTTACTTATATTATATATGCAGATCGACTAGTTTAGCTACTTATACGCCTGGCAATTAAACATTATTTAAATTGCAGCTATAAATACTCGTACATATTTATTCATGTGTCCACATGCATATTTATGTGCGTATTTTGCAATTTCCTGTTTGTATATATTACTCATTTACCACCGTTGTTACTGTGATATTTATTTATCTACCATAGTTGTTGCAAGAATTTTAATGCGTCTCCGCCAGTAGTGAAGAGAGAGCGCCGCAGCACGTGTGGCATATCATGCTGCCGCCAAACTGGTTGCAAGCAATTGCATAGCGTCTAATGCGAAATTATTGCAAAGTGCCCGCGAATAGCATTGTCGCTGGGCGGACAGTAGTTGGCGTATTAAAGGCTATAAATCAGCAGACGAAATGGAATATGTGAAGTTGAAGCAAAAATATATGAAAAAAAATTGGGAATTTAAATAAATCCTTTAAATATCTATGCCATATCCGGTCATATGTCATATATATTACTTCTGACATGAGAATGATTAAATCGGTCCATCGGTTTTCCTATGAATATAATGAGCTCCATCCGCCGATTTCACTCTATACCACGTATATTACGTAAGATCTTACCGATACCGAAATGACGTTTTTTCATCCATCAGGTCATGTGACTTCTATCTTATAAAAACGATTCAGAACACCTACAGTGTCATCATACTATCAAGAAGCCAAGAAAACTCCTCCCAGCCCCTCATGAGCCCGAAAACATTAAGGAACCCTAGCAATGCTCTCAGAGGGGACGTGTCGCTTTTCCAGGATCTACCATTCCAATGCCTTTACTCCATCTTCTTGTAATCGTTGTGCATCCAAAGTTCACATACTACTTCGTTGTCTCCGTCGTAAGATCGCAGATCCGACAGTTTTCCATCGACCGAATTACTATTATTTCTTAAAACAGATCAGTCTGCAGTACCAAGGTTAATAATCGCTACAAGTAGTCTCAATTTACTTCTGAGGAGGCTGATAACATGTCTGTAACTTTTGAGGCCAAAAATACTTATCGAATTTCAGACATTTGTAGCCAATGTTGATCACTTTTCATTGTTCTGTGTCGGTCCGAAGCTCTTGTTTGAGCGTATGTGTGCACACTCCGAAAATGGCTTCTGTTCTATCGGATTGGTTTACCATCTATTGGCTACCTGGTCACATGGGCTTCCTGATCCTGATTACTTGGCCAGTTTGTTTTCTTCTACACTCTTTTACCCACGGATCGAGTTGAACCTTATTCCTTGATTTATTGAACTGACTAGAGTCTCCTGGACTTTCTGTTGGAGCAGACGGAATAGTATGGAAATTTGGAGAATAAAAGATCAATTCCGTTCCTGAAGCTCTTCTTATAACGTATGTAGGGAACACTTCAAGGTTGACTTCTGCCCTATCGGATTGGTTTACCATATCTTCGCTTTCTGGTCACATTGACTTTCTGCTCCTGGTTACTTGGCCATTTCGTTTATTTTTACACCCTTGAGCCCACGGATTGAGTAGATCTCTATTCCTTGATTAATTGGACTTGCTAAAGTCTGCTGGACTTTCTGTTGGAGAAGGCGGAATAGTATAGAAATCTGGTGAATAAAAGATCATATCTATGCTTTAAAAAGCTCATTGATTATTTTAAGAGGGGCGATTTGGATACCTTAAATCTATGATGAGATGATGATGTTAAGGACCTCTTTACGGATTTTAGGCATATTTTATCAGTTCAATATGTAATCCATCTGTGAGTTTAAATGTAAAAAAATTACGGACGAATTCGTGTTCTTTTAGAGTTCGTAAAAATATTTGATAAATTGTGTGATGAACTATTTAAGTATAATACAATAGTTTAAACAATATATTAAAACATTTTTAGTACAAACTTTTATCAAATACATTGAATAGTTAATTCTCTTTTGTCCTGTGAATTAACAAATATGACTATCAAATTGAAGCACACGCACACACACGTTCCATTTCAAATTGATTAACCATTGAGCCCGGAGTGGTCGGGCGTACAAATACAGCTGCAATAATTCCGATGAGAAATATTATTCTCCCATCAAAACAACAAAACGACGAACGAATCACTCCACAACAACATTGTCATAACAGCGCAAATACACGACGGACGCATGAAATGAAATGCATACAAAGCGCAATTGCGCTAATGAAACAATAATCCAATTCGAGGGTAACAATAAACAAAATTCAACTTGCAAACAAAAAGTTACAAACAACAAAAGCACACCCCAAAATTTCAGTAAGGCAATTGAAGGAAGACAGTCCGAATGCGAGCGAAATTCCCACGCGCACGTGGCGGACGCACGCACAGCGTCAAGCGCAGTGAAGGCGGCTTGCTAACGGCTGCGCCGAGCTCATCATGCAGGCAGATAACTAACCGATCGCAATCGGAGCTCGGAGTAGCGTAGTGGGGTGGTTGATAACGGTTAAATGCGATAGACGATTATGCGGCTGCGAAGTGCACATGCCACTCATCGACAATTGGCAGTTATGACGCGGAATTAACGCTTGAGTGGCGAGCGGAGGCGCGCAGCTGTAGTCGCTCAGGTGTCGCCGAACCGATTAAGGGTTGTGCGCTATGCGCTTTCCATGCAGATAACGATAAGCTGCAACCATAAACTGTATTAAGCCGACAATGAAGCGGCAAAGTTTCATTTTGTGTCGTTTTTTGTTGTTTTGTTTCCATTTTCTAAATCCCATCGCTCTTTCACGCGTCTAATGCGCAGCGGTGTGAAAACGCACAGTTTGCACTGCATGAGCGCTGAGTCCCTCGCACCTTTAAAGCGCTACTAAAGCACTATTAACACCGTCGTTTAACGTAAATAACGTCCACACACCGACTGATTCGTCGCTTTAACTGCTGTGAATTTAACTAATTTCGAAATAACTGGCATGCCACTTGGGCGCAGAGCGTGGAATTTCCCAACGGAATCGGTAGCGCTGTTGAAAAGTCACACGGGAACCACTCCATGTGATGTGAAAATATTTTAGAACGCTTTTGCTTAGTTGTTCTTGCATTTCATTCGTTTGTAGTGATTGTAGGTGCTTGTTGTGCTATTGTCCGCTTGGTAGGGGGAGGGGACCTTTTTGTTGTTTCTGCACGCAATTCGTTTAATGTCGTTAGGGAGGCGCACAGATCTGAATTATGTGAAGAATTTTGAAATTGCTGTGCTTTTAAGTAGTGCAGAGCAACAATTACACAAGACGTCAATTGAAAGTTTACGATGCAAAAATTTTGTTAGTTGTAGGTTTGGGGTTTCGAACTAAGCACATTTAATCAACAAAATGTTTCGAAATCTAAAATAGTTCGTCATAGAATTTGGAATGTTCGATAAGAAATCGGAGTGATAAAAACTTTAAACGGAGTTCAAGGATAAAGATATTATAGGAACTATTTCTGTATTCTATAGAACTTCTGCTGATAGTTTTCGAAACCAATACTCCACTCTAAAGGAAAATACTTCAAAACATTATTTCCGAATGCCTTAATCGATCTTCACTTTACTTTTTTCTATTTCAATAGTTCGATCGGCTATCAAATACCGATATTCAGCAGTAAGCTTTGAACGAGGACAAAACGAGATATCTCCTGTTATCAAACAAACAGTCGGCGAATTCGCGACTTGACTCACACGTCACTGTTGATAGTCATAACTTGGAAGTAATTTCGTCTATGATGGAATCAGTAATTAACACGAACAACAATGTAAGCCTTGAAATCCAATGCAGAATCACTCTTGCCAATATGTGCTACTTTAGACTGAGCAGGCAACTGAAAAATAAAGTCCTACCTCGACAAGCAAAGCAAACTCAGTCCTTTATTATTCCCGCCCAGATTTATGTTGCAAAATCGTGTACGATGTCAACATCCGATGAGACGGCACTAGGAGTATTCGAAGGAAATGTTTTGCGGAATATTTATGTGAACTTTGGCCGCAGACGATGGAACGATGATGACAACATTGACTTTGCCCAGCGAATAGCGGCTACGCTGGCTAGGTCATGTTGTCCGAATGGATGAAAGCACTTTCGTTTTGAAGGAGTTCGATGCAGTATCAGCTGGTGAAAGCAGAGGAAGAGGAAGACCTTCACCGTTCGAAAGGCCACGGGGAGAAGGACATGGTTGCACTTGGCGTCACAATTGGTGCCAAAAAGTGAAAAGGAAATTCGAATGGCACATTTTTTTTAACTCGGCTATAATCGAAGAAGAAAAAGCTTTGGTGTAAAATCGTAGAGGCCATTGCAATACCAATAAAAGTAGGAAAATAAAATTCTATAAAAGGTTTCATTAGCATGATGAAAAGTCATGTACTGATATTTTCATAAATTCAGCGAAGACTCACTTTGTTAGACAATTTCAGGGCGGGCACCAAAATAAAAGAAAAAACATAGGTGCTATTATTCAATTCTCAAGAGCAATAACTGGAAAATAATCGATTATTAATTTCGAGCAATGATATTCTCCTATAAATAACCTACAACCATAAACGTTCATTTGACCAGCAGTGTACTCAGCTCCATAAATATTGCGTGCACTTCACATACTAAACCAACAGCAAACCCTCACCCGCATAGACTTCAATTCACATTTATTAACTGGCATCTCATCATCACAATGATTTAATTCCATTTAAATACTTTTGTTTACATATACTATACATATACCGGCAGCGGCCGGACATCCCGTACGTTGCGTTGGTGGAAGAGTCACAACAATCAGCGCTAAAATACTTGGCTCAGCAGTCCAGTTAAACTACGACAATTATGGGCATACAATGAATTAGTAGTAAACAGAGCCGCAGCATAACCCGCATAACTAACGAGTGTGTATGGGTGTGCGTGTGAATATCAGCATGATCGTCAATAACGTTGGAAGAGCCGCGTGCGCGTCAGCGCGTTAAATGATTACGTTTTTGCTTTTTCAGCCTCTGAAATACCTTTCACACGCCCAGCAAGTGTGGGAAACCCAAAAAAGTGTGAGACTGAGAAACGACGAATTTTGCCAAGTTCACGCAGTGGTGAGAATAATTGAAGCGACTTCAAAATTGCTGGTATGTATTTTGGCAAACAAATTGTATTCTCTTTGTGTAAATAGTATCTTTAGTTCAGGAATTGAAGGTTGAATGAATTTAAAAATGTCTTTATGGTGATACTTGTCAAGATTAAAAAAAAGAACAGTGAGCATTTCAATATTCAGATATACCGCAGACCTGACAACTGAGCTCCTTAGGTAACTCTCAGCCAGTCGAGCTCCGATGCCAAGTCCTGAAGTGCGGACATTTAACTTATTGAGTCCTCTTTTCATACTGCCTTCCTTTCTTCAATACCTAACTAATGTAGCTCAATGTCTACACAAGATTTTGCTATAAAACTCTACATCCACTAGCTGGTGTAATAGCCGCAAAGTGCATGGTTACGATGAACGCCCACTATTGTCTGTGATAAAGGCCTTTTAGTGGCTGAACTAAGTGAATATGCATATAAAATCATTATCTTAAGGCAGAGAGCATATCAAACTCAGTCGTGGAGGCTTTCTAAGTAATGCGCACGTGGCAAGTCAGCTTTATAGCTTATATGCGGTATATGCGATTACCATTATTAGCTTACATAGGGTGTTCCGAAGGCTCCATTGAAACTGCAGTCCACAAAAATATACCTTATTTAGAGAAAAAATAGTGTGTTTCTCCTCAGAGATAAGCTACAAAATTTCCATAAAGCAAGAGCAGAAAAACCAACACTGCATAGGCCACCCTGTATTTACTTAAGCCATTGTACAAATCAAAATGTAAACACCAAAATGAAAATTAAAAGAGAAATAATGCAAAGCAATTACTTTAAAAACATTCACAAACTGATAAAATGTATATTAAACCACAAAAAAAAAACAACAACGCGATTTAAACGCGTCAAGCCACTTTGGGCGCACGAAAAAATACTTGTGCGGCTAAAAGTGTAAT
The DNA here is from genome assembly GCF_028554725.1 of Zeugodacus cucurbitae. NCBI lineage: Eukaryota > Metazoa > Arthropoda > Insecta > Diptera > Tephritidae > Zeugodacus > Zeugodacus cucurbitae. The sequence goes on along the minus strand of NC_071669.1, from coordinate 62,135,763 downwards.
AACTGGAGCTGTGGCCGTGGCTCGAAGCCTCAATTCAAACGCCTTTTTGAAATAATGAAATTATTATAATTCAAACAAATGGAAAGCTTAATGTAGCATTCACCAGCACACAACCAGCAAGGATGCTGGTGCGCTTGCACCAGGGCTGGGCGATCGCCGCGACCGCAACTGATGAGAGCCACAAACGCCAGCCTGAAATGCCAGCAAAGCTTGGTCGACCAAACGAAATTCATACCGAGCATTATGCATTTAATAAACTCATAGCAATCGTTGGGAGTGTACTCGACCGTAACAATTTACAGCAACTGGCAACAATAGCAGCAACAACAATGAAAGTGACTTTTACGAAACACAACAAGTGATCATCAAAGCGATCGTGCAACGATCTTTGTGGCAAATTGCTGGCGCAACCGATAATAAACGGCACAACTAAGCAATTGTGATCGGAAAACAATGCAATCGGGTATTATGTTGCAAGTAGTGCGCTTACACGTTTTGGTCGCGGTGAGATATGGCGGTATCGCTTAGGAGTAGGTAGGTTCATAAACCCATTTGACTGCGAGTTCAACTAACCAAAGATGTGCACATGCAAAAGTACTTTTATATAATATGTACGAAGGTTCATACATACATATATGAATGGATACGATACCATCCCAAGCCGAACTTAGTTACTATAAGTGTATTAGTTTGTAGTCCAGCTATCTGTCTCTATTATTACACCAGCTTGAGATCGATTGGAGTTTGGGTGCGGAAAATTGCTGACCAATTACTGGTTCCGATTTGATCAATGATTTAAATATGGAAAATAAATTTAAAATGTATTGTGTGCGTGTGCTTGTATTAAAGTGGTTGAAAAGAGATGGGTCCAAGTAAGGTTGAAATCTTTATTCCTTTGAAAGTACATTCAAGCACAAGTATGGAACTCGATTTCTTTTGCATGGTGCAATTCTCGTGAGATAACACGTTCACCAAACTTGGTTTTCAATAAATCGATTGTGACATTCGCTGTGTGGCTTGTGGCGCCGTCCTATTGGAACCACATATTGTCCAAGTCCATATTATCCAATTCAGGCCAAAAATATTCGGTGCTGTCCCTATCGGCCTTCTTTCGTAGCGCCTTTTTTAAAAACTCCTTTATAAGTATTGCTGTGACCATAAATTAAAGTCAGTGTCAGTGGTCATCTGACAGTTATAACCTCGAGGCGATAAACCAATTAATAATTTTTTAAGATAAGTTAGACAATGCGTCTATTGTGGTATGGCGTAGACACCGCTTATGCGATTATAACCGAGTTAACAACAGCGCGCCATTCATTTTTCATTTTCGATGTTAGACGTCAATTGGTGATATTAAGTGCAGCGATGTCCTTCTCTACCTGGTCATTCCAACGGTGGGGAGGCCTTCCTCTACTGTTACCAGCGCGTACTACATCGAGCACTTTCAAAGCTGGATTGCTTTCGTCCATTGGGTCAATATGACCTAGCCAGCGTATCCGCTGTCTTTTTATTCGCTGACTGTGTCAATGTTGTCGTATAATATTACACGCATACAGCTCATCGTGCCATCGTCTGCGCTATTCGCTGTTGTCAATATTCAATGGACCATACATTTTCCGCAAAACCTTTTTCTCGAAAACTTCTGTGCCGTAACCCGACTTCACTGCTGCAATTGTCTAAAGTTTTTGGTTCCATTGGCTTACCCCTCCAATCCAAAAAGATATCAGCTTGACTAGTCTCATATAACAGAGAGCAATTATATAGACGCTGTAGTCTATATTGACATATCTAGTCCAATCCAATTTAAATTGCGTTCAAATAATCGAGACAACTAACCGGATGTGATCCAAATGATACAATAAGAACCGGCATTCTGCTAGTCAAATTTATAAGGTATCGTACAAAATCCAAATGTTATTTCGAAAAGCGATGATAGATTCTCACAAAAAAAAAGTCATGTGACATCTAATACAGAGCGCTCGTTGGTTAATATAATTTAAGACATTAGCTGTCTTCGGTTTGGCATTTTATGCTCGGTGTTTCTTTGAGGTCTCGTCTCGAAAGGAAGAACAAGAAATTAACTTTTAACTATCAATGACACACGCTTTAGAGTTATTTGATTATACCAGTCTGTTCGATTCGGCAATTTTAAAATTTTGGTATATCCCAGACCGTTTCATTCTTATTCCTGCTTATAGATGGTACTACTTTTTCTTAGTAATGGAATACGACTAGTTCATCGCATTAGTATTAGCTACATCCTCTGAAACCTATTCTTTTAACATTAACGTTCTTTCATATGTCGTAAAGAATTATAGTGAGGTCTATTATATTGTTAATTATCATTATTCAGCCGTAATAATGACATATGTAGGAATGAAAATCGTCTATATACATATTCTCATTTAGTCATGTCAACAATTTTGAACGGCATTAAACTGAAATCACAAGCAACTAGATTGATGCAACCGTCGCAAGACTGGTTAACCAGAGAGAGAGAGGGAGAAGTATATGTATGTATGTGTGTACAAATGCAAATTAATTAATAATCAAACTTATTTGCAGCTGCTCATTTGCCACATCTGCGACTTTATAAATAACTAAACTTAACTACAACAACAACAAACACACACACACTCGTCCATTTGGCAAGGCGAGCGCAGTGAGTGATGAATAAATATTTGTCGAATGGGTATATAAAAATCAAAGCCAAAGCCAGCCAAATCGCGCCACAGAAGTGGTTATACTTGTTGCAAGTAACCCACTTGAAGTGTATTCCGCGCACATGTGGCGGCATGCAGCATCTGCCATCACATTTAGGCGATCACAATGTGGACAGGCGAGAACAGACAACATTTGCACCTGCCGTGTATGAGATTTTAATGCTGCCAGCGTCAAGTTTTCCCCCCACGAGAAAATCCAATGCAATGACAACAACAAAAAAGCAATAGCACAACAAGTGCCCCCTGCAATTGCGCTACACGGCGGCGCATGCAACATGCAACGTGCTTGTATCGGCATAGACATACATACAGATGTGTGTGTGTGTGTAGAAATCTAGTGGCATGTAGTATGTGATTTGGTTGCATGCTTCGCCACTAAGTGAGTGCATGTGTAAATATCTGCGCTAAATGCTGCCACATTGTGGCCATGAATAGAAGCTGCATGCGCCACGCTCGCCGCTCTAGCGCGTCCATTGACAACAGATGCGCACATTGGGGCGGCTGCAACTTGTTATCTACAGTGTTTCTCAAAACAACACACACACACATACGTACATTCTCCAGCGGAATAGACGCTTTTACCACATGGTCATCGTCGTCGGCTTCCACGAATCATTCATTCATTCACTCACTCATTCATGCGCCCAAAGTGCAAAATGTGTGGGGTGGCTTTGTGCCGGTGTCCATTGCCATGTTGTTGTCGTTGTTGTTGTTGTTGCATGTGAAAATCTGAAATGTTGCCGCACTTGAATATGAGCGCGGCATGTACAGCTGCTAAGTGAGTGCGAATAGTTTAGTTGTTCGACTATCTACATACGTACTTGTTGCTGTTGTTATATTTTTTACTAGCAAACTTGCCGATTGAACATCTGCCGTTTGTGGAATTTAAAGAGCCACTTGTAACATGCGATGGTCATTGCTGATACAATATGCTTGTACATCAATAAAGTAAATCTAATAACATGTCTATGTCTATATAGTATACATGTATGTATGCAGGTATTTTCGGCCCACCATCACCTCAGCGTGCTTCTTCTTCCTAACTTGTCTTCCATTTAAGTACTCTTTTGGAGCAATAACTTCTAATTGCGGTGAGCAGGTGGCGCTTAATTAGATGAATACTAAACCCAGCCGGCATTGCTATTGACAATCAATCTTCTAAAATAACCTCACTTACTATTTCAAAACGTAGTATGCGACATAGAAAGATTCAGAACCAATTTCATCGAAACTCAATTCTCCCAATGAGAATCACGGAATACTCTTTAGAATGTGGCCTCTCACAACAGAAAAATTAATACGCTCATAACCTAGAAATGTTAAGAGCTTTCATGCAAAGCTTTCCATTATAGGGTACAGGAAGAGCTAGAACTATTAGACTACCTTTAGACAACAAAATCTATTTAAGAGGTGTATTAAGATATCAAACTATTTTTTACAAATAAGAAAATATAAATTAATAACGGATTTCAATAAAGTTAATTCGAAAAAAAATTAAATTCAGCTTTCATATATACATATAAATATTAAATAATGATATTACTTAATTAATTTATTATTAATCATATTTTTAAGATACTTATTTAACTAGTCCGTTATGTCGACACCTTGGTGGCGCAAAGCTTTCACTAAATCACCTTTAATACGACGCTGATGAAATTCAGGTAATCGTTGTGTTGCATGCAACATTGCATCAAAAAATGCTTTCAAACTTTTTTCTTCCGGTGTTAAGTTCTCATAAGGCGTCATCACCGGCTTACGATCGGTCATAGTGCCCATTGTGGTTAAAGTATATGTTGTAGTATTTGTAGAACATATTTTTTGCGTATTAATGCGATCAGTATTGTTCTTATGCTCTTTCAGCTTAAAATCACAATTGGGTGTCTCCAAATCCTCTGACGTACTCATTTCGATTTGATAAACATTATTATCAATTTTTATTTCTATAGGCGTTCTTTTTACATGATTTGTGGTTTCATAATCGCTGTGAGCTTTATTTCGTGCCGTAACTGTAGGCGATTTTGATGTGGAAGGTATTTCGTTATTTTCGGCAATTTCTTCAATATCTTCACTTGGGTCAGTCTGCTCCAGCTTTACTTCCGTCTCCATATTTATATTTACATGCACATCATCTATAAGCATTCCTTCATTTTTGATTTTTTCCTGTATCGAACTTAAATTAGCATTGCCTACTATACTTTTGATAAAGGGCAGTATGAAAAGCATATCTTTGAAATAACAGTAATCTTGAAATTTTACAGTTTTTTTATTAGATGTTGACAATCCATCTTTTGGTTGTGTTTTCTTAGTCACATTAAGTATGTGCAGACAAAAATCACTAAGCAATCGCTCCCAACGTTTTCTAGATTGAGCTGAAATGTAAAAAAAAAAAAAATATTTTTGAAATTCGTATTAATTTAATTTTAAACATAATTAGTTTTTCTCACGATTTTTAAATCCACAAGCCTTATCAATCTGTTTCCAAATTTCCTGTCGTTCTTTCTTGGATATACTCGTATACACCAATGGATTGATCTTCACTAGATTTATAATTTTCATGTTCTCCTTTATGAAAGGCTATTTAAAAGCGAACAGAAAAATATTGGTAAAAACGTAAATAAACAGTGTAATAACATTATTCATTATTTTCTAAATGTCAAATACATTAAAAAAAGGTACGTGGAGTCCCTACGCGCGGAAGAAGTTATACTTTTTAGTGATATTCCAAGAAATGCATATTATTTTGTATGAAAGAAAACTAGCGAGAGGGAAAGGATAAAAATATTTTTTTATTAAAGACTTGGTGCAAATCTCTATTGGTGACGTTACATGTAATGAAAGATACAATTTCTAACAGCACAACTACGTAAGGTTTGAATTGTCTATGGACTACGAATATAAGCAATAATGGACATGGTTTAATATTTTCGCTTGGAACATCCGGTAGAATTATGTAAAGTACTTCCTGATGAATATTCTCAGGAAGTGCGGTTAAATCCTGCTTGAACCACAGGCGATCACATATCGAGCAAGCAAATCCAAAACTATTATTCGTAAATTTTGCCATTACAAACTCTTGTGCTTTTTTATGTTGTTGAAAGTGAGTATAAGGAATTTGTGGATTATTTCTTACGTCTTCGGTGCCGGTGTTATTGGTGTTTTGCTCTGTATCCTCGATTGTACTCTCGTTTCTTTGCCGCGTTGAATCTTTTTTACGCGCTCGGTACTCTCTCTGATATTCCGCAGCAGTTTTTCGCTTCCTCAATTGACTGCCAGCTATCATTTCTAATTTCTCCTTTTCCCGCTCTGCTTTCTTTTGTGCGCGGTATTTACGATAATATTGTGCTGTTTTCCCTCCTGTTGAAACACAGGCTGCACTGTCTTTTTCCGATGTAAAATCAATTTAAAATCAAACCATTAAAATTTTTGCCAATCCAATTGATATTAGTTTCAAGAGCACAAGGTGCATCTGTTACGGACAATTGAAATATTCAAGAGAAACTTACCACCCTTATTTACATGAAAAAGCTTTACCTCTATGGTCTCAGAAGTGTCGGCAGTATGCTTGCGTGGACTCAGAGCGATGGTTGTACTTATCTCCGCTTCTTCAGAGGTATCTTCATAAATTGAAGGTACAACACCTCTGTTTAACAAACGATTCCTGGCGTAACCTGCAACATTGTACAAACAAAAATTAAATTTTACAAAAGAAATTGATAAATAAAGTTATATACCCATTTCGTATTGAAGACTGTTTCCAAAGTCATCGCGCTTGAAATGCTTCATGCATATGAAACTAGTCTTTGGATTAAAGTAGTCTTCTCGCCGACAGAATTGCACCCACTTTCTTGCCAAAGCTGGATGCGAAGGGAAAATGTAAAAGCTACAGTTGGAAGCTTTTGAGCGATTATCGCTGCGACAATCAGCAACAGCACATTTCATTTTTGTTTTTTTTTTTTAGTTTACTTCAACACCATACAGTTATTTGTTGTATTATTTTAAATAAATTGAACACTTTTATTATAATTCCACAGTCTTTAACGTAATGAAAACCAACATCAATTCACATATACACATAAAGCTTCATAAACATTTGCTAGCCTGACGTCAGCAAACAGCTGATTATGTCAAATAAAATGTCATATTGAATACAAAAACAACAACTGAATGTGATCATACAGAACGAGAATAATCTAAATATCTATTTAACATAACTTTTTAGTTTGTTTATTATGCACAATAAACCTTATTCTGCAGACAACTAAAAACATATAGTTTTCATGTATTTAATTGCCCTCCTGTTGCGCCCTGAGCGCAGCCCTTTTATCAGCGTCAGCTAGAATTTCTGCAGAGTTTAGCGATTGCAACATTTCTCGTTTAACTTTATTTTGCCATTTCATTGGTAAGGAACATGTTGCACGATATATTGCGTCGAAGTAACTACGTAAGCACAATTCATTCTCTGTCATATTATCCTCACAAATTGGTGGTATATCCATGCGTATGTTCTCCAAAGGAGTTTGTGTCTCAGCAGATGCTCTTATTGATGAAATAGTTATGGGAGCAATATTACGCGCATCTGATTGTTTAGGTTCGCTTATATTCAAAGCGTTATCTTCCTGATCTTTACTTAACATTATAAATGGTTTTATAAAGCGCTTTTCCGTAATTTTTGGACATGTCATAAAAGACGTATTTAGACCTTACCAAGATTTCTTCAGATCGCTATCTATAATAGAATTAAAATATAGTTGATATTAGTACTATATATGTGTTGTTAAGTAAAGTGTATTAGCATTGTACATACCAGTGCAACAGATTCCCAATTCCTTTGGCATAGTCTGCATCTTGGTAACTTTTTTGCCGAATGGCACACAAAACTTTATTTTTTCGTATTGCTTGTATGAGAATTAATTATTTTGGATCTTTGTCTAACGATATGTCCATGAATTTGTTTTAAAAAATGTGAAATATTTGCATATAGAACTAACTAAATTAAAGACTATAATTTTATTGTTTGTATTATTTTAATACATATTCAAGATGTAAACGAAAATACGCTAAAAAATCAGCGTACAGCTGATTTAGCATTTGTAAACAAAACTAGAAACATCCCTGTGTTCTCACAGCTACACTATTTGAAACACAGCTATTTTCATGAGTTTATGGTGAGAAACTTGTTAAAATAAGAAATATAATAGCATAATCTTTATGAAAAACTTTGTTAAATAATTTATAAATTCCATAATTTTATACAAAAAGTAATATATTTCAATAAAGTTTTTAACATACAAAAATTTACAACTAGTAACAAATGTAGACAATAAACACAGCTTACTACCTATTGCTTAAGACAAATAAACACGTCCAGAGGTGTCAGATGTTGACATTGCAGTCATACGTAATTGAAAGAGGAAATTCACTGAATGATTGATGAGGATTGACGTGTTTTCCGAATATATACCGGTAGAGACTTGTTTAAATCCACACCAAAGATTCACTTTTGACCTTTTACTTATATAAAAGTCAGTGTATGTATTCGTGTAGCTGCATTTGTTCACCACCGACTGCGTATACATAAGTGGGATTGCCATCATCCATATGCAGCAAGGTTTCCTCAGCTATATTCTCTGTGACTTCACTATCCTCCATAATCTCATCCTTTTCGTATTGTGTCGAAACCACAGGCTCAGCAGTATCAGTATGTGTTTGAGCATTTCTTTGACGTCCTAAATTGCCAAGACAACCCTCAAAAAGTATTTCAGCGATCGCCTTACGTGCATAAATTCTTTGCTCCTGAGACATTTCTTCATATTGTATTGCCCACGATTTGGCTAATATTTCTGTAGATTCACTAATAGCAAGACTTGCACGAGATGATTGTTCCGTACGTACCCGCGCCTCTTCCTTAACTATACTAGTTAATGGAGTTCTTTTGATTTTTCTATTTGTTTGGAGTTGCTCTGATAGTTCTGGTGACGTAGTTGCTATAGATGCGGCCGTCGCATTGTTACTACAACTCACGACAGTTTTTATATCTAACATATCGTCGGCTGTATGAGATGAATCATCGATGTTGATGATTTCATGGAAGTCATCAGTTTCTGCATCTCCAATTGTTTTTATTTCCTCATCATCCTGTGTTGCTATTATATGATCTTGCTTTGGGTTTGGAAATGAAAGTGTACGAAATTGATTCTGAAATTGCTGCTGAAAGGAATTCTCATCTAAATACTGAACCGCCTCTAAATGCTCCTCTGTTTCGTTACCATTATCAGATATATATTCATATTTGTCCAGCTGCACTTTGTATTCGCTGGAACTGTCTTGCGATGTGTGTGGTGATTCCAAGAGTTGCGACCTGACTTTCTCAATATCTGATTGTCTTGCCTTACGGCGCTGTTGTGCATAAATGACATGAATATAAACAAATTGTATAAATCTAAAAATAGTTGCCTTCAAAACTTACCAAAATTTTCTTTTCACTATTCGGCGCACATTTGCGCTCTTTACGAAACTCTTGACTCTGCAAAAAGTCCAGCATATGAAAGTACCAGAGCGAGGTGTTATAACGTTTGCCCATTTGATTGCTCGCCTTAATGCGTGTGCATTCACGTCGGTAATTCGTACGAAATATGTTTATTTTGCGCACAACATCTTCCCGACAAGCATGCGGATCGATTTCACGCATTTTCATCACCAACATCTCATAGCCATGCGTCTTACTTTGCCGATCTTTATACAATGGATTACTCAAGTCCCATAATGCCGGCAAACTTTCGTATAACGCAAAAAACTCCGTCCAGAAAGCGCGCTTATCAATTGGATTTGCATTCGCCATTTTATTTTGCTTGAAGCGGATTCGTACCGGTATGTCAAATGTCAAAATACCGTGAGTCACAGTTAACGGCGGCGCGAAACACTACGTCAATCACACTATTTGGCTTGTCCGGTCGGCTTGATTGCTCGACAACAACTGAGTCAAGCATACGGATTTTTCAAATGCTCTCACTCTCTTTCGCTTGCTCGAGTTTATTCTCTGTTTATTTTGACGAGCGTCAACGGCATTGCGTAGCTGCGGCGAATGAATGTGCAGATGTTTGTTTAGAAGTGTGCAGTACCGAAAATAGGTTTCTACAGAAATAAGGAAAAAATAAATTAATTAAAATAATGGAATGAGGCATATTTGATACGCATACAGATTTGTATGTTGTTAGATGACTACTCATGGAGTATGGGAATAAAAATGTCTTTCAGTGGCATTGACCCAATTAAATATTTATACATACATACATACATAATTATATTCTAGCTCAATGATTTAATAATCAAACTTTGTACTCCTCTGGCAGCACTCTAAAGAGCCTACCATTGAATGACCTTGCATTGAAAATTGCGCGAATGACAAGCGGAGGAATAGACAGTAAATAAATAATATTCATTGCATTAAAATAATATTTGGGAATTTTCAACTACATACTTAAATTAATTAGTTTTCTGCTCTCTATGATTTTCAGCTGTTACGTAAATGTTTTTTAAAACTCTTTTGCATGCTTCAATACAAAACAGATAATTTCTGATTAAAATGTATGAAATGAGAGCTATTCTTGGAAGGCTCTGCTTGCGAAAGCAGCGCAGTTTCTCATATGCACATGGCTACACTCCATAAACATGCATACACAAGGCTCTGCTGTGTATCGTAAAGAGAGTTGAGAGCCACGGTTACCTGGCTGCCTACCCTGTTAATGAAATTCCAACGAGATTGAATACATTCTGGTGTTTACAATTTGAAGACGCCATAACAAAACAAAAACAACAAAAGAAAACGAAAGCGAACACCTTGAAAGAGAGCCACGAATAATTATTAGCGAGATCAAGTTGTGACAAATGCATCTAACAACAAATAACCAGGATAGCGAGTGAACTTCGCAATTAAAGCAAAGAGTTCGCTACTTTTGTGCGACCTCGAATGATTGCACATAGCCGCCGCTACCTGAACTGGAGATGACCGCACGCTTTAATATCGAATATGCAATTACTCATATGCATACATATGTGCACGTGCTTACAAATGCACATACATACAGACAAATGTACAAATCTTCATTTGTATGTGTGTATTGTTTGTGGGCACATTTTAATTTCGACGAAATTTGCCTTTGGGACTGCCTATCTGGTGATGCCCAAACACAATTACGCGGTCTTACGTCTTTTCGCTCACACAACAGCTGTCTAAATATTGTAAACACTAAATGTGTTACTCGGTTATTGCCCGGTTGAGCTCTGCACCCGAGGCTTGGATTCACTCAGCTGCCTCTTTCGTTATACACCGGTCTTTTTTGTTGACGTGTTGGTGCCGCTCTGCGGTACCACGAGTTTTGCGTTGCAGAGCTTGTTCGGTCTGTTTTGTAGTGTACGGCGCTCAGTCACTCGCCGGATTTCTTGTAAATTTCACGTGTTTGGTCTGATTTTGCGACAGTTTACCGGCTTTAGCTTTGCTGTTGTTGTTGTGTGTTTGTGTTTACTGAATTCTCTCTATTTGTGTTTTTATTATTGCGTGCGTTTGTGACTTTGACTTTGCTTTTGCTAGACGGTTAGTATAGGTGTGTATGTTTGTGCGCTCGCAATGAATTTCCACTTTGAAGTGCATAGTGTGGAAGTGACGAGAGCACATTTGTTTTGTTTTTGTGTTTTTTTTTGTACTCTTTTTGACTTTGTACTTTGCAATACAGACGAGCTACTTCTGTACTTCTCTCTGTGTTGTCAAGAATGAGTTTACACATTGAATATAAACACACTTTTCTCAATAAGCGTAGCAAGACATGTACATATATACGTGTGTTGTTGCATTTTACTTCGGTTTAAATAATTTTTAAATTAGTCATACATAGAGCATTTCTTTATACCAAAGAAAAGTGAGTTTGCATGCGAAACAAGCAAAGAATGAAAACATTCCATTTTATTAGTGTCAATAAACTCTTTTCACATTTAGTTTTTCCTTTCTTTAGCATGTGCAGTACTTTGCAGTTACCTTTGCATGTGTGTACATATACACCGTGTAATGATAATAAAAAACATATTTCGTCAATTAGTTGGTGATTCATTTTTGCTGTGTCCACATCTACGAGTAAAATACCCCGAAAATTGTATTTTTAAAATGCCGGGCAAAAGGGTAACGTTGGAAATGGCCCAACAATTGTATTATAATTACAAATTGGGCAAAAACATCAAAGAGTTATCGGAAATGTTTTCTGTATCGCAAAAAACAGTGTATAATGTGATAAATCGTGCGGAAAATGAGGGCAGACTAGAAGCAAAGCGAGGAACCGGTCCTAAACCAAAAATAAGTGATACAACACAACGTTTAATGGCTCGCAAACTGGATCAAAATCCAACAATTTCGATTAGGGCTCTTATGCGGGAGCTTAACGAAGAGCGCAATATGCATCTCTCTCATGAAACTGTGCGCCAGGCAATGCGAAGACACGAATATGCATCAAAATCTGCTAACGAACAAATGCCTGCCGAAAAGTTATCAAATACGGACGCAGAGAAAACGCTGTCTTCTGAGCAAACAAAAGAGGTCATTCATAATCAAAACAAAGTAAGATTTTGCTAAAAGTATTTTAACATAAATATTTCTATCTAACTGAAATCCATTAATTTACACGCTTGTATGCCATCTTACAGCCCACACGCTATGAACGCGAACGCGCCGAATTGAAGAACAAACCGCGTAGGGTGCTCAATTTGGAAGAGCGCGTACTGGCCATACGTCTGTACCATCAAAAGCCGGTGTACCAACGTGTGGCGTCCGTATTCAAATGCAGTTGGGAGCAAATACGTAACGTTATCGCCAATCGTGACGATATATTGCAGCATTATGGCGAAAGTCAGACCGTCACATCCCAGGACACACCAGAAATTGCGCGCAACAAGAAAATCAACTTTCTCGGCAATGTCACATACGAATTCATACGACGCGCGCAGTATCACCGCAGCGTGACGCTTAACGATGTCGCTTTGCGACAGCGTGCGCTCAAGCTACGCGACATCCTACAAATCGAACAGTTTCATCCGAATAAAGAATGGTTGGCCGATTTCAAGAAGGCCTACAATGTGGAGTGGGACAATTTGGACGCGCTGATTATATGCGGTGTGCCGCCACGTTCGTTGGACAATAAGGACTTAATCGAATACTGTACGCGTATGGTGGCGAAAGCTAAGTCGCTGATAGATAAATTGCCCAAATCACAGGCGAGAAAGGAGGGCTCTAAACGCTACGACGAAGACGATTCTGAGGATGAGTGGGCGGCCAGCAGTGGTGGTGATGGTGGCGGTGATGGTAGTGAGGTTAGTTTCGATGACAAGGGATCTGATACGATGTCCGTTCAGCTGGATGATGATGTGCCTGTGGTGAATGAAATTGACGACTTTACCGGCATGTATTTAGACCCGGCTGATAACGATGAAGAGGATTTCAATGGATTTGCAACAGCAGGCCCCACCGACATTTACGGCACTGAAGAAACTGAGAAATACGATTTTACACATACGACCGTAAGCAACGACGCTGCGTCACCAACACTAATAACAACGGAACCAATATTGGTGTCAGAAGTGCAAATTAAGGAGGAGCGACGCAGTCGCAGTCGTAGCAGAAGCCCGCCATTACTGTCACCTTTGAACGTGACAAGTGGTATAAGCACGAACGCCACGACGGTGGGTGGTGGTGGTGGTGTGAAACGTAAGCACTCGGAGACTACAACACCAAAACCAGTAGACGATGTCGAGTCAAATAATAAGCGCTTCAAAAGTGATACAGTGGTCACATATACGGAGGCTTTACACAATTTGTGCACTTTAGAAGAATATGCGACACAAGAAGAAGATTTCGAGGCAATCAATTTACTTATGCAATTGGCGCGGGTCTTAGAGAAGCGCTGCACTACACGAAGGCGGATGTTTAGTGCATAGAGCCTGAGATTATACAGTTGTGTATGTATGTATGTAAGAACACGTACGGAGAAGAGAGTATGTAAATACATATGTAAGATTGAAGTAATAATAGTTTAATTTTGAATAACAATACAAATTTAATGCCCTTCAATTAATTTAATTAATATATGTACATATAATAAGTACTATAAGGTTAAGCGGTGTAGAATAAATTTTGTAAAGTATCAGCAAACTCTCTTATTTGCGCTTTGTCGCTGATTTTTGGACTCTTTACGTGAGCGTAAGTTGGAATGCACTGCAATCTCATAATTTCTACGGATCGCCAAAGGGTCTTATCGACATTTTTTTTCGCTGCCCACACATGCTTCCATATGAATTGATAAAATTTTACATTTCACTACTCTGGAAGAGCGATTGTTTGTGCAGTAACGACGGTAATAAGTAATTGTAAATATACTATTTATTGACTCACAGAAGTTGGAACGCAGATTGGCGTGTTTGCATGCTTGTTCTAAATATAATTGCCATCAATGCCGCCTCGCAGAGAGGCCAATTGCAGTGATGAGAGCGCGTTGTTTAAGGTTTTCCCCGAGGCAGAGCGTGGAGAGTGAATGTGCGCATTGCCTTTTGCATACAAACGTTTTGATGTGAGTATATTTATAACTATGAAGCAATGTACTATTCATTTAATTGAACTAGTCATCGCTGGCAGACGCTTTAACTCAGTGGGCAGACATGCGCATTGGCGCTCAGGTCACGCTACAAGAAGATGTTGATAATGTTCATATGTATGAATCTATTTATGCACTTTCATATATACATTGCATGTACATGTACTATAATAGGTGGAATAGTTGTATAGGTTATTGGCAGTGTGATTTTAGAGCTAATCTGCTTATCAGAAGGAAATATCATACATATACATATGTAGGTGTGAGACCATAAGTAAAATGTATAAATGGATGAAAACTTAATTGAATACAACAAGAATTTAATATCATATAAGATATTAGAATTTTGTTTTCAAATAGAAATAGGCCACAAATGTTCAAAATTTAAACATTTCTTGAGCTTTCATTTTATGGTTCAAAATTAGGTCCGCACTTGAAATGAATTTTAATTCGGCAATACGGTCATACCTATAGAAATATGCACTTTTAATTTGTTTAAATTTTTCTTTCGAAGAAGCGGTTCTTTCCACAAATGAATAAACCATAACCTAACTTAAAGCATTGAAAGATGGATCCAAGTAACAAACCCAAATTAATATTCTGCTAGGGACTGGATATTTGGGTCTCAGCAGCAAATTCCCATAACTACATCAGGAGTGTAATATTACGCTTAGTTAAAACAAACCGAAAAGTCGATTTTTATCAGCTTATTTCGATGGGTGTGGCCTAGTAGCGACCAAGCTGACCGTTTCTTGACAACTGCTTCCTTCAGACGGAGCAATTGTTAACAGTACAAGCTCATACAAGGGTTTAAAGAGTTTGGTGGTAGGTTAGCAGCTCATTGTAGATGATTCCCTTTGAATACCAACCTTCAATTCTGACTGGGCCACCGCTTGTCTCGGCTCACCGCAATTCGACCACAATCGTTTTTACTTTTCATTGTCGTTACTGAACCACTTCACTTCACAAAATTTGGTCCAATATGATTTTCTCTTTAACTCGTGTGGCACCCGTATGTCGAGCTTCTTTTAGCACCCAGCCTTCAATAGTTTCAAATGGAGTTGTATACGATGTTGAGCTACTAAGCTATAGAAACGGTATGAAATGACGATCGAACTTGACGATTTTCATTGATTTTATCGATATTTATAGCAGGTGGATAAGTCATCCAGAGCGTGGTACATCTTGACATAAAAAATACCTTGATTGGTTGTTACAATATCCGGAATAGTGTTTAACTACTCAAATCTTCAGTCGTCTGCTTTGCGTCCTCGTCTTTATAAAAATCGCTGCTGTCCATATTGTCATTGTCCCTCAAACAATACCGAGTGAAGCAATCACAAAACCGTCTGGGAAGTTTTTTAACTACGAAATCGTATCCTTTTAACGCCATATAGCGGAATCAGATGCCATTTATACAACGCGAGATACAGTTTATTAAAGCCATAGACCTAACATACTCTTATTATACCGATATGACAGCACTTTGGTGAGGCTATCTTCAAATGACCTTGATGAAAAAATGACAGGAGAGAGCATAAACAGTGTTAATTAATATTCTTTTACATTAATTATTGAGTTTTCTATTAAAGTGGTTAATTTTTATTTGCAAAATATACTTTTATGTCCTCTGTGACCTTCAGCAGTTACGTAATTATTTTTGAAAAATCTTTTGAATACTTTCATTCGATACAAAGCAAAAACTTCATTACAAATCTGTGGAATGAGAATTGTGCTTGAAAAGCTCTGCTTGCCATAGCAGCGCAGTTCCGCTACATATATGTATATATACATATGAACATGTAAGGAGTGTAGTAAAGAGAGTTGAGAGCCACGATTACCTGGTAGGCAACCCTCTACTTGTGAAAGTCTACCGAGATTTGTTTATTAACATATTGCGGAGTTTTCACTTTTAAGGCGCCGTCATAATAGCAAAAACAACAAATAAAACTGACCAAAACGAACACCTTGAAAGAGAGTCGCGAATAACTATTAGCGAGATCAAGTTGTGACAAATGCATCTAACAACAAATCATCAGGATAGCGAGTGAAGTTCGCAATTAAAGCAAAGACTTTTGTGCGACCTCGAATGATTGCACATAGCCGCTGCTACCTGAACTGGAGAAGACCTCATCACGCTTTTGTTTTATCGTATGTAAATACCGAATATGCAATTGCACACATGCATTCTCGTTTTGCTCATATGTACCTACATACAAACAATCATTTGCATGCTTGTTCGAATGTAAAAGTGTCGTTTGTCTGTGGGCATATTTTTGCTTCGACAGAGCTTGCATTGGGACCGCGTATCTGGTGTTGCCCAGACACAATTACGAGGTCTTTTCTCACAACACAACATATCGGCGTGGCGTACTAACGTCTAAACAGTGAACATGCTGAATGTGTGTTCACGTCCATAATTTTGTATTTTGCACGCTATTCGGCCGTAGCCCGGTTGAGCTCTGTACCCGAGGCTTGGACTCACTCAGCTGTCTCTTTTGCTATACACTTCACTGGTCTTTTGTGTAGTGTCGACGTGTTGGTGCCGCTCTTCGGTGACGACGCCACACATGTTTGGGGTACCACGAGGTTTTACGTTGTGGAGCTTGTTCGGTGTGTTTTGTGGTGTACGGCGCTCAGTCGCTCGTCGGGTTCCTTGTAAATTTCACGTGTTTGGTCTGATTTTGCAACAGTTTGCCGGCTTTAGCTTTGCTGTTGTTGTTGTGTGTTTAATGAATACTTTTTATTTGTATTTTTAATAACGCGTGCGTTTGTGACTTTGCTTTTGCTTTTGCCAGACGGTTAATGGTGGTGTGTATGCGTGTGCGCTCGCAATGAATTTCCACATTGAAGTATCGTGGAAGTGACGAGCGCATTTTTCGCGTTTGTTTTTGTCTTTATTTGTGTTGTTGTGTCGGCTTTATTTGATTTCATTTTGACTTTGTTTTCGTTTTTTTTTTTTCAATTTAAATGCAGACAAGCTAACTAGAGTGTTGGAGTTTGGGAGCAGTACAAATTGCGGTTCTGCACTTCTGCATTCGGGTTCACAATTTTGGTTATGAAAAAGGTGAGTACATACGAAGTATGTATTTATTATTCTCAATCATTCTTATCTACGTTTAATCGTTCTAACGTAATGAGCAGGTTTTCGAAGTGCTTCAAGAGTTGTTCATATGAGTAGGTCTATTGGTCGTAAATTTTTTATTGCTTTTTGACGGAATGTCTGGCACTTACAGAACACTATAGAACTCCGTTCATTATCACTTTTTTATTTTATTATATTTTTTAATTTTTTGTTGTAGATGGAAGAATCATCAGCTGTAGGACCATATTTTCTAAAGGAAAGACGAAATAAAAGTTATAATATTGACAAATTAATTGAGGAGCAAATGCCTGTCAAAAAGTTAACAAGTAAGGGCGCACGGAAATCGCTGCCCCCCAAGCAAACAAAACAGGTCATCCATAATCAATACAATGTAAGAGTGTGTGAAATGTATTTTAAGTAATATTACTTGTAATTAATTTATTATTATTTATTTGTGATAATTTCTGAAGAACAGGCTGTTATAACGGTGAAAATTTCAAAATTGTCTTATTAAATATTATAGATATAAAAAGATATTTTGTGGTTATGTATTTTTACCAATTTAAAATACTAATAGTGTATATTTTTTCAAAATTACATAACTCAAAAGCGTTTGCTTTTGAAAAAGTCAAAATATTAAGTTTTGTTACAAACATATACCAAGAAATATTAATTTACCCACTGGCATTCCATCTTACAGCCCACACGCTATGAACGCGAACGTGCCATAATGAAAAACAAACCGCGTAAGGTGCTCAATTTGGAGGAGCGCGTACTGGCCATACGTCTGTATCAAGAGAAGCCGGTGTACCAACGTGTAGCGTCCGTATTCAAATGCAGTTGGGAGCAAATACGTAACGTTATCGCCAATCGTGACGACATATTGCGCTACTATGGCGAATGCCAGACCGTTACACACAAGGATATGCCGGAATTTGCGCGCAACAAGAAAATCAACTTTCTCGGCAATGTCACATACGAATTCGTACGACGCGCCCACTATCACCGCAGCGTGACGCTAAACGATGCCGTTCTGCGTCAGCGTGCGCTCAAGCTACGCGACATCCTGCAAATCGAACAGTTTCATCCGAATAAAGCATGGTTGGCCGATTTCAAGAAGGTATACAATGTGGAGTGGGACTATTTGGACGCGCTGATTATATGCGGTGTGCCGCCACGTTCGTTGGACAATAAGGACCTAATCGAATACTGTACGCGTATGGTGGCGAAAGCTAAGTCGCTGATAGGTAAATTGCCCAAGCCGCTGTCGAAGAAGGAGAGCTCTAAACTATACGACGAGGAGGATTCAGACGATGAGTGGGCCAGCAGTGGTGGAGGTAATGCTGATGCTGATGGTGGTGTCGCATCCGATACGATGTCTGAGCTGAACGATGATGTGCCTGTGGTGAATGAAATTGACGACTTTACCGGCATGTATTTAGAACCGGCTGATAACGATGAAGAGGATTTCAATGGATTTGCAACAGCCGGCGCCAACAACATTTACGGCACTGAAGAAAGTGAGACGTTCAATTTTCCACGTACTACCACAGCAAGCAACAACACTGCGTCACAAGCACACATAGCGACGGAACCACCATTGATGTCTGAAGTGCAGATTAAGCTAGAGCGACGCAGTCGCAGTCGTAGCAGAAGTCCACCATTGCTGTCACCTTTGACCGTGACAAGTGGTACAAGCACGAACGCCACGTTGGTAGGTGGTGGTGGTGGTGGGAAACGTATGCACTCAGCGACAACAACAGCAAAACCAGCAGACGCTGTCGCGTCAAATAGTAAGCGCTTTAAGAGTGATACAGTGGCCACATATACGGAGGCTTTACGCAATTTGTGCCCTTTAGAGGATTTTGCGACGCAAGAAGAAGATTTTGAGGCAATAAATTTACTTATACAATTAGCGCGGGTCTTCGAGAAGGGCGCGAAACGCAGTACTGCACAAAAGCGTGTGTTTAGTGCATAATTAAAGTGTTTGAAATAATACATTTAAGAATTAAAGTACACTTACGCATAAGAGAGTATGTAAATATGTAGATTGAAGCTCTCTCTCTAGATATACTAGGCATTAAGTAATAATAGTTTATTATACAAATAATATTAAACTGCATATGCCCTTCAATGAATTTAATGAATATATGTACAATATATAACTGTATACAGTTAAGCGTTGTAGAAAACATTTTGTAATACATTAGCGAACTCTCTTATTTACGCTTTGTCGATGATTTTTGGGCTCTTTACGTGAGCGTAAGTTGAAATGCACTGCAATCTCATAATTTCTACGGATCGCCGAAGGGTCTTATCAACATTTTTTTCGCTGCCCACACATGCTTCCATATGAATTGATAAAATTTTACATTTCACTACTCTGGAAGAGCGATTGTGTGTGCAGTAACGACGGTAATAAGTAATTGTAAATATACAATTTATTGACTCACAGAAGTTGGAACGCAGATTGGCGTGTTTGCATGCTTGTTCTAAAAATAATTGCCAGCTTTTTTGCGATAATACAATGCAGTCAGAATGCCGCCACGCAGAGAGACCAATTTCTGAGATGAGAGCGCGTTGTTTAAGGTTTTCCGCGAGGCAGAGCGTGGAGAGTGAATGTGCGCATTACCTTTTGCATATAAACGTTTTGATGTGAGTATATTTATAACTATGAAGCAATGTACTATTCATTTAATTGAACTAGTCATCGCTGGCAGACGCTTTAACTCAGTGGGCAGACATGCGCATTGGCGCCTCAGGTCACGCTAAAAGGAGATGTTGATAATGTTCATATGTAGCAATCTATTTATGCACTTATATACAGTGTATACATATAAAGTATATATGGGTGGAATAGTTGTAGAGGTTCTTGGCAGTGTGATTTTAGAGCTGAATTTTCCGCTTATTAGACCACAGAAGGAAATAGCCGCATTTGTAGGTGTGTGACAATAAGTAAAATGTAATAACGAATGAATACTTGATTGAATATTGTATTAGATATTTTGTTGGAACTAAAATGCTGCATATTTTACACCAGGGATGAATAGTCGTTTAACAGCAGTTAAAAGTCTCAATATATAGTCATCTTGTTACCTTAATACTCTTTACATAGCGTTTTCAAAAATAAACCAACATATGTATATCCAAAATCCCACATACAAATAACCATATCAGAGAAACCTCTCCTAACGGACACCTTCCTTGAGCGGACATTTCTGCATGCACCAAGTATAATTTTTAGAACAAATGACACTTTCATAAGCGGACACCTCTTTTGATAATTCTTCTTCTTCTTGACTGGCGTAAACACCGCTTTCGTGGTTATAGCCGAGTCCAAAACAGCGCGCCATGCATCTCTCCTTTTGGCAGTTAGGCGCCAATTGGTTATACCAAGCGAAGCAAGGTCCTTCTCCACCTAGTCCTTCCATCGGAGTGGAGGTCATCCTCTACTGCATTGAACATTTTCAGAGCTGGAGCACTTTCGTCCATTCGAACAACATGACCCAGCCAGCGTAGCCACCGTCTTTTTATTCGCTGAACTATGTCTATGTCGTCGAATAACACATACAGCTCATCATTACATCGTATCCGGTATACGCCGTTGCCAATATTTATGGACAAGTCGTAAATCTTCTGCAAAACCTTTCTCTCGAAAACTCCTAATGCCGTCTCATCGGATGTTGACATCGTCCACCATATAAAGGAGAAAAAGTAGGACGAGAATGATGAGGGAATTGTAGAGTTTGGTTTTTGCTCGTCGGGAGAGGACTTTACTTTTCAATTCCCTACTCAGTCCATAGTAGCACCCGTTGGCAAGAGTGATTCTGCATTGGAATGGTAATTATCCAAAGGAATTCGTTCCAATATGGCAATTAGACTTGGCCGCTTAGTGAACAAATCAAATTTTGATTGTTGTTTTCCTTTTGTCTCTTTTATTGTGTGCAATAAATTCTTAGTACTCGACTATCATTTCATTCTTTTTATTTTATTTTTAGTTGAATCAGTAGCTTCTTTGCATAAATATATATTTTTATACATATTTTTTGTGAATAAAAAATTAAATACAGTACAGTTAAATTCAGTTGAAAAATAAAGTATTTCATAAAAAAGATGAACAAAAACAAAAATATCTAATTCCAATACATGTGTATGTCTGCAATATAGTAACTATATAACTACAAATATCTTTCTCTAGAACTCTTCTACTTAGAAAAGTGTATATATTGAAATAAATGGCTTTGTATATAGGGTATATGTACACACCCAAGCATGTACATATGTTTTCCTCACTTCACTTACAAACTATGGTAACAATTACCGGCTTTGGTATTCATAGAAAAAGCTATACGCTTACATACTATACATATATGGTATATACAACCACATACATAGGTGTAAGTATGTGTGTATTAATTCTAAATTAGAAGTATTTTGTATACAAATATTAGTTTCATAAGTATTATATTTTGTAATTCATATTATACTCGTACTCGTATGCAACTCAATCCACATCGACGTCGTCGTCACCATCGAGCTCCCGCAGAACTTCATCGGCACGTGTGATCAAACCGATCAGTCTAAAGTTCTCTTTAACCAGCGCGAAATCTTCCAAGAGTTTGAGATATTTACGAGCCTCCGAACAGGATTTGATGGGCGGCAGCATGGGCATATTGCTAGACGCGTGTTTGCGTTTGTTCGCCAAACGATTTATAACGGCATCCGGCGCTTTTGTTAAAGGTGGCAAGGGTGGCGTAAAGCATAAGGAACGGTTCATAGCTGATATATTGGCGGCGGGTATGCAAGTAATGGCAGTCGTCGATGTGGGCAAGCTTTGACGCTCAGTCGACATGGTCGACGTGCAGGCGGCCAGTGTAGCGGGTAGTAAAATGGGTTTCGGTGCCAAAGGCGGTATGGTTGATGTTGCCGTTGGACGTACGACGGTTGCTGCTGTTGTTGAGGTGGCCACAATTTTGCCTTGCGTCTGTATGAGACGCCGCAAATTGGCTAAAGCTATATTTTCATCATCGGCGGTCTCTCGCGCGCTGGCACGCTCCTCAACATCCATGCTACCACTCGAGGATGTATCACCATCCGTTGTAAATGCGTTGGTAGTATCATTGTTTATGGCAGTCTGTTGTAACGCGGCACTTGTTTTCATCGCCGCTTCACTTTGCTGTTGTTCCTGATCGACTGCGTCGTCTTCCTCAGCGTCGGAAATATATTCCTGCTTTATTTCGACGGGCTCCTGTTTGATTTCCTTCTTAATATCAAGCATCGGCGGTGGCACATTCGATTTCTCCGCATCCGTAGCAGGTGTGGCAGCAGTTGCTGTTGTTGTTGCCAGCGCAGCAGTCGGTGTGGCAGTTGCCGCTGCAGCTGTTGCAGTGGCTGAAGCCGCTTGCATGCTCTGCGATTGTGCTATGGTCGCCAGCGGTATGATTGTCATTGTCATTGGCTTGGCGCCGGGCATTTGACCAGCTGGCGTTATGGGTGTGGCAACCAGCACCTTCTGTGGCATGCCGGCGACGTTGCCTTGCAATGGCAATGCGACCAATTGACGGAAAGGTGTCAATTGTGGCGCGGCAAGGTTGTGCACGGCTGGTGACGCGGACCGCTTGTTTTGTAAATTGGCGGCTAATTGATTATTTGCTAAATTTCCGTTGGGATTTGTGATATTTATGCGTTTCACAATTGGATTACCAGTTGCATTCAGTGTGCTGCCAGTTGGTTGTGCCATGTTGCCAGCAACATTGCTTTTAGCGCTCTGTGTGCCGGCACCAGCTTTATGTTGTTGTCTACGCTTTGCCGCCACTTCCTGTTCAACATCATCCGCGTGTGTCTTCGTATTCTCTGTATTATTACACTCCTCCTTAATCTCCTCCACATCATCGCCGTCGTCTTCCTCATCGACTGTTTGCGTTTTGTTCCCCGCATCCGGTGTACACTCGTTGAGCACATCCTTCATGACATCCTTAATTTGCACAGAGTGGCCCTGTGTATAGCCAATATTCAGTAGTTTACTGTCGGTCGTATGTATTTTATAGGTCTGTCGAAATTTATCACACCAATCCTGGTGGGGAAAGAAATTCTGCAAACCCATTGCACTCTTAAACTGCAAC
Organism: Zeugodacus cucurbitae; assembly: GCF_028554725.1. NCBI lineage: Eukaryota > Metazoa > Arthropoda > Insecta > Diptera > Tephritidae > Zeugodacus > Zeugodacus cucurbitae. Next base: position 62,112,203 of record NC_071669.1, on the reverse strand, counting down.
GCCGTCTTCTGTATGAGTCCGTCCGTTATCTGTATGTCCTGATAGTAAATCATGCGGCGCAACCAATCAAAGACCGCTTTGCCCAACATCGAGACACGCACCACCTTCATTTCGAGCGTTTTGGCGTCATGACAGCGACGCGTACGCTGCTCCCAAGCTTCGAGTATGCTGTCTTTTTGCTGCACTATACGCTTGATCTGATCGGGACTGCAGTGAAACATGCGTCCGACACGCTTGTACACCGGCGACTTTTCGTACTCGCGTATGGCGGCCACTTTCTCGTTGAGCGCCAATACATTTTTCCGACGTATACGTGTGTCGTAGAGCATTTTCTCGTGGAACGGTTGTGCCAGCGCTGGTGGGGGGTTCTGTAAAGCAGCAGAGAGAAAAGTAGGTGAGTGTGTGTGTGTGAAGATTTTGTCATTCGTGAAAAGTGTTTGAAGTAAAGAAAAATATAATATATACATACATATGTATGCGTGTATTTGTATATAAGTGGCTGGTGGTATGATCTTGAGTAATTATTTGTTATACGAACATCTATGAGTCTACATATGTATGTATGTAAACAAATTACGTCATTAAATGTATATAAAGATTTTTGGCTGACACGCCTCATTTAATGTTGCAGACTTTATTTTTCTCGCGAGTCATCTAATTGAAAGGTGTATAGAAATATACTTTTATAAAATGCCTATGTACATAAACATATGTATGTAAATATGTATATGATTAATTAGTTTTTAATTTTTAGACATCAGCTTAGTCATTTATAGACTAAGAGTTCCAAGATATACTACTTCAAACATTATACAGGGTGCCTTAGTGTTTTTACACCACTTAATGACCCATTTATTCTCTGTTCTTCTGCACTTCCCATTCAATATGGATCAAATCCTGGGATAGCCACAATCACATCCCATATAACGGTAGTCTAATTAATAAGCTTTAACCAATACTGCTATGTAAGCGGGTAGTGTCTTCTAAACTGCTCGAACAAGATGAAGAATGAACTTTATACTTGCTTTCAAAATCAGAAATCGGTAAACTGTCGGATCTAATTCTGGTATGATCATACATGAAATATATCAAGAAGAAAACATTCGAATCAATACTTATGATTCCAAAGGAATTCACGATATAAGGAGACGTGCTGAAACCAATTCGTTGCTTCGACCAATTACTAAATAAGTTAAGACGGCTACGGCCTATACACCTTCACTGGCCTCTTCTTATAACGAATATTTAGATATGTGGACGCCTATCTCGAACTAAAATTTTTTAAGAAAAGTTTCTGAACACAGGTTCTAACAACACCACAAGACAGTCAAACATGGCCATCCAAAATCATCATATGTACATATAAGTTCCAAAATTAAAGCGCTTCAATCACTTACATTCTCAGACTTAAACGCATCGGCGCATTCTTCATTGCCTACGTCGTCGTCGTCGTCGTCATCGTCGCTATCATCCAACTCCTCCGCTGCAAATGCATTCTTAACCACCGTTAATTTTTCGCGCTCCTTCACTTTCATCGCGTTTTCGTTGTGTTGTACTGAGTTTGTATTGTTATTGTTATTGTTATTGCTTTTCGAATTGCTGTCAACGCTATGCTGAGCACTATGCCTATTGATAGTAATATGATTTTGTTGCTGTTGCTGCGGTTCAGCAGCAATTTCTGCTGCTTGCTGTTGTTGTTGTTGTTGAGCGCTACTACCGCCGCTTGCGCTGCGCACATGAAGAGGTTTTCTTCTGCTGCGCGGCAATAATTTTCGCAAACTTCGCAATTTCTTCGGACCCAGCGCAGCGGTGGTGGCGGCGGATGATGACACAGTGGCCGCTCTTATAGCCGCGCTCGACGTCACCGATGTGGCGAGGTGCACGGGCAGGCGCACGCGTCGGCCGACACGACTAATCGTTGTTGTGGTTGTATTCACTAGCGACGGTTCGACTATGCGACGACGACGACGTCGCAAATTTTGTTGTTGTTGCTTCGGCGTATCCGATGCGAACGCCGTAGCGGCTGACACCGTTGTAGACGTCGTTGTGACTGTTTGTATGCTTACACCGTGAGTGAGTCGAGTACTTTTGCAACGTTATCGCTTTTGTTTTTGTATTTTTTTTTTTCGGTGCGGCACCGCTGGTGCTGCAAGTGACAGCGGTGTTGTTGTTTTTATTATTACAATTGTTGTCGCTGCTGTTTTATTATTATATTGTTGTTGTTGTTGTTGTTGAGTCGCTTTGTCGTACAATTGTCGTCACAATTGGTCTTCGCACTTCTGTAATATACAAATTCAATTTATTTTGCTTTCTTCAAATGCACACACAAACACACTTACACTCGCATATACATATATTTACGTTCAATGCACTTGCTTAATATGCTGTGAATTTATGAATATGCACTTCTTCTAGCTTTGCACTGCAACAAATCCAAAAACCAATCCGCAACGTTAGGACAAAACACAATGCGCTTAAAATGCTATTCCAAATATGCTTTCCTCCCTTGTACGCTGCGTTTGTCTACACACAAGCATATGTATGTAAATTGAAACGTGTGTATTTGCTTAGTACACTGCTGTTTTGCTTTGTTTTCACAGTTTGTTGCTGTCTGACAGTAGGGCGGCGGCGGAGGCGGGTGGGTTGCTCTTGCGAACGCACAATTCGTAGTAAATGTACGGTGTAGCAGCAGCTTTTCAACCAGATCAAAGATGACATGATACGAAACTCTCTCATTTTTCCTCAAACCGAATTCCCTGATCTCTCATTTTAAGTTGGTAGCAATGCGAGTTGAAGGAATTTTTGACAGCTTATGTCAGAAAAGGCGGGATGCCAGAAATAATCCCGCTAAAACTATTGAGAAAATCAGTGCGAAAGTTCACTTGACGTTGAAAGAAGCTTTTATACAATTATTTAAAAAGTCAAACGTCGGTATTACTGAAACGCTACTATATAATATTACAAAAGAAACGGTAGTGAAATATATTATTTAGTTTGTTTATAGTGTATAATAAAGTGTACGTATATTTTCAGCAAAAATGCCTAAAGTTAGGAAGTGTGTGGTTGGATGCGAGGGCGGACAGCATTATTTCAACTTTCCCTGTAAGGAAAAGGATGAAGACAGGTTGGTCCAATTTGAAAATAATTAGTAGTTTTGATTTAAAATTTAATTAAGTAATATTCGAATATTAATATAATTAAATAATATATATTTCAAATTTAAATTGTAATGAAATAATATAGTAGTATAATATAAAAAAAGTATTTTTCTAGCATTGAAATAGTAATTTCTTATAATATGTTATATACTAATTGAATTAATATTAATATTTAAAAAATAAATATTTAGTTTTACATGTAGTATGTAGGAAACGTTAAATAGTGTTCGGTTTGTAAAAATGTAATTTCAGTTTTAGATGCTAATTATTGTATTTTGAATAGAAATAATATTTTTACTTAATTAAAAAAGTTTAGATGAAAAAGTAGATAATAGCTAAATTTTTTAAAAATATATATAAGATTATATTTGTAAGGTGTAGGGCTTTTTTCTTTTATACTTTTTAAATTAGATATTTAATTTGGCTGAACCGGTTGGGTGTTAGGCAAAGCAAAAATAAATATCTGTATGCCTGTGATCGGCACTTCTCCTACGAAATGAAAAATAACAAAAAGCTTCGGATAAATGCTGTTCCGGACTCGCATTTACCAAACACTTCAGAATCCAGAAATTTTATTTGCAATTCAATTATTGAATTGGGTTCGGAAGATTTCCTTCCTAAAAGTAGCGGTTCGGAATCCCTTGGGGATTCGAACAATTTATTAACACCAATAATAGAAGAAGCCCAGGAAGAAGTAGGTAATTTTACAGAAATAGGAGTGCAGACAAATTTAAGCTTGGTATCAGGAGTTCATAGGGAACAAAAATTGATGCAGGAAAATTCTAAGTTAAAAAATGAATTAGAGGAAAAAGAAAGGAAAATAACATATTTAAAATATCAGTTAGAAGATTTGTCTAGAAAATATAAGCTATTAGATGAAGAATTTAAAAAAAGAGTTGAGGGTTTTGATGCGATAGGCCACTTTTGCAATAATTTTCCTCCACAAATAGGCGCCATAGTGCGCAATAGTACGAAAAACATTAATAGAAATCCCAAAGGTCGTAGATACGACAGCTATTTTAAAACACTGGCTTTAGGTGTATACTTCCTTTCCCCTCTAGCTTATAGACACCTTAAGCCAATCCTTAGGTTTCCGGATGAGAGAACTCTTGACGAGTTTGTTTCGGAATGGCCTCGTGATCCAGGATGTAACAGCAGTAGTATTAGGTGTTTAGAGTTAAGAAGTCGGGGCTTTAGTGAGGACCAAAAATTCGTGTCGATTTTGTGTGACGAAATGGCACTTAAGAGTCATATGCAATACCTGCCCAAGTATGATAAAATTGTAGGAGTAGAGGATTATGGTGACGAAAATCGCACTAGTAGAATAGGAAATAGTGCAATGACTCTGATGGTCCAAGGTATTGGTGGAACGCCTTGGTCTCATCCCTTATCTTATTTTATTGTCCATGGTTCATGTAAAGGGGATGTTGCCAAAAAATATATTTTTGAGGCCATTACCCAGTTACAAAGAATAGGCCTTAACCCTTGCCATTTTGTTTGTGATCAGGGATCTAATTTTCTTAATTTAGCTAGGGTATTAGGAGTTTCAATAGAGCATCCATACTTTGAGGTAAATGGCAAAGAGGTATTTTTTTTTAATGACTGCCCCCACCTTTTGAAAAATACGAGAAATTGTCTCGAAAATTCTAAAAATAAATTATCTTTTAAATCTCTTCCGATAAGTTGGTCCGATATAGTGCACTTTTATAATAAAGACTCCCAAAATCCAATTCGTTGTGCACCGAAACTTTCAGATGCTCATATTTCCCCTAATAATTTTCAAAAAATGAGTGTCAAACTTGCAGGGCAAGTTTTCAGTGACACAGTCGCTTCCGGAATGTTATCCGTTTATAGTTCCGGTCGTTTAACATGCCCTTCCCCTAGTTTTTGTAATACGGCAGAATATATTTTATTTATTAACAGGTTATTTGATATATTTAATAGTAGTAATTTTGAAGCTATTTTGCCCAGTAAGAAAGTTTTTTCGGCAACACCCGAACAAATTCAGTTTTTAGATGAGGCTGTTAAACTTTTAAAGACGGTTAGGGTTAGCGATGACACCGGGGCTGACATTACTTCCTCCTTCAATTACCTTAAGGGTTGGATCCTTAATATAAATAGTTTGAAACGGTTGTGGCGATTCTTGTCACTCTCAGGCTTCCAACATCTACAAACGAGACGGCTTTGTCAAGACAATTTAGAAAATTATTTTGGACAGATAAGGAGAGGCGGTGGTCGATGTGTGAGGATAACACCTTACATGTTTTGTAATTTGTTCAGGAAGTCATGGGGATTGCGTTATGCTAATATAGTGACCAACGGAAACTGTGAACCGTTAACCCATTACGAAAGCTTTTCTCCTACTATTTCTAATAATTTAATAGAAAGTGTGTGTAATGACCGTTTAGTGCAGGACTTGTCGTGGCAAGAGTTCCAAGGACTTCCACGACCTGAACATTCGTTCAACCGCATAGGGTTAGAAAGTTATTCAGAAGTAGATGATGTTGAGGTTGATTTTTTGAAAGAAAATGCATTTGCATATTTTAGCGGCTATTTATATTTAAAAATATTTAAGACACACACTTGTACACAACCCTTACCATACTTAGGAGATGAAATTTCTCCCGAATACCTCTTCACACAAGAAAGGCAAACAGACAGGTGCAATTTGATTAAGCCGCCTCAGGCATTTTTGAATTATTTAAAAGAAATAGAGGTAATTTTTATAAGAGAATTCGATAGCACTTGTCACAGGATAGGTGTAGGGCAATTATTATTTGATAAAATGAAACATGTCAGCCCCTACACATGTTGTAATAATAGCGACAGTAACACTATACTAGCATTATATATTAGAATTAGAATATTTTTTACACTAAAATTTTTCAACAGGGACCTTAGCACGCCTCATTTTAAAAACAAAATTTTATGTGTTTCACATATGTAGATTTTGTTTGTGATCTTTAACTATATTTTCGAGACCCTTTTTTTTGGTTCCTAGTTTTTCTTCGGCTTCTGTGTAAATATTCTTTTTTTATATAACTGGATTCTGACAAATTTCAGGCGTTTTTGCGATTGTTTATTTATTTGTAAATATGTATTTTTATGTAAATAATAGTATTTAAGATTTTTTGTAATGTTGTAAAATTGAATTTTGTTTACGTTTACATTATATTATTGAGAAATATTTGTATATAATACATTTCTCATAAAATTGTGATATTTTATAATGAATTGGTTTGCTTTATTTTTTTGTATTTTATAATGAATTGTTATTTATTTTTTATATTTTATAATGAAATGTATTTATTTTATATCATTTTTTTTTGTGATATTTTATTATGAATCGTTTTGTTTTTGTTTTATATATTATATAATTGCCTTATTTATTGATTTTTAATATGTATATATGTATATAGTTATATGGGTGATATAGGCCTACTGGGGAACCGAACACCCAAAAATAACATCGGTAACGCGCTAATTGCATACCTCTGTGGTAGTGTGGAAACTGCAAAACACCCAAAATTTATTTCCAAAATACCCAATCTGATTTCTTCGGTAGTGGCAACACTGACAAATGTTATAAAAAATGTGGATTTTTACAGCGCTCTCTCAGAATAAAGAGTTTCGTATCATGTCATCTTTGACCAGATTGCCAGAGCGGCATGTCCCAACTAGAACGTTGCGTTTGTCTAGAAGCGGAAGCAACCAGCAAACCAACCAGCCAGCCAATACATACAGATGTCAACGAGTCGAGTCAGCGCCGCTATCGTTCTAGTGTTCTTACCAATACACACACGCATATGTGACTGCGCCAGGCCATGCGGAGAGCCCGAGAGCGTTTCACAAGCAAGAACCGCGTTGGTCGTCTCTTTGCGCTTGCTCTTTGCGTAGCACCACAGCGTTTATCGCTGCTGGCGATTTATGCGCCACATACATACATACACACACATGCATGCTTACAGTGCAAGTGTGCTATTGAAGTGCTTGCCGTTTGCTTGTTCTGTTTTTCTTTTTTTCTGCTCTGCGAGTTCAATTTCGCTTTCGTTTGTGTTTTGGAAATTTTGTGCTTTCGTGCGCATCTGCAGCACATTTCTCACCGTCGCGCTCTCCATAGCCACAGCCAACACACACCGTTCTGAACAGCTCAGCTACTTGCTGTGCTCAGGGGTTTTGGTTATATTATTGTGTAATTTTATGAAATTAGCGCTGCTTTCGATTTTCTTTGTTTTGGTCTTGGAAAGAGCGCCGGCGTTTGACTTTTATTAATTTAAGGCGAGTACGCGCACATTTACTTATACATACATATAGGCATTGTAGTTGTACTTTGTATTATCAATTATATATTTTGCCGCAGTGTAGTTGTGCGCCTACAAACATATGCACATATATACATATATTTATTACTATACCAAATAATTGTTTTAAACTTATCAAATCGAAATTAAAACAAATTTCCTTATTGAGGTTGACCTCTTTCTAAATTAAATTTAATAAAAAATACTATATTAATTTTTCATATCTGCAGATACACTGTGTATTATTATCGGATAAAAATCGGTAATATATATATAAATAAAGTAAAGAGTTACTTTTAAATTCTCCCTCATAAATAAATTAATGATTTTATAATGGGACTCCTAACCTCAAATGTACTTCTCTTGAAGAAATGTATACATAAAAACCTTCTTATTCTAAAACCGATTTCTTGATCATTGCCTTTTTGGTATATCAGAGTTCATCATTGTGTTATCAGTATCAACGCCTCTACATAAATACATATATATAGGTATTTTCTAATTAAATCGGGTACAACGATCTAAGTACTGGCAAATATCACATTTATAGAGATGAATAGAGGTGCGTATACATGCAGAGAAACAATTCCTAACGGACATCTCCCTTGATCGAACATTTCTTCATGTACAAAGTTAATTTTTGAGAACAAATGATCCTTTCTTAGGCGGACAGATCTCTGGGACGACAAAAATCGTTCGACGTGAGTGTTTGTCCAAGAGAGGTTTCACAATATATGGATCCTTTTGATATTTCCACCTCGATTTATATTAAATACTAAGGCAGATTTTTGAAGAAACAAATAATATCGGGTCAAAAAAGCACCTAAACAAAAATAGCAACAAATAATTGATTTGTCGAAATATGGTCCTGATTTGGTTTATAGTTGAAGACCGATCAGTTAGACACTTGATCGCAGCAACAACAATATGAAAACAATATAGAGAATAGATTCTGAGCAAGTAACTAATCTAAGTACTAAATAGTATAGCTCTCTGGTATTCTCGCTTGCCCATTTTACATAACCATATAAGGAAAAGCAACTCCTGTGGTCCAGCGAAGATTCAAATAACCTCTCCACTCTCATGAGAAAGCATTTAAAGAGTGATATCGGTCATTAGCAAAATCATTTTGCCATTTTTAGTGGCAGATGAGGAACACTCAAGACATTCTGGAAGTAAGTTTGTAGTGATCCTTCAATGCAACCCTTTGCATTCATCCCAATTGAGTACTTCGTCAGAAGAAAATGAAATCAATAATGGTCTAACTAGAGATTATGTTGCACTAAGTCTATGTATCATCCACCAAATGATGCGAAAAGAAGGGGTGGAAAGAGAAAAGTACTGGTCGTAAAATGCAACCTGCAAATGTGAAATAAAAAAATCTGTGTGGATATCAAAAAGACACAGAGCACTTGATCTTCGAGAAGAACATGAACTCAAGGTGTATGGTCAAAAATATAGGGACTGCATCCATGACAAGGTACTATAAAGAGTGAAGGACATATTAAACCACTGACCCAATAGAAAACTCGTTTTCTTTATCTATATATTTATTAGAGTAGGAATACAATCGCGACAGTAAATATGAGTTCAATCCCACTGATCTCTTCGTAGTATGTACAGAGTATTATAAGAGAATTCTTACAAAATTAAATTAATAATAAATTCCACCAAAATTACTTTACGATCAAATAAGTACAATATTTTTGTACATACATACATGTACTTATATTTAAAAAAATGTGTACATACAATTACACACTTGTGTGTAACACTTGTATAAGAGATTAGAATAATTTACGTAATGGATAGATCAATGGGAGTAGTGCGCCTAGGCATCTGACGGAAATAATTAAATATCAAATTAATTCTGTAGAAATAAGAAAAAAAGAGTAAGAGTAAGCCAATTCTTACGCAATTTCGTTTGATTACTTTTTTCTGCGCTTCGAATTTACGCCCAGCAAAGCAACGTAACGAGGTGACGTACAATATGTACATACATACGTACATGTATATAGCTGCGTATTAAATAAAGCACATTAAGTTGCAATTGCGCATGTCAAGCAAATCTTATCGCTGACTTCTGCAATACACACACACAGGTGCACATCCATACATATATATAGTATGTGTGCAGCACGCCCGATTAATGCTCAAAATACATGCATACATACTTATATACATATAAACAGTCGACGTCGCAGTTTTTCGGATCGGTTGTGCTTACTCTCTACGTTGAGATCGACCCCTTGCATATATGCACATACATACGTATGTGTGTGTTCGTGCATATAATATACACCACCCCTTTTACGCCAACCCTAACTTTGTTCCACTACGCTCTAAATATCGTTTGTTAAGAGTAAAATGAAGAGAGTTTAATTTTTAAATTACTCTTGCTCTCTGTAGTGCTTACAATTTGATAAGATTATACACTGCATTTAAATTATTTTAAATAACCAAATAACTATGTTAAAATATTATTATATTAAAGCATAAATTTATTAATTTAATTTATTTATAAATCTATTGCACAATGTCGAAGTAAACGACTGTGTTCACTTTGCTATGGGCTTGTGTTAAATATAATTGATAATCTCTCCAAAATCAAAGAGAGAGTACTTTGATGTGTAAGTGCCTGATACGAAAGGTCACATTTTAAGGGCAAGATCTTTCATGCCGCCTACAGCATCGCTGCTTGAATTCATGTTTTTTATTATCAGTGATATATCAGTAGATGCTGAAAGAAGCTCTAGTTAATATTGTTCAATTTGGAAAAAACCTCAAATGCAAAAAATAAAGTTTAAGAACTCAAATCACTGATAATACAAATAATAAAAAAATTAACTATGCTAAAAATATTTTAAGAGAATGCAAATGATCGGGTTGTGTTAGAAATGATAACCATTCGTTCTTCCGATTGTCAATTATTAACCCTTGAGAAAACGCTTATATAGCTTCGTATTACATCAGTGTACGTCATTAAACTGGCAACTCTTATATTTTCGATACCGACATTTCTTGTACTAAAGCATTTATCGATATTTTCAGTTTATCTAAGAAAATGATGAAACGAATATCGTTGAATTAATTAAATGTTTTAGTAAGTTCAAATGAGATTAGATTTCCAACAATCGATTTTTTTAATATTAGTTTATTAATTTGTCGTGTTATAAAAATTTTAGTCGGATATCATATTTGCACTGAGAAAAGTCGAATTTTACACCGGCACCATTGTGAATGCAATTCACGTTTCAAATTGTAATTCACCGAATGGCAACTCAAGTGTCCAAGAAATGCAATTCTGCCGATAAGAAGTACTTATATTATGTTTTACATTAATTAAATAAGATTTTTGTTAAATTTTACAAGAGTTGTAAACACTTTATAGGTGTGCAAACTGTAAAATAATCAATAAAACAAATTAAATTACCACTCAAGCATCTAAGATTTAGTGGTCTGGCATCCTACTAAAGGCAGCTGTTTTCAATTGATACAAAAACAGTGGGAATGAAAACCGATTTATAAAAAATAATTTTGTATATAAAATAATTTATGTTACCTATATGCAGTAAGTTGTGACGTTTGTATTTAAAATTTCAAGCTAACACAAATTTAATATCAACAGATGTAAAATTGATTCGACATGCCCAGAAAAAAGCTTTTAAATGCTATGAGTGAGAGGAAGAAGCGGCAAGATATAACACAGGATAGGCAGCAAATATTAAATAGTCCGCATTCAAAACAAGGTATAATTAAATATCACTCGTAATAGTTAAATGTAATCAACGCTGTAGTAAAAGTCACACTGCTTAAAGCGAAATTTAATACATATTTATATGTTGAATTGAAATAAAAAACTTTTGTTACAGACAACAGCACTACTACAATTGATACCAGCAATGATCAACCAGTAGTTGTGATAAAAAATGAAAATTTTGACTCCGATGATGATATACCGTTAACACAAGTTAAAAGACACATAAATACCAACGATGATTTTTTCTCTAAGCGAAGGAAACTCGAACAACCGGTTTATATTAAACCTGAAGAATGCTCATCCTCTTCGCCGCCTCAATATATAAAGACAGAAGAGTTTACTGAAGGCTCGAACCCAGAAGTGATTGATAATTTTATAATATACGAAATAAATGAAGTAAATTCTTCAAATGAACTCAATACTAAACGTAAATCTGGCACAATTTTAAAAAGTCAAAAACCAGAAATTGCAGAAGCACAATGCTTACCACCAGCTAATAGTTCAGAAAATTTAACGACGGTTTGGACCATTTCGAAAGTAAATCGAACGCAAAATGCAACGCAATCAAAAAATTCAACTACAAATGCTAAACTGTCCAACCGAACAATCGCTAAAATACATAATTTTTCGGAAATACCTGGAACATCTACTTCTTCCAAACAGAAAGCATCGAGCGTTAGAAAAATAGCTACTACAAAAGTACACGACACTCCTATTAGAAAAGTAATAACAAGCTTCGACGAAGTAACGAATAAATGCACTTGTCGCCTAAATCCAATGAAAGACGTTGATATGTTTAGCAATTTAGAATTAAAAGATTTCTTCGAAAGAATGTTTGAGGAGGCGCGTAAATTAAAAATCGAAGCTCGTCAAACGGTAAAAACAGAACTGCTGAAAGCAGTTTCCCAAGCTGAGGAGGATGTAGAGGCTGGAAAGTTTTGTGAAAAGTGTTACACAATAAGAGCACAACCAAAGAAGAGATACTGAAAGCTGACTGTGAACATTTTAAATTACATGATGCATTTACAAAACAAATTACGCTATTTGGCTGCAGAGAATGCAAAGTATGTATCACTTTTGATTTTTATTCGTTATAATTTCAGTAACTTTTTATGGTAGCTATGGAGATACACAAATTACTTTGTATCTGTCGAAATATGCATAACTCTAAATATATGGAAGTGAAGGTTTTATTATAAAGATTAATTATTTTAATAAATGATAGAATAGTATATTTATTGCTTTAGTTGCTTTAGCTATTTAGTTTATTCTTCTAACATTTTTCTGAATAATTAGTTGTTGTTATCTTGAGGAATGGCCAGATCAAGAACTGGGACCGGGTAAAATTCTTAAACCTTCCGAGTTATAAAGTGATCTAGGGGTATATTTAGGAAACAGTCAATTTGATAAGGCTACAACAGTGATATAGAGCTATTTAGCCAGTTTTATTACATAAATTAGTCTCCTCTAGTCATAACAAATAATTTTAGGTTATAAATTTAGAAGTTAGTTAAAAAAACACATTTTCTTCTTATGATATTTGGAAACATTTTTATTTGTATAATAAATAAAACTCCTTAACGTCGACATATTCCGTATTTTTAGTTAAGTATTAAATAAAGTATCTTTACATTTTTATACACATTTACTTCTATGTTTTAGATATTAATTTACTTATAAAAATCAAATAATGCATCAATTAAACGTTAATTGAGCACATATATTCTCTAATAATACTAAAGAATTTTACAAATTATTTACAAAAACTAAATCACATCAACATATTGGGAATTAACTTCTAATTCCTTTAATCGCCTCTGTTCTCTAATCACGTCTTCGATAGTTGAAGAATGCTCCTCTTATTTCAAAGCTGCCGCCAATTGTTTATTCTCACATTTTCGTAAAATCACCTCTAATTGTGATATTAATCCTATGGCGCGGAAATTTTCCATTGTCAGCGCGAACTCCTCCAAAGGTTTAAGGTGCTCGAGTGCCTGTGCGTAGGATGTGAGCTCGGTATCCATGACTTTGCTAATGCCGTTTGTATTACCATTTGTGCCACCATTCGTAGTGCCATTCATTGTGGGTTTCGGCGAAGTGGCTGGTGTGTGGCCATTAGTACCATTCGGTGTCGGTGTGCCATTGAGTTTAATTGGTTTAATATCGCAATCATTCGCTTCGCAATCACTCGTCAAGTCGGTTACATTATGACCATTTGTTGTTGTTTCGCTGACCTCATCATCACTAGACCGAGCACGTTTTGCGGGCGGTTGCTGTACTGGGCTGGCACGATATGCTGGAGAGGCTAATTTCTGTAGCTGTTGTAGTGGTGGCGAATTCGAGGCAGGGCGTTGTGGCTGTGGCGAACTGTAGTTACTATGTTGATTTTGTCGATCGTAGTATCCTTCGTAGCCTTCATAACCACCATTGTAATTTGGCAACGGTTGACCGTATGCATCATACCCAGCATGACTCTGTTGTTGATCTTTTAGTGACGCACCCTGTGAATCTTGATCGTCTTCTTCTTCATATTCACCATACTGTTGCATATAATCCATATATTGTTCAGGCAGACTCTCCAATTTAGCAACACGTTCAGCGCTAGTTGGTGGAAATAGATGCTGTAGATCTTGCACAATATCAGGAATCCATAAAGATACACCGAGTGGCTTCAATTGATTGCTAGCCAATTTCTGCGCAAAGCCACTCAAGTGTGTCTCACGGAATCTATTTAACCAACGATTGTCGGCGACAAATGATGTCGAACCAACAAGTTGACCCGCTGTAGCTGCCTTTTCCTTAATCATACCGTGTGTTATAGAACCGCGAAGTTGTGGATTCAGATTGGCACGCACCAACCATTCATAAACAACAGCATTGATGTATGCACATTTACGACTTCTTTCGATTTCCTCAACCATGGCTTGTTGTTCGACAGCTTTCAGATCATTTGGTACATCAAGGCGTAGCGATGGCACTGCTGATGAAGTTAGACGTCGGCCGCCTATAAGATTTGGATGAAAGTGTAGTGCGCATACAACTGGCTTTTTGAAGGGCAGTATGCGATTGAGCGAGGCATGACAGGCCTGTTTCCAGAGGGCGTAGAACGGGTTTTCTGGGCGTGGAAATTGAAAGAACTGCAATTGTGGGCTCTGACGTGAATTTGAAAGGCATCCCACGATGCAACAACGTCTTATAGTTGGCATTTTGTTTTTATATTTTTATTTTATATTATTGTTTTTAAGTTTAATAATTCGCTTCGCTTTACTGATTTTCTGCTTTCGAATTTTATACGTTTTTCCTCAAATTTTTGAAATCCGTTATAGAACAGCTGAACTGTGGAGAGAAGAAAAGAAAAAAACGATTGTAGAGTGACCAGAAAAAAACATTTGATGTAAGAAAAGTGTAGGTATTTATAAAATAAAAAAATAATCCTGAATATTATAAATATTATTTTATATATAATATTATAAAGACTATTTTATAAATATATATTTGTGAATATTTTTTTAAATTATTTATACATTTTTTATTATTATATTTTTTTATTTTTATTTATTATATATTATTATACATGCATATTTTATTAAATGCAGATGTATTAGTATAGTAACGAAAATATTTAATTTAATATTTATTTTAATGGATATTTAATAATTTTTATATTTTGTATTTACATTAAAAATGTTTTTTAATAACTCATGACTATATTTTTATATTTTTCATAAAAAAATATTTATAATTATTTTTTATTTACTTTTCAAACCATTATTTTTCTTTACTATTGTGTTATAACAATTTTATCAGCCATATAAACTGAATAATCGCTATTACGTACGAAATCTGAATTCTGCTCATTAAAAGAAACAGCAATAAGGGGAAACAACTGACAGGAAATGACAAAAGCTACTAACAATTTCATATATTTCTCCATAAAAATTGCGCTATTGTATATATGTAAGTTTATCTGAAGGTATACTTTGTCCGAGAGCCAGTTTTTGAATTGTGGAAACACCCTAGGGGAGCTTTATACAGCAAAAGTTTTCAAATTACCGCTGCCGGCAGAGCAACAAAGTAAGACAGATACACACTCACACTTTGATTGTTGTTGTAGATGCCTCACAAAATAAATTACAGATACTTGATATTCGACCTAATGTGATAAATTATATCAATATATGTATACATAAGTAGGTATAGGTGTATATTCTCACTGTAAATATGTATACACACAGTTACACAGCACAGTTAACGTAAAGACCCCAAAATAAGAGTCGTTGTAACCGACGCTTCCCTTTTCGGGCACTTTTATCAAACAAGTACACGACCACTCACCGTATATATCCGCAGTAAAATCGATAAACTCAGTCGTTTGATAAATATGAACGAAGTAATATGTACACACACACATATATATACATTCTTTTGAAATTCCACCTCGACTCGGTTGGTACCCCTAATTAGTACTGTTGCTTCAGCTTATAAAGGTATTTTGAGAAATCTGAAATTCGTCACAGGTACACAAAGGTATTGTACTACTTATACTCATACCCGACAGACAACGCAAAGATGTTTCATTGCGTTTGATACTTTTCGTGTGTAGTAATATCATTCCAACTAATATCTTATTGGCGTTTGCCATTGTGTTGACTTAGACATCTGCTTGAGATCGAATGAGTCAAGCTGTATGTGTATGTATTTGTTGTTCTTGTATTATTATTTTTGTAACTCACCCGATTAACTGTGGCAATGAAGATTACCTGAAATAACTGAAAATCAGGTTGATGGTAGCCATAACACACAAGTATATAAAGTACATATCTGTGTGTGTGTGTATGTATTTAAGGTGCTGGGAACGGCAACGTGCCGATTGACAACTCGTTAATGTAGCAAACGAAGTCTCTTAGCGCCCAAAACAGCGTTGCCTTTCTATAAAACTGACTTCGCTTTGCGATTTATGCGTCTCATTTTCGAGTTCTTCTAAGTTGGTTGAGTTACGGCTTGAGGCTGTGGAATTTGTACTTCGATTCATCTACTCATACATATACACACGAGTATTTGTGTGCTGTGTGTGAGCGCGGTTTGCCTTGTATAGCGCCAGTTGTAGTCTAATAATTCTATTGCAACTGTTGTAGCGTGTCTCTTGCCTACATATGTACATATACATATATCATTCCCCTCATAGTTTCCACTTTTGCTCCACGTTTAATGGGTACACAAATCGTATACTTTGCCCATTAAATATACAATCTTTCTTTTGACTTCGAAGTCGCTCGATTCCCATGCTTTGACAGCGGATGTTCGAGTGGTTTAATCTTGCATCATATTTCGGTATGCTAACGGTTGGTCTATAAATATATATGCGGTCGTATGTATGGTATATACTATATATGTATGACAATAGTATAATATGGTTGTGAACAGATGTCTTATCTGTATGAAAGTTCATTTCATTGTTGGTCTTTAGCTATCAAATCACGTAATCCCAACTGGGTTGCCGAACACAAGCTGAAGATCTATAAATGTATGTGTACATATTTATATGGCTGTATGTGTAATCGTTTCTTCTAACTACTTCTATCTATTATAGCCCACGCTTGAGTTGCAGCTGCCAATTTGAGAGTTATAGAGTTTTAGTTGCCCTACCTGAAATGTCTGTATGTCTATCTACTTAATACATACACAGAAATTTATATTGCTTGTTCCCAAATATAGATTTACAGGTGAGATTATCGAGTATTTTCTCAATACCGCCTCTTTGTTCTATGCTTGTTGCTTTAGTTCGTTTTTTAGTGTCTTTAATAATAAATTTTTGTTTAAATTTTCTTTAAGTTAAGCTTTGTAACGCTATAAAAAAAAATTAAAAAATGTTTAAAAAAAAAGACAGATTTAAAGAAATATTCAACACATGAAATTTAAAAAAAAAATTTTTTTTTTTGGAAAATTCGAAATTTTACAAAATGTGTGCCATTTTTGTGTCCAAATTAGCATTATATTTAAAAAATTGATAACGGTAAGCATATAAAAACATAACAGGATGTTTGAGTATTGCTTACGTAAGACCTACTGAGTGATATAAATGCAAAAATTATTCATTCTGGTTAATTTTTTTTCTGAAAGCATACGTATTTCTATTAATTATCAAAAATATTTAACCACATACTTCTAGAACCTCTGATTCATTCATTTAAAAAAATCGCAACTTTATACCGATATTAAAAATTAGGCAACATACGTATATACAAATTTTCTTTAGATTACTTTTTATGGTTCCCCGATATCTCCACAAAAATGTATGTATACATCCGTAAGAAGGCATTTAAATATGTATATTTCGTATCATTTATTATATGTTTAATACTTATACATATAGAAAAACTTAAAAAACTCCCCAAAAAACAGATAACACACTAATATAGTAGCTCGATAGATAAATAGTTATAGAGAGCCTCAAATGTTGTTAGTTATTGAAATTTATTACATTTAAAAGCAGATGGTCAGAAACCAATCGAGCACTGGTTACAAAAAATGTTCATAAATACTCATAAATACTAAGGGAAATGAAAAATTCGCTATAAATGGTTGGCCACTCAAAGCTATACACAGTACACCCACTACCATATGTTCATATACAATTTGTGCATTTTTTTCTAAAAGACCCCTGTAGGAAATTTGAACGAACTTGACAGTTGTATGAAAAATTGCTCCGGTTTCTTAATTATTTGAACGTCATATACTTGTTATTGCTATTAAAGGTAGAAATTATAAGCGAATCCACTATAAATTAATTTTTATATTTAAAAAATTCAAACTGAACCTAAATATTTCGTTATTATCAATGATGATCCATAGAATATGACTTTTCATCTGTTTTAAAAACTTTTGAGAAAGTTAGTTTAGAGTTCATATAAAAATACCGAATTTATTTAAATCAAATTTCGGTTAAACACTTATTGAAATTTCCCTTTTTACTGAAAGCGATTATACTAATTTAAAAAAATGAATTAATTTAAATTAGTTTATACTTAATTGAGAATCAATATGGCAATCTTTAGACAAGCGAGCAAACGTTAAGGGGCTATACCAGTGCAACCCATGAAAAATGAGGCGATGTTCGTGATTTTTTTTTTAAAAGATCGACTGTTTCGAAGTATAGTGCATAATAAGGTATATTTTCAGCTATATTTTAATATTTTTTACAAAAATACAAAAAAGTTATTAAAGTTGAATATATTTCCTATACAATGACCTACAATTTTTGAAAATTGACAAAATGGCGTAGTTCTGAAAAAATGTGTAGTTTTTTAGGTAAAAAATGGTCTCTTTTTTAATGCCAAATTCACAATTTTCAACCAAGTTCGAGTTCATTATATAGTAAATATATTAAAGAATACTCAGTTTAAACTTGAAGTCGTTTGGTCAATTTCTCGTTGAGTTAGGATGTCAGCAATTTTCAGAAATGCCGTTTCGAGAAAAACGCGTTTAAAATAGTGGCTTATACCTGCGAGCGGTTGCTTTTTAGAACGCTGTCATTCAAAAACTATTCAAGATACGACTTTACCGCTTTCCCCAGAATATTTTTGAAATCATAAACTATCCAATAAGCAAACAACAAAAAAAATTGATTTTTTGAAAATGTCACACTGGTATAGCCCCTTAAGTATAGCGAACAGAATGTGATGATTCAAATATTAAATTCGAGTTGTCAATAACACTCTTTCAATATTTTCCTACTGGGTCAGTGCTGTTTATTTAAGGTGTTTAGAAAGAAAATCTGTTTTCATTTAATATTAACAATAACACATCAAACTCTTGCTAGTATATGTTATTTAAAGAATCTGTTTAGAAAAATATATATACAAAGTCTGTCTCAAAATGTGTGCTACAGTCAAGACGAACTTCAGAACTTCATTATATTTTGCTACAGTTTCGACATTCCTATTTTTAGCTACAAAATTTTCTAAGTAAAAAGC
Organism: Zeugodacus cucurbitae; assembly: GCF_028554725.1. Taxonomy (NCBI): domain Eukaryota; kingdom Metazoa; phylum Arthropoda; class Insecta; order Diptera; family Tephritidae; genus Zeugodacus; species Zeugodacus cucurbitae. Next base: position 62,093,011 of record NC_071669.1, on the reverse strand, counting down.
AAGCTTGAGAATTATTAAGTTATTATATTTGAGAATTATGTATATATATATGTATATATGTACTATGTAACTGCAAAGCAATCATATAAGATTATGTGCTAATTTGACCTTTTCGATATGCAGTCAAGTGTGTGTATGTATTTATATGTAAGCGTCTGTATAACAGTATTGTGGCGGGGTTTAAAGGTGCTAATAGCAAATGAGAGCGAATTTCTTTAGACAGCTTCGCTGCAGTTTCGATAGATTTATTATATGTATTGTTCTTAAGAGATTAATGATAAAACTATAGCTAAGGGTGGTTTCCAAATTAATTAAAAGCCATAAGATTGAACTCAAACCCTCTGCAGTTTTTCCAAATTTAGTCAGCCAAAGGGTAGTCAGCGTTTGTTGGTTTGTGTCTTTTATATAAGAAGAAGAAAGTATGGGGAATTTAAATTTTGTATTTGTAATAATTTGCAAAAATTTCAAGGTATTCATTAATGTTTTTTGATGACTAATACTTGGACGCCGGCGTCAACATTTCTTTTAACTGAGGTCATATATCTATATTATAGTGATCTATTGTCATTACTAACGGGTTTTGAATGTCTATAAAAACAGTTGTAGAGCACCTAAACTAACTGTAAATAAAATCTGCTATTTGTCATACTGCTTCGACTTATTTGGCGCGAATGTGTGTTTTTTTTCAATTTAATACAAAAACAATTTTCCATTAGTCACTTTTTGAATGACGAAAAGCGATTTCAAGAACGATAAAAAAATAAAATTCTGATTAATAGTTTATCTATATAAATCTTTAAGTAACCTCATAAAAAATAACCGTATGCTTGTTCTTCCACTCTCAACTGCCTACACACCGAAGAAAGCAGTAAAGTCAAAAAAGAAACCGGCATTCTTGCTTTTTTGCTTGCGAAATTTCAAGTAAAACACGCGAAATCACAAACAGTTGTCAAACGAACACATGCACACACACACATTCATATTCATATAAATCGCAAAGATTGCAACAAAGTTAATGTCGCTTACAATATCAGCTGTGCGATATACAAATATCAACAACAACAACGATAAACACTTCAAACAAACGGTAGCTGTAACAACGTTAATAATAACAAGTAATAAAAACGCAATGAAATACGTAATAACGACAACAACACAGCACCTTTTAACATATACAAACTAATTAATATGAACTATAGCGAAAATAACTGTATACATATGTATTAAAATATTCACATATGCTTGATAATTACCTTGTGTGCGCAATTCTCAAGACCCCGTCTCTTGTCCAACACTTGTTCGACTGACTCGTAAACACTCGGCGCGGCGCTCTCTTTTGTTTTTGATTTTCTGCGTGACCGTTATACACGTACACTTAATGCACCGGTTTGCGTATGCGTGCGATAGAAATATCAGGTTTGGGTACACAATCTCCTTCGGACACCGCTGATAGGCCCCAACACAAGATAACTGCAGCTATAGAATGTCTGTATATATTCGCGCGGTCTTGACGCTCTGACCTCCGTTTGCGATATGATTATTTTAAGAAACACTTTCTATGCTCGTAAATATGTTTTGTGCTAATCAATGATTACTTTCTGAATTATCTTGATATCCAGTAAAGCGCGCGCGACGCACAGTTATTTATTTATGTAGTTTTTTGAATTTCAAATCTACACTCACTATTATTATACAAAGTTAAACAGCGCGAGAGCGCGAGTCTACTACGTAAGTTATTGTGTTCTTTGAACGCCTAGTACCAAGTACAGCGCAAAATATTAGATACACAACAACAACAACAAGAGCAGCGCCAGCAATATTAATCACAAGAGTAAAAATGTATAAAAGTACACCACCGAAGAAGAGAAGAGCGCTCTGACAAAATTTTACACAAACGTTCAAAGCGACTGCTCAACACTAAATGAAACGTACGTACAACCGACTTGGTGGTCGAGGTCTCGTGCGCCCCAAAAATAATACTCGTTTTTCCCATACGCGTGTATATAGACGAAAATCCTCCAAGCATAGTGCGGACTATGGCATCCGTAGTAGTCGTTAGTCGTGAGTCGTGAATCGTCAGTGCCAAGCGTTGTTCGATGTATAAGCACAAAAACAACACCACACGAATACACGTTCGTACTTATATCCGTGCCTATATAGCGCACGCACACACACACTCAGACACACTACCGAAGCGATGTTGTATGAATGACTGACTGCATAGATGGTTGGTTGGGATGGTTTGTTGGTCGTCATTCAGTGTGGTTGCTGGGACGAAACGCTTAGAGGTAGAGTCGTCTAGGTATGGCAAAAAACAACATTCAGGCAATACAGCTTAGTAGTATGTGCGGTGCCAAGGTAAGAGGTAAGCTGTAGATAGGTACATACTACCGAGAGCACATCGGCCATTACTCGGTAGTTTTGTACGATGTCTCTTGTTGATGATGATGACGCGCTGTGATGCGCAGCGCAGACTTAAGCAGAAGAAACAGCAGCAGAACCCAACTGAAAGACTACCTACGTTGGACGACCTTTATACGGGCTGCATCATAAGAAATGGAGGCGTTAACAACAACAACAACAAGATATGATTGTTGTCGATGATGTAGTTGCAGAAAAAGTCGGTGAAGTCGCAGTTAGTTATGTCGACTCTACGTAGTCTTCGGTTGCCGTCATCGGCGCTTTAGTCAGTGGTAGAAAGTAAACACAAAAGCTATACAGACCCAGTTCAGTGAGGCCATTCGTCGGTGAGTTATACTTGCATGTACATAGTTCCATAGCGTCGCTATTATATTGCGGTAGAGACAGAAAGGTTGCTTGGTTGTTGGCTGCTTCTGCATTGAGAGCCGACCTCGCTGACAGTCATTTATTCGATCAACTCACCTGGCGCATAGCTTGACTGTCTGGTTTTTTTTCTTTTTCGTTCCTCTTTACTTGTACGCCTTGCTACCTTCTACGGAGTTTATGGTATGAGATATCTATCTATCTATGGTTATTACACATCGAGCTCGTTTCTGTGCACTTCTAAAACTTTGTGAATTGTGTCGTTTCCAAGGCTTTTGTGTGCGGGCTTTGAAAGTAGTATAACCGCTCGAGTGGTGAATGCTAACTAATCTACATGTTTACATATACATACATACACTGGCATATATAATCTAACCACTTAGAGTATATACGCTTGTATATATAGTATGTATGTATATCTGATAGCACTTAAACGGGTTCATTGGTCCACATCAGCTACCAGCAGAAAGTTAATATGCTCAGAAATTTATTTTTATACTTGCATACCTGTGCTATAATGATGTCCACAGTCTTTTCGAGAAATTATAGCAACCCAAGAGCAGTAAAAATATATATCTAATACTATTTGTATGCATAGCGGTGCGCTTGCATGTCTCGAATTCATTTATAGGGTGTGTGGAGCCGTTGAACTGTGAACAGCGCACATTTACCGAGGTTGCCTCCGCCGATTTGGGTCTCTCTACAACGACAATCGACAGCCGACAGCCGTCAACCGACTACGGACGACCCACACGACTTGCCGTCCGTTGCTGCTAGGGGCCGTGTAGTGCGGTGAGCGTGAATTTTAGTCGAACATTTTGCTAGGCGCGCAAATACGCCCACATCTCATGGCAGATCCACACCCGCTTACATACTATATACTTACGATTTGTCAGTGCAACTGTATTTTATATATAATATTATTAAACCATTTTATTATGCGCTCATCATTCACATTTAGGGGTCTTTTTCATTTCTGATACGTTGGCATAATAAAAGCTATACGAAGTTGTTGGGACAAAGTTTTAGGGCACGGGTCTATAAAAAGCGCAAATGCGTGTCGTATACGCTGTCATTTTTGGTGAGCAAGGAGGGGTCTTGTGTGGTTTCCCTTCACGTACATGTATGTATTTATCTGTGTATTTGTGGGTTGTTAGTTGGTATTTGTTAATACGATATTGCATCTGTATGGGTTTACTGTTATTTGAAAGTTTGTGGGTGTGTGTGTGTGTTGAAACCGTTTTTTAACGGTATTGCTTCTGCATTATTTGTTTCAGTAAAGGGGAGAATCTATAAATTAAACGTATTTATAGACATCACAGTGGGATTAGTGTTAAAATAAGGATATTAATAGAGGATACTGTGCTGTGTGTAGTTAAATTTAACGTAATCGAATAGTTCTGTGTTGCATTTCAATAACTTTTCGACTCAATTGAGGCACTTTTATGAAACTGTTTAATTCCAGTTTTTTTTTTTTTGCAGGAACTTCTACGATTCACCGAGGAACAGTTATATACCCAAAAAGGATGATTTCAGTTCGTATATGTAAAAAACGAACCGAACTTTCTTTTCAAAGTTGGAAACATTAAATTGAGGACTCCATAATATCCAATAGATAAGTGAGTATTCAATTTATATTAGAATATTAACATATCATTTCCACATTTTGCCAAAAAACTGTAGAGAACCATGGACATAATTCTTCTAAGTACTCGAGTACTGTAGATGACATTCTCCATTGAATATATCCCTGGAAATTTGTAAAACTAAAGGTGTATAAAAAGTTAAAACCGAGTTGACTAAGATAAGGCGAACAGAAAAGCGTGGACTTGAGTGACGAACGTGGTCATTCAAGGACTATCCTGCCTAGGTTAGATAATAAATTAAGAATTCCATCTTATCTCACCTGAGAAACTGTCAAGCTTAATTAAAAGTTATCCAAAGAAAGTCAAAATCGATACCATCATCATGGCGAACTTCGAAGTTGAATATTAAAATTTTAAAGTGGTTCTCAATAACTAACTGATGTGCAATGTGTTAGAGATACATATGTATGCTGTTGAACGTTACGTAATCTGCAATTTCGGAATTGTAAATAGACACAATTTTTATACTCTCGCAACAAAAGTTGCTAAAGAGAGTCTTATAGTTTTGTTCACATAATGGTTGTTTGTGTCACCAAGAAATAAAAGAGTTAGATATGGGGTTATATATATATAAATGATCAGGATGACGAGTGGAGTTGAAATCCGAATGTCCGTCCGTCCGTGCAAGCTGTAACTTGAGTAAAAATTGAGATATCTTAATGAAACTTGGAACAAATGTTCCTTGGGACCGTAAGAGGGTTGCTTTCGAAAATGAGCAAAATCGGAGCACTGCCACGCCCACAAAATGGCGAAAACCAAAAACACATAAAGTGTCATAACTAAGCCATAAATAAAGCTATAATAGTAAAATTTGGAATAAAGGATCGCACTAGGAAGGGTCATATTTGGATGTAATTTTTTTGGGGAAGTGGGCGTGGCCCCGCCCCCAAATCGGTTATTTGTATATATCTCGCAAACCAATGATGCTATATAAACCAAACTTCCTGCAGTCGATTCTCTTACGTAACCCACCACACACCATGAAAATAGTTAAAATCGGATAATAACCGCGCCCACCTCCCATACAAAGGTTAGGTTGAAAATTACTTAAAAGTGGGTTAACTCACTAACGAAAAACGTCAGAAACACTAAATTTCCCATAAGAAATGACAGATGGAAGCTGCACTCAGATTTTTTTTACAAAATGGAAGATGGGCGTGGCGTCGCCCACTTATGGGTCAAAAACCATATTTTAGGAACTACTCAACCGATTTCAATGAAACTTGGTTTGTAATAGTTTCCTTACATCCCAATGACATGTTGTGAAAATAGGCAAAATCGCTTCATAACCACGCCTACTTTCTATATACCAGAACTTTGGAGACAATCTGAATCGTTTACTTTACAATATATAAAGTAAGCACTAGTGAAGATATCGGTGCAGAACTTTGCACAAATACTACGTTTACATTGTGGCAGACCCATTCTAAAAATCGCCAAATGTTTTCAAGGCCCCATATATCGAACATGAGGACCTCGGTGCTTCTAACCTAATATTAGGGTTTCCAACTTTCAATGGACTTTATACAATATATATGACGAATATGTGGCTCAAATTGTGTCTTATATAATATAAATAAAGTTAAATAAATAAATTGCGAGAGTATAAAATGTTCGGTTACACCCGAACTTAGCCCTTCCTTACTTGTTGTAATATTAATTTATGCTGAAAATTCGGGATTTCAATAGTTGGATTTTTTTGTATTTTAGGAGACCTTGTTTCATTACTAATCCCGAAATTTTGAGATTGTGAAATGATTTTTACCAGATTATTTAACATCCTTATTTGCTGGGTTGATCAAAATAATCAAGATCAGGATTACCATTGCGGGATACCTATATTGCAAAACATTTTTTTCCTCAGATCCCGAGTATTTTGAATGACCTTATTTTAATAATAATTCCGAAATTTCGTGACTTTGAAATGAAATATCCAAGAATATTATTCTTATCTGCTGATGTTGATCGAAATCGGGGATCTGTATATTGCAAAACATTTCTTTATCTCAAATTCTGAAATTTCGGGATTGTAAATAATATTTGCCACTTTTTGTAATGGACATTTCTACTGACCCCCAAAATTCGAGATTTTTATATTACAAGAATATTACTACTAGTTCCGATATTTCGGGATCGCAAAGTGATAATTGCAAGATTCTTGTATTCTACACTTGTAAACTTGGTTAACCCCGTAATTTCGACGTTGCAGTTTGTATTTTGAAGAACGTCGTTTTATTAATAGTTCCCGAAATTTAGGGATTAAAAATTACTTTTCATTTAAATGCTTTGGATCCCGAGTATATTTTCTTTCTTATCATATAGTTCCGAAATCGGGATTATAAGATTACATTTGTAATATTCTAGTAGGTACTTGACATTTTCCTCCAATTGGTGTCAAAATTTCGGGTCTTACAATTAATTTTTCGGCGTTGCTTAATTTTAAATAATAAGAAATTCTTATGAGACAATGTTAATAGAAAATTTGTGAAGAAAAATATTTGCTTCTTCGAACATCATTGAATTATTAGATATTTATGTAGTTCTTATTGTTCGTTAAATCACCCTCCAGTTCGCAAATCTCATTTCCTCTGATAAAATCTGAAATCTCTTTTCTGTCAGAAACAACAAAGGAGTTTCCAACATTTGCGAAACCATTTGCTAGACATCTGTTGGAAACCAACTCAATTTGATTTCTTTGTGAGATACACTATTTTCAACAACCTATTTGAGTTGTGGACCCACCCCAGTATTGTCGCTGGTAATCTACATTCAACGTTTGCAAAAGGTCTCTCGTCGCTTGCCTTATGTACATACATATATACACGTATACACATACACATACTATATTGGAAATACATATCTGATACCGTGTTCGCACATTCCCCTATTAAGTGCATAATTCTATTATACGCTATGTTGCTGTTGTTGCTTTGAGCATGCTCGATCCGTAAACGTTTTTATATCGAACACGGGCAGACTATACGGTTGAAGGGTGCACAAAACTCATCCAAATCAATGAGTCGACAGAATGGCAGAAATTCCGTATCTACACTCTAGAAAAACGAAATATTCAATGCAACCCTTCGGGGACTTATAGCAGCAGTGGTTCAAATACCCCATGAGCAATGATCCCATTCTTGAATGCTCCTACAACAAGCATAGCATACCAGCCATACACCGATATAAATCTACGTGCAGAGCAGCAGCACACACACACACACAAGCAATCGAGTGCGATACACACACACACACATATAGAAATGTAGATATAAGTATTGTCGATATGTACAAGTATACTTCCCTGCAACGTCGCTGCCTTTTGGCTTTATATGTCCATAGCCATACAGCTATACAGCTGGGGATTATCGTCGTCAGCATCATCAACATTGCCCAGCTGCCATTATTATATGAGAATCAAGCGACGGCGTCCCAATGTGTAAACCGAACCAACCCAAACTCGAACTACTTGAAAAACTGGCAAACTCATCGTTTCAACGACGAGGCGAAACCATGAAATGGAATTTTACTCGGGCAAGTAGTACTCGTCGCCGTACACAATATATGATTTTCTGTATCTGTGTATCTGGATATTTGCCAACTCGCTCTGACACATGCCACCGGATGAGTAGTGGAACGGACGTGTGGACGAGCGGACGTTGGCCGATTGGATGGCGCGCATATAACTTTTTATGGATTCATTTGCAGTTATAGTGCTGGCAGTGCCATAGCGATAAATTTATATGTATTTAATCGTACAAATGTACGGAAGTCAAGAGTTATCATTTGGCGGTGCTACTGCTTGCGTGATACTAGCAATGCTCAAAGTATTGGAGATATTGCGAGTCAAGTATTATTAATATTTTTTGGGCACTCAACAGTGCGCTTTCGATATCGAACGATATTGTCTTCCGTTTTTATTGTACTATACTAAGTAGGTCGTAGCTGTGCTTCTGAGTGCCGTGTTTGCCGTGTTGTTAAGCCTTTCGAAGACTGCTTAGTTGTGCTGTTTGGCCAGAACTCGGTGCTTCGGCTCAAGGTGCTATGACTTGTGTGCTTGCCGGGCGCACCTTTAATACCGCTCCGCCTTCTTTAGTCGCAACGATTTTAGTTATATACACTTACTTTGGCTAACAATTTATCTTCTAATTTGTTCGGTAGCTAAAGATACGGGTTACCTTGGCTTCGGCATTATTTTACCGTTTCATTTATATTTAACTGTTTTCTTATACTTTATGCTATCGAAACTGCATGCCGTATACAGGGTGGTTATAAACTGATGAATAATTAAATGTAATTCATACGAAATTTTAAAAAATAAGATAAGCTTGGGTTAAATTTCAAACTTTCTGCTGTTAAAAGAGGAATATATACATATATATATATATATTTAAGATCAATATTTCCATAAACATATATTTGGAGTTTTTAAAACTCCATTTTTTGTAATTTGAAAATCTGTTGCTATCGGAACTTTTGGTCTCTTTCAACTAAAAAGCCTTTTCAAATCCATTAACTTTCGATCTAAGCTACTTGGGTACTATCTTCTTCGGCATTTCAAAGATATTCCAGACTAGAGGATCACTACCTATGTATATGTAATGATTTGAAAAGTGACTATTAAATTTAAAACTGAAAGGAGCTGGCAATAACGGTAAAATCAAATGAAAAATCGTAAACAAAATAACGGAATATTAGTTCCAATTACGGAAGAATATATTTTCTTGGAAAAATTTGTTCAATCTTTGAAGCACTGTAGAATCTTAGTCTTTGTGAAGAAATAGTGTTTTCATTGCTCCGACCCCGGTCTATTCACGTTTAATTATAGGGGATCGGTTAGTTACATGCGTTGACAGCTATATTATCAGAACTTTTACTCATCAGAGCCCAAACCAATGAATTACAGGGTCTAATTCCGGACATTACCAGTATTAACAGCTATAACAATGTCAGCCGGGAAATCCAACGCAGAATCATTATTGTCAGCAGGAGCTAGTTTGGACTGAGTAGGTAATTGAAAAGTAAATTCCTCTCTCGACGAACAAAAACCAAAATCTACAAGTCGCTTATCATTCGCGTACTACTTTATGGACAATGTCAAAATCCGATGATACGTCATTGGGAGCTTTCGAGAAAAAGGTTTTGTGGATGATTTACTGTCCCTTAAACATTGGCAACGGCGAGTACCGCAGAAGATGGAATGATGAGCTGTATGTGTTATTCAACGACATAGACATAGTCCAGCGAATAAAAAGATAGCGGCTACGCTGGCTAGGTCAAGATGTTCGAATGGATGAAAGTGCTCCAGCTCTTAAAGTGTTCGATGCAGTACCTGCTGATGTAAGCTGAGGGAGAGGTAGAACTCCACTGTGTTTGAAGGATCAAGTGGAGAAGGACCTGGCTTCACTTGGTATTACCGATGGCGCCAACTGTCAAAAGAAGGACTGAATGACGCGCTGTTGTGGAATCGGCTATAACCGCGTAAGCGGTGTCTACTCCAATCAAGAAGAAGAATTCGGACATTATTCTCATTTAAAATTGTTTCTTTTTTTAATTTTTTATCACCCTCTATTTGTGGGTATACCACACACTGTAAAGAAATATCAATACGAAGGAAGGGTCAGCGACTGTGTAAATAACGGCTTAACTGACCTTCTATTGAAGAAAATAAAGCTGCTTCATACCGTCTAAAGCAATAATACCCGAAAATAACCCAAACCACCTTAAACTAGTGAGTTCGACTGAAGGAATCTGATACATGAGCGTACCCAAATATATACATATTTACTGTATGTAGATATATGGTATATAGTCTTTATGTACATAAGCAATTCTCGAGCATATCAGCTATCTAAACTGAACACAACGAAATCGTTCAATCATTCAATGTCTAACGTCCTTTGCGTCCTTTCCGGGCACACAACAACAACTATCACTACAACAACATGCATACGTGCATGAGTATGAGATTTCAACAGAGATAACAGCATTACTTGTTCACAAGAAAACACACACACACACACACACGTACCCAAACAATAGTCGACGTCGACAGCGGCGTCGACTGCAGCAGCATCCGTATTATCATCGCACTTGCTTTGTGTATAGCATTCTTGAACCTTTTGAGGGATTTTGTATAAAATTATACGTTCCCATTATTAAAAGTAAAATGTGTATGCTTAGAAGAAAAACATTCGGAATTTGTTACTTGTCTATATGTAAGCGCATCAGCACACATTATTCTTTGCCTGTCTGCGTGAATTGGTTAGGGTTCAGTTTTACTTGATTTTCGGTTCGTCCCCTTCGTAGCGCGTCGAATACTACTGGCAAAGTTGGCAAACCCATTTTGTACTTCAGATTCTTTTGTTGCAGCTCGTTGTGCTCGTTCTCATTCTCACTCGGGTGGCTGTTGTTGCCGCCATGCTTGTCTCAGCAAGTTTTTCATTCTCCCTTTAATGACTTTTCTCCATAGCAAGCAACCATCTCGGATTTCCCAAAGACTGCTGGAAATCTAAGCGTCCATCAAAATATATAAAAGTTAATGGATTATATTTTTGAGAGTTGAGAAATTGCTTTTTGTATGAGCACTTATCGTCATAGTATAACGTTTAAAGACGAGGTCAGAGAAGTGTATGTATGAGTGTCAAAGTATATACGAGTGTACATAGATATTTATTTGATTTGATTCAATGCCCCTGACGTTATCGAGGTCGTCGGATGAGTTATACATAATTTTAATGTTATACTTACCCGTTTTTATTTATTCGTGTACTTATGAACATAAAAAGATTACCGAGAAAATATGAAGACTTGATCTAAGATATGATGAACTTAAGATTAGCTATTCCCTTGAATATTAAAGTTAAGAAGCAATATTCAACCTGTAATTGAGACGATTTTGCTGTTAACGACCTTTCCTACCTTGGTTAACAATTAATTTTCCGCTAAAATGTGTGATCTGATCTAAATTGAAAATAGTTCTTTGATTTTCTATTGCTGTATTGGTTTCTTTAGCAGATATTCCATCTCATAATCTCATTTCTCGACAACGAAATTTTTATAAAATGCACATTAGACAGAAAGTCACTTAACAACCATAGATAATTTTTTCATTCTGGTGATCCAAGTACCCTAAATGACTTATTCTTCTGCTCAGTTCCTCTGGTTTCTTGAGGGGCAAATGGTCCGCATAAAATGTCTACATAGTTCACTTTTTGGCTGTCTCAGTTGGCTGTAAGTTTTCTCCCATCGACTTAAGTTTAAGGTCTGCTTAGGCCTTCGCGCTTCCTGTTGCCTTATGTCTTGCATATTTCCTTGGTTATTGGCCTTTATGAGCATCTCGCCCAAAGTTTTGTATATTGGATAGTGTTTGGCCACCATTTCTGAAACATAGATTAACATATTCAACATCGTGTTGGTAATCGGCCAATTTTCGAAACCTTACAATAAAGCAACGGCTTCGCTGGTACCCAAATATAACTCTCCGGTTCTTAAAAGATCTTTCTATCCTATACAAAGTGATGGGATGTAGACTAAACCCGGCTTTGGCATGGTGAAACGTTACCTTTAATCCGCTCGTAGATGAGAGAGTTTCGGCTTTGCCTCCAAATTTATTTTTATGAGATTTATACCGTAATTTGCCCTATAGCTCTTCATCACTTGCAAAAGAAAATAATATTTCTGAACCACACTTTTTGAAGGCTGAACTGAATCAATTCAATCTTTCAAACATCTTTGGATTATTTCCTGAGTGTTTTCAATAGGCAACAAGAGAAAGATCCGACAAAGTCTTTGAATATAACAGTTCTAGAACAACCTTAAGGTTGGGATAAATAGCGGGATGCTTCAAATTTCAAACAATTTTATAGATATTCCTTGCAGTGATTCTAGCCTAGATCTGTTTCTTCTTGACTGGCTTAGACACCGCTTACGCGGTTATAGGCGAGTCCACAACAGCGCGCCATTCATTCCTCCTTTTGGCAGTCTATCGCCAATTGGTGATACTAAGTAAAGCTAGGTCCTTCTTCATCTGGTCCTTCCAACGGAGTGGAAGTCTTCTTCTTCCTCGGCGTCCATTCGAACAACATGACCTAGACTGCGTAGCCACCGTCTTTTTATACGCTGAACTATGTCTATTTTGTCGAATAACTTATACAGCTCATCATTCCATCTTCTGCGGTATTTGCCATTGCCAATGTTTAAGGGACCGTAAATCTTCCGCAAAACCTTTCTCGTGAAAACTTCCAGTGCCGTCTATGGGATGTTGAAATCTTTCACGCTTCTGCACCATAAAGTAGGACGGGAATGATGAGGGACTTGTAGAGCTTGGTTTTTGTTCGTCGAGAGAGGATTTTACTTATCAATTGGCTACTCAGTCCACAGTAGCACCTGTTACTAAGAGTGATTCTGCGTTGGATTTCCTGGCTGATAGGAAGGATGGGGACATGTGTAGAAGTTCACGTAAGTGAGGAAAGTACCTGACTATCATTCACTTGGGAGTGGCCAGAAACGATTCTTTTGCATGTGGCTCAGCCAGCTCACATCCGTTTGGAGGCGAGCTAAAGTCAGAGGGCGAATCCCACTTATGCGGTTGTTCGTAGGTTTTGGGAGCCACCACATAAAAAAACCTCCCCAATGAAAAGGAAACAACGGCATCGGATGAGTCTAGATCTAGCTACTTCTATTTATCAGTTTCTTGATTTTTTCTGGCTTGGACATGATTCTGGCACAGTTACTCTCTGTATCTATATCGCTCATAATTTTAAATGGCGCTCCAGCAGTTTTCGTTTCTTTATATATTTTATAGTTATTTCTAAGTTATCTCTAACCTCAAATTTTCTATTTTTTTTTAACGGAAATGGAATTATAAATTACAAAATTATTTTAATTTATTTTCTTACTAAGATAACACTCTAAAAACTGTTTAAAATTTGCAGGCATAATATTCTTAAAAAATTACTGAATATTATATACAAGTACATATGAATGTGTGTATATATGTATGTATGTATGTATATTTGTGAATATAAAGTAATAAATATATTACAATTTTATGTTAAATTGCTTGCATATTAATTTTATTTTATGCAGAGGCAGATGCAGAAGCATTAATATCAGTTTGCAGAATACTAAACACACACCTGCAACTGGGCAATACAGGTGGAGTGATTTCGGCCATGTGCGCGCGCGCATAATTTAACGCCCATACATGTTTATAAGTATTGTTGTACGTGTTTTGATAAATGTTTGAACTAAATGTGACAACAACAATAACAACACTAACTGCAACATTTTACAAGTGCACAGCACATAAATACATACAATCATATATACATAGAGATGTGAGCTCGTGTTTGTCTGCATGTAGAACTGCCATTAGCTATCAAACTTCTGTATAAAATAATAAATAATATCGAAAAACTATGGATTCTATCTTTTTATAGTACAAGCCGTACACACCCCAACAAACACACCCAATCGCTCGTAGACTCCGCACGACGCTACGATGGCATTCGTTCGGGTGCGTATGACCCAAACTTCTATGGGGCCCAAAACTGTTGTTTACACGATAATACAGATACAAACATTGTCACACACATACATACATACGAACTACAACTACATTTACAGTTATAAAACCAATAAATATCTCTACACATTGACACATTAACTGTATATACATGGTGAACCAACCCAAATTTTTAATCATAAGCTCGACACACACACTCGTATTGCGCTCGTAAATCGAATAAAATATTCTATGAAATCAGTAAGAAAGTTATAAAGCTTCATTAGTATACATACATAAATTGTTGGTCGGGTTATATGCTGGTCGCTACATTTTTGGAAACCACGTAGAGAACTTTTAAGGCAATTACAATAAAAGCAACAACGCTCATACTATGTTATACTCCGTCATAGCAATCGGAACAATAATCATCATCAACATCAGCAGCAGCGACTGCAGCAGCCCGAGTCAACAACAATGATGAAGCAACAGAATCTGTAACGTCTGACCCGCCAACCCACCGTCATTGCCACAGACACACACACACAAGCAAGCACCTTCATTAACATCCCCACATTCATACAATGAGAGCAAGCGCTGATGTTAGCGTTGACGTCAGCGTCAGCGTTAGTTGCTTTTCGATATCGTGACACGAGGGGCCAAACATCTCTCGCCTTTCATTTTAAGTATATCGTTAGCTTTATCATCGTATTGTTGTTGTTGTTGTCTGTTCGTTGTTCGTGCGCTGCTCCATTCACCAGACCGTTCACCTCGCACACCCAGCTCGTTGGACTGGTGGTTCAGATGTGTACAGCCGATTACTCTGTCGGGCAGTCAGCCAGTTGAGTCGAGTTAGTCGTTGGGTCGCACGCTATTCGATCCATCTGCCTCTCATTTACCGCAGTTTCGCCTGAGTTCTCAACTCACAACTGGCGCTCGCGTCCGGGTTGTTATGCCGGTCTGACTGGGTTCTTTGGTGAGTGGTGTTGGCCTCGGTGAAACGGCAATGATGACGATGAGCAAAAATTTGTTCGACGCTTGCCAGCTTGGCAGCTAGACTGCTAGTATGTATGGGGAAAGGAAATGAAAACAAGTATTCAACTTGGTTCCACGCCATTTGGACAGAGTTCAAAACGACGAGCTCTGTATAATGTATAGACACGAGATAACTGGGTATCTATTCGTTGGTACATACTATAGTACTATAGTAGTTGTATGATGGTTCATAAGCTAGATAGTTACATGCTGGTGCGTCATTAAAAATATGTGCGGTATACTCTCGTTTCTCGTCTAAAGTATATCTATCTATGTGTGTCTTTGTAACATTTGATGTACATATATATGTTTGCTTGAGCTTTGAAAGAGGGTCAAAATTGGGTTCAACTCGTTGTGTCTCATTAATTTAGATCTCGTATATCTTTTTTTCATTGCGGTTTATGTCCGATTGCTTTGTATTTTTCCATGTTGCCATGCTGTTTCGTTGGCGTCTCTCTAAACTGCTATTTAGTATTCAGTCAACGGTGCTCAAATTTGCGGTTGAGCGCATCTTCCAAGTGAGGTTTGCTGAAAAAAAAGGAATTACATCTCACATTTTTGGATATAACTAATTCGTATTGATTTTATGTTAGTGTAATTACGCTTGAAGACCCTCCTAATCCCCCTAATCACTTATGGTACATCCTTAAGTATTATAATAATCGATTTTTCAGTTTTTATTACTGTATAATGAAATCGGGCGACAAATATTCCGAACAGAATTGAGTGTTTACTGCGCCAATACTCTTTCCACACATAAGATTTTTGGTTAGGGTGGTCTAATTTAGGAGGATAAGGCGTAGAAAAAATTCAAAATTTTTATCAACTTATTTCCTCTATCGCTAACTATTTTATATCAGGAAATCTTCGGAAATCTTCATTTTCAACTAAGAAAGATTCTCGAGTTTCTACGAAAATTATAATTTTATACATCTTTCTTGTCCTAATTTACCAGGCATGCGAGGTCAATGGCAATCTTTTTATGGAGTTGGGTCTGTTCAACCGGAGCGAGTCCTTATATATATTCGTTGACGGACCAATAGGACGCTAAGTTACGGGAGTTACATATGCTCATATGTATTATAAACAAGTAAGGAAAGGCTAAGTTCGGGTGCAACCGAACATTTTATACTCTCGCAATTTATTTAGAGATTTACCTATATTTTCGGTGAAAATTACCCTTAGGTACTGAGTTCTTCATGTTTGACATCAGGGGCCTTGAAAAGTCATGGATCGATTTTGAAAATTTTTCCACAAGTGATGTCACAGCTCAAATACAGTATTTATGTAAAGTTTTATCTCGCTATCTCTATCGGTTCCTTATGTATACATTATAAAGTGAACGAATCAGAAGGATTCAAAATTGAGTTATATGGGAAGTAGGCGTAGTTGTGAACCGATTTCGCCCATATTCCACCAGTGTCATCAGGGTGTCTATAAAATATTATATACCTAATTTCATTGAAATCTGTCGAGTAGTTCTTGATATATGGTTTTTGACCCATAAGTGGGTGACGCCACGCCCATTTTCCATTTTGTAAAAAAATCTCAGTGCAGCTTCCTTCTGTCATTTCTTATGTAAAATTTGGTGTTTCTGACGTTTCTCGTTAGTTAACGCACTTTTAGTAATTTTCAACCTAACCTTTGTATGGGAGGTGGGCGTGGTTATTATCCGATTTCTTTCATTTTTGGACTGTATAAGGAAAGGGCTAGAAGAAACGACTGCAGAAAGTTTGGTTTATATAGCGTTATTGGTTTGCAAGATATATACAAAACACCTATTTGGGGCGGGGTCACGCCCACTTTTCCAAAAAATTACATTCAAATGTGCCCCTCCCTAATGCGATCATATGTACCAAATTTTATTTTCATAACTTTATTTATGGCTTAGTTATAGCTCTTTATGTGTTTTTGGTTATCGCCATTTTGTGGGCGTGGCAGTGGTCCGATTCCGCCCATCTTCGAACTTAACCTTCTTATGGTGCCAAGGAATACGTGTTCCAAGTTTCATTAAGATATCTCAATTTTTACTCAAGTTACAGCTTGCACGGACGGACAGACGGACGGACGGGTTTGAACTTTACTCGTCACCCTGATCACTTTGGTATATATAACCCTATATCTAACTCGTTTAGTTTTAGGACTTACAAACAACCGTTATGTGAACAAAACTATATACTCTCTTTAGCAACATTTGTTGCGAGAGTATAAAAAAGTACTCTTAACAGAAATTAGCTGTTCGGGAATGACTTCGAATATGTAAGACCATCATTTTGTAGAATAATGTCAAAACGCTGCCAAAAATAGGGCGAAAACTCAATCAAAGAGGAAAATAGTAATTATAAATATGTATCTATATACGTAGATTTTTTAAATTATCTAACCATACTTATTCTGCTCCCTCTAACAATACTGTAATTTCGATATAATTTTTCCACGAACCCTAAGGAGACAGACCTCAATATACTATAAATATGTATACGTATGTATACGGGTACATTGGTATACATTTATGATTATTTACCCGACCCTAGTCACCTTCAAAAGAACGTTCTGGCGTTCAGGGTGTGTTCCCTTGTCAAACAAAAGTTTATGTACATATGTATGTATATATGTTTATAAATATGTATACTCACATTTATCTGGTTTTGTATATGTATGTTCGGCCGTGCACATAGGGGAGTTGACAAATGTGGGTTTCAGTTCAGCAGCTGGCTTGAGTGCGGTGCTATCGCTAAGGGATATCAGATTCAAGCATAGTTTTTATATGGGCTCGTTGTTACTTCTGTTGCCGTCATTGTACTCATTCGGATAACTTTTGAAAGTAATGCTATTATCGCACGAGTATCGTCAGTTAGTTTTCGTTGTATATTTTCAGTATGAAAGTGTGACTCTCTATTTTATATAATGACATCGTGGAGGAAAATTTATTTTAGAGTTTACGACAGTCAGCTTCTATTTTAGAAAGGAATATAAATGCGTATTTGCAATGATTCGTTTAGTCTTATGTGCCTCAGTTATCAATACTGCATACATATAGGGTTTTAATTTAATTTTATGTATTTCGGAAATTTGGTTATATGTTTTGTGGAAAGAACTATTCCTTGAAAAGCATATTTTTTAGAAATATTTAAAAAGATAAAATTTGTCAAAACGCGTATGACGAACCATTTTTGAACACTTCTGCTCAAAATTTTTCTAAACGTATATCTCATGATCCATATTATATAGTGTTAAAGAAAGCTAAGTACTTTTCAGGCAATATTGAAACTCAACTATCTTGCCGTATCACAAAATCGAGAGGGTACTGACTTCCAAACCTTTCTGGTTTGCTGCCAATATTTGACTATTTATTTATGTTAATTTAATTGGAAAAAAAATATTATACAAGTGACAACCCTTCTCAAAAATATATCTTCAGTTGTAATATTCGGTATACTTCTTAGTTTGTTGGCAATGTTTAAAATAAAAAATAAAAAAATCGAAAAGTGGCAACCCTTTCAAAAAATGTAAACTCTTGTGAACGGCAGGAACGGTACTCAATTTCTTAGAAATCAATTAATTTTATTGACGGACCTCAAAAACTTTCTTTTTCACAGTACATTTGTTTGCCCGAAAATAGTTGAAACCCTTTTCAAACAACTCAATGACCCAAAGAAATCACAAATTCAAAAGAGTTCTAAATTGTTGGACAATGATTTTCAACCTTCTGGGAGACCTCTCCCTCGTTTTCTTTAGAAACATACTGCATTTTACGGAGAATCTGTTTCTACATACACTAAGGTACCTAAAACAACAGATATGCATTCAAGGGCTTCAAATATATTTTCCAAGGCCAGTTACACCTTTACTACCTACTTTAAACACAAACATCATTCGCATGCATAGATATTTGTAAATGTATAATTTCATTATTGCATACAAAAACCTTCATTAAAATTATTGAAATTTTTCAAAGCTATTCTTCTTTCAACATGCTTCGCTATAGAAACATAATTCAGTAAAATTCATTTATTATATTAAACATTAGTACATACTAATATATACCACAGATTTGTATATAAACGGCCCCTTTCGAATGCAGAAAACTACCGAAGAAGAAAGACCATCATTTGTTATCGGCCATCACAAAAGAGAGATAGATGGATGAGATTAACATCAAACAAGTAGAACTAATGAAATTCAGACAGAGTTCTGAGTTAATACCATTATATATACATATACCTTTATTTATATCAATACTATATATATACATAGATTGATATATACATAGATTGACAAAAACAACACTCGGCTTGCGTCGTCACCAATTCACCAAATCGCACAGAATGGTAATTCAACCTGACAAAACTTTCCACCCTCACAAAAGTTTGGCTCAATGGTTCGGACAACATTGGGCATACAAATAAATAAATAGACCCGCAGCTACCGCCAACCGACCCGCTGAACAATGTACACAACCATCAATGGTGGAAAGGAACTTTTGGTTTTACTGCTCACAAGGACTTTTTCATTCCTTGAATTTCAGGGTTTCAGCTGGCCAGTTGTGGATGAAACTCAATATGCGAATACAAAATGAGTGTCTGAAATTTACGCTAAAGTCCCAATGAATTGAAGGCAGTAATAGTAGAGTATAAAACAAATGAGAACCCATTAAAGCAGAATTCACCACCAACGGGTTGCCTAGCAGTTGTGTATCTACCGACTGGGTAACTACATACAAGGGTATAGCATAGACTTGTTATATAGAAAATATCTCAAGTTACTTTGGAGAGTTCGTTAACAAGCCAACTGTGGGTACACATACATTCATATACATAAAGACCAAGTAGTGTGCCGAAGTTGTACTGAATTTTTAATGAGAGTAAGTTGATGGGATCAGCTTTTGTAAAACATTTCGTAAGCCTTATTCTGATGGACATTTTTTATTATTGTCGCTGAGGGACGAGTACACTTATATTTTTTTACATAACGTACTCGGTAGTCTTGAGATTGGTATTCGATGGATTCACTTTACATTTGTTTTCTAATTGAAGATTCTCTTCCAAAAGTGAGTACATCATTAGTTCAAAACCAATATTTGGCGCTATGGTGCTTTTTAAGGCCGGCTATTCAGCAAAATATATTCGTTTTGCTTATATATAAAAATCCTATCCAAACACTACTATATCAATTACAAGTTATAACTTCTCGATTTCAAATTTTAACGATTTTCAATGGGCTGGTAAATAAACATATGTAAATTATTTTTTAGGGTTGTAACTCTGCATACATTTATTTGAAGACTTAAAAAAGAAGAAAACAAATTTACATATTTGTTGTTGTTGTTGTTTTTTGTAATCAAACAAAAGCCCTTCTTTTCGGCGGCGCTGTGATTTCCGCTCACTGGAACATCTGAAACCAAAAATTCCAACGGGATTAGAGAGAGCACTTGTTTGGCTCTGGTATGAAGTAGGATTATTAATTTCGCACAAAAATTAGCAGACTTTTGAAAATTTTGTTTTGAAGTTCGTCTTATTTTCAGGCACAAATCAAGTTGAAAAGTAAAAAAGATCTTCACCGATTTGATAACCTATTTGAACCCGATTGGATTAATAGGTTTTGAGTAACCTCATGCGCCAGTCGTAAAAACACTGTTTCGAGGAAAACCCGTTTAAAGTTTTGAGGCGTTTTCGCCTTCCCCTAACGTTTCCACCATAAATCGGCTTTATCTTGAAGAGTTTTTGAAATTTTCACTTTAAATTTTAAATGATCATTCTTGAATAGTTATAGGTTTAAATTGAATTATAAACAAAAAATAGATTTTTTGGAATCGAGAATTGGTGGGGGGAGGGGGTGTTTGACCCCTTAAACTTTGTTGGGTTGAAATTGAAATAACTCAACCTTACAATAACTAAACTCTTTTTGGAATTACAACTAATATTCGTTGAAATCTTAATTCCCTTCGATAAATGCTGGTAAAGAATTGCCACTTTTTTAAATAGTCCACTAAAATGTTGAAAAACGATAACAATTAAACCTTAATATTTTATACTCTCGCAACAAAGTTGCTAAAGAGAGTATTATAGTTTTGTTCACATAACGGTTGTTTGTAACACCTAAAACAAAAGAGTTAGATATAGAGTCATATATACCAAAATGATCAGGGTGACGAGTAGATTTGAAATCCGGATGTCTGTCCGTCTGTGCAAGCTGTAACTTGAGTAAAAATTAAGATATCTTGACGAAACTTGGGACAAATATTCCTTGGCACCATAAGAAGATCAAGTTCGAAAATGGGCAGAATCGGACCATTGCCACGCCCACAAAATGCCGAAAACCAAAAACTTTACACAATTAGTGCATATCATCTCCGGCTTCACTTGTGAAAAAATTGTCGAAAACGGACCATAACTTTTCAAGGCCCCAGATATCGAACATGTTGAACTCAGCGCCTAAGGATAAATTTTAACCGAAAATATGGGTAAATCTCTCAGATATCTCAATCTTTTCTTCTAATAGTGTGTCTCTGTTCCAAAAATTATTAAAATCGGGTCATAACATTTCCATATACCTCATTGTAGGTTTTTCAAAAGTATCTTCTCCTAGCTCCCATATACCTAATTATAGGTTTTTCAAAAAACGGTGAGCTTTATTCCGCATATATTTATTGGTTAAATTTCTTCATTAAATTGCGAGAGTATAAAATGTTCGGTTGCACCCGAACTTAGCCTTTCCTTACTTGTTTTCAGTTTGAGTTGTTAACGATAATAAAAAATTTAAAAATTTTAATTGAAATGGGCATTAAATATTTAGATACAACTTTTTAAGGGACGCTAAGTTAAAATCTGTCGACTTAGTATTGTTTTGAAATTTAGTTTGGATAGATAAAATCAGATTTGTTGAGCTTCAAAGAAGATATATGATTGTATATTATTTAATTAATAATTAAATATGTATGTATTTTCACTTCAACTCCATTTCGATTAAAAAATTATATAATTTAAAAGGAAAATTAAATATATTTCATGCCAGTATGTAGGTTATGTTTTTTTGAGATTGCGATAAGAGAAATAAAAATATTATTCATTTTTATGCATATTTATTGTTTTACAGTAATTCATTAATTACTTAAAAAATATGACTAATTTAATGCAAATTTTTTGGCGTAAGTTTAAAATTTTTTTGAACATAAAATATCTCCTGGATGTAGTTGAGGTTACATAAAAGAGGAGCTTCTATGATTGTATATGAAAACTGAAGCTTTAGGCAACTGTAAAAACTCCATTCATTCTGAAAGCATCTGGAGTAAAGTTATCGCCTTTTATAACAACAACATCAGTACTGATAATCGAAGTGTGTATTCATTCTATATATATATGTATTTTATTAGCAAAAAACAAAACTTCAATTACGTAAGAATAATATTAAATTAATAGTTAAGCAGATATATATACATATATCACATACATACACATACATGCGTCAAATATTATTGAATCGCATAGAGATTGTAAATACGTAGCATTTTCTATAACTAAGTATTCATATTTGTATGTGTATGGGTGTTTTAATGCTCTGTACTAAGATCTTTACATATAAACTCAATTTATTCAGTTAAATATACTACATTTTAATATTTACAAGCAGGCTTTAATTACATAATTAAATGCGGCACTCTAACTTTAAAACAAGTCAACAACACCGCCTAAGACTACTTCTTTTAGGAAACAATAATTTAACAATAAACTTCATTTTAGTTATCTTCCTTCGGCGGTGGATGCTTGAAGATCTCTTCGAGCTGTGATATTAAACCGATCACACGATAGTTTTCCTCCAGCATCGCGAATTCCTCCAGCGGCTTCAACAGCTTCAACGCGTCCGTGTAATTCGTTACGTGTTTGGGCAACTCCTCCTCCTCGCGATCGCTATGCTCCGACCAGTGACCAGGACTATGTGCTGGTTGCTCGGCAATTTGCGCGCCAATCGATTCGATTTTTTGTATCTTCAAAGGTTGATGTGTGAAGCTCGTCTCGCTGCTTGGGCGCTTACGCTGTAAACTTGTTGTTTGTGTTTGTTCCTTGGCTTGTGTGGGTGGTAAGGTGACTGGCGACGTAGCTGTTGGTAGCGGAGCGAGCGGTGGCACCAATTCACTTAAGCTCACAACCCTTAAAACCGGCAACTGCGCGGCATGTGGTGTGGTGACTTTCGTCGCGCGTTGTTGTTGTCCATTTTGTATGGTGGGCGTGGTGGCAGGTGGTGTTGGTGTGCTGCGGCGTTTATTAGTTTCAACAGCTGGTGCAGTTGTTTTTGTAGGCGATGGTGATGGTGGTGGTGGCAAGAGTTCATTTAAGTTAGGTTTCACATCCTGCTCCTCCTCATCCGCATCCAGATCTATAACTTCTTCTTTGATTTTTGTCACTGACGTTAGTGTTGTTGTTGTTGTAGGTTTAGTGCTTGTTGTGGCGCCAGCCTGCTTGACACCTTCATCGCTGCGTCGCAGATTGAAGGTGTGAATTTGCACTAGCGGTGTTGTTGTTGTAGCGGATGTTGTTGCCGCCTGTTGCGCTGTCTCCCATTGCTGTGTTGCCTCCTTCGGCGCGAGCGTTATGGTGCTGGGCGCTTGCTTCTTATTATCCTGCCGGCTGCAGTAGCTCAGTATGTCCTTCAAATCGAGCGATAATGGCGGCGGCCGCGTATCCTGTGCCTGTTTGAGCATTGTGGGATATATGACCGTAATGTACTGCGTCAACCACTCCTTATCCGGATAGAAATTGTCGATTTTCAACATCTCTTTCAATTCGAAAGCGACTTTGCGCAACGAATTCTCATTCATGCGCATCTTGTGGTGATGCCTGGCGCGCTGCCAATACTCGAAAAGCGACTTCTTGAGGAAGTTGATCTTGCGCAAGCGTCGCTGTTTCATCTCCTGCAAAGCGGCTTCGTTCTCGCCAGAGATAGCGATGCGCGTCGCAGTGCGATATAGATCGGATTCTCTATCCTCAACCGCACCTGGACTCGACGCCTCCACTTTCGCTTTATTCTTCGTGCAATAGGTCATGATATCCTTGAGATCCAGCGAGGTGGGTGGTGTGCGTGTGATTGTGATTTGTCGATTTGACAGCGAAAAATTGTAGGTCGCCTTAAAGTGATTGATCCACGCCTTGTTCGGCATGAAATTATCGATTTGTATAATATCACGAAATTCGATGGCTTTCATGCGCAACAGCTCCTCCGTTATGTGCGCTTTCGTGTGAAATTGTGCACGCTGTATGTACTCGTACAGACACTCGCCGAGAAAGCGTATTTTACGCGAACGCAACTCCAGCCGATTGGAATCGTTTTGCGTTTCAGCGCTACGTGTGGCCATATAGAATTCCATAATGGCATCACGATTGGCGATTATATTCTTGATTTGCTCCCAACTGCAGTTGAACATTTTCGCCACTTTCGTGTACATCGGCCGACAATCGTACGCCTCGATGGCGGCGACGCGCTCCTCCAGCGTCAATATGTTGCGTATGCGTTGCGGACTCGGTTCCAATACGGTTTGATCGATGTCGATGTAGTCCTTGACACTCTGTAATGTTATGATTTGCTGATTAGTTGAGAGTTTTGGTAATGGAATTTGTAATAGGAATTTGAAAAATTGTAGAGGTATCATCGCAAATGTTGGGTAGGATGTTGGGGTTCGTTAGAATTCTGCGTGTTTTTTGAAATTTCACAAATGTATGTATATCTTGTTCGAAAAAATTTGACGCATAATTCAAATAAGCTTATGTCACTTTCGAATTTCAAAAAAGAGTAGCTATTGAACGATTTGTGCTGCGAGATCCTCATAAGCCCTTTCTTTAGCAACTGATTTTGGAAAAATCTTTGTGTGTATAATTGTAAATATTATCCATCAATATTTCGTTTTCGAGAACTTCAACCTAATTGTATCAATTTACCACATAATGGAACAATTAACTAATTGATTAATTAGTATTCAACTGCCCATATTAAAATAAAATATTGCTCAAGCAGGTCTATCAATATTTCGTTTTCGAAAACTTCAGCCTAAATGTCTCAATTTACCATATAATGGCGCAATTAACTGGTCGATTGATTCGTATTTATTTGATCTTATATAAGACCATATTAAGAATCCTCTGTATATTTCATGGATTACGCTAGTCCACAGTGATATTGATGTAGATCAGTAGCTAAACAAGAAGTAAATATCGCATATATATATTATTATATATATAATTGGGTCAATTTCTCATATAATGGAGTAATATCTAATTGATCAATTAGTATTTAATTAAAAAAATTTGTGTGCGACAGTGGGATGAAGAAACAATTTTTATTGAGCAAAGTTTTCGAAAACTCCCAGAATCAACTATTTTCTCAGCTGTTTAATTGCTTAAGCTAAATTTAGTATAATTGAAGAGCAAAAACGATTGGTCAATTTAGATCAAAATTGACTCAGCTGATCGACCTCTATGAATAGAATACTTTACTGATTATTATTAAACGAAAATAATTAGTTTTCGAGATATAAACACTAAAAAAAAATGTGTATAACAGTACTCAGTAAGAATGGAATTTGTAATAAATTTGAATACTTAAATTCAAATTCCCATTCCGTCTCATATCTTTACATACATCTGTATGTAATACAAATAATTTAACAAATATTATAATTATTGCCTAAAAACGGAATAAATGCTCTACCCAAGAAAGTCTAGTCTAGTTAAAGAAAGCATCTCTTGCACTCACCTTTTTCTTGCTGATCTCCGGTATCGACTTATTCCTCAGTGAAATTGTGTCCTGCGTTGTGCCAATTGAAAATATGTAAAATAAAATAAATATTCAAATATAAATTAATTTAATTATGCATTAAAATTTTCAAAAAAACGAAAAAAGTTCACTTGACCACACTCACTCACCTTAGCCATGTTCGACGGCTGAAACTGTAATGATAAATGGCAAAGCCTGTTTTAGCGTTTAATAAAAACCGTTCAAACGTTCCCCGATTTGAAACAACAACAACAACAGAAAAAAAACAACAACAATGATGATAAGTTAACACAGAAAACCAGAACACTTAAGAGCTCAGTGTCGTTAGAGTTTAAAACCAGACTTCGCCACCTCAGCGACGTGAAAAAAAACACAGACAACAACACCGAACTCGCCCAACCGGTCCGCGATTTGTTAGCGCACGACGTAACCAGTTTTTTCCTTGTGCTGTGCGCAAAACGCGTATGCAACAACAACAGCAACAGCAAAAAACGGCATGAGCAAGCGCACAGTGCAGGCTCGACGTGGTTAACCGGTTTTCCAACGTTGATATTTGCAGCGCTGCTATGCGATGAGCGATGAGATGCGAAGTGTGTGTGTGTGTGTAGGTTGTTGCTGTTGCACTCAGTGATACAGTTGTTGTTGTTGTTGTTGTGGCTATTTTGGCAGTTTGTCGTTGAGTTAGTCAGGTGATGATTGCTCGCTCCGCGTGTGATTCACGAAAAGCAATGTGAATTAGCAACAACAACTATAACAGATCAAACGTTGCTGTTGCATTAGACCGCTTGAGCTTTGACGACTTCACGTTGTTGTTGTTGTTGTTGTTGTACGACTAAATAATGTGCTAGTGCGTAGATTGGCTTTAAAACACTTTCTTCCGCGCGATTTGTCTTCATTCACTTTGCAGATCTGCGATTATATTTCTATTATATGTGCGTGTGTGTGAGTGTATATGTGCTTGTATTAGCAAAAAATTGAAATAAATCGCCAACGATCCAACACTTTTTCGTTCCGTTATCAACAATGAAAGCTACAAAACAATACTAAATTCACTTGAGTACTTCCACAAAATGCTCGCCGATGCGCTCCCTACAGTGCCGCCAACTAACCGTTGCAAACGCCCTCGAAATGGAGCTGAAAAACAAGCGCAAGTGAGCGTAAAAGAGAAATACAGCGAGAGAGAGAGAGAGAGAGAGAGCGCGCGAAGGTTTGCATGTGTGTGTGTGTGTCTCTGTCGTGTCGTGTAGTTTCGTTTGGCTCTCCAACGGTACTTCGTAGCCACGTTTTTCGTCATTCACGCAACCAGGTCCACGCGTTGAGCTGACGCGGATCGAACGAAAAACGTGTTTAGCAAGAGCCGATAATCAGCTCAACAACAACAACATACAATAACCAACAATTGTAGACAAACAATGCTGGCGAAAGTAGGCTGACGAGAGTCAGTGTTGTTGTCGCTCACACATATGTATGTACGCTCGCTTTGCCTTTGCGCGTATGTGTTGGTGTGTTGTGAGAGCATTTACTCACATAACCGTTTCTTTAGAACAGGCATTAACTGGGTGCGCTCTGAGTATCGCCTAACTTTGTTGAGTACGACTGAAGGTATTATGTATGTAGCTATGGGTATATGTACTTGTATTATCTTATATACATACATACATACATACATACATGTAGTACATGTTAATTCGTTTTATTTTTAGATTTCGCGCTTCGGCTGATATTGCATATGTGAATGATGTTAAATAAATATATGAATGTATGTATATTATTATTATTAGTATTTAAATATGTATGCAGCTTAGAGGTTCGTAAGTAAGCAATTTATGCTAAAAATCGAGAGTTGACTAAGTTCTATATAGTATTTTGTGTTATCACTCTAAAAATGTATGCTTCGGTGTAAATATATATATTCTTAACCATATTCATATATATATGTATTACTAAGTTGGAGGGGGGCCAATAATGTAAAAAGTTTTACGAAATATTGGGTCATATTCAAGTTGGACTGTTATATATGTATAATATTAGAAATTTCTTATCTTCGAAAAATTGACTTCATTGTACAGGCTGGAGCGGCTTGGTTTTTTCACAATACGATAAAAATTTTAGTTTATTTAATATCTGACTGATTCACACAATTTTCCGATGAAAAATTTTATAAATTATTCTACTGATTTCGAGTAAAGGCGAATTTTAGAACCCTTAATGTTATAGGTCGTTCTAAAAGACGATGATATATTGTTGTGCCTATATATTCCATATTCTATCTTGATTTTTTGATTAATTGCATCGGTAGTCCTCGAAGTTCGGCTGGAGGGTTGGAAGTAAAAACCAAAAATATGGATTATGTTCTCGCAATTTATTTATGTAATTTTATTAAGATAACACACAATTTGACCCATTTATTCGAAAAAAAATCCGCAAAAATAACGAAAATCATTGTATGTACATATATACATACATGATATAGCTGATATAATTCCTGAATCGATTTTACTCATTTTAAACGCCAAGCTACATTATATCAACGAACGTACGCGTATTTAATTTTGCGAAGATATCTCGGTATAAAGTCCAACGGAAGTTTAAAACCCCTAATATTAGATATAGGGTAGCTAGGGGAAGTTATGACCCTGGTTCTCTAATTTTTGGCACAGAAACGCATTATTAGAAGAAAAAGATTTCCTCTGAATTTCTTTAAAATATCTGAGAGATTACGGGTATTTTCGGTAAAAAATCATCCATTGGCAGTGAGGTCTTCAAGTACGATATCTGGGGCCTTGAAATGTTATAGTTAGATTTCGATAATTTTTAAATAAGTGATGCCATATCTCAAATGCAGTGTTTGTGTAAGGTTTTATTCCAGTATCTTCATTAGTTCTTGATGTATATTTTGTAAAGATAACGAATCAGATGATATTCAAAATTGTGTTATATGGGATGTAGGCGAGATTATTAACTGATTTCGCCCATTTTACATCGATATCATCTCAATATCGAGAAAATGTTAGGTACCAAATTTTATTGAAATCGGTTGATTAGTTGGTTTTTGAACCATAAGTGGGCGATGCCACGCCCATTTTTCATTTTTTCAAAAAAGCCCTTGTGCAGTTTCTTTCTGCCATCTTCTGTATAGTTTAGTGTTTCTGACATTGACTCGTTTAGTTTACGATTTACAAACAAACGTTATATACTCTGCAATATGTTGCGAGAGTATAAATATTTAGTTTATCAAAGTATTTTTTATGTTTTTAATATAATCAAATTCGCCTTAATAAATATTATTCAAATTTCAGAATTTTATCGTAGACGCTGCAATTAAAGTGGTAGATGAAATCTGGATGTCCTAAATCGAAACTAATCCAATATAGCTCGCTATTCTCAAGGATCGAATAAAGTCACACTGAAGGGTATTGCGTACAGCCTTTTTATCTTGAATCAGCCAGCGAATGCTACATCAAAAAATCAGGGAATGGACCGATACTGCTTTACATTCCTTGAATCTGCGGATAGTAGTACACATCTGCTTTTCTACCCTGTATAGTACAGTGTCGGAAACGATCATTTTGCTACTATGTACGTGACCCCAAATGTGCCATCGGAGTACGAATGTCTATCTGTCTCTGACTGTTCTAAAATAAATGGTGCGGTGAAGTGAGTTATGTCACTACATATTGGAATGGTTATCGGAGAATACTTAGTTATACTGCCCTTGTGCTTACCGTTGGTCGGTGCTTCAAAGTAGCGGAGACGGTGAATTTCGCTCTGCTATTACGCGGAACATACGGAGTCCTGGAAGTCATTCTGAACCTCCGGTCACATTTAACTCCGCCGAAGCCGGTCCCAAGCGCGTGTTGAAAAAGGAGGAGGGTTGGATGGAGAACGCTGAATGACTTGAATGAATAAGTATTTCGGTGTATATGAGGATGAAACGAACAATGCCCTCTAAAAGTAGCCGTCCACCTTGGTCGTAAGGGAAAAATGCAAAACCAAATATCAAAATGAGCGAAGGTATAAACAATAGGATCATTACTCCAGGTGGTAAACACGGAAGTGGAAATCCACCTACAGCATCAACTGTGGCAGGGGCCACATTCTGGAGGCCCCAACCCCGCTCGCAAATGAACTAAGAGATACGTCAAACAATACAAAACCAGAAAGAGAAGTAAACCCTGAACACAAAACTAAGAAACGTTCCGGGGCCGCTAGGCGTGCAGCACGTAAACGACGCTTATTAGAAGCTGGAATTGGTTCACTGGCAAGTGCTGGTAATCCCGAAAACAATCAAACTCCACGCTCTGAAGAAGAAGTTCAAACTCCGGAGGACACTATATCCTTTAAGAGAACAAAATATGAAGCCACTAGCCAGGTGTCGAATGAGGGCGCTAGCAATAGTCCCACAACTCCAAAGACCGTTACGAGGGATATTGTCACCTCTAGTGGTGAGGAAAAAGCTAAGAGATCAAGCGCGGAGACGAACAATCACTTTAACTACGCCGTTATCGATGCAGAGAGACCGGGAGGCAGCATGTCGGGCGAGCAGCAGACTAAGTTTGAGGCGGCGTTCAGTGATGGTCTAATGGATCTAATCCTGTCGTCGTCCTCGGATAGGTCTGTCTTCAAAATCGATACTGCACGCTTCGAGAAAGGTGTTTTTCGGCTGGCCATAAACACCGTCGAAGATGTGGAAGCCATTCGTTCCATGGTGGAGGCTCTTCCACAGTTATGGGATAAATCCAAGCTACGCCTTGTGAGTGACGAAGATGTCCCCAGACTACAAAAACCCATATCTTCATCAAAGGAAAGATGTCAGTAATGTCTACGGATTGCATAATCAAGATGCTGGCGAAGCAGAACAAAGAATTAAGAACTAATCTCTGGGAGGTGTTCCACCGCAGTAGCATTCCAGAAGGGGATCTCATTGTGCTTGGCATAGACCAAGACTCGTTCTCATTTCTAAAATCTGCAGGTGGCAAGGCACACTTATTGTTTTCCATGGTGCAATTCAAGGTCGGGCACCGTCAGCTCGCGGCAAAATCTCCCGTGGAGGGTTGCTCAACCAAAGTTGCAGCCTTTAATAATATCACTACAGCGAACGCACAGGAGACATCGCTACCGGCTGTAATGGCCACCGCTCGGTCGTCAAAAGCAAATAATGTGGATTATTGGATGTCAACTACGAACTCGTCGGAACACTCCGTTGACACCGACAAAAAATTATCAACAAGATTAGACTATGTCGAGGGATTGTCTCCTTTTCGGGAGTATAAACCCTTTAGCAACTAAAACTCAAATACTAGGAAAGTAAATTAAGTGTTGCCGAAGCAACGTATCACTAGAATCTGCTGGCGGGTCTGTTAGAGGTGAGTTTGAAGTTGTCTTAATTTAGGAAGTTCATTTTTTTCTATTACTAGTATTTTGTTTTCTTCTTTTAGCAGACATTTCAAAGAGGACTTCACTGTGGTGAAAATTACCAACGGATAAATGGATTTATAAGTTCCTGCCAAATTTTTAAAAACTCATAAAAATGAATCCGGAATTCCAATATATCGAATATCGACCAATTACCGGAATATCGAAATACCAGTTTTAAGAAAACAATTTGGCTGTAAATTTCAGAGGATTTAAATACGAAAGGTACAAAGGTATTTTAACAACAACAAAAGACAAATTTGTATTTTGATTTTCGTTTGCAGAGGCATGGTGCAGATAACGCTGGAAATCACTGCGTGACATCTAAAAAAGAAAAGGATTATCTATCAGCGAAGACCGAAAAACAATTTAAGAAATTCAAGTCCCATGCAGAGATGTCCTTTTTAGATAATATAATAACTGAGTAGAAGTTAATATGCAATAATATAAATAATTTAATTTATTTCTAATAAAAATTATTCTTTCTATTCAGTTGCGCGAGTAGATGACAACGATGATACTGTTGCAATGAGACTGAATTATCTGGACCACCTTTGCCTTCGCCAAAGTATGCACAAGTTGATGTTTTGCAAAATGATGAAGCTTCTGTATCGAGTCCGTGTAAAACAACGCCTAAACTGACAGAATGTATAAAATCGAGTTTTACCGAAGTGTTGGCAAAAAGCTCGACAATTAAAAATTTTCCCGATCCTTTGGGAGCTAAAAATCGCATTATTTTGCTTTTCCAAAGTTTAGCTTATAAATCTTTAACGACTGGCCTGTCAGAGAGTGTTGTCGAAGCAAACGCCTTTAAAGTAGCTACACTTAGTTATGAAGAATTTGATACGTCAAAAACGTCTGAACAATGTTTAATAAATAAAAAGTATTATTATCACTTTTTTTATAGATATTTGTATAATGTGTAACTATAATAAAAACTTTTTTATTAATTTATGAAGAATATGTAATGGTTACTATTTTTTTTTTTAAATGTTACTAAATTTTTATGTACTTACTTACATAAGTATTTATTGATATACATTTAGTCTCTTATATTCGTTAAAATTGATTTCATTTGGCATTATAAATATATACATAGATAAATTAATTAATAAAAAGTAGTGGATTTAAAAAAGTTCTGCTAAAACTAAACCCTAACCCTAAAAAAAAAATATAAAATTTTAGCTCTAACAATTTATAAGGCATTCGACCCGAAAGCACTGATTATGTTTGCCAGACACATTAAATCTGGAACTCTATACCAAGCTTTTCAGTATCATTCAGCGCTTATTCAGCTTAAGAAAGAGCTGAATGCCAAAGTGACTTATTTTGCACAACAAAAAATATACTTTTTTTTAATACGAAATTAAATTAATTATCTGAGATTTTACTTTTTTCCTATGAGCACCTAACTTCTAGTTATTTATTTTTATTTGCATTGAGTTTTATTTTTTGTAAAATATTGTTGCTAAAGCGGTTTAAAATTATTTGAAATATGCTTAAATTAACTTTTAATTTATTCAACATTTCACATAAATAAGTTAAATATCAATTTCGAAATTTATTGCTGCAGCTAATTCTATAGCGAATTAGTTTTGTGGATATTGTATTATATATTATAAGTATATTTTAGAGTTTTTGCCATAATTAGTAAATTTTTTTGTTTATGTACATTAGGGTGGAAAGATATTTTATATTTTTATTTAAGTGTTAAATTTATTTAAGTTTTTAAAAGTGGTATCAGATTATTTTCTGTGATTTTTTAAACAATAAAAAAATTCCGATATATGTATTATATAGTGGAACTTCCATAACTCGAAGATCTCCATAACTCGAACACTTGAATTGACAATAGCGTTTAGAATCCAAATATCATACAAATTTCTTTCCCTAACTCGAATTTCTATAATGCGAAGTTCTATATAACTCCGAACTTTTGAACTGGCAATAGAAGGCAACTTTCATACAAATTTCCTTCCATAAATCAAACTTTTTGGTCAGGCCATAATACAAAATTTAAAATTTTTCTATCGAGGTAGAATTTTAAAAGAGTCCCTCTATATATGTATCGTATGGAGGCGAACAAAAAATATGATATTACACTTATGGATTGCATAAATCATCTAACACAGGGCATGGAATACAAACGTCAAGAGCTAAACAATAGCAAACTGCAACCAATAAAATTACAGAATACATGTTTTAACGTATGAACATACAAATTTTTGTGAATTTAATAAATAAAATTGTGTATAAATCTATATTTTCCTGATTTTTTTTTTAATTTTATGTTTTAATGAAAATTCTATAACTCGAAGTCTCTTTAACTCAAAGTTTTTTTGTGGATTATGCTGATTCGAGTTAGAGAAGTTCCACTGTATTAATTTTATTAATAATTTAAAAATGCTAACTCTAATTAATTATTCTTAAAATAAACAGTTTAAATAAATATATAAGATCTAATAACATAAAAAAATTAATTGGTAAATAATAATTGAAAATTATGCTAGACTTCACCTATAAAATTTTAAGACATAAAAAATTATTTAAAATTCTGATTTTAAGTTTTTAGTATTACAAAGACTTATTTTTAGGAGCCCTTACTAAACTTCAAACTAGTATATCATGCTATTAGTAGAAAGCAATAATCTTGATGAAAATTATATTAATCACTTATATGAATTTATCTATATTAATTACTATTAACTTATGTTCTTTGTTTGTATCACAGCTACGCTGTTCTCTCCACTATGTGCTTAGCCTTATTGCGCTAATTATACAAGTGCCTCTAAGCACTCTCATTGACATTTTGTCTACGCACTATCTGAATAATTAGAGCTTGCGCTGTACAAACATTGATTACTAATTGTATATATGTACTTCGTAGATAGTCACTCTCCGCGGTATATTTTGTATACCGGCAACCGTTATTGATTTAAGTATTCGAATCGACCGCATTCCTAAATATATACTCCAATTGTGTTATCAAGCTAAGCGCGCTATAGTTCTCCTCAGTCATGACGAAATTCTCTAAAACTCTTAAATAACGCAGCGCCTCCTTATAGTTACTTATACGCGCGTTACGTTGCTTATGTTTGGTTGTTGGTTTTTGAGTTGTCATACTGTTGTTATCGCTAATATCGGTGGTTTCAACTTTTACTATGGACACTAAGCTCTCCTCCGCAGCTTCTGTTTTTATATTGATTTCAGCGGGTTCCTGCTGCTTCACACGCTCATATGTTCTCAATTTTGTCCGAGACGTTTCCACGCTTGACTTTTTCACATCTGACATTATGCTCATAAAAAGTGCTTCGATACTGTCTTTCAGC
Organism: Zeugodacus cucurbitae; assembly: GCF_028554725.1. NCBI lineage: Eukaryota > Metazoa > Arthropoda > Insecta > Diptera > Tephritidae > Zeugodacus > Zeugodacus cucurbitae. The sequence continues at coordinate 62,058,533 of NC_071669.1, read as the reverse complement.
TGTCTTTGGGGTTTTGTTGTAGTGGCTTCGTTAGCAGTTTTCCCTTTAGTTTTCGCACCTTCCACATTATCACTTTTACACAACTCCTCATACGCTTTACTCAGCATAGCAATGCGTTCATCTTCGGCCAACAACTTGCGCTGCTCCTCACGCTCCTGCTCGCGCACATAAGCAATAATATCATTGCAATCCAATGAACGTCGTCTATCCATATCGTGCTCCAATTGTTCCATCATCTGCATGTGATCCAAGCGATTCTGCTTTAGTTTGAAAGCATGCAACCAGGCATCGTTCGGTGTGAAATTCTCAATGCCCAGTGCCTCTTTCACCTCCAACGCTTTGCGTCGTATGGCCGTCGCATCGGTTGACATGCGTAGATTGAGTGCGCGCAGCAGAAACTCAAAGACTACCTTGCCGAGTAATTCGATTTTCGCCTCATTCGAATTGTCCTCCACGGTGCTGAGGTTTTTCGCACGTTTACGCTCATAACTTTGCAGCAGTTCATCCTTGCTGGCCATAATACTCTTGATCTGCATTTGACTACAGCCGAAATGTATGGCCAATTGTCGATAGTTCGGTATGCATGCGTAGGCCTTAATCACTTGTATGCGTTGACCGAGAGTGAGCTTCTTATAGGGCTTGTAATCGCGTATCTTCAGCTGTTGCGGCTCCATTGTGTATTAGTATCTTTATCTAGTTGCGTGTAAATAAGTTTGTACATACAACAAAAGCAAGCACTACTATTTAATTTTGACAATTAGTCATATAAAGCGCCGGAAAACCACCGTCACACACGAAAAAACAACACACTACGAACAAATTGTATCGAATACTGAGCAGGCGGACCGCACAAAGCCAGCAACGATCGGAGCGGCACACACATACATATATAAATGTTGCTCAGCAAGCGCGTTTGAAAATAGAGTTTTCCACAGATAAAAATATATACAGACGCACATACATACATACACATGTACTACGGCACATACGAGAGCGCCAAACTGTTTTCAAGAGCGCAGTGTTTTGGTGCGACTTTAGGGATGAGCGCCGAGTCTGAGCGAGAATTTTTAATACATATGAGCAGGTATACATTCATCTATGTATGGATGTATGTATATACTTTCGTCAAAGAAATTTTGTAAACATTGCAAGGCGCTCTCTCCTATCGCTGCCATATCAACAAGTGAAAACAATGGCGAACAGCTGTTTAAGAAGGTAAGCAAAAACACATATAAATATTTATGTATGTACATGCATATATATTTTGCAGTCGGGTATATACAATAAACTCACGAATGTTTTTATATAACTGGAAAAAAAATGTGCTTGCGAATATAAAGAGTGCCGAGGGAAATATAATTTCCTTTATAGCTGTTATCTAGTGTTATTTCAACAACAAATTAGCTAATTTTATAAATTTTTAAATGACTACTACAATGCCTAATCCAAGCGATCACGGGAGGTCCAATTCAAACATACTCTCAAAATGAGTTTGAGAGCGAGTGCTCTGTGAGAGCCCAATTGCTCTCTTGATATTGGCTGAGTTAGGCCAAACTTTTTCGATGCCATTGCACAGGTGTTTTGTATTTGCATTACATATTAAAAACGGAAATATTTTTTTTTTTTATTTATGAAAGCTTAGAATTATTTGATATGAAAGAATTATGGAAGTCAAAGTTCGAACGGCACCGAATACTTCAAAATTGAATACACTAGCAAAGTGAAGTACTGAATAGCGTGAATATTTTTGAGAAGCTTTCAACTAACTCTTCGTTTTTTCGAAGCTTTGTAGTGAGTACCCCCTTTTTTGTTAACAGCTTGCTCTGAGCTTACGCTTTTCTAAATATGTAAATACATACATACATATGTATTTCTATAATGAATATGTTTTTGACATTATTAATAATAGTATGTATCTCAAGTATCAAAAGAGCCATGACATGATAGAAACGAAAATGATAGTTTCTAAGCGACGAATGAATGAATGGCCTGAAAGTGAGATGGGATCCTTATATTCTATGTAGCATACCGGCCGATTATTTAGCTTCGAAACTTCAGAAGAATGGAAATCATCATTAATATTATAATGTATGGATCCATTGGATTATTTTCGATCATATATAGTGGGAGATCTAGAACCATGTTGTAAGCCAAAATATACTCCGCCATGGTTGATACCAAATATTATCCATAGTATTTGGGTTAAGGCAACAAGCTATGGGTCAAAATAAGCTATGAAAGGATACAGTACGATTCATTATAACATTTTAATGAATTAACAAGTAAGGAAAGGCTAAGTTCGGGTGCAACCGAACATTTAATACTCTCGTAATTTATTTAGAGATTTACCTATATTTTCGGTGAAAAATTACCCTTAGGCACTGAGTTCTTCATGTTTGATATCAGGGGCCTTGAAAAGTCATAGTCCGATTTTGACAATTTTTCCACAAGTTATGTCACAGCTCAAATACAGTATTTGTGTAAAGTTTTATTTCGCTATCTTTATCGGGTCCTTATGTATTCATTATAAAGTGAAGGAATCAGAAGGATTCAAAATTGAGTTATATGGGAAGTAGGCGTAGTTGTGAACCGATTTCATCCATTTTCCACACGTGTCGTCAGGATGCCAAGAAAATATTATATACCGAATTTCATTCGAATCTGTCGAGTAGTTCCTGAGATATGGTTTTTGACCCATAAGTGGGCGACGCCACGCCCATTTTAACCTTTGTATGGGAGGTGGGCGTGGTTATTATCCGATTTCTTTCATTTTTGGACTGTATAAGGAAACGGCTAAAAGAAACGACTGCAGAAAGTTTGGTTTATATAGCGTTATTGGTTTGCAAGATATATACAAAAAAAACCTATTTGGGGGCGGGGTCACGCCAACTTTTCCATAAAAATTACATTCAAATGTGCCCCTCCCTAATGCGATACTATGTTCCAAATTTTATTTTTATAACTTTAATTATGGCTTAGGTATAGCTCCTTATGTGTTTTTGGTTATCGCCCATTTTCGAACTTAACCATCTTATGGTGCCAAGGAATACGTGTTCCAAGCTTCATTAAGATATCTCAAGTTTTACTCAAGTTACAGCTTGCACGGACGGACAGACAGACATCCGGATTTGAACTTTACTCGTCACCCTGATCACTTTGGTATATATAACCCTATATCTAACTCGTTTAGTTTTAGGACTTACAAACAACCGTTATGTGGACAAAACTATAATATTATCTTTAGCAACTTTTGTTGCGAGAGTATAAAAACGAAAACAGTACAAAATTTGGGTCATCAGGATAGCGCCCCCTACGCTAACTACATTTTTCCGTTTATTTCACGTGAAAAGTCAAACTTAACATTCTTAATTTATAATTCACAATTTTTTAACTTAAATTAGCAATGAGATGTGCCATATTTGTTGACAAAAATTTCATACATTTTATTGGGGAGAGAACCCAATAGTTTTTCCATAAAAACTAGTGTAATGGTTGACCAAACAAGTCTTATGCCGTCGATTAGTTCCGTTTTGATGGTATATTGCTTTCCCTCTCATATAGCATTCTAATAAACCATCCCCAGACGTTATCTATCATATATACGCCGGGAGTATAGCGGACACTCCAGAACATCTTTTACAGACCGGAGAAGCTGAATCTCAGCATTGTCGTGATATCCTGATGACATACGACTTCGTTGGATGATATAATTTGATTTGTCGAGAAAGTTTGCGCAGCCAAAATCTTATTCGAAAATCTTTAAATGTCTACAAAATTTTATAAATCACCGTTATATGGAGAACCCGACTTCCGACTAGCAGTGGAAAAGCTCTCGTAATAGTTACTTATCCAAATCCTGAGCCACTTTGACATTTAACAATGTCTCCTGTATTTATGAGCTTATGAATATGGCTTTGCAGTAAGTAGATAAGAGAGGTGTCTTGAAAGCAATATGAAGCTTTAGTAGATGGCCAAAGATTATGAAAGCTTTCTCAATTCCGGAAATTATTTTTTGGTCATTAATTAAATATAAACTAGTAAGACTTTATTTAAATAAATGTATGGTTTATTTTTTCAACACTTATAATAACATGTTCATAGGAATGTTGAGAAAGATCATAAGGAAAAAACTGAAAATAAACTTAGAAGCCTTAAGAATATAACATTTAGAACAATGTCAACAATTATTATAATATAAAAGTATATGTATACATTTTCTTAAATAGTATTAATAGTAAGGAATAGTATTTGTATGTATTTACATTTTTATTTCTAACATTTATGTTATCTATATTTTATTTCAATTCAATGACTTAAACTCTTCAATTTCGGTGGATTCTTAAATATTTGCTCCAATTGAGTTATCAAGCCAATGGCGCGATAGTTTTCCTCAATCATAGCAAAGTCTTCAAGCACCCTTAGATGACGCAAAGCCTCCATATAACTGTGTATATCGGGGAAAGGAGGCAGTGTTGTTGGCTTTGGCGGTGATGTGCTGTGATTAGGCGCAGGCGAAATGATCGGTTCAGCTTTGACGGGATGGGCGCTCTCAGCACTCTCTTCCTCATCATCTGACGCGAGATTCACCACAATCGGTTCAATATCAGTACCAAGATTTTGCTTACTTTCCACGCTATCGCCGTCATTACTTTTCATATCATTATCAGCATCGCTGCACACCTCACCATTTGCGTTGTTATTTATAGCGTCTCGGCTATTCATATGCTCCACCGTATGCTCGTTACTATACGAAGAAGTATTACTGCCATCATCACTCTCCCACACACTATTGCAATTCTCATCTTTCGCCATCTTCAACATTTTACGACGCTCTTCTCTCTCCTGCTGACTAACATACTCAATGATATCGATGCACTTGAGCGAGCGACGCTGATCCATATCGCTGGGCAAGTGTTCCATCATGCTCGCTAAATCCAAACGATTGTAAGTGGCTTTGAAGTCTCGCAACCATGCATTGTTCGGTGAGAAATTCTCAATAGCTATCGCCTCCTTAACTTCGAATGCCTTTTGACGTATGATCGTAGTGCCGATCGGCATGCGCAAGAAGAGGGCGCGCAACAGAAACTCATAGACCACTTTGCCGAGGAAGTCGATCTTCTCTTGTCGACGATTGGTCACCTCATCGGTAATCTTGTTAGCGCGCACACTATCGTAATGCCGCAACAGTTCATCCTTATTCGCAATGATGTTCTTGATCTGCTTGGCACTGCAGCCGAAAGTGCTCGCCAAGCGTTGATAGTTCGGCATGTGTTTGTAAGCTTTGATCACTTTAATGCGCTCCGCCGTCGTAAGTATATTGCGCGTTTTGTAATCGCGATGTTTTATCATTATTAGCTCCATTGTCTCTATGTCTGTATGTCTGTATGTATAAGAAAGAGCAGCGAAATTCAATTAAAACAACAAGCTCTGCAAAGCTCCGGAAAACCACGTACAGCAACACGCAAGCGTCGTCTCAACCGAATAAACAACTTATTGCTTCCAAACTCTATCGGATACTAAGCTGGCGTAGCTGGCATAGTAACCGTTGATCGGCTACGATCGAGAGACATGGAACCGTCGTCAGAGTAAACAAGCGAAAACGGTGCGCTCAGTAAGCGCGCTTGAAAATTTCAATTCTTTGGCACACACTCTTGCATAGGTATGCATGTAAGTATATATATATAACGGCAAGTGCGTTGGTATGTGCATGAGCAAACGAAGTTAAGGCAAGCAAACCCCAAAGCGTAAAATGGCAAGCAAAGAAGTGTTGTGGAGGCACTTTCAGTGAGAGCGCTGAGATGGTTTCGGCAAAATTGCAGCGTATACTCTCGTCACATTTGTATGAACATTCCGTTACTCTCGTACACCTCGGCTATTTGAGCGGTAGTTCGGTACGGAGCGAAAATCTACCGACTTTGAAGCGTGCGAGTATCATGTGAGTATCAACAAGTGAAACCGTACTGTTTGTATAGGCTTAAGTGAGTCACATACAAACAAAGCCACATACGTTGGTAAACATGCGTACATACCTGACTATGTCGGTAGTATAAAGGTAAATAGGTATGTATGTATTATATAAATACAAGGTTTTAACGTTAGCTTTTATACTTCTGATCAGTGTCGACAGTCCGAAAAGCTTTGAATTTCGCAATTGAGTACTGGATATGTACATGTATAGAGAAGTAGGTATTACTTATACACACATGTATATATGAATATACATAATATGCTCGTAAATATATAAAGGAGAGCGACAATCAAGTAATTCGAAATGCAACTCGTGAGTATGAGCAAAGACTGTGATGTCGTCGTGCGCTGACAAACAAGCTTTTAAGCTGTAAGGTTAAACAAATGCTTGTAACTATTTAACATTCAGAGACTTGGCGATATTTGTGGGAATGTATAAATGTAAGTATGTATTTATGTAGAAGTTGAAAGCATTTTGAGACTTCATTTGCTCAGAGAGCAATGCTTTAGTAAGCTTGTTGGAGCGTTGTACTAATAAGTCCGTTAGTTCCAAAAATATTTGTTTTTCATTCCAATTTTTCGTTATTCAAAATTTCGCATTTTGTTATTCCTTTACTTTATTCTTGAGTTCTTTGAGGAAAAGGAAAACCATAGGCACCAGAGGCAACAGAGCTGTTTTCCATGAAAACTGCTACGAATTTGAAAAGAACTCAAGTATTTTTTGACTGGTACTGAAAACCCTCAAGACATTTTGGTTGAATGTAAAATAACGTCTCAGCCGTTGCTTCTGCTTGCTAGCTGGATGCCACTTGAAACCTAAAGAGAAGCCTAGACGTTTTCCCAATACACTTTCCAACAAAGAAAGCGCTAATCTCTTCCGGCGGTAGCTGATTTTCAATGATGAACTTGATGATGTCATCATAAAGCACATACGTTGTCTGTGTTAAATTCTCATAGATAATTATTTCTCTCGATTATTACAATACATGCGGAATATGTATAGGCTTAATGAGAGGGTTTTGTTCGTCGAGAGATAGGTGCTACATTATATAGCAAGGTTTATACTACTTCTGAGGCTTATTATGCTTTAAAACAAACTTTAATGTAGACCTTACAACTTCAGGATTATGACTATCAAGAGCGAAATGTGTTCTATAAGAGGATACTACACGATACACACACCGTTGCTAAAGGTAGGTAAAGTGGGTGTCAGATGACGCACCTAGGCCTTTAATAGGCCCATTGTGAATCGAATACACACACCGTTATAAACGATTAATATTTTAATAATTAGGCCATATTTATCGATCGAAAATAAAACGAATACCCCGCACCCTGGAACTGTAGAGATTCATACTCCGAACTGAATTTTTTGAAAACGAAGGGAAAGTGGATTCATTGAACTGATGCGCGTTTACTTCAATTCTATTGGTCTTTACACATCAAGCTTAAGTGCGTGGTTAGTTGTTATTCATACTAGAAATACTTGCGCTTGATTTTTTTAAAACTGAGCTTAGAACTAGGTTTTTATAAATAAGGATAATCGATATTGACAATTTGAAGTCTACTTTGGTCTTATGTATCATTTATACCGATGAATTATATCAAGAACTGAAGTGCATTAACTTTTTGGGTGTCACTCTAAATAATATGAAAGCATTAAAGGGATTAAACTTTTTTCTCAGTGTAGGAAGTACTCATATGACTTAACTATACCTTCAACATTTCTAGCTATTACAACAACCAAGCATCTAGCGACATCTAGCACACTTTAAGAAGTAAGTATCTTTGCTGCATACTCTCTGGCCACCACCATGAGATGGCGCCAGTGCTTGAATGCCGTGGTAAGCGGTACGCCTTTAGCGGAAACAGGAAATTAGGGTTGTTATTCGGAAACAAATACAATTTTTTTTTAATCTTAAAAAGTAGAAATTTATATTATGAAATAAAAAACACGAAATATTATTTTTACAAGTACCCTCGAGGAAAGTAACCCATGCCCAGGAGAATTATTGTGTCTGATATTGAAGTTAGAGCCATTTTTAAAATATTTATATTATTAGATTTTGACAGTGGATTTGAGGAGTCCAACTCCAGTTCGAGTGCCCAACCAGGATTAAAGAAGTCAGCGCTATAATTATTGAAACAAGTTCTTACTTTAGATCACTTTTACTTAAAATGTCTGGTAGAAGTACTAAATCTGTTATTAAGGCTTCAAAAAATCGATTTTTTTGTTTTGTTTTAAATCTCTTCCAAAACTATCCAAGAATATGTCTTTAAAATTCCAGAGGCCAATTCGACATATTTTCGAAGCTAGAGCAGTTTTAGTGGCCGAGCGTCGTGCAGGTGCGAATGCTCAGGCACTTTACTTTAAAGCGCGTTTTCTCGAGTTTTCATTTTCACAAGTGTTAGAAAACGGTGCCGGCGATAGCAAAAAGAATATATGTCCGATCGAAAAAAACCAAAGTGATCTATCTTCAGTATTAAATTATCTTCTATTTGAACTAAAAAAGTTGGACAAAAGTATTATTTAAACTACTTGTTTTGCGACTTAAATTCAAGGTTTTATTCTTAAAAAAGTGAATTTTTTTTTCAAACTTCGAAAAAATTTGGAATTTTATAACTTCTTCGGTATTTTTTTAGTTCACAAAGAAAAGAAATTTAATTTAAAAAAAAAATTGGTTCGACTGTTTCAGATACATCGCAAGACCTCCATCACCGGCACCGATTTACAAGTGCAGACTCCAGGCGCTCCAGAAAAATACTTAAAAAATTTCAATATTTTTTAATAATAAATATAGTACACTATCGTCTTAAAATTCCGTTTACCGCAATCATTTCCTTCATCATTTCAAAAAGCTTTTTTCGGCTTCTAAAGCAGACTACTGCCTTAAGAATAAGACAATTGAAATTTTGAATGAATCCGAGAAACGTCGTGGAGAGTCAGAAATGCCATGTTAAGCGTGAGGGAAAGTAGACATGCAGCAAATATGATCTTAGAGTTGAAGACTGGAAGGACGTAAGCGGTCCTTTCAACTGCTTTCTCTGGACAGGGTCCATCTTAGCGTCATCATGGGTGTGCTTACTGGACATTGTCCAATGGGTACCCATGCGGTGAGACTTGGGATCGTGACAGATGCAAGTTGCCAAAGCTGTATGGAGGAAGGCGAGATGGAATCATCTAAGCATTTCCTTCTTCATTGTCCAGCTTTTGCCAGACTGAGGTTGAAACACCTCGGAAGGCCCTTTTTCGGCGATCCTAGCGAATTGGCTAGAATCGATTTTAGCCGTCTTAAGAAATTTGTATCGGATTCCAAGCGTTTTGCTGAATCCTAAAGGTCTTTGATCCACAGGGAGTTTTATTGGTACCACAATGGACAGCGCCAAGGCTGTCTAAGTGAGATCTTCTGTTTTTACAGAGATCTGCCTACTAACCTAACCTAACCTGAAGACTGGAAGACTTTTTTGATTAATTTACAAGATTTACAACTCTTTATATATCAATAAATAAAGTCTTAATAGTAGGAGTGCAGAAGAAATCAAATAACCTAAAAAGACTCATTAGAAATCACGTCGATGCGTATTGAAGAGATAGAGGTGTGTCATAAACACATTCTTAACCTAACCATGAAAGGTCAAAGCGTACTACTGATAAAAGACTAGATTCTATGTTATCGATCAGTATAAAGGCAATAAGAGTTGGTGTGATAATCTCGAATCATCTCCAGAAAAGCTTTTAGAACTTTTATAAACTAATTTATTGAATTACATTCGATGCGCAAAGTTATTCAAATGTGAAATTTATAATGTGTAATTCAAATTCAAATTTCATCAGATTTAATCTTAAACCCCCCTATCCAGATTTATTGGATCGTGGTATTTTCTTCAAAATAATTCTCAGTTTCGGTCTCAGTCTTTCTTTTTATTGCCAGCTCAGAACAGGAGGAAGTCGTTAGAGCACCAGAACTGGAGAGTATGGTAGACCCTTGGTTTTTCGTATAAAGCTTGTTTTTTCATTTCATTTGATTTATAACGTCCAATCATTTAGGTCAGGGTCATTAACTACGAAGTCAAAATAAACATAAACCACATAAAGGTGTTGCTATTATAGAGGAAGGTTATGTCAAGTAATTTTGGGCAAAGAGCGCATACAAATTGGCACTTTAGAAGACTTCATTAGCTACAAATGTTTAGAAATATTTTTTTTTCAATCTTCCGGTATGAAAACCATAATTGATCTTGAGAAAGATTTATTTCTGAGAAATGTTGTGAAAAAAGTCACTCTTATATTCATACATAAGTATAAGAAAGCAATGTCGCTATCAGTCACCAACATATGTACATATGTATGTGTCATGAGCTTTGTTGTGAAGTCAAGTTCCGGATGCAAATTACTATAAGAGTTGACGCAACCTCTGAGCGCTTGATAATTGTTCGCTGGCCGGCTGCCCTGCGGCGATATCAGAAATACCCACAAAAAAAGAGAGAGGAAAAAACGTATCAGAACGGTCAGCTGTGCAGCTGTGAGCTGTGATTCCCTCGATTTGAATTCGTCAAATTGCGCACAGCTGCGCAAATGTACATACATAGAGACACTGATATCGGCATATGTGAGTTCACACAGCCCGTTGAGTGGTCATGAAATCTCGGCAAAAGTGGTGATCGCTGCATTGTGGCTACTTTTACTTAGTTGACTTGCATGCAGCCGCAATTGAACTGGACAGCAACATGTGTGTATGTATATGTATTTGTTTATTTATAAAAGCCTAACTGCATTTGCACACGTAGATATGTATATTTGTGTGTGTCTGTTTGCCACCAAAAGTGCAAGACATTCCTGACAGGGTCGCGCAACCACTTTGCTGACAGCTGAAGACCATTCGGGCGGTCAGTAGTCACTCTAGCGTGATTCCTTTCAATGTCTTGAGGCATATGTGTTTGTTTTTGTAACTCTTAAAGTGTGCGAATTTAAAGTCATGCGTTGAATTACGAAAATATTTAGAAATGGTACTAGGGTTGGCTGAAAAGTTTGATAGCTCCGGTTCTTTTGGTGGTGGAGCTTAAATATTTTGAATGGAAATTTATGGAAATTTAGAAATGGGGTGCCAGTTAGTAGACTTTGGACATTTTGACCGAAACTGTAGATTTAGATTTATTTTCTGCATAGGACCCATATTCGAAACTAAAGGTAGTATTTACGGTAATATTATTAAACCGCCGATACCTCATTGTAGATTCAACCGGAGACCACTCCTTTAAATAAGTTGATACTTAAAAAAAATATTCTTCGAAGTCACACATACTACTCAACGCACCCTCGTATTATTCCAATATACACCTAAGCATAAATGAATTATTTGTTTGCATTGTTGAACACGACTTCTGTGCTGTGATGTCAGCGCCAATGTTGTTGCTATTATTATGTGAGCATACGCATTTATCCAACCCCTTTTTTTCGAACTTTTCTTAGAAGATTATTCGCCTCTAATTTTGCTGCGTAGCAAACGTTCTTTTTGACTGCACTTCTCAAGGTACGACTACATATTACATATGTATTTATCAACAATCAAACAAAAAGGCATTTTTTTCTTCATATATTTTTTTAATATGCAAAATTGAGCAGCTTGTGTATATAATATTTTAATTTTGGAACATCTGTGTGGTCATCAACACCTGGTCTACGGTTTTGTTGCGGATAATTTTCGACGCCTTTGAAAATGCCAAATGAAAAATATATGTGTGTGTGTTTAAGTTTTCCCGAAAAGTTAAACATCTTATCAAGCACTGAGGGATGTTTGATCGACCTTTTATTTGTACAGTTGCATGAGAATAAACACACACATACATACACACCTGGGTATGTTAGCTCTAAGATTATGAAGAAGATATCAATGTTTGAGCACTTTAAAGGATCGTCTTTTTTTGAGGAGAAGAAACTCGCGAAGTAAATTGTTGGTGTTGAGTGCTTTGATCTAGTTATGAATGTAAATTTGTATGTTCTTAAGTTTTTTTCCACTTTCACCACCAATTACACGTACATTTAGGTATGTTTAAAGTAATTTTTTTTTGTTAAAAAGAAAGTGTAGCTTTGATAAATATATAGACCCTCATTAGCTTATTTTTCAATCGCATTCTTACATAATTTTTTCGGTGACCTTCTGCCAGTGATTGACACCCATAATTACATAACATCAACACAAAATTGTGTAAGCAATTTGTTAGCGAGCTTATCAGCAGTAAGATGACACGGTTGCTCAGACCACACCCACCAAGTGTAGTGCTGACATGAGGAGAATTCTTATACAAATTAGTCATTTTCTTCTTAATGCTTCTTAGAACTTGAAGGAACTCTTTTATTGTATACTATACAAAACGGCTACAGCAGATGGAAGGAAGGAAGCAATCTAATCTATGATGTCTTTGATGAACCTGAATTTAAGAATGTTCTATTGTAATAGTAGCTCCAACGATTTAAGATAAATGTATAAACCATTTAATTGATTTCCAAAGCATGAGACCTCATTTTGAGATTAAAGGAGATCTCTTATATAGAGATTTAGTATAAATTATAAGATACTAAGTCTTTTCACTGGAATACCCGAAGAAGGTGTCTATCATTCGCCAGACTTCGTTTACCACCTCAGTAGGCACATCATCTTCTAACCCAGTGAAGTGACTGAAATCGACATTAGACAACTTCATTACTTTATGATAGAGTTCAAGCGCTTTGTCGAATCATAAGGGTCTTAGTAATCCGTCAGGGTGTCACAAAGGACAGTCGCATCCACCTAAGTGAGACTCTCTGCAGTTACGGAGAACTACCGTTTGACGTAACTGAACCTATATCCGTTTTGTAGCATTCGTGATTTTTATACCCTGAACAGGGTATATTAAGTTTGTCACGAAGTTTGTAACACCCAGAAGGAAGCGTCGGAGGCCCTATAAAGTATATATATAAATGATCAGTATGTTGAACTGAGTCGATTTAGCCTTGTCCGTCTGTCTGTCCGTCCGTCTGTCTGTCTGTATATATACGAACTAGTCCTTCAGTTTTTAAGATATCGTTTTGAAATTTTGCAAATGTTATTTTCTCTTCAAGAAGCTGCTCATTTGTCGGAACTGCCGATATCGAACCACTATATCATATATCAGCCATACAAACTGAACGATCGGAATCAAGGGCTTGTATGGAAAACTTCCGCATTTTACTACATATCTTCACGAAATTTGGTGTGAGTTATTGCTCATAGAAATAATTTAATCTTCGAAAAAATTGTTCAGATCGGTTCACTATAGCATATAGCTGCCATACAAACCGAACGATCCGAATCAATGGCTTGTATGGAAAATTTTCACATTTGATATCTTCACGAAATTTGACATGGATTACTGCTTAAGGTAATAATATAATCTCCGAAGAAATTGTTCAGATCGGTTAACTACATATATAACCTTAATGTTTCTAGCAAACAACCCGGCTTATTTGTAAAATGTTTTCTTTTTTTTTACTTACTTTTTCTTACGTCTTTAGATTTGCTTAAACACATAGTTACTAAAAGAAATGCACCTGTGAAGGGTATATTAGCTTCGGTACAGCCGAAGTTAACGCTTTTTCTTTTTTTTTTTTTAATATTGACCTTAGTCTCGGCGGCTTCTTTCCATTGCTGTCTCAGTACAGCAGAAAGTCGCTGGAACACCAGATCTCATAATTGTGATATTTCATATACTAAAAAATCGCATTAAATTCTTATCCATTGATATTGATTGTTTACGAATTAGTTAAGGTATTACAAGCGTAAAATATCGATAGTCTTGAATTTCAGAAAAGTTATTGATAAAATTGATGTAGAAAATATTACATTGATTACCTTTATGATTCTTAATATATTAGAAGCCTAAAACAGTGTTTTGATACTTGTAAAAGATAGTCATATAGAAATATCGATATTTTCGATAAGAAAAATATCGATTTTTATATTTATTATTTTTCATCAATTCACTATTTAAAAAATTTCGATTTTTTCATTATTTTTTTATTAACAAGTTTTTCATTTTTTTCGATAAATATTTATCGAAATCATTTTTTTTATTCGTTCGATATTTCAATATTTTTTAGGATAACACAAGTAGAGCAATTCATTTATGCATCTTCACAAAAATTTCCGGAATTCATTCTGTGGGCGAACAGCACTAGGTAAGTATCAGTTTTCTACAACCTTTTTATTGCACTTAAAATACACTAACAAACAAATAAACCAATTTTCTTTCATAGGAGTACATAAACCCACCACCTTAACATGCCACATTCTTTGCGTGCAACAAGTGCAGTGGTTCTAGCAAGCTCATGAAACGCTAATTAACCAGCACATTAAAGAAGTCAAAGTAACAAATTCTTTACACGCTATAAAAAGGCTGGTGTATGCAACCAGATATACAAAGAGCCAGTAGGTGGGTATGTCTGTATGACTGGTGAATAAGATCGCCGGCTTCAAGTGCCGACAAGAATGGTTGGCTTTCAAGCGCGCTACAAGCAGAAGTTATCAGCTAGCTGAGTGCATGCATGTGTTTCTATGTTTGCATGTAAAATAGCAGGTTTTAAGTAAGTCAGTAAGTTGGCAGCGTTGAACGGTAATTAACACCCAACCGGCGGCAAACTTTCAAAGTATCGCTTCATTTAGGCATCCACCAGGTGTAGATACAAACACAAGTATGTGTTTGTCTAGCTTGTAAGCATGTTTCTGCTTATGAATAGCAGCAAGCCGCCAGCTGAGTCTTTTCATGGCTGCACGTGTTCGCAGGCGCCAAAAAGCTTAGTTAAAGAAGGTCAATTGTTGATCTTCCGGCCACAGACACAGACTGAGAGCGACTTATGAAAGCACAAGCAGACTCAGAAATGATGAAAGGCACAGCAAGAGCCAAGGAGAATGCAAGAAAAAAAGAATAAAATTACAATTTGAGATGATGAGCTTACATACAGACATATATACATAAACACATTTAAGTTGGAACGCCGGTGCGAAAGTTGGCCCCAAGTTCCAAAGTTTCTATAGACAGATATTCAACACCAATCAGACTTGCGAGCTGCGTATATTTGTATATATTTTATATGAATAGCTGTAGATATGTACGTGAGCGCACACTCGGCAGCACGATCGTTCGCACCATTCAAGTCGCAAGACGTCAATCAACTCGTCACTTTGAAAGCTAAAGCACTCCTACCGGCTCTTCAGCTGTGGACGAGTGTTTGGCTCAGTATAGATATATATAAGAACTATATAGGGTGTTGTTTTAGAGTTATAGAATTTCCTAGAAGCTTAGCCGTCAGAGCAGCTGTCAAACTATCTGTCAAAGTAAATACATCGATTTGTCAGTCACCTTCATTATACTTTGATAAATTATCAAGCGAAGATTTACAAAAAAATCAGAATCGCACCCACAGGATGATCTTCATTAGACGATGTCTCGGTGATCATAAGCCTAAAATTCTATATCATCTATACCCATCAAACGATTGATTGAGAACTAATTTTTGTTTGAAATTAAAGTTCATACCTCCAAAAACCACACCCTTTATAATATATATATGCTTACAACGATACACCGCGATCACGCCGCACGATCGCGCGCTAAATTATCAGCTTCATTGATCGAATGAAAATTGTTGCTCGACATCACATTGGCATAGTCAAATTGTTGCCGCTTCGCAGACAATCGAGCGTTTTGACTGCTACAGATACCACAGATACCGGGCGCATAAAGCTACAGTACATACGAGCAGCAATGAAAGCCGCTTTCGGCTAAAGGTGATCGTACAATCGATTGTGTGATCAGACGATTAATGAATCGGGAGCAAATTTTACGCTACGCCGAGCGCTGTGTAAAGCAACTGCGTCGGTATGCCATGGCAGAGCCTATTGGTGCAACAACACGTATGTTGTTGTTGCAGTACATAGTAGATTCCACGGTATGATATTACAACGGAGTATGCATATGGAGCGTTTGTGTTAAGCGATCAGCCGCATTTAGGTAATGAGTTCGATTGCATTGATGCGAGGGGTAGTCAAAAAGTTAAGTGATTGGAGGGTTTAGAGTAAAGAAAAGAGTAAAGAGTTTAGAAAATAGGTTTGAAACGGATGTGTTAGTTGATCATTTGATTCAAAAGCGCAGAGTCAGCTGGAGAAGATCCGTAATCAGAACGGCGAATGACTGAAGAACGAAGGAGATGATCAGTGATCAGAATGTAAGAGAGAGAGTATATTTCGATCAGAAGCTTATAATAACTCTGTTCTCCGAATGTTCTCAATATTTTGTACCATTAGTGCCGACTTAGACAAGCCTTGGAAAAGGGAGTCTCAATATTCCAAGCTTCCGTAATCTTCGATCTTAATTATATGGCTTAGAGTGATCTAGTATGGTAACTGATCAAGGATGCATTGTGCACAAGTTATACTTTCTTTCGTTCAGTTCTTTCTCTGTTCTAACTAGTTGATACCGATTTCATTACAGAGCTGGATAGTGTGGATCAATTCAAATGATGGAATTTAGAAGAGAGTATGTTCCACAATATCTGAGTTGTAAAGAGTCACCTTGGGTCAATCCACATCAGTGGGGCTTCAGAAATCCTGTTTGATCAAAATTTTAGTAATAATTATTTTTAAAAGATCACTCGGGGTCCAAATTTCTTGACATCCAAACTCCCTCCCCTCCCCTCGTAAGCACATATGCTTGTAATGCAACTGCAATGAAGCAAAACGATTACATGCTCTTTTTCGGATGGATTTATCGCTGACATGCGGCCAAGCCAATCGTGCGTCCGCTCGTTGTGACGTCTATCAGTGCTTGAAGCTTTGGTGCATTCATACCTTTTTAGCTCCCACTTGGCGCTTGATAGCTTTTATATTGGTGGCAGGCACCTATCACTCATACATACATATACACTTATATACAGAGTGAGCCAACGATTTCGGTTCGGTGTACAGTAGAGTTTTTGACGGCGCACAGCTGTGCAAATATCGCCCGATTCCCAGCCAGTCAGTCAGTCATCCAGTAAGTTGGTGCGATAGTAACTGCCAACCCACTATTCCATTGCATTCTGTGCCATTGAATTTCACTCAACGTCACTTCAGACTACTTCACCAAGTGACACAGAAACACAAACATATTCTCAGGCTCAATATCGAACGCAACGTGAATTTGAATAGCAATCAACGGCGTCAGTCGCTTTTGTGTATTTAGTCAACTTCAACACTGCTTCGACACTGCTGCATTGGACAAGATCATTGGCGATCGTTATGGCGGCAGCAAAGTCGTGACACACGATCGTTGAACCTTTTTATGTGGTGAGCTTTTTCTGGGCACGGACTTCCGCAGCTGCGAAGCTGTCTTTCTTCTATGCTCTTTATTTGTTTATTTGTCACACGAATTGCGGGTTTCGATATCGACCGTCCAAATGGTGTAGGACCGGCTGGCGTTGTCAGTGGCACTGTTGATGTTAAATTGGCTGTCGTACTGACGTTCCATGGCTCCCAGTGTACGAGTGTATACCTCAAAGTCTACGAAAGCATTATTTAGCTCGGCAAAGTCAGCACCCACTTGAAAGCACAATACATATATATCTGTCCGCTTGGCTTGATGAGTTTGATGGCTTCGTCTTAAATTACAACTTTGTTGACCTGCAGCTGTACTACTTATGTATTTGCTATTATTATTGTTGTTGTTGTAGTCTGGGGGGCATTTAAATATGTAAACGTAATAAAACTGGCATCACGAATAACAATTTGAGCAGCGTTTTGCCGGCACGCAAGCCCTCCCCATTATTTGGCGATGCAAGACTTATGAAATTATACTATTCCTTGTGCGGGTGTGAGCCGTGGTTGGTATTCGCCTGCGGGAAATCGTTGTTACTTTTTATTAATATTCGCTTTTGCTGCTCTTACCCAATCACTTTTCAGGTGCTGGTGATGTTATAGTGACTTCTAAAGAGATCGGCAGCATCGCTATGTTGATCTCCCTTTTAGAATTTTAGATGGATGTGAACAGGAAAGAAGTTGTACGGTTACAAAGACGACTATATGTCTTTCTTGAAAGGAGGAATCTGATATTTTGATTTTGAACCGGTAATTCCCCAAAAACTCCTATTGGTAAGGGGGCTCCTACTTAGTAATTAGTGTCTCTCGAGCTGATTTGAATTCCGGCTATTTGAATTATTCTGATTGGTTCCCCTAAACTATGTAAAGAGTCACCTACCCACGCGGTCGTCTTCATTTTGTGGTCAGCACCAATGACCCTTCAACCACCACGAATTTCATTCACCTTTGCACACACACACCCACACACATATTTACAGGCATATCTTATATTGCCGTGACGATCGGTGAAATTTCGCCATATCATCATCGTCATGATCGTCATTTCCACTTGCCCGCCTCCACACGAATATTTCAAACCCTTCATTTCTTGCGCGGCCTTCCTACTTCGACCGCTGCCTATAATTATTATGTCTTACATTCACCTCAACTTGGAAAATCACATACCGAAACAACAATGCGCAACAAGTGAGTCGAGTTGAACGAGTATTTGAATGGCCAAGTGAGCGAGTGAGTGATGGCTTGACTTCTAGACCAAGTTGACCTGCCAAGCTGTATGCTCTGTGTGAATGTGTGTTGGCTTGGTTGTTACGCCAGCATATTTTCTCACCATTTAAATGGTTTTGTTCCTGTATTTGCCAGCTGAAGCGACAAGCCCTTCACGCTGACTTTAGGCTTCAAGTCATGGGAACGCACCGATTTTACAGAAAACTTAGACGCACACATACACATATACAATTATACATATATGTATTAGTGTTAAGACAGCTGTGACGCCCTATTGATTGCGGTTGGGGTCAAATAGGGGCATGGAGAGCTTTAGTGAATTTCTATGCAGAGTAGTCGCCATAGGTGAGTTTGAGGCAATGTGTGTGACTATTCCTCTAGGAGTTCAATGTTTGACACTTGGCCACGGTTTCATATAATTGAATAGAGTTTTTCCAAAATAGACCGATCATTTCTAAAATAATAGGTGTATTTTTTTAAGTGTTTTGCGTCGTTAGAAGTCCGATTTAAAGTAAATAGAAAGAGACCCTGGAGCTCGGTAAACCTTAATCAGTTTCTATACAACTTTCTTTAATTCCAGACTCCTTTCTGTTCGACATAAAATGTTTTTAAACGATTAGTTCAATTTCTTACAACAATAATATATATTTAGGACATTTTTATTATCAGCGATTCTCCAGAAAACTCAAATCGATTTCATCAAAATAAAAATGATCGATGAAAACCTTACAATGATTTTGGGCGACCGTGGGCTTGTCATCTGAGCCTGAAGAATATGAGTACTAGAACAAACATCGAGAATTAAGTGTGATTTTGTTAGTCACTAATAAAGACCTAGTGTGTCTATGGTACTTGTAGATTTCACATTTTGAGAAAAAGGATTTTCGGAGTTTTCTAATTATTTTAAGTCGATATTTATAATCGAGTTAATAGGAAGATTAAGGAGAGTTCATATAATTATATATATTTTCCTAAAGTTCCTAGGTGGAACACAGAAAAAAACAGGATAGTTCATACAGAAAAAAAATGTTGAGCTATGTATATTGACTACTTAGTCCAAGTTAATGGTAATTGTACTCTCGAGTAGTTTTTTCTATTTTGACCGTCTGAAACTCTTTTATTTTCCCGTTGGGAAAAGTGTTTTATTGAAAATGGATAACCATAACATTTTAGATACTGGATCAATTTTTTGAAATTTATAAAAACTGCGAAAGTTTTAAACTTAACTAGATAATAAGTGGTTCTACTTATGTTTTATGTCGAATTCGATGCATTTTTGATGACATCATATGCTGAAACAGATGACTATGTATTATAGTGTATATCTTTGTATTACTGAAAAATTTTTCATCGAGAAAAAAGTAGCTATGTCCACTTTCAAGTAATTTCGGGAGATTTAGTCAAACTCAGTTCGGTTACTTAACATTATTTCGCTTTGAAATAAGTTCACATATGTATAAGTACACCAAATCACCAAGTTCCTGCTTTGAATCCGCATACCAAACGGTAAAAAGGTAAAAAAGTTATGAATTCCACACATAAATTCTTATTTTACAAGAAATTTAATGCCAATTGATGCTGAAGTGACAAATGGTGATAAAATATATTTATTATCTTGTGCTCAGTCATACTTTAGACACTTTAGAACAAGAAATATTTTATGGACCGTAAAATGCAATTACCGATTAAACATTAACTACACCGGTACTAAATGATTTAAATGATATATTTATTGGTATTAAATGCTTATTGACATACAATTTATTACTTATAGACGGTTGCTATACCTGTATATGGTTATACATAAACACTTGACAGATGGAGGCAGAATGAATTGAGTTTGTATGAAGATCGGTTTGGTGGTGTTAAAGAAACATATTTATATGGATTTTAATATATTAGGTTGGCAAATATCTCCTTTCCTACAGAGCTCGTATTTGACAATATTATACATCTTTGAAAGGTATTGACATAACCTACAAAACGACGCTATGCAGTTATAGACGTGCTTTTTTGAAGGTTTCCTTCGTTAAAGGCAAATCCGCTAGTGAAACGTTCCGTGAGATTAGTGGTGTTTTGGGGGATCGTAATCTATCACTTCGAACTTTGGAGGAATGATTTCGACGATTCAGAGCGGGTGAAAACGACAACATGGATAAGCCAGCCGGCGGAAGACCTGTAACGACGAATACCGATCAAATCATGGAAAACATCGAGTTAGACCGGCGTGAGGCTTCTCGTGACATCGCCCAGGAGATGGGAGTTAGAGTTCTGGACCGAATCTACGCCTGCGATATCCTGCTGAAACGGAACGAACTTGACCCGTTTTTGAAGCGGATGGTGGTCAAGCGAAAACGGTCGTGGTCGAAGGCCGATGAATCATCCCAAACAGTGGACAAGTCGGGATTGGCGGTCACGAAGTTTTTGCTGTGTGTTTGGTGCGATTGGAAGGGAATCATCCATATGAGCTGCTTCCATATGACCAGACGCTTAATTCTACCATCTACTGCGAACAACTGGACCGCTTGAATCAGGCGATCGACCAGAAGCGTCCAGCATTGGCCAACAGGAATGAAGCTTAGTTGAAAATAGCTTTGTACTAAGATTCATTACTGAAAACTTCCAGCTTGACAACAGTCTCTAACTACATTGTTTGGCAATTCGCTAATCAGATCTTCATAGAATCTTGGATCTAAAATATATACATTAATTCTCACTTAATTTAAGTCTCAAAAAAACCTCAAACTATTTCATGTTCAAGCAATGACTCAGAGAACTTGTATTGCATGCCGCGCTGATGGGGGAGTTAAACGATCGATCGCGAAATCTTGCCAACTGTCGTAAGTCATAAATCAAACGGCTGCAATATAAGCACTTATGCCTTAGAGATACTACAGTACATACACTCATATACCATATTTCCATTCAACTATAAACAAATGTAACGGGTGATTTTTTTGAGGTTAGGATTTTCATGCATTAGTATTTGACAGATCACGTGGGATTTCAGACATGGTGTCAAAGAGAAAGATGCTCAGTATGCTTTGACATTTCATCATGAATAGACTTACTAACGAGCAACGCTTGCAAATCATTGAATTTTATTACCAAAATCAGTGTTCGGTTCGAAATGTGAAATCCGCTTTTTTATCGACAAATTTTGTTCAGCGATGAGGCTCATTTCTGGTTGAATGGCTACGTAAATAAGCAAAATTGCCGCATTTGGGGTGAAGAGCAACCAGAAGCCGTTCAAGAACTGCCCATGCATCCCGAAAAATGCACTGTTTGGTGTGGTTTGTACGCTGGTGGAATCATTGGACCGTATTTTTTCAAAGATGCTGTTGGACGCAACGTTACGGTGAATGGCGATCGCTATCGTTCGATGCTAACAAACTTTTTGTTGCCAAAAATGGAAGAACTGAACTTGGTTGACATGTGGTTTCAACAAGATGGCGCTACATGCCACACAGCTCGCGATTCTATGGCCATTTTGAGGGAAAACTTCGGAGAACAATTCATCTCAAGAAATGGACCCGTAAGTTGGCCACCAAGATCATGCGATTTAACGCCTTTAGACTATTTTTTGTGGGGCTACGTCAAGTCTAAAGTCTACAGAAATAAGCCAGCAACTATTCCAGCTTTGGAAGACAACATTTCCGAAGAAATTCGGGCTATTCCGGCCGAAATGCTCGAAAAAGTTGCCCAAAATTGGACTTTCCGAATGGACCACCTAAGACGCAGCCGCGGTCAACATTTAAATGAAATTATCTTCAAAAAGTAAATGTCATGAACCAATCTAACGTTTCAAATAAAGAACCGATGAGATTTTGCAAATTTTATGCGTTTTTTTTTTTAAAAAAGCTCTTAAAAAATCACCCTTTAGATCATTTGAGCGAGTGTGCGCCGATAAACCGGTACCGGCATTGTCTGATTTATGCAGCAAGTCTATGAGCGCATGCATATAAGTGTGCCTCCGGTGCGGGTGATGAATACTCACACGCATACTCACACACAAACACATGTATTTTATTTCAATTTCAATAGCGCAGTTTACCGTTGGCTGCTGCCACCGCCATCTTTTTAATGCCAAGGTGAGGTGCGCAC
Source organism: Zeugodacus cucurbitae (assembly GCF_028554725.1). Taxonomy (NCBI): domain Eukaryota; kingdom Metazoa; phylum Arthropoda; class Insecta; order Diptera; family Tephritidae; genus Zeugodacus; species Zeugodacus cucurbitae. The sequence goes on along the minus strand of NC_071669.1, from coordinate 62,035,869 downwards.
AGCTGCGGCTGCGGCTGCGGCTGAGTTTGGCGCTCGACATGCTACAAGGTAATCGATCATGACGATCGTCAGAGTTAAGTGTTACAGAAACAACAGCTATTTTAGCTATGACTACAACAACAATTGCGAACAACATGCGAAAATCACTGGCAATTGTGCTGAGCATGCGCAGTGATGGCGTCACTGTTGAGGTGCAGCGATTTGCAAATTTGTAATTGAAATGGAATTAAATTTGAATACAACGCTGGCTAATGAAGCGCAAATGTGAATGCGAAAATCAAATACAAAAACAAAAGCAATCGCAGATTTAACAAGCAGTCAGCTGGTGATTAATCAATCAGCACTTGAACGCTGTTGCATTCACCGTAATAATAATGCGTTGCCATTAAAGCTGTAAATAAGCTTTATATCGGTGGATTTTAAGACGTATAGGATTTCGGGATTTTTTCAAATTTTCATTTTCGGGATGCCGAATTTTTTTTTATTAATTTTGAAGATAATGTTTTGCTATCGAACAACAGTACATTTGGTGACGTTTGGAAATTCGTGATTTTGAAATTGAATTTTCGGGATCTCGAAATTTTTGAACTATTATAGTAATGAAAATAATACGTTGTAATTAAATAACAGTACATTTTGTGAATATAAAATTTCGGGATTCTAAATTTTATTTTCGGGACCCCGAAATTTTTGTGTTAATTTTAAAAATTATGTTTTGTTATCGAATAACAGTACATTTGGTGAAGTTTGGAATTTTTTATTTTGAAATTTAATATTCGGGATCCCCCACATTTTGTAATAATTTTGAAATAATGCGTTGTCATTAAGAAATAGTGCATTTTGAGAAGTTAAGAATTTGGGGATTTGAAAATTTAATTTTTCGGGTTGCCGAAGATTTTGAACTTATTCTTAGAAATAATAATATAGAATTTTACTTAAACTTTTAGCGAATGATTTATGAACAGTTTGTGCTAAAATCCCGAAATTCTGATCCCGAATCTAAAGTTCCGAAATAACGGGATTCCGAAACTGAAATGCTCAAAAGTCTGAAATTGAATGTTATTCCTACATATTTACATATACCCGTACACTTATATATAAATGTAACACTATCTCCCTCAAAGAAACTGTAACTTTGCCTATGCAAAGACTCAGGCATGTAAAGCTATGCAAATATAAACAACAAATATGCATAAACATAAATAAAAAGTATGTATGAATGTGTGATTTGGCATGGCGTGCAGTGGGTGTTGACCGTGATCGCTGATGTCTGGCTGGTGGCTTATGGGTGCGTTTTGCGGCAGGGCCAACCACCGAGTGCAACGCAATACAACTGCTTGTTGTTATTGTAGTTGCTGCAATTGCTGGCGCGATCACTTAAGAATTTCACTCGTTTCTTTTTATTAGCACGTTAGCACACCTGCAACACGCAGCGGCGTAGTGGCAGCGTAACCGGTCATCAGCCAGCCGCTCACCGCATGCTTGGCATTGCAATAGTTGTTGTTGTTGCTGCTGTTATTGCGATTTTTATTGGCAACATGCAACTCACAAGTCGTCCACGTGTGCTATACATATAATATTAAATGTGTTGTTGTTGTTGCTGCTGTTGCTTGTAATTGAAGTCAAATGAGCGCGCCAACATTCGCTTTGGCACTTGTATACATACATAGTATATACATAAACTATATATTTACTCTACACTTCACAGCTGCACGATGCACTCGAACCCGTTGCTCTTGTTGTTGCATTTACGGCATTTTATTGCTACGACATCACATTGTTTTGGCCAAGTGTTGCCGCCGTGATTGCCGTCGCGCTTCTTCCTTAAATGGCTGGCAGTGGGTCGTTGACGTCGACTGCGCAGCTGTTAACGGCATTGGCGTCGCCATTGCATACTTATGGACGCACCAAAAATGGTACTGAACTGGAATTTGCTTTTAAGTCGCATGCGGTATGCGGTCCAGTGATTGCCGATCACAGATCAATTGAGCATCTGGTGCGTGATTTCAACGGTTGGTGAGTGTATACATATATCAACATATTCAACACTTGAGATATTCCATTATTTAAGCATGCAAATGTAAATATTATGCAGTTCAGCTTCATTATAATTCCTTTGCATTTTCGAATAATTTCGATTTAAAAATAATAGTTTCGAAAATGTGAAGTGGTAACCCTATTTGTAACTTTTTTGGATTTTAATGTACTTAAAACGTAAATATATTTGAACATTTATTGAAACATTAAATTTTTGATATTTTTGTTCTGTGGCAACCCTAAATAGTATATTAATTTTCTTAACAATTCTAAAATATCTTTCGTTTACAGGCTAAACTTTTGTAAATGTCCAATTAATTTATAAAAGTATAAGTCATTAATATGGCAACACTGAATCAATTTCTTTACGAATATATCGTAAATAATTTTCTAAATATATCTTTAGCCATAAAAATACGGCATAGAATAATAACTTGTGTTCGCCAGTTTTTTAGAGTATCTTGTAATATAATTTTTTTGGAAGCGGTAACCCTATTCCCAAAGTATTCGTTTTATCATGTATTCCTCGATAATTTTTCTTATTATTTTTCAATATATATATAATTTTATTAAACAATTGATTTGCCAAGCCACACTCATTTAACTCAAAAGACATTACGTTCAATAATCTGTTTCCATCTAGACGGTAACTTCATAATATCCCCTCGTAGAAGCCCCCCTCCTTATTTCTGAAGAACTCTGACAGCCTCTTTTCACAAGCCTCTTTTGAGTTCAACTTTACACCACCAAGGGCGTTCGCCATGGACAGGAACAGGTGGTAATCACTTGGCGCTATATCCGTGCTATATTGTGGATGTTATAACACCTCCCATCCGAGCTCCCGTAGCTCCTAACGAGTAATCAACGAAGTGTGAGATCTGGCGTTATCCTGGTGGAACACTACATCCTTCTTGTTGGCCAATTCTTGTTGGCCTTTCAAAGATGTATAGTATTATCAGATACGTGCTCTGTAGCTCTTTATAATTTGAGCTACAGACATAATTGAGTTGGAAGACGGACGAATTCCTTTCCTTTTCCTTTCCTTGTAAAATCCACGAAACTTGTAAGACAGTCGACGCTTTTAAGATCTGCCACATAAGCGAAAATATAGAGCAAGATGTTCGAGGTCATTTTCGAACCGGGATTGAACATTCTTCTTAAATTGAGAATAATATAGTCTTCATTTTCAGACTCTATATAAATCTAACTAGTTTTATGACCCTTGGCTCTTGAAGTAGTGGAATTTCTGGGTCTCCATAAGAAACATATAGTCTGTGAAAACTAAAAAATATTATGTAAGATCAATGAAGATCACACTGAACTATATTTTCAGGTCTCCTTAGGTACGGGGCTTTTCTTTAAGTCTATTTAAACTTTAACTGAAACTCTTCGAATAAACAAGCTCCAAACTAATCAAAAATACTTAGAAGTCGGTTTATAAGACATCTGTGTAATTGAAGACCTATCACGCTGTTCTAAGAATTTTGAATTTCCATTAAAAAAAAACAATTATAACGATCACTATTGAGTTCAATTATGATCACTGAGAAGTTTTGAAGTTATGGATCAATTTTCAAAATTTCACGAGTGTAAAAACTATTTTTTTCTTATTTATGTCAATATGTAATACCACGCATTTGCTCCACTTACGCGTGCATTTCATTAGCGTCGAAGACATGTGCGTCTGCTGTTCTTGTTTTTCGCAGTTCACACAACGCATGAACAGTGAAGCTCTCAAGTACTCGACCATGAGCGTAGCGGTGCCTTACCGCTCAGCCACTTAGCCACCCAACCACCAGCCAACTGTGAGTTGCGAGTTGCCAGCTGCCATCATTTAACATTTACCAAACGAACTTTCCAATTTCGTCGTTTCAACACCCCAAGTGGAGTGAATGGAGTGTTTAAATATTTCGACAAACAATTCAGCTGCACTGAAGTGTGATAATTAACCCATTTACACTGTGCAACAAAATGTGCGCGCGCCATTGACTGTGAAAACAACGGTATTGCTGCCTCGCTGTGTGTTTGTGTGTGGCAGTGGAGGCTGGAAATCTGAATACAGATAAATAAAGGCGCAATAAAAAACGAGAGCAAAACAAAGCGTCCGGCGCATGAAATTGTTTTATTTAAGCCAAACATGCTAACAATTAAGGTCACTTGGCTTGGTCAAAACGCTGTTAAAAAGGTTTCACCGCTCACCGCCAAGGAACTTTCACAAATCTGTCACAATCCATTTGCGCTCGTGCAGCCTTCATTCAATGGGTGTGTGTTTCTGTGTATGTAGTATGTGTGTGCGCGCGCATTCGTTGTGACATTCTTAATTGAAATCGAATGGACAGTGGCAAGGTACATGCAAAGTACAAATGTACCTTTATGTATCTACTCATATTATATAAGTGTAAAAAGCTTTAACACGCCTCAATTGCACCGAGGTATTGTGTTATGGAAAACTGTTGTTGAATTCAGTGAATTGGCGACAAAAAATAAAATTGTTGTTATTGGTTGAAAGCTCTCTTGTTTATAACGAGTTTGAATGTTTTCGTAGAGGTCAAGTCGATAGCGCTTGGGGTCATATCATGTCGTAATCAACAAGGTAAACACGAAATTAAAGATCCTGAAATGAAGTGGAAAAAATACTAAATATATACATATTTTCTATTGAAAGCAATGTCGATAATTACTCGATAGAAGATTCGGGAGCTTATTTGGGATGCCAAATATGTTATGCTTTGAAGGAATCAAAAGTAACATTCGAAAAAATAGCCGATGCCAATGCCAAGGCCGATGAACCGGTCGGACTCTACTATAATACATTCTCAAAGCGTTCCCATTTGTTATGAGTCTTCAAGAGACAAGATATGCGCTTAATAAAATGGTCCAGAAAAATCAGATTTACTTCCTTGGAAATCCTAACATATATAGTTCAAGGTGAAACATGGATTCACATGATCAATTTTTACATAATCCTGAAATATATTCTCTATTATCTTCGATATCTATAAACGCACTTTATTTGCTTTTGCTGTGTTCCACAAAAGTATTTTTATATAAGGGATATCAATGAAATTCTTTATTCCTGTGAATGTACAATCGATTACATTATGTATGGAACTCGATTTCCACAGATACGCTTGCAGAAATCCAGACACTGAACCCAATTTTTGCCGTCCTTCTGGAACCATATAAAGAAATGACAAATTTTACCAAAGAGAAATGAGAAATTAATGAGAGCGAGAAAAAATTTGGTGTCGTTTGCTGTTCCTATCGGTCTATATAACGTCCCTTTTGAAAAATCATTTAGAATTCTACCGGAAAAAAGACCTGATAAATCCCTTCTTTCTGATAATTCGTCAATTTTTTTAGTTTTATTATAGCATTTTCTATTTTCATAAATACAATATTGCTCAAAGAACTGTAAAAAATGTGAAATGGGCTTTGTCGGAGTCATTCAAGTAACCAGCATATAGCTGGTCGGTCGGTAATACTGGTGGTGAGAATTGTAAATTATTAATTAAAATTAGTCGTAAGGTGGTTCCATCGATACCAGTGCAATAATTTTGTGCAACACTCACTTCAGTTGAGCCTCCTTGTTATAAAAAACAAACACTCAATATCAAACGATTATTAGTATTGTCAGTTGAGACTTTTTATCCACGATATTTTTGACTATACAAATATAAGTATATAAATGAATTGTTGCAATGGTCTGCATTTCTCTTATATTTCAGAGAAGTCTTAGGTCTAGTGAAACTTATGGTCAAGAACCTTATTAAATTTAATTTTATTGCTGATTGTCTAGTGATTTCCGATAGGTCTCTGCTAACTGTTTTGAAATCTCATCGTAAAATATGTGGGATGAAAACTCCGGATCCGTAAAATTTTAGTTCAGATGACTAGAACGGTTTCTCAACAAATTCCAATCAAAGACAGACGTTCGCCCAGAAAAACACTTTGGTAAGGTTTAAACTAATAAAAAAACCGAGTTGCAAGTTGTCTTCAGAACATTTTCATACAAATTTTACACAACGCTTGTTCAATATTTTTCAAGGTCTATCCGCAAGTAAAATCCGGCTATAATTTTTAACCAGAACGCCAAAGCATCTTCAGTAATAAATCTTTAATAATAAATCCACTCAATTAAAAATAATAAAGCATCGGCCGGTGACAGTTTAAAAGTCAAAATAGCTAAAAAAGCGCTCGCCTTTGCGGCAGCAACGAAGACTGGAACTTGTGGGTGACATGATGTTGCGCAAATTGGCTTCACGTTCACTGCCGCTGCCACTAGTACCTCTACATTTAATAACAAGCGATTTTGTGCGATTGCGCGAAGCAAGACAATTACAGCGACAGCTTTGTTGACAGCGTAATGGCGAACGTGTGATGGCTGCCAGCTGATATGAGACGGCAGTAACGAACGACAACAGTCAAGCGGCTGCAGTTTGAGCTTTAGCTGGAGTTCGAGCTTCGGCTTTGGTTTGAACTGAGCGCGTAGTGAAGAAGCTGCAACCCGCAACAGACTAGCAACAGATTTTTTGCTGGGAACTCGTACTCAAGCATACGTGTGGCCAACAGCTGCCGCGCAGCATGTAGAAAACAAAAACATTTATTTATCGCTAAAAAGGGATTTTATGCCAAAAACCACAGCGCTTTCGGGGCTTTGAATGCTTTCAATGCAAAGTTAGTTTGGGCTGCTGTGGCAACTGCGAAATTTTCTAATGTTGCGCTGTGAAGGGTTGCATGCGGGCGCTCTTAGCGTTTAGCTCTCACGCGTTGGCAGTAAGGTTTTGTGAGTTATTATACACGTATGTATATCCAGTTATATATCACAGCAATTCGTCGACTTCATTGTTTTATTCGATTATTATTTTTTTCTGCTGCGCGTATTGCATGCAACTTGCAAGGCAAAAAAAACAGAAAAGCAAAAAATAACGTCTGCAATATTTTTTCTGTGCGCATTTGCGAAAATTCCCACGTTCCGTTTTGTATTTCTGCTCAGCTGCCACACGGCACGGCGCGGCGCGGCGCTTAGTATTTTTGCGTACTTTCCACAGTCAACCGCCCCTCTGCAGGCAACAACACACTCCGTTGTTAACAATTCCATTTCGGAAAAGTCAACGCAAATGTCTTTTGAATGCGCCTGCCTTGTTGAACTCACTGCGCGCTCAGCTGCATGTTGCAAGTCGTCGTTGCCTACATTGCAACGCCGAACTCACTGAGCGGCCGCCGTCGTCGATCGCCGTCTTGTTGTTGTTGTTGCCACAATTAAGGGTTGTGATTGATGATCGCACTTATCAACATTTGTCCACAGCGTCAGCGACGTCAAGGCTGTCACCGCCACCGTCGTCTTCGTTATTTTTATTGTTGTTGTTGTTGTCGCCTCTGGTGACGTTGAAATTTCCCTCAATTTTCTTAAACGCTTACATAATAACAATCATGCGCACAGCTGTTAATCACACACTCGTTTTCAACTTTTGTTGTTGTTGTAGATTTTGGCTTTTATTGCTGTTGTTGTTGTTGCTGCGCCGGCCGTCTATCGGCATGTCAACTGGGGTAAATATTTGCATTGTTCCGGTGCGTCTCGGCTTTTTTTCTGGCAGCACAATTCATCGTTTGTAATTTTATTTTAATAATCGTCATTTGTTGTTGTTGTTTGCATTATTGTCGTCTGTGTGAATGATTTCTTAAGTGGCATTGCCGCCTCTTGAGCAACAAAGTCATGCCATGCAACACTCATTGCATTGCTGGAGTTCACGAGCTTTGGTGGTGGTGGTGGTGGTGCTGATCGTGCTGTTGATGCGGTCCGATGGGGTGTGTGTAATTTGCAGCGCCTTGCGGTTATTAATATGTCCTCCTTATTTTGTATAATTTTTTTTTCATTTAATTGTGTGTTCTTGTATGCATGTAGATTTCATAACTGATTGCCTTTAATTGAGATTTCGTTTGCTCTGCGCTCGTGCAGCTGGAACCGAATTAGTTGTGTTGGACATGAATGCGCGTTGTTGAGATTTAATCAATCGGAAGTGCAATTATGAGAGAACGACATGAGATTTGTGAAATATTCTCACAGATTCTATTGCATAGTTTAAGCGCTTGTATTGCTGTAAAGTTATACAGTTAAAGTAATATACGTCAGTAATCAAATGTGGTAGCCGAGTTCGAGACGTCCCAAGCGAAGCGAATTCTAAAATTTAGACATCATTTCCTTATAGCTATGTTCCTTGTCAAATAATGTCTAAATTCCAAGCGTATTTTCGAAATAAAAGAAATTCTTCATCAATTCTTTGGAGCCTTATAAAACACTGTTTAATTTCTTTTTGTTCCAGAACATCGTGGTACACATAAAAATCCATAAAAAGCTGCAGTCTAGTATTTTGTTTTTAATTTTCGACATCCCTTTCTAATAATGAGTAATCTTACAATACTAATATTTTCTAAAATAATCCTTAGTTCAGGCCCAATCTTTTAGTACCCAGTTGCTAGTTTCAGTGTTTTGACGAAAATGTCTTATAAAGTATAAATCATTAGATTGTAGAATTTGTTCAAAAGTTTTAGAATATATCCGAAGAAACCATTCTTACTTATCGAAAAAGTTATTTGAGATAAAATATGCTCTCAAAAGGATATTCCTTCCTCCTCCACTAAGGATGGGACTGCATGGAGCTAATTTGATCAAATATCAATATTTCTAAAAATTTCCTAATGATAAATTGGTCGAAAGAATCACTCAGTTGTTGTTGTTGTTGTAATGATTATACGGCCCTACTGGAACGGAAAGCATAAGTCTAGTTGTCGTCGAGGCCAACTAACTGGAGGCCCTGGAAACATGCTGTTTCGTTGAGGTCGGACCAAAGGGAGAGGGGTTTTAGATGAGTTGGGTTCGTTGGAAAGAGCTGACTAGTATCAGCCGGGGACTCATTACATGCATGACAAATATTCTGTATGTCGGGGTTAGGTCGGGTTAGGTAGGAGTTTAACCTGCTACAATATCCAGAACGAAGTTACGCAAGTCTCATTCTGGTTTCATGTGGCAACGCGAGCTCTTCGTCTGCTATTGGTGGTGGTTTGGCTCCAAAGAATCGAACAGTGATTTAACCTTGTGTGGGTTCTTTAGTCTTAGTATAGCTCAGTTACGCCGATAGTTAAGTAAAAAATGGTAGAACAGCCCAAAAATCTGTCTAAAGATGTTATAAATTGGAAAGAATACAAAAAATCGAAATCTAGTTTAACATGAGCAAATCTAGCAAACTTCTGGGTAAAGGGATCATACTCACGCTAATATAAGTTTGTTAAAACCGAATAGATTTCGTGTTTGAGAAATTGGTCAATGGACAATAAAATTTAGTCATCCCAAAAACTACTGCTTTGGTAGTGTTTAAAACGGTTCATTGGATAGACTTTCCTTGTGTCAGAAATATCTACACGAAAGATCTTTTGACGATATGTAATGTTATCACTCATATTGCTCGAAAGGAGTCTGAAGTCTATTGATTGCCATTGCTTGTGAGACTATTTTATACAGGAAAGTTCAGGGACTAAAGAAAAGTCCCGCCACCGAAAAATGCTCCCTTGAAGAAAAAGTAGCCGAATAGACTCAAATGCTACAATAACACTTATATATAACACCATGTCAAATAAGTAAGAAATCAATTCAATATATGAAAGATCAAGGAAAGAAAGACACAATATTGAGGAATGAATAGTACAAAGATTCAACAAATGATTTATATTCATTCATATCGGCAGCTACTTTTCATAAGTTGAAAAGGTGTAGAGGTGAATAATTAGATACCATGTCTCATGGGGATTGCTGGAGCACGAGACTATGGTGATAAACAAGAAGTGACTATCGATCGATCGAAAGATCTTTTGACGATATGTAATGTTATCACTCATATTGCTCGAAAGGAGTCTGAAGTCTATTGATTGCCATTGCTTGTGAGACTATTTTATACAGGAAAGTTCAGGGACTAAAGAAAAGTCCCGCCACCGAAAAATGCTCCCTTGAAGAAAAAGTAGCCGAATAGACTCAAATGCTACAATAACACTTATATATAACACCATGTCAAATAAGTAAGAAATCAATTCAATATATGAAAGATCAAGGAAAGAAAGACACAATATTGAGGAATGAATAGTACAAAGATTCAACAAATGATTTATATTCATTCATATCGGCAGCTACTTTTCATAAGTTGAAAAGGTGTAGAGGTGAATAATTAGATACCATGTCTCATGGGGATTGCTGGAGCACGAGACTATGGTGATAAACAAGAAGTGACTATCGATCGATCGCGTTAGATAGATGGTTATATCTGCTTCAAATGTGTACATGATTTGACTCTGAAAAGAAATAATACATTTACACCCGAGAAGACGGAGATACGAACGAAGAGCGATTAGACTTACTCACTGATAACCTAAAGAATTAGAACAATCTCTCAACAAACCAAAATTCCCACCAGTTTTTAGCATCGTGATTTGTTTGCAAATAGCTTGTGAACTATTACCAAGCGGACCAATAGATCAACGCCAACAATGCCCTGCGGCGGCAATTGCATAATTAAAAATTAAAAATTCAAGATTACAGCGACCACTCAATTGGCAATTTGAACAAAATAATTTAAAGCGTCAGCTGGCAAAGCCACAAAGTGGCAACAACAACGAACGGACAGTTCAACTAATTGCCAAATGTTGCCGCATGTCACGTTGCAATAACAAATCTGTCAAATTTTTCAATAATTCAATTTCGCAGCGCACAGCATATCATAGTATAGCATGGCACGACATAGCATACGGCTAAGCGAGTAAGCTTGTGGACTGTAGGTTGGCCGGTTGTCCAGCGGTGTCAGGCCGCGGGCGCAACCAAATCAACAGCGCCGAAAAACAAAAACTGAACGAGAAGACAGACACGCACACAAAGGCATGCTTAGAAATAGATAGAAACCGCCACGAAAGAGTATCGCACTCGAGAATATCTTGAATGACCAGCGAACTCGCGTACAAGAATAAGGAATATTATTGCATGCGCAATGTGGCTGCGCGCATAATCGAACCAATCGATCAAATTTGTGGCGAACAAGAGTGTGAGCCCCGCGGCAAACGGCAGATTAACACGCAACGAATCGTAATGCGGCGAGGCAGCGAGCGGTGCACCAGCTCAGTGTTCAGCTGTTTGGCGGTTCGGTGTACAAGCAATCGTTCGCGCTGTTAAGTGCTCTTTACAGGTAGGTTGACAGGGTGTGGCAGTGGGGACACAAGGAACACACATTCACCAGAGAGCAAGCGCTCATGTGTGTATATATGTATATGTTAGTGAGTGTATGTCTGCGCGCATGAGCCGGTAACCGCCCGCTGCTGGAATTCAATTACCAAACGATCGATAACGGTACATCGGATTGAATTCACTGTCTATGCGCTGGCAGGCGATCGCCGCCAACTGCCGTGCATACGACGCTCAAAATTATCGCAAATTTAAGAAATCATAAAAACACATTAAATCAATAATAGGAAAGGAGGTTTTCAAGCGGTTGGTTGTCTCGCGGAATCGCATGTGGAACGCACAGGCGGCAGACCAGTGGCCGAGCAAACGGTTGCACTCGCTTCAATTGAAAAAAAACGGTGATTTTATTGTGGTCATACGGCTATTTTCCAAAGCTTCAAATAGAAAGAAATCTTAGCTTAGCTCAAGCCACTGCGTCCACCGCCTTCTTGGATCCATTTGCCAGCCTAACAACTCGCTTGAAACTCGAGTTGTGTGGGCGTTTTATTTGGACTTGGCGCTCGTTGTTTTTGTTGTTGCTCATATAGTTGTTGTTATTGTATCTGTGTTTGTTGTTTTATATGTTGAGTATGCCGGAGTCTGAGTCGCGTGCGCTATTTTATTGTTGTCATTGTTGCGCGCTGATTGCGCGGTAACTGCTTTGCCGTCTGTCGGCCGTTGACTGCTGCCTGTTGTCTGTTGCCTATTGCCGCGCCACGTTAACAACAAACAATAAAACTTATTTATGTCCGTTGCCATTTCGCTGGTAATTTTTGCTTTATTTGACAGTGTTTTGTATAAATTTTCGGTCATTTTGCTTGCCGATTAGATTTTTCATGCGCGCATTAACTTTATTGTTGTCATGATACGCGGAGCAGCAGCCATCGCTAGCTTGCTGTTGTTGTTGTAGACTCATATAAATGTAAGCATATTGTTGTTGTAGTTGCGATATTAATTTCGTGTTTTTTTGTGTGGAATTTTTCTTACTTTGGCAACATGTTGCTTTCGTGCTTTTGTTGTTGTCCACACGAGCTTGCGAAAAGGTTTACGACCTGCTAATGTCTAACTGCTGAGCGCTTTGAGCCACTGTTGTTGCGCCGGCAAGACGTGATTTTTCTTCGTTAGCTTTTACTTGTTGCTGGTGTTTTTGTTGTGAATTTATGCGGTATTAGTTTCCTGAATTTGTTGTTGTTTGCTTTACATATGTCATGTTAAGTTGACACTAGTATCTACATAACTTAAGCCCTCTGTTGGGGATTTATGTTATTAGTTGGATTAAAATTATATATTTTACGGTTATTTCAGCAACTTTTTGATATATTGAGTTGATGGAAGTTTTCAAAAGTGTTGAATAAAACATTTTTTAAATTTATTTATGTTAAGTTGGTGGTGTTAAGTACTGCAATTTATGACTCAAAGGACCCCTGAGGACAAGGAAAGTGGAAATCCTTCAATTATTATTTGAGCTACCTTTGATTACCTATTTCGAAATCAAGTCCTGACTTATTGAATCAAACATAAAAAGGAATCAGTCTTCCCGATTTGTATGTATGTATGTGATTGGCGTTGCAACCGTTTAGCCGGTTATAGCCGAATCGACGATAGTGCGCCACCTCTCTCTATTCTTCGCAGTTCGGCGCCAGTTGGAGATCCCAAGTGTAACCAGGTCGCTCTTCACCTGGTCCCTCCAACGGAGTGGAGGCCTTTCCCTTCATCGGCTTCCCCCGGCGGGTACTGCATCGAACACTTTCAGGGCTGGAGTGTTTTCGTCCATTCGGACAAAATGACCTAGCCAGCGTAGCCGCTGCTCACTTGAGCAAACTAAACCGGGATTGACGGCCGGGAAGGTTTTGCTGTGTGTTTGGTGCGATTGGAAAGAAATCATCCACTATGAGCTGCTCCCATATGGCCAGACGCTTAATTTTATCATCTACTACGAACAACTGGACCGCTTGAAGCAGGCGATCGACCAGAAGCGTTCTGGTGGACCAGGACAACGTCAGACCACACACTTCGTTGATGACTCGTCAGAAGCTACGGGAGATCGGATGAGAGGTTTTATCGCATCCGCCATATAGCCCGGACATAGAGCCAAGTGATTACCACCTGTTCCTGTCCCTTGGTGGTGTCAAGTTGAAAATTGTGAAAAGTGGCTGTCCGAGTTCTTCGCAAATAAGGTGGGCGGCTTCTATGAGGGGGGTATTTTGAAGTTTGCGTCTAGATGGAAACGGATTATCGAACGAAACGGACCAGAACTGACCTAAATTTATGTTTCTAGGTTGAAGTGTTTTCAAAGTTGATGTTGGTTTTCAGAAAGCAGAGATTTTTCAAAACTTCGATGTTATTTCAGTCTGACGTTGATACTTGAGTAAAGCATTTAGTGCAAGAACACTGATAATAAATGTCTTGATACACTCTCTATTCGCTATCTGATCTATTTATTTTGCTACTCTGAGTTATCGTAGTACATTTTTGAACGATAAATAAGCTGTCGTAGATAAAAGTGTTTTTAGATCATCACGAGTGCAGACTGCAGACTGTATTGGCAAAACCGACTTGCTGCGAAGTTAAAAACTTATGGTAGATCAAGCAACAAAATATCAGATTTTGGGGAATATATATCTTCCGAAAATATTTAGTTTTATCGCTATATGTATATATTGTGTTCCTAATACTAATATCTAGCTTAGAGAGTCATTTTTAGAACAGACTGAAATAAATACTCACAATTTTGGTTGAGAGCTCGGAATATTGCAATATATTCGATAAAATTTGGACAACGAGTCGTTTCGATAAACGTTTATGAGAAACTAAATCCCTGTTCTTGTGCTTTGGGTTCCATATATTTAGCACTTCAAAAATCCAGCGAGCAAGACTCAGTAAACCTTAAGCTCAGAGGTCTACAACTGTACGCCAACGCACTGAGCACTTAAAAGTATTATTTTTTCTTCGCGCCAACATTCCAAGCCAACAAGTCATCAGACACCACGTCCGCCAACCAAACAAGGCGGTGCGCTTGCAGAGCAAGTAAACACAAATCAATTTTTTAATTGATTTCCTATTAAATTGTCAAACGCACCCATTTAACGCGTTTACAACTGCAGAACACACAGCCACAGACCTGAGCATAAACTGCAAAACAACAATTAGAAATTCAATGCAAAAATCAGTCAACCAACAACGGACGTTTGGCGCGTGGGTTGGCCAATAAAAACGGCCAACGAGTGTTGCGTGGACCGAGGCGGCAAGCAAGTAGACAGCCAGCCGGTCAGTAAGACGGGCCAATCGGCCCAAACGGGTGCGGATTGGGTGAAACCGAAGCGAACGTCTTGGCTGTGGAAACCCCCAGCAGTGCGTGATTTTGAACGCACCCACCAACACCGAATACCGCAAGCGCAAAAACAAAAGAAACACATCGGCAAAAAAGGCGCACAAAAAACCGCCAATGTTTTTGCTGTTAGCCAACAAAGCGAGTGTCTAAATGTTTCTATTATTGTAGCCGATCAGAGCAGGCGCCGCAACACAACTTACAGTTAAAGCTATAAAAACCAGCAACAACAACAACACAAACACAACGTGGGTATGTGGTTACAACGGCGCAGATCGTGCATACAGCTGGAGTGTTTGCGCGCAGCGGGAGATTTCAAGCCTTCGAGTCGGTTTACACTGCGTACACACCCACCCAGCCAACTAACGCGCCAACAACAACAATAACAGCAACTAACAATAGCGAATGTTAGTTTTTGTTGTACGTTCGGACGATTAGGCGTTGAGCCGACAAGGAAGCGATTTTCGTAGACAGCCAGCTGGCTAGGTTAGCGTGCTCACCGTCGTCTTAGACTTGTCTCAAAGCTTTGGCCAATTGGTCGGCGCAGGCGTTTAAGTCAAAATACTTCGGCTTCGTATCGCGGCGATAAAAAGTGCGCTTAACATCAGTATTTGGTTTAAGCGCTTTTTTGCCATCTCAAATGCCCAAGTATTCAGTGAAGGAGGTATTTATTTAATTGGTTCAATTTGTACCCATCTGCGGGAGTTGCACTTGGGAGTTATTACATTGTTGAAATAACGATTTGTAAGAGAGAATGTCTGAAAGAATTATTTAGTTAAAACGGTCCAATGAATTCCGTCTAAAACCTATAGAGACATTGATTGGATAAGGTCTTCGAGGACTTTTACCGTACCGTAGCATATCCAAACTTGTTAGATTGTGATAATTCCCTTAATAATACCATCAAAAGATCGGTTGATTTCTTTTGATTTTGATGAAGAACCGGGCTTAACGGTTCTACGAAGATTTGGTCCAACGAACTCGACCGTGTCGTGTTTCAAGTTGGACAGATTGATGTTGGCAGCTGGTTGAGATCACGATGGTCGAGTGGTTATTAGGCTTATGGAATCTTCGCCGGTTCAGAAAGATCGAGTCAGAAATCGGACTTAAAATACCATTAAATCAAAATAAAATCGAAAAGAATTAAGTATTTGATGATTAGCTCGAGGTAGTCCCCTCTTTACATCTGCAGAGTTCCGAGTTACTGATCAGTTTTGTGAGAAGGGACCGTCCGATAGTTTTGAGGCATCCAGCAATACAGAAGGCTTCATCGTACTCGGCTAGTTCGTTAGATTTGCTTTAAATCCACGACTTTTATGCAATCTCTGTCTTCGTCCGAGCTTCGAGCTGCCTTACCTGCCTCTTTTTTGCTTGTGGACTTCTTTCTGCCGTTACACATATTGGCAGACAAATTGGTGCAATCAGTCTTCGTCGCATTCACAGCTACAATCACAGTGCACGAAATACGCAGTGCAGCTGGCGCGTTGCCCCCAACCGGCGGGTTTTTCACGCTCGAGCTTAGTACGGGCGCAATTTTTCGGCATTTTTCCTTTCGGTGACTTTTCCAAAGCGGCTTTCATCCATGATTTGCGCTCTCCAGGCATGCAAGCGACGGCTGTTTTTGGTGCTCCTTTTGGCCACTATGAAGCTGTGAGAATTTCTTGCCCAATTAATATCAAATTACGCCTTCGGCGCACATTCGTAACACCGCTTCGTGGTTATTATCGTTGTGTGAGTGTGTGTGTGTGATATTATTCGGGCGGGCGACTGCAATTGAAATATATGAAAATTGCCGGTAATGTGAATTTTTGCGATAAATTTCCAGTGTTGCATTTCGTTGGTTGTTTTTTATTTGTTTTTGTTTGCTTTCGGCCTACGATTTACGCAAATTTTTCACAAAATTTGCCGCGACGTGTATAATTTCCTGTCGTTTTCGATAATTTTGCAGCTGTTTCGTTGGAGGGGTTTCGTCGCTCGCGCTTGCGGGGGTGCCATTTTTATCGCCTTCACGTGTGGCATGGCAGACACTTTGGTGGCGACCACTGCGGCGCTGCCATCTAGTCCGGCCGTTTGTTACACTTCTTATGTAAATAGACTTAAATCGTGATTTATGGTTGGAAATAGAATATGCAATTTAATCTCACTTAATTTGCTTTTGTTTTTCGCTTTTTCTCTTTTACTCCTTTGTGAAATATGTGCGACAGCTTGATTGGTGTTGGTTAATCAAGCAAGATTAGAAAATTAGTTGGTGAAATATACTTTTTGGCGAATTATTAATTGAACGCTTGCATTATCTTTATATTTCGCAAATACTTGGCAGTTTTAAACTCATTGCGGGTGCATGACGTTTATTAAAGATAATATTAATTGGTAATAATTTAGTATGGTTAGGAAATGATTACGGAAAGTAGGTGCTAAAGCATTATGAACTTGTCTTTACTTTATAAAATTAATAAAATAAATCATTTTTATTTATGCAAATGCGGAGATCATTTCAGGAGAGATATCTAATCTAGCAGACTTGGGATAATTATACTTCGATAAATCAAAACTCTGATTATGGAGTATAATCAAGTATAAATGAAGAGACCTTCCACGATCGTTTGCCACTACTTGAAGTGGTTTGTATGTTCAAGAAAAAATTTAGAACGGAGCCAACGTTATTGACATCATTACATCAATATCAAACAGATAAAGCAGGATGTTGCAACTAGGCTTATAGAATATGAAATAATTACTTTATTGGAATAAACTTTTAGTGATCGCATCTACAATAAAATATATATTGAAGATACACAAAATTGTATTATGAACTCGATTGCCCATCTCTTATGGAATTTAAGCTGTTAGAATGAGGCGAGTAAATGTCTATATGATTTATCTATATATTTAATGGTTATTTGGGAGGGTATTTTATATCGCTTGGGGCTAAAAAAAAAGATTTAGCATTTGTTAATATGAATAGTTTGTATTTTCCCCATATTTGTTACAAGAAGGTGGTATATTATGGCATTATATATGTCATATGTTGAGGTGCGTGAAAATGGGGAAATTTTCTATTTTCTGTATAGGTATGTAACCATATTTTTATTGAACACTAGGTATACGTCTCGCATAGTAAAATTTCTGATCTGTAAAATCAGTTCAAGGAAATAAAAATATACTAACAATTGTCATTTACGCAAAATTCGCAAAACATTTTACAAAAAACTTCAAAGAGCCTTGCCGTTACTACGATTCCAGTCCATCAGCTCAACTGATAGCATAAAACCAAAAAGATTCGTTAGTATGGGGACTTGTGGTGTCCTTGAACGATTTATTGAAAATGGAAAAAAAAATTCTGCAAACGGGAATGATTTTCTCAAAAAGGCAACTTTTTTCAGCTGATGAAATGTACTGAAAAATTCATAACATTGATATGAAAATGTAAACGAAAAAATGAAATCGTCACGGCAAATAAATTACAATTTGGAAAAAAATTGCAATCGATTGAAAAGTCATTCGGCAATCCTAGTCACCGCAACAAAGTTTTCGGAAAAACATGATTTCGAGATGATCGCGTTTAAAGTTTCAAGTACACTTTTAGCATCAGATGAGCTTACAAGTCATCGTCTATTCCAGGACTATAACTTCGCTTCTACTGCATTAACATTCTTAAGAACGTATACTTAAGATTTTTGATCGATTTTTTGATCGATTTTAATATATAAATATAACCCCTTAACAGACGACTTCAAATAAAATCCATGACACAAACTGATAACAGAAAAATTTCGATGCTGATACTTCCACATCAATCGTTAAAAATTTAACTCTTTCACTCGATGCTTAATTTCTTTTCAATATCGTTTTCATAAATTCACATAAATTTGAAATTACAACTAAATTTGACGTATTGACCGTGCTTAATAAATGAGTTGCTTCAAATAAAACATGCGAAAGATCCCTATGCTATCAGCGTTTTTTTTAAATATATTACACACTCTTCAATTTTTTCGTTGAATCGGTTCCACAGAGAAATTGACATAATTCACTGTGAGTTCGACCCTGCTATTATCTATTGTCTATTAAAAACATAAATTACTTCCGGTTGCAAAGCAAAAAAAAAAATTAAGGAAAACATTTATTTCTTTTTTTCGAATTATTATTGAACTGAAATATTCTGAAAATACGTCAAGTAAGTTTTCACATCAAGTTCGTGTCTTAAGTCTTTAGTTTTGAAACTGTGAAAACTCCATATCTAGTAGTTTGTAAATTTTCAAACGAAATTAAATAACGTATATGCATATATGTGTAAATGTTGTATTAAAAAATTATAAATCTTAATTTTCGATCTGTGTTTTAACAAAGATGAGTAAATTTCTCAAATAATTGTTGGTTATAGGGAGTGTGGATGAAAAAAAATGTTACGAATTCAATTAATTCTGGATCAGTTATGTAAATAGTATTTTAATTTGAGACAATATCTAGTCCACAACGGCCACTTCTCTATTTTTTCTGTCTATAAGAGTAACATATAGCTTTCTAGAATATTTTTTTGTACTTACTTCAATCGATATTTTCATATAAAATTCAACAGATTTTCAAAACTGCCACTCCTTTTGGAAATAAGCTCCGGCAATCAACAGCTGTTATGTTGTCAGTATGCTATTACATATGTATGTATGTATATGTATGCCTGCCCACCCACAACAAAAAATTGCAGCTGACAAAAATCTTACGTGCGACAAGCACACTCAAAACATGACAAACGGTTAGCAATGACCAACGTCAACAAAGCAAATAAATAACGGAATAAATTGAGCAAAAAATAAATTAAATATAGTTGATGTCAAAAAACAATAAAAAAAAACTTTTTTCAATAAAAATACAGAGAGTTGTTGTTGCCAAAAATTAATAAATAAATATTTTTCAGTAAAAAAAAAAACATATGAACTGTTGTTGTTGTTGTTGCCAAAACTCAATATAGATTTTTTTAACAAAACAAATGAATTGTTGTTGTTTGTTGGTTGAACAGCAGACATTGGTCTATGTGTATGTAAGGTGTCATTGTACAAAGTAGCCTCACGAGGGTGTGTGTATATATACATATGTAAGTGTATGCGCCGCTAAAATTAACGGTCAGTAGCTAATGGCTTGACAACTAAGTAGCAACACAATGCGTTGTCGCCGTTGACGCACAAGTGTGTGACTTGCATTCAATTACCGTTAGTGCGAATACAAAACAAAAACAACATTTAGTAAGTATGTTGGTGTGTGTTGTTGTTGTTAGTGCCGCAAACTACAAAGTAAGCAATAACACTAATAAATACCGCAATAAACTAGCGATTTTTCGACTAACACAAGTGGCGTCACATTCAAGTAGTTGTTGTTGTTATTTTAATGCTATGGCAGTGGCCAAAAGCACTAACAACAGCAACAAAATAACAAGCGCTAATGCAGTGACAACACATATTAATAGCTACGAACATAAACCTTTTGGCTTTGGATGGATGTAAATATGTATGTGTGTTCGTATGTAGGTGTGTCTACATATATGTCTGTGTGTGTATTTTTACGTTTTTACAGGAAAACAGTTGCATGCACATTGGTAGCCACATGGTAGCCGCTGCAATATGTCAAAAATTTTACTACGCATGCGCGCCTTGCCATAAAATCAAGCCGCCACACAAGCGCTTGCGCATGTATGTGTGCGATTGCAAGTGCTAATATATCATTGCAAATACACAAACGCACACACTTTAGCTTCTATATATACAGAAATGAATTGTTGTTGTTGTTATTGCTGCTTGTATGCTTCGCTGTGTGTCGCTGCAACTTGTGCCGCCGCTTAAGTGGCATTCATAATTTACAAGCCGCTCAACTTCAAAATCCACTCTTATTTGGCACTTTTGGCGGACGACGTGCCGCCATGCCAAACGCTCGCCGTTGTTGTTGGTTGTTGCTATTTTTGTTTTTTTCCCGTTATTTGTGCTTGAGCCAACAGTGATTGAGAACGTTTCACAAATGTTGTAATTAGTTGGCAGCAAGCTGTGATTTTGAAAAATCGCCAGCGCAACGCAATGGTCAAGCGCTTGCGACTGCGCGGTGACTAACAAACAGCGAAACAAAATATAAAAAAATATGAAAAAATACAAAAAAACTTTATTAAAAGACATACAAACGGTATAAATAAAGAGCTTAAGAAAAATCGCCGTTAATTTATTGGCGACTTAAAAGGTCTACAGACAATCGCCAGTCGGCTTTCTCTCTCACAGCAATTAACGAGCTCTCTAACCAGCAACAACAACAACGTAAGATTATAATATTAGCAAACAACCGCCAATTTAGGTGCGCATGACCTAAAAAATAACGGTGAAAAAAGACTTCATAATTATAGAGAAGAAACTAACAGCAAAGACAAGCTATAAATCCCGGCATACAACACTAATAAAATCACAACAACAGCAATTCGCGTCTATCATTATTGCACGAAAAGTTGTCTACATAACCTCTAACATCGCCAACAGTCACTCACAACACGACTCGCATTCACCTCTTTGCTGTGACTTTATGACATTTCATCAACGACATCATCACATTTCAATTGTCGGTTGAGTAGTTGTTGCTTTTACTGACTGTAAATGGTGAGTCAAATGTCTAATGGTGCACTTGAAGAAATTAACGAACGCTATTTGAGAGAGAATTTGTTTAAAAGAAATATATGTCATAGAAAACTGGAGAGTAGAGAATCGATTAAATAACTCGTTTCAATCAAATAAGCTTATTCAATCCAAAAAGAAGTTATAGAACACAGGTTATATAGGGTCAAATAGGGACGTTACAAACGATATAGAGACAGCAAACGACGTCATATTTTTTCCCGCTCTTTTGACATTTCTCTTCAGTAAGGTTTGCCATTTCCTCATGGAAAGATATGCGAACCAACAACGAGTCGAAATTTTAAAAATTTACTACCAAAATTCGGTGTCAGTGACCTCAACTTTAAGAGCGCTGCGTCCTAATTTCAAGCTGAATGTCTTCGTCAATAAGCAAAATAAGAATTTATTGGTCAGGCAGCAATCCACACGTACTCCATGAGTCACCATTGCATCCCGAAAAAATTACGGTGCGGTTTATGGGCCGGCGGCGTCATTGGGCCGTACTTCTTATGTGATAATCTAGACCGACGTGTCACTGTGAATGGGCATCACTACCGCTCAATGATATCGAATATTTTTGACCCGAATTGGATGATATTAACTTGGAAAATATGTGATTCCAACAGGACGACGCCACAAGTCACACATCGAATGTCATAATCGATTTATTGAAAACAAAGTTTGGTGAATGTATTATCTCACGAAATCGCCGCCTCTGTTGTGCGATTTGATGCCGTTAGACAATTTCCTGTGGGGCTACGTCAAGTCTATAGTCTATGCTAACAAGCCAGCGACGATTGATGAACTTCGTATGAATATCGAGCTGGAAATTGCAGCAGTATCGGCCGATTTATGCTTGAAAACCGTTAAAAATTGGGTTCAGCGTCTGGACTTCTGTAAGCGTGCATTTGGTGGCCATTCAAAAGAAACGGAGTTCCATACATAATGGCATCGCATGTACTTTCACAGAAATAAAGAATTTCCTTGAAATCCCAAACCGTTTTGGTTTTATTTAAATTAGAAACCCTTTATTTCTTTAATAATAAATCGATATAATATTCGTATTGAAATTAATTATATAATAGTTCTCTGTGAACCACCATAATCAACTACTGCGCTGACGTCAATCTAGCGTGATTCAATTGGAGCTTATAAAAAATATGAAATTTCGTTTTCTCTCAGTTCTCTCGCAAACTTTTATAATAACAAAATTTCCCAAGATCATCGAATTCGAAAAAAAACGAGATATTGTCATAAAGAGATAGTGTTTATATCAGAAAACTGATTAAAGCCATCAATTTACTCTCCAATCTACCGAAGAATTAGACGATGAGATTGACATACAATAATCAATAAAATGAATCATGACTCGAATACTTTACAATACAGTACAACCCAGTACGATTTTGGATGCCTATTGGCAGGGTGCCAAAGCTGTCATATTTATGAACTCTTCATTGAACTGAGACGATATTCGCTAGAGTTTAGTGCCTTTTTAATCAAGATTTGGAAATGTTTGAAAGATATTAGTTCCATTCTATGCTTGTCGGTTGTTTAAATATTCAGTTAAGGAATTATCTAGACCTCTTCCAAGGGTCAGATAGTCTCTATTCAAATTTCGGTATCTTTGTACATAATATACATATTGCACTTGTAACTCTGCCTTTGATTTATGAACAGGATATCAGGACTCTAAATCCCCAGGACCCTTTTTAAATAAAATCTCAGTTGATCAAAGTTTCCATTTATAATATTGTAAGATTCGATACGATCGATGTAGGGCTTTGAAAATGTTCACCCTTCTGATTAACTACTTCTAGACATGATGAGATTGACAGATTCTAGTCTATAGATTATTTTCGGCGTGTACACCGAGAAACTTTCGACTAACCTGCGACTTAAAACAATTTTTTTTTTCAAAGTGTAATATACATATATGCAAAAACCCATCTAAGTACATCTATTAACTGTTACATTGTGGTACGAGCGCATACATACTTGTTGCACTTTGTGGCAGTTGCTTCATCACCAAAAACTGCCACTCATGTCATGTCAATCGCCACAGGTTGCCTGCAAGTGCAAACGGGTTTGATTAATTGCATTTAAAGTGGAAGTTGCGCCGCACCAAGTTCGGTTGATGGTCAGCGACTTCGTGCTTTTTTGGGATTTTATCATTGTTGTTATTGTTGTTTTTAATGTTTTTTTCACTTTTTATTTGAAGGTGCGCGCTCATTCGTTTGACACTCGACACTTGTGGCATCTGTTGAAATTTCATACGTCATAGCATTAGCATTATTATTAGTCGCGGACATGGTCATCAAACTTAAAATTGCTTAGCACTCGTACTTTTTGTTGCTTGAGCTCTGGTGACATCGTTAGCTTACTGAAGGTGTCGAATTTGCATGAGCGTCACTTATCATTTGCTGCAAATTGGTTGCATTCAATTAAAGGTAATTTGTGTGATGAGTCTTGAGGAGTGTACATTTCGTTCAATTGGGACAGCTTTGGCATCATCGAAATAATGATCTGAAGAGCTTTATTAGAAATATGACATCTTTGAGAGACTCTCAAGTCACTTATTTGATTCTTCCATGTTCTTTGGAAGTTTATAAGGATTTGAAACCGACCCAAAACTTATCCATAGTTATGAACATCGACAAAAAACTAATAAGAAGCGATAAGAAGGTGATCCATATGACTGAGTTTGAGTAAGTACAACGTTTGGACCAATTTTTCTATAAACCCAGAAAAAAACCCAGCCACAGGTCTATATAAAATCTGTAAATCTCGATGAACTCGATAGCTTAAATATTAAAAAAAAATATCCATTTCCATAGCCTCACAATAATTTCAGTTTCTATCCAACATAAACAACATAGTACCATCGAACAAAGGGCAATAATTTCAAAAACAAAAACCACTGCAATAAACTACATTTCAACTCTTAAATGTCAAGCGGTACAACAGCGAACAAGCCATTCCCACGATTCTATTGGCAAAAAAAAGGTAATATATAACCATGTGGCATGAACTTTCTAAGCAACGCTGGTGGCAGCAGCTGCTGCAGGAAGCTACAAGCAAACTACCGTTTAATGCAATAAATATATGTAAAGCATATAAATATGTATGTGAGCACATGTTTAACAATGCTTTTAAACAGTCACTTTCCCATATTCAAAGAGCAGCTACAACAAAAACAAGTTTAGGAGCACATCTTTAAGAAAAGCCCGCCCGGTGGCTAATATATTGGTGTAGCTGCAGCAAATAGTGTTTGAGCTAATAGATATATGTATGCTTACAGTAGAAATATGTAACAACAATAGCGGTAACATCAACCGCTCAACTAACACTCGACGTGCAACAAGTGTCACTATTTGTCACTCATTCGCCATGGCCGCCCGGGCGCTGTGAGTGGGGTCCCACAAATAAAGACGGCCACCAGCGGCAGCGTTAGCCACCACAGATATTCATAATTTAGTTGACTGTGTTTCCGCATGCACGTGCTGGCTAATAAAGACCACCAGGTGGTCGCCAAAAGCGATGATACAAATGATTCTGGAGCTGCTGCTGCCACTGATCTCGAAAAAAATCGCCAACTATTGCTTTTGTGCCGCATTGTCTTGCCATTTATGTAGCGCATACCGAACAAAGAGATGACTTTGAGTGGGGGTTCATGCAAATGTGAAGTCGTTTTTTGTGGCTTCAGTGGCTTCTGGCACAACCTGCTTACAGTTCTTCTTGGGTAAGTAAGTATGTTTGTGTTCGTGTATGAGTCTTCACCCGATATCAATATGTTGCGGAGAGTAATTTGGTTTTTTCTTCTTCGAAATCGTTCGAGAGATCATGTGTTTGAGTATTCGATTTTGAAATATTACAAATTTAGTCTATGTCTATCTATAGGTTCATATATCCGACCGTTCTTCTATAAGTCCGATCTCATACCTCTACCCATCTACCCGTGGATCCATTCATAACTCCTCCATCTTTAGGTGGAGATCTTTCCGCTCAATTATTCTCCACAGGACCCGTTATCCATCAGTTGTCCGTTCGTCGTTTTCTCTCTATCCCCACAAATTTAAATTGATCGTCCGTCCGTCTTCTTTACTAAACATTCCTTGTTTATCAGCTGTCAGTTATACAATTGATCATTTGTCCATTGGTATGTCTTCTTCATCTCTCCCATATCCAAATATTTAACTATAAGGTCATCTTTTCATCCGTCTTTTGGAAATCTATTCGCTTGAATCTCTCTACTCCTTTGTCCCATAACATATCTAAGGTTCATACGTCTGTTCGTCTATTTCCTGGACTGCCCATCGAACACCCCACATTTTTGCTTGTCTATCTTTCATTTCTGAACTAACCGAACTTCAATCTTTTTATTTGAAACTGCATTCAGCCATCTGTAGAGCATTAGACCGTCCATCTGTTCATCTGTTCTTATGTCTCTCTGTCTTCCCGCCTGCCTATTTCGATCTTTGTAGGTCTCTTCGTCCTACCGTCATAGCGAAGACTCGTCCGTGTCTCTACATCTTCAAGTTTTTCGCGACCGTCTTTTACCACCTATTATATCGTCTCTCTAAATACGTCTGTTAAAATCTATAAAACAATCTATTTCGGTTCCGTCCGTACGAAGTCACTCCTTACATACTTTGCATTTGTCTTCTATTTACCGGGTGGCGCACAAAATATTGACTCTTGTCGGCCGGCGCATTAGAGATTCACGAGATGCTTTTTCGCCTATCGTCGGCTGTGATGTCGATTCTGGCGGACACGCGTTGTTTTCAAATAGTTGCAAGCGGCTGACTGACCAACCAACCACAAGCAACCAACGTTCAGCTAAGCTATGCGCTCAGCCTCCTGCGATTATTTAATCTCATCCGAAGGCAGCTCGCTAGTCTATTCATTATGGTAAGCAGATACTAAAATATCGCAGCGATAGATAAGCAGGTTGTCTGTGCATAAGTTAGACGGCACGAACTCACTTCGTATGTACATTGTTCGAATGGCTGCATGCCCAGCTATGCGCCTGCGCGGTGGAGCGCCACCGATCGTGGTCGTCCAACCAACGATTGTGTTCACTGCTGTTCACCATGTGTTTGTCGTAAATTTATTAGTTTAGATTTTATCGCGGTGAAATTAATGTTGCATTTTACAAGTTGCACACTCGTCTGATTCGCATCGCTTTGAAATTGACTACATTAAATTGTTGCAAGAAATAACTGCGAATTAGTTTCGTTACGATTACTGGCCATTTTACATATGAATGCAGTGCAGTTTATTTAGTTAGAGGGGATTTAAAGTGGGCACTTGGTTCGTTGGAAGTAAGAAAAAGTGGAAATATTGGAGAGTGTCGGAGAGGAACACAATGAAAGAATCAAGGCGTTTAACTAGATTATAGATTAAACTATTTAAATAAAGATCTGAGATAATAGAGAAATTGAAGAAACATCAGAAATTATTTTGAAATGGAATCTTCAAAACCTGAAGAACAAAATCAAAGTTATGGTAGGATTAAGAAATACGACAGAGTAGAACCTATAGAGCCTGCACCAATTTAAAAATTTATTGTTTTCATATTAAACAAATCTGCAGGAATAACTAGATAAGATTAATTGTATCAAAGGATTAAGTCCTAAATCCTAAAAGCTCTAAGTGTATAGACTAGGAAGGCGTTTGTCGTTCCCATAATTATTGAGTCAGGGTAAATGGAATGGACCAAGATTTATGTACGGCTAAGGACTGGCAATTCTGATATAATTTTTTTAAATAAAACTGGGGAATGTTTTCTCACGTTTCAAAAACAACAACAGACTTAGATGTTATCATTTGATCATGTACCGATTATCGATGTATCTCTTCTGGATGTTTTTATGGATTTTTAGTATATCCCCTGATCTGCCCTATGTAGTAGTTCCAATTAACCATGAGGAAAGAACAGACTAAGTTTATAGCTACAAGGATGATAATCCATTTGTTCTGGTAATGGGCTGTATACGTGTAATTGCAGACGAGACAGGAATTGTCGGAGGAAATGACTAGAATATCTGGTAGTTAACGAGGGTACAACGGAACTTTCTCTCTCAACAATGAAGCAGCTCGAGTATTCATTTCTACGAACATTTTATTGACAAATATATATTCCAGGACAACAGAATAGCTAAAACTGGATGACGGACGACACACATAGTCCTTTAGGAGACCCATTGTAAATCCATTGTGACTGGAATCCCCTCACACTACCATGTACTCTCTGATCCATCCTGTGGTTTTGATTAAGTTATACAATTGAACAAGTTTTATATGTCCTATTTCTGAGACATCGACAAGAAATCCGAGACCGACATTATTCCTTTTTCTACACAAAGCCTTGGTTGTCTGCTTGTTGAGCAAGTCAAGTCTTATTTTCACCGAGACTCAGTTATATCCTTGACATATTTGTCGATTAAGTCCTTTCCAACTCACAGTTTTACAGTTTCCGTCACTGCGGAACACGGAACCCAATTCAGGTTTATCGTGAAAAGTCAGCGAGTTCCACTAATGCTAGCTCAAGCATTTATTCACTATCTTCGATGAGACTTTAAGAGATTTTGGTGATTTCATTGAACTCCTCCTAAACGGCTGGACCGATTTGAATGAACTTTTTTGTGTGTCTTCAGTTGGATTCGAGAATGGTTCGTAGTCACCATTCGGTCCTATTTAAAAAGCACATTTAATTAATTTTTATGTGTTTTTACTGGCCATAAAACAATGGTGCCAATGTGACTGTACAGAAGCCGCATAAAGGTATATAAAATTGTTTTTATTTGGGAATTGTTTTATAATTGGATGTCGCTACTCTCCAAATCTCTAATCTCCAATTATATAGTATATTTTCTAAATAGACACGACCTCTAATTCGATTATATAGTTTGGATCCGGCTATATATATATTTCTCTGTGTTTTTGTCCACCTCGCCCCTATTCTACTCTTCTCCAGAGTGGAAGGCAATATTGAGGAACGAATTGGGAACTATATAACTTTATAAATATAAAATAAGAAATGCGTTTCGGTTTTTCTCATAGTTGATTTTAGCATACCGACCGATCTGAGAGCTCTCGCCTGATTTCAAGTGTCACTTAGGTGATTTAACTATTTCCCCTTTTCAAAGGAGTCTTCAGGGAAGCAAGATTTCACATTAACAATCCTTGGCTTTTCTTGTGGAATTTACCCAGTTTAGTATACGTCACAAGTTTAAGTAAGATTCTTTTAGAGGCCAACAAATTGAATTTTCAATATAACTATACAGCTTAAAGAATGTCTTAATAGATTCTCAACTTGGGCAAGAAGAAGCTTCGAAGCAATTACTCACCAATTATACGAAATAACTAACAATGCTGGTATAATCGCTGCAGCTTCTAACTGGTAAACCAGCTATCCAACGGTAAATGCAAAAAAACAACAACAATGTAACAACTTTGTTCGCACGCATGTACAACAACACGTCGCTCATCAGTTGGCTGCCAAAACATGCGCACAAATTAGTTGTCAGTAGAGTACAAAAAAATGTAGGCAGACGTTGTTGTAAATTTAAAAAAGTCATCAGAAAAAATCGCAAATAACCGTAAAAAACGCAGCATGCTTAGCTGGCCAAATTAATAGCTGCGCTGACGCATAAGGCAAACAACGCCCGTGGCCATGTATAGCTGGCAGCCAAAGACTTGTTGCCGCTGCAATAAGAAGAAACTGTAAAAGAGAAGTGCAAAAAAAGTACGCTCACAGTCGCGCCCTCGCCCGCAACTCGACACGCAGGCGTGCTGTGACCTTTTGAACTGAACATTTCAATCGCCAATAAAATATCGACAAGATGCGCGCGCAAGATAGGCGCCTAGCAACAACAAATGCATACACTGCTTGAAAAAAAAAACAAAAATAACAAGCATCAAGAACGATATGCAGCACGCAACAAACAACAACAACATGCAACAAGCAAAACAAAAAAAAAGGAAAAATTTAGAGGCAAGGCTAGTCGCTGCCGCGTCTAATCAATTTCAGCAAAACGGTAATCGCATTTCTTTGCTGTTAGCTGTTAGCAAGCAACGTACCGAACAGCGTGCAACAATTTGTGTGACAGAGTCATCGAGCGGATCTCTTAGTGCCTCCCGCTCATTACAAGCTCGCGAATAAGCGAAGTGTTTGTTGGCCGTTGATGCGATCGACAGGCTTGCAAGCATAAACAATTGTTGTTGTTGCTGGCGTTGTTTTTGCTGTTGTTGCACACATGCTGTTCCGTTGGCGACAACATTACTTGTTGCCGCTGTGCGCTGTCAGCATTAGTGTTGTTGCCGCCATTCGTTGTGATTACCACAGCTTCTTGTTGTTGCTATCGTTGTTGCCACGGCGGCTAATGTCTCGTTTCGTTGTCGTGTCGCACACAAAACATCCAAACAGAGTCATCAGTTAAAAATATTTTGTCGCCAGTTGGTGGTAAAAAGTCACATAGTCACACAGTTAATCGCCGATGCCAACGGTTGCTGCCACTTTGCAACATTTGCTAATGTTGCTATCTATCTGAGGCGGCGGCAGCAGCAGCAGCAACAGCTTAAGTACATGCATAAGCCATGTTACTTTTGCTGATGCTGGCTGACGACTGCCGGTTGCTGGTTGTGCTGTCTGTTGAAGTGGGCAGCCACTCATTGCCGGCTATTTAAGCGGCATTTAACCGCCTCGATCCACGCCACCACCTGAACAGGCTTACACTTACGCTTATTGCCGCTAATGCTATTCAGCGCTAATGCTGTGATTAATCACATTGATGGCTTTCTGCTACAATTGAGCGTAATAATAATTTGTAAACGTCTCGCCTTACCCGCTTATTTATGCGAGGTTTTATGCTAAGCAAGATATGTCTGTATGTTTGTATGTAAATGTTTATTTATTATATGTTGCAGCTTTGGTGCTTAAACAGCTTGTGGTAAGTAGAATTTACGTTAATTGCTGCTGGTGTAAATATACACGCCATTGAGCTTTCCTCTAATTGCTTGTGGATATTTATACGCAATTTGTAAAGATTTCGAATTGTTCAGGTTCTGTGTGAAAACTTGTAATTTGGTTATTTGATACCTACTAAAGTTGTTAGTTTGCTTGCTGCTTTTCTCTTAGTCCAAGCCGTTGGACTTTCAACAGTCTCTACCTATGTGATGCTCCACGTTG
This sequence comes from Zeugodacus cucurbitae, assembly GCF_028554725.1. Lineage (NCBI taxonomy): Eukaryota > Metazoa > Arthropoda > Insecta > Diptera > Tephritidae > Zeugodacus > Zeugodacus cucurbitae. The sequence goes on along the minus strand of NC_071669.1, from coordinate 62,005,411 downwards.
GGTTAACTAACATTCCGCTGAGTTTTATTTTAGAGCCGTTCGAAAAGTCTTTGCAACGAGTTCACTTGGGAGCAACATAATATAACCAGAACTCAGAATAAGTCTTAAGCAAAGGGAGAGTACCTATTGTTAGTTTTGTGAGAGCTACAGTAAACATTCCCAAACAATTTTGAGAAATATTGACAAGTTGGCAGTATTTGGATTGATACAAATCGGGCTCTGCATCCGCTACGTACGTAGACCCGATAGTCTTGGGACAATTCGAAATGAAATTTATTCTCAAGATGGATTCTAAAGGGTGATCCATTTCAAGGTTCTCTACATTTTTTTAAAGAAAAATACACAGAAAATATAAATTTAAGGGGTCATGTTTATTATCATTCGAAAGAACGTTCTTTCAAATGTTGGCCACGTCTCAGATAGTCCATCTGTTGAGTCCAATTGTCGATTACTTGTTCGAGCATTTCGACTTTTAACTGGCGATTGACACGCGTGGTATTTTGCTCCAAGGCCAGAATCGAATTGGGATTGTCCGCATATACTTTAGACTTTACATATCCGCATAGGAAAAAGTCATATGATCTTGGCGGCCAATCGACCGGCCCAAAACGTGAAATTATTTGCTCACAGAAGTGTTCTCTAAAAAATTCATTGCGATGCGATGTCTGGGAAATAGCGCCGTCTTGTTGAAATTAAATGTCGCCGAGATCACGAGCTTCAATATCTGGCATCAAATAGTCAATTATCATGGCACCATTACGGTCGTTCTCACCTACCTACCTACATACGGTTGCTATAATTTCTTCATTGCGTGCTGGACGTGGTCTACTCGGTCAAATATTATGATGATAATGTTGCGGATAGTACGAATATGTTGACCTAAAGTAATTAATTTGTAAACGTTGTTTAGACATCAGGTTTTCTATGATGAAATTCCAATCAATACTGAACAAAAATAACATGATAGGTTGACACTACTCACGCGTGAACTGTTAAAAAAGGCTGTTGAAAAAAGTATATCTGCTTGGATCACCCGATATATTAGATTTCCTGAGAAGGTAACCCTATTGGAAATAATTTTTATACCGAATTTAGTCTGATGGTACCAGAGGGATATGAGAAGAAATAGATTCAATAGAAAATTTTAATATCATGGTTTATATTCATTCTAGAGATTCGTAAAGGTTATTTAATTCGTTTCCAAAAGGTCCACTGGTCTGGAAATTAATTTATTGCGATCATTTTTTAAGTGTTCTATGTTACAGAAAAGGTATATAAGGAAATCATATGAGGATATGTGAGTTGATCCGAGACTTTCTTTCGAGTTTTTTCCAAGAGCGCTTAAATTATAATAGATTTGTTAACCTTACATCGTATCAGACGTCTGATTGAATAACGTCGTTATATAAAATAGTACTATTTATGTTTTGGCATAGTTTAGATCTTTTTGCTTAAAGAATGAACACTTTAAAAATTGGACTTCATAGAGCAAAGTACAGCGTTATAAATTATCTTTGACTGCATGCCACAAATATTTCATAATATTTTACTCATCACTGTAATTGCAAGTATTACTCTCTACCCTTTTTTTAATAGACCATAACTTCAGAATTTCTTTAGTGTATAGCTTGTTCAGTACAATTAAAGACTTGAGTACTGAGATTTTTTGCTGACAAGTGATTCAAGGTTTTGTAGACTACTTCAAAATTACCGCCTCCACGTAACAATTCTACTTAATCCAGATTGATCCTTGATCTTTAGATTTCCTCTTAACAACACTTTCTATACAAGGTATAACAAGGTATGTGATATAAAATTGTCAGTGAAGTGTGAAATGCGAGATGTATCATACATTTGGAGAAGAATATTGGATTGTACCGTATGCTAATGTTCTAAAAATTAATGGCACATATATTCTAGAATTTTCGTGTCATGAATGTTATTGACAGAAGATTATCATGGAAATTACTAATTTAATCTGATACTTTTCACTAAGGTCGCACTCTGTATATGTATAATGCGAAGGTAAGGAGTGTTGGTTGTTGAGACAAAAAATGTCTGGTCTATAGCTGACATTCTAAGATGACTGCAAGAAGACATTAATGAGATTTTAATATGACTTCTAAAATATTTTGAAGTAAAATTTATATCATTTGCTAATTAAATATTATACTTGAGACTTTAACTCTTGTTTTGGTTTTTCTATGAAGTCTATTTAATTGAAATTTGACATATGACTTCGTGGTAAGCGATTTTCCGCGAATAAAATATAAACTACAACATAAATATCTAATTTGAATATACCCTGCTATTTTGCAACAACAAAAATTATTTTCTTCACTTTCGAGTCTTATCTCAATAGAGTTTCTGCGTTACTCATTAAATGAAATATGAGTAATTCAACTAATTCAACGAATTATCAGCATGACGTACTTATTCGGAGCAGAATTTATTTCTTTCATAAACTACAAAAAGCAAACATACATACAGATACACATTCCTGCAGATTAGAAGAAAATATTAATTGTATGAAGCCAACGCCGGCACATCTAAGCGTTAATTGAACCCTACAACCCTAGCAGTGATGCCTCATATTTTGGGTGAAGGGAAATATTTTTATTTTGTTTGTATGTAAGTATTGTATGTGTGCTCCATGGTGCGTATGTTACAGCTTCCCGACTATTAAAATAATTTTAATGATTCTTTTATTAAAATAAATTGACGACGATGTTGCACGTGTTGGTGAGGAAGTGTGACCTATTAAATGTCTGTAAGGGAGAGTATGAGTGTATATGTAAAGAAATGTCGAAATTTTGAAATTTTGTATTGAAGACTACATGAGAACAACCATTGTTGTTGTAGTCTAAATTAAATAAGTGAAGCAAAACATTTTTTTTTATGAATTTGAAGGCTTTCTTGAATGTATGTATGATTATATTAATGAGCGTTTATGAATTTTACGAAAAAGAAATATGGCAGCTACCCGTTTTAGTATTCAATGTTCGTTTAATGCCATCAATCAAGCGTATATGACACATTTCAAACGCGAATACCAAACAACCAAAGCGATGAACTCAAATGTCTGCCGCGACATATGTATGTATGTATGTGTGCATTTATGTCTAATCCACGCCAAGTTAGTAGCTATTATAATAAATTAACTTTCAATTAACCCACAAAGCGCAGCAAAACATGCGAGGGGAGTTTATTAAATCGAACAACAATAACCACTGTTGGCAACAACGGACGCATAATTCCTAGACAATATAAAAGAAAAACAACAAAAACAATACAACTAACAATTTGAGGCGCACAATGCTGCCGGTCGCAAGTCATCAAACGCCACACAAATTACACTCGAACGGAGATTAGGAGTACAACAACAGCAAGAAAAAATAAGAAAGAAACAAAAGAGTCTACAGAAAAAAAAACCTCCATCAGCTAGTTTATTAATTTTCTGGTCATTCTAAGTCAATAATAGTCAAACGCTACTCGCTTTGCGCTTGTCTAAAATGTGCCTTCGGTCAGTCAGTGAGTCAATCAGCCCATCAGCCCCACCAGCTAGTCAGCCAGTCAACTTGCTAACTCATTAGAAATTTATTGTGCCGCATTAAAAGTAATCAATGTTGAATATCAACTCATACCAACTTTACTTGAGGCAAGCGGACTCACACTCAAGTCTCGGCAATCAAGTAATCAAGCTGCCAAGGCGTCAAATCGATTGACATGCGCCCGTCTATTGTACTCCGTTCCACGCTCGTACTCTAGCCTAGGCTATGGCTAGATGCATCGTCGCTTTGACATGGCTAAAACATGGTTAAGTGATTATCATTGCGTTATTATCATAGTCTGAAATGGTTGAAATGTATGCTCGCACTTGTAAAACGAAAATTGTTTTGTGGAAAAAATCACTTATTAATTTATACTACAAGACCGATAGCTGTGAAGACTCGTGAAGATGTAGAACTGGGTGTAGGGGTAGGGGTAATAAATGTATATATAGTAGTGATAGTAATGATTTTGGAAGTAGTTGAGGAGTGAATACGAAGGTTACTATTTATATTTCTGGTTCTGGATATTTTTGGTATTAATTATTAGGTCTGAAGTTTCTAAAAGCCTTTGAATTATAGTAGAGTCCGATACAGTGTATAAGAAAATCTTATCGTTTCTCTCTCAAAAAGACTTCGCCAACTATTGATATGGATTTTTAAGGCAACATTGCTTCGATTATTTCACGGAGCGCATGCATCATCTCTAAGCAATCATTGATACCCATGCCAGTAACCGAATCGAACCGGACCGATTCTACACAAAGATTGCGGGAGACTATATCCTTATTGTTATTTGCTTATCAATGAGTCCAGTGAATTCTGTCCCTTCTAAGTGCCTTTTTTCCAATTATACCTTATAATAGTTTTCGGTACGACCCAGTCTTTAGATATCGATGGAAGTCCTACGGTTAGGTGCTTTTGAAGTCAATGTTTCCACAGATGGTGTATGTTATACGCTCCGTGATCATCTGTGTCCCTTACTTCGTTGTACCTTTTATTTTTTCTCTATCATCATCTCTCTCTCTCTCTCTCTATCTCTGATTCCGTTGTCTCTTTAATATTCTATTGACTTACATCTTACAACCAGACATTTGAAGAAAATGCAAGATTCCTTGACCCATACCGCTTTCATGATAAAAATGTCGGCTACTTTTTTCATTTAGTGCTTCTACAGGCTCGATATCTCTCTTCAATGATATATAAATGTATTTTTTTGACATCTATATTATAGTTTTTATTGCATGTCTTCTCACTGTAATTCAACCGTTTCAAAATCTCTTCATACTAAAGTCCACTCGTAATTGAATTTAATATGTACTAAACTATGAATTTCGTCATAAAAATGTACAATGCACCATATATAATATTATTTACTGTTAACTTGATAATCTCTTTTGACCTTTTCTTCAAATTAAATCAGTTTTCGACTCTTTTCATATTTTAATTAAAATACGTACCAAAAAACCTTATCGCACATCTAGCGATGCGGTTCAAATTACAAAAATTATCAAGGCTTCAGAACAAATGGGCATAACATAACAAATAGAAAAGAACATACATATATTTAATAAGAACATTAGGGTGAACCGACTTATGTTGGATTGGAGAAGCAGTAAAATACTCAATATAAATACTTTCATGGTGTGATGTTTAACTCTTCTTAGACAGCGATCATCTAATTTTCAAGTTTTCTTTTTAAATAAATAAGAATGCCGAGGGTCCTAGACAATATTTGAAGGTAATTGTTGAAGATCACTAACAAAGACCTACATATGCATATGAAATTTTATACGAACAAGTAAAATAACCTACAAAATGCTCCCAGTTGAGGTAAAGGAAAAGGAATCAGGGTCAAACGGTTCTCAAATTATGGAGACTAGGAGTACTAGGAGATGAAAATTAAAAAAAAATAATAATTAACATTTTCGGCTTATTACTGAACCATCCTAATGTTGATCAATATATTTAAGTAATAATATCTATAACTGAAAATACTAATAAAATTAACTGAAAAAAATAAAATCTGAATTCATTAACAAAATCAACAAAAATAATCTGAGTGGGACCATAAAATTTGACACTCACTTCTTAAGTTCTTAAGTCATAAGGAAACCAATAAAATACTTACATAAAAACCAACACAAAATATAATAACATAAAAATATTTACAGTCATAAAACTGCAAGGTTCCAATTACAAACCACTGCAAAGCAGGTTAAGCCACAAGAATTAAATTTAATATGCAAGCAGAGACCATAAGTACAAAACGACAAGAGCCGAAGAAGCACTTGTGGCGGCTAAGCAACTGAATTAATGTTCATTTACGAATGAAATTTTTGGTGAAAAAAATACAAAAATATAAAACTCAAGTAAATTTTGCTGGGAACCAGGAACGAACGCCACAAACCACAAAAACGTGTCGGAGCGCCAAGGGTCAAGTCGCCAAGCGATACCCAACACCAGCGGCTGCAGTAGAGTCCTCTCGCACTGCGCATGCGCGGTAGCTAACGCGCGAACGCTTGTTAGGCCGCAGCGTGTGACTCGGCACACAAAACGCGCCGAAAAAACGTGACTTCTGCGCAAATTTCGTAAATGTCAAAGTACGTAAGTGGACTTGTAGAGCTCCTTTTTTTTTTGTGTGCTGCGTTTAAGATATTCACGCGAAAGATTACAAGGCAAGGAAGGCAATGAAACATAAATGTGGCAAAAAAAACCCACAGGTAACATTAACACTATCTCCGGTCATGAACAAGAAAGTAGCAGCCAAGAACGTGCACTTTTTTAATGGGTGTTCTATAGCCTTTGTGTCACCGACACCATTTCTAAATATGTATAGACTGTATATGTATAGTTGTTGTCGTCAACGACACCATTGTCATTGATAACTCATGCAACATGTACAACAACAGCAGCTGGTGATAGTGAGCGTCGCCTGCTCGAAATTTGAGCTGAACACTTGTCTTTATTTACAACGAAACCGAAGGCATAAACAACATGAGACACCACATGAGCACATAAACACACATAACTCGGTCCACATAACCTCACATTATAATCACTTGCACACATAGTCGCATATAAATCACATTATGGCCGAGGAGGCAAGAAAAAAAATCGTCGTCGCTTTCATTGAGCAAACACAAGTGTTCATTGAGGTCGAGTTCATCAACGTCGTCTTCGGCCAAGCGGACACTCACTCAGACACAGGCGGACGGACAGACAGACAGTCAAATAAACAGTGTACTAAAGATAAGAATTTGGAGAGACACTTGTTGTAGCCGCCGACAGTAAACACCGCACTCATGTGTGATTACTTCGTATCACAGTTATACAGCGCATATGTGGCGACGGTTGCCTTATCAGTAGCGGCGAGTTTGCTCTGTATCCATAGCTAGAGATAGGTTACATTAGTGTCTTTGTGGGCGCAGATAGTTTGCTGACTCGAAAGCAGTGCTTAAAAATTACTTATTCTGTACTTATAAATAAAGAATCGAGACTTTACAGCATGTCAGAAAAGTATGTGCCAAAATTGCATCGATTTCTCTCTTCGACGACCTTTTTGCCGAATCCAACATCGAAACTAAACTTAATATCGTTCCATTTAATTTCAACATGATTAAGATATAGAAAGACATTCAAAAATAAATAAGAAGGAAAAGCATCAGATTAGTTCAGTAGCTTTCTTTACAATGGTAAGTTCCTTAAAATTCAGGTCGAATGCATCGAGAGCTATTCGGTTGTAGAGTGGGTTCGTTAAAGTACTTGACCTTTGGAGTCTTGACAGCTGAGTTAATGTATCCACCTCATCATATCATATGGGTATTGGTACCAAATGAGGCGCTTTGATTATTTTTTTCACCTACCCTTAGTCAAATCTTGCCGGGTGTTGAATAGAATAAACAATTCTTATAACGTACCTATAACTTTGGCATTGCTTTAGGATGCACTTTTGTTTTAAGGAAATCAAAGCTCAAACCCATCGAAGTCCAGCCATTGACGAATCAAAGACTGCTGCTACTTCTTGAAAAAATTGTATCCGTTGATTTATGTGACGGAGTGTGAGCATAGTTTAGTACTTCTACGGAGGTAATTTTTTCTATAGTATGTGCTCTGAAGTCCATCAAAGCAATTTCGTCATAAGTAAATATTGACCGTAACTGATCAAATCAAGTGAATAAATATAAAATATAAATATGTACATTATAACTGAAAAACTGTTGAAGATAAGTGTCTTATTTTTCGTATAACTGATAAGAGATGTCCACCATTTTTCCATCGCTTTAAAATTCCATGTTGGCTATTTACTTTTTAAGGGCGATAAGGTAAGATTTCAATTTCATTTGGAAGAAGCCTACTTGATTGAATAATATTTCATTCACTGTGAGGTGAGTATATTAAAGCTAAAGGAATAATAAATGTTTATCTAAAAAGACTTGTTTATGAATGGGTTCATATAGAGCGACCAATTATCAAAACGAGGATCTATATGCGTCAGTACTTGAGCTCTGAAATATGGTTAATCAAATAAGGGCGACATACTATAACCATAATACGAGGTCAATAGCCTATAGTTGACCACTAATAGTGGCAACTAAAATATTGAAATTAAAATTCAATTCAATCAAATTGATATAGAATTTAATTGTGCGTACAGTTCAACATTTCTGAAACACACTCGGAAGTTAGCTATTAAATTGGGGTTGACAATGATCGAATTAGTTACTCATAGATTATAGTTGCAGAGTAAAATTACTTAACTAAGCTGACATATTATTAATGAAATATAAATCTTTCGAAGTTATAAAGAATCTGACGTTTGTTGTATTCAGAATGAAAGATGATCGGACGAAGTCCAATTATTGAGGCGGGTGTCAAATACTGTCAGTTATTGGTTTGAAAAGACAAAACTCAGACTTAAACTGGCCAACGATTTTTGAAAAAAGTCAGAGACGTTGAAATAATGCATCATTTGAATGATTTTATTTTATATAAATGCATGATTGGAACCAAAGCTAAAGCGGACATATTTGAAAATTAAATTCATGTTGTGAATACTTAAAAAGTTACGTCAAATTCGTAATCAGCGACTCCCGAAACCCCCGTGTAACAAGTTTCAAGTGAATCCGACAAATTTCTCAAAAAGCTTCCGCCATTATGAATTTTGAACAAAAAAAAAAACGGGCATCGAATTCGAAATCCGTGACCCTAAAAATCACCGAGTAGTGTGTTTTAATCCGTACAAATAGAAAGATCTCCAGGTCAGAACCAAAATTTTTTTATGTGGCTGTGTTGTTATTCTGTGATAATTGGCACTATGGGTGATTACAATCGCCCAGAAGATGGGAGTTAGTCACCAAACCATTTTAAACCATCTGCAGAACGCTGGATAGACAAAAAAGCTTGATGTTTGAAATGGAACGAACTCGACCCTTTTTTGGAGGGGACTGGCGACGAAAAGTTGATCGCATACGACAATATCAAGCGAAAATGGTAGGGTTGAAGGCCGGTGAATCGTCCCAAACAGTGGCCAAGCCGGGATTAACGGCCAGGAAGGCTTTGCTGTGTAATTTGTGGGATTGGAAGGGAATCATCCTCTATGCTCACATATGTCCAGACGCTTACTTCTACCATCTTCTGTGAACAACTGGACGCTTGAAGCCTACACTTCGTTGATAACTCGTCAGAAGCTCGGATGGGAGGTTTTATAGCATCCACCATATAGCCCGGACATAGCGCCAAGTGATTACCACCTGTTCTTGTCCATGGCGAACGCCCTTGGTGGTGTAAAGTTGAACTCAAAAGAGGCTTGTCAAAAGTGGCTGTCCGAGTTCTTCGCAAATAAGGAGGATGGCTTCTACGAGAAACGGCGCATATGTTAACTAAATCCGATCACTGTAACACTTTTTATAAAGTATTGAATAAAGAGCAAAAAAGCGAAGGGATGTTTGACAACCTAATATAAGGCTTAATATTATTAAATATTATTTTAATAGATTTGAAAATTGGCGGCCAGGCTGTTATAAATCTGGATCCAATTCGAATACTTATATTTGGTTGCCATAGAAATAGATTGTGAAGATGGGCACCTGTTTCGAGCAATATTTTCATGACTTTTTTGAAAACATTAAATTACAAAACTGTCCTCGTAAAATATTCTCACCACAAGGTCTCTCGCATAACTTAGTCATCGCACCTGACAAACAATAATCCTTTCAAACGTGCCACATCAGTTAAATCGGTGTTGAAAAATGATTTTTAATAATTCTCAGCACATACAGCGCATAATCAAAACAAAAGCAAGAACAACAGCAATGCCAGCACAGCAACAACAATAGCATAAACTCATGCAACAAGCGCATACAACAACAAAATGCGTCACAAGTTCAACGACTTGAATATTTAATAAGAAATAAAACGAAATTCTCCAGGCAAAAGATATTTATAAAAGAAAAAAGCGAATCATTATTCTTGGAATGTCAGCAATGAACTTGATTACACGCATACAAACATAAATATTTGAGGAAAAATTAAAAACAAAGCCAACAAAAGCATTTTGTATGCGCCTCTGCGCAGCCGCAATGCACATACCGATAAATGCCTCATTTGTTTAATAATAAGAGGACTGAGGACTGTGTAGGCACTGCGGACGGCCGACCGGCGAAGGCCACATATCAACAAGTGTTTGTATTTAAATTGGAATAATTAAGTGAGGCATGCAACGAGCAGCGCAACTTGATGGCGGGGACCCTTGCGGCCTACGAAATGAAAAATCGTTAATATTCACAGAAACGTATTTACATATGTATGAGAGGAATTTAATCTCGGCATGCAGGCGTTTTGACACGCCAACGCAAAGCGGCGTGCACTTGCTGGTTAGTATGGTAGTGATTGTGGCATGCCACCAGCACAGCACATCATCCATGTATGTGTGTCTGTATTTCCTTGTGCTGTGATTAAAGACATTCCACAGGCAATACAAAGCGCTTCATCGTCCCGGCAATGCCATCAATTGACCTTCCACGAATTGTGTTGTATGCAACTGCACGTGTAACAAACAAACAATGCTCGTCGAAATGAAGGAATGAAGCTATGTGAAGCGTTGAAGACGAGCGGCGGAGGAATAAAATTAATCGTGATTTTAAAGGCGCATTGTAAGAGAAAGGTTTCAATCTCTGCTGCTTTTTGCTATAAAAAAATGTCTGCTTTATTCCAAGGCATCATTGATATGCTGACGATGTGTTGCGCGGAGATGAGCTGGTGTGAGCCGTGTATTGGCATGTTGACAGTGATTGAACTGTGGGAATCGCCCATTGCATTGTAATGCCCAATATTATGGCGTGTTTAAAGGTGGGGAAATTATACAAATATTGTTAAAAGGCGATTCATTTGTTGTTCTTTTTATATGAGAGAGAGAGAGAGAGACAGTGAGCAGTGTTGCTTGGGATTTACATGAAGTTATGGAAAGCCAGTAAGGAAGTGTTGAGTTTGGATGCAGTTGCATATCAGTTACTCACGTAATTCGTAAGAACTATAGACTTATTACTAGGTATATGGGGGCTACAGGAAGTATTGACCCGATTTTAACCAATTTTGGCACAGAGACACAATAGCAGAAAAATAACAGATCTTCTTTGAATTTCTTTTGCATATCTGAGAGATTAAAGTATATTTTCGATATAAAAATATGCCATAAGCAGTGAGGCCCTCAGGCACGGTATCTGGGACCTTGAAAAATTATAGTCCGATTTCGTAATTTTAAGATGGTAGATCTCACACTTTCGATATCTTCACTGGTGCTTAATTTATAGATTGCTAAGTAAACGAATCAGATGGGCTTCAAAATTGTGGTATAAGGAAAGTAGGCGTGCTTGTGAACCGATTTCTTCCATTTTCGAACTATACAATTGGCATATCAAGGGAATGTTACGAACTTAATTTTGTTGGAATTGGTCGAGTAGATTCTGAAGGTTTTGACCCATAAGTGGCGGAGCCATGTCCATTTAAAATTTTGTATTTAAGTTTATATGATGAAGCCCTTATTCCATCTTTACTGTGAAATTTAAGGTGTTTTGTGCTTTTCCTTACTGAATTAAATTTTTCAACATAATCATTGTATGGAAGGTAGGAATGGTTATAATCCGATTTCCTCCATTTTTAGACTGTATAAGAAGTGCCTAAAGGAAATGACTCTATAGTATTTGGTTGATATAGCTTTAGTAGCTTACGAGTTATGTACAAAAAATTAGTAGGGGCGGAGCCAAGACCACTTTCTCAAGGAAATTACATTCAAATATGTCCCTTCCTAGCGCGATCCTTTCTACCTAATTTTACTTTCATAGCTTTATTTATGGTTTACATATGACATTTTTTGTGTTTTTGTTTTTCGCATCTTGCGGACGTGGCAGTGGCCAAAGCAACCTTCTCATGGTGTCAAGAAACACGTGCTCCAGGTTTCATCAAGATTTGTAAATTTTTACTCAAGTTACGAGTTTTTAGAAAAAAATTGAAATTAAAAGGAAAATTATTGGGATCCCGAAATTTCCGGATTTGCTATAATTATCCAAATTTTGAGTCTAAGATACATTTAAGAATTGTCTTCCAGTTAAAAACATAGAGGATATTGATGTTTAAATTTTTTTTAATTTATTTGAAAGTGACCGTGTCCAATCTTGTCTTACGATTTATCGAAGCTCCCGTTCTGGTTTGTCGAATTTTGGATTTTTTTCAAAAAAGGCAACAATTTTTTATCAACTGAAACGAGCATATCCACTTCGGGCAATGGGAAGCATCGTGACGAAAGTAAGCATTTAAATGAAAGACTTAAAAGGGCTATTTAATTAAGACTACAAAAGCAACAACAATAGCAATAACATAATATATAAACGGACCATTGTTAAAGCAACGATCTGCGCCGCCTCAAAAAGAACACGCCAAATAAGAAACTGAAATGAGATTTTTTAACAACATGCAACAGCAGCAACAACTATAAAACGGCGTTGCATTACACGAAATCAAGAAGATTTTTTGGACGAAACGAGGTCGTGGCCATAATTATACTTAAGTACTTAAACAGTTGCCGCAACGCTAACAACGCCTCAAAGCCAAGACATATACGTGCGCATATGTATGTGAGCATGTTGCAACGCCAAGTGGCACATGTGATTTTCAAATTGTTCAACGCGAAATTGCAAACTGCCAAGCAGCAGCAGCTGAAAATTAAATGCAACGCCGCATGCCGCGCTGAGGTGCCACATTGCCACACGTATGTACATGGTGTGGCATGAAGGGTGCGCATGTGCAACACCAAAAGCGCGCTTTTTCTTTTGCTGCTTTAAGTGTGTTAAATTCTATGTGCCACTTGCAGCAATGATTAACGGCGTGCTGAAGAAGCGCAACGGCAACCAGCAACAGTTGTTGTGCGGCGGCAACATTTGCTACCGTGTACAATCGCGCCACAAAACAATGCAGCAAATTACCTTTTCCGCTAGCGAAATGCAAGTAGTAATATTGGGAGTACAACAACAAAAACAACGACAACAACAACAAAAGCAGTGCTGGCAGTGAACACGATAATTGCGCGCGCCGTTGCAAATTACATGCAACAAGCCACAACGCGCACCGACCCTAAGCGATCGCGCGCAACAGTAGCAACACTAAGCGGCAGTTGTTGCAAGTGTTGCCAGAGTGCGGAGACAGCTTGTAAGCAAATCAGTGTCGACGTTTGGAGTGGCGTTGCGGCTGCACCCAACTTAAACAGCTTCCAGTTAAAATTTAATTTGGGCAACAATTGGCGAAAAGGCATCCTGCCTGGCTGCATCGTGGCAGTGGCACTTACCACATTACGTTGCCGCCATGCTTGAGTGCCCTCATTTGCCGAATTGGTGATGCTGGTGGTGGTGGAACTGTTGGCTGGCGGTGGCAATGCGCATTCAAGTGGCAGCTGCAACAATTCAAATCAACAGCAACAGAAAGTTGTTGCCAAAAAAAAGAAGAAAAACTCTTTCTTAACTGTCGAGGCATGCAGCAGAATTTTTTGGTGCCCACTAATAGCGGCGCGAGAACTCAAATAATTTGGTGTTTAATTTATGAGCGACAACGTCGCTGTTCAGCGCTCGGCGGATGCTGCTGTAATTTTCGGTAGTTAAGGTGCACAATAAAATTAGCCATGCTCTGCCATGCCACGCCCAATGCACACGCATCCAATTTCTCTTCAGACGCAGCAATTTGGTACGCTGTGTGTTGCACGCGTTGCAAGTGCATTCAACTAACTGGTTCACCCTTTGGTATTGCCCTATAGTATTTGTGTATGCATGTGCCTGCAACACCACATATTTATCATGCGTAATTGACTGCGTTGCACAAACTAATTACTTGTATTATATTTACTGCCGCATAACAATCACTTGCCACAAGCAACAAGTGTTGATGTTGCTCACTTTTCTGGGTGAAGAATGTCACACAACACCGTTAATTTGCTGCTGCACATTGGGCGCTGTCGTTATATAATTATGGAATCATAATAAATATGGGCGACCTGAATTCTTGGTTGTCAATTTCAGATTGGAATCTTCTTAAAAAGCGTTTTAAAGCGAAGAAAAAAAATTCGGAACAATGAGACCAGTGATAATAGCCCTGAAATTAACTGAAGAATACTTCGGTTCACTCAGCGGATATTCTAATATTAAAAACCTTTGAAAAAGAAAGCCTCATGTAATCCGGAATCGACTTCCGCTGAAGGTACCGTTATGAAAGTCCACCACCTAGTAATAACACACCCCCGAAAGAAGGTTAGAGATTACTTTGATAGTGGGATTCTCAAAAGACCGCGCGAGTTAAGTAATACTTGAAATATTAGACGCGTTTACGAACTTCGGACAAAGAGTCCAACCGTGATATCTCTTCACAGCTGAGTTTGACGCAGTTTACGCGCAATCCGATGGAGTTTCTGCGTATCGACCATGGACGAAACAATTTGGTACATCCCAGAGATCAAGGAATAGTCGAAACGGTCGACTTCACCAACGAACCTGCTCCCAAGAAGTCAGAGACTGTTTCATTGGCCAAAAAGGTGAGAGCCTCCGTTTTCTGGGACTCAGTTATTCAAGGAAAAATGATCCCAGCGCTCTACTATGACGAATTATTGGATAGTTTCGACTTCGAACCCTTCATGACATCGCATCGACTCATACCCACTTGTATGTAATTGACCCATCCATCGCTTTCTTTAGATTTGGCCCTCTTTTTTTTCAAACTTGAAAAAGCCAGAGTATTTTTCAGACGACTTAAAGGAGCTAGGACATGGCTGTGTGAAGTGTACGAGATAAAATGAGACTGCGTTTAAGATAAAATTTCCATGTCTTAAAAATATTGATTATATGCTAAATACTTATCGGATCGTTCATGTGTTCTTGAGGCCAACGCATACGATTTTTTCTTATTTACAAATTTGAATTTGTCATGCGTTATGATCGATCCTAATTACGGGTATAATAAAGGTTTCCTTTAAGTAACAACCTCCTACATAACCTCAAAACTCTCTAACTCATCTTACAAAATTCCAACCAGATAATAAAAAGTACTAATTTAGTAACACACAAACAAGCATTGTGTTGAAATATTTATGGAACTGCACATGTTTTTTAAACCGTCTGTTAAGGATCAATAAAGATTAAAGTTCCCAATGGTCTCTGTCATTACTACACATCGCTCGTTTTCTGTCATCACCGTGCTCAAACAAGTATACTGTACATATTGACTTGTAACATGAAGCTGCCACATTTGCCACACATGCAAAGTATACAGTGATAAACTAATCTACCGAAACGTGCCTTATCGCTGTGGCACTTACAAATGCGGCGCTCTGGGAGATAGCAAAGGCGCACATATTTGTCAAGTGTTGTAGAAGTTATTGAAGCCATATGTAATGAGAAAGTATTTAGAGAACAAATGTGTGTTTGCGAAAAAAATGTGCCACAGTGGAACCACGTTGTGAGGAAATTTTTTTCAACTTATATAAAATAATTCATATCTTAGTCGTACCTTGGTAAATTCTTTATAGTTAGTATGTTTCAATTTAGATTAGTGCTTACCTGGAAATAAAATAAAAAATGTAGCATTACTGAAATTACTTAAAAAAATTGTATTTTTGGAAGAATGTGTACGATTTTCATCTATGATAAGCTAGAACGAAGATACGAGAATAAACCTATCTATAAATGGTACTAAGGTACCCGGAACATTAGGGTACTATACCAACGGGACCTTAATTAAATTTTGTTTTTGGGTTAAGTATGTTGAGAAGTGTAAGTTGTGCAGAGAATCTGAAACAATTTCACTAGATACGTTCTAGACATGTTTCACTTTGTCACAACTAATTTCATTTGAAAATACATAACCTATGGAAATTATTGTGCTGGAAACCTAGAACTTCTATTTAGTCATGACTTAAACATTATTCTTCTCTTTATATTATTCCTAAAATGTGGATAACAGTTATCTGATAAGGCCTTCTTCTTGTCCGAGTTGATAGTGCTTGTTCGGATAAATATCCGGATAATTTATTTTCATAAAACCGGGAGCACCAATTTGCCGAAGACTTGTTGAACTCCCAGCTAATAAAAATAAATAATATCTATGGCCTGTTTTAGTTGAATATCTTGAAGAACTTCATATAAAAAGGAGGTACATTGTGAGTATTCCTGGTCTCCACCCAAGGAACACTAAGACTGTGAAACATGGTTTCAGGATTTCAATGTTTCATTCTATATATTTTATATCATTTATGTTATGTTCGAAATCTCTTAAAACATAGAGAGTGTTCTATGTATGGTACTAGAAAGTAGCTTAAAACTCTTAATGTATGGTTCAATGTTTCTTGCGTTGGAATCAGAAAGTACTATACATACCTCCAGCAGATCGAAACTGTGACACCACAGAAGAAATTGAATGTTTTTTGGATATCTATTATTTATGACTAATTCGTATTCTTTTAAGCTATTAATTAGTGTAGAGTTGCAAATATAGATGTTTCTAGGGTTAGACCGTATGTCTTCTACTGATGATCTGTATCATCTGTTTTTTTTAATTACCCTATTTTCGGCCTTGGTGTCTGCTAGAACCTATAGCTTCTAATACCACTTATCATTTGTAATGGAAGGAAGTGATATAGGGTTTTAAAGTATTTTTTCTGAAAAAAAAGATTTAGTAATCTAAAAGTGGTTAATTACACTGTACAACACTCGGCTGGGTATTGGACCCAACTAATTGTTTCATTGAGTCATAAGTAAACAAAATTGTATTCTTCGATTTTCGAAGTTAGTCTACAAATTCGAAGATCGAAAAATGAATTAAAAAAAATATGATTGATTACATATTTTGCATTTTTAGTGGCTAATTTTGTAATTAAAAATAATTTTTTTAAGAAGTAAATTTTTCGAATTTCGAATCCAAATATTTCTATTTTGGAGGTTAATTTCGAAATTCGAATAACACAATTTTTTTACTTATGACACAATCTCTTGGAAAAAAATTAGTTTGGTTCAATACTTGAAGGTTTATTTTTAGAAAACACAAAGAAGACTAGTGTAGAGTGTAGAAGGTGAAGTTTGATTATGGATAACATAAATATGCATTTTCCTTTAAAATCGATACGAAAAGTTTGCTAGAGTTCTAACTGTCGAATAATCGCATTCTAGGCCGCCTGAGTTCATTATACCGAGACTCCACTGTATTCAAATGAACTAAACACGCATAATATATATGTAGCTATCTATATAATTAAGTGAATTAATGCATGTGCAGGCGCAACAATCACTCTGGCATCGCAAGGACCACCAGACACGTGCATGCCACATCCAAGAGGACACCAGAGAGGTTACGTAGACAAACACAAATATGCATACGCATACAACAACACATGATAATTGATAAAAAACTTGTTTAACAATCAATCGAAGGAACGGCTGAAGAAAATTCACTGATGATGGCGAGATAAATTGCGCACAAATGAGGCAGAAGGCAAAAAAAGTACTTAAGCAGTGCAGTCATTAAGTGCGCCAGACAGAGTCCCCATGGAAATCACAGTAAAATATTTGTGCATTTATTTTCCACACAGATTACTGTCTGCTGATTACTCGTTGTGTTTTGATGGCACTGCGTCACTTGTGATTGCTTATCTGCGCGTCAGCGCGGAGTAAGGAGCAAATAAGCGTTTGCGCATGCGCGCTTATCAGCTGTTAAGTTATTCTTCATTATTTGTTTGTTGTTTTTCTTTTTGTTGCAAATGTCAATGAATATCTGATGACCCGCAGGAATTCGCTTAACATTTCCATGTAAGCGCGCTGTCCGAATGAATGACAAGCTTGCTATGCTGTAGGTAATTGCAGCAGCGTGCAACAACAACAACTTACAACGTAATATCAGCAGTCTGCAGCACCGAGAAGCTATGCTTGATTTGCCATTTAAAAAGTCTTTCATAATTTCATTGGAAACACATTGTTGCACTTGTCTTTATTGTTGTTGTTGTTGCTGTAGTGGCTGCTGAAAGCAGTGCATATTTATTTAGGCTGCAATTGCATGCTTCATTAGCCACAACGCAGAGGCGGCAGCAAGAATCACACATATACACGCACATACTTGTTGTTGTTTTTTTTTTTCTATTGAAGTTGTTGTTGTTGTTGCACTGTGACTCATCATTTCATCACCACTTGCTTGCTTGCTTGGCTTTCCCACACATTCTGTGTGATGCGAGATGTTGCACGTGTGCGCGTCGTCCTTTCGTCCTTCACTATGCTAACAATGCAACAAATATGCAGTACAAAAACAACAACAACAACAACAAATATGACAAAAACCAGTGCATTTTAACATTGCACACGCATACAAAAACATTTAAAGTGTTGTTGTTGTTGTGGCTGCCACACGGCTTGCATGCAACCTATTCCCACAGCCATTAAGTAATTAACAGGCCTTTACATGCTCAGCAACTCAACTCAACTCAACTCAGCTCAGCTCGGCTCGGCTCAAATCAACGCTTGCTGCGCTTCTTATTTGTCTCCACATTCCTGCTTCTTCATCATTGTTGTTGTTGTTGTTGCATTTATCTTGATTGTTTGAATGTGCTGCTTGTTGCTGCTGCTGCTGCCTCACTGGTTGACTGTCTGATATGTGTTTGGTGTGAAAGAAATCGTAAACAGCGCGCAGACAACTACCGCCTACGAGCACACCAACACAGAGACACATACATACAAACATATACGCTTGCACGTGCAGCTACTCATAATCTCGCTGTTTGCAGTCTTTTACTTGAAATTTCTTCCAAACAGTCGTGTGTACGTACGTGTGTGTTTTTCTTAAGTTGCACTCATCCGTGCCTTTGGTGTGGCATGTTGAAATTGTAGAAAATGCACGTGTGCAACAAGCAACTGACAGACAGACAAACTCTTATATGTTTGTTGGTAACTGTGTGTACGACCGAAAAAATCATGTCAGTCTGAAATGCCTGTAAATTTCTTGGTCTGTTGACATTCTGGGAATTGTGTTGGCTTTGAGGTGTGCCGCTGCAGATAACCAAAACAATGACAACAACAATAACAAAGACTAAATCCAATGCTTTGAGACAATGAAAAGGGGATTGTACCGTGAGTGCAAAGTGCAATGAAAGCAAAAACAAAAATCACTAAGAAAATAACAACAACAAAGTGTGTGGTGTACGAGCGAACTAATGAGGCAATGAATAGCTGAGTAATTGGCGTACATAAATATTGATTTCATTTTAAAATGATTGGATTTTGCCTCAAAAAGCACTGATTTCGTGGATTTTTTAATTTTTTTTTTTGTATTTTTTTATATATAATATAAAAAATTTAAATTATAAATTTAATTAAATGATAAATAATAATTATTAAAATTATTTATATTAAATACGTATTAAACTGGAAAAATAGTTTAAGCTTGGTAATCCATTTAAAACAGGAGATCGGTGACTGTTTGGGTGCAAATTGTGATCACTGAACAATATATCATCGTTAAGGATCCGAAAAACTCCGTTGATGTTATTTTTTAAGTTCGGTCAAGAATTTGATCTTCTTTTCTTTCTTTTATACGAAATTGGAAACAATTACTGAATTCAAACATTTCTCTACTTGATATTCATAATGCCATGGTGTGAATATTTCTCCATAATTTTCTTAACATTTTCTTCAATCTGACATTTATTGACTACTGCTTCAACGCTCGACATTCTCTCCATCGAGCAAACATTGATATTTTTTCAAGCCTATATATAGAAAACTTCCATGATTATTTCCTTGTCTTGTAGGCGTTTCAAATTCTTTTATCAAATTTCCGCCAGGTGGCGCTGGAGTAGAGAAAATCGGCTAACCAATGTCAGGTCAATAGGCGCCTAAAGCTAACAATAGAAGTTGGATATACTCGCACTTGACTTAAGGGGCTCACCTAGTGTAATGGCCTAAAAAAAGGTGATTTTTGGGAATTTTTATTTAAAAAAATACCTCTTCAATTATTTCAAAATTTTAAGAATATATTTATACATGTTTTAAAGTGAAATTTTTGAAGAAAAAAAATTAAATATTTTTTAAGTTATAGTCGATCTCCGGCGCGAAAAAAGGTCCTTCACTGCTGAAGTGATCCCGGCCTTCTCCGTGCATGAAATGTAAAAAAAATCTCGTTAAACTAAATAATATGATCTGTACAATGACCTACGATAAAAAAAAAATCAAAAATTGACAATATGGCGTCGTTTAAAAAAAAATAGTAGAATTTTACCCGAAATTTTGGTCGTTTTTGGTCTGCCAAAATTCGATTTTTTGATCAGATCAATATATAGAACATGTAAAAAAAATTCCATAGTGATCGGTTCATTTGTTTTTGAGTAATCACTGTAGCAAATTCGAAAAATGCTGTTTCGAGAAAAACGCGTTTAAAGATAAAATGATCGTTTTCACTGTTACCGAGCGGCTGCTCTTTAAATTGCTATAACTCAAAAACTATTCGAGATGTCGATTTGAAATATTAATATGTTATTTTTAAAGGTGTAATCTACTGAAATTTTTTTGGAATTTCACACTAGGTGTGCCCCTTAAGGGGTTACGCTACCCTCAAATTTTCAAAAAAAAAAAAATTATTTTTTTAAATTAGTTTCAAAGTCTATATTTTAACGAGTATTTTAAAATGTTTCCGAAAACAATGTCTCCATTAAAATGAAAGTTATGATCATTAGGGAGCGAGGCGATAGTATATTTTTTCTTTTGCGTTTTTCGCAAAACTACATTTTTCGAGACCGAGTACACGATAACTCAAAAACTATTCAACCGGTTGTCCTGAAAATTAAAATACATCTTCCTAAAAAGATTTTCCACAGAGTGACGTAAGATTTTTTGAATAAATAATTTGAAAAATTTTGATCTCATTTTTTATACGGCATTTTAAGCCCAAAATATGAAATCAATTTTTGAAGTGCTTCCAATTGCGTAAAAACTTGTTAAAAAAAAAAACGGCCACTTCACTCTGTTCTAAATTTATCACTTTTTAAGAAAAATATTATTCTACTGGTTTCAGACAAAAATTGATATGCAAGTCATGTACACCATCAAAGAGTGCTCCGAAAAATTAATCCACGCCAATGCTCATATTTCAGCAATTTTTAATTAAATACAATTTTTTTAATATTTCCAAAGCTGAAAATATGTATTAAATTAGCAATAAATGTGAAGAAGTCCTACCTCAAATAGGTTTGTCAAAAAAATTCCTAAAAACCAACCGAATTCCAAGCGTTCAAGGTTATCGCTTTTCAAAAAAGTCCACATGCGATAACAGGCACTTTTACCAGCTCTATTTTTGGGACAGTCTTTGGCTCGTTCAGCGATTTCTCGAATGCTTGTCAAATGACGACCCTTTATGGCTGCATATCAACATAATAAAAAACTCTCCAAACCCGTAGAATTTTAAATTCTACAATTCTCCTTTTTTGAACCCACTTTGTATATATGATATGTTATGGAATAAACACCAAGCTTATACCGCCTGGTGGCGCTGAAGTCGAGATATCCATAAAATCGAGTTTGGTTTAGTCATCTGTTTTACTCTATCCGGATGAAAATGTGATTGCTCTTATAATATAATATCAGACGTAAACTTTTTGTTTGGAGCAATGTGCAATCGTTTAATACAAAATCAGAAATCCAATTAATTGATTCTTTCCGTCAACCAGTACCAGTTGGAAAGATTTGATATATAATATAGGGAACCCGTCATAGATTTCAATAAATATATACTATACATAAATAGACGTCAAAAGTTTAGGTCTCAAAGCAAAAAACAAAAACATTAAGCCAAGAACAATAATATCAATAAGTGATAGTATTACTCCCTAGGTTCAACGCACACCGGATTAGTCAAAAACTGTTTGTCTTTGTCTAATAAGATATTCATCATATTTTAGAAGTCTTTAAAAAAATGTCTACCCACGTAAACTCTATTAAATGACGAAGTATAAAAATCTATTTTAAAATGTAATAACCCCTTCAAAAGGCTAATAAAAAAAATTGAATTTAACTTGCTTAACCCAAAGAAAATCTAAAAAAGCAAAGCAAACCAAAATGAACCACCCAACGTGAACATAACAACATTATCACAATAGAAATTGAGTATATAGTTCGAGTTTATTGAAAAATAATAAAGCACTTTGCCGCTACTTCAGCCATATGAGTCAATGATGGTGGTACCACAAATAAACCATTCACTTAACCACTACGCTTTATGGCCACCAAAACTGCTTTGCATCACAAAAGAAAGTAATCGAAATAAATGCAATCGTTTCGACCACACAGCTTGCCACCTAACACAAATGGAAACCTACAAACCTACAGCACACGTGAAAACACTTTCCACAATCAACGCATTTTTATGAGCCTCGCACCTGAGGCTTAGATTTGGAGTTAAATGATGGGGCTAATTTGTTGTTGTTGCTGCTGCTTCCTCTTAGTGCTGCTCATATTAGTGCAACACAAACTAGACACAAGTTAAAAGCGATTAAATTCAACTTGACACTCATTAATAATCAGAATGAAGAAGATAAAATGGATGCGCTAAAAAGTCTAGGCAGTAAACAGCTGAAGATCGAACGCATAAAAGACCCAACAACAATAATAACAAAAGCTAAATTCAACTTACATTCTTAAAAATTGTCTCAAGGTCTTTGGCGGCGGCAACGGCTGGAAAGCTACCAGCCAACAGAGTGACTTTGGCCATGACAGCCGCACAGCCGCAGACGCAGCCGCAGCCACGAAATGCCAGCGCATGAATGATGCGGCATTTTATTTCCATTTGTTGTTATTGTTGTAACAAACAAGTCACAACACAGCACCACAGCACACACACACATGGCATGGCTTAAACTTTTTATAACCGCCGCCGAAAAAAGAGTGCTAAGCCGCAGTCGGTCGGGATATTTAACATTTTAACTTTGCGCACAAATCTCCTGCAGGTGTTCAAAACAAGCAACAACAAACACACGACCGCATTATATATACTACATGTCGGTATGTAAATGCCAGCGGATGAGTGCGGCTGCGGTGGTTGTGCGTGTTTACATATAGGCTTATAAGCATTCTTAAATATATGCTCTTCAGCGCGCAGAAGGCCAGCCAAGTCGAAGCTGCTTTTGCTGCGCCAGCGTACAAACTAAAGACTTAAGCAACGAACTTGCTTTGGGTGAATGCGCGCACGCAGCTTCTTTGTTTGGCGCTACAGTTTTTTCAAAGAGACATATCCATGATATTTATTTATTTTTCGTAAAATGAGAAGCTTAATGTTTCAAGTTAAAGAAAAGTGAGGTTTAAGTGTAGATTTGCGAAAAGTCCCTTACACGCCTCTGAATCACGATCAGAACATGATTTAGGAAAATTACATTTAGACTGATTTCAGATTTTTTAATATTAAAAAAAAAAACAAGAAAGGAAGGGCTAATTTCGGGTGTAACCGAACATTTTATACTCTCGCAATTTAATATATTTAACTTTATTTATATTATATAATACACAATTTGACCCACATATTCGTCATATATATTGTATAAAGTCCATTGAAAGGTGGAAACCATAATATTAGGTTAGAAGCACCGAGGTCGTCGTGTTCGATATATGGGGCCTGGTCTGATTTCGGCGATTTTTGGAATGGGGCTGCTACTCTATAAACGTAGTATTTGTGCAAAGTTCTGCACCGATATCTTCACTAGTACTTACTTTATATATTGTAAAGTAAACGATTCAGATTGTCTTCAAAGTTCTGGTATATAGGAAGTAGGCGTGGTTGTGAAGCGATTTGGCCTATTTAAAAAACTTGGCTAAAAAAACGACTGCAGAAAGTTTGGTTTATATAGCTCTATGCGAGATATGTACAAAAAACTTAGTAGGGGTAGGGGCCACGCCCACTTCCCCAAAAAAATTTCATCCAAATATGCCCCTTCATAGTGCGATCTTTCTTACCAAATTTTATTTCCATAGCTTTATTTATGGCTTAGTTTTGGCACTTTATGTGTTTTCGGTTTTCGCCCTTTTGTGGGCGTGGCAGTGGTCCGATTTTGCTCATTTACGAAAGCAACCTTCCTGTGGTGCCAAGAAATAAGTGTGCCAAGTTTCATCAAGATATCTCAATTTTTACTCAAGTTACAGCTTGCACAGACGGACGGACGGACGGACAGACAGACATTCGGATTTGAACTCCACTCTACACCCTGATCACTTTGCTATATATAACCCTATATCTAATTCGTTTAGTTTTGGGTGTTACAAACAGCCGTTTTGTGAACAAAACTATAATACTCTCTTTAGCAACATTTGTTGCGAGAGTATAAAAATTATTTAACCAAAAAGTTTTTGAAGGAACAACCGTTATTAGAATTTTCCAGTGATCCCAGGACCTCACTTCCTAAGTATCGTATTATATTAGGTAGCAAATATCTCCTATCCTCTTTTTTCCTCTTTATTCAATGCTTTATGAAAAGTCATCGCTGTTTCGTTCGATCATCTAGACGGCAACTTCATAATACCCCTCGTAGAAGCCCCCCTCCTTATTTGCGAAGAACACGGACAGTCACTTTTCACAAGCCTCTTTTGAGTTCAACTTACTTGTTCGCAGTAGATGGTAGAATTTGGCGTCTGGCCATATGGGAGCAGCAGTGGATGATTCCCTTACAATCCCACCAAATACACAGCAAAACCTTCCTGGTCGTCAATCCCGGCTTGGCCATTGTTTGAGACGTTTCACCGGTCTTCGCCCACGATCATTTTCACTTGATATTGTCGTATGTGATCCCTTTTTTGTCGCCAGTCACCATCCACTTCAAAAATAGGTCGAGTTCGTTCCGTTTCAGCAGCAGGCGTTGATTCGGTCCAGAACGTTTTTGCGTCAAATCATGCGGCGCCCAAACTTCAAGCTTTTTTATGTATCCAGCCTACTACAGATGGTTTAAAAGGGTTGGTGACTAACTTCCAACTCCTGGGCGATGTCACGAGATGCCACATGCCGGTCTAACTCGATGTTTTCCATGATTAGACCAGTATTCGTCGTCACAGGTCTTCCGCTGGCTGGCTTATCCTTAGTGTCGTTTTCACCCGCTCTGAATCGTCGAAACCATTCCTCCGCAGTTCGAAGTGATAGATTACCATCCACTAAAAACACCATTAATCTCACGGAACGTTTCTCTAGCGGATTTGCCTTTAACGAAAGAAAACTTCAAAAAAGCGCGAATTTCGGCATTAGTGAACTCCATGTTTACACGTCTATAACTGTTGAACGCAATATCCAAACTATTTATGCATAGCGTCGTTTTGTAGGTTATGTCAAGACATTTCAAATAAGTATAGTATCGCCAGATACAAGTTCTATAGCGCTTTATACAAAGCCGCGAAATTCAAAAAGGCAAAAAGGCGGAAGTGAGATATTTGACAATAGACAACCTAATACTTCATTTCCAGTCTAAATAAATTCTTTTTTTTTTCTATAGATTTTCAAAGTTGGTATGCATGACAGTCTTCATACGACCCACAATTCTGTCCGGAGTGTAATTATTTTATATTTGGATTATGCTTGCTGGGTGAAATCCGCTGTTTCGACTGTACCGTGGTATCTAGTGTGTACGAGCGGTTCAATTTTTCGTTGACGGTCACGAAACGATGCCGAAACTCTTTCGGACTCGCATTTAACACTACTGTGATGGCTATGATGGTTTGCTTGAAGTGAGAAAATTCTACATCAATCTCACCGACTGCTTTCCTAAGAACAATATTACATGCATGATATGATCCGAAAGCCCTTTTGAGATATCTACTACCTGAGCGATCGATATCAATCATGAATCGGAACTTTGGTGGAAGATCATGGATCACTTTTTTTATAGTTCCTCTTACTCCTGCAAGGAGCATAGGGCCACTTTATCACTTCTCACTTTAAGCAACTTAATTTGAATGTGGGACAGTTATTAACCTCGTTATTAGCCAAAAGTGTCACAGTTGTGGCTTAGAACTTCAGCATCTGTGCACATATCTCACAACAAAGTCTGAGTCAACATCCAGAAACAACTCAAAAGAGCACTTCTGCTGTTACCTGCTTGTTTACCATTTTCCACGTTCATACGCGATTCCAGTTAAAAGCGCGAAACAGCTGTTGGCTGAATGCTAGGCACAAAAGTACTGCTATGCTTTGTATGTTATTGCTACATAGAAAACTTATGTCGCAGTGGCGTAATAAAAGCGGCTTACAGCATTCTCCAGACCCATAAACAGACAATAAAAACGGACAACAAATGCGTTGAAAACAAATCACAAGCATACCCGCCCCGAACAACAACAACAAAAACATCGCATTTTAAATGTTGCCAGCCTTAGTTGTTGTTGCTGAAGTGACTTCTCGGCGACGATTTGTGACTGCAAACTTGTGTGTGGCTTATTACGAGTCGACGCGTTCGTCCGAAGCTGATCTCGAAATTTATGTTTACCACACAACCGCGGTCAACACTATCACCAGCCCCACTAGGCAGTCAACCAGCTCCACCAACCGCCATCAACGTAGAGCGGAAGTTTACTTTGAGTGATTTTCTCGCATATGTGCCTTACCTGTGCTGTGTTTATACATATCTCTGTGTGTGTGTTTGTGTGCCCCGTCTGTCTTGCTTTTTATGTATTTAGCGCAAATGTTGCAGGTGTGCTTGCCACAATGTCTTGTATTGTTCATTCATTTGTTCAGTAAACATTTTTCAACTCTTTTCATTGCTTAATGAATTTGTTGCTATTTGTTGTTGTTGTTGCTGTTACTTTTGTTATTTTGTGGGCGAAACGCTGGACTTGATGGCTTCGAAGTGATACAGCTGTGCGCTATCTAGTACATATGTAGTGTCTGTAGCGATGGAATTTTTTGGGGATATCGTTGAGCTCTGATTTAGTTAAGTGTGATTTTGTATATATTTAAGTTTCAAAATTATTTCTTGAAAATATTAATTTGGAGTTTTCCAAAATTTTATTTTATTCTAACTATTGGTCTATGCTTGTTATGTTCTGTTATGTTGTGTTATGTTATGTTGTTTAATGTAGTGTTATGTAATGTCATGATATGCAATGTTATGTTATGTTATGTTATGCTATGTGATGCTATGCTATGTTATGTCAGGCTTAGGTTTGAACATAGACCCCAAAGATCGTCGAACTCATTGGCATCCTAAATGAATCCTCCTGCAGTCTATTTAAAAATCAAACTATGATACTTAGAAACCTTAAAGTCTATGGGTGCCCCTCTTTATTTGCGAAGAACTCGGACAGCCACTTTTCACAAGCCTCTTTTGAGTTCAACTTTACACCTCCAAGGGCGTTCGCTATAGACAGGAACAGGTGATAATCACTTGGCGCTATGTCCGGTCTATATGGTGGATGCGATAAAACCTCCAATCCGAGCTCCCGTATCTTCTGACGAGTCATCAACGAAGTGTGTGGTCTGGCGTTCTCCTTGTGGAACACTACACCCTTCCTGTTGGCCAAATCTGGACGCTTCTGGTCGATCGCCTGCTTCAAGCGGTCCAGTTGTTCGCAGTAGATGGTAGAATTAAGCGTGTGGCCGTATGGGAGCGGCTCATTGTGGATGATTCCCTTCCAATCCCATCAAATATACAGAAAAACCTTCCTGGCCATCAATCCCGGCTTGGCCACTGTTTGGGAAGATTCACCGGCCTTCGACCACGACCGTTTTCACTTGATATTGCGGTATTTTATCCATTTTTCGTCGCCAGTCATCATCCGCCTCAAAATAGGTCGAGTTGGGTCCGTCGCCGGTCTAACTCGATGTTTTTTTGTTTTTTTTTTTTTTAATAGCCGCGAAATTCAAACGACAAAAAGTCGGAAGGGAGATATAATATATTCCGAATAGATTGTTAAAGAAAGATCCCTCCGTAGCGTTTAGTCTTAGTCCGAGTTCTACAGTTCCAAGGCAATTTTGAAATGCCATTTCGATATCTATTATTTTGAGATAGCTTGTCGAGTATATTGACTGTTATACAAGCCTCACAACTAAACTACTCATAATCAAAGATCCACCCAAGCAACATGGTAATACACCATAACGGTAATTAAAAATATTTACACACATAGTCAAGTGCTTAAAAGCTTTTTATTATTACATGGATAGCATTTAAAGTCTACGAACAGACACACACAAACACACATAAATATCGCTAAAACTCGTTAAAACGCTGATGTGATCTTCAAATTTGCACACCTCGATTATAGTTGTATACAAACATAGACACCCAGAGAGACACTACCATACGATTAACAGTCCAGACAATAATTTATGCCTTGTCATTGCCGCCCACAGCTGTAGACAGACGTGTTCAAGATCATTGGCGGCGCGGCAGGATGACGTTGAGCATTGACGCGGCGCGCAAATATGGCTGGTCAGCGCGCTGACTCATTAGCATACGCCACTCATAGACACAGCACAGACGATGCAACCGCGAACGAGTTGCGCTATAAAAAGCTAATCTTTGCTTAATTTAGCGTATAATAACTAACTGTTCTTCCATTACTATTTACATAAACATTTACGAGGAAATTAATGGTATTTATTAGCTTGATTTATGCACAAACTTATTTGAAGTGAACTCATTAGAGCCGGAGGCTATTTCGTATTATGAAACTGGTATTAGCAGTAATTAAAAGGTAATATTATATGGTCACATTTAAATATAGCTCTATGGTGGGGATAGACGTTTCAGTGAAAAAGGTTATCTTCGGGGACGAGTTTCTTGTTCGTATTTCCAGGTTTTGAAACCGAAGGGAGGTGTTTAAAGAGTGATCAATTTCGAGGTTCCCTACTTTTTTAAAGAAAAAATCAGAGAAAATTCAAATGTAATGGGGAATATTTATTATTATTTGAAAGAACGTTCTTTGGCATTTATTTTTTTAAGGATTATCTCTTTCAAATGTTGGCTGCGGCTACGTCTCAGATGGTCCATCCGCTGAGTTCGATTTTTGATGACTTGTTCGATCATTTCGACTGATGACTGGTGAATGACACGCGTTATGATTTGCTCCATAGCCTGAATTGAAGTGGTATTGTCCACATAGACCTTAGACTTTACCTATATTCCTGCAGGAAAAGTCTAATGGTATGATAACACACGATCTTGGTGGCCAATCGTCTGGCCCAAAACGTGAAATTATCTGCTCACCGAAGTGTTCTCTCAATAAATCTATTTATTGCTGCAATGTGTGGAAAGAGGCGCCGTTTTGTTGAAACCAAATTTCTATGAGATCACGAGTCGCAATTTCAGGCATCAAAGTATCGGTTATCATGACGCGATAACGGCCGCCATCGATGCTTACGTTCTCGCCTGCATCATTTTCTAAGAAATATGGATCGATGATTCCACCGTCCCACAAAGCATACCAACCCGTTGTTTTTTTCTTCTGACGTGGTCCATTCGGTCGAATATTATTATCCAATAATGAACCCTGGGTCTCAAGATGGGTGATAGTGTTGCGAATCGTACGCTCAGTATGTCGATTATATTGACTATAAGTTGAGCGAAGCGAACGAAACACATTTTTGGCAGACAGCTTGACACGACTTACGCGTGATCTGTCAAAAAAACGCTATTGAAAAAATTACCCCTACTTGGATCACTCGATACACCTCACTTGGTGACTTACCCACCTTCAAGTGCCTGTCACTAGCATTTCATACCACCTTTCTTTTGAATGAAGTCCTATTAGTCAAACCACCTTCCCAATGTTGAGCCCGTATTACCTATCAACTGGCATGAAGAAAGAGACAACAGCTTAAACAGCGAGCCAAGAAGTGACGAATCGAATGCAGTTAGATAACGATTTTGACTCGAAGATAAACTTTATGAGTTCTACAGTCTGAGGTGAACTAGATATACAACAGCTGTCTATGAAATTAGTATAGGGATCCAGAGGTGTATTTAATGAAGTGGTTAAATATTAAAAAAAAAATATTAAATTCCTTGGTGACAGTCTAAAAATATCATATTGCTGGAACATTCACCTGAATTTCCCATTTTTACAACGGAAACAACTCATTACAAACAATATTGCTTTCAGTCACCTTAAATCCTTTTAAAAGCGATCATAAACAAACAAGGATAAATATTTATGTTTAAATAAGTTCATAAAACCGAAATAATCAGCAGATAATTACGAAAATGCGTTAATCGAAAGGTGAACCGAGGCAAGGCAATTAGTAGTGAGAAAAAGGAAAACCAGGAAGCCGGCACACCTACAAGCACAACAATAATATGGAGAATTATGCGCGAACGAAGCGGCCGAGCGGGAGTTGGAGGAGGGTGCAGGAATGGGTAATTTAATTGTGTGCAGCGAAACGCATTAACAAATCGAAACACGTCATGGGACAACAATGCGGTTGGACTACACGAAAACAGCGCTCACACACACACATGAAGAAGAGGAAGACAGCGCACACAAAGAATGCAAGGCAAGAAGGTAAGGCGAAAAATCAATAAAACAAAAATTACTCACTTGACGGAATGAGAAACGTATGCTTGTCATGCAGTAAGAGGCCAGTAGATCCAAAGACGGTTGAATTCAACTGCTGAAGTCTCTACCTGCCGGACGGCACATGACGGCGGCGACGTTGCACAGATTACCGCGATCGGTGAGCATAGGTTGCGCACTTGTGTGCCGACGTTAAGCATATGAAAACATCAATCAACAACAACAACAACAATCAAACAGAAAATGAATAATAATAAAAAAATACAACAACAACAGCAAAGCAAAATCAAGCAAGAATTGAGCGCAGTGAAATGCCTTCAAATGAATAGAAATCCTGGTATTTCATTTACTAAATACCCACAGACAAAAAATAAGAACAACAAACGAAAAAAATCAAAGTGGCTGACGGATGGACAAACAAGTGATCGTGTGAACGTAGCGCGACGCAGATAAGCGATGGAAAAAGTGACCGAGCATTTAAAGCCGGTTGTGGCAAGAAGTTGAAGCAGCAAAGAAAGAGGATCAGGTAGGTAAGCCGGTCGGCTGGCGAGTTGCGATGACTCAACCGAAAGCGATGGTTAAGCCTGCTGACGAACGCACTGAGATCCGCACAGCTGAGACGCTTTTACAAATCAGAAACCAGTAATGCAGGTGTCAATTGAGCCCCACACACACACACAGACCCACACAAATCTCGAAGAAACAACGCTGGCAAGGACTATTAAATAAATCGTCTGGCAGTCCAACTATGCGGAGGCGCGATCACAAACGATCGTCCGTTAAAATATGTATGTGACAACAACAATAATTCCACTGAAACGCAGCACCACTGAAAGGGGTCTCAATTCAATCAACGGCCAAGAATCTGTGGAAAAATTCACACCAAATGAAGAACACTTTAGCTCCGTGGCTCCGTGCGTTGATCGAGCGCGGGATGTCTATCAAATCGCCGACAAAATGTTAATCAGGTCTTAAATAAATCCCAAGGCAGACAGACGCAATGCGCATAACTGCCTTATAAAAGCGTTAAGATCACAAAACACTGATCAAACTGCAGTGAAGATCGCCAACAACAATAACAATAAAGCGACAAATGAATGTATTTCTTTTGGTGTCTTTTTGTTGCAATGACGCTAGCGGCTGTCCATCGAAGCGATGCAACAAATTGCTTTCGTATGAGCTGAGGCATCAAAGTAATGTGTGTTAGTTGTGTGAACTGCACCAGCCTGGCTAGCTGGGACGCAGGTTCGTCACACTATTCGTCTTATTGGACTGATCATGACACTCAGCTGAAGCGATTGTGCCCACTTGCTGTGGTAGTAAATATCGAAAGCTGGCTAGAATGTGTGGCAGCCAACCCATCCGCATAGCCATTTACCACATCATTTGCGGGCGTATCTAAGTATGTTTATGCTCGTATCCCGGTCTCGTGCACTGCCAGCCGTGCAACGTGGGCAGAAGAATGACCGTGGCGAATGCGTGTTGGTTGGATAAGTGAACGACGGTTGGCCGACGATTAAGCAGGTCGTTTGATCAATAACTTACGGCGAGCTGTGGCGCATACAAAAGATTTCCTGTTCTACCCATATGAGTGCGGAGGCAAGACACGGCTACGTT
Organism: Zeugodacus cucurbitae; assembly: GCF_028554725.1. Classification (NCBI taxonomy): domain Eukaryota; kingdom Metazoa; phylum Arthropoda; class Insecta; order Diptera; family Tephritidae; genus Zeugodacus; species Zeugodacus cucurbitae. Next base: position 61,973,202 of record NC_071669.1, on the reverse strand, counting down.
CGACATTCAGCGCGTCAAATTCGTGGAATCGCATCAATTGATTTACTCAGGTGCGTTCTAAATAGCGCTTCAAGTGATTGAATGCTTACAAATAAATATGGAAATGTTTGTGAAGATACCCTTACATGCATAAGTAAGTGCATTAAAGGCATGCCAGTACTTTACTGAAATGCTTGCTCCAATGAAACTAACTGACAAAATAGTCGGTATTTTGAGAGTAATCTACTTTGAGACAAGTTGGTTACCCGATTGGATTTAAGAAATCTCCCCGTCTGCCAAAATTGGTGGCTTTGAAAATCATTCCTAAGCTAATCGAGATGATGTCTGCTATGTTGTCTAAAATGCTGGGATTTCTATGATAGAAGTTATCTCGTGTCTTACGACACCAAAATAAATTGAACCTAGAGGTAATTCGAAACCAAACATTTTTGTTTCTCTCCCACTCTCTATCTGATCTATTCGATTCAAAACTCACTCGAATCTGTCTATATATATTATGATAGGTTTGCCTGGTGGGCCAGCATGACCTCATCGGTTAGGATACTAGCGCTTGACGCGAATTTTAAAAGATTATATGGCCTCACTAACTATATCTCTTCTAACTTATCGCACTGTGGGACCCCTATATACCTGAAGCGTTGTCTTACTAACACAGAAAAAACGCATAAGAGCTCCAGTGTTTCCTTCGTGCCCTACTCTTGACACTTCCTGCATTCCTACCGACCTGACAGCCCCATCTTATTGGCGTATGTCGCTACTAGGCTGTGACCGGTAATTATGCTAACTATGGTCTTACAGTCATTTTTATCGTGTGCTGGTAAGAAACATGTGTATTTATGATCTACCGCTTTTCATACGACCTTTACGGTTTTGCAATCCGGTAGATTCTTACATCGCGCTTTGATTCCCTTCGTCATTCACCTGGCTATGACGTCATACAGACAATGCATGGGTTTTCCAATGTCGATCATGTTGGTGCATTAGAGGCTAGCTAGTTCGAAGATGGGCAAAATCGGACCACAAAATGGCGAAAACCGAAAACCTATAAAGCGTCATAATTAAGCCATAAATAAAGTTAAGATAGAAAACTTTGGTACAGACTTTGGTACTACTCGACCGATTTCAATGAAATTCGGTATATAATATTTTCTTGACGCCCTGATAACATGATGAAAAATGGGTGAAATCGGTTCACAAGCACGCCTACTTCTAATTTTTAGCGAAATAAAACTTTACACAAATAGTGCATATCATGTATGGCTTAACTTGTGGAAAAATTGTCGAAATCGGACTATAACTATTCAAGGCCTCTGATATCGAACATAAAGAACTCAGTGGATAAGGTTAAATTTTCACCGAAAATATGGGTAAATCTCTCAGATATTTTAATGTAATTCAGAGAGATTTTTTTTCTCCTAATAGTTTGTATCTGTACTAACTATGGTTAAAATCGGGTCATAACTTTTCCTAGATCCCATATTCCTATCATATCAAAAATACGATGGGATTTATAAATCGTTGAATATGCGATATATCTTGGCAAATTTAAGTCAGTGTATAGTCTTGTTGGTGAAAATGTGTAAAATCGGTTCAGGAATTACCTCAGCCCTCATATACTATATATGATGATTTTAGTTATTTTATTGGACTTTATGCCGAATATATGAGTCGAATTGTGTTATATTTATAAAATTACATCACTAAATGGCGAGAGTATAAAATGTTCGGTTGCACCCGAACTTAGCCTTTCCTTATTTGTTTTTAGTTAAGTTAAAGATAAATGCTAATTAAGTTAATATAACTCAGATTATGTTTTATATTATTCAACCTCAAACGAAACTAAATTAAGTCTTGTTATACTAATTTTAATATTAAGTCAAGCTAAGTGAGACTAAGTTACATTAAGTTCTGTTAAGTAATGTTAAATTAAGTTAAACTACATTAATTTTAATAAAAATGCTTGGCTAAGTTAAGTGGTATTAAGTTAAGTTAAGTTAAGTTCTTTTTTGAGTGTTAAGTTAAGTTAATATACTTGAAATCAAGTTAAACTTTAATAAAAAGTCTGGTTAAGTTAAGTGAGACCAAGATACGTGAGTCAAGTTAAGTTAAGTTAAGTTAAGCAACTTGAAAATGAGCTACATTTATAAAAAGTCTGGTTAAGTTAAATGAGACTATATTACGTAAAATCTAGTTAAGCCACATGCGGCTAAATTAAGTGGGACTAAGTTACGTTAAGTCAACTAAAGTATGTTTTTATCTCGAGAAAGTCTTTATATACATACATTGACATTTTCGAATAACTTATGCAGTTTCTTCAATAGCTAATCGGCATTTGACACCTTTGACATCAATAAACATTTTCACAGCTCCCGCCTCGACTTACATGTAATTGAAGAACAAAATAAATTTTTAATAACATTATTTTCACAGTAAATTTAGCAATGAGACGAATTTGAAACAGGTTTCAAACACATTTGCAGGAAATTCCAGCTGACTTCCAAGCAAAATGTGACTTAGTGAATGAGCAGAGGCAGTTAAAACATGCCAACAGATGTAACTACAAACGCATACAGCAGCCTATGAAAGCTGCAACGATCTGTAAGAATGTTGCACAAATATTCTAATGCTTTGGAAAATACGTGCACATGCAACACAGAAACATGTTGCACATTCCGGAAATTCCGCAAGACATGCCACGGCAAGCTGGTGAGCGCATCTAACAAGTGTTTTACAGATGCAAACAATTGGCTAACAGTATTGGTGTGTGTGTGGCGGCTGGCAAAGGTGTGGAAGCATGAATGTGTGCGACACCTTTTCTTTTGCTGTGCTAGCTGCCACGCTGATTTAACTCATACCGGCGACCATTAACGGCTGCTTGTGATTTTTAACACCTGAACGAATGGACAACAACAACAACAAACACACTGGCTATATGTGCCAGCAACAAAGCGTTTTAGTCAAAGCGGAACTAGGCGCGCCAATAAAATGCTCGTACGCCGTCATAGTCCGCGTTGCAGCATGAAAATGTTTGAAGATGCGGCGGCACAAATTTGCATTCGCCACAAACAAATGCTGCAACAGCCAGCACTGCTTTGGGTGCGCGTTGCAACAATGCCAGCGAAGAGACTTAACTGACGGTGGAGAATGCATAGCAAACAGTATTAACACTTTTATGGGCATTTGACGAGTGGCAAATAACGAGAAGAATGTAACAACAACAAAGGCAAAGTGTTGGTGTTGTTGCTGACATGGCTGTGGCACTTAGCCCACCCGATGATGCTACAAAGGTAGTGTGACTTTTTTGTAATTGCGCAGACAGTTGGCGGTTTTTTGGTGTTGTTGTTGTTGCAACGGCTGCTGAATTAGCATAAAAGTGCGAAAATTGCCAATTACTAGTGGCACAGCGACAACTTGTGGCAGCCAAAGCCAAGTTGAACGCAGTCAGTTTAAACCAAACTGTTGGCAACCGGATGCAATAAGCCAGCAACAACAACAACAACAATATATGGCAGTTACATACATGTGTTGCAATCGCAGAAGTGTGGCAAATCTGTTTGTTGCACACACACACAAATATAATATATTATATATATGTTGCACAGCATCACGGCACGATGCTTGTTGCAACATGCATGTGCGTAACACAAAATCAATTAAAAGGTTTTTGTTTTGCGTCTGCCGCAACGCTGCAATCGCCAAGAATGCGCACGCTTTGTTGAAAGGTGCAGGCGACGGGAAAAATCGGTGTAAAAAGGAAAAATATTCATTTTTATTTTTTCTCCACAAATCACATTTAAAAAGGCGCAAAAATGCCGCAAACTTGGACTTGGTCACGTTCTTCGTTGGTCCACACAGTGCGGTGAATGTGGCGCATATTTGTTGCAGGCCGGTCGTAGCAAATAAGCAAACAAATAAATAAACAAGCTAAGTTGGCAGTAATGTGGTGACCAATTCGAGCGCCCCCAGGTGTTGTCAGTCTGCGCACTTACTTTTGTACTTACACATGTGTGGGGGCATACCAGGTAGGGAAAAATTTCAATAGGATTAATACTAGATACTCAGGTGAGACAGATTGACATTTTAGAAATAATATGTCCGAGAAGCAATTTGAAGTTACAGTAAAATTAAGTTAAGTTAAGTTAAGTTAAGTTATGTTAAGTTAAGTTATATCATGTTAAGTTACGTTAAGTCATATTAAGTTGCGTTAAGTTGACTTAGCAATATTGCCTTACGTTAAATTATAGTTTAAGTTAAGGTGAATTAGATCAGATATTGTAAAATTTATTTAAGATAAGTTAAGTTATGTCAAGTTACAATAATATAAGTCGGCGCAGAAGTAGGGTGAAAAGATACTTTGTTCCTGTTTTTCCAAAATAGACAATTCCAAAAATATATTATCAATCAACTGTTGACTAACAATATCGGCCTACTAAGCGTACTATTCGCAACACCCTCTTGAGTCCCAGCATTCATTATTGGATGATATTTGACCGAATAGACCACGTCCAGCACGCAGTGAAGAAAATATAGCAGCCGTTGCTGAGAGTGTACACGAAGACCGTGAAGAGTCGATTCGGCGCCGTTCGCACCAATTCGGACTGTTATCGCGCCATGATAACCGACTATTTGGTGCCTGAAATTGAACCTCGTGAGCTCGGTGACATTTGGTTTCAAGAAGATGGGGACACTTCCAACACAACGCACCAATCAATGGATTTATTGAGAGAACACTTTGGTGAGCAGCAAATTTCTGGTTTTGGGCCGGTCGATTGGCCAACAAGATCGTGTGATATCACACCGTTAGACTATTTCCTGTGGGGATATGTAAATTCTAAAATTCTAAACTCGAACAAGTCATCGAAAATTGGACTCAACGGATGGACCACCTGAGACGTAGCAGCGGCCAACATTTCAAAGAGATAATCTTTAAAAAAATAAATGCCAAAGAATGTTCTTTCTAATGACAATAAACATTCCCCATTTAATTTGAATTTCTGTGTTTTTTTCTTTAAAAATGTAGAGAACTTTGAAATAGATCACCCTAAAGTTATAGACAAACTACAAACAGTTAAGGGAATATGTTTTCAGAGATATTTGGACTAATGAAATCCAAATATTACTGCATTGAAAACTAAAAAATGTCAAGACAAATCAGCTCCTAGGTTCTACGAAAGGCTCCGGACCGTGTTTGAGCTAAAATTTTGGAAAAAAGTCCTAAACCTATGATGAAGATCTATGTATATATGTTCAATGTTCCAAAAAGATATAAGAATCCAGTTCGTTTTTGTGCTCTGAAGATGAATAAGAAATATAAAAATCGGTCAATCTACATTTCATATATCTCAAGGCATTCCTTCGATCCATCCTATGAGTTCCACAATCAAATATCCCACCTTCGCTTTGAAAACCCCAATTCCTTGCAGGGTTCGCACTCTTGAACAAGCCTCAATTGCTCGCGCATAGTAACTGCTATAACTGACTTACCCCCGAACAGCAGGCGCAGCTGTTGCGATCGATCTTCAACTGCACCCCCACAATGCTGGCGATCAAACTCAATCAGCCACAGCGACATACAGCCAATCGACCGCTCGCCATGTGACATGCAATTGTTGTTACGATATTTACGCCAATGTCAGCAAGTAAACAACAACACGCAAGCACTCACAGCGATAAATGGTGACACCATCGGTGCTCCATGCTGGCTCCCTGGTAACCCAATACATATGTGTGGATGTGTGCCGATGCATGTGAGAGGTTTGAATAGTGCGCCGCAACGCCAGTGGGCAATGTCACCAACACAGCACTACACAACAACAACTGAAGTGAACGAGTCAGCAATGGCAACGAAGTCAGTGTCAACAAAAGCGACAACTAGCCGGCAACAAGCGTGGCATTTCTACATGTTGTTCATGTCAAGCGACTCGAAGTCATATAGGGGACATATTCGTACATGAGGTCTAATATTCGCTTGTGTTTTTGTTGTTGCATCGATAGGTTTCGATTTTGAAATCGTTTCCTTTTTTCCCAAGTTGTTTATTGTTTCTTTGTTCTTTTTGCTGGTGTCGCTGCGCCGAAGTACTCAGTCAAGCTCAAGAACACACCTTAAACTCCAAAGTTTTCACACTAAACATGTGTTGTTGTTGTTGTCACTGCGCATGTGTCTTTGTTACTGTGTCTCCAAAAGCCAACCTACAAGTTCAGGCATGTGTGCCCGTCTGTTTCTTGCACTCGTTTGTAGCGCTCGGTTCAATGTCAATTCCAATTCGTCATGCCACAGCTGAGGGACCCACTTGTGGTTTTTCTTGTTGTTGATTATTTTTTTACTTTATAGAGAATGTTTGCCTTTTTTGTGACTGCTCTGATTTTGTCTTTGTCATTGTTCAACAATAATTAACTGAAAGGGGAGACCACCTTTGCGTTGGACCGAGTGGTTTGTCCTTAAAAAGCATGACTTTTAGTTATTCAGTGAGAGAAGGTGAAACGGTGAGAATGGAAGTAAAATACTTGGAAGATGTTGTCTAGGAAGTTTATCAAAACTTAGACTAATTGTTTGTAGGTCCTTGATGTAACAGTAATATTTCAAAGACAGCAATTTTGAACTGATTTAGCATTTTCTTGAAATTCTTTAGAGGGTTTCGAATAAAATGATCTAAATACACGAACGAACCCATTATCGGCTAGCTCTACAAACATGAACTCATTCAAATGCTAATATTTAGAAGGAATCTTATCTTATCTACTACAGAAACAGATAACAGCACTATATTTATACATAATTATACTATAGCCGCAAAATATTTCGTTTATGAGGGCTCTTTTATGGTTCAGAGTGATACTACATACTAAACTTTTCAAGGACTTCCACATTTAGAGCTTAATTAGTTTACTCCTTCACTCATACATTCACTCTCCTAAACTATAAGGCCAGAAAAGCGTCGTTTAGATATCGAGCCTGATTGATAATTGGCTCTTTCTTTATTGTAAGCAGCCTTTGGAGAGTAAAATTTAGAGTCATTATAGTATTTATACTCTCACAACAAAGTTGCTAAAGCGAGTATTATAGTTTTGTTCACATAACGGTTGTATGACCCACTTCGTTAACTTCATAATATATACATTAGGAACCAATGAAGATAGGGGAATACAACTTTACACAAATACTGTGTATCATCTGTGGCTTAACTTGTGGGAAAATTGTCGAAATCGGACTATAACTTTTCGAGGCCCCGGATATCGAACATGAAGAACTCAGTGAATAATAATTTTTCACCGAAAATATAGATAAATCTCTCAGATATTTTAATATAATTCAGAGATAATCTTTTTCTTATAGTAGTTTGTTTTCTCGGCTATAACCGCGTAAGCGGTTTCTACGCCAGTTAAGAAGAAGAAGTTTGTTTTCTGTACAAAAAATGGTTAAAATCAGGTCAAAATACCGGTGACACAGAATTTAGCTAAACGAAGGACAAAATTCAGAGTTTTAAGTCTCATTAAGAGAAAATTGAAACCTCAAAAGCGCTAAAACTTTATAAAAAGCTCAACCGGTGAAACTTTTTTGGTTCAAGAAGAATTTATTGAGCTTTTATAAAATAAAAAAAGTATTTTCCAGATATATTATTGAATATTTATTAAAGTTTGCCACATAAAAGAATAGATATACTCCATACAAAAATAATCTTAAATCAAAAATTAAATTTTTACATTTTACGGCATTTTTAAGTAAATTGAAAGTAGAAATTGACTTCGCGATAAAAATTTCACATTAAAAATTTCAAATATGTATTTTAATCAAAGAGAGTGCGCACAGTTTGGAAAGCACTATATTAATCAGATATGTGTCTGTGTGAGAGCGGTTCATGGCCAATTATTTGAGTTATCCCCTACCATTTCACTGGCGACGCTCAAATTACTATTCTCCAGCTGATCGGCATCCATTAAATCAGATGTTGTGAATTGTTGGCGCTGTTGTTGCATTTGTTGGTCGTTCTCTTGTTGTAATTGCAACTGTTCATTTTGTAGTTGCAACAAATCTTGTGCAGGCGTTGAAGGCATGCACTGAATGACACCACGTTGCACTTGTTGTTGCTGCAGTAGAGCTAGTGGTGATGGCTGCTGTTGGTACAGTAATTGTTGCTGCGGTTGTTGTTGTTGTTGTGGAAATATTTGCGAGCTCTGTGCATTGGTCGTCATTAATTGCCCCGATGATGACGATTGCGGCGTCATTATATTCAACAACAACTCGCTCATCTTCGCGCGAAATTGCAAGTTTTGCAGCTCGCTCATACGCTTCATTTGCGGCAAGAAGCTAACTAGAAAATTATAATCCGAATCACCCACGTGATTGGAGCTATTGTCGCGCGTCATATCCATGCGCGTCGACTGCATCAGACTCTGCTCCTCGCGCTCTAAATTCTCCAGAAAATGCACTTGATCGTCGGCACGATTCGAACACTTGCAATTCGGCGATCTGCTGCTGCTCGCGCCGGTTATGGCCGCATCTTCGGCGGCGTTCGCGACGGAAATGGAATTGGAGAGCCGCCGTACCGCTTGTGGCGTGGCGGCGTGTTCGAATTGTTCGAGCAACTGATCGTCGTCCTCGTAGTCATCCTCATCGGTGGTGTGGTGTGGCTCCATTTTAATGTCGCAAAAGCTATGGAAGCCGGGCGCGTCATCGTGTGAGCCATTCGAACCTTCGCCTTCGCTCTTGTGCGTCAACGATTGGTAACGCGGTCGGCGGCTGTCGTTTATGAAGCTCATCTGATCGAAATAGGCCCACTTACTGCGCACATCCATGGAACTATCGTAGTTGCCGCTCGCTTTTAGACGCTCGACACGGCGTTCGGAACGGCGCACTTCGGCGCGATAGGCATCGCGTAGATTCTTCCATTTTCGTTTGCAGTGCTCGACTTTTATTTTCACAGGGAGGGTAGAGATGATAAATTAATGATGGAATTTATTTATATTATATTTTTATTATTTAACAGAAAATAAAGTAAAATAGGCAGTACAATAATTTCCTCTCAATTTAATTAATTGATAACTACTTAATTAATTGCAGCAATCAACTTAAATTGTTTAAAATTAGTTTTATTTAATAAAATATAATATTTTTAGAAATAATTGTAAAATACTTATGTTAGGAGCATATTTGAAAGCAACTTAATTTACTCACTCTGCAATTATTCATAAAATGTTCCTACAATTAGCTAATTGACTAAATTAAAGAGCCATCTGAAAGTTTGATTATATTGAAAATATTTTAATATTATTATTTAGTGTATTTTAAATTATCTCAATTAAAAATTTCACAGAATATTTAAAGAATTAGCTAATTGACTAAATTAACGAGCTGTCTAAAACGTAAGTTATATTGAATTTATTTTATTTTTGATATATTCTGAATTTTTTAAATTAGCACTTTTCCCAAAGTGAGCACACAATTAACAAACTGACTAAATTAAATATCTGTCAATTATGTACATATATTGAATTTATAATAATTTTAAATTTTGTGCATTTTAGGTTTTTTTTTTCAATTATAAATTTTTCATAGAATGTAAATTGACTAAATTAACCGGCTATCTTCAACTTCAATTATATTGAAATTATTTAATTTAATTTTATTCAATTAGTAATTTTTGCAAAATATTGAGACAAAGTGCTAATTGACTACATTAACGAACTGTCTAAAATGCAAATTTAATAGAAATTATTTAAATTTTATTGTTTTTCATATTCTTATAACTTTTTTAGTATTTTTTTTTCATTTCTTCACAATTAATTAACTAAATTAAGGAGCTGTCACTCAATCATATTAAAACGAGTTTTATGGTATATTTTGATTTTACACGTACGGAACACACACGTTTTCACATAATATGGAGACTAATTAAACGATAGCTAATTGACTAAATTAACGAGTCTGAAAAGTCGATTTTTTCATTTTATTATTAAATATATTCACAATTTATTCAATCAGCAACATTTTCAGAGTTTAGTAGAAAACTATCTAATTGACTAAATTAATGATTTTATTTTTTTTTTTATTAAATTTTGAATATGCTCAATTAGCAGTTTTTCATATTATAATCGATTTTTTCATTTTTTTATGAAAAATATTTTCAATTTATTCAATTAGCAACATTTCAGAGTTTAGCAGAAAACTATCTAATTGACTAAATTAATGATTTTATTTTTTTTTTATTAAATTTTGAATATGCTCAATTAGCAGTTTTTCATATTATATGCCGATGTTTTCATTTTTTTATGAAGAATATTTTCAATTTATTCAATTAGCAACATTTCAGAGTTTAGCAGAAAACTATCTAATTGACTAAATTAATGATTTTATTTTTTTTTTTATTAAATTTTGAATATGCTCAATTAGCAGTTTTTCATATTATAATCGATTTTTTCATTTTATTGTTAAATATATTCACAATTTATTCAATTAGCAACAGAGTCAGAGTTCAGTAGAAAACTATCTAATTGACTAAATTAATAATTTTATTTTTTTATTAAATTTTGAATATGCTCAATTAGCAGTTTTTCATATTATATGTCGATTTTCTCATTTTATTATTAAATATATTCACAATTTATTCAATCAGCAACATTTTCAGAGTTTAGTAGAAAACTATCTAATTGACTAAATTAATGATTTTATTTTTTTTTTATTAAATTTTGAATATGCTCAATTAGCAGTTTTTCATATTATATGCCGATTTTTTCATTTTTTTATGAAAAATATTTTCAATTTATTCAATTAGCAACATTTCAGAGTTTAGCAGAAAACTATCTAATTGACTAAATTAATGATTTTATTTTTTTTTTATTAAATTTTGAATATGCTCAATTAGCAGTTTTTCATATTATAATCGATTTTTTCATTTTATTATTAAATATATTCACAATTTATTCAATTAGCAACAGAGTCAGAGTTCAGTAGAAAACTATCTAATTGACTAAATTAATGATTTTATTTTTTTATTAAATTTTGAATATGCTCAATTAGCAGTTTTTCATATTATATGTCGATTTTCTCATTTTTTTATGAAATATATTTTCAATTTATTCAATTAGCAACATTTTCAGAGTTTAGCAGAAAACTATCTAATTGACTAAATTAATGATTTTATTTTTTTATTAAATTTTGAATATGCTCAATTAGCAGTTTTTCATATTATAGGCATACAATTAGCTAATTGACTAAATTTTGGACTTTTTGATGATTAAAAAGGTGTTGCTCTTATATTATTGAATAAATTTCACAGGGTTAAACGAACATTTGTACATAATTTTATTGTTAATTAAGTACTAATTACTGCATTTTATGCCTTTAATTGCTGAAATCATCTTAATTGTTCAATTATTATTATTTTTATATTGATTAATTTTTTAAAATAGATTTTAATCAATATTTTTTCAAACAATTTAATAATACTTATATAATATTTAATCTATACCTTAAAAGAAAATAATAAGAATAACATAAGTACCACCCTAATGTCAGAGCACTCGTTAATTGCCAAAATATTATCATAATTAGAAAGTAACGCGTTGATAATGCTGCCATTGAAATACCTATGACTTAGTAATAACACTTACAAAATAAACAAGTGTACTATAAATACAAAAATACATACATACTATACACTCAACATGCGTGCATACATATTTACATATTTGGACGTTAAAAACATGAATTGCCCAAACGAAACAAAAAGCCATAAACTTTAGACAGAAAAGCCAAATAAATTGAATTAATTTTATTTTTGCATAACAAAATGAATATTGGCGCTTTTTTAGCATTTACGCATTAACTTCTTTCGCTCATTTTCATAAGCGAGTATATGTGTATACGTATGTAGTATGTGTTGTTGTGTGTGAATGAACTCTCGCTCGTACTTTCGTCTTCAAGCACGCACAACTGCACTTGCTTACGACGAAATATATATGTAGGTATGTATGTATTTATATCGGCACGTGATTAGTAAAAAATAAATGTATATTTAAGGAAACTCACCATCCACACCCAAACTCCCAGCGATTTCGGTCCATTTTTGCGGTGTATTCGTTCTATCCTTATACTCCCCGTACCGCACATCCCATATAATGGGGCGTGCCTTCACTTCTTCAATCAAGCGACGTACATCCAAATCGTTTGGCATTTTTCGCGTTACTAAAAAACTTGTCGTAATGTGATGTCACCGACACCGGCGCGCGATTTCGTATCGTTAAAACGAAAAATACGAAGAGCGCACGATAATACCAACAAAAGTCGAACGTAACAAGTGAAATTTCGTGCGCTCACAGGAGAGCTTCAGAGAGCAAACAACAAGTAATAATAACAAAAACAATGGAGTAAAGAAATTTCAATACGCGTGCAGACAGACAGACAGACAGGCAGGAAGGCAGGCAGGTCGGGATGCAAGCGCGGTGGCAGGAAGGTAGGTCGGGAAGGCAAAGTCCGCCGTTAATAAAAAAGTAAAAAAGAGCCAAAATTGAGAACAATTGAGTAAACAGAACGTTGGCATTAACAGCGAGAGACAGATATCCAGGGAAATGGCAGAGAGATTCTTTTACTTATATAAATATGTATGAGTGGCTGAAAAGGCGATGCGAATTTAGCATGGGAAATATTTCCACGTACACACATATGTACCTACATGTATAACATTTACTCACTCTATATACATACATATATACTTAGAAGTGTATCATCTCCACTGGCTGTCAAATATTGCGCACAGCTGTCGCTTTAAATTGTTTCTGTATTCACTGTTGTTTGTTGTTGTTAGTAGCAATTTTATTGTTGATTAGTTTGTGTATATGTATATATGTACATAATATTTACTTATAAGCTGACGGTAAATCTTAATCAAAAGAAGAGAACTTTTTATTATGAACGAGTGTATTAACAGATTTACAAATCAAAGATCGTGATAACTTTAAATATTTAAATCAATTAATTATTTAATTTAAAGAGCAAAATTTGGGTGTGTGCATATAGGGACATATGTACATAGTTATAAATGAGTATTAGGTTGGGTCGATTGAGTATGGAAATGTAGAAGTACATATGTAGTATATGAATAATGATACACAGCGAACACAAAACTTACTCTACTACTGACAATAATTGCAGCAGCTGTCTTTATAAAGCCCTCTAACCTAACCTAATACATGTTCAATGATACTCCGTTGACTCAAGTAGACCCCTCAAAAAGCTAGAGAGAAGGAAGAGCTTTTCTCTCAATTGCTAAACATACAATATAAAGCTATTGAAGTATTTACAGGATCTAGTCAGCTATATTCGAATTGTTCAATCTTATATTATATATGTATAATATATAGAAGTCAAATTTCATACAAATTTCCATCCATAAATCGTACTTTTTGATCAGGATATAATACAAAATTTTAAATTTTACTATCGAGGTAGAATTTGAAATAAGTCCCTCTATATCGTGTGTGGAGGCGAACAAACAATATGATATTACTCTTATGGATTGCTTTTGAAAAATTGTAAATTTTGACGAAAATTCTATAACTTCAAGTCTCTCTAACTCGAAGTTTTTTTTGTGGATGATAGTGATTCTATTCAACTGTATTTAATTTATAATATTTTTTTGGTACTTTTCACATAATCCATAATTATAATACCCTTCTAACATACCCACCCTAATATTCCTTCATTTAATGTGAAATTAAGTAACTTTTTTGTAATAATACTGCCAGTCGTTGAACTTTAAATGTGTAAAATATTTACAAATATAGAACATTAACACTCACACACATACTGTTATTGACATTGTCGTCATTCTCACGATAAAAATGTAAAAATATCTGGCGCGAAACGAATGCGTGATACCATCAGATAAAAGCATGCACGTAAATATGTACGCTCACAAGTGATATACATATTTACATTGGACTGGGGAGATGGAATAAAATTGTTAATACAAAAAAATAAAATTTTATTTTTTTATTTAAAATTTTTTTTACTTAAAGATCACTCTTTGAAATAAATTTCAAGGGAATATAAAATATCAAATATATTTATTTTTAATATAAAAAATAAAATATAAGAAAATAAAACAAATAAAATTATAATAATTGAATAACCAATAATTGTAATATATAGAAATTTATAGCGTGTTACGATCTTTATCAATCAAAAATTATTTTTCGAAAAAAGAAATAATTAAAAATTTCGATTAATTCATACAAAAGTTCAACCCTTTTATAATTTTATTTATCAAATTTTCTTCAAACTTAAATTTTCATATCTTCGCTTCACATTTTTCAGACAACCCTAACAACACTTACAAACTAACATACGAGCGAAGATAGTTACTCATCTCACCGGAAAGCCCACAAGGTTGGCTGAGAGTAAGAGCGTAACTACAACAAAAACATACACGAATATATAAAAGTGGGCAAAAATGTGAAAGCGATAGTGATTACCATTTGGCAAATTTATATACGAGCAGAACAAATCATTTTATTAATTGCTTCAACATTATGTAGAGAGAGAGCGAATATTTAAGTTTCATCGGAATGTAGAAGGCTCGGCAGTCAGACGAACAAATAATATATAAATATTTGTTAATATGTACATACATATGTATTATGGCTCTACTAATATGTGAGAGCTTGAAAGTTTTGGGGGCACTGTAGTAGGTATGCTTTTACTATCAGTATACAGAAGCTGTGGTGGAGCATGCTTGTCTGAAAACGAAATTTATTGTTTATTAATAAATATTAGTTAATAATTAATGTAGTATTTATAAAAGGTATGAAGGACTTCATCGCTGGAAACTGCAAAGCGGATCAGCTTTTAGGGCATGGTACCCTGGCAACACTGGCGCAGGAGTGGAGGCGTGGGGGTAGTCCTTGAGCTCGCCAAACGCTGGAGAACACCCAGCACCTGTGCAGTAGCGAGGTCTTTCTGGCCTGTAGTGAATCGAAAACGGCCCTTCCAGCTGCAGTTGCTCAGTAAGGCTAATCTCTTAGCAATCATTGCTGTACTTACTGGTCATTGTCCATTAGACACGCAGTGAGACTTGGAATCAAGTCAGACGCTAGTTGTCAAAGCTGTTTGGAGGAAGGCGAAGAGGAAGCATCCAAGCACTTCCTGCTTCAATGTCCAGCATTCGCCCGACTTAGGTTAAAGCACCTCGGAAGGCACTTTTTCGGCGAACCCAGTGAAGTGACTGGAATCGACATTAGCTGAGATCTTAGAGATCAGTCAGGAGTATCTGGGTATCGCGAAGGACAGCCGAATATGTCTAAGTGAGATTCTCTGCAGTTGCGGAGATCTACCCTTAAACCTAACCTAACATAATGATTTGTTCCTTTTGGTAATCTTAAACTTAGACAATCGAAATTTCCTACATATTAAACCAAAAATTCGAATTCCTCAAATCAAGATCAATAATCCTTAACCCCATATAATCGCTCTTGAACTATGCTTATGCGGTAGTCTTTAAATTTAATTTCTCTGAGAATATTTTCCACATAAGCATTAACAATAAGATCAATATTATGAAGATAAACTAAATAGACGTCGGATATAAAGCAACACCGTCTAATGAATACCTTAATTATTAGCGATACATAAATTAGCCACAATTGATGATCGATTCAATTGAAAATGAAAAGTCCAATCTGCAAGCATCACCTGTGGAAATATGGTAATAATACAGCATTTATTATTGCTGAAGCTGTCAATAGCTGCGCTGCCACTGTCAATATATACAGTTATACGAATCGAACTACAACTGTCATGTCATGGCAATTAATGAAGTTGACGGCTGTTCGACAATTACAATATGACAATTACGATTTGCAATATTTACTACTGAACATTACATTGCCGGACGGACACATGCATATTTTTCATCCAGCAAATGAAGTAATTACAATAATATTGGCAACACAGCAAGTTGTTATGTAAAATAAGGTACACATAAGTAAAAATAAATAAATAAATAAGCGAAACTTTCTATGTTTCCGTACATCATAAGCTCATTACTCAACGTTCACGAACCGATCATGTCATAGTAGCAACCACAAATCAATTATTGTCTACCTTGCTGAGGCAGACACTTCATATTTGACATATTCATGCATATTTACATACCTATATACATAAGTATGTACATAATAGTTGTTGAAAAATTCAGACATCAACAAGCTGGGATTGTCATGTTGACATGACAAAGATTTTCATATCATCAAAACAGCTGGGCTGCACTAACATGAGCACGATCAAATTTATATGTAAATAAATTTATATGTGTGTATTTCTGTATGTCTCAAAGCCTTGTAAGATCAGCAACAGGTCGACAGCGCGCCGCTGACATGGATGACGTGATATTTGCATTTCTTCGGTCAGCAAGACATAAGCAAATATGACATGACAAGGGGTTGTGATTGACAATGGTGAGACAAGCAACAGCAACAACAGCAGCCACATTAGCAAAATAACAACAAGCAAACATGCTACACATAAATTAAATTGACTTTTTTATGCTAATCATCGATCATGAAATGATGAGTGTGCGGGAGAAATGAGACAAGCTGTGATGGATTGCTGTTGTTATTGTATTTTTAATAAATTTGATTTTTATTTTTATTAAAACTGGTAGGTGTATGCATTTAACATAAAATTAACGTAAATATATTATTTTTAACTAAAACCCTCATAAATATAAGTTATTTTAGAGTTTAATGGCATAAACATGCTAAGTCGAGATAAGTTGTTTTATTGAAAACGTAGATTTCACTGCCCAAAACGCTAATTATTGAAGATCCCCAAATAAGGTGTGATTATATTTTTCGACCCATAAAGCTAGAAATATGTTTTAAAGGGTTAGAAGGATTTCAAAATTTTAAAAATTTCAAAATTTGTTAAACATTTTTTTTGGCTTAGTAAGTGGTCACAAGGGTTTTGTCGCGTAAAATGCCTATTTTCAATATTTTTTTCCATTTATTTAATTCAAACTTTTTTGTGTCTTATAGATACATACTATTTAAAGAATAATTTCTGAAATTTCAAAACAAAAATTAAAAAACTCTACGTCATTTCCGGTGACCCCTCGAAAAAAAGGTGCGTCCGCGATGTCAGCTTAACTCTTGACAGGATCATCCAAATCGAAAAAATAAAAATAAATATTTTAGGTATGACCATAAACTCGTGCTTGAACGAAGGAAAGGCAAACAAGTAAACATATTCATTTTGGCAGACATTTTTCCAAAAGAAAATAAAAATTTCGGTAAAATTTGTTTGACATTTTGTTTTTTTTTTTAAATAGTTGTAATTGAAAAAAAAAAAAATAAAATCCTTCGTTCAAGCACGAGTAAATTGTATCTCGAATACCTGTGCAAAATTTCAACAAAATCGGTTGAGTAGTTTTCGAGATTATTTGACAATTGACTTTGAAAACACGGTTCCCAGAAAACGCGTTTTTTGCGTTTTGAGTGACAATAATACCTGACTTGGAGCGTACACCTTCCCAAGGCTGTATCTCTGAAACTATTATTTATCGACTTGAAAATTTAGGACAATATTCTCGAGATGTTGTAGAAATTAATAGGCCGATAATAATTCGGCTGTACCGAAGCTAATATACCCTTCACAGGTGCATTTCTTTTAGTAACTATGTGTTTAAGCAAATCTAAAGACGTAAAAAAAGTGAGTAAAAAAAAGAAAACATTTTACTAGAAACATTAAGGTTATATAGTTAACCGATCTGAACAATTTCTTCGGAGATTATATTATTACCTTAAGCAGTAATCCATGTCAAATTTCGTGAAGATACCACGTCAAATGCGAAAATTTTCCATACAAGCCATTGATTCCGATCGTTCAGTTTGTATGGAAGCTATATGTTATAGTGGTCCGATATCGGCAATTCCGACAAATGAGCAGCTTCTTGAAGAGAAAATAATATCTACAAAATTTCAAAACGATATCTTAACAAGTAAGGAAGGGCTAAGTTCGGGTGTAACCGAACATTTTATACTCTGGCAATTTATTTATTTAACTTAATTAATATTATATAATACACAATTTGACCCACATATTCGTCATATATATTATATAAAGTCCATTGAAAGTTGGAAACCCTAATATTAGGTTAGAAGCACCGAGGTCCTCATGTTCGATATATGGGGCCTTGAAAACATATGGTCCGATTTTGGCGATTTTTAGAATGGGGCTGTCACACTATAAACGTAGTATTTGTGCAAAGTTCTGCACCGATATCTTCACTAGTGCTTACTTTATATATTGTAAAGTAAACGATTCAGATCGTCTTCGAAGTTCTGGTATATAGGAAGTAGGCGTGGCTGTGAAGCGATTTGGCCAATTTTCACAACATATTATTGGGAGGTAAGGAAACTATTACAAACCGAGTTTCATTAAAATCGGTCGAGTAGTTCCTGAGATATGTTTTTTGACCCACAAGTGGGCGACGCCACGCCCATTTTCCATTTTGTAAAAAAATCTGAGTGCAGCTTTTATCTGCCATTTCTTAAGTGAAATTTAGTGTTTCTGACGTTTTTCGTTAGTGAGTTAACCCACTTTTAGTATTTTTCAACCTAACATTTGTATGGGAGGTGGACATGGTTATTATCCGATGTCAACTATTTTCATTGTGTGTGGTGGGGTACGTAAAAGAATCGACTGCAAAAAGTTTGGTTTATATATAACTTCATTGGTTTGCGAGATATATACATATAACCTATTTGGGGGCGGGGCCACGCCCACTTCCCCAAAAAACTTACATCCATATATGCCCCTACCTAGTGGGATCCTTTATTCCAAATTTTACTGTTATAACTTGATTTATGGCTTAGTTATGACACTTTATTTGTTTTTGGTTTTCGCCATTTTGTGGGCGTGGCAGTGGATCGATTTTGCTCATTTTCGAAAGCAACCCTCTCATGGTTCCAAAGAACATGTGTTCCAAGTTTCATTAAGATATCTCAATTTTTACTCAAGTTATCGCTTGCACGGACGGACGGACAGACTTCCGGATTTCAACTCCACTCGTCATCCTGATCATTTATATATATACATATAACCCAATAGCTAACTGTTTTATTTCTTGGTGACACAAACAACCGTTATGTGAACAAAACTATAATACTCTGTGCAACAAGTTGCGAGAGTATAAAAACTGAAAGACTAGTTCGTATATATACGGACAGACAGACAGACGGACATGGCTAAATCGACTCAGTTCAACATACTGATCATTTATATATATACTTTATAGGGCCTCCGACGCTTCCTTCTGGGTGTTACAAACTTCGTGACAAACTTAATATACCTTGTTCAGGGTATAAATATTAAGTCAATACCAGTAGTGAACCTGACGTTTCAGAAGCTTCGTAAGTTTCAGCTCGCCATATCTGGGACATTGCTGTTTTTAATTCCACATTTTTTTAGCTCATAACCTATGTAATACTGCTTTCTTCTCATCATTCAATCTTAATCTTCTGCTGATTATGCCAACATATAATCTCTATAAAATCTATAACTACTCCTTTCCCATCCATAGAGTTAGACCTCATTCTTAGGGTACAGTTTTCATATGTATCTTCACTAAACTGTCTTAAATCGAATACGAGTTTAATTAGTTACGAAAATGTACTCATACTTCACTGCAAATCTAATTTAACTTCCAACTCTGAGATCTTTCCTCTAATACTCAAATTACTGTCCGATCTTCATTTTTACGTCACGAATTGTTCGTGAACAGGAGAAGAAATTGACTTAAAACAAGTATGAAATTGCTGTCTGCCATTTGTAGCAACCAATTAGGTTGATTGTGTACGAAAATTATTTCCTTAACTACAAGAGGCTCTGCTAACAAAAATACTACGCTTAAAAGTTTCCCACAAGCGATGAGAGCTAGTCGGCGCGCTCTTAGTTTTTCTGTGAAGACAGCGACTTGATGAAGAGCTTGTTGCTGCACCACCCACAAATCACAGTAGGGAAGACATGTTGTTGCTAATTGCAACAAGAGCAATGGTAGGTACGCGCTACAATATAACAGCTGCAGAGATGCTGCTGGACTAAAGAAGATTTAACGAGAAGATGAGCTTAAGTGCGCATAAAATGAAGCAGATTATGCTTCTCTAAGCGTCTCGCTGACTTTTGGCGCCGTGCTCATGCTTCACCTAATAAATATGTTATGTTGCAGGTTTATTGATGCACGATGTTTGCAAACAAAAGCACAAGGCGATTAATATTGATTTTTGGCAGCAACATTTTTACTGGCATTTCATTTATTTACTCATATAATTTTATGATTTTTCAATAAATTTGCTGGGAAATTTGTTTATTTTGCCATCGAAATTATTTGCGTCCCACAATATGTTATTACAATGCCGCGTCGCAGCGTCGCCTAGTGTATTTTCAGCGGCGTTGAAATGAGCAAATTAGCACACATGTTGACCGGATTGCAGTCAAAATAAAATTGCCACAACATCTGCAACATTACTCTGCGCAATATGGCAAGGAAGTAATCAATACACAAACACACACATCTAATTACATACATACATACATCCATATCTATGTGCAGATGTTTGTCGAGCGGAACGTGCAAATGATTGCATATTTTGGCATTTATTTAATTTTCCATAAATTCCATTTAATTTCCACATTTTCACATGGCTCAGTGAATGAACAATTGTACGTGTTCAAATGTTCGAATGCTGACAAATGAATGGGTATTGAGTATGGTTGTAGTGAATATCGTTAAGTAATTGGCAAACACCTGCGGAAAGCTCCCCGAAATATGTATATGCTATTTATATAAATTTTCTGTAATGTTATATCAAAATAGTTAGAAAAGGTACTTGTTTGCAACTGGTACTTTTGGACTGAATATATGAACTAGTCCGAAAAGGAATAAATTTAAACTAGTTATATACCGAGTTATATATAAAATTAAGTACACAAGCACCAATATTTCAAAAGATAAGGAATTTGTTTTGTAAAATAATTCAACTTTTTTTGCCTTTGAACTACATAGTCCTTAATTGGTATATTTCTGAACGACATCTGTCTGATTTGAGATTGCGGTTCATAAAGGGAATGTAATTTATCACATTACTAATTCATTCACTGGCTTTCTTATACATTCATCTCCTGTGGTTAATCGGTTTTATGTGAGATCTGTCTATATTAGGAGCGGGTATCTAGATATGCTTTAAGAACCACAAGTACTTCCTGAATCATATCGTGCTATGCTCCCGATGTATTGGCCATTATGTGACCGATTGATAACAACTTGTACGATTATATCGGCTTTCAGCGCCCCTATAGTAGCCAATAAGATCGAAGAGAACAATGCCAGAAGGGAGACTATATAAATAGACTGTCCTCATGGGGACCTGGGTTCTAAAACCTCTATGGATGCTATAGAGGGTTTTCGAGGGTTCAAAAAATTGATTTTGGCTTATTAATTTCTAGAATATCTCAAGAATATTATCCTAAATTTTCAAGTCGATACGAATAACAGTTTCAGAGATACAGCCTGTGGAAGTTGCGCGCTCCAAGTCATATATTGTTGTTACTCAAAACTCTAAACGCATTTTTTTCGAAACCGAAGACTTGTGACGACGAATACCGAACAAATCATGGAAAACATCGACTTAGACCGGCATGTGGCATCTCGTGACATCGCCCAGGAGATGAGAGTTAGCCACCAAACCATTTTAAACCATCTGCAGAAGGCTGGCATAATTTTACGCATAAAAACCTTCTAGACCGAATCAATGCCTGCGATATGCTGCTGAAACGGAACGAACTCGACGTTTAAAGTGAATGATGACTGGCGACGAAAAATGAATCACATATGACAATATTAAGCGAAAACGATCGTGGTCGAAAGCTGGTGAATCGTTCCAAACAGTGGCCAAGCCGGTATTGACGGCCAGGAAGGTTTTCTGTGTGTTTGGTGGAATTGGAAGGGAATCATCCACTATGAGATGCTCCCATATGGCCAGACGCTTAATTCTACCATCTACTGCGGACCGCTTGAAGTAGGTGATCTACCAGAAGCGTCCAGTATTGGTCAACAGGAAGCGGGTAGTATTCCACCAGGACAACGCCAGACCACACACTTCGTTGATGTCTCGTCAGAAGCTACGAGAGCTCGGATGGGAGGTTTTTGTCGCATCCACCATAAATCCCGGACATAGCGCCAAGTGATTGCCACCTGTTCCTGGCCGTGGCGAACGCCCTTGGTGGTGTAAAGTTGAACTCAAAAGAGGAGGGGGGCTTCTACGAGGGAGTTTTATGAAGTTGTCGTCTAGATGGAAACAGATTATCGGACGAAACGGCGCATTTTTGAACTAAATCCGATCACTGTAACACTGAATAAAGAGCAAAAAAGCGGAAGGGAGATATTTGTCAACCTTTTATAACGGGTGATTTTTTTGAGGTTAGGATTTTCATGCATTAGTATTTGACAGATCACGTGGGATTTCAGACATGGTGTCAAAGAGAAAGATGCTCAGTATGCTTTGACATTTCATCATGAATAGACTTACTAACGAGCAACGCTTGCAAATCATTGAATTTTATTACCAAAATCAGTGTTCGGTTCGAAATGTGTTTCGCGCTTTACGTCCGATTTATGGTCTACATAATCGACCAAGTGAGCAAACAATTAATGCGATTGTGACCAAGTTTCGCACTCAGTTTACTTTATTGGACATTAAACCAACCACACGAATGCGTACAGTGCGTACAGAAGAGAATATTGCGTCTGTTTCTGAGAGTGTGGCTGAAGACCGTGAAATGTCGATTCGTCGCCGTTCGCAGCAATTGGGTTTGTGTTATTCGACCACATGGAAGATTTTACGCAAAGATCTTGGTGTAAAACCGTATAAAATACAGCTCGTGCAAGAACTGAAGCCGAACGATCTGCCACAACGTCGAATTTTCAGTGAATGGGCCCTAGAAAAGTTGGCAGAAAATCCGCTTTTTTATCGACAAATTTTGTTCAGCGATGAGGCTCATTTCTGGTTGAATGGCTACGTAAATAAGCAAAATTGCCGCATTTGGGGTGAAGAGCAACCAGAAGCCGTTCAAGAACTGCCCATGCATCCCGAAAAATGCACTGTTTGGTGTGGTTTGTACGCTGGTGGAATCATTGGACCGTATTTTTTCAAAGATGCTGTTGGACGCAACGTTACGGTGAATGGCGATCGCTATCGTTCGATGCTAACAAACTTTTTGTTGCCAAAAATGGAAGAACTGAACTTGGTTGACATGTGGTTTCAACAAGATGGCGCTACATGCCACACAGCTCGCGATTCTATGGCCATTTTGAGGGAAAACTTCGGAGAACAATTCATCTCAAGAAATGGACCCGTAAGTTGGCCACCAAGATCATGCGATTTAACGCCTTTAGACTATTTTTTGTGGGGCTACGTCAAGTCTAAAGTCTACAGAAATAAGCCAGCAACTATTCCAGCTTTGGAAGACAACATTTCCGAAGAAATTCGGGCTATTCCGGCCGAAATGCTCGAAAAAGTTGCCCAAAATTGGACTTTCCGAATGGACCACCTAAGACGCAGCCGCGGTCAACATTTAAATGAAATTATCTTCAAAAAGTAAATGTCATGAACCAATCTAACGTTTCAAATAAAGAACCGATGAGATTTTGCAAATTTTATGCGTTTTTTTTTTTTAAAAAGTTATCAAGCTCTTAAAAAATCACCCTTTATAACCCTATGTCTAACTCGTTTAGATTTATAACTTACAAACAATCGTTATGTGAACAAATATATAATACTCCCTTTGCAACATGTTCCGAGAGTATAATAAAGTTAGGCTTGAGATATTCTTGATTAGGGATACGTCAGGTTGAATTCATTTCAATAGCTTATTAGCTCGACGTCGAATTAAAATATAAACGCTTATGAATTTATATTCTTTACATAATAATTTTATCACTAACACCACCAGATAACGGTATTCATAAATCAACGCCGTTGACGTTAAGCAAAATGCATTTAATGTCGACAACAAGCGACAGCCGCAGCAGTTGAGTGGCAAGCATTTGATCGATGATCATCGCCAACATTGGCAGTAAGCGTTACAGAGCAAAATACCGTTAGAAAAGCAACAACAACAGCACTGCCAAAAATGATTACGTACCATTTGATATTTTGACCGCCTACGGTACAAAAAGCGGCAAGTTGCAGTCGCAACCTGCGGAAAAAAGCGCGTTCAATTGGCGCCACTAAACGTGCATGGAAGCAGTGCGCAAAACCGTTAGACGCGCGCAGGTGAAGCGCCACAGTGTGGGAGCGGCAAGGCATAATGATGAATTGCTCGCATTTATAGCACACAGGCGAATGGGGTTTGTTGGCGGCAACAAGCGATTTTCGTGCAATCAAAAAGCGCTACTCTGGCTGGAGCGACTCACTGCCACAACAACAACAACAGCAGCAACAAAAAATCATACGCAAAACTATAATGCGTTAATTTAAAATTTTCTAGCGGCGCGTGACGCCAGCGATAAATGCAAATCGTGTAGCAGCCAAACACACACACGAATGAATATGGAAACAAGGGCGCCACAGCGGCAACATGATTCATAGTGGAGCTACAAAAAATGGCAACTCACCGCATGGTAATTTTTTCGCGGCGGCATTGGCGGCGGCGGCGAGGCAACCAATGGCGCATAAATTGCAACACGATTTACGCATTTACCGCACGCAGCTGCAACAACAACAACAATTACAGAAATATTGTTGGCGGGCGAATAAGGCAAAAAAAAATAATTGTTCCAATTGGCAACACGAGACGTCGATGTTGTTGTTGTTGTTGGCTCGAGTGCGCGCGCATGCGCACCTGTATTTTACATAGAGTCTCACTCAATTTAAAACCCCGCACATTCGCCTAAGCCGTAGGCGCGTCCCAACCCAACGGCAAGCAACCGTCGAGTGTATCTCGACTGTAGTCCCGCTTGGCGGTCGATATTCGCGTTCGCTAATGCTTTTTGCTGCAATTGATATTGTTCGCTGCATTCGCTGTTGTTGTTGTCATTGTATTTTGCATTAGCATTTGTAAGCATGTAACATTTGATACGCACTGCGCGCTCAGCATGTTAGCGTCGCTTACAAGTAATTACAAGCATGCGCCGCCGCCTTGGCAACTCTGGCCGCGAAACAACGGGGCGTCGAATAGGTAATGACCAAAGCGCTCGGTACTCACGATTTGATGAAGACAACGGTAAGTAGTAGTAATTCGCATAGTACGTGGACGAGCGTTCCGTTAATTATTGGCAGTTGGTGGTATGAAATTACCTCCCACCACGGGTGTGTCAAAATTTGGGTTCTGCCCAATTTTCCGGCTTGCAATTTTGACGAATATTGTGGTGTTCTGAGGGACTAAAAATATTTTCCTATATAGAGATATAAGGAGATCGCAGATAAATTAGCAAGGAGGCTCCGCATTCTTTTTGTAGGGACCATGTCTTAAATATGTAATACAGAGTTCGGATTTTTAGGGAGGGGTAACGTTTGGATGTTGAGCACATTGAAGAGCGGTAGAATCGTATAAACCAAAACTGTATAAACAATTTTTTTATTCGTTAGAAAGTTAAAAACTTAAAGCGACTCTCCCTTGAACTAAAGGTGTTTTCAATAGGGTAGCTACAAAAGTAGACTGTTAGGGTCAGCAAATGACGACATATTTTTACCCGCTCCTTCGACATTTCTCTTCAGTAAAATATACGATCATCATAGCAAGATATACGATCCAACAACGAGTCGAAATTATTAAAATTTACTACCGAAATTTGGAGTCAATTGCCTCAACTTTAAGGCTGAATAGCTTCGTTAATAAGCAAAATATGCGTTATTGATCAGGCAGCAATCCACACGTACTCCATGAGTCACAAAATACGGTTTGGTGTGGTTTATAGGCCGGCGGCGTCATTTGATCGTACTTCTTGCGTGATGATCAAGACCGGCACGTTACTGTGAATGGAAATCGCTACCGACTGGGATGATATGGACTTGGACAATATGTGGTTCCAACAGGACGAATCGAATTATTGAAAACCAAATTTGGAAATTGTTATCTCACGTAATGACCCAGTCAATTGGTCGCCTCGGTTGTGCGATTGACGCCGTTGGACTATTTCCTGTGAGGCTACGTCTAGTCTATGGTTTATGCCAACAAGTCAGCGACGATTGATGAACTTCGTACGAATTTCGAACGTGAAATTGCAGGATTTTAAACCCGTCGAAAAATGGTTCACAGTCTGGATTTCTGCAAGCGTCGATTTTCAACCAAGGTCATGCAAAAGAAATCGAGTTCCATACATAATGGCATGTACTTTCACAGAAATAAAGAAACTTGTGTAGCGCTCTTATTTAAAAACCCTTCACAAGAATGTGCATTTTAAAGTAGTTGAAACTGGGATCCTGTGTAGCAAAAATGCAGTACACTTCGAATATATCATTGCTGATACAAGTTTTTGATCAGACGGGTGGCTTAATAAGTTATAGTTATACACTTGGAATATGAACAAAACTGAAAAGACTCTCCAGGCTATTTTTCATTCAGAAAAATCTTCTGTTCTCCAAAGGCACTTTAACTCCATAACTTAAAAAAAAGGATAAAGTTTATATTAACAACAATGAATAGCTCAACCGTCAATGACTCGGGACATTTTGGTTCTCATCACAATATTCTTAATACATATTTAAGGATTTCATCGGTAAAGTATAGTAGTTCATGAATCGGTTTTAACTTTAACTTCGGAATAAACCTTTGGTGACCGATCATGTCAAAAAATGAACCTTTCAACTAACCACTGGTGCCATGCCATTTGACTCAGTTAGAGAACTCGTTGTGGAAGCATGTTAGGACAATAGTCTAGCCTGGTGAACCAGCTACGACTGACTAACATTCGAAGCGTTATTAGCGAGATAGACGGTCTGTGTTGCGTAAGTAAGTGGACCGACAGAGTGGGTCGTAAGCACGAAATTCTATTCAAATCATAAATATCATGAAATTTTTATTTTAAAAGTTCTAAAAACTCTTAAAGCACCCAATATGTACACATAAATATTATTATAGAAGAATTATCTTTATATCAAATGTAGTTTCAAGTGGCGATATTTAGCGCTCCGAGACATACGGCGTTTTTTATTTTGCCTACACTTGCCACAAATTGTGTTTAATTTTTTTGTTGTGCTTTTGCAATTTTTTTATTTGTCTGACTTGCTCAGAGAACGTGCAACGCCCCAGTAGGGGCCAGCTGTTTGGCAAGCGCAAGCAAAAAATTACAAAACTTTGAACTGTTTTAGCAAAAACAAAAATAAAATCAATTATATTTTTTATTTATGTGTACATATACACATTTATATATACATATTTATATTTACCACTTAGTATTTATGAACTAACATTTGAATTCTAAAAACCACACTGCCGTTGCAAAGCAAATAAAACAAAAACAGCGTGGCGAATGCAAAATTAAAACAAAAATTAAAAAAAAAAACAACAACAACAAAAATGTTGAATTGAAAACATTTACTAATAGTCGTGTTAAGTTATTTTAGTATTTCATATTGTTTTTGTAACACATTCACAGCCAACTGCAACGAATGCATGCTACAACAACAACAACAATAGCAAAAGCGAAACAACAATTAGACAGACAGAGCAACAATGCAAGCGCCACATTTAATACAGCTTGAACGATAATCGGTAAATCGTTGTTGTCATAGTCGCTTTGCTGTTGTTGTTGTTGTTGTTACATTGACTGCCACCGCTGCCAACAGCCACAGACCCCCATAATTAAAACATCAAAAATTTTGATCAGTAGCCAAGGCATGCCGCAACAGTCAGCCAACCAGCCCCCAACAACCTGACTAGCCAACAGCACCTAATACTCAATGACCACACCAACAACAGCAGCAACAACAATAATAACAATTGCAAAAAATTGCAATAATTGCAGAGAGTCATACGTATGCAGTTAGACAATTGTCGCATAGTTTTATTGCAGCTGTGCGCCATTCTTAAGTGGTGAATGTGCGGCGGCAAATGGGAAATAAGTCAACAATTTGTGATGCATTTTTCGACGAATTCTCAGGTGAATTGTGTTGCCACGAAGACTGCGAGCGTATAATATATGTACATGCATACTTGCATATATGTTTGCTTTGAATTTCAATTAAATAAGTGATTAATTGGTTGAGTTTATGGGTATTATGCAAAGTCATTGTGAATTAAATGATACAAGAAATTTAATATTTAATTAAATAAGTTGTTAATTAAAAATACATTTTTTTTTTCTGGTTTAAATTTTGACATAAGTTCTTGCTTGCATCAGATTTGCTTAAAATATACTGTAAGACTGTTAACAGAGGAAAGGTTTTTCTATCTGTTCTGTATTATTTTCTCTCTCTCTCCTATTACTGTACTACTCTCGCTCACTCCCCACCGCTGTTTCTCCAATCCAATCCAAGTATCGGTTTCGTAATCTTGAGATTTTCCTTTTCAAAAGGGACGCTACAAAAGTAGACCGATAGGAGCAGCAAACGACGCCATATTTTTTGCAGCTCTTTTGACATTTCTCTTCAGTAAGGTTTGCCATTTCATTATTGAAAGATATACGATCCAACAACGAGTCGAAATTATTAAAATTTACTACCGAAATTCGGAGTCAGTGGCCTCAACTTTAAGAGCGCTACGTCCAATTGATGGTCGTCATAATCGTTATGTCTGACCGCTCAATGATAACCGAATATTTTTGACCCGAATGACATGGACTTGGATAATATGTGCTTCTAACAGGTCGGCGCCGCAACCCACACAGCGAACGTCACATTAGATTTATTGAAAACCAAGTTTGGTGAACGTGTTATCTCCACCGTGGCCATGGGATTTGACGCCGTTAGACTATTTCCTGTGGGGCTACGTCAAGTCTATGCCAACAACTCAGCGACGTTTGATGAACTTCGTACGAATATCAAATGCGAAATGCAGCAATAACAGTCGAATAATGCTTGAAAACAGTCGAAAACTGGGTTCAGCGTCTGGACAGCGTCTGCAAACGTTCCCGTTGTGGCCATGCAAAAAAAATCAATTTCCATACATAATGACATCGAATGTACTTTCACAGGAATAAAGAATTTCATTGATATCCCAAATCGTTTTTGTTTTACTTAAAAAACTTTTGTAGAGCTTTTACTGAAAACCCCTTTAAATCCGGGGTCCATGTTTTACGATCAAAAACACCGATATCAGCAATTTATTTAACGTTTCATTGCGGTATCCGAGACAATTCACACTTTAAAACTTGAACGTAACTTGATATACCTTCATCCGCCTACTCGAAGTAATCAAAATATTTAATGATTTACCTAAGATGATTCTTATATTTCCCCCAGACAATGTCCAGGTTTTCGGAGATTCTTTGTGAAAATAAAGAATAAAACTGAACTGATTCGTCATAGCATAACCTTAGTTGAGGTTAATGTAAGAGCTAACCTAAGAAAATATCACTTATGAATCCGCAAGCTACCTCCTTGTAAATATGAAAAAAGTATCTGATGTATAGAAAACACCTCCTAAAGTTTGAGCCAGTCCTCTCGGCAGTGTGGTTCAAATGACAAATCAACAGAAAATGTATATAAATTATTCATAAACCTTAGAGAACGGTAGTGAAGTCATAGTTCTTGGTAGAGTATGAATCTGTAACCATACCGATTACCATACCGGTAAAATTAAGCTGTCCTATTGAAACTGAGCGACCTATGGAACTACTATAGCAATCGTGAAAAATGTCTAAAATGTCTCATGTTTCTAACCGACGTGGCCAAGATACTTGAGATCCAATTGTTTCTAAACTAGACTGTGCTTCTAGCGAAGTTCGAAGTCGACATTAAGCGAAAGAGATCCATCATTTTCGTTTTAATAGAGTCTAGAGTCAAATGGAATTCCAGTGGGTTTTTAATTGTCAAAAATGCTTGGAAATATCTCTAAAATAACCATTTCCCTGCAATACAACGAGCTTTATAAACATTAGATTCTGGCTTTACCATCAACTAGACTCCAAAATTTTGAAGTAGTCGTAGAAGTGATCGATTTTTACGCCAACACACTCAACAGTTGGCACAAAAATCCGTTCTGTTAGCAAATATTGCAGCAAAACCTCACAAACCGCTGTCAATGTGCCCTAAAGTCATTCGCCGTTTGGTCATTAGCCTTGAAGGCGATGACATGTAACTACTGACCAGCGGTTTCCCATGAAAATCTGATTATTGCGCGCATCACTAAGGGACATTCAACCGACCGTGGCAACAATAGCCTAGCAGCTGAGTTTGTCACAGCGTTTTTGCTATTGTTTTTGTGATTTTTTTTGCACTTGTTGCTAATAAAATTTGTTAATTACAAACGGCAATGAAAGCAGCAAAAAGCAATATAAAGAGCGCATGAAGACGAAGGTGACAAATTGCAAACTCCGAAGATAAAGGCAAGGGAGCGGGAAAGAGGCGAGTGACAGTTATTGAAACAAAAAAACACAAAAAATATAATTATTAAAGCAACATTTAGGAACAACAGTTATGCAATGCAGCGCTATTACACATACATATGTACTTATGCACCAAATTGTGTTGCAAGCAGCCATGAGGGAGGGTGTGAAGAGTTCGCCACGAGGAAGTCAACGTAGAATATGGCCAAAACGAATGGCTGTTGGTGGCGAATGGATAGCATTTAAAGCTATATCGTAGCAAAGACAATGCGCCGCTACATTAGCAATATGAAAGTTGCACCTGCAAACTGCAGCAACGGTGGCAAAGAGAACCTGTGATGGTAGAATTCTCGTTCGTTTTCTTCTATAGATTTCTGCTTACCAATTGCAATAAGTCAATGTTTGTCGCGCCGTAGTCAGGTGATTGTGCGCCCATAACTGTGACTTCGTGTTTGTTGCCACACCACAGCCAGCCACACAACCACAACTGTTGCCACAGCGTTTGGCATTGTTAGTGGCACCTCGGCGAACTTTCAGGTGTTAATAAGGCTGATGGTGGGAAAAAGATGAGCTGTTGGTGCAACAATGCGGCGCCAACAACAACAAGAACAATGTGTATGCGCCGCTGCCACCAGCTGAGTCAAGCCACTGCATTTGCCTCGAAGCGGCGCTTATAGCCATTGTCTGCTTCTTATTCCATTGGCTTGCGGCTTGGCGTGACTTTTGACTCTTCTTGCTGCTGCTATGGTTGTTGTTGTGGCTTTGTGTTTTTGTTGCCGCTATCAGTCGCCTAAAGTACCAATAATTGTTTGCTAATGCTGCAGGCATTCCTCTTCGGTTGCCTGGCTGGCAGCAACACAAATTCTAGCGACAACAATGGCTTCATTATCATTATCGTTGTCATTATTAACGTCATTATAAATTGAAAAATATTATATATATGTGTATTTACATTTATTACAGGTGTGTGGCATGCATCTGCATCACAACTGCGGAAGCAAAACGCTCAACACACGGCTGGCAGTACACATGGCTGGTTTTCTCCTCTGTTACCTGTTGGCGCTGCTTAACTAACAGGCGTCAAACAGGAGTTGTCTATTGGCTCCTAGCTAATGCGACAACTTTACCGTTAATTAGAATTTATTATAAGATAAAAAATTTTAAGGATGAGCTCATACTATCGACTAGAGATTTGGGTTAGGATTTCTTCGCAGATTTTCATTTCTTTTGGAGATATCGCGGTATAGACCTTATAAAGGGGTTTTCAATAGGGTAGCTACAAAAGTAGATCGAAAGGGACAGCAAACGATGCCATATTTTTATCCGATCTTTTGACAATTCGCTTCAGTAAGGTTTGCCATTTCATCATGGAGAGATCCAATAACGAGTAGAATTTATCATATAAATATATCCATGAGGCTCATGGGCCGACGGCGTCATTGGGCCGTACTTCTTCCGTGATGAGCAAGACCGGCACGTTACTGTGAATGAAAATCGCTACCGAATTGGATGATATGGTCTTGGACAATATATGGTTCCAACAAAGACGACGCGTCGTCGCGACGCCAGAATCCCCTCAGCGAATGTCACAATCGATTTATTGAAAATCAAGTTTGATGAATGTGTTACCTCACAAAATGGCCCAGTCGATTGGTGCCATTTGACGTTGTTAGACTATTTCCTGTGGAGCTACGTTAAGCCTATGGTCTATACCAACAAGCCAGCGACAATTGCTAAACTTTGTAGGAATATCGAACGTAAAATTGCAGCAGTCTCGGCGGATTTATGCTTCAAAACCGTTGAAAATTGGGTTCAGCGTCTGGACTTCTGCGTGCCCGTGGTGGCCATTCAAAAGAAACCGAGTTCCATACATGACATCGAATGTACTTTTACAACAATAATGAATATAATTGATATTCCAAACCGTTAAAAAAAACGTTTGTAGTACTCTTGTTGAAAAACTCTTTAGAAGGGAATCCATAGAAAGTAAGATTGAAGAGATCATCATCATTTATCATTTATATCATTTATCTCTTGTGTCTAAAATGCCTCGTTTATTTTAGTTGTCAAAGTTGAAATAATGAAAACTCTAATAACGATGCATTCTTGAATAGATGAACCGATGAACACCCAACTAATGAAAACTTGTATATCAACTACTTTAAATAAACTTAGATTCTCTCTGATCTTAATAATGGATTTTTGGTTAGATCGGCTTTTTTACTACTTTGCACTGATCAACAGTTAGGTGTTCCTTTCTTTACTTCATTTCATGCAAGGAAGAATTAAATAAATCTGTTTCAATAGCCTAAATTCATCACTGAGGATTCAGAGCAATATATAATCGACAATACGTGACTAGAATCCGTCTATGAACTGTGATTCTCACTGTGAATGTTCGAGAGCTAAAAGCTGGAAGCTGAGAGCAGCTTTTCGTTATGCTGACGTACTTTTCTAACCTGTACACATTCCTAGTACCTAAGAACGAAGTGAATCAAAAGGTGTATAAAGTCTGAGCATAAATTCAATGGTGATCTCTTAACGGTATTCTGGATCATTACCCATAGGATTTAGGGTCTAAAATTTCCTCTCCGAAAGATATAAGATACTTATATAATATAAGTTCCTAAATGTGATAATCCACAAACAATCACTTAGAAAGGCTTTTGAGTTTGTTCGGACTTTCTTAATAATTAATATTACGTATTGAATTCCAAATCGTCAGTTAAAACATAATAAATATTAGTCGTCGAATTCCAAAGCTCAGTCACACAAAATATTTTAGATTCAACACTTTTCTCGTTAACTTGTCTTTTCGTCAGAGAAAAGAGCGGTGAAGACACCTAAATACTTCGAAATGTTCGAGGAAAATTCCTTAAATTGAAAAAATTCCAATTTTGAGTGTATTTATTCCTAAAATAGATATGTAGATTACTGTCTATGTGAGAGTGTTCCACAAGTTCATTTCTGCAAAAAAAATATACTGGGCAGACCTTAGCATCGATAGACGGCTGCTTTTAGAAAAATCTATATTTTTGTCGACAAGATAATGGGATTTAACAAAGATTCTTTGGGTATAGTACCGAAGTCATAGGAAGATCATGTCGTCGGCGGAAAGAACTCTCCAATTTATGAACTACTAATAATTTCGATTGGTTACTTAAAATTGAGACACCTTTCAAGTTTTTAAAGTTTTGAGGATAGAGGAACTCCACGTGACAGTTATGCCAATAAATAAAACCCTGCTGCAATTCTCTTCCACCTTACACACTTTAGCATGCCTTGCAATTATTCAATAAGCGGTTTTATCTTGCAAACTGAAAATATTATCGACCAAAGTTATGTCCACAAATTAACCGCTTTCCGATACTCCCCCATCAGGTTTACGGTGTGTGTCGTGTGGCAATTGGCACAGTTGCTGACAGCAAGCAGGTGGACTAGCCGCTATCGGCGACATCGATCAGAGCCAAAGTGAGTTCTAAAAGTTGTTGTCGTTGTTCATGTGGTTGTTGTTGTTGTTGCTGTTGTGGTTTCCGCGCAATGCGACAACAACGCCATTACAAATTGAATGCCGCATTGTCGAGATAGACTTGATAGTTTTTACTAGCGCTCGAACACTTGTCGGCGCGAACGCCAGCAACTAATCA
Organism: Zeugodacus cucurbitae; assembly: GCF_028554725.1. Taxonomy (NCBI): domain Eukaryota; kingdom Metazoa; phylum Arthropoda; class Insecta; order Diptera; family Tephritidae; genus Zeugodacus; species Zeugodacus cucurbitae. The sequence goes on along the minus strand of NC_071669.1, from coordinate 61,939,019 downwards.
GCGAGTGCCACATGAGGCATATACAAAGCAAAAAAATAAATAAAAATGCAGCAATTTTATAGAAATAAAAAAAATTTAGTTGGTAAGCGTCTGTTGAACGCAGCTGTGGCAGCAATTGCCGTTTGCGCGATAAAAGTGGTCAAATGAGTTGAAAGTTGTTGTTGGTGGCGGCAAGTGTTTTCCATTCCAATTTTGTTGAGTTGATTACGTTTTTTTTCTCAATTTTTCTCCATTTGGCGCTCAAGTAACCCACACGCTTGGCGTCGGCGACGCGTCGTGTGGCAAGCAAGCAATACGCGTATATGGCGCACACGTGCAACCAGCAATGTGGAGAAACAATTCCGTTAGCAATTAAAAATTGCAAATGACGTTCGAGCGTTCGTGAGCGTCTTGCTTGCTGGCGTTGTTGTTGTTGTTGTTGCTTTTTACTTGTGTTGCACTTGCTACGTACGCCGCCTAGCAATTTTCACTTTAACGCGCCAACAAAATATTGCTGCAAACTTGTGATTGCCAACTTGGTGGCGGCGTTGGCGCACAGCTTTGCTGCATGCCACATACATAATTATCAAGCATTGTAGTGTGTGTTGCATATACGATATATTTGGGGTTTTGATTGCGCCAAATTTGCAGCGATTTCCTCGTGTTGTTGTTGTTGCTATGTTAATATTAAACGGTTGCAGTGCTGTTGTTGTATTCATTTTTGTTGCTACAATTTTTTTTGCATTGCTTGTGTTGTTGTTGCTGGTTTATTTGCTTCCAGACAGAGATTTGGTCAAGCAATTTATGTTGTTGTTGTTGTAATTGTTGTAGCAATATTTTATGTTGTTGATTTTAAAGTAACATTGCAACTATATAATAATAAAGATTTGTGTTGTTGTTGTTACAACACTTGTTGTTGTTGTTGTAATTATTTGGTAGCTAAAATATTTATTGTTGTTGCTTTTTAGTGTGATAACTTCACTATATAAATATTTTGTGGCAGTAATTGTTGTTGTTGTAGCACCACTTGTTGTTGTTGTAATTTCTATAGCAATTTTATTTTTATTTGTTGGTTCATTGCCATGTTGCAAGTGTGCCAGCAGCTGCTGTTACTACTAAATTGTTTGTCTCTTAGTGGTGGTTGTTGTTGTTGTAATCACTGTCGCCATCACACACGTGCTGCGTGACTAGTTAGCACTGATCCAGTTTTCACGTTACGCGCCATCACCAAAGTCATCAATATTTTTAACAGCAACCAGCCACCAACAACAGCAACACATACATATGTACATACATACATACTTGCAACATGCATTTGTGCATTTTCATGCAATTTATTGCAGCTGCATACCCGTTAGAAATGCTAATATTGCAACAACTCCAACTGACTATTTCATGTTGCCGCAGGTTGCACTCATCCGCGTTAGCGCAGCTGTTCGACGATTGTCCGCCATCGTCGTCGTCGTAGAAAGTAGTGAGACATGCCACCCAACTGGCTTGTTGCCACATTTGGTTACTAAGCGGCGGCGCATATTTCTGCAACGCAACGTGCAACGACATCCGCCAACAAGCACTAACAATGGAAAGCTTTTCATCAAATCTTTTGTGGCAACAACATGCCACAGCAAGCACTGTGTGCCGCAAGCGTAATTTGGCACGCTCGCTTTTATGACGTCGTAACTCTGTCGTTGACCTAGAAACCATGTAATGACGTGAAACTGCGTAATTACGTTGCTTTTTACGGGTGAATGTGGCATGTGGCAAACACAAATGTAGGTATGTGGAAAAGTTAGTTTTTCGCGGCAGTTGTGATGCGTTGCAAGAATTTGCGCGAAATTTTCATTTTTGTCAAGGCAGAATAACAAAACAACAACAACGCAGCCGTAAAAATGCTTGCACACGTGTGCTAACGCGCAATCCTGCCTGTCACAGCGCTTCCACCCAGCTGCCACTCGTCTGCAGCCCCTACCAGCCCAGCGCCTTGCCACATGCGCACACACAAACACTCCATGTATGCAACAACAACTTTACAACTTCAGCTGGCTAACTGTCGCTTGCTACGGCGCTTCCATCCGCGCAGCTGTAACGCACAACTTTTGCGCCCGTTGCAAGTACGCGTCTGCCTTTGTATGCGCACATGTGCGGCAAGTAAATGTTGCACGACGGTATGGCGCACTGCTGTGTCGCATATGCCACCGCAAGGACACTCATTTCTACTCGCAACTTTCCACCCCTTGCGCGGCGCAGCGCCACTCGGGACGGCAACAACGCTCTTGTCGCTTGCTTCAAGCGCTGACGGCTGGCGTTGCATATGCGCAATTACCGCTACTTCTTCAATATATACAAATATGTACCTACATGTGTTATTAGCGCTTGCTTGCCGTCGCCACATTTGTTGCAACTGTGTGACACATGCATTGCAGTTGGCTTTTATGGCTTCCTACATACAGATACATACAACCTCACGCACATAGACAAATGTGTTGTTGTTCACGGTGCGCCACCTTCATTGCCTTGTCGCGGATTTGTTTTGTGGCATTTGTCGTAAATATTTTCCACATATGCGTGGAATCTGCCGCACATGGCTGGCAGTGATCACGTCGCTCGCATATGCATGTCTTCGGGCGCACGGAAGCGTTAAAACAAACGAAAACATACGAATGTACATATGTATGTATGTGTGGCTGTGTGTCTGTCTGTGTTGCAACGGTACACTTTGCGCCCCGGTACAACTGTAACGCTTATGGGGTATGCAGAACAGCTGCTTCTAATACACGCACTAACGCCTGATCCTGATAATTTTCGTTAATTTCAAAAGTATATACTAAAAATCCGGAAGCCGCGCTTTGGCTTCGGACAGTTGGGAGGGTGGTAGAAACTTTTCACACCTTAAGATTTAATATTAGGTTCTCCCTTCCGCTTTTTTGCTTTTTATTCAATGGTTTACAAATTGTTACAGTGATCGGATTTAGTTCAAATATGCCCCGTTTCGTTCGATAATCTGTTTCCATCTAGACGTCAACTTCAAAATACACCCCTCGTAGAAGCCCCCCTCCTTATTTGCGAAGAACTCGGTCCGTGCTATATGGTGGAGGCGATAAAACCTTCCATCCGAGCTCCTTCCATCCGAGCTCCCTCACGAGTCAGCAACGAATTGTGTGGTCTGGCGTTGGCCTGGTGGAACACTATACCCTTCCTCTTGGCCAATTCTGGTCGATCGCCTGCTTTAAGCGGTCCCGTTGGTCGCAGTAGATGGTAGAATTAAGCGTCTGGCCATATGGGAGCAGCTCATAGTGGATGGTTCCTTTCCAATCCCACCTTCCTCGCTGTCAATACCGGCTCGGCCATTGTTTGGGACGATTCAACGGCATTCGACCACGAACGTTTTCGCTTGATATTGTCGTATGTGATTGTTTTGGTGACTAACTCCCATCTCCTGGGCGATGTCACGAGATGTTTTCTATGATTTCATCGGTATTCGTTGTCAGATGTCTTCCGCCGGCTGGCTTATCCATGGTGTAGGGAGAGAGTACCATCCCCCAAAACACCATTAATCTCATGGAACGTTTCTCTAGCGGATTTGCCTTTAACGAAGGAAAACGCGATTTCGCGAATTTCAGCGTTAGTGAACTCCATGTTTACACGTCTATAACTGTTTAACGCAATATCTAAATGTTTCAAAGATGTGTAGTATTGCCAGATACGAGCTCTGTGGCGCTTTATACATAGCCTCGAAATTCAAAAGAAAAAAATGCCGGAAGGGAGATATTGTCCAACCTAATATACATATTTGGATATTATGATTAATAGTAGGTCTCCAAAGCGATCTCTCAATATTCCTGTCAATATTACTTCCTCTAAGTTAACCAGACCACCAACGCCCTGTGACCTAATCCACATATCTCATTTAGTTCTATTGTAATTTCTACTAATTGCAAACTAAAGGTTAAACCCACATCTTTACAATCCGATTTCAACGACAAATTACCATTTGTAACAGATATTGTATGATATCCTGATATAGCCTGAATTGGGTTTTCTTCAAGATTATTTTCTCAAGTTTAATCGTTGTTAACTGTGTCTCCCCACTTAGCCATTGAAGCGAACATGCGAACATTTCGAAGCCCAATTCTCCTTTCATGACATCAATATATCATTATTTTAGCCAAATTAGAAAACGACGAAGAAGCTGAGTAAATTGCTACATAGTAAGTCTTCTGAGGTCAATTAATTTATCCATCTACAACTTTCTATACTTGTATCAACAGAGATCAAATTATGTTGACTGAATTCCCTTTCGTTTCCTATTTCGTTATCGTCTCTAGATTGCCAGATAAACAGATAATCCTCTTAGAACTTTTTGGAATCCAGACGAATCCTCTCTAAAAGCAGTCTCTCCAACGAGAAGAGAATTTCATTAAGTGAACTATTGACGACAACGTTGGTAGTTAAGAAAATCTATCTTCTAGGAGTTCTATTAGAATAATACCATGGAATTTTGAAGTCGCAGCCCTGAGTTTCCAGTGACTTGTAAAAATCGTAAGAACAATTTCAGGAACTATCAAAAACTTTATTCCAATTATGGGCCAAGTGGGGTGGTTATGTTCTTGCAGAATACTCAAATTTGGAATTACTGAAAATTTATAATTTTTCTACCCGATAAAGTGTATGTCAGTTTGTTTCTCAGGTACTCAGGTATATCTAAATATAATATGTATTCGAAAACGAATAGGTTTTCATATTTGTATCAAAGCTAGGTTCATAAACTCAATCTCTAGTAATATATGAATATCCTTTAATTTCTAACTAATCTCTTTCCCTTTCCCAACAATGGGGACTGCATTTATCGACAGAAATTCCCGGATTTATTATAAACTCCATGAATATTTTTTTAATAGATTTGGTGGATCATCAAGATTGAGATCGTCAATGTGTCGTGGGCCCGATAACTACTAAAAAAATATCTTTATATTAAAATGCATAACATAACGAAATATTTTTTACTTTTGCTCTCGAATGATTCACTTCCCCGCTAAACTGTTTATTTCATAACAATCTGCGCTCCATGTGGAAGGCGTAAATCTCATGTGATTTCCGCATGCTTGAGAAATTTTTACTGTAATATTAAAAAACAGATTGTATTACACATACACATTCATAACGGGATTGAACCATATGTGTGCGTCTAACAGTATATTCTTTATGAATATAACTCAAAAACGTTTAAGAGCAAATTATCTTATTTCAAAGGGATTTGTAATTTGTTCCACATAAGTGTGCTGCAAAAATCCAACGAAAATCTCAAGAGCACACTTATGGACGGACAGTCGTATTCAACGGACAATGCCAGATGCTTGACAATTGCGTGAAAAACTGCGGTATTTCTGTATCTATGGACAATGCCCACTAATGTTTGTAAATACCGCAGATTGCAGCGATTGCTCATATTTATGTGTAGAGGTACTCGTATACCCACCTCTTTTAGAAATGTTAATGTGGTAAACGGAAGTATTGGCTTTTGTTAAACTCGTATGTGGCATTGGTTATTTCGCTGGGAAAAGCTAAAAAATTAAATATATTAAGAAATTGTGGTATCAAGATGACGCTGCTAGAATGTTCTTTGGCCACATGAATACTATTAATATGAATCTTAGGTGTAGAAGGAGGCTACATACCTCAGGGAAAACCCGGCTAAAATCGTTTACCGTACCTGAAATATTGTATGCTTAAGGTTCAGCTCAAAAGTAAAATTAATGTTTTTTCACTTAAATAAATTTGGCTAAAAATTTGATAGGACTAATTATGAAAATTATGTCATGAAAGGCGAGGCACCTCAAAATTTGGGTATTTCCCGATGGTAATTTTTTAGCTCTGATCTTGTTATTCTTATAAATTCGTTATATCATCTTAATATCTTAATCAACATATTTTATATCACTTGATTGTTCGATTCGACACTCTCTTAGTTGGATGAATCGAACATATCGACTTAATATCACTTAAAAATTTTTTTTTTTATTAACAATAAAAAAATGTGATGGGATATAAATTATAAAACAGTATTTAGTTGAAAAGATGAAATTAGTCACTTACCAAAAGAAATATTATGAAATGCTGGGAAACGGATCTGGAAGAAAAGCAAAGTCATTAAGGATTAAAATAAAAGATAAAACATTAGATAAACTTATTCAGAAAATATGGTTAGATTCGAAGATAAATTGTAATAGAAAGAACCAATCGTCCTAATCAAGCATACAGAAGTGCCTACATATAATCTCTCTGATGGGTTGACTGCCCTCTTCTTTAATTCACAACCATCAAAGCAAAGCTTGTTCCATCGATAAAGACAAGCTCACATTTTGATACAGTTAAAAAAAGAAAGGGTTAAATTTTGCAGGTCCCAATATTGTCAATTTGAAAGCTATGGCTTGTAAGCCTCATTAGCTGTTAGATCGGAATTTATCTCAATACAGAAACAATGATTTAATCGAAAAAAATGTCTTTTTCGAATGAGTTAAGAGGGATAACCGATTTTTAGTTCAACTCAACACATTGTGTTAAAGAAAAAATAGTCCTTCGTTAACAGATTAGTACCAGAAGAGCTAATTGAGCGACAAGAACCTTATACAAAATCAAACAGCAAAAGCTCGGAGTGAAATCTAGAACCATATAGTAGTATTAAAAATAGCATTAAACTATACTTAGTAAGGCAATACTATTTAGTACTTTATCGATATTGTAGGTAATACACTAAACTTAGGTTACTGGTGGGACATTATACTGTAGACTGAAACACCTATGTACATATATTACTTGTGCATAGTCTCATCGGACAGGTGCCGATACAGTTACCAAAGAGCGGAAACTTCTTTACACCTCCTGTTAGAGAGCGTAGCACTTCGCAGGTGCAGGATCAGTATTTTGGGCCTAACACATCCCATTGTGTAGCGCATCCACTCGCTTAATTCTCACTACTATACTGTACTTTGCAAGGTGCTGAGAGTAATGGAATCGTTGAAGATTTCATAGGAAGGCACAAAAGAAAGGCCAAATGTTGTAACGGTTACTCAGGCCTGCCTGAACCGACAAGCCTAGCCTAATTGTCATCGGAGTCATCTAACGGAAGGCCGAGGAGACGAGGTGTTTCAAAGGGAAAGGGGTGTTAGATGGGTAGGATTAAGAAAGTATGCAAAATGGTCGTTAGTGTCATGCGGAGACTCTTTGTATGCAGGACATATGTTGAGTATGTCAGGATCTAGTCTGGATAAGTAGGAGTTTAGTCTGCTACAGTATCCAGAACGAAGTTGAGCAAGGGTCACTTTAGTTTCGCGAGACAACTCGAGCTCTGTGTCTGCGTTGTTTCTACAAGTACGCCATTCAGGGAGGAGGGAGTCAATGCAGGTGTTAATAGCTCCTCTGTGAATGCCGTTCAGTGCTTGTCTATAGTTTGTCGCATCCGAAGTCCTCTTGTTATAATCTTTTAGAATGTCGACGCCAAAGGTCGTAGTGCATACCTCAAACGCTATCTATTTATCTGACTAAGTAATCTACTATACGTTTTGTTCGGATTAGAGGTATACCTCGTGGAGGAAAATATATAAAAAAAACAAGGGATAGTAAAATTATTTATATGAAGCATTTCTATTAAGAGAACCTCAGGTACTATATAACATTAAATCTGAGGGCTCTTAGGGATTGTATAGCTTCAGAAATACCTCGAAGTCGGGCAAAGGATTGGAAGAAAATACTTGATGAAACCAAAACAGGAGCAAATTGTATATCCAATAGCTTGTGGTTCCACTAACTTTAAGCGAATAGCATAATGAAGAAACCGGTACCTCTTATTCAGCTGAATTAGTACTGAGGTTTGTTAATAAATTATTATAAAATAGAAAACAGAAAACAAATTTTCTAAATCACTTTAGAAAGTATCAAAAGAGATATCAGTATCGTTCTGTATGAAGCCAACCAAGTGAAGATAATCTAATATTTCTAAAAACTCTTCACACTTCAATATTCATACTTTGCGTGCAAAAACAAAGCCGTGATTTCAATAATAGAACACACAACTATCCCTCCGAACGCCCCTTCATTCCCACATATTCACAAATCGAACGCTTGTTCGACACTTCTGCATTGTGAAGACCCCAAAGTGGTCTTAATGAAAATCCAATGTGTATTATTTCAAGCAAATCGTCTATTCAAAATCGATTTCAAGTGATAACATTAAATGCTCATTACCAAAAGCGGCAACAAAACAACAAACACACACATGTGAGTATGGGCGCACACACGAGTCAACGTTAAATAGGTTATCAATGACGCAGACAATGCCACAGCCAACAAATATGTAAGCTGACAGTGGCAGTGGCTGCAACAACAATAATAACAACTGTACCGTTGTTGATAATCGACTTAAGCGTGCAGCGAAAGTGAAATACAAAATATGCAGCAACAAAAACAAACACATAAAACCAAAGGGAAATGTAAAGGGCAACAACAACAAGCGCACTGTGGCCGGCTGCGCATTGCAGCGGTAGCTCTTGTCAAAATAACCCCCTTAAGGATAACGGATAACATGCTAGCCTACATATGTAGTGCGAGCGAGCATATGCAAGCAGGAGCAGCAGGACACCACCAAGCGGCAAGGATATGACGCACATGCGTGTGTTTGTTGTTTTATTGGCATGTGCAGCAGGAAAGCTGACAAAATTGTAGCAGGACCTCAATGGCAATAACAACAACTGCTGCATTTATATTATTTGCTATTTGCTCTTTGGTTATTTGGTTATGGTTCGTAGTGACAGCACGAAAAGGTGAAACACGACGGTGTGTGTGCGCTGAGTAGCGTAATCCAGGTGAACCACCGCCACGTTATATGCGATTAGGGATTATTATGCTATTACGCTGCCATACGATTAACGCGCAAGGATAATGCAACAACAACAACAGCAACAACTACAATGCAGATGTGTGTGTATGCGCGTAACATCGATTGCAACAACAACAACAAACTCACAGCAATAAAAAACCAGCAGCCGCAGCCGTCACATCTGTATCGATTGCCAGTGCCGCTGAGTGACTACATATGCATGCGTGTGTTTATGCGCCTGCGCAGCAAAGGTGTACTGCGCATGCGCGCCGTATTTAGGCAAATGTGCGCACAAATGTGATGAATTTCATTGGCATTGTTATAACCGTTCATATGTACAAATGTTGATTTTTGTCGACTGTGTATGCTTATGCTTGTTGTTGTTGTTGGCTATTGTCCTTGCTTGTTGGCATTTTTGACTTGCCGCTATATCGCCCTTAAACATTTTAATTGTTCGACTTCCACCGGGGAAAACGGCATTTGTACGCAATGCACACGCACACACACACACTTCCTACAACAACAACAACAATTCAGAGCGGAAAAAAATTAAACGTAAAATGCTGGAGAAAAGGTGAACATTTGTTTGTTAAAAAGGACACCACAGCACAGCTGAGTAGGACAACAGCTTACGCAGCTGAGGCTGAGCAACTGTTTGAGCGCACACGCATGCGCATTAGTGTTCGTGTGTTTGTTGTAGTGCATTGAGGGGTGGCAAGCACTTACATGCGTTGTTGCATCTGCAATAACTTTGCATTCAAATGCATTCGAGTACAAGGACATATGCCGCAGCTCACACACCGCTTGGTGTTGTTGCTGATTGCAGCAGGCGCGAGTGCGTACTCGATTAGCAGCCGGCTAATGCAGCAACAAAGTGCAAACAACAAACGGTGCGCACTGAAGTCAATAGCGGTGGCTAAAGCGCTTTGGCACGCTGCTGGCCAAATGCATTGACTTTTTTCTTTAATTCCATAACCGCTATCGCAATTTACGCTCTCACGCGCGGGCGTTAGTACAGCGGCCAGCAACAGCTATTGACTGACAAAAACAACAAATTATGTTTTGTGTTGTGCTGCGCCAGCGCCGCAGCTGCCGCTTGACTAACTGCTCTACAAATTGCATATTTGGTTTTCACAGTTTGTTTTTTTTTTTTCTTGGTAGTATTCCCCTCTTCAAGTACATATGTTTGCAGCATGCAACGCGGTGGCGTCACTGCTTATGTGCGGCATGTGTCGCTTAATTGGGTTCACGCAGCGGCATTGGAGGCCCGTCGGCGAAAGTATCAGCGTCACATTTTTGAAATTCGAATAGCCACTCGACATTGTGGCGAGCAGTGATACCACAATGTACATGAATATTCGAAATTTTTGGCATTTGAGTTGGGGAATGACTTTAATATATACATATGTATAGTTCAGCGAATAAAAAGACAGCGGCTACGCTGGCTAGGTCATGTTGTACGGATGGAAGAAAACACTCCAGCTCTGAATGTATTCGATGCAGTACCCGCTGGAGGAAGCCGCGGATGAGGACGACCTCCACTCCTTTGGAAAGACCAAGTGCAAAGTGACCTGGCTTCACTTGGTGTTTCCAGTTGGCGCCAAAAAGGAAAAAGGAGGAATGAGTGGCGCGCTCTGGTGGATTCGGCTATAATCGCTTAAAGCGGTTCCTACGCCAAATATATATACGTATGCAAGAGAGAAAATCAATATTTATATATAAATTTCAGTTTTATTCAAGCAAATCTGATTACGCCAAAACATTACTGATAATGTCCCCAAGAATATATATGCTGATCTTAAAGTACATTTTTCGTTCTTATCTCATGTCTCAAGGTTCGTAATCCAACTAATATCGATATGTAAAAACGTCGATTTGTCAGCCCTTAGAGAACGCCTCTCTTTTAGAACAAGCAACTAGCTTAAATGCAACAAACTAACGTAATAAAATATATATGGAACAGGGTGATATTTTCCCTCTTTAATGTCATCCTATCTTGTATTTTAGTATTGGAAAAATAAAGTTAGATCTACATATCGAGAACCGACTGAGATATCTATTACTATCTTGATTACTATCAAGTGTGATTTCGGAGTTAAGCCTTTATAAAAGCCTTACTCTCTCTCTCTCTCTCTTCAAAGAACTTCGTCATAATATCGCCCTGGTGCTGATAACCATACGTATTTCATACGCTCTTCAATATAAAATAGTCAGACAGTGGAGAGGTTCGTGTGTTATACCTTAGTATCTCAAATTCGTTATAAGGCCTAATACCCACTATAGTGGGATATGAAAAATTATTTACTAGCAAACAGAGTATGAAAAATATATCGCCAAGATCTGATCTAATACATAAGCTTGAAGCGATTTTAATGCCCAAATATCGAAGATAAGGGTAGGGTTTTCGTTTGATATTGATATGGATTTCATAGAGGAATCTTTAATTTTTGCATTCCATTACAAGCTGTATATTTCAGTATTGAATGTCATATATAGGTTTAACTTATTATAGCCTAGCGAGCTTTTTTTTATTATTCCAAATTTTTATTGAACCCACATTGGAAGATTTCACTTCTTGAAAGAATGAGGCACATTTTTTACAGACGCAGTAAATTTTTCTTCTGTGGTTCCATCGACCAGAAGAAATTTGACATTTTTCCTTTACTGCTGTTTAAAGTTGTGTCTTAAAGAGACCAATAAAAGCCTAAAGATATAATTTATTATTGCTTTAGGTTAGGCTAAGGTTAGCTTATACAGGTAGACCAATAAGCCACACATACATAGACTTGTTTTGGTCCTCTGCGATATCATATGGAGTGCAGTCACGTTGTCCACGAGGAGTAGTCATCATTAAGGATGCCTTCGCTTGAAGCGAATTTTAAAAGGCTATGTGGCTTTACTATCGCTACCTTTTCTAGGTTGTCATATTGTGAGCCCCCCAAGTGTCGAAGACGTTGGCTCGACAATCAGGACAAGTGCACACGAGATGTTCCATTGCTTCTCTTGTACATTGCTCCTGACATTTCCTGCAGTCATCTCGAACCGTCAGTCCCATTTTGTAGGCATCCCTTCTATCGAGTGACAATAGGAGGTTGGTAAACTTCTGGTCTACCGCTTTACACATGGCTTTAGCTGTTTTAGACCCCGGTATATTTTTCCAACGTGTTAAGGTTTTCCTTGTCATGCCCCTATCTAGAGTATCGTAAATACAATGCATATGTTTGCCAATGTCGGTCACGTTTCTGTATGACAGTTGTACACCACTCCCTACTGTCATCCTGGTATCCAAAACACTTTTGGCCGGACCGAGGTTGTTGTCTTGATTGCTGCTTGACTGTCTACGTAGATATTGGCTTGCTTTAGTAAGCGACAATAATTGACCGAATATTTCACTTAGTTAAGGGTGTATTTAGACTAAGGAATACCCTAGTTAACAACAGGGGGAAGCTGACTAATTTTCGGGATCACCCATGGATCGATGGATAATTTTCATGTATTATCTATAACAAAAATCGATGAAACGATGATATAGTTATCATGAGTTCATCCATATAACCTATACCATTTAGTGAGTATCTGATAATTCTGTGCCGGAAATCTACCAGTATCTAGTCAAATAAAGTGCTTCTTCCTCCTAAACTGTATAAAGACTTAAAGGGTCTTAAAAATATACATATGTATGCTTGTCAAAGGTTAAGTCATCTATAAAGTCTGCAGAGTGATATTGCTTGCTAAAAAAATAACTGGAAATTCAAAGGTACAATCCACTACTCAAAGTGAAATAGAGTTTTTACTGACAGTTTTCAATTCTTGAAGTTAGTTGTTGAGATTAAGCATTTCGACATTTAGGAATTTTCCCGTAAAAATTAATAACCAAAATTTTAAAAAATTTCTCTCTTCCAACCCGATACTTTTTAACACAAAAAATTCTGAATTCTGAACGACATATGTAGGTAACCATCCACACTTCTGTGCCACATACATAGCCAACATAAGTACATCGCTGCATTGAAAGCCTATCCACAGCTGTTGGAAATGCTCGCTTCAACAGGACCACCACAAACAGTGACGCCGCCATCAACACCGCTGTTGTTGTAGACTATTGTTTTACTATTGACCAATTACCGTTGCTTGCATACAAGAGTGCACACATATGTATGTATGAATGTGGCATGCAATCATTCATTCATTCATAGCTACTCATAATTGCAGCAGTTGTTCTAGTTGTAGTTATGCCACTCTTGCTATTGTTGTTGGTGTTTGGTTGTGAAGAGGGCTTGAAGTGTGTTGGGAAAAATTGCGTTTTGAAGTGTGCGCCAACATTTGGCGGAAACACAAAATGTACATATGTATGTAGGTATGTCTGCCTTCTTGTTTGTCATCGTTGATTTGTGCAACATTTGTTCAACACATTTTCCACAATTTCCATCAAAGCCAAACAAACATTCGCGCGCGCGTTTTACTCAATTAGTAGTAGATAACAAGCGTAAATTTGTCTCAACGATATTGATCTGCTTGCGTTAAGGAAGCTTCTTGGCTGACACATGTGGCATGTGGTTGCGCATTTAATGCATGGGTATGTGGCACATATTGATTGAGTATGCCACTTGAGTATGCGCATTGCATGGCCCACATATGCGTCACATAAGTACATATGTAAGTATTTCTATGTGTGTGTGAGGGGCTTGCAACTTCGTGGATTTGCTGTTGCGTCCAGATGCGCGCTCATGTTGCACTTTCCGGTCACACCTAGAGGTCGCTGGAGAATATATGTATTAGAATATATATGTATATTTATATGTTTGTATGTATGCCTTTAAGCCAGCCGCATATGCCCTTTGCCACATTTGGCGCCAGATTGTCGCCGCAAAAAATATCGAACAATTAGTTACAAACACTGCCAGTGCCAAAGACAAAGCGTGAGTTCCGCGAAATTGGTCAATATTATATTTTAATACCTATTACTTTGGCCCTTGAGAAATGCACCACAGTTAGCCACTTAGTGAATACAGCTCGTGCAGACGTCACTTCACGCTTTATTAGTTACCTCCAAACACACACACACAGCTGTGTATATGTAACAGCACTTAGTCGTGTCTAGACGCTGCTAATGAAGTTTTAAATGGCTTAGACCGTGGTAAGTCGCGCTTAAAAACTGACAATGCCACAAGTATACAGCAAACAAACAAAAATACACAAACACACACACAGATAGGGAGATAAGAAATCATTTTGCATGAAAATCCATAGTTTTCACAAGGTCAACACACAAGCTGACACTCTGCCAGCTAGCCTGCCAAGCGCGTTGATTTTCTAAAGCGCCAACAACAATGCTCACCAACTTCATGAATTGGCAACCGTAAAGTAGTCATCAGCCGCCACTGCTGCTGCTAAGAAGGACAATAAGCCGTTATGTAGATGCGTCGTTGGTCAGCGGGCAAACCATTCAGCAGCTTGCCAAGAATTGGTTGGCGATTGTGCCGAACTCTAGGTTCAGTTCACCGATAATGCGTGCTTAAGTGATAAACAATAATAATTCGCATGCCTTGTAGGAAACTGTTTTCCAAATTTATTTGAAATATTAGGTTGTCAAATACAGATCTCGTATCTGACAAAACTATACATCTTTGAAAGGTCTTGACATAACCTACAAAACGACGCTATGCATGATTAGTTTAGATATTGCGTTCAACAGTTATAGGCGTGTGAGCATGGGGTTCACTAACGCCGAAATTCGCGATATTTTAAAGTTTTCCTTCGTCAAAGGCAAATCCGGTAGAGAAACGATCCGTGAGATTAATGAAGTTTTTTGGGGATGTACTATATCACTTCGAACTGCGAAGGAATTGTTTCGACGATTCAGAGCGGGTGAAAACGACACCATGGATAAGCCACCCGGCGGAAGACCTGTGACGACGAATACCGATCAAATCATGGAAAATACAAAGCCAGCGATACTCGACCCATTTTTGAAGCGGATGGTGACTGCCGACGAAAAATGGATCACATACAACAATATCAAGCGAAGACGGTCATGGTCGAAGGCCGGTGAATCGTCCCAAACAGTGGCTTAGCCGGGATTGCCATCCAGGAAGTTTTTGCTGTGTGTTTGGTGGGATTGGAAGGGAATCATCCACTATAAGATGCTCCTATTTGGTCAGACGTTTAATTCTACAATCTACTGCGAACAACTAGACCGCTCGAAGCAGGCGATCGACCAGAAGCATGCGGAATTGGCCAACAGGAAGGGTGTAGTGTTCCATCAGTACAACGCCAGACCACACACTTCGTTGATGACTCGTCAGAAGCTCCGGGAGCTCGGATGGGAGGTTTAATCGCATCCACCATATAGCCCGGACATAGCGCCAAATGAATACCACCTGTTACTGTCCATGGCGAACGCCATTAGTGGTGTAAAGTTCAACTCAAAAGAGGCTTGTGAAAAGTGACTGAGTTTTTCGCAGGGGGCTTGCTTCTACGAGGGGGTATTATGAAGTTGCCATCTGGATGGAATGAGTAGTCACATCTTTTCTAAACTTAAATGTCGAATATTTTTGAAGATTTTGTCATATAAACAAAAGCTTTTCTTAGCATCACTTAAATCTACTCAATCGATTTAACATCTTTTTTCAATCTCTAGGAATAATCAGTAGGAATATTCTTGGTTAGATGACGACCTCGAAGACAGCATTTCATTGCTCCAGAGACCTGACCCTAAATTAAAACTATAACTAAAAAAGCCTAGTAATATGACAGTCTTAATTTAGAGCTCTTAAATTGGCTTACGAAAAAATTTGTAGGATTGTCGATCCAAGGAAGGTCTTAAAACACCAATTGCTCTTTTTGAAGAAATGATCTGGTATATTTCCTGCCGGCATGTCTTTAGCCTACTTCAACAGTTGGCCAATTTTCGATACACAAATCCGAGAATCGCATAAACAAAAATTCGTAGACACGCAATGGGCTCGTGTGTGTGAAAGTGCATTTTGCCTTTGTTGGCTTTTGTTAGACTCATTTGCCATTATACATTGGCATTGATAACTTAATTTGCAACGCCAGCAGCTGACATTTTCATACCTGTCGTCTCGTCACAGTCACAGATTTTAAGTGTTTTACGCACACACAACAACAAAACACTCACCACAGGTACATTCGCTTGCATTTTTGCCTCAAAAGCGACCATTTCAGCAGTTATGGCTAAAATGTATTGTCGAAATAAAATACAAAAGGCGAGACGCATGCAACATGCAACCGAAAAGAGCGACTGATTTACCAAACATAGCAGGTGGTCTTCCTGCCTTGCATTGTTCTCGTTCGAACTGTTAATTTATATTTTAGCACAACCTTGGTGAGCCTACTCAATACAGGTCTCAAAACACTATGAGAGTGTCTGTGTGTTGCCTCAACAATTTGTTTCCTGCTTAATTCGGTTGTGTTGTGATCCGTAGCGGTTAGCATTTATTGTCGGTTGTAGTTATTGCAACAACAACACCAAACAATAATTATATGTATTAATAACAACAAACTCATAAATGTACAAACATCTTTATTGACACCGTTAAGCAGACAAAGTGCGAATTTAAGGATTACCTTAGCAGAGACGCCCGAGATGAACAGTTGGCTTCATTACTGAAATGCTGGTTTATGATTTTGTTGTCAAAAATACATTTATCGAATTTCTGATTAAAATGAGTAATTATGGGATTAAGGAGTAAAACATTTTTTTTATCAAAAATACTGAAGACTTCAGTTTTTAGAGTCTTAAAGGCATTGTTGGTTGGTTCTGATACTAATTGGATGTTTTGTAATATATCCGAATTTAGTTCAGAAGTTAGTGCTCGGAAATCTTTTGGATGACTATTTATACTTTAATGAGATTTTTGATATAGTGTCTGATTTTAGAGATTTTTATTCTTTTATCTCTCCTATACTACCTCCATGAACTGCATAATTTCAATAATAGGCAATAGAACAACCCTAGCTCCGATAGGTACAGGTGCTTCTCTGTTCTTAGTAGTAAACCCCGATCTAGATATATTGTCTTTAGGCATTGAAACATTCTACCATTAGCTCGTACTCTATATCTCATATACTTTTTGTAAAATCAGCAACAATCTTGACTTCAATTTGGTGGTATAAGTATTGTTATATTTGAAAGCCCGATTTAATCTTTATGATATTGATTTTGATATATTTATAATAATTTATGGTTAATGGGTTATATATCAATTCCCTACTATATTTATTGGAATGAACTCAGAGTACTTTCTATGAGATTTATGTCAGGATCAAGCAAAGTGGAAAAAAAATACAAAATGCATGGATCTCATAATAGTAAACAATCATAAGTATATGTATTCCGAGATAAATTCACATACAAAATTTCCGAAACATATCTTCAACAACTTCCAAGACTGGGGTTTAGGGTTGCCAAACATTTTTTGAAATACCTATTATACTATTTGCAAATATTGTTAAATAAAGTAAATAATATATTTTCCATTCTAAATTCTCAGTATTTTAACCATAATTTTACTTACAATATATCTCCTTTTATGGATTGGAACGCTTCGGTAATTTGGTCACCATTTAAAGTATGACTTTCCAAGAGGTATTCGCAAACATAAACGGCTTGGAATTAAGTATTCTTGTCGAGCAAGTAACCTCGAAAGATAACAAAAAATATTTGACAACCCAAGGAACGATAAAGCACGCTTCTGGGCGAATTAAATTATGGGTATTAAGCGAGTTGTAGAACAGGCTACAAATGGAAAAATTCGGAAAAACAGTCGCACTGTTATTATATCAAGTAATGAGTATATTAACGCCTGAAAGATTCTTTAAACGAATTGAATTCAATTTGTGGTTAAAAGTTATCGCAAAATACTTTTCAAGGAAATTCACAAACGACTCCAATGTATATAGAATCGTCGAACAATGTTCTACATTTTGTGTAGAGATAAAATATGTGTTCTACAAGTTAAGAAGAAGAAACCTTAGAATTATTTATGCAACAGATTTCAATTCTTAACACTCCATTTCTTAGTAAAATATGTAAATATTTTTGTGAGGAAACAAGCACCTCTGTATAATATATTCATCGCTTAAGATCTATTGGAATACAAAAACAAGTTATTTTTGTATGTTAAAAAAAGGAATATGATGTGACGAGGTGGTGAGCACCTCGTTCTAATTTTGTTGTGATAAATCTTAAAAAAAGCTGATTGACTGAAAAACAAAAATTTTCAATATACAACGAACAGAACTCACTGAGTCGTAACTGTGTAAATTTATTTTGCAAGCAATTTAAATAATATTTTTAAGACAAGATTGGAATTTATATACAAAGTTGCTAAAGAGAGTATTATAGTTTTGTTCACATAACGGTTGTTTGTAAGTCCTAAAACTAAACGAATGAGATATAGGGTTATATATACCAAAGTGATCAGGGTGAAGAGTGGAGTTCAAATCCGAATGTCTGTCTGTCCGTCCGTCCGTCCGTGCAAGCAGTAACTTGAGTAAAAATTGAGATATTTTGATGAAACTTGGTACACGTGAGCCTGCGTGACCCTGTCCCCTATTAAGTTTTTTAAACTAACTTGTAGACTACTAAAGCTATATCA
Source organism: Zeugodacus cucurbitae (assembly GCF_028554725.1). NCBI lineage: Eukaryota > Metazoa > Arthropoda > Insecta > Diptera > Tephritidae > Zeugodacus > Zeugodacus cucurbitae. The sequence goes on along the minus strand of NC_071669.1, from coordinate 61,920,545 downwards.
ACGAAACTCTCAGGAGTCGTTTTTCTCCATTTCCTTATACAGTCCAAAAATGGAGGAAATCGGATTACAACTACGCCCACCTCCCATACAAAGATTATGTTGAAAACTACTAAAATGCTTTAATAACTACTAAAATGCTTTAATTCATTAAGGAAAACCACCAGAAACCTTAAATTTCATTATAAAGATGGTACAGTAGAGCTGAACTCAAAATGGTATTCACAATTTTAAATGGGCGTGGTTCTACTTATGAGTCAAAAACATAACTCCGAAACTACTCGACCAATTTCAATGAAATTCGGTTCATAATTTCTTCCTGGCTTCCTAATGATATGTTATGAAAATAGTCAAAATCGTTTCACAACTACGCCTACTTTCCATATACTGATCGGATTCGTTGCTTTTACAATATATAAAGGAAGCACTAGTGAAGCTGTCGGAGCTTTGCACAAATACTGCATTTATAGTGTAGCATCGACCTTCTAAAAATCGGAGCATAAGTTTTTAAGGCCCCATATATCGAATATGAGGACATCAGTGCTTCAAATAAATTTTTTGCTAAAAATATAAGTAAGTCTCTCAGATATTTTAAAGAAATTCGAATTTCATCTAAAAATATGTCTCCGTGCCAAAAATGAGTGAAATCGGATAATAACTTCACCCAACTCACAGATACCTAATATTAGGGTGTCCAACTTTCAATGGACTTTATGATATGTGATATAATGTCCGTTTAATTTTATGTGTTGAAAAATGATATTTTTTGTGGGTTATTTATGCACTTATTTAAGGCAAAATGTAGTTTTTTTACTTTCAATTTTGTAAATAAATTATATAAAAACATTTATTTTATAAATTGTTTGTTTTTTGATATGTTTATTTTTTTGTATATATTAACCTTGTTTTGCATAAAGCTATTTTATAAGAATTTTTTGTTAAAAAGAAATTATATACACATGTTTACGGCAGAAGTTTGCTTTAGAAGCTGAAAAAAGCGTTTTTTAGCAATTTTTTTTTTAAAGGGAAGGGAATGATTGCGGTAAACGGAATTTGAAGACGATAGTGTACTATATTTAAGGCTTAAAAAACAATATTTATTATTAAAAAATATTGAAATTTTTTCAAAATTGTTAGTATTTTTCGAGCGTCTGGAGTCTGCACTTGTAAATCGGTGCCGGTGATGGAGGTCGTGCGATGCATGTCGAACCAAATTTTTTTTTTAATTTTTATAAGTTTCATTTCTTTATGAACTAAAAAACTACCAAAGAAGTTATACAATTCCAAATTTTTTCGAAGTTTGAAAAAAAATTAACTTTTTCCAACTTTTTTAGTCCAAATAGAAGATAATTTAATACTGAAGCTAGATCACTTTGGTTTTTTTCGATCGGACATATATTCTTTTTGCTATCGCCGGCACCGTTTTCTAACACTTGTGAAAATGAAAACTTGCTTTAAAGTATGCCTGAGCATTCGCACCTGCACGACGCTCGGCCACTAAAACTGCTCTAGCTTCGAAAATATGTCGAATTGGCCTCTGGAATTTTAAAGACATATTCTTGGATAGTTTTGGAAGAGATTTAAAACAAAACAAAAAAATCGATTTTTTGAAGCCTGTAAAGCAGACCACTGCCTTAAGTAAATATAAGATTAAAGCTAAATTATACCATTGTTGTTGAGCGTAATAAAAAAGAAGCTTTTGTTCGCATTTCACATATCATCAACTTGGAATTACTTCATTTTACTGTTAACCGCAAATACTCGACACTTGTTCCATGAATAAACGATACTCGTTAATATACATACATATATACATATGTATATATGTATTTGTGTATCTGAGTGTGTGTGTATTTATGTTTAAGCGGCATATGTGAATTGTACAGTAATTTGAATAACGTGCTTCGAACTTGATGCCCTTCATTTGCTAGCCGCTATTTGCGTTTGCGTTGAAAAAAAGTACAATGGATAAGCTTGATCGGTATATAGAGGTGAATAAATGCATATGTTTTTTTGTTTGTATATATTTACGTATTATCACTGCTGCGCTTTAGCTTGGCTTTTGCCACATCACTTGACACTTATATTCAGCGCTTTTATACAAAATAAATTTTGTTTCACTTGTCGTTGTTATTGCTGGTATCAACTAGTACCTGTTGAGCCTTTGTTGAACGGTGTCGGTTTTATGAACTTTATGTTTTTTTCTGATTCCTGAAAAGAATTCACAGTGTTAACTTGATGCCCTTCTGCTTCAGAGGTGCATAAAGAGTATGTGTGTGTGTGTACTTGGTTGGCAATTGCATTTATACGCCGTTGCGCATGCTTCGCTGTCATGCGAATCCAAAGTTATTTGCATATTTCGACAAGAAATTTTGCAAAAGTTGTGTCACCGTCACCGTCTCAGTTTAACGGTGTTTCGCTTAAAAAATGTTGTAATTGAAAGCTTAGCGTTGTTGTTGTTGACGTTGTTGCAAGTTATATGTTAAAAAATATTTTTTTCCATCTACGAATTTGTATCACATACTCAGCCACAGAGCTCATGTGTGCTTTTTATACGAAAGCACCTTCCATTGTTATTATTGCTGCTGTTGTTGTTGCGCGTCCGCAGGTGAGCCGCCTCAAAGGCACACCGATAGGATGTGGTTTTTTAAGTGGTTTCATTTTTGGTTTGCAGCGTTCTTTTTTTGTTTGATTTTTCCCCGTTTTTTATCTGCTTAGTTTTTTTCGACTTGATTTTTTGTTGTTGCTGTTGTTGTGGTTTGGCTTTTGGCATTTTAATCTTCTTTCTTTAGTGAGAATTTTTACGGTTGAAATTGTTGATGTTTACACCAATTTCTTACACTAAAACTTACAAACAAACACAAGTACAAATACATACAACCACACAAGCATAGATAGAGACAAATATGTTTGTAGGTGTGTTTGAAAATGTGTGAATCTGCTTTTTAGCTGCGTTGCTGGGAATTTTCAATAACGACTGCATATTTGTTTTGAAATTAAATGAAGTGGCAGCTCAACTGACAGTTTGATGTTCACCTGGATTCTATCAACGACAGCGATGATATACAAGATATGTACATACTTATTTGGTTGTGTTACGAAATTATTTCACTATGCGCCATTGTTGAGTGAGTACCATCTATAGATGTACTATGTATATACAATAGATGGTATCTAGTTTATAAAAAGTATAAAAAACCGAAAACAGACATAAAAAATTTAATTTTTAAAAGTAATACAGCGGAACTTCTATAAGTCGAAGATCTCAATAACTCGAACACTTGAATTGGCAATAGCGTTTAGATGCCAAATTCTATACAAATATCCTTCCATAAAACGAACTTTTCGACCAGGACATTATACAAATTCTAAAATTTTACTATCAGAGAACAATTTTAAAAGAGTCTTTTTAAATCGTATGGGGCCAAACAAAAAATATGATTTTATACTTATAGATTTCCTAAATCGTTTAAGAAAGGCATCAGATATAGACGTCAAGAGTCAAACAATAGCAAACTGCAACAAACAAAATTACAAAAAACATGTTTTAATGTATTTAAATACAACTTGTTGCGAAGTAAATAACTAAAACTGTGGGTACATCTATATTTTACCGCTTTTTGAAAAATGTATGTTTTATTTTATTTTATTTTAATTTTATTTTAATTTTATTTTATTTTATTTTGTTTTATTTTGTTTTATTTTGTTTTATTTTGTTTTATTTTGTTTTATTTTATTTTATTTTATTTTATTTTATTTTGTTTTATTTTATTTTATTTTATTTTATTTTATTTTATTTTATTTTATTTTATTTTATTTTATTTTATTTTATTTTATTTGATTTGATTTGATTTGATTTGATTTGATTTGATTTGATTTGATTTGATTTGATTTGATTTGATTTGATTTGATTTGATTTGATTTGATTTGATTTGATTTGATTTGATTTGATTTGATTTGATTTGATTTGATTTGATTTGATTTGATTTGATTTGATTTGATTTGATTTGATTTGATTTGATTTGATTTGATTTGATTTGATTTGATTTGATTTGATTTGATTTGATTTGATTTGATTTGATTTGATTTGATTTGATTTGATTTGATTTGATTTGATTTGATTTGATTTGATTTGATTTGATTTGATTTGATTTGATTTGATTTGATTTGATTTGATTTGATTTGATTTGATTTGATTTGATTTGATTTGATTTGATTTGATTTGATTTGATTTGATTTGATTTGATTTGATTTGATTTGATTTGATTTGATTTGATTTGATTTGATTTGATTTGATTTGATTTGATTTGATTTGATTTGATTTGATTTGATTTGATTTGATTTGATTTGATTTGATTTGATTTGATTTGATTTGATTTGATTTGATTTGATTTGATTTGATTTGATTTGATTTGATTTGATTTGATTTGATTTGATTTGATTTGATTTGATTTGATTTGATTTGATTTGATTTGATTTGATTTGATTTGATTTGATTTGATTTGATTTGATTTGATTTGATTTGATTTGATTTGATTTGATTTGATTTGATTTGATTTGATTTGATTTGATTTGATTTGATTTGATTTGATTTGATTTGATTTGATTTGATTTGATTTGATTTGATTTGATTTGATTTGATTTGATTTGATTTGATTTGATTTGATTTGATTTGATTTGATTTGATTTGATTTGATTTGATTTGATTTGATTTGATTTGATTTGATTTGATTTGATTTGATTTGATTTGATTTGATTTGATTTGATTTGATTTGATTTGATTTGATTTGATTTGATTTGATTTGATTTGATTTGATTTGATTTGATTTGATTTGATTTGATTTGATTTGATTTGATTTGATTTGATTTGATTTGATTTGATTTGATTTGATTTGATTTGATTTGATTTGATTTGATTTGATTTGATTTGATTTGATTTGATTTTATTTTATTTTATTTTATTTTATTTTATTTTATTTTATTTTATTTTATATTAATTTATTTTATATTTTATTTTATTTTATTTTATTTTAATTTATTTTATATTTTATTTTATTTTATTATTTCATGCTTAAAAATTCTTAACTCTCCCTGTCATAAAATTCCATTAGTTTTATGCTTATTATCGAATTACTGCCTCCTTTATAAATATTTGCAACAAAAGACAAGCTCAGCAAAATATTTTCTATAGCAAAGCCCATTCATAATTGTATGCCACCATTAAGAAACATAAAACAACAAATATAATATAAAAAACAATAATGATAAATAAATAAAGCGAAAGCAAAGGCAGCAGATATTTATTCAAAAGTGTCATATTCCCAGAACGTCAAACCAATTTATAAATATGAAAAATCTAAATGACAATATTTATAAAGACCTATACATATGTATGTATGTACATAAATAAGTATGTATATACTGATGCCTAGAAAGCTGAGAGTTAAAAATGTTTGGTTGAAAACACGCCTGTGTATATACTAACTCAACACTAATAGTTTAAAAAAAAAATATTTAAAAGATTTTAAAGTAAAAATTCTCTAAAGAATCATGAATGACCACACTTATATACTACACACGAATACATAATAATATTTATGCATATGAATAGCCATATATTAAAACCGTTTATTTGTTCTAAAAAAACATAAAGATCCACACTTTATTGAATGGATGAGCATTTGAAGTGCTGATGACATGGCTGACAATGTCACAAAGGCAAAGTAGTCAGCAAGTGGTCAGCGCTTTGATGAACTTAAAACCTCCATTGCACCAATGATATAAAAGAAATCAAAAATCCCCAAAAAAATCAAAAAAAAATGAACCAACATCTCTCTCTGTCTCTTGGCACAAAAGACTTTGAATTAGAAATTCTTAATAAACGGAAATTTCATTCACAAAATCGAAATGTTAAACACAAATGTGAGACAGTGAGTGATGGAGATAGAGCGGATGAGGGAGAGTGAGCAACATTCGCATTTCCCCTCAATAAATGTGTAGAGTGCAGCCAAATAATGTTTACGCTCAATACATTAACTGTTTGCTATTCATGAGCGCAGCGAGACCACAATTTCATGCTCCTGAATAATTCATAAATTTGTATTTTTTCTACTCTACAAAACAAATGCGTCGAAAGACGGCGGTGAATCGCATGGCCGAAAAATCAAAGCCGACCAATCAAATTGCACTTAACACCAACGTAGTGTGGCAATAGCGCGAGGAGAGTGAGTGCAGGTCGGTTTATGAGAGAGCACCGATTTGTTTCAGAGTGCGAAGAGCATAAGTTGATTGTAGTGCAGTTTTGGGAGAGAAAAATGCATTGACAACAGAGCAAGTAATACCGTTTTCACACGGGCAATTTTTGTCGCGGCAATTCTTAGTTTTATAGGAGAGGGGGCGACCAAGGGAAGCGAGAGAGAGAGAAATTCTCCTCTCTTCTTCGCCCCCTCTCCTATAAAACTAAGAATTGCCGCAACAAAAATTGCCTGTGTGAAATCGGTCTAACTTTGATGGGAGAGGTTTATAGATTTGATGACAATTTGGAGACTTCTCATAATGCACCGGCTATGCAGTTATAGTGGAGGGTTATGCTTTGCTGCAGTTCACTTTACATTTGGTGTAGGGGTAAAAGTTATGTTGTCATTAACAGATGGTTAACATTTGCTAACATTTAGGGCAGGGATATTGGAAGGAGTAACCTTAGAATGAGTTGTAGAGATTTCCGTAAATTGATAGACAATGTTCGGAGGATTGTTAAGGAAATTAACAGGAGGTAGTTTTAATACTTAATGTAGAGATTACAGCATAATGTAGGGGTATGATGTTAGAGCTCTTCTATAAGATATTTGATAACAATATATAACAGATGAAAGATCGATTCTCGGGTTATTGATTGATATTGATATTCTGTATACATTTTTATTCCAATATTATCTATTTAACAGGACTGAATGTTACTGCAGCAATATAATTAACAGTAACGAATATACAGTGGGAGTAATGCACCAGCTGGTAAAAAAAGTGCTAGTTAATGAAATGACTTCTCAATAGGTTGTAGAGATTTTGTGGAGACTTTTGTTCTTCTTCCATTGTTCTATCAGCATTTGTAGGAGAATCATTACTTCAGATTTGATTCAAAGTGCTTATGTTATGTTGTAAAGAGTTTAACAGAGTATGGAAGGAGTAGCTTATGCTGTAGAGTTAGGCTTGTAAACATTTGTCTTTAAAGTATTTCTTAATGAAGACACTAAAATTGCACTAAATGTAGGGGCAGTATGCTGATTTTACAGAAAATGTTAATGCAAATGTAAAATTCTGTTAATGTTATGTAGAGAATTCAATATTTTTTACCGTAGTATAGTTGTAGACATATTTTAAAGGCGCTGATTTTTAATAGCATTTTACTAGTGCGCTAATAGCATACCCAAAAGAGGGGAAAGTGTTAATGTTAACATAAAATGTTAAAGACTACTGTTAAAAAATATTAGCAGTGAAGAAGGGTTTAACAGAGCTGATTAAGTATACATTTTAAGCTAGAATGAAAGTATATTTATGGAAGGAGTAACTGTTACACATGTAAACATAGCTTTGGAAGATGTTAAACTTAAAAGCAGTTAACAGCAGCAGTAATAAGAATTTTGTGGAGCACTGTTAAGGGAATAATGTAGAGATTTTTAGTTATTTTGACTTAATGTTGAGCTGTTATGGTACAGTTAATGAATGTTCTTATTATGAAATCAATTGAAGGTCTCAAAATATGTTACGGTGCTGTTTAGCATTTAACAGTATATGATATATGTAGCTCATAAAGAGTATTCTACACTGTTAGGTTGGAGTGATACAGCTTTTTTATAACATCGATAATAGGTTGCAGAGACTTGGGAGAGAAAATATGAGGTGATAGTTCATCGATTGGACCAAATTATGTAAACTGGGAAGACCCTTAAAATTAAAGATTTGATTCAATAACATACAAAACACCAAAGACAAAATAATTAAAAATTGCTCTTGAATTGTATTTTAATATAGGTTTAAATCTCCTACGACATTCATCGGGAATCATAGATTTAACAACTTTTTAGTTTATATATTTTTGAACACTTTTTTAGATGTTCTTCTGACTGTTCTTCATCAGGCACATGTGAGAAACTTTCGATCTCCGCTACTTCAACATCTCATTACCCCAACTACTACAATCTCTTCAGAATCATACTCTCAATGAATCCAAATGCCACTTCTTCCAATATTTGTTTCAACAAAAATGCTGTTAACTTAATGCCGGCTTAAGCAGAACCACCGCTGTTAACCACACATTAGCACATCATTTAAATTTCCCCGCTTAACAACTGAAAATCTCTACATACACTCTGAGTAACTATTTGTGGATAAACTGGACTGGAGACGAGCACAGAATGCACACATTTGCTGCTGCAGAAGACACCGCGCTCATTGCAAGCGCCACTGCAATCATACAAAACCGATTATTAACCAACCGGCAACGGGTCTCCAAAGTGTCTTCTGTACTCACACGCCGCTCTGCAGCTACAACTCACGAGCGCGGCGAGCGCATAGCCACTGCGAGCACATCGAGGCGCCGCACAAAAGGCGGAGTTTACAGTGCGGCGCGTATAAATAGCCGTGCTCTGAGCGTGAATAGCACATAACGAGTGTGTTACTCAAAGCGTACGGTAGCTAAATAATTAACGGCAAAGCAAAAAGCAAAAAAAGTTGAAAATTAAAACGCTAAGTCCAGAAAGAGACACTACAGAAAAAGAAAAATCTCAGCGCCACTTAGAAAAAAAAATATTGAAAAATTTCGAGTGTGTGTTTCGTGTCAAAGCCAATTGAACGCGCCACGTCTAAACGGATTACGGGCGAATAAAAATCGTACTCTCGATACAACAATTGGATTAATTACAAAAATATTTGAAAAAAAATAAAAACTACTACAATAGCAAAAAATCAAGTGATTTCAAAAGCTGAATTGCAAAAATTGAAAGTGAACAATTAATTGTGAAAAATCTATATCAAAGAAACAAACTGTGTGTGTCTAAATAAATCACACTTGCAGCAACAAATAAATAAAAAACACTGAGACCCCTCTAATAAAAATCACGACGAATTTCTGTAAATCAGAAATTTCTTTCGCCAACCAAATTCTTTCATCACAACCTCGCACACGGCCGCCAACGACGACCGTCGCCCAAACAACCGCCAAAATTCTACTCAAAGAACGTAAAGCAGTCATTTCAAAAATGAAATCCCTCACCGCTGTCTGTCAAACAGGTGCCTCCATGCCGCCAATGAATCCGAACGGACGCATTGCGCGCCATGCGCCACAACGCGGCGACGGCGAAAATGCCGAAATGAAAATGTACCTCTCCAAACTGAAGGATCTCGTGCCGTTCATGCCGAAGAATCGCAAACTTTCCAAGTTGGAAATCATTCAACACGTCATCGACTACATTTGCGATCTGCAAACCGAGCTGGAGGCACATCCCGAGATCGCCAATTTCGATGCGGCCAGCGCGCTAAATATGTCCGACGATTCGGCACACAATTCAAGCATGAATAGCGAAGAGAATGAACAACGTTTGGCTGAACGACTATCGGGCGCTGACAGTAGTTTTGGCATCTCAACGTTGCAACAGCAACAAAACAGCGCGCTAACAACCTCCACATCTAGTCCTGCCTTGAGACAGCCTTTGGCTGATCGTCAAGCACCGAACACCATCCTGCCCGGCACAAATATGAGCGCAGCTGCTGCACACACCACAATGGCGTTACATATGCAACAACAATTGCAGCTGCAACAGCAACAGTGGGAACAACAGATGTTGCAACAGCAACAACAACAACAGCAAGCGCAACAACAACAACAGCAAGCGCAGCAGCAGCAAACGCAACAACAACACCCACAATTGCCCAGCGGCGAAACGGTGAGTTGTTGATTCCGCGTGTCGCAGCCACAGCAATAGAAGAATAAGAAGAGGAATGCTAATTTTAAGCGTAGTCTTTAGGTTGTCTCTCGTTTTCGTGTTTAGCACTGCGAAAATATTGTTTTAAAACAAAATGTGTGAAAAATCTGTAATTTATTTAGTTAAGCAGCTGTATCCTATATTTTAAGCAGAAACCTTAATGTAAAGCATGTAAAAAATCAATTAAATACACATAAATGAAAAAAATGTGTAGAAAAAAAATGAAAAAAACCTAAACGTATGAATTGTATAAAATTTTTGTTGTTAAAGACTGTTATAGACATTTAAGTTGGTCGAATAAAATGTAGAAAAAATTGACTATTAATTTGAAAAAAAAAAAAAACATAAATCACATATTTTATTTTCTTAAACCAAAATTTTGGACTCGTCAGGGTAATTCGTTTCTAGTGTTAGTTGTATGTTCAACAGCAAGCGAAGAGCGGCTTGAAGAAGTGTGAGTAGACAGGCAAAAGTTGTTTTAGCGCTTAGAAAATTTCGCACGGAAGTGGTTGTTTTTAGAAGGCAAGCATGCGAAAATTCACTGATAACTTGAGTTTTGATTAAAAAACCATGAAAAAAGTAATTTCTACAAAGTGCTGGAGGTACTTAGAAAGTATAGAGAGATATTCATACGAAATTTTGAACTCCAAATTTGAGTTAATGCAAGAAGCAGAATTAGTTTGAAAGTTCTCGCAGCTACATTCAGCGTGCTCAAAAACGTTTTGAAACGCTTATTAATAAAAAATATTGTTTTTGTTATTCGAATACCTACATTGATTGCATTTAGTTTCAAACTTGATAATAGTGAGAAAAAATATGACTTTTGGTACAAAAATCATTGGAAAATGTTCAGAAATTTCAAGTTCAAAGTTCGGAAAGAAAAAGTTCAGATTTTTCAAATTTGACAGCAACAAAATTTAGAAGTTGTGAAGCATAAAATTTGAAGAAGTTCCAGAAATTGTTTATGCGTTTGAAAACATTGATTTTAATAACCGTAATTTTGAACATTTTACAATACATTTTATTATTTTTTAATGTTTGATTAAATGTTTATTTTTTTTTTGATAATTTGATAATTTTTTTTCAATTTCCTCGCTTTAACAATATTTAAATTGTGAGAGAATATGCTATTAATCTGTATTTTGAATATTTTTATTTATTTATTAATAAAATATTTTTTTATTATTTTTAACATTTTCACATCATCATCATTTTAAAAGTAATCTTATTTAGTTATTGTTATATATTATTTTATTATTATTATCCCTAAAAATAATATCTTTATAAATTATTTTTATCACATGCATAATTCCTTTAGCATACACAACAGTCAAATACTGTTTTCCTAAGTTGTAAAATACAAACGATAAATGTAGTTCTTCAAGCTTTAAAAATAGTTCCTTCAAAAAGGTTTAGTAATTTAGTTATTTTTTTGCAATATAAGATAATAAATAAAAAAATAAACAAACGTAAAAATAAATTAATAAAAATCAAATAATTAAATAAAAAATTAAAAACTTTTTTCATTTTAACAAAATAAAAAAATATGACAGACTTGAGGTTAAATATTTTTGATTTTATTATTTTATTTTTTTTTTTTGGAAATGTAGAAATGTCTTATTAATTTTTTTTTAATTTTGAAAACTTAAATTTTTAATAAGATCTTCTGTTTCATATTTAATTACTCAACTGTATAGTAGGAATACATTTTTTCAAATTCCCTCTTTTATTTAAATATTTTTTTTTTTATTTTATGCAAAAAATACCATCAAGTCTATCTTTCATATATAAGGGATTACATTTATATGTTGAAGTCGACCAAAAAATCAATTTTTTTTATTCTTTTATCTTAAAGTATACGTTCTTAAGCATGTTATCTCAAATTTTTATAGATATTTAAACAATAGAAGCGAAGTTATAGTGTTTTGCATCTTGCTCCGCTACACTATGTAGACAAAAGTGTACTTGAAACTTTAAACGCGATTATCATGAAATGTTTTTCTGAAAACGTCGTTGCGATGACTTGGATTGTCGAAAAAAAATTTCAAACGATTTCAAAATTTTTTTTTTTCAAAATGTTCGTAGTTTATTTGCCGTTTCCTAGATCGATTTAATATTTTTGTTTAAATTTTCATATCAATGTTATGCATTTTTCAATACATTTCATTAGATGACCAAAGTCGCAATTTTGAGGAAATCGCTCCCGTTTGCAGAATTTTTTTTTCACATTTTAATAGATCGTTCAAGTACACCACAAGTCCTAATACTAGCTTAATTTGCTTGGTTTTATGCTTTCAGTTGAGCTGAGGGACTGGAATCGTAGTCACGGCAAGCCTCTTTGAAAAAAAAAACGCTTTTTGCATAAAATGAAATGTTAATTGGCAATTTTTAGGATTTTTTATGTTCTTGAACTGATTTTACAGATTAGACATTGTACTACGCAAGACGTATACCAAGTATTCAATCAAAATATGGCTACATACCTCTACAGAATATCAAAATTTTCCCTATTTTCCCGAGGATCAATATTTATAACTCCTTATCTATTCATTCGATCAAGCCCAGTAACCACATTTTTGTACTCGTAATAGCCGTAACTTATCTAAATATATTATTTATTTAAGGGGGGGTATGGGATAACGGGCCAAAAAAAAAGCGTTTTTGAAGATTTTTTTTTAGAAAACTACTGAATATTTTTGAATAGTTTTATTATCATATTATTCAGTGACAGCCACTTGAAGTAGGCACTCAACGGAATTCCGCACATTGCGGTGTCCCGGATATAAGATCGTAGAATCATCTGAAACACATGGGATAAAAAAAAATTAGTTCTTTAGAAGTATATCTCCCAGCCAACGGTGCCCTTTTAAAAGAAATTTTTTTTTTTCATTTTTTCAACGGTCGGTGAAGGTGAAAAGTACGTTTTTAGCCCTAAAAATGCGCCATTTTGTGGCTGTAAAATCGAATAGAAGCAAAAAATAAATAAAATGGGACCGTTGGCTGGGAGTCAATTCTATGTTGCACAAGTGTGCAAAATTTCAATACGATCGGTGCATAACTTTTTGAGTTATCGTGGACACCGACTTCAGAAAAGGCGTTTCGATAAAAACGCGTTCAAAGTTTTGGGATTCGTCAAATCTTTTCACATATTCGTGAGCACTTGGGCCGGTGGTGACTTCCATCTTTCTCGCTGAAATTTTGAGACAACATTCTTCAATAGTTGTACATTCGATTTAACAAATAAAAAAAAATGATTTTTTAAAAAATTTTATCCCATAAACCGCTCCCCCCCCTCCCCCCCCCCCCCCCCGGTGGGCCGGTGGTGACTTCCATCTTTCTCGCTGAAATTTTGAGACAACATTCTTCAATAGTTGTACATTCGATTTAACAAATAAAAAAAAATGATTTTTTAAAAAATTTTATCCCATAAACCGCTCCCCCCCCCCTCCCCCCCCCTAAAAAGTATATAAATAATTAACTAATAGTAAAAACACCTATATTAAATAGAAATTGATTTAATTTTATGATATTAAATCGGTTTTGTAAATAAATTACTTAATACTAAATTTTCCATAGAAAAATTTTTGTTTACTTTTATTGGAAATGTACCTTAAGGAATATCGTGCCGTTCATGCCGAAGAAACGCAAATTTTCCAAGTTGGAAGTCATCCAATTCGTCAATGTGACCAAAATCTGCGCTACTAGTTGCAGCAAAACAATATAATATACTTAGGAACTTTAAAATAGCAGAGTACACAATGTAGTATACCATCTCACTTTATGCATATTTGACTAAGAGGACAACATCGTAATGACTTCATTAACAGAACACGATACTCTGATTAACCGACTCTTAGGGTATTTAAGTAATTACGGGCTTGAAAGAAGAACTCGAGACCACGCTGGCTGGTACATTTTTTTAATCCAACTCGAAAAATTTTCTTGTGTTGAGAAGACTTCGGGGAGAGATTATAAGATGTTCCCTTACTCTCTTTTTATTTCACACACATATGTACATACATATCTTGAGATTGAGAGCAACAACAAATCAATGACGAACTCACGTCTCACAAAAATTTATTATTCAATCGCAGTTAAAAATTTATTACGTGTATGGAAATTACCGAACAGGTAGAAATGGCTGCGCGACGTTCTTGGAAGACAAAAAAATGCAAAATAATAAAAAATTAAATAATTAAAATCGTGACACGTCAAGATCACTTGGCAAACAAACAAGTTTCCAGCATATATAGGTATACATATGTATATATTAAGTATATATGTATGTATATAAATAAGTAACTACAGTAATTTTTCGTTATAACTGTAGTGTGACCAAAGTGAGCGCAACGCTGAAGATTTATCAGACACACACGTGTGTGCTTAAGCGTTGGCACAAATTAATCACTACACTCTTTTTTTTCTGAAAACGAAATAAAGAATAAATAGATGAAGCAGTGATAATTACAGAAAAATTAAAAAAAAAAACAGAATCGATCGCTTAGATATTTTTCAAGTGTTTAAGACAGCTTAGACCGCAGTTGGCACTGAAACTAGTTTGCAAAGTTATGATCAAACAACAACAATAACAACAACAGCAAGCGCATAAAACGGATAACGGATAAGCGCCATCAGGTGTATAATTGGTGGTGTTGTTGTTGCTGTTGTATGTTTTTATTGAAATTGATGAGCTGACAGCGCGACTCGGAACGACTCGGCTAGAAGTATGTAGAAAAAAATGTACTCGAACCAGTCTGCAGAGCAATAAAATTTCGTTTAATGTGGAAACGATGCACTAGCACGCACACACACACACACACACAAATATACATATATGTATCTTCATATGTAAGTATGTATGTATGCTTGTTTAAACAAATATAAGCGTACAAGTTCAGTCACATGAAAGCAAGGGCGCCCATTAATCCGCATAAATACTCAGGTGTATTATTTTGTTTAGCAACAAATACATGAGTACAACAATAACAACAACAATAATACTAAAACATACTATTAAGTGGCTTGACCAGTTGGATTTGTTTTAACCCTCTAGTGCATATGCCTGCCTACAGACGGGGTGTTTTCAAAATCAGATATAAAATATTTCTTTTAATATTAAAATTCGGATTTTTTTTCAAAAGAACGCTTAAAGTTCAACTTACGTAATGGTTTTTTCAGATTGGCAATACTACTTCTAGTTTTGACGTACTGTCAATTTGAAGTGACAGATTAGCACTTTCCCGCCAATTTAATTATTTTTGCAATCAACACAATTTTCTGAACAACAAGAAATATAAATTCTTGTGTCGTTTCAAGTTGAAAAAAATACTTACGGGTGTGGAATTTTGTGCTCTTTATGATAGTGTTCGATTTATAATAAAAAAACTAATAGCAGGTGAGTAAATTCGAAAATATTGAACTCCGCCTTGAGGCGGACTCATGCATTGCGCTGCCTACCTTTTTCAAGTAAAATGAAATATTTGTGATACAATTGAAAATTTTTCTTATTTTATTATTGAATAATAATCAGATATGTCGCGTTATTCTAAGACCCATATGACGGATGAAGAAATTCGACAATATTTCGAAGAGTCGCAATTGGTAACTGATACTTCCGACAATGAATGCGATTTTGATAGTGACGATTCTGATATGGATCCAACCTACTCACTACCGGAAAATGATACGATCATTGATGCAATGCTAAACTCCTCAGAAATGATGCGAAACGCAATCGAATGCAGTTTGAATGTGACAGACTTTGAAGAAAATGCTGAAATAATTGAGCTGCCACCGATTCCTCCATTGCCTGTTTGTGACGTTACTTCTAGTGTATTCTTACCGTCGACAGTGACACGTTCTGTGCACAAAGCATTAGAATCGCAAGAAAAAATCGGAGTCCTACCAGCTGCAAGTGATTTGAGAAACGATATGAGTGCGATAAGATCGATTCTTTGGAAGAAGAAAAAACTTCAGCTGAGTGTTGCAGATTTGGCTTTTCAAGGCCAGGACATGCCGGATTTTTTAAAATGTTTAAAAACACCTTACGACTGCTTTGCATATTTTGTGACCGAAGACTTTCTGAAGGTAATTTCTAATATATAACAGTTTATTAAATTTTTAATAAAAATTTTGCAGGCAATAGCCTTACAGATGAACTTGTATGCCAAGCAAAAAGATATATCTTCAAAGTTTTGTATCGATCACCAAGAGCTGCGTAAGTTTTTGGGAATATTGTTGTTTACGTCTGTTTATCGCTTTCCTAACAGTCGCTCATATTGGGGACAATACGGATTAGATCCGATACGTTTATCCATGACATGCAATCGATTTGAAGAAATTAGAAACCACTTGCATTTCAATAATGATGCGTCTCGTATAGAGAAAGGTCAACCTGGTTATGACCTCTTGTATAAAATAAGGCCGCTAGTAAAACATTTCAACCAACGTTTTTCTTCAGTTCCAATGCGGCAGAGACTTTGCGTTGATGAGCAAATGTGTGCCACGAAAATGAGTGGAAACCCAGTGAGGCAATATATGCCAGCAAAACCTCACAAATGGGGAGCGAAACTATTCGTGATTTGCGATTCCTTTGGATATTCGTATTCCTTTGAAGTTTATTGTGGCGCCGGCGATAACAAAATTTTGCCAAATTGTCCAGATCTTGGTGCTATTGTGAAAGAATACAACCAGCATATGGGTGGTGTGGATTTGGTTGACGGATTGATTGGTCGATACCACATAAAAATGAAAACCAGAAAATGGACAAATAAATTATTTTACCACATGCTGGACGTGAGTATGGTGAATGCATATTGTCTTTATAACCGACTAAATAAGGACGTCCTAAAGTGTAAACTTCCTGACTTCAGATCAGAAGTGGCAGAAACACTTTGTTTGATTGGTTCGACAAAACCTGTAAAACGTGGTCGTCCATCGTCTTTAACACCTCCACCAAAAGCTAAAAAGACGTATCACCTATCAGAAAATATAAGATACGATCAAATAGGACACTGGTGTAAGTTTTTGGACCGCTCAGGCAAAAAAATGTGCAAATTTCGTGGATGCAAATCAGAAACTCAGGCATTTTGCATTAAATGTAAAATTAATTTATGCAATTCAACGGCAAAAGATTGTTTTTTCAAATATCACAATAAAGAAGAAATGAAAACATAAATTTATATGAACATAGAACATGAACATAGCATAGGTCCGCCTTGAGGCGGATTACCTTATTTTACCTGTAAAAGGTACACAAATTGACAAATCGAAAAACTAACATCAGATTCGTCTTCACAGACCTGAATATAGTCTAATATAAAAATCACAGTCGAAACAAAAATTCATGCATTAGAGGGTTAATAGAAGTATTTTGGTTTTTAGCTATAAAAAAGTTGTGTATTAATTAAAATTTTTTCATCGTGAATCGGGGAAAACCCGCTCCATGGAATTCGAACTGGAGTAGTATCAGTCAGTCAGTCAGTAAGTCAGTTATGGGGGAGAATAGATAGCAAGTGGTTTAGGTGTCGGTGTGGCATAGCCGATATGCGAATACACACATGTTTTTGAATATATTTGCCTGTTTATATGTTTGTAAGTATGTATATGTTCGTGGGTCTGCCTAAACACACCAAAAATATCTGAGACCGAGAAAAAAAAGCATTTTGCATTGCAAATGAGTTTCGCATTGACGCAGATGACGAATTATAATAAAATGCACATTATATACATACACACACAAATACATATATACATATGTAAAGGGTGATTTTTTAAGAGCTTGATAACTTTTTAAAAAAAAAAAAGCATAAAATTTGCAAAATCTCATCGGTTCTTTATTTGAAACGTTAGATTGGTTCATGACATTTACTTTTTGAAGATAATTTCATTTAAATGTTGACCGCGGCTGCGTCTTAGGTGGTCCATTCGGAAAGTCCAATTTTGGGCAACTTTTTCGAGCATTTCGGCCGGAATAGCCCGAATTTCTTCGGAAATGTTGTCTTCCAAAGCTGGAATAGTTGCTGGCTTATTTCTGTAGACTTTAGACTTGACGTAGCCCCACAAAAAATAGTCTAAAGGCGTTAAATCGCATGATCTTGGTGGCCAACTTACGGGTCCATTTCTTGAGATGAATTGTTCTCCGAAGTTTTCCCTCAAAATGGCCATAGAATCGCGAGCTGTGTGGCATGTAGCGCCATCTTGTTGAAACCACATGTCAACCAAGTTCAGTTCTTCCATTTTTGGCAACAAAAAGTTTGTTAGCATCGAACGATAGCGATCGCCATTCACCGTAACGTTGCGTCCAACAGCATCTTTGAAAAAATACGGTCCAATGATTCCACCAGCGTACAAACCACACCAAACAGTGCATTTTTCGGGATGCATGGGCAGTTCTTGAACGGCTTCTGGTTGCTCTTCACCCCAAATGCGGCAATTTTGCTTATTTACGTAGCCATTCAACCAGAAATGAGCCTCATCGCTGAACAAAATTTGTCGATAAAAAAGCGGATTTTCACATTTCGAACCGAACACTGATTTTGGTAATAAAATTCAATGATTTGCAAGCGTTGCTCGTTAGTAAGTCTATTCATGATGAAATGTCAAAGCATACTGAGCATCTTTCTCTTTGACACCATGTCTGAAATCCCACGTGATCTGTCAAATACTAATGCATGAAAATCCTAACCTCAAAAAAATCACCCGTTACATACACCGAATTTGAGAAAAAAAGCCTAATGAGAGATTAAAAATAAATAAAAAATTTGCAAAATTACAAACCTACAGTAAAATTTATATTTATTTTCGAACAATAACATTTTATTGGTTGTAGTTATAATTAAAAAATAGTAAAATTAAATTAATTCACTTAAATAAAATAAATTAAATTAAGGTAAAAATTAACAAAAAAAAAAATAAAAAATCTAATGAATTTCAAATAATTCGTGTATATAAAAAATAACACAATTAAAAACAATTCAATACACATTTAGTAAAAAAAAATTAATAATAATTAGAGAAAACAAGTTAGGAAAGGCTAAGTTCGGGTGCAACCGAACATTTTATACTTTCGCAATTTATTGATATAGTTTTATGAAGATAGCACACAATTTGACCCATATATTCGACATAAAGTCCAATAGAATAACGAAAATCATCATATATAATACATGAGGGCTGAGGTAATTCCTGAACCGACTTCACTCATTTTCACCACCAAGGTACACTACTATATATCCAGGACTATACGCTCTCTTAATTTTACCGACAATCTGCAGTATAAAATCCATCGGAAGTTTGAAAATCCGTGTATGAGGTATATGGGAGCTAGAAGAAGTTATGACCCGATTTTAACCATTATAGTCCGTTTTCGACAATTTCACAAGTGAAGCCACAGATGTTATGTTTGTGTAAAGTTTTTTCCGCTATCTTCATTGGTTCCTTATGTATACATTATAAAGTGGAGGCATCAGATGGAATTAAAAATTTAGCTGCATGGAAAGTGGTCGTGGTTGTGAACCGATTTCGTCCATTTTCCATACGTGTCATTAGTGTGTCGAGAAAGTACTAAGAACCGAATTTCATTCAAATCGGTCGAGTAGTTTTGAGATATGGTTTTTGACCCATAAGTGGGTGACGCCACGCCCATTTTCCATTTTTTCACTCCTCTACCATTTCTTCCGTAAAATTTAGTATTCCTGACGTTTTCCGCTAGTGAGTTAAAGCACTTTTAGTAGTTTTCACCTAACCTTTGTATGGAAGGTGGGCGTGGTTATTATCCTAGTATATCAACTTTTATGGGGTACGTAAGAGAAACGACTGCAGAATGTTTGGTTTTTTAAGTATTATTGGTTTGCGAGATATTCATAAAAAATTTATTTAGGAGATATATAACTTCCTAGTGTGATCCTTTATACCAATTTTTTCTCCTCCTACCCTCAACCCTCCTACGGTCCCATGTGTACCAAGTTTCGGCAAGATATCTTAATTTTTACTCAAGCTATCCTTTGCCTCGACAGACGGACGGACGAACAGATAGACATATAGATTAATATCAAACTCTACTTTTCAGTCAGGAAATTTGCAAGAGAAGGCACCAACAATGTGGAAAGGTGAATTTAATACTTAAGATTTCTATTCTCCTTAAACTGACTCTATTTGATTATACCAGTCAAAGGTTTGATCGAATCGGACTTAATTGCTAAAACAATTTCAATATACTTAAAAATATTCAAGTTTTCGTGACCTCGTTTAGAAATTACTCTTTATCTAATCTAATATCTAAATAAAACAAATCTCTTATAAATTCTAAGCGACACTGTGATAGCTATATGGAGGAAGGCAAAAAGGGAACATTGGCGAACCTGAGGAACTGACTTGAATGGACATTAGTCGCCTCATAAAATTTGTGGTGGTCTCAAGCGCTTCGGTGCCTTATAATTGTCTTCTTTTGATCCATACTTAGAAGTATTTTGATACTATTAGCTAATCAAGTGGAATCCTTTGTGACACTTGTCGAGACGGTCAGCCTCTAAAACTAACCTTGATTTAAAAGCCTTCAGGTCTACTGTCTGCCTGATAGCTAAGAAGTAATCGTTAAAGATTTCTGTATTACATCTCAAAATCTAACGAGGAAGAAAAACGAAAATTTTGATCTAAATGGAGTTGAACAAAACATTAGATCAAATTAAATAATTTAAATGATTCAATTAAAATTAATGAACAAAAACTAATCACAACTAAATGGCAAAAAAACACAAAATTTTTCTAATTACAATAAAGCTAAAGTGTTGAAAATCCCCCAAAAAACGTGAAATTAGCGCCACTTTGTCGAATACGCGAGTGCAAAATGCCAACAAATCAACAAACTAAACACACACACATAGATACTCACACACACACATGCGAGTGAAGCAATCTAGTACAAACGGTAATAGTGACGCTAAGGTGTCAAGCACTTTGAGGAGCGCTAAAAAAGCGCAACAAATCAACGAACGATGGACAATGAAGCGGTGAACAAAAAAAGCAAAGAAAAAGCGAAACAAAACAACTTGTATCTCTGTGTGTATGTAAGTGCGTGTATGTGTGTAGTTGTGAAACACTTTTCAAAGCATTTTTACAATGACCTCATTTCTATGCAACACAAATGCAAAAACACACAACAACAACAACAACATAAAATAATTTCAGCAATTATGCAGAGAAAAAAAGAAGCAACAGCAACAAATGTTAAATCTACAACATTTGCACGCAATTTATTTGCAACAACAACACAACAAATGTACGCAATATGCTAATTCATGGCACCATCTATGTACATTGCATACGTGTATATACAGTTACATAGCTACATATTTGCGCTTGGTATATAGAAGGTAATTTTCATGTGCCTACTTGGGACGCCACTTACGAAATGGCTTGCAACCGTGACTTTAGGCAAAAATTTTGTTTTTGAGAAAATAAAAATGATTAAGCTCAGCAGGTGGTAACACTAAGCGTAAGTTACTTTCTTCGAGATTAGGATTTAATTTCTGTAAATTTAATTTTTACGAATTTACCGTTTTCCGACGCTTTTCGAAAACTTTGTGGTTTAGCTTTGTGAGTTTTGTGGCATACATAAATCCTTTAAAAAGTGTATGCATTACGAGATACAGCCTGTGGATCAAAATTCTACGACGGAACTCCGCTTACAAGGTCAAAGATCTTCTCGTGGGAGATAAGGAACTTTTATGTGATTAAGGTTAGCAGAGTCATGATAAATGTGAATAAAAATTATTAGAAGAGTACATGGAATTAATCTAGACTGATATGAAATTAAACAGTCTTCTATTAATAGAAAATTTTGGAAAAATTAACAAATTGGAGAGAGAACATCCGGCAGTGATATCACAAAATATTTTAGTTGCGAAGAATCTAATCGAAGAAGCGGCTCTACAGTGAATATATGTATGTTCCGTACAGAAAAAGCAGGAACTGGTTCCAAGTGCATCAATGGGACCCAGAGCTATCGGTGATTTACTATACAAAGCGGAAATATTTGGATGAGAGTAGTTCGGATCCCCTAAAAGTTGTTTGAAACACATAAACTAACCGAGAAGTTATAGAAATATACCTTAAAATGGTCAAGATAAAGAGATGA
This sequence comes from Zeugodacus cucurbitae, assembly GCF_028554725.1. Taxonomy (NCBI): domain Eukaryota; kingdom Metazoa; phylum Arthropoda; class Insecta; order Diptera; family Tephritidae; genus Zeugodacus; species Zeugodacus cucurbitae. Next base: position 61,898,435 of record NC_071669.1, on the reverse strand, counting down.
GTTCAATTTCGGATGTCTGTCTGTTGGTTTATCCGTTCGTCTGTCTATTTGTCCATCACTGCGTATAAGCAATAATTTGTGTCAACAATTTAGATATCTTAATGAAACTTTTGGTCGGTGCTTTTTGGTAGTCTGAGCAGGTGGGGCCAACACAATTGAGTTACTCGAAATGCTCAGGTTTTAGTTAAGCTATAATGTTGAAATTCGATACATTAAGTTACACTATTAAAGAGAAATGTTGTTTTATACAGACTATTTACTTTGGAACAGACAATCAAAATAATAATTTTCGAACCTCTGGTTGACTGTACGTCATATATGGTTTATACTCGCATAATGGGTGTTCAAAGATGAATAGTGAGATAGACATTAAGTGACTACCGTTACGATGGCTGAAGAGGTTTCAGTGTTCAATGAGTTCAAAAGTCATAATTATGGGCTTTATTTATATTAGTTAGAGATTCGTATCGTCGCGACTGAGTAGATTAGGAATACATAATAGAAGTCTGTAACTTGGAATTCAATGAAGTCAAGTTCGCGTCATTTTATAATTATTCTATAATATACAATATTATTACTTTTATTTATCTATACTACTATTATAAAGAGGATAGATTTGTATGTATGTTTGTAATGAATAAACTCAAAAACTACTGTGCCGATTTCCAAATTTCTTTCACCATTGGAAAGCTACATTCACCACAAGTAACATAGGCTATATTTATTGCTAGAATCTTAACTTTCGGGAAATAGTTCCCAGGTGAGGGTACCAAAAAGACTCCGTGATGAAGAATCTTAAACTGAAACTGAAAATCGGTTTGCAAGTCATTCTCTTCGCATCGTAATCACGTGCCAGAGAGTCGAGAAACAAGCGCTCGCAGCTGCTTGTTGAACAAAATTTCAAAATCTCCCAAGTACGCGCTTGAGGGTCGAGTATGGAGCGTGTGCAGCGGCTTGAAGAACAAAATATTAAAAAATATACAAGCTTGCACTAGGTAGTCGAACTCTGAGCGTCACTCAACGTCTTCATAATTAGAGAGAAAGACAACGGATATCAAAGACAAGAGTTTTAATAAGTTATAGCTCATTGCAAATAAAATATAATTTCATGTTCGACTTTTTCTCATAACCGTGCAAGCGATAACTTGAGTAAAAATTGAGATATCTTGATGAAACTTGGAACACATGTTCCTTGGGACCGTGAGAGGGTTGCTTTCGGGTTGCAAAATCGGTCCACTGTCACGCCCACAAAATGGCGAAAACCAAAAACACATAAAGTGCCCTAACTAAGCCATAAATAAAGTTATAACAGTAAAATTTGGAATAAAGGATCGCACTAGGAAGGGGCATAATTAGATGTAATTTTTTAGGTTAGGTTGAAAATTGCTAAAAGTGGGTTAACTCACTAACGGAAAACGTCAGAAACGCTAAATTTCACATAAGAAATGGCAGATGGAAGCTGCACTCAGATTTTTTTACAAAATGGAAAATGGGCGTGGGGTCGCCCACTTAAGGGTCAAAAACCATATCGTTTGTTTTATTAGACTTTTGAATTAAATTTGGATTTATTTTATAAATTTTTCAAAACATATAATGTTTGTTTTGAATTATTTCGACTTAATATAAACATTTTTTTCTTAAGTAATTATTTAATTTCGACTAATTTCACATGATTTTTTTGTTTTAAAATAAAAACAATTAAATTTATTTCAATTTGAAAAATGTATTTACATACATATATGTTGTGGATATATAAAATTAATTTATTTTACTTTATTTTTTATTAATTATTTGATATTTATATTTTATTAAAAAATTGTAAAAAAAATATTTTTAAGAAATTGTTTATTGGGAATTTCCATTTAATTTTATTATATGTTTAATACTAGTAACACGCGTGCGTGTATGTGTGGCTATGTAAATATATTTATTGCTGTTTTCAACTGAATTATACTTGTATTTATTTAATTTTATTTAACAATAAATTTATAACACAACTGTGTTCCACGGAAATTTATTGGTTGCGAGGCATTTTTTTGCGTTTTTTTTTTTCTTCTCAGCTGGCCAGGCCTGCCGTCACTCATCTTCGCAAGGCGCACAAATGAGAAAAAAACATATACATATACATATGAACACACACATACTCATGTCAGCATATATTAACTTAAAAATTTTATTGTTTTTGTTGTTGTGTTTATATACTGTACCTATATTCGTTTCAACTGTTGTTTTTATTAATTTAGTTGCTGTCAATTATTGCTGTTGTTGCCCATACAGTACAGCTAGCTAGCTAGCTGGCAACATTGTTGTTGTTGTTGTTGTTGTTGCTGCTGTTGTGTTTGTTGTTCGTGTTGATGATGTTTCAAAACGAACACCTGCAGATACTTAAAAAATTAGTTTCAGACATTTGCGGCTGCTGTGTATATATTGCTATGAGTTGAATTTATTGTTGTTGTTGTTGTTGTTGCCAATGTATAAGCGTTTTGGTTTGCGTTTTATTTATATTCGCGCATCCCACAAACCCACAAAAAAAACCGTAGCGACACAAAGTGAGATGAGTTGAGACGACACGATTTCATTTACAAACACACACACATATATACATATATATTTATATATATATATATATATATATACTCATATAAGCTCTGTATGTTTGTATATCTGTATTTATATAACGCTAAATGATTTTTTATGTAAAACGGTAAATAACAACGCACAAAACCGCGTCAATTAAGTGGAGAAAGAGGTGTGGAGAAAAAGTTGAAGCTTGAAATAAGCCGCTGTACAGCACTTACATGTGTGTGTGTATGTATGTTTGTATGTTCGAAGTGCGCTTCGCAGTCAGTCAGTCAATCGAGGCAAACAGGTAGTCGCGCTTAGGGTCGCTCATTGTAGGGCAGGCGGTCGCACAGTTATACACCGCCGCCGTCAAAGTGATTTTATTATTAAATTTGTTTTATTTTTATGTATTTATCGAGCTTTTTATAGCCATTTTCGTTACACACAACAACAACAACAACAACAACAACACATACAAACATACATACAATTCAAAGCCGCATCTCAAGCTGAGTGAGCTCCAAAACTGCTCAGCTGTGATTTGTTTGCTGAAATTCACTCAACGTCGCGCCGCTTTTGTTTAAATAAATTTTAGTATTTTTTTATACATATACATACATACATATGTATATCTGTATTTACTAGTAATAATATGGGGCCTAAAACGCATTAACATTTGCTGTAACGTGTTTTTGACAACTCGTTACTTGTGCCACCTGCAAGTGTGTGTCTGCGCGGCCGCCGCTGTGTGCGTCATCCATTCGCTTTGGCGTCTGACTCAAGTGCACCTGTACTAAAATATATTATACATATTTATTTAATGCTAATTTGTTTGTCATGGAACGGCCATTAAATTGTCGCAAAAATTTTCGGTTCATTATGGTTATTGTTATCGAGTGCCATTTACACATGTACCAGATATAATTGTTTGTTTGTATGTGAGGCAGTATATTTATATGAGTGTGCTAATGGGTCTATACATTTTTTTTACAGAATTTATTTTGATGCGCAATAATATTCTGCGTTTTTTTTCATATTTCTATTAACAGATTTTGTTTTTCAATATTTTTAATTATAACTGCTCTGAGGTAAACCGCAAAAAGCTGTATATTAAATATAATTCTTATAAAGGGTGATCTATTTGAAACCAAATGTCGCCGAGATCACGCGCTTTAATTTCAGGTCGGTTCAAATAGTCGGTTATCATGTTGCAATAATGGTCGCTATTGATGGTTTCGTTCTGACCGGCATCATTTTTGTAGAAATATTGACCGATGTTTCTACCGGCCCACAAATACCACCAGGCCGTTATGTTTTCTGGAAAGAATGGCAGTTCTTGAATCTCTTCAGGTTGCTCTTCGTTCCACATGCCACAATTTTGCATGTTAACATATCTATTAAGCAAGAAAGGGGCCTCATAGCTGAATATTATCCAATAAGGAATTATGGGTCTCATGATGGGTGATGGTGTTGCAAATTGTACGCTCAGTGGGCTTGAAACAATCCAAGGAGAGTTGAGGTTAGTCTACAGTATATATGGTCCTATTACTCAAACATGCCTATAGAAAAATCCAACGAACTACAATGTCTCTATGTATGTATATCTGAAGGGCTCTACAGAGAAAAGACATCTTGACTTAAGTGATCTCAACCATCAATACAAAATCCTCATTTGTTGACTGATATAAGAAATATGTATTTTCTCATTTCAACCAGCTCGACTACCGTAACACAAAATTAGCCGGTTATGAAAATTACACAGCCACACAAAAAAAAGCAGCTTGTCATGATCTGGGGTCTTACTATGTGTGCTATATGTTTTTGGGGTCGCTGAATCCGAATCCGAGGTCTATTTTACCCATCAGATGAGGGTTTTGACATAACAGCAAATGGTGTTAGCGATTTTTAAAATTCATGGGATTCAATTGAGTGTTTTCGGGGTCGCCGATTACGAATCCGGTGTTGGCTTTTCAATATTGAAAATGTCGGACGCTATTTTGAAAAATACACCGAAATCGCTTGAAACTCGTTACTCGGTGGTTCATGGGGTCACGAATTACTGATTAAGGACAATAATTATTATTTAAATTATATTATTTTCTCAAAACTTGTTTTTGATCATCCAAACCCTAACTGCGTTAACGTTATGTGTACTTAGATGCAAAAAAATATAAATATAACCCAGTTTATTTTTGACATCTGGCGAATTGAAAATTTCTCTCGAAGATCTTTTTTAGGGTATTCGGATAAGTCATTTTCAGATAGACTACACATCAATTACCCAAACCTAAAAACTACCACTTACCGATGGGAGGCTCTTCAGGGGTTATATGGGTTTCTCGATTTGAGTCTGAAGAAGTTACTCTCTCCAGAGTAGTATGTTTTCAAAGTCGGTTGTAAGGATTTTTCAGGAGCTACACAACCGATCTTAAAGAAATTTTAGACAGGTTGTCTAGAGTTTACAAGGACTTAATACTATAAAAAAATAGAACCAAATATTTCATTTTTTGTATAAAAAAAATATTTTCAGTTTTTCTCCCGTCGTATATATATAGGTTTTACTCATTTATTTATGGAGAAATCAGTTCTGCCGAGCGAATACTCAACTCTAAGAGTATTGATATTTGAATTAGTTAAGATGGGAGGAATCAATTTCAAAGGTTTTGAGTTGGTTGGGTTGGGTAATTAATATTTTTTTGACAGAAAGACGTTCTTCTGAGTGAATTTTTTGTTAGTAATAGTATATACAGTGGAACTTCTCTAACAAAATCCACATTCAATTGTCATTAAAACCTCTAAATTTTTAGAAAGCTGTAAAATATAGATTTATGCACTGTTTTATTTATTTACTTCGCAATATTTTTATGGACATACGATAAGATGTTTTCTGTAAAATTGTTTGTTGTATTTTGCTATCGTTTGGCTCTTGACGTCTGTATCCCATGCCTTGTGTTAGATGATTTATGCAATCCATAAGTGTAATATTTTTTTGTTCGCCTCCGTACGATATAGAAGGACCATTTTAAAATTCTGCCTCGACAGTAAAATTTTAAATTCTGTATTATGCCCTTGTCGAAAAGTTCGTTTTATGAAAGGAAATTTGTATGAAATTTTACTTCTATTGCCAATTCAAGAGTTCGAGTTATGGAGATCTTCGACTTATAGAAGTTCGAATTATGGAAGTTCCACTATAGTTCGAACTACTTTGAGATCGTTCGGATCGTGGGAATTTTTGTAACAAACTCTGTTAAACTTCTAGAGTAAAATACATATCTTCATCAATATATGCTATACTATACAACATACAAATACAATTCTACATATGATTTAACGCTACCAGACACCTGTTTCGTCTAGCCGAAATCAATGCTAATTTTATTATCTTCCAAAGTTTAGCATTCTTTTTGCAGACATACTAAATAAATATTTTATAGAGTATGCTCACCGTATTCAAGTACTCTTCAGCACCGCCCATAACCGCATACAACAACAAAACATAGATACTTGTATGTTTGCTCATATGTATGTGTGTTATTTTTCTAACGGCATTGCTGCGCATTGTGCCCCAGTTTGCTCTCATTTTATTATTCATAATTCTTAATTGAATAACTAATCCAATTAACCGCAATGGGGGTCATAAAAAACACACACATGCACACACCTCATCTACTACTGTGTGAGGGGGGGGGGCAAAATACAAAGAACAACAGGAAAATTGTACAAAAACAAAAACAAAAACAATTTGAACGCACTTGTTTTTCTTTTAATGAAAATATGTACTCGCATGTTTGTTTGTATGTGTGTCAGACACTTGCATGTGGTCGGTGATAAAAAGTCACCCCCACCACAAGGCGTTGTGATGCACGCTTCATACGTGTGAATATTTCTATGTATGTTTGTATATAATAGTATATTTTATGTATGGTATGGGACATATTTGTTAGCACTAACAAATTGTAACAAAAACAATAACAAAACGGTTAGAGGTCTCTTGTTTAGCAACAACAACAACAATGGAATACACTTGTTTGTGCCTCTGCTTGTTAAGTGAGAAGACGAATTATGAAAACAGCAACAACAAATTTAAGCATTTGCATGCCAACAACAACAACAACTATAGAATGCACTTGCAAACAACAACACATGTGCAGCTAAAATCATATTTTCCGCCTGTGGGAGTCGAAAAATTATTATATTTAATTTCACATGCATGAGTGTATGTGTGTGTGTGAGTTGGTGTGACAAACACACAGCTGCGCTGCGTTGCGGCTAATCGCGGTGCAAACACGTGCACATCGTAAACAACCGAAAGCAAAAACAATTGCATGCACTCATAGATTTGTTTGTGTGTGTATATGTACGCACTATTCTTCTGCTTCTTCTCTTCGTTCTAAAAACAAAAACATACTATTCTTAGCACAGTCTATGCATGCTATCACTAGCTACTAGACAATAATAAGCGAACTCATAGTTTGTATGCACTTGTTAATATACGTACTTATTATTATGTCTGTATGTGTGTGTATGTATTTATGTGAGTTTATGTATTCGAGAAAATAAAGAAATGTGTCTCAACAAATTGTAGGCAAGTCAATTTGTTTATAATTAAAGTTATTGACGATGCTCTTCCTCATGCAATTATAAAGTTGGATGTAATATATACCCTACACACATTGAAAAATATTTTTAAAAATGTTTAAGATGATATTCAACACCATACACGAGTTATTCACCTACCTTAAAGGAATTTACAGTTCTCAAGTTCAACATCATGCTCTGAGTAATCTCAAACCTTTCAGGTATTCTTTAAGCTATCTTTCTATCTTCCTGATATCCACCGCTTTTCCCAAAGATTTCCCTAACCCTTTGATAGATTACAATACTCCAACTAATACTGAATATGAATTATTAGCTATTCTCCAAACCTTCAATAACTTCATTTTATCAAACCTAATGCTTCAACAATTCTTCAATATCTGAAAAACTTAGACTTCACAAATTGTTATGAAACAATTTATCAAATTATTCTCAAGCTTATTTTAAAAAAGAGTCTACAATTATTCTTTAAAAACTCACAATGAGTTAAAGTTGAGACTAAAAGTTGTCTCAAGCTGAGGACAAAGGGTCACACAATTTTAGAAAAAGTTTTATACTCAATCAAGATCTTTGATCTCTCAAAAATGCTTCGATTTTTCAATTGAAACACTGTTGAGAAATCGCATTGGAGTCTCGAATTTTTTTTATTTTAATTATCAACTTGAATTCTGACATGATTCAAAGCTAAATGTTTATTGGGTATACAAAAGTGCACGATCGAAGTAGAAACGGAAATAACGAAACCACGTATTTTCCGACTTGCGGTAGCTTTCCGATTTAAATAATAATTGCACAAAGAAATATACTCGTATATAGATGGTTCAAAGTACACTCACTATTTTCTCTGCTTAAAATGCTATCTTTCTGAATTACATCAGACTTCTACTAGTTACAGTAGAAACTTAAAGCCGAGATTAAAATAGGAGAGAGATTCTCTGGAATATAAGGTGAACAGAATTTCAACTGTATTTTCGATATTTCAGGTGAGTGAAAGTATAAAGTAGAGAAACCAATCCGCTACAACTAAAGTCACTTTTTAAAGAGGAAAATACTATAGACGAGTGGGTATTTAATAAAAATAAATGTTTTGAAATTATATTAGGACCGAATAAGCAATTTGTTAATAAAATAAAATAAAATAAAATAAAATAAAATAAAATAAAATAAAATAAAATAAAATAAAATAAAATAAAATAAAATAAAATAAAATAAAATAAAATAAAATAAAATAAAATAAAATAAAATAAAATAAAATAAAATAAAATAAAATAAAATAAATAAAAATAAAATAAAATAAAATAAAATAAAGCAAAATAAAATAAAATAAAATAAATAAAAATAAAATAAAATAAAATAAAATAAAAAAAAAATTAAATAAAGTAACATAAAATAAAATAAAACAAAATAAAATAAAATAAAATAAAATAAAATAAAATAAAATAAAATAAAATAAAATAAAATAAAATAAAATAAAATAAAATAAAATAAAATAAAATAAAATAAAATAAAATAAAATAAAATAAAATAAAATAAAATAAAATAAAATAAAATAAAATAAAATAAAATAAAATAAAATAAAATAAAATAAAATAAAATAAAGTAAAATAAAATAAAATAAAATAAAATAAAATAAAATAAAATAAAATAAAATAAAATAAAATAAAATAAAATTAAAATAAAATAAAATAAAATAAAATAAAATAAAATAAAATAAAATGAAATAAAATAAAATAAAATAAAATAAAATAAAATAAAATAAAATAAAATAAAATAAAAAATTTTAGTCCAATAAGTTATTCAAGGGAGATTTCGGATAAGTTTTCTGAAAACTCGACCATAAAATAGTTTGAAAATATTTTGAAACGCTTAAATGTTAAAATTATATTTTTGAAATAATCTTATTTTATTCTATTTCACTTTATACAAGTTTGAATATTATATTTTTATTGTTATGTAAATATGTATTTGTTGTTATTGTATTTATTTTATTTTGCTTTAGGCCTCATTAACTCCGGCGTTTGCAATCATCTTTCACGCTAGACTTGTTTAGGTTTTATTAGCATTTCCTTCTTAGCGATTGTTTTGAGATTTTTTTTTATTTCCGGTAGACTACTAGTATTGTATATATCTACATACATATGTATGGTTTTATAATCTCTTCGCATAGCTTTCAATGGATTTGTACATATATTTAGTATATTAGCAGATTAAAATTTCTACTTGTATAGTAAGATGCTAATAGTACACATAAGGGTGGTACAAAAATACGACGGAAATTAAAGAATTAAAAGTAAATAACTGTAAAATATAAGCTGGTTAGTTTCCATTACCAACATGCATACATATACAGTGGAACTTCTATAACTCGAGCTTCTATAAGTCGAAGATCTCCATAACTCGAACTTTTGAAGTGGCAATAGATAATAACCTTCCATAACTCGGAAATCTCTCTAACTCGAAGTTTTTTTTTGTGGATTATGGTGATTCGAGTTAGATAAGTTCCACTGTATTAAAATTAGATGTACTCATAAACGTCTAAAAATATCAGTATTTAAGATTTCCTTTAATAGTATTATCTGCTTTGATTATAAAGCGTTTATAGACTCACAAACACACACACACATATATATATATATAGATATGTGTGTAGACACACACTTGTTCATTTATGCATAATCATCAACGCTTTTTCCCGTTGTCTATTGTACTTAGTACTTTGGCATTCATTGGCGCTAGACATGTTGCAGGTGTGCGATTTAGTTGTTAATGAGTTGTTTTCGAGTTTCGTTTTTCGCAAAGAGAAAGTCAACAATATTGTGATGATTTCAAGCTGCACGTACATATGTACATGCATATATATGGTGTACATACAAATATACACAGATGCTAACGGTTTGAAATGGTTCATTATCTAATGACACACATGAAATGCGATGAGTGTTGCACGTGTTTTAAAGGTGGCAAAGGTATTTATAACATATATATGTAACATATAAAATATAGATATGTACATATATAATAGATGAGTAAACTTATAAGTTAATTAAATATTTATAAACATATATGTACATACATATATTAAAGTAAATTTGTCTCTGCTTTTTGAACTTTATCTCAAAAATGTATTTTCTTAAATAACGTTAAATATTTATACAATCTTCAGTTAATTATTTTCATCTTTATTTTTTTATTAATTTTTTTTTTGTTTTTTTAGGCGATTGTAGCCTAAAGATATAGCAGACAACAACAACAATAGCCGAAGGCATGTTAGAAAGTAACTCACACAAATGTAGATTGCATGCGTTTATATAATTGTGCATACAGTGTGCGACAATTGCTTAACCACACTGATGAAAAAAATGAATTGCCTTTCAAAAATTAAATGTTTGATAATTATATTTAAAAGAAAAGAGTGTCTTTAGTTAATAATTAAAAAGCAATTCTTTTATAGAAATCTTACGGCTCAAGCTGACTTCCACTTTTTTTTAATTTTATATACAAAAATAAAAAATTGAACAGTTTATAACAAGCTAAATATTGGGGATAATATTTCTTAAGTCCGCCATATATCTTTTATTATGCAAAAATAGCTTAAGTCAAGTTTACTTTATTAGGAAAATTTGAGTATTTCTCTAAATCGATTTTGAACATTGTGTATTATCTTAAATCTAATCAAAAATCCGAAGCATAAAATTATCACTATATATCGCAAATAGGCAAAGAGGATGTCAAAATATATTCATTTGAATTTCTTTAACTTGAACCTTCCATAACTCTAAGTCTCTCTAACTCGAAGTTTTTTATGGTGAATATATGTATGCAGATTGGCTTAAATTAAATTAAAAATTAAATTTCTTTTTAAACTAAAAATTATATAAATGTCCACATTTTATTTGCAATGAGCTAAAACTTGATTACCACCTCTAGTGTTTGGTGTCCGTTGTCTTTCTCTCTGATTATGAAGGCGTTGGGAACGCTCAGAGTACGACGCCCTAGTGCGAGCTTGTATATTTCTAATATTTTGTTCTTCAAACCGCTGCACACGCTCCATACTCGACCCTCAAGCGCGTACTTGGTAGATTTTGAAATTTTGTTCAGCAAACAGTTGCGAGCGCTCTTTACTCGACTCTCTGGCACGCGATTGCGATGCGAAGAGAATGACTTTCAAGATGATTTTCAATTTCGGATTAAGATTCTACATCTCGGCGTCTTTTTCATACCCTCACCTGGGAACTATTTCCAGAAAGTTGAGATTCTTGCAAAAAAATATAGCCTATGTTACTCGGGGTAGCTTTCCAATGGTAAAATAATTTTTCAAATCGGCATAGCAGTTTTTGGGTTTATTCATTACAAACATACATACAAATATTTTCTCTTTATAATAGTAGTATAGATGAACCGAAACTCTATCTTGAAATTGTTTAATTGAAATTAAATGTGGAGTTTTCATATTTTCGAAATTTTGTTGTTTATTAAAATATTATGATATAGCAGTAAAAAGTAGGCCGAATAATTCAAATATTATTATTTTTGATGTCAATAATTTTTACGAAAATCCTAAATTTTAGTTCATTGTTTATTGAAGAAAAAAATAAGAAATTTTTGTATATTTAAATTCTATTATTATTTCACATGTAGCTAAACAAATGACGCACACTGTTCAACTGTGAGTACTACAGTAACTCAGTTAAAAAACCACACGAATAAACTGAATTTGTTTGCGAAAAGCAACAAAGTAAAAGCTAAAACTTTGGGAAGATTTCTCACATGATGAATAAGGTAAAAAGAGGCTGTGCTGAAAGCACTCGCAGCGAATGAAGATGAGAAATGTGAACTTAGAGTCTATTGTATAACTGTTTACTGCAGCTAAATGATGAGTGATCGTAAAATATATCTTAGTAAAATGACGAAGCTTGTATAATGAACTGTACTTTTACAGCTTGTAAACACCCGGTGGCTCCACACTTGAATTTTAACTTTAAAAAACCAAAACACCTGAATAACGGAAAATCTGCTATAGTACAGTGTGCTAAAAAATTTAATCGAACCTTTTATGTATGCAATATTTTTAAACTCCCAATAAAATAATGACTCCAAAAGTCAAACAAAAGCCATTCCCGAACCATAAAAGGGACTCAAAGGCTAGAAGTTAGCACAAACTGACTTCCACGTGTTTTTAAAAGTTGTCAAACAGCATGAATAATATACTCCCACAAACTGTGTTAACCAAAAACGGTAAATTGCTGCAAGTAAATCTTGCACATACAACAATAACAACAACAAAACCCACCCACAACGATCTTTATCATTTGCACCTGTGCGGAACACTTGCACTAATTTCTAAGAAAAATCTAACAGCAAATATTTGCAACCGAAAATGTACAACAAAAACAATAATTAAGTGCCAATACAAAGGTAGGTTGGTTGTGAGCATAAAGAAAACAACAGCAACAACAACAAGCGTTTGCATTCATTCGAAAACAAGTGTTCAAATGTTGTACCATTGTTTTTGTTGTTGTTGTCCAGTGAACTGTTGCAATTTACTGGTTTCATACGGTCAGCTAACAACAACCATACAGCGGTGCAACGCTACTGACCCAGCCCCACGGCGTTGTCTCAACGGCAGGCCGGCTGTCCGCTCGACTTCGAGTGACCGTCTGAGAAAGGAAAACGCGATTGGCCAAAGAAGTGTGGAGAAGTGGCAAAGTGTAAAAGGAAATTTCTTTCCACAACCGCAAGTGTTAAGGTGTATTTAAATATGCTGAATGCAGTGCAACAACAACATCAAAGCAGTATTTTTGTTATAAATGCAGGTGTTGAGTGACTGAGCCGAGTTGAGTTGCGTTGAGTTCGTTGTGGGTAGGCGGATGTTCTCACGCAGTGCAGTCGAGAAGAAAGTCTCTACTAGCTTGTATGCGTGTGTGTGTGTGTATGTGCGCGTGAAGGCAGTGCATGTGAATCCGACGTATGCAAGTTGCATAGATTGTTAAGGAAACAAACACACAAACACACACTAAAGATAACGCTTTAAGGGATTTCCCACAGTGCCACATGTGCATACCGGCTTGTTATTGAAGGTGTATACAGTGCAACAACCAGTCTAGCCCACCTGCAACGCATTCATTGTTGAACCATGAGAGTGACATTGGCTTTGGCTGTGACGTCGCCGTTGTTGTTGTTGTTGGTGGTTGTTGTTTCTTGCTGTTGCGTTGACGCTGCTGTCATTGCCAGTTATTATTATTACTTTACCTTTTTGTTGATGTTTTTATTGAAGAAAAGTAAATAATAATAATCGCAGACGTGTTGCACGTGTGCGCAAATTGCTTGTTCGCCGAAAACAACAACAACTACTACAACATAATTCTGTGTATAACTAAGTATGCATGTTCAATGAAGGGTTTATATAATGAGAATTCAATTATTTTTGGCATTTTATAGCTCTTAATTAGTTGCTTAAAGTGGCGCACTTATTGATGAGTTCAATTCGATCGACAGCTAAGTGATAATGACTTAACTAGAGTCCCCAGCATGTTTTTTTTTCAGTTTAGAAGTATTATTCGATATTTATTGGTTAAATACTATGAAGGCTATATATACTTAATCATAACTGTTGACTTCGGGCGCTCCAAGAAGTTATTAAATCTTTAGAGAAGATCCCTAGAATATCAGGGATTTAAGAATTTAAAATTGGGCAAACAATTTTTGTAAATAGAGTGTCTTTTCAGAGTTATAGAATTACTCGGAAGCATAGGTTTGACATTCAAGTTCAGAAATCATCTCCTCTATACCATATTTGCAAGGAATCGAAGACTCGACTCGAAGAAGAAAACAATTTATTTAGAAAGCAATTTAATTTTAAAATTCGGGCGTATTAATATTGATCCTCTTCTTTTTCTTGACTGGTGTAGACACCGCTTACGCGGTTATAGCCGAGTCCATAACAGCGCGCCACGCATCTCTCCTTTTGGCAACTTGGCGCCAATTGGTAATATCAAGTGAATACAGGTCCTTCTTCACCTGGTCCTTCCATCGGAGTGGATATTGATCCTCCATTCATATTGATCCACATTTCTTAAAAACTCAAGGTGTAGCGAACGATGCCCTCAAAGGTAAGTGATATTACCAAATTGCTTTTTTGTCCTCCTGTGCATTATCAAGTATCTATCATTTTCCAGCAAGATTATCAACAGGGCCCTGATACGCACGAACTCATATTTTATTCCTCATGTGGACGATCTTTGAAATGGGTCTAACCATTACTCCCTTAAGTCATGTGATTTGATTATAGGTTAGGTTAAACTGCTTGTGGTGGATTTGTTGTTGTAGTAGTGACGGAACTCATTCCTAAAACAATTCTGACGAAAATTGCCGAGTCCTTGGACGGATGAAAATCCCGAAGGTATCCGTTCCGATTTCGTAGGCCCGACCTCGTTGTTGTGGTGACGTGGTGTGTTCGTCTTATAAACAAGCTTCGAGTCATCGCTTGGTTTCCCTGCTGGAGTGATGGACGGAAATGATTCCTACAAGACTTAGTCGCGATTTTCATGTAGAAAATTCTATTCTGAATATCAATGGTTCAATTGCTGTGCTGGGCAATGCAGTAAGACATATAAAACCTGAGAGCAGCACTGCTTCGGTCGTACTTTTGATGGTGACCGAATCGTATAGTAAGTAATGGACCTGGAAATCCTACAATAAATGAGGCATCTAGATGAAACTGGAATCTTAGATTGTTCCTGGTTGTCTGTCCACAAAAGCTCTTCAGTCGTTTCGCGAAAGTCATTGTCAAGTTTCTCACCACGTGCAATTTGCAATACAGAGGAGTTCTTACTCACTTTCTACTACCATTAGATGTTGGATCCTTTAAGAGCCGCAGAGTTTGGAACCATCGGAAATAACATTTGGTGCTCAAAAGTGGATTACTTCTATATTTTCCTAAAAAGCATAATTTTCTAAATAATTCCGTTTTTTAAAAGAAGCGTTAAAATTCAAATTTATGATTCCTGAACTCAAATAATTGATTTTTGTTCAGAATTTCTTTGGTATCATAATAAATAATAAATTTTTAAGATTTATGTACCTGTGTGTATGTATGTTTACCCACGAAATTATTTATTTTGGAACAAAAAGACAGCAAAATATTGTCCAGCTGCGCGATCACGTCACTTCAATGACAGTGGCAAAATTTAGGGAAAACAAACTAATAACAACAACAACAACCAACAGCTTATGCGTGCTCATAAGCTCAAGTGTGACAGTAACACGTCAACTTAATTGGCGCTATTGACATGCTCAGTGCTCTATTATTGCTATTATTGTTGTTATTCTTATTAATGCCTAGTACTCTAAGGGTTTGCCGGCGTTTGTAGACGCCAAGTGGCCACGAAGTGAGATTTATTTTTCAACACATAGACGAACACTTCCTACTTAGTGTTGACAACGAGCATAGCATAACAGCAACAACAACAACAAACTGTATTATTTAATGCAAAAACAATTTAGACAAACCTACATATATATTTTTATATATTATATAGACCTACATATATAGTACATAAGAAAATTACCAACAGTTTTATAGCAAAATGACCGCAGCAAAGCGTGAAAAATACAAAAGACAAAAAACACAAATAAAATAACAACAACAAAAAAAGATTCATAAATAAAAGCAATGACATTCAATGTTGCTCGCACAGCTGCAATTCCAATGTCCACTCACTGTACATACACATAGCGAATGAACTTCTCCACACATGCTAAATTTGTTTTTATTTACAAACACATAAATATGCATGTTTGCGCGTGTGTGTGTGTGAGGCGTTGAAGTAAACAAAATACTCACACACACGCACACTCAATTATAGCAATGTACCTGTGTATGTGTATGCTTAATAACAAAAATTAAAGCAAATGTCATGCAATTGCAGTTGAATATCAACATCAACAACAACAACAACAGTACAAACAACATGTGTAGATTACATATCCGCCGTTATGCACAGCTGATGACGCTGACGTTCATTGACGATCAATGGCCGGTCCAATGGATGACTTGATTGCCCAGCTGTGTGACTTGTTGTTGTCCGTGGTCTGGCAAGAAAAGTGTACATTCTAGTGTAAATACTAAGTAAAAGCTGTAGTCAGTGTAGAGTTGTTGAGAGTGTGACTGCTATTCGATATGTCATGGGTTCGAAATATATCAAGTTTTCGAAGATATGTACATATACCTATATTTCAGACATTCATTAGGGCTTCGGAAGGTATCATAGATTCATAAGAATTCCCATACTCAAATGACATCTTCCGTAAAAAGTAAAAGAAAGCTGCTGAATTTTATTTCTTATCACATACAAGTTTTCGGCATATTTTGTCTTCAAAGTGAATTTATTTTTCTCCCATGTCCCTTTAATTCACTGTGATGATTGTTATTACCTTTCGAGACTAGAATCATATAGCTTTCTTCTTTATCTTTCCAAAGCACAAAAACTCTTACCTCTAACTGATACCTCTTTAGAAACCTTGTATCCAGTCAAAGGATATGCTATGTCCAGCATGTGCGGTGATTTCACTCTGTAATCCCCTGTCCATTTCTTCAAAAACTTCTTCCATTTGCCTTTTTACAAAGCGAGCTCCGAGTTTTTATAGCACAATACCTCACTGACTCGTCTCAGTTTAACTTTAAATCCATTTATATGGCGAACTGCTAGCCCAAAACAGACTTCCTTTACCGGACCTCGTTCTGAAATACTCCGTGAATTGTAGACATAGAGACTCCACTTCCAGTCCTTACTCTAGATTTCGCAAGGTTACCGCATTTTATTCAGGAAGTACTGTGGTGCACGAATGTTGATCCAAAGAGAAAATTAAAGATCTCAAGATAGTTGCCTCTTGGTCTAATATTTTACGAGTTTCTATTTCATACAAATAATAGATCTATATACGAAGCGCTTCACTTTTTTGAATTCTCTTGCTGTCAAATTCGCTCTTCGTTCGTTCTTCCTTTTGAAAGTTTGCCGTCAATTTGGAAATCCCTGGTGCTGATGAATTCTAGTGGAGGTCTTCCTCTTCCATGGCTTCCACCAGGCAGTACTGCAGCGAACACTTTCAAAGCTGGAGCGCTTTCGTCCGTTCGGACAACATAATCTTACCAGCGTAGCCGCTGTCTTTTTATTCGCTGAAGTATGTCAATGTTGTCGAATCACTCGTACAGCTCAACGTTCCATCGTCTGCGGTATTCGCCGTTGCCAATGTTTAAAAGACCATAAAACTTCTGAAAAACCATTCTCTCGAAAGTTTCTAGTGCCATCTCAACGGATGTTAACATCGTCCATGCTTCTTCACCATAAAGCAGGACGGGAATGATGAGGGACTTGTAGAGTTTGGTTTTGGTTCTTCTCGAGAGAGTACTTTACTTTTCAAATGCCTAATCCGAGTAACACCTCTTGGCAAGAGTGATTCTGCGTTGGATTTTCGGGCTAAGATTAATGCTGGTTCTAAGATAGACCTTTACGTTTCCTGGATGCAAAATATATTGGAGAGTATCTTAATAATTGTTTCCATTGCTATAACTCCAAAAAAAGAACTCTATAAATGTTCCTCAATGGCTTTGAAATCATTTTTTTTCCATACCTACATCGCTTTATTGGTATAATTGCTACATCCGAATGCTAGATATAAAATAAGCATTCACAAATCGCTAAAGCGAAATCCAATGCCAAAAGTCTTTTGTCGAAATGTGCTGTGAGTGCGGCGACTTTGAAATCAAATTAGTAAGAAAATATACTTTGAGCGGCCGCATAGTTGTTAGAGTGCATAAAAAAGGTTATTTAACGGTACTAATAGTGCTTAGTACTGAGCATAATACACGCTTGTTAAGCGACTTTAATTGCCACTTGCCACTCGTGGCAACCCCAATTGGTCAAGACTCACACACAGAGGTACGCCCGACACCAACTGGAGCACCTACCAACTTGGACCTTTGCTTACACACACATACACGAATGCGAATGTTGCATAAATATGATACATTATAAGCGCATTGGTGCCGCTAATAGATACATGCGCGGCGATTCGGCATTTCGTGCAAATTTTTTCACACTAATGATCTACTTCGTGTGGCACTTTGTGCGCCGTCAGTAATAAATGCGGCAATTTTTTAATCAACATTGGCGGCGGTATGCACTCGTATGTGGTGTGGTATGCGCCGCAGGTGACCCCGCTCACGGCCGTGCCGCAGTGTAACGGGAGACTCGTAATTTGCTTTAAAGCACCAAAGTGCCGTTATTTTTTTTGCGCTATTTTGAGCTCTCAACTTTTAAATGTCAATTTGTATTCGAACTAAGCATTATAACGGCGTTTGCTTTTTGTTGTTCTCATTGTTGTTGTTGGTTCGAGTTTCATAGCAGCTGATCTCTGTTGATCTACACAGCAAGGTGTGCACACCGTAAGCTCGTAGTTCACTTGGGGCAAGCGATTCAAATCGATTCGCCTCGTGCGATTTCTCCTCGCCCAAAAGCCATTCGCTTGCTTGGGCTCCCCACCTTGTCGACAATTGTAATTCGTGGTTCAATGGGTGTTGTTGCTGTTGTTTTAAGGCGTCGGTAATTGTTCGTCAAAGTTCGTTGTTGGGTTGCATTTGTTTTGGTTGGCGGAAATTTTCGTTTGCAATTAGTTGCATTGTTTTAACGACTAATTTGAAGGTGTTTACCCGACGGTGCGCACACCTTTGCATGTCTCGAGAGCACGCGGTTACAAAAGATATACTTATTTTAGACATATGTATACGGTGTATGTATGAAATCACAAAGGAAACTCGTACTTTAAAAGAGTTTTGGTGTAATTCGTCTCGGCTGCCATATCATCGGCACTAACAAATAGCATTTTACCAGGAGATGTTTGGACCGTTGTTTTCATTAGTCATACGAGACCTCTTCAATAGAAAAGCTTTTTGAAGATTCTTTTTCGCTAAAAATTTTTCATTTTTCCGCAAAGTAGTATTTTAATTGGAAACAACTAAACCTCAAATTGTCTCAATATTCCAGCTGGTAGATAGTGCATCTTATTCTCTTGATCTTCATGTACTTTTGGTTGCGGTTATCTTGAGTCAGACCACATACCACTATATTTAGGCTTATACGGCCAAAGGTTGTTAATTCGACAACGATTTTTAAAGTTATTTGGGGAATGTTTTCGACCACAACAGCAATTACAAAAACAAAAAGATCAGACTCAGGATTCTCAGTGCGATTCATACGATCTCTATGGAACTGGGTCCGTTTCTGATTTTAGCGGACATTGGGAGACCGTGGAAAGCTTCTTCATTGTTACTTCTTATTCTTAACTTTTTGTCGCCAATTGGAAATCTCGAGTGCAGGTAGGTCCTTCTCCACCACGTCTCTCCAGCGGAGTGAAGGTCTTCCTCTTCCTCGGCTTTCACCAGCTGGTACTGAATCGAACACCTTAACATCTGGAGTGCTTTCGTCCACTCAGACAATATATCTTAGCCAGCGTAGCCGCTATCTTTTTATACGCTGAGCTATATATGTCAATGTCATCGTATAACTCATAGAGTTCATCGTTCCATCGTCTGACCATTAACCTTCTGCAAAGCCTTTCTGTCGAAAACTTCACGGATATTGACATCGTCCACGGTTCTGTACCATAAAGCAGGACGAGAATGATGACATACTTGTAGAGTCTGGTTTTTGTTAGTCGAGAGAGGACTTGTTACTACAAAGTTTTATAAATCCATCATCGGTTCGGAGTCGTCATAAATCTTCTAGGCCATCTTCAGAATAACGTCACAGAGTTTGTCAATAAGGTATACAGGAGTATTAATTCATAGCAATATGGTGATTCATAAGAAATATATGCTTTCAAGCGGATCTAATATGATATAATCCCATAATATTCATTTTCTTTGGAACTGCTTTGGGAAGCTAACAATTGAAGGGTGCAAAGTAGAAGAAGTGGAGCCAAAATGAAAGCTTTGAGTCCAACGATGACTAGGGTTCCATCTTATTACCGATTTCCAGGAATCTAACTGTGCAGTAAAATAAATAGCGGAGAGCTTTTACGTAAATCGGAGATAGAACCACGCCTCAAAAGTCGACATACCTTTTTCATATAGTACACCTTGTAGGTCAAGTATCTACAAGGCGTGTTAAGCAAGGTGCGGCAATTATATATAATACAATGTATTTCAATTACACACAGAGAGTATATATCAGAATCTTTTCCGCGTTTGATGTACATACACTCAGTCAAGAAGATTTCAATAGACTTTGGTTAAGCCCGCAACATTCTTTGAAGATAAATTTAATACATATACATTGTATATATACGTAAATATATGTACATAGTATGTCCACATGAATTAGTACTCCAAACTGCGATTTGTGCAACATGCGATTATGTCGATGACGACGACAATATACCGTTGTTGCTCTGTCTCTTTGTTGCCGTGCTGTCTCTTTACCAATTGTTGTTGTCATTGTTGTAGTTTTTGTCAAACCCACTGCGGAGAGACACTAAATCAAATGTCTTTTAAATGTCAATGCAATAAATTTTGTTTAATAAACAATTCGCAATAAATGCGAGAAAAATTGAAAAAAAAACAGAAACAACAACAACAATTTTGAATGAAAGGTATACGAAATGCAAGTAAATAAAATACATACATGTGTAGATATGTACCTTAAAAAGTTTGAGTTATTATATAAACGTAAGTATGATAAATATGTAAGTTTATAATATACAGGGTGTTTCAAAAAATTCTAAAAAAGTATTAAAATAATATTTTTTATATTTTCCAAAAAATGTTTAAAACTTTTTAAATTATTTTCTGGTAAAAAAATCAAGAAAAATTAAAAATTCCTATTTGAGTACATTTTGGGTATTTTCAAGAATTTTTTGGGTAATTTTATAATATTTTTTATTTTCTATTTTTAAGTTTTTACATAAATATATTTTTTAATTTTTTTTCTAAAAATTTCCACATCATCACCACCGACACACCCTGTATACTTAGAAAAATTTGACAACTCAAAGTATTTGAGAATAAATCGCTGCTCTCTGTGCCTTTCCAACTTACTATAAGCTTGACTCTGACGCCACAAAATTTATGTGCAGGCGGCACATAACTAACTAACCTTAAGAGGCGACTTCAACAACACACACGCACACACACAAAATATGTGTGCTCCAGTCGCTTGTGTCCAGCTGAAAAGGCGGAAGTCTTGCTTCCTTTGATTTGAAAATTGTTTCTTAAATCTTTTTTGCATTTTTTTGTATTTTTTTTTTATTTTATTTTTCGCGAACCTTTTCGGCGGCGGTCTTTGAGCGCGCTCACCCAGCGCCGCTCACAGCAATCCATCATACGTTTATTTAGTTTTATTTGCTTTTATCTGCTTCCTTCGCTATTTTTGCG
The DNA here is from genome assembly GCF_028554725.1 of Zeugodacus cucurbitae. Lineage (NCBI taxonomy): Eukaryota > Metazoa > Arthropoda > Insecta > Diptera > Tephritidae > Zeugodacus > Zeugodacus cucurbitae. The sequence continues at coordinate 61,876,849 of NC_071669.1, read as the reverse complement.
AACTCGTGACAGTTTGCGAAATTCTTAAAATCTCAAATTTCTCTTGGAAAACAAAAAAAATAACGGTAAAAAAAATAAAAGCGCACGACACTTTTGCTGACAGTGCCGAAGTTGAGCGGCAATAATACGCTGACAAACACATACATACATACATAAATAAATAATTGCTCACTTTACCACATGCATATATGGTAGATATTTATTACAAAAAAATAACAATAACAATTACCACGCGTTGCAATTAGCTGCGCTGCCACAAACCGCGTCGTGTCATTGACTTTATGAAGCGCCAGCGAACACCCACCCAAGTGGCGGTTGCCGTTACAGCTGCAATCACTACAACAAAAACAACAATAATAAAAAATACCAACTAGATATACCATCAACGACACATCAGCCAACCATACGTCCTTCCGCGCCCCGCTCGAGACCTACCGCGCGTTGTCGCCTCATTGGCTTGCCAATCGCGCGCTCTGTGTGTGGGGCGCGAATTGGGCGCCGTCGTTGCCACTGTTGCTTCATTCATTATTATTTATTGTGAACGCTATTTCTGTTGTTGCAATTGTTATACTTTGTGTTGTTGTTGTTGCTGTAGCACGCCTTTGCGCGCTCAATTGACATTTGATCGAATGCATTCATTTTATGCTGACAAGGCGCGCGCGAGATTAGCAAAATGCATGACGTTGCTGGCAGCGCCGCCAACGCCGACGCCTCGAAACAAGCAAGTAGAGCGCGCTTTTAACTACACACACATACCACTCATAGCGGTGTAGTGGCATATGATCCGCATCGGAAGTACGCTTGTGACTGCGCCGCGCGCATGTGCAATGCTGTGACTTGCAACACTCACGCCGCGTCATTGGCGGTTGATTGTTGATTGTGTTGAAAGCTGATTGAAAGTCGCTGTGCCACCGTTGCACTGTTGCAATTGTTGCTGTAACTATTGTGCGCTTTTGCAACAACAGGCAACAACAGCGCGCGCATTGCTGCTCATTTTACTGCTCTCGCTTTTTGCTTGCCATTACAGTGCATTGCTCCCCTTCGTAGTTCAATTTTTTGCAATTTTATTTTATCGGTTTTGCCGCCGTGATTGCGCTCAACGGTTTAATTGGCCGTCTGGTCTAGCTCCCACTTCGTCTGTTTGGGGGTGTGTGTGTTACTGTTGTGCGTCATTGTCGTTGAACTCGAGTTGTGATCCACAATAGATGTTTGAAATATCGAAATTTCTGGATCACGAAATTACATTTCGGGATTTTGAAAAATTTGCACAGAATATCCTACAATTTGCATGCATTGGCAAAAAAATGTGGTAAATCCCGAAAATTCTGGATTCGATAATATAATGCTATTTAACGAAAAATTTTCGTAACGGCATTAAAGGGTTTTTATTGCTATTATGTTTATTCCACTCTATTTTTACTCACTTATTTTTTGTAATGAAAATTTCGGTAAATTCTGTGAAAAAGTCGACATATCATGTATATTTATTATGGCAAACAATTCCGAAACATTTCTAATTACATTACATACTCAATTTTCGAAATAATTATTTCGGGATCCCGAAATTTCCTGCTAAAGTGGAAAATAGTTCCTGAAAAACCCTTCTAAAATAACAGTAAAATATTTGAATTTTTATTCATTAAACTAAAAAAAGCTGATCCCGAAATCATAATCCCGAAAATTCGGTACCCCGAAAACTTATTTTCCATAACATGTTATATACAAATAGAAATATTTCCGTTCATATGTACATATATAGGTATTGCAATCAGTATGAAATCGCTTGCATGCAATAACAATAGTATCAGCAAATTGCAAACAACAAGAAGCAACAACAACAAAATCATTCGAATTCGTATTAAAGTATTCCCGGTTAATTTGTGCTGCCGCTGCAGCAGCATTTTATAGCCAACTAATTGAGAAATTGCAATAAAAGTTAAATGAAACGGAATTGTAATTGGCACCCACACTCACACATACACATTTAGTTGTATATATGTATATTTACCAGAAAAACAGTAAATATGTCAATTTGAATATTTTACAATATTTTATGCAATTATATAATTTAATAATTGTAGTTATTAAAGCACATGATATGCAAATTTATTCGAGAAATTTTCACATTTACTTAGCTGCGGCAAATTTCTCCGCGTTAATCTCCGTTTAATTGTTATTATATATATATTTTGAATTTATAATTTTATTTCCGAGCTGTAAAGCCGGTTTCATTCATTTTTGTAGATGAGGCTTATTATATGTAAATACGATATATATAGTAGTAATTGAGGATACACATTTCGATTCGGAAATCTCAAACGTACCTGGTACTGTCAGTTACCTCTTCAAATTGATTACTCATACAAATTTACTCAATGTGATTTCAAATCACTGGAATGTTAAATCGATATGTAATTTTCTATAAAAAAATCGATTTTAAATTTTCATAAGTTCCAATAGAAATAGATCACATGCTACCTATTGAATATTAAATATACAGAACGTAACTTATTTACAATATCAGTATCGAATATAGACTCCAGATTATAAAATTTTAAATGCTCACGAAAAAACCGAATAATGTAAAGTCCTTCTTCGAAGTATCTATCTAGTAGGTTATGATGAATTTATAAATGATTTTTCATTAAGAGCGCTACTAGGGTTTGGAATATCACTGAAATTCATTATTCCTGTGAAAGAATATTCGATGCATGGTATGTATGGTACTCGATTTCTTTTGTATGGTCACCACGGGCACATGATGTCCAGAAGTCCAGGCGATGAACTCAATTGTCGACGGGTTTCAAGCATAAATCCTGCAATTTCACGTTCGATATTCGTACGAAGTTCATCAATCATGGCTGGCTCGTTGGCATAGACCATAGACTTGACGTAGCCTCACAGGAAATAGTCTAACGGTGTCAAATCACACGACCCAGGCGCTCAATTGACTAGGCCATTTCGTGAGATAACACGTTCACCAAACTTTGTTTTCAATAAATCGTTTGTAACATTCACCGTGTGCCTTGTGGCGCCGTCCTATTGGAACCACATATTGTTCAAGTCCATATCATCCAATTCGGAGCAAAAATATTCGGGCATCATTGAGCGATAGTGATTCCCATTCACAATAACGTGTCGGTCTTGATCATCACGGAAGAAGTACGGCCCTTAAACCGCACCAAATCGTAATTTTTCGGGATGCAATGGTTACTCATGGAGTACGTTTGGATTGCTGTCTGACCAATAACGCATATTCTGCTTATTGACGAAGCCATTCAACCAGAAATGAGCCTAATGGCTACGTAGAACGTAGTGCCTTAAGGTGTTAGGGGTGGTCAGGATTTTCAATTCAATTTTTTTTTGCATTTTCGTTAAGTGCTTTTTTCTCAAAACTCTTTTTTTTTGAACTGGTGACAACTGTAACTCGAAAATCGCTCGGTAGATTTTAATGAAATTTCTACAGCTTTTAGAATGCATATTAAACTCAGGCCTAAACCAAAGATTTCTTTTCAAAAATTTCGATTGTTTAGGAAAAAAATTTCCTGAGGCCGCTATTTTGTTAATTTTTGAAAAAAAAGTTTGTTTCAGGCCCAGGATTATCTATTTATTAAACTAATTTTATTTATCCGATTGATTTTAGAATCTCCAAGGACTCCAATCTCCAAGGACTTATGATTGTCTGTTGATTTTTCCCGAAAATCTAGAAAAAAATTTCCTGAGGCCGCTATTTTGTTAATTTTTGAAAAAAAAAGTTTGTTTCAGGCCCAGGATTATCTATTTATAAAACTAATTTTATTTATCCGATTGATTTTAGAATCTCCAAGTACTCCAATCTCCAAGGACTTATGATTGCCTGTTGATTTTTCCCGAAAATCTAGAAAAAAATTTCCTGAGGCCGTTATTTTGTTAATTTTTGAAAAAAAAGTTTGTTTCAGGCCCAGGATTATCTATTTATAAAACTAATTTTATTTATCCGATTGATTTTAGAATCTCCAAGAACTCCAATCTCCAAGGACTTATGATTGTCACCGCAAGGACCTTTTTTGAAATTGGGTCAACACAGACAGCTATAACTTTGGAAATTATAATGTTTTTTTCAAATTTTCGTGATTTAAGTCAAAATATTTTATAATAATGCCATTTTAATACTTTTGTAAAATAACATGATTTAATAGAAAAAAAAGTTACTGAAAATTCTCATTTTTTTGTGTCTCTGACTACCCCTAACCCCTTAAAGATGAGGCCACTGAGTTCGAATTTCGGTAGTAAATTTAATTATATTCGACTCGTTGTTGGATCGTATATCTTTCTACGATGAAATGACAAACCTTACTGAAGAGAAATGTCAAAAGAATAGGAAAATATATGGCGATGTTTGCTGTCTGTCTGTTTGCTCCAGATATTATCTTATTTCATGATCTAGATACAAATCATATTATATTAATATTGATATTGATGTTCTATAACGAAATCTATAAGAAACCCGCAATTACTATCATATCTGAAATCAAATGGGTTTTAAAAATCATTACCAATAAATCTTAGATCGGGATCAGATCTTTCTATGACAACGATGTTTAAATTTATAAAGATAACGAAGGATAAATAAAAGTAAACGGTTTCTCATAGTAAGAATGATAACTGAGTAAACAATAGACTAATAATTTATTCTGTTTCAGCTTTAGAAAAGAAATTTTAACTAGCGAATTTATCAACTCGACTCGATAAATACTTGTGATAGATTAATATACAGAACTTGGATTCGATAATTGTTCCCATTAAAGAGTTTTATGTTAGTATTTTCAAGATACTTATTTCATAAATTATATGAAATGAAAGACCATTTATGGGGTCTTGAGCCAGATAAGCTCGAATATTGCAAAAAATATATTTCAAAGCGTTTTATTTCAGTCTGCATAGAGGAAACTTAGTGTTTTTTCAACAGAGTCAAAAAATTACACCAGCTCACCAGCTACCGGTTGTGGACTGATCGTTAGTAACGTAGTCGTAAAAACTCTACTTTCTTCCATGATTTCAATAACACTGACTTTGAATTATATAATTTCTAAACACCTCATAATCACTCAACTACTCAGCAGTCCACCTCAAACACACTTATGTCGCTATAAGCGTCAATTAAATATTAAACAACGAATACTTGATTACAAGATAAAAATCATTTTCAAAGACAGTTGTCGGCACTGCGTAGCTCTATTGTTTTCGTCGTCTCAAAACATTAGCAAACGCGCAAAGCATCGCATTTTCTCAGACAAAACGTTCCGAGACTCATTAAAAAGCACCGGAACGCCATGAGCTGCAGCTGCCGCCGACTAACTACTCGTAACTGCGCGTACAAGTGTCATAAATTTATGAAAATATTATACAATAGCGGTAATTACTGAGCGCGCGGGCGTCTGAGCGGTAAGAAACTAATTATTAACCGTACATTTATGTAATACAATTGTACCTGTGAATATGAGCTTAAAAAGTGGTAAGAATGAAAAAAAAACGAAAAAATCAGAGTTATACAGACAAGTGACGCGGTGGGTTGGGAAATAATGTAGCACTGTAGACAACTAGCGAGAAGTGGATTTATTTGTAGAAATCTTTACAGCTCCGCTCACATACCTCAAGCTCGATATTTTGCCAGACCCGCGATTTTTGAGCTTTGCAAGCACGGACCGCGCGACCTGAATGACGGTTTGACAGCGCTGGCGCACTTAAGATCATCGTGCGATAAGAATTTGTCAGACAATGAGTGTCAAGTTTTAATTGAAATTACAATTTTTGTTTGCACACCATTAAACAAATCTGGTAGCGGCTAACAAATGGCTGCCGGTAGCGCAAGCGGTAAAGCAAAGTTATGTTATGTTTACAAAACGGCAACTGTCAGTTTGCGCTGAAACGCTGCACAGCCGCTTAGACGTCAGAAGTGCGCTGATAGATCTCGCAAGCGCGCGAGAGCGAGACAGCCGCAGCCAGCGTTGTATGCGCATTGCTCGCGTCAAACGTACCGCAATTGACAATTAAATTGTTTACGGCAACAATTAAAGGCGTTGACTAATGCGGCTGCAGCATACAACTGTTAAAGCCCGTTTTCGACAAGCGCCACGGCAAACAGCTGCCAGCCGGCGCACACCGCGGTACTCTGAAAAATGTCAATACGTTGCCGCTGCGCATGCGGCTAAAAAATGATTGATAGCAAACAAATTAAATTTTGCATATTTGACAGTGACCAGTCAGCGTTTAGCCGCACATTTATTGACTATGAGTTGTGTGCTGGGCGCTGAGGGAATTGCATTTTCGATTAAGTGCAAATTTAATGCAAATCGCCTGCTGCAAATGTGGCCATTGGATAGTTATGATTTCTGCTATTTCTATTACTAATAAAATTGTTGCCACGGGGGTTCCTAGGTTGTTGTACATGAGCAACAAATTGCTTGCAAACGAAATTGCAGATATATTTATATGTATGTAGTTGTAGATATGTATGTATTATATATGTGTATATGTATAGAAATGTTCGAAAAGCAAAGAAAAAACTGCTTGCGAAAAGCTTAAACGCTTTTCGAAACTAAACTGACATTGATAAATACCATCCCACACCTACAAATTGCCCGAGCCCGCTAAGACAACCGGCTCCAGTGCCAAAGGCAGGACTACAATGACGCCTGTGCAGAGCGCAATGTGGGGTAGGTTTAAATAAATAGTGTGTAAAATTTTTCATATGTTTTCTTAATATTTAAATTGAAAAAAAAAAAATTAAAATTTGTTTAAATTAATTTAGTAATTTTTTTATTAATAAGAGAAACATTTTTATGAAATTGTTTTGAAAACACCAGAAAAAAATTTTAAACCCGTTTTTCATTTATAAAGACTAGATTAGATAAGCAGCATAAATATTTAGTAGTGCGCTTAAATGTAGGCAACGTTTTTACTATATATTAGACTATAGCATTAACGTTGCCTACATTTAGGCTAAATTTGAAATTATTATATATTCTATCAGCGGAATATTTCATATGGACAACAAGTGCTTATTTTTAAATTCATATAAAGAAACGTCTTCATTGAAAAAAAAAGGTTTTCATGCTTCTTGACTGACACTTAAATATCCGATACTGTCTGGAGTTATATATACTACCTGAAGTCCAGTATTTTATACCATAATATTTCTGATATTTTATTCAACGTCTACTGATTACTAATTTTTTTATTTTTACAGACAGCCAGGCGGCCTTGAAATCACTAAAGTCTCTCGGAGTCTCATCAAAGATTGTAAAAGAATGCCTTGAGCTTTTATTGGGACTTTCTGACTATTTCACGATAAACCTGCAATGGGTTCCAGGACACAATATTCAGGCGACTGTGTAGCGAATGAACTAGCCGGACTGGGTACAATCTTACAAATAATTTCCGATAAAGAGGGAATATACATGCCTCCGCTAACATGTAGATATTTGATCGATAAATATGTCATAGACATTGTCGAGCCTCGGTGGAAACAAACAGTCACATGTTCAACAAGCAGACAAACGTGTCCGGAATGGAATGGTCGCACATGCCGCTTACTGAAATTTAAAAGATTACGACTTAAGAACTCAAGTAGGAGTGCTAACAGATCATTGGGGACACCATACAATGACTATTGTAGAAGCTGCCAAGAAGTAGAAGAGCAGAAGACAGTAAAACATCTTCTATGCGGATGTAAGGCTTTGCACAGGAAAAGAAAAACAACGATCGGATATGATTTGCTCGACGATGTCTCCGATGTTGCAGTTATAAATCTTGTTGAATTAAGCAAGTTTATCAAGACCCCAGCATGGTTCAGAGAGGACATGCTAGTGTGAGGAAATTATAGTCCCGGTGGAGTCAAAATTGGCCTCCAAAAGGCCTAAATGCGTCGTGAGCCATCCACTTTACCTACCTACCAACTGATCCAAAAACAGCATTTATTCTGATGAAATATTTTATAAAATTTGGCTATATTTTGCAGATTCTGATGAATACAGGTCCACAAATCTTTCACACAATGGTTAATTTTGTTTAACTCCCTAGATGTTGATGCCACTTCTTCCACACTGTTTAGAAGAGAGATTTATATGCTTCATCGAGAAAGCAACCTTGAATTAGCTACTAAGTAATAAACAACCTATTCTTGGTAAGACTGGATTTACACGATGTCATTGCATTATAACCAATGGAGTCTCGGATGTCGAGATATCTTACTATATTTTCGGTGACAGATAAGCTTTATACCCTCTTACCCACTGAATAAATGAGAGTTCTGGGATGAGTTCTGAACTTACAAAATGCTCACATCCTCTTTCGGGGATTGAGGGATGGGAGCACCACATCTAGTTACTTATACAAAATTTTGCCGATCTGTTGTTGATCGATCAGGCTTTACAAAATCTAGAGAGAAATTGTAAAACGAAAAAAAACTTATTAAAATACTCAGTACACTCTCCATTTATAAAACTCCGAACAAATTTGTATACTCTGCCAACAGTGGTACTCCTACTTCTTTTCCATTTCGCTAAAGAGCAACCAGCATGAATAACTCGTTAACTGCGCTTAAGTACGCTTACTATTTTGACTATTTTCCTGTTTGGTGGCGTGTTGCATGTTGTGTGTCCACTACAGTACGACATTCTGTGGCGACATAGCTGACGGTGTCCACAAGAAATTTGCAATACTCAACCAAACAAGTATCAGCGCTGACTTGCAGCACTCAACTGGCGCTTCTATACTGCTGATCGAGCACAAGATCATTTACGATCGGCAGGCGGGTCTCATTCGTTTCGTTAATTGATTCATTGATCTTGGAATGATAGCACTTTGGTGGAACAACAACAACGTCACCATGGCGCTTTTCTTTCAAGCTCAGCTCGATGCTATTTATACTACTACTATTTAGAATTATATATACGCATATAGATACAGATAGACATTGGTCACTTAAGTACGTGGCGGCCAAAAATTGTAAAAAGTCAGTTAAAATTCAACCAAACGCAACGCAACTCGCTGACTGGTAGCAACAGCTGTGGGCAAATTCCGTCATACCGCCAAAGACATTGATTTTAAGTGTGGCAGGAATTCAATTGTCTAAATTGGGCGTACAATTGTTCTGTTTATTTGCTTATGTACATATGTATGATTGCTCTGACTTCTATTAGTTGGTCAGTTTGTCGGCGGGGCGTTATCGTGCGAAATGATCGATCGCAATTTGTTTTAAATGGTCGGTAAATGTTGGTTCTACAAGCGTTTAATGCGCGTTTTACATGCTATTGAATATATGTATGAACGCGTTTATCAAATATGTCTGGTTGTGAGTTGGTCATAGCGAATGAAAGTTTCTACTAGTAACGGGTGGAGATTATACAAAGGAATATTGCTTAGCTTTTAGCATTCTTTACGATCTTCAAACCTTGAAGCGGCGTTATAAATTATATGGAAAGTGACCAGCCGAGGTTCTTTGCTAATCGCACGCTCTTATGCGATCTCGAAGACAACTATAATCAGGTACTTGAAGATTAATAAGAAACAAAGCTAGAGAGAAATTACCGCTTATATCATTCTGAGCTCAATAGTAGGGAGAATTCTTTAATTATATCTCTTAAACTCATCGAACTGAATAGGAAGGACAACTAAGAATCAGTTGAGATCGTTTAACTCAAACGTGGAAAATTTACTAACAAAATTTCTTACTAACCTCGAGGCTATATCCATAGAAGAACCAAATCAATCTACAATATCGATGATCACTCTAAGTTTTTTACAGACACGAATTTGTATTACCGAAACGGTCTTGGAAATTGAAAGGACGATGATCATTTCGGACTTTTGCTGATCTCAAATCTGAGGAAGAATCTATAAAAGCTGGGATTATAGTAGCTATGCTTTGCTAGTTTGAAACTAGGAATGATCAATTCCTACCAACAATTTTAAAGGTCATCATTAGCCCCATTGTATTCATCAAACTGGCTTCGGGAAATAATCGATGAGGTTTTTATGGTCTTGGAAAAAATTATAATCTAGGAGACTTTGTAGAAGAGTGCTGTAGATATTGTATAAGAAACAGATATTTATTACAAATAAGCATTTAAAACCTAAAACCCTTTCTTGAATGTGTAAGAGAGATTATTATCGCAATTTAAATCAGAAACACTATGGTTCAATAAGAAATTTGGTCTTTATAACCGAAGAACTTCTTAAACAATAGTAAGATAGTTTCTCATAAAATATTTTTATTTATATCTCAAAGATTTTTTAAGAATCCTAAAGGCGGGTAAAACGAGGAACAATACCTTTTGGGATCATGAAAATGATCATAAATTCTCATAGAGGGCATATTAGATCGTATAGCAAACAAGTAATTCGAGAGATGGAAATAAGGAATGCCTTCACAAACTTAGAAAATTGAATAATTTCAGAAAGCGTTTCTTATTTCAAATAAAACAGTATTAATTCAATGGATCCTTCTGTACAATTCACACAGGGCCCATGATCTTTCCATCTTGGATTCTATTACCTCAAAATTGCATAATCATACTTCATTAGCTGATAAAATTCTTATTTTATACATTTAAGCCTACTACAAGGAACTTAACGTGAAAAAAACAAAGCTTTAACAAACATGCAATTTGGTTGCTCATATCCTGCTGCCAAATCAATTAACATGTGAAGCACAACTGGAACCCTTCGAATGCCACACAAGTCGCTGGCAAAGCTTTAATTAATAACAGGAGACATGCCTACATACAAGAAAGAAAAAAAGTTGATAAGCACTTTGCATTTAATGAAGCGATTATATCTCCATTTGGACGAAGTACCCGAAAAAATCATTAGCAGAAAACTACCCGAACAACAGCAATAACAATAAGTACACTTGAATGTCTGTCTATATGTGAGGGCACAATGTTGCAATCAGTTAAAATCCGTTTAGGAACTCTCTTGCCTCTGGAGTTTAGAACGGGTATTGTTGTTTGTATCCATGAATTTCATGTATATTCAAATGATACAGAAGCGAATGTGGTTGCAAATTTGAGTTACAGGGATTGAGTATTCCAGTAGGAAAAATTTGGTATAACATAAAAAATTTAGTTTCGAATAAATTTAGTCTTAATGGTTGGTCTTAACACAAAGTTTGTTTTAGAATGAGACAGCATTTTGAATTGATAAATCCGAATTTTTAATTTTTCAGTTTATATTCCTAAATAATTTTTCAAGATGGCTCGATTTTGATTACCTTTTTTTTCTTAATATTCTTGATCAGTAACGCGGTATTCGTAAGCCTTGAGTCGTGTGTTCGAATACCTATAGAGAAATCAATAGCGAAAAAGGTCGCGATTATCCTAACTACCTCAATCCTGTGCTAAATTTTTCAGTTTTAGTGGAGAAATTTGCATATAGACAGTATAGACACATATAGACACATTTTGGTTATTTTAGGCCAATGGCCAAAACTTCTTACTATTTAGAAACTTTGACTGTAGAAACATCGAAAATTGGAAAGATTGGACCATTTGGTTGCTGATAAACTATCAATTAAAGTTGAATTTTAACTGGTTGTAATATCTTTTCACCAGAAAATTCTCAAAGAACAATAAATTACAAAACGGAGACGCTTCTGCAAAATACCATTTTTCGTCATTATGAAGCCTGTTTGAAAGAAAAGTATATATTTAAGAAATATCGTTGTATAAAATTTAATAGAATTGAGCTCCTCATTAGATCCTTGGTATAGTATATGTACTTTACATGTAGCTAAACATATATTTTAAATAATTTTATTCAATATGCCGTGGTACAACATATTTAGAACCGCTTCAGTTCCCATTAGATTTCGTAGAACAAATATAAGTATTTCTGAAAACAATTTGACCAAAGACGCCTACAAGATACATATTATAAATACATATGCATGTTAACTGAGATTATTCGAGAACTTTTAACGTTCCAGCACTTCCCCTTTTTTATGGAATTATAATCGAGAAGGAACCCATATGCGCGTTGCCTGCCCACACACAGATGGCAAAGGTGAAGTGGACCGACTAAGCGCGAAAAGACATGAAGGAAAGACTGCAAAGTAGAAGCATAAAATGTGTGCAATTCTTTATTGGGTCTTTGATTTGGAGGATTCCAAGAATGCGGTGGAGGTGCGCAATAACACCACAACAACTACAATATCCGCTTGAAGCAGCGTTTCATTTGGCAATTTTTTGCATCTTTTTTGTTTTTGTACAATTGTGGCAGCATTGACTGTGGCGGCGCCCATTCAAACTACCTTTCAAAAAGGTAAAGAATCCAAGTTCAAATAAAAACGTAAAATACTCAGCGTTGCACAGAGGCATGCCGCACCGTACACAGCATAATAAGCACGCACACACAGTTGTGTAAAGAAAAAATGAGGTATGCAGTTGAAAGTGCAATGAACACGGCGGCGTTGCAAGCGAAAAGTGCACGTGCAACATAAAGAGTTCTTACGTTCTTTTTTTCCAATTCTTTTTATTACAGCAATGCATAAAATACTACGCAGCATAAGTGTGTGTGTGTGTACAGCGCAACGGATGTCGAGTGTTTTTGGCAGCCGCGCAGGCGTAAAGGACCTTAAAAAATGTTTGCTCCATTGGTGATGACGACGATGGCGGAGGCTGCTGCCTCAGCTGCACCCAGTCTGGTTGCTGTCAGTGCTCCCACCAGGGCCACCAGATTGTTTGCAGCGATAAAGGGCTGGCCACAGTCGTTGACTCGCATCGCACTCAGCCCCATGATCAACACACACCTGAGTTCAGAGGACCGCCCGCATGAAAGTTGCCTCGCTATTTGGTTGCAATGTGGCAGGAGCCCTTTGGTGAATGCAATGAATTAGGCTTGCAGAGTCTGTAGCAATAATGTGAGGTATCAAAAGAAAAAGTAAAAAACAACTTAAGCTTCTTCAATTGTTATGTGGCATCTTCGCTGATTCTTATGCCGCTTCTTGCGACTATTTCTTGAGCTGCAGAGGATACAGCTTTGTTGTTTGCTGCGGATTTGGTGCGCCTGCTTTGATTTGTTGTTAGTCTTTTGTTTCTTTTTTTGGTAATTTTATGATTGCTTGATTTGAATTTCAGATTGGGAATTTAATGGCCACACCTGCAACGAGACACACATACTCATGCATACGGATGAGGCAAGCGTAGCAAAACTCAACTCACACACACACATTCACGCATTCTTCGTATAAGAATACACATTCTGCGGACGTTCTGTTGACCGCTTCGTATTTTGCACAAATTTTCATTTAAAATTTGGTTTTTTTTTCCCCCTTTCCATTTCATTCTTAGTGAATTCTCAAATTTTTTACTTTTATCTGATTCACGTGTTTTTGTTGTTGTTGTACCCCTGCAACATCGTCCTGTTGCAGCCGAAAAACCTCAAAATTCAATTTCATGCTTATTATTAATTGAGTTCGCTTCATTTGCTGTGCAATTTTTCAATATTTAAGTATTCTGCACACGCCATGCCATACGCTGCTTGCAATATTTGCTGTTGCACACACATATACTCACCACATGGTTGCTGCAATGTCTGCACTTTGCTTGCAAACTCATCAGTATATAATATTTTAATATCGGTGAGGTGTGTACGCGGTTTTAAATAAATGTTGATAACGGTTTTCTGTGCTTTCTGCATGCGCATATTGAGAAATGTCAGCCAGGTGTTGAATTGAAGTCAATTTTCTGTCGATTAACGCCCCGATTTTTTTATATGCGATTGAACGCCCTGTGCTTAATAATTATTGTGTTTCATATTCTTCGAACTGATAGCATAAAAATTACAATTAATTCACACCTGAGTGCAGCGCCAACGTTGAAACGCAAAGGATGAGCAATTTTCTTGAGAAATTGCAACTCTGCGTGTTCAACGTAAATTAAAGTGACCGCATATTGCGCAAAATCAATTATGTTGCAGGCGTGCTCTATACATTTTTCAAATATATGAAATTATTAATTGCTTTGCAGCAACTTGTAGAGTGTTGCAATATAAGTATAATGTTATGAAAAATTGTTAATTATTGTAATAAATTTCGTAAATTGTATTGAAAAATTGTATTATGAAATATAAAATATAATATAATATAAAATAGTAGATTGATATAACAAAATGTTTTCATACAAAGTTGCAAATAATGATTTTTTGATTATTGAAAAAAAAATAAATTTGTGGCAACCCTATTCTAATATTATAGTATTATATAATAAATAATATTTCAAACCTTGAGCTTTCTTAAACCTCTTCATATCATAGTCTTACTGCAAAAAAAAAGTTTTATCACACAAAATTAACAATTATATATATAATAAATAGCATATAATAGACATATGAATAGCAAAGTAAATAATAAAAAAAAATTTCGAAACTTACCCTTAATAATATATATGCAGAATCCGCCATGTTGAACATTATTCCTGGTAGTCTTACATTTATTACCTCCTTTACCAGCTATTAACCGAATTAAAACGAGTTCAAACGAATTTAATGAAAATTAATATAACGGCGCAGGCGAGACTATATATCAAATATTTATGTATGTAAACCTAACCGACGAAAAACGAACCCGACGCGAGTATAGTCCGAGGCCTTTTACTTTGGCCTTAGTATATACACATAATCCTTCAGTGGAAACCTGATCGAAAATAATTTTAATAATTTATAATTTCTTTTACCGTTATAAGAAATTATTTTACTTACTTTTTACTCCAATATTTCAGCAGCGACTCTCGATTAGAACTTCACATTTCCAATGAAAATGCAGAATGAGTGGAGAAATCAAATACTCTCTTTCAATTTTGATAAGTTCAGAACTGTTTCTGCTAATTCCCATATTTTTTTATACGCATGTATGTATATATTTTTTCCAAGCCTTAAAAGCATCTGTAGGAAGAGCGAAATTTATTATATATCATATTAGCATGTGAAATCTAACAAATTACTGGTCAGCTGAAAACTATTTCCGCTCTTATGCTCTCTTCTCTCTTTTTAGCTAATACCCACTAAGTTGGAAAAAAATATTTCCATTTAGTATAAGTGATCACAATCAGCATCATGAATTTCAATTCCTTTACATGCGCTTCAATACAGTGGCTTCCAAACATTTACAGGAGCACAGGAAGTAGAGAGCTTAAATTGAAGAGAGAGAGTTTTATTTATTACGATACATATGTATTACCGCTTCCCTATCCAAAACGGAAGAGAGCGTAGAGGAAACGGAAATCAAGAGAAGAGAGTAGAGAGCGGACTTTGCTAAAAATGAAGAGATCGATTAATGAGAGAAAACGGTAACTAGCTTTAAAATACTAAATCAAATTGGATAATGAAAAAATAGGTAAGTTTGAGTTCGTGTGGTAGTGCGCTCCATCCAGCAGCATCCAAACAGTTACACTAGTCAACTTGAAGTAGTGAGAGTGCGTTACTCGTATGTACAGAGCATAGCAATAACTAGCTATATAATACATATATACTTATTAACGGCATTTCCGTTTCCCCTGAAGTTTCTAACAAATAAGAGCGGAAGAAGAGCACTTAGTTGCCGGAACTTTGATACTTTCAACATAAGATTGTACAAAATGAGAAAGAAAGCAGTGAAGTTAAAAAAATAAGAGGTTGCTAAATAAGAAACTGAGAATTAGTTAATATGGCTATTGAATATACTCGTACGTATCGTCATACGTACATATGTATGTACAAACAAGTGTATATGTATATATTTTACGAACATAGCCTCGTCATGTTCGGCTTAACTCGGATCGTTGTCAGTATATGCGTAAGTACATATTTAAAATTTACTAGAATATTGGGTTGTCAATTCTGTAGGTTATATAAATATGCATATTCATAAATATATATACAAATGTTTTTGCTTAGTAGGAGCCAATGTGTATAAGTACATACATATATTAGATCAGTATTAGAGAAATCTTACCTATATATTTCGTCATCTTTGGCTTCAATTATTCCCTGCTTCATACATATGTATTTATGTAAGAGTAGTTGCTTACTTATTTGGCCATAAAATGAAGACTTGGGAGTACTTATCAGCGGACTTGCTTAAAAGCCGAACACTATACCAATAGATATAGAAACGCATGTGTGCAGAAAACTCCAATGCATAATGACGATCGACTTCTTTATATTATATATTCGCCAAATGCCTATAACTCGATTGTATTGTCTATTTCATTTAATTGTCCATATCACAAAGCTTTAATTTACTTAAATTGTTTATTTAAAACACTTCATCACACATACGTTTGTATGTATATGCACTTTCTACAATTATTTTACAAGCGACTTTCAAATTCAAACTGCACGCCCCGGATGAAAATACGGACTAACCGCAGTTATTCAATACTCCTTCCCAAATATTTTTTGAAATGTCTAGAATATTCTGGCAAAATTCCACAATTTTATCTAACCATATTCCAGAGAGAATATAAGCATATAATTGCATATACGTAAATGAGTAGATGCTTGAGAGAATATTGCATCATCTTTGGTACATCAGTAATACACAAGTACCATTCCATATTAATATGAGTGCTTTCTAGCTTTTATTAGAGTATCCCGTAATAATTGGGGAAAAAAAGTTATTTGCCAAGTAACTCATACCAGTGGCTTCCAAATAGAAGTAAGACATTGAAAGGGAGAGAGTGAGAGAAACTTTAGCGCGAGTTAGCAACTCGCTAATTGCACATGTTACATGATTATATAATCTAACTGTATTTCCGTTTCCCCTAACGTAATTATCTGGAAAATAAAAGTGAGCGAATACCGCTTAGGAGGCGGAAATGATAATTTGCTTTATTTACGGTACACAATTAGGAGAAAGAGGAGATATTGGAAAAAATCAAGTGATCATGAGTGAGATTAAATTATCTAACTGTTCGTTATTCCAAAAGTCAAAGGGTCATTGAAGGAAAGAGTAGCCGGTATCAGTCGGTGCTGGCAACGGAAGTGTACGGTTGTTTTAAATTTCGCTCGTAATTGTCGAAAAATATATTTAGTTGTAATGTAAATTAAAGTATTATATAATTTTAATTAATAAATTTTATATTCTTTAACAACATTCTCTAAAAATTTCATCAAAAAAGGACAAGGCGTTAAGCGAAAGGTAACGATATATGTATACATTGTACTTGATTTGGTTCAGATATTTCTAGACAAATCTGTACATACATATATTTATATCGGTGTATTTTTTTTTCAGAAGCTGCTTTGCTGCTTTTCTCAACAAGCATATGTACATACTTAGACACTTTTGGACATTTTGGAAATAAGAAGGTTCCAGAAAATGCGTAACGGATTTATATGTGTTTGTGTATCAATGCAGGGATGTACATGTGTATATGACTACATATTTATGTACACGGGAGTTTGCTAGCAATTTCTGCTCAACTCTCAGCCTTGAAAAAAAACAATACATTGGCTTCCGAAATGTTTTATGAAGCACTCTGAAGAGAGCAAGGCTCTTAAACAACGGTATAGTAATACTAGCGGAACTGTAATTGTGGTAGTGAGTAAAGTTCCGTTTCCCATTAGCAATAGATGATTATATAATAGCAAGAAATTAGAGCGCAGTAAAAAGAGTAGATTAAGAGTGTATAGGAAGCGGAAATTATAATTAGCCTAACAACCAAATATCAAAGTGAGCGAGTAATGTAGACATGTGTTGCGAAAGTATTAAGAGATCATATCATAAGGCCAATTAATATTTATTAGGCTCTAATACATTTACATATATTTTCGTGCTTTGGTTATTGAACATGTTATCTTTATATTTTTTTTTTGATTTTAAAATTTAGTGGATTATTCTACTCATAGCTCTTTTAAAATAAAAGAGAGTTATTTCAATTAATCACAGTGACTTCAAAATATTTCTAAGATCAAGAGTACAAATATTATTGTAGGTGTTAGTATTGTACTATGCATTGGATATGCGTTCCCGTTTCCACAGTAACATTTTATATTACATAAAGAATAATATGAGAGCGCAGTGCGAAGAGAGCGAGTATATGAGAAACGGAAATGAAATTAAGCTTGAGCCTTAGGAAATAAGCGAGAGTAATGGAATAGTAAATGTTGCAAATAATTAAGAGTTAAAATATATATAATTAAGTTCTCAATTCCCCAGCGCTGGAAGGAGATATATCTCGGATTAGCTTCAGTTCCTATTTGCATCGGTAGCGTTCGAATGTTTCTAAAAGTTGTGAAAGAAAGTAGCATTTAAATGCGAAGAAAAATGAAAAAGATAATTATTAGCTAGTTGGTGTTCATTCAGTTTATCCTCTGTAGGTTCTATGGTATCTATTTTTAAGTAGACTGAAATATAAAATTAGTACTACGTCTGCGCGCTTTTGTCCTGGGTTCGGTTCGGTTCGGTACGGTTCGGTTACTCGCGCTAATAAATAAAACGAAGCAATAAGAGGTACTGTAAATAATGTTGGTAAGTCTTTTCTATAACTTTTCTACTTTTTTTGTTTATTATATTACTAAAATATATATTACTTATTAAAATTAAATTTTTAATTTATTTTTTTAAAATAAATATTTTTTTATTACAAAAACATGTTAATAGTGGAAATGGTTATTATATATTTAGACAATTTGATTAAATGAAATCCACTAAAACTTCTTTCAAAAATCCTTAATTATTATTTATACCAAAATAAATCCAAGAAAATTAATGTATAAGGCACACATACATTCTTGTAAATCTATTTCAATGAGAGTTATGTTAGATATACAAATTATTTGGCGACAACATGAAAAAAATTAAGGAGAGAACGAGAGAGAGAATGCGCAGTAAATGGAAATAAGTTTTGCGCGCATTTCTATAAAAGTTGAAGTGATACTGGATGAGTGGAAAAAGCGAATTTAGTAATTTGTAGCGGAACTTGCGTATCTATATCCGCTTTTGGAAGAGTATATGGAAGAGAGAGAGAGAGAGAGAAAGAGAGATATTGGAACCTGTAACTTCGCATAAGTTCAGTGGCTTCGGAATATTTGGTGAGTAGTAGGTAATAGTTTATTTTGTAAGTGTATTTCCGCTTCTAAAAATGTTACAAACAAGAATACATTAAAATTAAGAGCATAGTACAGATGAAGAGTACACGAGTTTGGCCTGTCGGAATACAAGCAAAGAATTAGAATCAAATATGCTACGAACATTTTAGAGGTAATAGGGTTCTAAGTTTCAACAAAGGAACTCAAAATCGCTTAACTTCACACCATATATTTGGATTTACATACTTTATTTTAAATTACTACAAATTGTATTTCTTTTTACAAAGCTATATTCAAAAAAATTATTCTATAAAAATTATTATGCAACAGTTTAATAAATTGAAATATATTTTTTTTTTTATTTTTTTTAATAAAAAATACATATACAAGAAATTATTTTAAATTTTTTATAAAAATGTATCATCCACATAAAGGAATCCTTTATAAAAAGGACAATTTTTACTGGTGCCATGTAGAAACTGTTTGAAGTTTAGGTTCATCGGATTTCAGTTTCGTGCTTATTAAGAAAGCACACTGGCATGTATTTATAAATATAAAAAATTCTAAATGAAATTTCGAAAATTTTGTAAAAATGCATTTTATATTTGAGACATTTTGTGTTTAATTCAATTCTCTATATTTTATTGTAATTGTTTTTTGATTTCAAAATCAATCAAATTAACTCTTTATGGAGAATTTATTTTGATCTCATTAATGGTACGCGAATTGATGGCGCACACTTTGCTTATTAAATAACTCATCAAGAAGTGGTGGAAGTTAAATCTCTTCCACAAAATCAGGTTCAGTGTAAGCCATTCCAGCGGCGTCGGTATTCAATGCGACTGGGATGGTCGATCGGAAGTATTTTTTGAGTTAATTTTAAATTAAATGGATAATAAATTTGAAATATTCTTCAATATATACCAAAAAGGGTTCCGCTGAATCAAAAATGCTGTTCTTGTGGATTCTGGGTAATACTCTATCAGTGGCGAACGCAGGAAAAAATGGTGGGGGGGCGGGGGGGATTTTAGGTGAAAAGACAATGTTTCACTATTTTATTTACAAATTGAAGTCTAATCTTCTTTTATTTTAGGCCATAACATTTTAAATCTCTTCCTCCGTCACGTCTATATCTATATCTATAGATATTCAAGGGAACCATTCCGTTCAGGCGTGCTTCTCCAGTTTTATTTCTTAAATATGTTTTAAGCCTGCGAAGTAAGGAAAACGAGCGTTCACTTGAAGCGACAGATATAGGGATTGTTGCTCCAATCTTTACAAAACGATGTACTGTTTTGAAAATTTTCATTTGAAAAACAAATAATAAGTAAAGTTGTGTATCTAATTCAGACCAGTTTTTTCTGATTGTTTTTATTAAAAATATAGACATTTTAGTTAAGGCACTCAAGTATTTTTTGGCAAATAGCATAATTTTTTTTAATTTAAATTTATTTCACAACAGTTTGCTCATGGAACGAAAACTGAAAGTCATAATAAATGAGTTTTTAGTTTTCATGTGTTATGATTAACAATAAACTCTAAAAAAAATAATAGAAACCTTATTGGTGACTTTTCAGTTCAGAACTAATTTCCAAAAGAAGTCCATTTTCGACTAACAAGCAGCCACAGAGTTATAAGGCAAACTCATTACTTTGAAGCAAATTAAAAAAATGTCTCTGTCCAGTTTATATTTTTCTGGGTTTTTTAATTGGCCTACATTCCCTCAACTTTTTAATACTATCGAGATACAATAGGTTTGTTTTTACTTTAACATTTCCATAGTTTCAGAAAATTAAATTCTATCAGCAGAAAAGTATCAAAATAGGCCGTTTGTGAACAAAAAGATATCAAAAAAGATACAATTGTATCAAAACGGCAACGCTGTTAGTGACTAATGTATTCATTTATTTTACATATTTATACATCGTCGGCACAAAGATTGCTTTGAAAACAACAAATTACAATTTTTCAAATGACTATGTAGAATTAAATTCTATTATTTAAAAATTCAATCATTTGGGGGGGGGGGGGGGGGGGTTTAACACCCCAAAACCCCCCCCTGCGTTCGCCCCTGTACTCTATGATAGCTTCTATTGGTTCGATTGACATTTTCAAAAATTTTGGTATATTTCGCTACTAAGAAAGGTTAGTACGGAAAGTTTCATTAGACTTCTATTAGATTCCTTAAAATATTTTTCTTAAGTGTAAATTTGTTCTTCAATGTAATCACCGGACGTCATATTTTTACTAATATGATGACTAATCTTGATCTTTCGGAGTATGATATAAGACTTTCACATGCAACAAAGCTACTTTTGGGGGAACAATGCCATTTTCTAGTACAACAAGAACATCAATTCAGCAATTCGGCATCCTTTTTCACAACCAATTCATCAATTTTATCTAAATTGAGTATTTTTTCACACAAAAATCAAAATATTCGCAACTCATAAAGCAATAAAGAATACCTCTATCTCCAGCTGCCTACAGCTAACCAAAAAAAACTGTGGAAGTGCAAGAACACCAAATAAATTAATCTCACAACCGTCAATGCGCTCACAAAACACTATGAACTCTAAAGAAAAGGTAAAAATCGAAACTGAAATTGGTGCATCCTTAACAAATATTTCCCACATTAATCTTGTAATATCAGCGAGTGCGACGCCACCTTAAAAGGAATTCCACTTCAATTGGCCGCACCCGCAACACAACACTTTTGGCACACAGAAAAAAAAAACAACAACAAAAACACTCGCCGCAAAACAATGGACACCTTTGTGTGGCAAGACAAGACAAGGCATGCATACGAGGCTTACAACTGCATTATGCCAGTGAAGACTGAAGAATGAGGAAAAAAACAACAAAAACAAGAATAACAGCAATAAGCATGCATGCAAACAACAACAACACTACTAAGTGCTCTAGCAATATGCAACAAATTTCGCTAAAAACATTATTTGAATGCGAGACAATAGAAATTCTTTCGAGTTGCACTTCCTTAATATGCCACAAGCAACAACTGCATACAAATAAATTGGTGGTTGATATTATTGCTATTGAGGTGGCATGCATTCCTGTTAGTTGTTGTTGTTGTTGTTATTTGTTGCAGTTGTTTTCCTTTTTATTATCATTTAATGCTTATGTGTGTTGTTGTTGTTGTATGTTTGTGTGTGGGAGCGTAGTCATTGATAAATTCCATAACTGTTGACCGAACGACCACCGACAATGTTGCACGTTGCAATAACAAATAAAAAATATAAAAAATAAAAACAACAAAAAAGTAAAAAAGAATAGAAAACAACAACAATGGGGCATTCAAATAATAATAATAACAACAAAAAAATTATAGAAAACAACAACATGTGCGCTATTGCTGTAAGAAAAACGCAACAAAAGTAAAAACAACAACAACAAATCATAGTGAAAAATGCCCAGCTGAAGTGGCAGGAAATTGTCCCAAAACCGCCGCGCTGCTGTGTGAAACACTTAAGCTGGTGGCACACAAGCAACAACAACAATAAGTGGTGTCTTCGAAGATTTGTGAAAAAAGAATAATGTTGCATGGAACGTTTTTGGGCGCTGCGCTGATTTCGTGGAATTTTTGCGGCACATCTTCATTCACCCGTTTTTTGCCTATATTTATACGCATAATCTCTTTTTGCTGGTATTTCGCATTTTTTCGGGTTCCCAAGCGTACGTAAAACGAAGTGGTACAACAACAATAACAATATTACGTAGCTGTTTGGTGGCAAGCGGCATGAAGGTGAAGGTAACAACATTGCTTGTTGTTTTTGTTGTTGCCAGAGCAAACAATTCTCCACTCATACATACGAGCGTTTACAAGAAGCAAACGAGCGTTACGCATTTCCTTTCAGGTGTGCACATTCTTGGTGGCTTCTGATTTCTTTCACTGCGCCTTGGTCTCAGCTGCATAAGCACAGCTCACGGTGGACTGACCTCTTTCTGCTGCTTCTACTGCCGCTGTTTAAATATGTATTTTCACGGCACTTTTTGCTCTTGATTTTTGCTTTTCTTTTATACTTTTTCTTGCTTTTTCTTTTTTGCTTTTGTTGTTTTTTTTGCTTCAACTCAGCTGCACTACTTTAGATTTTTCTTTCACAACAAACAGAATAACAACAACAACCACATCAGCGCCAAAAGGTGCAGCTGAGCGGATTAAATATGCAATAACAGTGTCAGCAATAAAATCAACGACAGTGCCAGCGACAGCGATGAGTAACCGGCAGTGATTGCTTGCTGCCAAGCAGCGTCGCAAGATTGTCTTACATGTGTTGCAAGTAGTGCTGCGCGTATTTCCGTGGCGGTGACGACGTCGTAACGCGCCTTATTTTTTATTCATCAGCTGCATTTCATTGCACACACACACACACACAGATTTTATTTAGTGCTACTATATCACGAAAAATCACCGCCGCTACCGTATTGCTGCCCACACAACGGGCGCAGCGACGACTTTTTCTTGTTGAAAGCATCTTTTGCTGGTCTTCAGCGCCAGATCAGCCAGCCAGACCAACCTCAGCGGCACACGTGTTCGCTGCACTTTTTGCTTTCATTGTTGTTGTTTGTGTTTTCTTTTCTTCCACTTCACCCAAATGTGTCGCCCGATCGCTGCAATAAGTCCATTATAAATGCCTCCGCCTTGTTGGTATGTAATTGTTTTCATTTATTGCCGCGGTGTGGGTGAGCAGCGCTTCGCATTTACAACTCAAAAGAGTCAAATAATGACGACAAATGAGTTTCTTTACCTTACAAAGCAGGAATCATCATTACGGTCACAAACAGCGAGTGTGCGCTAAGAAAAACTCCGCTGTATGCCTTTCGTGGGTCTTAACGATTTATAGGAAAATCTCTTTGTTGTTGGTGTGGAGCGGAAGCGGTGGACTGACTTCCGCATTAAGCAGCTGCGTGGTTTCGAGTGACGATTTGTGTATTTATAGGTGAAAATATACCTATGGACTTATGTAGACGATTTGGAGCTTAGAAAAAGCAATAGACGTAAAGCTTTTGATGTATTTCTGCTCTATTTCCGCTAAAGCGTTCTTTCAAGGAGACTTTGATTTGACCTATAGCTCGTTTTGCCAAACCTGTTGACTTTTAAATGGAATGAGATAGTAGGTAGAATAGAAAACCTAACTTAAGATTTCTTCGCATCCTTTTTTTACCTCCTATTATTTAGGTGAAGATACCCTAAGCACCTTTAAATTTTTTATCAATCTACAATATGTCTAAGAAAATTTCAGTTTTTCAATTACTTACTTGTAGCTGAACTTAAATTGAAACTGTACAGCGACCTTGGCTACAGACATGGGGACAGTATTGAGATTAAAAGACCACCGATCAAGCCATTGCAAGATTTCTTTATTTTGAAAATGATAGCATCAAAGCAATTCGTCCATATATGAGGGTTTTTTGGTCCACACTTTGGAGTTTTGGCATCACAAAAGCGACATGTTTCTTCTACCTTCTAAGTGTGATCCCCGAAAACCTCTGTCGCACACCGAAACCTAGCTGTCTGCCATATTTTCAGTCTTATGAATATATGTTTATCGATCTTCTGCTGAAACGGTAGATCTTTAAAGATATACGAGTATTATGTGTTGCAAACTAAATTTGCTTTATTATTCCGAGGCATCAACTCTCTAACGAGCTAGTGACTAATATTTTGGAGCTTTCGACGGCTCATTTTGCCTTGGAGTCAAGGTTTTCAATAAAATATTTATCGAAAATGCAAAAGCGGAATTTTTATCTTTGTAAGATGGAAGATTTTCTCTCTGAAGCATCGTTCTTAAATAAAGTAATGATATAATCTCCTCCTCAAGTGATTCAATATGTACACTCTGTTCCCTATCCCATCTATAGTCTTCATTTACATAGA
Organism: Zeugodacus cucurbitae; assembly: GCF_028554725.1. Taxonomy (NCBI): domain Eukaryota; kingdom Metazoa; phylum Arthropoda; class Insecta; order Diptera; family Tephritidae; genus Zeugodacus; species Zeugodacus cucurbitae. The sequence goes on along the minus strand of NC_071669.1, from coordinate 61,851,903 downwards.
AGCCCCAAGAAGTAGCAATTCAATTAAGACCCGGATCAATAACAAGATCAAGGAGCATTCGATCGAAATTAAGATGGAAGACTGAGTAGGTTCAAAGCAAGGTTTTCTAGATAGGTTTCATATCAACGTGAAAAGAGTTTACATAATATCAGAGGGGGTTCTCTAGGGTCCAGGGTCAGTAGTGGCACTCTTAATGTTTCATCTCATTTTGACTCTGAAAGCAATGGGTTATTTTATGACTTAAATGGATAATTAGGCCGAATATTCGTTTGCTGATAGTGGCATTCTGCGAGAACATTCCTTTCAGAAGATCAGATATTTTCTTCCAGCGCGGTTCATTGGCATCTTTCCTCTGCATCCTCAGGTGATCAATAATTGCAAGTGCATCCGCTATGCCGTCCGCCCCATTGATAATTCAGCTAATAAAACACTGTTAATTGAATTTCATCGATTTTGCCATTTCTCTGTGAGAGTTCTCCACATGCCATGAGATATGAAAGTAATTAAAATTTTATGAGCAAACCATATTCCCATCACCACCACCACCGCTTCCTTGCTGCCGCTAGACGCTCACAAATTGCTACATAACCAAGATGTTTAGTGCATAAATTAAATAAACGCTTCCTTATTAGCAATAAAACAACAGCAGCAACAACAACTACTCGCCGGCGCACAACAAGTGCTCGTGTTTGCCACAAGAAAAGCGAGCGAGTGACTTTTGCAGCTTACAATGCATTTCCGCCCAAACTGCTCCGATTACCAATACTTAATGACCATATACTTATAGAGAGAGAGCGCGCGAGGACAACAATAGCAACAATAACAAGAAATGAAACCGACAATGACCAGCTGTGCGCTAATAAAACGCCGTGAATTGAAGTTAGCAGTTTTGCAGCTGGTTTAACGGTGTTACCGGTGACGGATAATTTCCAATATGACTAGTCGGCAACCAACAACAACAGCAACCCATAACTGTTACGCTTTCCAGTTTTGTTGCTTTACATACATAGTCACTTTTTTCCACTTAATTGTGCGATTCAGACAACACCGCTAAATGCAACAACAACAACAACAATACGTATACCAACAACAACCACAATTAGCTGCGCAAACTAGCATTTGCGGTGCTGGTGGCGTTGGTGTGTCGTACAGGTGCGTTGCCTTTGCAGGTGTTTGCAATGACAAAAGCAGCGAACTAAGCAGCAACAACAACAATTACAACAATGTAAACAATTTAGCCACTAATGCAATAACTGGTGGCTGGTTGAAATTTTTCACATGGTACAAGTAAACACGGCACCATTCATGCCTATTATGGTCTGTAGAGGGATTTCGGGATTCCGTTAAACTAAAGTACGGACTTTCGGCATTCCGGAATTCCATCTTATGGGATTGTAGTAGAGACTTCTGGATTTCATTGAACGGTATTAAACTTTTAGGATTCCGGAAGTCCATCTTATGGGATCTTATGAGAGACTTTGGGATTTTATTGAACAGTATTAAACTTTCAGGATTCCAAAAGTGTCCAATATAGGCTTATAGTATAGATTTCGGGATCTTATGTAACCAAAAAAAGTTTTCGGGATCATGGATCAACAGTTAGCTACCATCACGGAATGTATAATATTGGCTTATAGTAAGGATTTCGGGGCTTCCTCGACTTAAAATAAACTTTCGGGATTCCGCAATCGTTCCATAATATGGATTTCAGGATCTTATTGGACTAAACAGAACTTTCCGGACACCGGAAGTGCGTCTTATAGGCTTGTAGTAGAGATTTCGGGATCTCAATCGACTTTATTAATCTTTCGGGATCCCAGAAAGGCTTCTTATACGATTCTTATCGACTTATATTAGAGATTTCGAAATCTTATGTAACCAAAAACAATTTTTGGAATCCCGAAAATATACAATATTGGCTTATATATGGATCTCGGGACTTTATTGGCTTAAATTGAAGTCCGATTTCAACATACATATAGATTTCGGGACCTCATGAGCTGAATTAAACTTTCTGAATGCCGGATGTAAACATGGCTTATCCCTTAATGGTGTAATGATTTCATGATGTCATTGAACTGACTTGAACCTTCAGGATTCGGGAAGCGTACACTATAGGCTTGCCGTGAAGATTTCGGGACATTATTTAGTTTTCTTTTTCCTCTTGATAAATATACGTACATAGATCGTGAAACTTCGCTCTGAAAATTTTCGGGATCCCGAAATTAAAATTGTCGACCCCGAAATTTCGGGATGCACAAAATTGTTCGTAACTAAAACCTTGAACATATGCATATTCATGCAATGTTCGCCGTACGCCTAATATTATGTGTGCGGCGCATTCACAGCTGTTCGCTAGCCATTGTAGGCGATTCGTGTGAAAATCACAATTAAGTGTAGTTTTTATAAATATCATATTTTATATTATTTTCTTCACCACTTCACACTCCTGTACTGTGCCGTGGCAGTACAAATTAACGCGCATTATAAGGCGTTCAAAGTAAGTGTCAACCTCTCCCTGCTCCCCCGCACGCGTTCAACGCAACACGCCATCGGACAAGTGCAACTTGGTATTGCACTTGCTGCCGTTGTCATGCGGTGATGTGACGTGACAGACGCGCCATGGTTGCGTTTACATTGACAGCATTCATCGATGGTGTTAACCAGTTCGCCAAGCGATTGACCCGCCACCTGGGACACCAGCAAGGCGAGCTGTGTGTGCTAGCCAGTTAGCTTCATTCATTAATACATTTCATATTTTAAACATACATATGTATGACTGTGTGTGTTGTTGTGGAATTGCGTCCGGCCGTTGTTAAAGTTGTTGGCGTTCAAGTCAAACAACCGGTCGGTCGGTTGGCGGGCAAGTCAGCTAGACAGACAGCGGCACAGCAAGTTCGTCACCTCATTGCTCAGCGCTATTGTTGTTGTTGTTGTTATTTTTGTTGTTGTTGTTGTTGCATTAGCGCTCAGTTGTCAGCTTGTACGGTTAGAAACGTCAGCTTGACAATTATTACGTCAAATTTTCCGGCGCAGCTGCAAGTAAGCAAGCTAGCACAACAACAACAACAATGCAAACAAACAACCAATCATACAACAAACATAGACATACACTTATGAAGTGCGCACAAATTTTCCTTTTTATGGTAATTCAAGTAACTCGCATACATTTCATTTCAATACAAATGTTGCAACAAAACTTGCAACTGCAACATGCTGGCCGCATCTGCGGTTGCTCAGCTGGTTTGCGTGCCGGCAGAAGCCATATAACCGCCAACATTCGTAATAACTTATATCTTATGTACTTGCGGATTTGCAATGCAAATGACGCGGTCTTCGTCATCTTCATATTGGCCAATTGCAATTTCCACATTTTTCGCTTTTTTTCGCAATAAACTTGAAAATTCATAATTCTCAACGAGTTGCTTGGAAATTTAATATTTGCATAAATCAGTTTATTTTCACAAACATACATACATACAGACATTTAAAGACATCGCGTGTCTACAGGCATCTTTTCTCCCATAGATAGATATGTACATATATATACATGTATGTACATATGTATTTACGTCTCATGTGGGTGGCGTGATCTTGTGTGTTAAACTGTATAGAGAGGTCTGTTGATCCGCGCATTGATCGGTTGTTGTGTATTTTTATAGCTTATTAACCGTTTGTGTCGCACATTATCCTCACATTTGTGGCGTGTGTCTTAAATATTAATCCACTTGTAATAAAAGTGACAGTTTTGATGTATGACATTTCCGTAAAATACTACATTTTTATGTGCATCCTTTCATCGTAAATTCAATCAATGAAAGCAAGCAATTTATGTGAAGTGTTAAATGATTTTAGATAGCTTCTTCAATTACCAGGTTCCCAGCAGCAACTTAGGGTTTCAAATGAGGGAAATATATTTACTATTTGGAAATTGGACCCTAATGCTAAGCGCGATCATTTGGATTTTCACATCACTGAACTTGTGGAACGGCTGAAAAGCGTGTTCTCTTAGAAATTTTAGTCAACTAATGTTTTTTATATAAAATCTTGGAACAAAGATTAAGTTAGTAATGCAGTTTTATTTTTACATATTCTTTTAAGCAAGTTCTGTTGGAACTTTGTCAAATTTACTGAAAGAGTATGGCCTTTTGTTAGAGATACTCAAGCTAATTTTGTATAACTCTGAGTTTAAATCTAAATATTTTTGCCCTGCTGAAGCTTATGTCACATGATTCATCAAGTTATGTTGTTATTCATACTACCTTTAGCAAGCAAAGCAAATTATGCCTAATCAGTTTACCACCTCAATAGGATGAGATCGGAGATCAATGTATTGAATGATGAAACACTTAGATTATCCAATAATTGTACAAACCTGGACTTGAGATTGAAGAAAGCACAAAATTTTCATAGCAGGTTATACTGACAATAAGCCTGATTTGATTTCCTTAAATCCTGGATTAACCGAAACTTTCATAATCCTAAGTTTTCAGTTTAGTATTAGGGGTAGGTCATAAGACATTTGTCTAGAATATGGTGTCGGAATAGAATCAATTGCTCCAGCTCTGGAAGTATTTTATACGATACGATGTGGCGGTAATAGCGGAAGAGCTAGTACTCCACAGAGTTACTCTTGTCTTTATCGATTTCGAGATTTTCGCGATCCAACAACGAGTCGAAATTCTTAAAATTTACTGACGAAATCCGGAGTCAGTGGGCTGAAGAGCGCTACGACCAATTTATGGTAGTCATATTCGTCCTGCCAGTTCAAAAATTGAGCGTCTAGCGGAAAAAGTTGAATCCACAGGCACAGTACAAAACGTTCCCGTGACAGTGAGGCAAAGAAGTGGCCGTAGTGTCGAGAATGTTGTTGTCGCTAGCTTATCAATTGAAGAAGCGTTGTGCATCTCTGTGACGTCGTTGTGCGAATTTTACGAAAAGATCTTGACCTACATCTTTACAAGATCAAATTGACGCAAGAACTGAAGCCGCTTAGCCACCGGAATCGTCGTATGTTCGTGAATAAGTCTGAACAATAATTTGAAATTAATCTGGATTTTCATCGAAAAATCATCTTCAGCGATGAGGGTCATTTCTGGATGAATGGCTTCGTCAATAAGCAAAATATGCCTTATGATGCCTTATGATCGGGGATGATCCAGACCGGCACGTTAATGTGAATGGGAATCGCTATCGCTCAATGATAACCGAATAGTTTTGACCCGAATTGGATGATATGGACTTGGACAATATGTGGTTCCAACTGGACGGCGCCACAAGCCTCACAGCGAATGTCACGATCGATTTATTGAAAACCAAGTTTGATGAACGTGTTATCTCACGAAATGGCCGCCATGTTCGGCCGTTAGACTATTTCCTGTGGGGGCTACGTCAAATCTATGGTCTATGTGACGAATGATGAACTTCGTATGAATATCGAACATGAAATCGGTTAAAAACCTTCAAAAATTGGGTTCGTCATCGTCTGGACTTCTGCAAGCGTGGTGGCTATGTAAAAGAAATTGAGTTCTATACATGATGGCTTCACGAGAATAAAAAATTTCATTGATATCCCACACCATTTTTGCTTATTTAAAAACAAAAAACTTTTTGTAGCGCTCTTATTGAAAAGACCAGAAATATCAGTACGATGAAATCTAATTGATTTTTGTTTGGGAGATTACAACAACAATTCCCTATTCTCCATATTCTTGTTTAACTTTTCTTCAGAAATATCTCTTATTGAAACCACGAAACGTTCAACGGGGTTAGCGAGTTTTGAAATCCTGTTTCCGGGTGTTAGCAAAATGAAGTAATGACAAAGGTTATAATATTTCATGTTCGCTGTCTTTTAAATTCTAGAGTCAAGCCTTACTAGATTGGGTAGGATTTCTTAAGTACCCAAAATATATAGAGTATTTTGAAAATAGAGAAAGTGTTTTCATCTTAATCACAACAAAACTAAAGTGAAATAAACAAGTGTTTCACAAGTTCAGAAAAATATAGTACGCTGTTAATTTTAGCAGAAAGAAGCAGAGAGAAAATTCGCAATTCGCAAAAAGCTAAATAAAAATCGAATGCTTCAACACTTTCTACGTGAAAATTAACGTTTTTTAGCGCAACGCAATTTCGGCGCATTTCGTTTCGCAAGTGCTATACGAAAGCAACAACAATAAAAACATAAAAAATACGGCGACAAAATGCAGGTGTCTGCACTCAACTGTCAAATCGATTGCGGTAAAAAAGAGGCGCGGTGGCGTTAGTCACATTGGGGGAATGTGAATAGGTCTGTAAATCTGTACATTATGTGCCTTTGCATGCCTCGGTGTGTAACGGTAACATTATGTAAATGCAAAGACAAATGACAGACAACAACCGCAAGTGTCGGGAATTAACGCGTCGCGTTTACCTGCGTCGTGCGCCATTGCATTGGACGGACGGAACGGCCGATGGGTCGCGGCAAATGTCTCAATAATTAAATTCGACTGAAATCCACGTGAAACATAAAGGCAAATACAAATAAATAGACATTAAAGCGAGAGTGAGTGTGTAGAAGGGGAGTAGAGTAGAGGGGCACGAGTAAAAGAAGACACGACATTTGCGAGAAACATTAAACAAATTGCATGAGCAATGCAGCGCGACGCATAGTGAATGTCAACATAATAGCAACAGCAACAACAATAAAAACGTCAGCAACAACATTATCAACAACAACAACAAACGCCGACAACACAACGGTAAAGTGATAAAAGTGTGTCAACTGCAGTGAAGGCAAGCCAAAGGCAAAGTTCCCGCAAACGTTTGGAGGGCGACCGAGCGTACACGCCTGCAATTGCCACACACTGCGCACTGCGAACGACAATTTAATCGCCAATCAAGTTGAAAGGAAGCCCAAAGCGCGTCGAGAAAGTCTAAATACCGTCGAGAGCAAGACTAAGGTGGGAAAGATTTGAAGAAATCGTAATTGAGCACTACACTTTTGTATTAAAATCTAAAATATAACAACAACAAGCAACATAAGTGCAAGAAAATGCAAATAAATGTGACAAAATTTGGGCGTTGACGCGTTTAGGGCGCAGCTGCCACAAAAAGAGAATTTGGCCCAAGCAAATAAATCTCGTCCAGCCGCGGCCACACGTGGCATATAGCAACAACAACAACAATGCGACAGTTGGGGCACAACAAATGGGCAACAGAGCGAACTCAATGTTGTTACCACTGCCACCAACCATTTCGAAGGAATTTCGTCAATTGTCAAGTTAAGTCAGCTAGCAAATCACCGTGTGGCACCCTAACGAGCGCGGCGACAGACTGCAATCATTGTGTACAGTACCGGCAACAGATTACGAGTACGAATAGTAGTGTCGCATAATTGCCCGAGATCAGCAAGAGCGATATGTAATGTAATGCGTATTTTGTTATACAGGGTGCTTAAAATGCTACATTTGCAATAACAGCAAATCTACATATGTGAAGTCTTTCAATTTTAATTGGCTTCCAAAGTAATGATTCATAAGAAGTGTCTTCAGTACTGGGACCTTTCAGTTTCTAACTTACTTTTTATAGAATCGACCCAAATTAGGTTAAATCCCTGGAAAGACAGTTCTTTACCGAATTATCTGGGCCAATTTTGAAAACGTTGAACCAGATGTTGAAAGATTTGGGCTATCATACAGTCTTATCCTGGGCCTATACTCAAGTGACAATCCTTGCGACCAAAGAGGTCATTTTAAGTCCAGTACCCTATGATGTGGCACTACTAGTATCGATATTACAAACGATTTCTTGAATATGAGCTGAGCTACATATGTCAGGAATGCTTATGAATAGTACGATAGATCGAACTACTTGGAAACTAACGGAGAACTTTTTTCTAAACCATATCCGGATTCAACAATTACCACGTTACCTCACTTTCAGTGGACCTCTCGAGCTTTCTGGAATCTCCTATTCTTAGTGACATTTTTGATATTGGATCCGAAAAAATTAAAAAGCTCGAGCTCATCGCGGCCAGTCCTTTAATTATTTTTACTATTTCGGCAATAAATTTCACAAAAAAAGTTCTCCATCTCTGTCAAAATGATTTCATCATGTTCGATATATAGGCTAAGGAACAACTTGTTTACTTAAGATATATTCAATGAGGTCTAAAACGTTCCCGATATACTTCTTCTAATTTTAATAATATTTATTAAGTCTGCTCATTTTATACACTCACCCTGTATACTTTTTATTCAACCAACATGTGGGCGTTTTAATTTCTGCACACAGCTCAATCCGATTTGCATTGTGCGCATGCGCACCTTGAAAAGCCGAAAAGCTGCGCCGCTGTTGCCGCCGTCGCCAATCAGCCGTACAGTCAGTCAGTCAGCAGTCAGTCAACTGTTGCCAGTTTTTTGCTTCGCTGCTTGGGTCAATAAAGGGTGTGACCGACCAGCCGGTTCAGCCGAAGCTGCAGTCATCGTTTAATTCGTTGCAGACTTATTCAATAGCTCAGATTTCAGATAAGTGCCATAAGTGTGTGTGTGGGCGTTCTAAGGTTGCATGCCACATGTGTACATATGAGTATATACTTATACTTCAGCCTTTTGAGTGTACGAGTGCAGATCGGTCGTATGTTCTAATGTGTGCTTGATTTGACTTGGCGTGATGCAGAATATAATTTATTTGGACTTTTGGCCATTTAATCGATGATTTATGTGCCACTCGAATGACTGACTGCTAACAGTCAGCCAGCCAAGTTCGGTTATAACGCTAACTGACGGACGAAACTGGTGAGTAAGACAATACTATTATGTGGATCTATGTATAGTGAGGTACAGTGTGCTGTTAACTGTGCGGAAGATTGTTTTCTCGTAGAAAATTTTCTCATTTGTATCGAATTATGTTGGCTTCCAGACCTAGACAAAAAATTTGGGCAACCTTTAAGAATGTTAGATTGAAATGCATCTAGACTTTTTCCTTATATCATGGGAATTCATAACTCTAAACAGCCTGACCCACAAAAACAAAATACTTCAACAACTGGAACTTTCGATCAGGGTTAGAAGATTCACATTCAACTTGGACTTCCTTCTAGATTATTGAACAGTTAACGAGAAAGAGAAAGCTGATATTGACTCTTAGGGAATATTACAGATTTTATCGTCGTTCGTTATATTTCTTTCAGCGCCCTTCTTAACCATCTAAACTTGGAAAGCCTTTCAAAGAGTGATGACATGGATTTTGGTATTATTGGACTGTTTGGGTTATAAACTACGTTTTATCAGCTTTGGATAAGCTTAGGGCTGTGAAGAATGCCGCTTAATGAGACACATTCAATACAAGACCTTTCCTCTTTTCCTATGTCGGTAATTCCGTTATCAACGTTGATATTAGATACCGTTAGATTTTCTGTGGTTCAGACCTTTATAGTCGAAATAAGATCAACGTCAATGAGGTCTAAAATAAGTTAACGGTATTTACGACCCAAGCAGTTGAGGTTAGTCCCCGACTGAAAGAGGTCCAAAATTAAATCACGGCCAGATCGAAATCCGAATTTCGAATCTCGACTAAAAAAGTACTAAAGTTAAATAAAATCAAGGTCAGAACGAAATCCGAGATTCCAAGTCTCAACCACGAGTTTCGGTATACTGAAGATAATTGGCAAATGATATTAGATTCTTATTAGGTCAGAAATTAGTAAACCCACCGCTATCGAAGGACTAACGCGACTGAAAAAGGTCTAAATCGGAATCAAGGTCAGGTCCGAAATTCGATTCTCATACACAAATTTCGGGATCATAAAGCTAACTGACGACTAATATTAGGTTGTTTTCTATTTAAAAGCACAACTCTCCCAAAATTAAATTAAAAAAAATTTACCCACCTACTTTCAACAAAACGCCCCACTGTGCACGTGACACATTTTCTTCAGAAATTTGATTGATTGCTTTTGCATATGATTGCTGCTGCTGCTGCTGCGGCGGCGGCGGCTCGTTGATGTATTGTCAAATTGAGTTGTTGTTTCCAGTCGACGGCCGTTGCATGCGTTAAACGTTAGTGGGCGTTCGCTGCCACCGAACTGGACAGTGCGTCACCGGCCGTGGGTTACGGCTATGACTATGGCTAAGGCTAATTAAAATCGCAAGACAAGCAAATTTATATGTTTATGGCAAATGCACATGCAGATGTGTTGTTTGTATGTAAGTAAACATGTTACAACAATAAAAATGCAAATAAAAATTGCATGTGTTTACAAACTTGTAAAAATAAACAAGTAAAATCCATAAAAATATTAATTCACACTATTTTAAGTCAAATATTTATTTATTATGAGCCATATGTGTGGTAGCAATAGGCGAGCACTGAGCACACACACACACACACACACATGCAACCAGGCGGCGGCAATTGTTGCCACAATGTGTGTTGCGGTGTTTCGTGCATAACCTGCCACAGCGGCCGGTAGTGGACGGCTGCTGACCAATAAACCACGGCGGCAGCGTATGGCAGGCGATCATAACAAAATTTTCGGCTATAAATTCTATGAGAACAACAGCAACAACAACAGCAGCAATAATGATTCTCAAGCAACACTATTGCTCCAATATTTTGCACACACATACGTATGTATGTATGTAAGTGCCACATGCCTACACTATGCGTGTTGCACCTAGCAGACAACAACAAAAACACAGTAGTTGCATATATGTTGTTGTTTTTGGGAATTTTGAAAAATTTATTGCAAACAAATTTTCATAATGCACGGCTGCCGTTTGCGCATTGCTACCGCCAAGCGTGCTCAAACTGCTGTCAATAAATTGTGCTACGCTTTTCTGCTGCCACATTTATTTATACAGAACATTTATATTTATTATATATTGTACTTTTTTTTAATTTTTTTAACCATTTTCTAGTTGTTGTTGTTGTTAGTTGATGTGTGATTTGGCTTTTGTTGTTTGGCTGGCAAATTTCATTTGGTGTTTGCAAGCGATTTTTACATGAGTTAAAATCTCGCCTCAGCGTCAGACCATAACGTCGACAACAGCAACAGCTGAACACGAGCCGGCTAACCGATATTTATCGCCATTCATAATGATATGTGTATGAGCATAGTATAGTGTCTATGTACATATTTGTCTGTATTTAGTTAAGCATAGTCATAAATATATTATATGAACATTAATGTTAAGTAGATTCTGGTGTGAGCCATCATGCATACCCTGCAGGAAATTTCTGATAAACATATATAATTGTGTGATTATATTTACGAAGTTAGCCAGTCTAAAATATGTTTTTAGACTGTAGAAATATATCGATAGGAACAAATTGAGACACTTACGACTAACGGTCCCTCAAGTCCAGCATTATTTCTTGAAGGAATAAGTAGTATATTATTGATAATTTTACTCTAAATCGTAGAGAGTTTGCCTAAAGAAAACTATACTAACACCAACAATGAAATCTAAAAAAGCTTTTGTCTTCAAGAAACTAGAAACCTTAAAGAAATCTAAAAAAAAGGCTTTTGTATTCAAGAATAGTTCAGCCAAACAACACAAAAATAGCCGAAATAGACCTATATATAGTAATAAAAGTCTTAGTTGTTTCATAAAGCGATATTCCATATTTTCCATCGCAAATACATATCAGCTAGACTACAAAATTGTGGGAGATTGGAAGGGTTTTTCGAATTTAACAAGTTGTTTATATCTAAAAATTGTCTTCATAAGATCAGTGAGCCTTCCACACAACATAAAACCACTGAATTTCCCTGCGAATGCCCGACGGAAAACCTCAAAATCATCTAATCTCCAAATCGGGGTTATTTCTGGAGAGATTAAAATGGAGCTTCTTTCATATGTGAATTACTTTTGAGATAATTCTGGACAAATATTCAACATCTTTCCATTTTTCATCCGAACTTCCACATGAATAATAAATTATAGTGAGCTAAAAATATTTCGAAAGGCAATTAATGGGAAAGTCTTCTATGCACAAAGTAATGGTTAATGGATCATGGATATGAAAGCACGAGAACTTTAGGAATGTCTTAACGTAGTTTACGACTTTCAGTACATTTTGAAAGATGCTCAGTTGGGAGTCCTTTGACAGAAAAAGCTCGGACTTGTTTCATTTAGGCAGGTCCAGAGTTTGGGAACGAAGCTTTCAAAATATTATTCGAGAATTAGCCAGGATATTCAACACTGTTAATACAAAGTTTGGGAATGGATGTTTCGAAATATTATACGAGAATTAGACAGTGGGATATTTAACACCGTTAAGGGGCACACCTAGTGTAATGGCCTAAAAAAAGGTGATTTTTGGGAATTTTTATTAAAAAAAAACTACTTTATCAATTATTTCAAAATTTTAAGAATATATTTATACATGTTTCAAGAATAAACAGTGAAATTTTTGTAAAAAAAAAATTAAATATTTTTTAAGTTATAGTCGATCTTAAACGGCCCGAAAAGAAGGTCCTTCACTGCTGCTAGATAATATTTTCTGTACAATGACCTATGATAAAAAAAAATCAAAAATTGACAATTTGGCGGCTTTTAAAAAAAATAGTCGAATTTTACCCAAAATTGTGGTCGTTTTTGGCCTGCCAAAATTCGATTTTTTGATCAGACCAAAAATTGATAGGTCATTGTACGGAGAACTATATAAAGAACATGTAAAAAAAAACTCGATAGTGATCGGATCATTTGTTTTTGAGTAATCACTGCAGCAAATTCGGAAAAAGATGTTTCGAGAAAAACGCGTTTAAAGATAAAATGATCGAATTCACTATTACCGAGCGGCTGCTCTTTAAATTGCTATAACTCAAAAACTATTTGAGATATCGATTTGAAATTTTAATATGTTATTTTTAAAGGTATAATCTACCGAAATATGAACCAAAACAAAATTGATTTTTTTGAAATTTCACACTATGTGTGCCCTTAATACAATATAAATCTTGAATAATAGCCTTTAGACTGTGTTCAACTAACTTTCGAGGCGTGTCACGCTGTGGTAGGTTTCACAATGAGCGATGCTTCAACCGAGAATATGCCAGAAAGCTTTCTCAGAAGCTTTTAAAGCATTCAAGCTTTTAAGGCAGGATCAGAAAGCTTTCTTAGGAGCTTTTAAGGCATTCAAGGCATCAATTCGTCTCTAGAGAACAATAAATAACACTTAAGCAAGAACTAACCAATCAAAGTCAAAAGAGCTTTTCTTTCAAACTCAGTAAAATACTCCTCACGACCTCTCTCTCCTTCCCTGCAGGGATGGAATGCGCCAACACGTGCACTTATATGAGTATGTATGTATGTATGTATGTTTCCATTGACTATGTAATTAGGCAGCAATAAAAATGCACAATCATAATCATAATAAAAATAATGTAAATACAATAATAATAATAACAACAAACAGTAGTTGTAGTAAATAGCGAATGCGAAACGTAGCGCGGCAAAGTTTCCGGTGCTGCAAGCGTACTGCCACCAGCTAACAACAAGCAATAAAATTAAGGAATATTTATACGCTTTTAAATGCTTCAACGCGCCAAATTCAAGAAAATTGCAATAATAAAATTGTATATAAAAAAGGAGAAGAAAAAAATCAGCTATTAAAAATAAAAATCTGCAAAAGCTCATTAACACGTACACATACAGACCCATATGTATATGCAGAGGTACTTGCCGCAGCGGCGCTGAGGCTCATTGCTGTCATCATAAATTGCAATTTTTGTGCATCTTAACGAGGAGCCGCCGTGGCTCTGACCAACATCAGCACGCTTACGAACGCAACAAGTGTGTGTGTGTGTTGCACATGTGTGAGTGCAGACAACAGACAGCATGCGCCAGTGGTGTTAAATGGATTGATAGAAAATATTAGCCACATATTGACTTGGCTTTAGAAGATGCAGAGATAGTTACATATATACACACATACATACATTCACTTAAGTCAACGTGTCTACTTTGCATGGTTAAAATCTATTTGCTTTACGTATCCGCTTCGGGCACTGCCAACCTGATCTCAACACTTTGTTGGCCTTATGCTCTCGAGTGCGTGCTTATTTAAATAAAGGCTTATGCTTAGCGGTTTATTTTTATTTTATTTTTGAATTTCATTACACAAATGCCGCGGTCAAATTTAATATTTTTAAGTTGACAACTCAATAATTGGAAATTTCAACAGTGTCTCATTAGTTGTTGTTGTAAAATTTGCATGTTTTTGTTGTTGTTTTAAGCTTAATTCACTGCTCACGCACAAAGTAAGTCACTTGCGAGTGAAAAATTTCATTGTTGATTTTATCGTAGGATTAATTCTGAGTCGTAAGGGTTTTGTCAACATTTTAATCGCCTTATGGATGATCGTAGGTAATTGATCGCTGTATTAAAAATTCAATTAGAAATATCTTTGGGATTTTGGGTTCACTTTTAATTGTACTACAAATCAGTTCTAGAGAAAAACGAAGTTTTTTTTACAATAATACCATGGGCATGCTTGCAGAACTTCAAACGATGAACCCAATTTTCGACGGCTTTCAAGCATAAATTGGCCGATCTTCGAAAAATTTACTTCAAGAAAAGTTTGATAGTTGAAAAGTCTGATTAAGTGATGTCCAAATCACAACATTTTGAAGAAACTTTTATATATTTTGTAGCATTTCGATGGATGTTTTCGATTAAGTTCATAACTAGAAAGTAATACTTAGATGGAAATATTATCTGTGATAATGTTAATCGAGCTCTGCAGAGCATAATCGGTCTTTGGATATCGTTTAAACATCAAATGCTTTATTTTTCGTATCGGAGAATTCAAATAAATTACCGAAATTAATAAAAATGTCGAAATCGGACTATAACTTTTTAAAGTCCCGGATATCGGATATCAATGCCTAAGGCTAATATTTCATTGAAAATATCGGTAAATCTCTCAGATATTTTATTGTAATTCAGAGAATTTTTTTTCGGTTCGGTTGTACCCGACCTTAGCATTTCCTTACCTGCTTTGCATTGCCTTTATGACTGTTTTGGTTTTTGGTAAGAGTTTGACGCGAGCGCCATCTATCGAATTTTCCAAAATCTTGAAATTTTGAAAGTTTCGGAAAACTCAGTTCTATTATTTTGGAATTTTTAAGAAGTAATTACAAACATATATTTTATATTTTTATATATATAGATATGTACGTTGGTACATATGTACATACATATATGTATAGGAGCTCAAGTGGAGTGCTGTATGTATGTATGGGTTTGTAGTATGATGAAAATGAAGAATTTCAGCAATCGGTCAGCGCAAATAAAATGGACTAAATATAGAAATCAAAATCAGTAACAACAACAACTACAAAAGAGTGCAACTAAGCGTAAAGCCGCAATAATGCTTGCGTAAATATGTCTATAAGTAAGCACTTATGTATAGCTAAGTAATGAATACGCTTATTGTTATTTGACAAATAAATAAAAATACTTTTCACGCTCGCTTGACCAACCGGCTGAGTAAAGTTTGATCAGGTGCGCAAACGCAAATGGAACTCGACTTTGATAAGTAAATATGTATATATAAATATGTGTGCATGTATTTATATAATGCATACCATGTGTTTGTTATTGTTGTTGCTTAAGCTCAACTTGCTTTCAATGTTGATTTCATTCATGACGCGATCGCAAGCAAATAACGATTGCACACACACACACACACACATGCGCACAAGCAAACACTAACTACTTAATATGAATTGAAATCGAATATAAGTCAAATGTGTGGCAAATAAAAGCAAAACATAAAGAACATTCATTTTAGCAAAAGTAGCGATTGCTTGCGAAAAATTATAAAATTTATGTGAATTTGCATATATATGTGTGTGTGTGAGCGCTTGTCTGCAAGTGCCAAGAAAATGCGGTCGAACAGCTGCGTGCATTGTTGTTACGCACTTGTTTTTCGCATGTAAATACATCAGAGCATTTCTTCACACACACACGCACACACACAGAGACACTTTTTATAAATACCGCATTTGAATTTGCTGCAAACTAGCAACAACTGTTGTGAACTGAAATCAAAAGCATGCAGCTGGCCGCTGAAGTCACTAAGAAACTAAGGCAACAACAACAACAATAAATAAAATAAAGCAACCAACAAATGACTAAAATGCTTTATTATCGCTGAGGCTTGACCGCAAACTCTCGAGTGACTGCAAAAAATTCAACAAATCAACAACCGGCACAACACAAACATCCGCCGTTATGACGACGCATGAGTCAGTGCTGTCAATAAAAATAAAAAAGGAATTATTATTTTAATATTTTTTTTTTAATTTAATTTATTTAAATTTAAATTTTTTTATTTTAATTTTTATTTTTTTTATTTTTATTTTTTTCTATTTTAATTTTAATTTAATTTTTATTTTTTTTTAATTTTAATATTTTTTTATTTTTATTTTTATTTTTTTTTAAATTTATTTAAATTTTTTTTAATTTAATTTTTTTTGCAACAAATTGCATTAGACATAACTATAACAACAGCAGCAACAATAGCAAGTCACTGATTAAAAGTGCAAGTGCGCTTAGCGCTGATAAGCGCATTTCACTACTTCAATGCATGATGTGCAGCTGGCGCCTCAATATTATGCGATCACATTAGCCGTTGGCCCCCATTTGCAGCGCCACACAATTATAAATATATAAAGGGTGATTTTTTAAGAGCTTGATAACTTTTTAAAAAAAAAAAACGCATAAAATCTCATCGGTTCTTTATTTGAAACGTTAGATTGGTTCATGACATTTACTTTTTGAAGATAATTTCATTTAAATGTTGACCGCGGCTGCGTCTTAGGTGGTCCATTCGGAAAGTCCAATTTTGGGCAACTTTTTCGAGCATTTCGGCCGGAATAGCCCGAATTTCTTCGGAAATGTTGTCTTCCAAAGCTGGAATAGTTGCTGGCTTATTTCTGTAGACTTTAGACTTGACGTAGCCCCACAAAAAATAGTCTAAAGGCGTTAAATCGCATGATCTTGGTGGCCAACTTACGGGTCCATTTCTTGAGATGAATTGTTCTCCGAAGTTTTCCCTCAAAATGGCCATAGAATCGCGAGCTGTGTGGCATGTAGCGCCATCTTGTTGAAACCACATGTCAACCAAGTTCAGTTCTTCCATTTTTGGCAACAAAAAGTTTGTTAGCATCGAACGATAGCGATCGCCATTCACCGTAACGTTGCGTTCAACAGCATCTTTGAAAAAATACGGTCCAATGATTCCACCAGCGTACAAACCACACCAAACAGTGCATTTTTCGGGATGCATGGGCAGTTCTTGAACGGCTTCTGGTTGCTCTTCACCCCAAATGCGGCAATTTTGCTTATTTACGTAGCCATTCAACCAGAAATGAGCCTCATCGCTGAACAAAATTTGTCGATAAAAAAGCGGATTTCACATTTCGAACCGAACACTGATTTTGGTAATAAAATTCAATGATTTGCAAGCGTTGCTCGTTAGTAAGTCTATTCATGATGAAATGTCAAAGCATACTGAGCATCTTTCTCTTTGACACCATGTCTGAAATCCCACGTGATCTGTCAAATACTAATGCATGAAAATCCTAACCTCAAAAAAATCACCCGTTACATACATACAAATATGCAAACAAACGTGCATCTCTATTGATATTTTGCTATTGTTGGCGCCTGTTACATATTGGCTATTGCACATAGATTTGCAATACATATATACATACATACACACAAACATATTTACAAATATTGCATTTTATTGCAGCGCATTGGCAATAGCTTGCAATAATTGCCCCTTTTGTTTACGTGCTTATTGCATCGAGTTTTCATTGAGTGCAGCTAATCACGGTTTGTTTACATAATACAGTGATGCATCGAAAATATGTATATACATACACATATATGCACATTGGTACTCGAAAATTATGAGAAATATCAAATATATTTAGATATACATATTTCCACAGTAAAATTGTTTTTGTATAGTAAAAAATAATTATAACGAAAACTACAAAAATTCGAAAAATGAAAAAAAAAAATCGAAATGGAAAATTCGAAATTCGAATTTACAAAAATTCGAAATCGAAATTTTTTCGAAAACGATTTTCAAATAAAGTATTAGTGGTTTTTAGTGCTGAGAACTTAAAATTCATACTTACCCAATTTTATGTTCGAAATTCTAAAAAATTTAAATTGTAAAAAATACGAAATTGAAGAAACCGAACTTGGAAAACTTCAAAAATCCATCAAATTAATTAACTAAAAACTAATGTTTTCCTCACTTTAATAGTTTCACAAACTATTTTTATAATGTTAGACTTTTAATTAATACAAAAGCATAATTTTGTTTCTTTTTCGAATAACTCGACAACTCGTTCTAGAAATGTTTTAAACTGCAAACTTTCTTCCACCGCTTTGATTTTTGAAACAGTTGCCAGCATGTAAAGAAAAATACTTTCAACTGTGAGCTGTTCGAAAACGCTTAGGTTTGTAGTACTAGTGGTATTATTTTTGATGGCAGCTAGTTCGTGGAATGAGGACGATGGTGTTTCAATCTTAGTTCAATTCATTTTCGTCCATATACATATGTATAACTCACAACATGGACAACATTTAAACAATGACGACTTGGAACCCCTACTGCTAAGAAAAATAAATTAGAATAAAATTAAATATTTTTACTTGTGCTTCATGTATTCTTTATATAATATTTAATTCGTTTTAAGGATCGTATTTGTTGAGTCTTATTGAGACATAAGTCTTCACTTCAACTTTCCATTGATTATAGGCGCCTACCAGAAACTTTAACATGTATTCACCCGCTGGCATTGGCATTCGATCAAACATTTCGTCGCGCAAAATTGCATTTTTCACGATTATGTCATGCTGTGTGAAAATCAAAAATGTAAACTTTGTTTTCATTAAAAGAAACTGTCAAACGTACGTTGTAGGGACAAGTGTGATTTATGTTCGATTCCTTCAGAAAACAGTCCAAGATTATATTTATAAAAGGATAACGCTTCTTGTTAGCCATATAAGTACAAAAATTTGCGGAAACATTATACAGAAATGGACGATAACCACTGACCTTTTTGAAAATTGAGAGATTCAGCTGTAAACAGAAGAGAATAACATAGAAGCACGAATGTTGAACATTTAGCATAATGCAAACGAAATCATTTGAAGGAAACAACATTACTCACACTGATATTGGTCACTGGTAATTGAAAAAGTTTTACATGGATCGACAGAGCGATTACGCCACGATTCGGTACACTTAGTCGACATTCTCCGAAATCTGAAAAGTTCTTGTCCAAAGTACTGCATTGGATATTGGTGAATTTTGCATACGGATTAACTGTGCGCGAGAACAGTACACAATTTATTAACGCGAAGATATAAAATTTAAAAGCGACCTGCATTTCGAAGTGTATACGATAGAGTACTGTACTTGGAGTTTTCGATTTCAGAATCTCTTCCTAAATCCAATATTAATCAGATATGACTAGTATGTCATTGAATAATAATCACTTATTTCATATTACATTATTATGAAAGAAGTGATTACCACGATATATTCATAATTCTTTAATTACGGATATATTATGTAACAAAATGTTTTATAGATTATTATACTCACGCAACATGATGTGCTGTAACTAACCCAAACCAGTAAGGAAGGGTTAAGTTCGGGTGCAACCGAACATTTTATACTCTCGCAATTTATTGATATAGTTTTATTAAGATAACACACAATTTGACCCATATATCCGATTTCACTAATTTTCTCCACCAAAGTACACTATATCCATGACTATACGCTCACTTAATTTGGCAAAGATATTTCACATATTAACCGATATATGCGGTATAAAGTCCACCGGAAGTTTGATAATCCGAATATAGGGTATATGAGAGCTTGGGGTAGTTATGACCCAATTTTAATAATTTTTGGAAAAAGTCCTCTGAATTACATTAAAATGTCTGACAGATTTACCGATATTTTCGGTGAAAAATTACCCTAAGGCACTGAGTTTTTCACATTCGATATCCGGGGGATTGAAAAGTTATAGTCCGATTTCGACAATTTCTCTACAAGTGAAATACAGTACTTTTGTATTCCGCTATCTTTATCGGTTCCTTATTTATATATTATAAAGTGAAGGAAGCTGATGGAATTCGTGTTGTGAACCGATTTTGTCCATTTGTACAGAATTTCATTGTAATCGGTCGAGTAGTTTTTATGGATGTATTTTTTTTTTGGGGGAAGTGGTCGTGGCCATGCCACCTACTAAGTTACTCGACCAATTTCAATGAAATTCGATTCATAATATTTTCCTAGCTTCCCAATGATATGTTGTGAAAATAGTCCAAATCGGTTCACAACCACGCCTAATTCCTATATACCAGAACTTTGAAGTCGGTCTGAATCGTTTATTTTACAATATATGTGTAAAGTAAGCACTAGTGAAGATATCGGAACAGAACTTTGCAAGAATACTGAATTTAAAGAGTGGCATCGCCCTTCTAAAAATCGTCGAAATCGGTCAATAAGTTTTCAAGACCCTATATATCGAATATGAGGACCTTAGTGCTTCTAACAAATTTTTTACCGAAAATATAGGTAAGTCTCTCAGATATTTTGAACAAATTCAGAGGGGATATGTTTCTTCTAATAATATGTCTTCGTGCCAAAAATTAGTGAAATGGGGTCATAACTTCCCCTAGCTTCCATATACCTAATATTAGGGTTTTCAAACTTTCAATGGACTTTATACCATATATATGCCAAATATGTGAGTCAAATTGTATGGGATAATGGCGTGGTTATTATCCGATTACACGTATTTTTATGGTGTATAATGGGTTACGTAAGGGACACTACTGCAGAACGTTTAGTTTATATAGCTTTATTGGCTTGCGAGATATTCACAAAAAACTTATTTAGGGGCAGGGTCACGCCCACATCCAGATACGTAATTTCCTAGTGCGATCCTTTGTACCAAATTTTACTTTTATAGCTTAATTTATGCTTAGATATGACACTTTATAGGCTTTCGTTTTTCGCCATATGTAGGCGTGGCAATGGTCTGATTTCGACCATTTTCAATAGCAACTACCCTACGGTCCTAAGGAATATGTGTAACATGTTTAGTTTTATCAAGATATTCTAATTTTTACCCAAGTTAGCCATAGAACGGACGGACAGACTTATTCAAAATGTGAAAATGACGAACCAATATTCCGCATACATTTAAAATTTGTCCATATTGCATTCACCACTTTGAATTTTGAAAAAAAAAAAACCGACACCAGATTCGTAATCCGTGACCGTGAAAACCCCCAAGTAGCGAGTTTCAAGGGATTTTGCAAAAAAGCGTTCGCGTTCGTCCCCAAAAACATAAGGCACAAATAGTAAGATTCTAGGTCAGAATCAAATTATTTTTTGTGTGGGATTACAATGACATTACCGTAAAGGCCTTAAATTAGGTAGGATTAGGTACCCAGAACTCGAGACAGAGAACTGAGACCTTTGTGACTACTGTGACCTCATCAAAAATCAATTAATTGATTTTCCTTCCAATTGGTTCGTAGAATGAGGACGATGGTGTTCCAATCTTAATTTCTCTTGTCAAAACACTTTCTGGACATACTGAATTAGAACACCTACAACTAACTCGAAAATGCGAAAACAGTTTGAGGTGAAAAATAAATTAGAACAAATTTATACATTTTTTACTTGTGCTTCATATATTCTTTATATAATATTTAATTCGTTTTAAGGATCGTATTTGTTGAGTCTTATTGCGACAAAAGCCTTCTCTTCAGCTTTCCATTCATTATAGGCGCCTACCAGTAACTTAAACATGTATTCACCCGCTGGCACCGGCATTCGATCAAACATTTCATCGCGCAAAATTGCATTTTTCACGATTATGTCATGCTGTGTGAAAATCAAAAATGTAAACTTTGTTTTCATTAAAAGAAACTGTCAAACGTACGTTGTAGGGACAAGTGTGATTTATGTTCGATTCCTTCAGAAAACAGTCCAAGATTATATTTATAAAAGGATAACGCTTCTTGTTGGCCAAAAAAGCACAAAAATCAGCAGTAATATTATACAAAAATGGACGATAACCACTAGCTTTCTTAAAAAACGAAAGATTTATCTGTAAAATATACGAAAGCGTTTAGCGTAGCGCAAATGAAATCATTTATTTTGAATGAAATAGCATTACTCACGCTGACATTATTCACCGGTATTTGAAAAAGTTTTACATGGATCGACAGAGCGATTACGCCACGATTCGGTACATTTAGTCGAAATTTTCCGAAATCTGAAAAGTTCTTGTCCAAAGTACTGCATTGGATATTGGTGAATTTTGTATACGGATTAACTGTGCGCGAGAACAGTACACAATTTATTAACGCGAAGATATACAATTTAAAAGCGACCTGCATTTCGAAGTGTATACGATAGAGTACTGTACTTGGAGTTTTCGATTTCAGAATCTCTTCCTAAATCCAATATTAATCAGATATGACTAGTATGTCATTGAATAATAATCACTTATTTCATATTATATTATTATTTTAATTCTTTAAATACGGATATATTATATAATAAAAATTTTAATAGATTATTATACGCTCGCAACAAGCTGTGCTGTAACTAACCCAAAAAAGACAACAATAAACATGGGATCACAGTACAAGGGGGCTTAGTTGATATATGTATTTATGTAAATACTGTGTAAATCAAGTATACTTTTAACCTAAATATACATACATCTATTTATGTTCTGAACCTAAATGTATGCTATGTTTTAGATTTTATAATGTACTGCCTACATTTAGGGTGATGTTTAAAGTAATTTTGTGTTTAAACAAACTACAGGCCCCGTCGTGTTATTACTTTAATTGTTGAATAATTTCTTCTTAATAATATCCAATTTTGAATAATTTCTTTATTTTTATTGATTCATAATATTTTTTTACATTTTCCGCTTGACTCGCTCCAATAATTAATAGCTGTAATTAAACCGTAAACAATTGCAGTAATTACTGAAATGTTAATATCTATTCTACATAGTCACGACAATGACGTAATGTCAACGATGCAAAAGGCTTTAAGTTGGATTAGGTTTTAAGGATGAAGCCGAAACAGATATCTTACTGGAGTTGCCACATATATTATATATATGACAAATCCAACGTTTTACAAGCTCACTACTATTATCGTACAAAGCAGTAGTGCAGTAGTAGAGTAGTTTACTAAAGTAAGAAAAGTAAATCGGAGAACTAACCTCTATATTGCGTGTACATTTGGAGGTAAAACAAAGTGGAACTGAAACAATTTTTTTGCTTTTACCTCATATTCTACACGCACAAAATATTAATTTACATGTATACAATTGTATTTTAGACATTTGCATTGAAAGTTACAATTTTAACGCTCTTCTTTGTTGAGCCTTATAAAAAAGTTGACTTTCACTTCAGCTTTCCATTCATTGTAGGCTCCAACCATTAATTTGAACATGTAATCGCCCGCTGGCACCGGCATTCGATCAAACATTTCGTCGCGTAATATAAGATCTTTCACGATTAAGTCATTCTGTGTGAAAATCAAAAATGTAAACTATGTTTCCATTAAAAATACTATCATTACGTACGTTGTAGGGACAAGTGTGATTTATGTTTGATTCCTTCAGAATAATGTGCATGAATATATTAATAAAAGGATAACGCTTCTTGTTCGCCATATAATCACAAAAATCAGCCGAAACATTATACAAAAATGAACGATATCCATTGACCTTTTTGTAAAGAGAGAGATTCATCTGAAAAAAGAGGAAAATGATATATAGTATATCCATTTTATTAAAACACAAACGTGAAATGCTTAATATTAGGCCAACGAAATCATTTTGAATGAAACAATACTACTCACACTAATATTGGTCACTGGTAATTTTAAAAGTTTTACTTGTATCGTTAGAGCGATTACGCCACGATTTGGTACAGTTAGTCGACATTTCCCAAAATCCGCAAAATTCTTGTCCAAAGAACTACACTGAATATTGGTGAATTTTGTATACGATATCACGGGACGACAGAATAGTACACAATTTAGTATTGCGAAGCAAAAATGTATAAAAGCGACCTTCATATCGAAGTACACTATTTGTTAAAACTTTCGGCTTTACAGTTGTAATATTTTTCACCATAACAAAATTTGGAATCAGTTAATCGCAAAATAATTGCCAATATCAGATTTATTCATTAAAACTTCTAATTACAATTTGATTATGGAAATGTAATATTTAGAACACAGTATTTGTAAAATTATCTGTATTCTACTCTCATTTGAGTGCTGCGTAATTTCGGTACGAAGAAAATGAATTACTAGACCTCTATCTATTACTCTCAAAAAAGAGGAAAATATATGCACCTAGCCAAGGAAGTCGAAAAGATGGAAACTTTGCTTTTCTGTAAACACACACCAATAGGAAGAACCACCTGAAAGCAGAAAAAACAAGTAGGTATCGTTACGGTCTGCAAATATCCAGATTCGGTTAGGTGAAGTGACATGATATGATGGAAGAGTATAATAGAGCACAGGTCGTATTGCTTGACACATACTTACTCTAAACCAATCTTAGACAATTTTAGACAGAATTTTCTAAAGAATACTCTTTAGTTGCTCTTAATGCACAACTCTATATTGTAGAATAACAATATATTTATTTTTGTATAATGAAATTAAGTGAACTGCCACTTTAACGTTCTCTTTTATTGAGGCGTATTGAGAAGTAAGCCTTCACATCGGCTTTCCATTCATTATAGGCGCCCACCATTAATTTGAACATGTATTCGCCCGCTGGCACCGGTATTCGACCAAACATTTCGTCCCGCAATATCAGATTTTTCACAATTATGTCATGCTATAAGGTAAAAAATTACACATTTTGTTTCCAATAAATCCATTTAATACGTACGCTATAGGGACAGGTGTGATTAATGTTCGATTCTTTCAGAAGAATGTCAAAGAATATATTTAGAAAGGGATAACGCTTCTTGTTCGCCATAAAAGCGCAAAAATCGGCCGAAACATTATACAGAAATGAACGGTAGCCACTGGCTTTCTTGAAAAACGAGAGATTTATCTGTAAAGATAGGAGAAGAATAAGAGTGTGAAAGAATTATTAGTTGTGGAATGCTGAAATATAATAGAAGTTTCTTTTTATTGAAGCGTTGTTGGCCTTAATAGTATTTTAGGTCTGTAGTTATTTTATACAAAGGCTTCATTGTTGAATAAATAATATTTCCTGTAAAGTAAATATTTATTCGAAACAATTTCCACTATTTCTACACAAAGTTACCAATATTACCTAAAAATTTTAAATTATATAAAATTTAAACAAAAAATCACTCACACTGATATTATTCACTGGCATTTGAAAAAGTTTCACATGTACACCCATGGCGATCACGCCACGTTCCGGAACACTTAGTCGACATTTTCCAAAATCAGAAAAATTCTTGTCCAAAGAACTGCACTGAATATTGGTAATTTTTGTAAACGAATTAACTGGTCTAAGTAAAAGTACCGAATTTATTATCACGAGGCAATAAAATTGAAGAGCGACCTGCATTTCGAAGTATATATGATACATTCGTCAAATCATAAAGAATATTCAGTTTTATCACCATTTCGCCAACGCAAAACTATTCAGGTGTGACACTTTCGTAAATGATTAAAAACAAAATTGCTTTATCAGATCTATTAAATATATTGAAAAATTATATATTTTTTAAGTTCGATTAATTGTTCGGCTTTGTATAGTTTTACTAAAAAAAACAACGTCACTTCATTTCATAACACTCAAAAAAAAATTATCACTTACACTGACATTATTAACCGGTACCTGAAAGAGTCGCACATGCAAAGATAATGCGATTTCTCCACGTTTTGGCACATGCAGACGGCAACTTTTGAAATCGGCGAAAGGTTTATCGAACGCTTTGCAGTCGATATTTGTCAGTCTTGTAAATGTATCTACCAAACGGCTTGAGCACATTAGATATATTAACGCGAGTCCACAGAATTTCCAAGAGATCTCCATTTCAACAAGTTTCGATGAGAATTTTTCGCTTCTATTGAAATTCGCTTGCGTTGAACAAATCAAAAAGTGAAATTAAAAATAATTGTCTAAATTCGAACAAATGTAAAGTAAATTATAGTTGAACGAACTGTTAATGTTGTCTATTTTGAATATTTTTTAGTTTAATTATAAATCGATTTAAAAATGAGCAATTGAGTGTGTACTACTTTCGGACGGAATCGGATATTGGTTACTGTCACAATTTGTTAAATTTAAAATTTTTATAATATTTATTTAAAATTAAAGCCGGCCATTTGAACTGTCTACTATAAAGCATAATTCACAGCAAGAGTTTCAAGAGTTCTAAATTACATAGGAATACATATATCACACTCTGATCGATATATAAGGAATTATGCCAACCAGAATTATCGAGAATCACACCATTCTTATCTGTAAAATAATTGTATATCTTTCTTAAATCAATATATACTGCTTAAAGTAAGCCTGCTATCTGTTGTACGGGGGCTCAGAGTTGAAGAATTTAAGAAACAATACTTGTTTTTGGTTTTCAAAACGACATTTTTATATTAAATGTGAATTGAACTTGATATCTAATATATAAAATTCTCGTGTCACGGTGTACGTTATTGAACTCCTCTGAAACCGCTCGACCGATTTTCGTGAATCTTAGCGTGCATATCGGCTAGGGTGAAGAATCGGACAACATCTATTTTTCATCCTACTAAATGTTAAGGGTGGTCCAACCCTAAATTTTTTAACTTTCCGCGAAGAAAATTAAAAATTTTCTAAAATCGGGAAGTTATTGGATGTTGAAGTTCAAACCGATCTGGCTAATTTTAGTCTTGAAATATTCGTGGAAGGCCAGAAAAATATTAGAAAGTGAGTAAATATGGAAAAATTGCGAGGAAGATATCAATAAGAGAATTGTATTCGAGTTGACAAGAAAAATATAAAAAGAGAAAACAAAAAAATAATATTTTGAAGGTTGTCATTGTTGCTTTGTTAAAATATTTTTGTTATTGTTCAATTGTATAAGGTTGTGTCGATAGCAATTTGTAACAAATAAGGAAAGGCTAAGTTCGGGTCCAACCGAACATTTTACACTCTCGCAATTATTGATGTAATTTTATTAAGATAACACACAATATGACCTACATATATATTCGGCATAGAGTCCCATAGAAAATCATAACATATAGTATATAAGGGCTGATGTGATTCCAGAACCAATTTCACTCATTTTCACCACGAAGGTTAACGGGAATAGGGGTAACTTGGCACCTGTTAGTAGGCAAACAAACGGCACATTCGGCCTTGAAATTACTCCTAAATTGCAAATGAACGAAATACCAGTCGGCAAAATCGCCAAAAATAGCGCTATAACGAAGATTTTCTTAATATTCAAGAAGTCGCTGGAGGTACTGCACAGGACTTTAAAAGATCTTGATTGTCGATAAATGTTTTTGGTGGAGCCAGGATTCTGTTAACAGGTGATTTACGCCAGACTCTTCTAATTATTCCTGGATCAACTGTTACTGACGGGCTAATCGCATGACTAAAGTCATTTAATTTGTGGCGACACATAAAGTATCGCCAATTAACAACTAAAATATGAGTGTTTTTGCAACAATATCAAATTGCGATTGTAGATTCCAACAGATTGCTGTCACTTCATTGACTTGAAAGAGAAGTTTTCCTGACATGAAACCTCAATATGATAACCATAAATGACTGATTGAATGACCTATATTGGTGGTAAAAAAACAAAGATATCGATGATCTTAATGCGACAATTTAGAATTTCGGTCCAGGAGAGTTGACACAGCTACAAACCAGGATGACGTAGTCAATTATCCCAAACTATTTAAAATTGCCTGTACTATCTCCACTCACTTTGCAATTAAAAGTAGTGTGAGTTGTCATCATGCTGCGTAACATAAATCGACCTCGAGTAATCAATATCGTCGCCGAAGCCAAGATAGGACCAACTTAATTTAATGTATACCTTAGCCACAACAACGTGTGGCCGGGTCTGCTAGTTTTCTATAAAAATTGAAAGCCTCAAGAAACAATACCTTATCGTCTCCATGAAGAAAACAGATGACTGAAACACATCTATTAGGCTAAATTGATTTGATTTTTTTTTTTTTAAATAGTCGAATAGTTTAAGAGAACAAAAGTTAGAAGATTACTAACGCCAAAAATTTGAAATTTTAATTAAATTAATAAAGACAAAGTTATGCTATGAAATCAGAAACTGCTATAATCTTAATTGAGCCTAATTGAGAAGTAGACCTTTATATCCGCTTTCCATTCATTGTAGGCGCCCACCATTAATTTGAACATATATTCACCCGCTGGCACCGGAATTCGACCGAACATCTCGTCACGTAATACTAAATTGTTGACGATTATATCATGCTGCAAGAGAAAAAATAAATGCTGATTTCATTAAAACTGTGATCATACGTACGTTGTAGGGACAAGTGTGATTAATGTTGGAATCCTTCAGAAGAGCGTCCAAGACTATGTTTATAAAAGGAAAACGCTTTTTATTCGCCATAAAAGCACAAAAATCGGCCGAAACATTATACAAAAAAGGACGGTAACCACTAGCTTTCTTGAAAAATGAGAGATTTATCTATAAAGAGAGAAGAGAATATTATATCTTTCGATAGTTTCATTAGAAAATACAAACTCGCGAGACTTTCTTTTAAAACACTCCAAATAATATCCTGTCACTTACACTGACATTGTTAACCGGTATCTGAAATAACCGCACATGCACCGATAATGCGATCTCACCACGTTTTGGCACACGAAGACGGCAACTTTTGAAATCGGCGAATGGTTTGTCGAACGCTTTACAGTCGATATTTGTGAATTTCGTAAACGTATGTACAAAAGGACTTGAGAACATTAGATGTATTATTAACGCGAGTCCACAAAATTTCCAAGAGATACCCATTGCAACAGGTTTCGATGTACATTTTTCCATACTATTGACACTCGATTGCGTTGAACAAATCAATAATTTCAGAGAAATTAAAAATAATTGCCCACTTTAAAAGATATGAAAAGTAAATTATGGATGTAAGTGAACTGTGAAAGTGGGCTATTTTTGATATTTTTATTTTAATTGTAACGCGTTTTAAAAATAAGCAATTGAGGCAGTGTTACTTTCGAACCGAACCGGATATTCGATAAATTCACAATTTGTTAAAATTAAAGTCGACTATTTGAACTGTTGACTTTATAGTCATTCAGTTTGATTGTGCCATATACTATACACTATTAAATAAAACATTTACTAAGGATAATTTTTATTTTTCATTCTTTTATGAAGCTTTTAGAAACTAAAACCCAGAATTTTGGGCGATTCCACAATTGTGGGGTTTGTATAATCGAAATATACTTGAATTTTCATCCGGTTAAGGATTTTAAACTGGGCAGCATTTCTCAAAACTATGTGAGAAATATTTTCTACCACTACTATAACTATAGCAACAATTCATGGTTTGGGAACCGCTGCGTTATTTAATTCAGCTCATTGGATAAGCAATTTAAAATTCCGAAAGAATTGCCTATAATTAATATAATTGCGCTAATACAGATATAATATGGGTAATGATGACTGATTTATGTGGATAAATTAACATAACGCTTTTATAGACTAGAACACTCAAATCAAATTCCACTCAATTCTCAAAACGTTTCGTTTCCAAGCAATATTTTTGGTCAATGCCGATCCTCAGCTGATGGATTATATAAAATTCACATTATACTTACTTAAATAGAAAACTCTTTTTCTAATTTTTTTGAAATCTTCCATCAAATTTATTAATTCTTGTTGAATTTTGATTTACTAAATATTTTGAAATATGTTAAAACATAAACATTTATAGTATATTACAGTAGCATATACCACATAAATGCAACACTGTGTGTAGGAGGTCACTCAATTGAGCTTCACTTGGAAGAAAGTTTTGATTTCAGCACGCCAGACATTATATGCGCCTAGAACAAATCTATATACATAGTCACCAGCTGGCAAAGGAAATCTTTGGAACTGATCATCATGTAGTACAAGATTCTTCACAATGACATCATGCTAATATGAGAGACAGAGAGAGAGAGAAAAGAGAGAGAGTGAAATAGTTAGAGGAACTTAATACTTTAAGTAGATTACATACACCATAGGGACAGGTGTGATTAAGATTCGATCGAATCACAAATTGTATGAAGGCGAGCCAAAAAAATTTGCTTGTGAACCGCATTTCGTTGTACGAGACTTTGTTAAATATAATTCAAACACATTAGTGCGTACCGGAACCAGAGTCTATTGCTGCTGAACATTTCGTAATATACTAAATATGACGAAGATTGCTTAATTGTAGTGATAAGTATATTGTTTTCAAATTCGACAGTTGTTCCGCACGCAAGTCATGGCTGAGTAAAGCTGGAAAACCGGTAAGAGCTTGTTTGAAATCAGAAATTTTTGGTTAGTAATGGATTAAATTTGGTATTTCATGCCACACGATTATCTAAAGCAGCTCAATCAACAATTTTCATCAATAATCACACTCAGTCACACGTTCTTTGTACCGTAGAGATCTCAAAACGCTCAAATATCATGATTATTTGATCATGGTTAAACGGCATAAAACTTTTGTGGGTGCGGTTTTCAGAAGAATTATCAAAAAGCTTTTGGCACCGTTAATTCCCGAGTTTCCGAACTTCCGAAGGCCTAATAGGGTTTTCGGAGTAAGTACAAATTGTTGGAAAGGTTAAACTCGACTCAGAATTCACATATTTTACACAACATAATTTCCAATGGCGCCAGTATCAAAAGTAATCTCTGTTGAAGTAAGCTCGGGTTCACAACATCCCTACCGGAGCTTTTACTGTAGTACTTACATATGATTACAAAGATTACATACGCTCGCAATTTATTTATTTAAATTTATAAAGAAAACACACAATTTGACCCACAAATCGGAAGAAAAGTCCACCAGAAACCAAAAATCATTATATATAGCATATGGGGAATGTGCTAATTCCTAGACCGATTTCAACAGTTTTTGCTACTAAGCTACATTACATCCAATAATTTAAGTCCCGATAAGATATCTCACATACTAACTGATATATATGGTTTAAAATCCACCGGAAGTTTGAAAATCCGTATATGAGATACATTGGGGGCTAGAGAAAATATTGGCTTTGTCTATTTTTGGTACAGACGCACACTGGTAAAAGTCACATCTCTTTCTTAAGAATATCTTAGAGATTTACCGATATTTTCTATAAAAAATTTGCCGCAAACTTCGAGGTCCTTATACTGAATATCTGCCTTGAAAATTTATAGTCCGATTACGGTGATTTCATCAAGATATCTCAATTTTCACTCAAGTAAGATTTCAAATCTACTCTTCAGCATGATCACTATGGTATATCTAACTCTATATCTAACACCTTTAGTTTTATGTGAAAAAACTATTATACTCTCTGTACAACATGTTGCGAGAGTATAAAAGCTCATCATATATATGTAGATCGCGACAGTAGCTGCAAAAAAAAGTTCATTTGGTCCGTTCATGTGTATCAGACTCTTCCAACATCTTCTTGAAGGTGCTTCCCTCAGATAGGCCTAGATCTGTTTGATTTTGAACACTTTATCGAGAAGATTCTCTAATTTCATAAACATTTCGATAGAAAGGATATTCAAAACCTCCGATAGGTCGGTGATTTTCATATCAAGCATAGGGGCAATTATATACTATATTTGGATCAAGGTAATCTTGTGTTAGAAGAATTATTTTTATTTGGAAATTGTTCCAGTCTAATTTCATATTTATTGGATACTAGTATACATTGCTATATGAACATTATATCCTAAATCTTCATTATATTAACCAAAAAATATACGCTCACTTCGGCCTTCCATTCATTATACACCGCATATACTGCCCTAAACATATACTCTCCTCTTGGAATCGGAAATAGGGCAAACATATCGTCACGTAGCACGAGATTTTTGAATATAATGTCATGCTAAATAGAAATAAATGTATTTAGACAGTTTATTAAAGATGAATCTTCCACTCAAAATACTCACATCGTATGGACAAGTGTGGTTGAAATTCGAAAATTTCGCGAAAGCATCAAAATATATTTTCAAGAAGGGAACACGTTTTTGATTCGCCATGAAAGCACAGAAATCGACTGTGATATTACTGAGAAATGGGCGATAACCATTGACCTTTTTGAAAAAGCTCAGATTTATCTAAAGCAGAAGGTGAAATATGCAAATTAATAATAATTGCCTAAATACGCACCGTCACATTACTAATCGGTGTCTGCAACAGTTTCACATAAAGTGATAATGCAATTGTAGCCCGTTTCGGTACCGTTAGACGACAATTTTGAAAGACAGCAAAACTTTTATCGAAAGATTTGCAAACAACATTGGTGAATCTTGAAGTTGCAACGACCGTTTCACATATTACTAAGAAAGCCATTAGCTTGAAGTAACAAGCTTTACGTTTTGCCCTCATCACTGTATATATTGCTCTAAACTGTTGTAACATTTGCCACAAAACTATAACGTCAAAATATATTATTCATGCATACCAATTTATTTAATTGCGATTTTATAACAAATGAATGCAATTAGTTAGCAATTATGAATTATTAACCGTTTTGTGTTAAAAATAATTGAATCATTTAAAAACTAAATACTACCAATAATAGGTCAATTATATAGTATCTCATATTCGTAATAGTCGTTAAGGATGATTGCGAGATTCTGGTGTTAACAACGATTGGAAAGCTCCGAGTGGCGCATCGCTCCAATCAGAATCACTTACAGCAACATATGAGTACATGATTTGGTGCTAAGCGAAACAAACAGTGTCAATCTCTCTAACACGAATTTTGTTTGTGGATTATGGTGATTTGAGTTAGAGAAGTTCCACTGTATTATATACATTTTTAGCCATAGTAGTGGAGGTCGCCATATTCAGTATATGGTAATGTCTTTATTCGACCATTTTTCAAAGAATTTAGACTTTGTAGCTCAATTATATTTATGGGTCTAACCACATATTCTCTATCTCTAACTCTAACTCTAACTCTAACTCTAACTCTAACTCTAACTCTAACTCTAACTCTAACTCTAACTCTAACTCTAACTCTAACTCTATCTCTAACTCTATCTCTATCTCTATCTCTATTTTTATCTCTATCTCTATCTCTATCTCTATCTCTATCTCTATCTCTATCTCTATCTCTATCTCTATCTCTATCTCTATCTCTATCTCTACCTCTACCTCTATCTCAATCTCAATCTCTATCTCTATCTCTATCTCTATCTCTATCTCTATCTCTATCTCTATCTCTATCTCTATCTCTATCTCTATCTCTATCTCTATCTCTACCTCTACCTCTATCTCAATCTCTATCTATCACCACCTATATCTTTATCTCTATCTACAACCCTTAGGTTCCCTAAAACTTTTTATTAAAAAAGTGTATAATTTATAAAAATTATTTGTGTTCTCCCTATAACCTAGAAATTAGTCAGTATCTCGCGCAAATATTGATCCTTTAAACAACTTCTAGCAAACGAGCGCTTGTTTACACTAAAATTCTTCGATTCATACCCCAAATAAATTAGCAAATATTAATTATGAACAATATGGCTCTGGCATCGAAGTATATCAACATATACGAGTATATGATTGTCGGCATGTGCTCGAGGGTACTAGTGAGCTTTCAAACAAATCAACAATTTGTTTAAATTTCATCACTTTTCATAGACTGCGAATACGCGCCGAGCATTCATCAAGTGATTTCCGTTTTCAACGAATGATAAACAACCAGCAACAACAACAAGAAAGCCCATCAATTGGCGAAAGCTGAAGGAGGTTAGAAAAATGCTTGAATCGACAGCTTTTTTGCTGCTCAAAATTCAAAATTGAAATTGAAAAAAATAAAAAAAATAACACAAACAAATTATAAACAAACAAATGAAATTAATAATCGAAATATCCAAATAAATATTGGCAAATGCAGCAAGCGAAGGAAGGGTGTTCATAATGCCGTGAGTTGTTGTTATTGCTTGTGGGAAGGCTGGAGTATATTAAATTTCTGCGCGCAGCAGACAAGTGGCCAGCGCTGATGGGGCGCATAAGCGTCTTCAAATGATTACATATACATACATATGTCTGTGTGTGCGTGTTCATCAGCCATATTCGAATGTACTTTATTTGTTGACTTGTTGATCGCTTCAGCGCGCTGCATAGCATAACAAATAAAATGAAACATATTGCCGGGAGAGTTCATAAAATTATTGCCCTGTTGAAGTGGGTGGCGAAGAGTGTGTCCATATGTGCGCGTGGCAGCATAAATGCCGAGGAGAGGTGTCTTGCATTACTTTTAACACAATTGTATGTGTATGTGTGTGTGTGTGCTATAAAGAAATGCCTTGAGTTTTCATTTACTTCCCCAGCCACTTAGCACATTTACATACATAGATATTTATGCTACGTTACAACAACAATAGCAACAAGTACGTAGATTTACGAGCACATCAGCAAAATAACCAATAAGTCCACATACCTCATGGGAAAATGTCGATTTTGAATTGTCTAAATAGATACAGGGTGCTGCAAAAGCATGTTCTTTCAGGAAGTAAACATTTTCAAGCATTTCATACTCTCGGAAAATCCTCTTGAGATATTGGTTTCTCTCACACGATTTTCCATCAAAACTTGTTAGTTCGGCTTTTAACATAATTTCTGTTCGAGGAGTTCCTCAAAGTGTCCAAAAATACTTGTTGTTGTGTATTCTCTAACGGATATCCACTGAAAACCAAGTATTTATTAAAAAAAAAAATAAGTATAGAGGTGGACCCATATACATATTTTATCAATTTTTCATGCTGAAGGTCGTCATCCATTTATCGTGCTTAATCTTAACTTTGTTTACTTCGGTTTCGGTAATCAGAGGGTTTAAGATGAGTAGCCTTATGCATCCGAGCCTGGTTCTAGGGCTGCCGGTTTCGCCTCTGGGCGGGCAGTGGAATAGCAGTTTCCTCTTCACAGGTGCCAAGGTTATACCGCCTTTACTCGGTCGTCAGAGCCTCGTTCGTAGTGATGAGGGGGTACCGCGCGAAGATGGGGTTGACGTTTGGGGATATACTATGTTTTCGCATCACCAACCCTTTTTGCCCATTTTTGGTATTAGCTGAATGGACTTCTCCCTACATATAATATACATATCTTGCTCAGAGCTCAGAACAGATACTACAATTTGTCTTATCAATATGTATTTTTCGTAGTCCTTTATTTTCATTGCTTTTCTACGAGAAAGAGCTCCTGAGGCGCTGTCTGACTCTCTGCAAGCTTTACTACATTTAGGTCCATCGTTGTTCAGAAACGTTTCATAGGTTCTTTCAATCCGTGAATTACTCATGGTAGGTCGTGTAAAGTTGAATAGACGAATATTGATTTTGGACTCATCCATATGGAATGAGGTCCTGTCTTTACTTCCAAAGCTCCAATCGAGATAATTTTCGACTCATCTGCACGGATTGAGGACCAATCTTACCCTCTGAAAGTCTCATCCAAACCTTCTGAAAGGAAACCTCTTCTGAAGATATCTGCAAGAACTTATCCAAAATTAAGTGCTAGTTCAGGATCTCACTAGGTCCGAAGGGTCCTCCGATAGTCTAACACCATGGAGCTAAATGCAGAATCGAACCTAATTTCGGGGATGTGGATTTCAATGGAAGCTGATTTCGGGTCCTAACAACATTTTTGAAGCTCACATTCTCTAAATTTCTTTCTTCTTTAAATAATTCTATCTTTGGACCATTCTTTACTCCCAAAGCTCCGGTAAAGCCAGTGTGGAATACAAAAACATAGACTTCGCAGCCAACACACACACAGAGCAGTGAAATGGACGCACGTCAGCCAACTCACTGGCACCTTCTTTCCGGCGCTGCATTTCCTTCAACACAATTTCGCTGATTGGGCAACTCGCGATTGCTATGCAACATACACAACGCACTGGATGGTTGGAGATTGTGGGCGCATAATTTCCATAGCATCAGCAGCTGTTCACGCCGCTTTCGGCACTGACGCAATGTTAAACAAATATTTATTTACAAAAGCGCTCAAGGCGCACAGACAGCGCCAGCGATGCTCGAACGGATCCAGGCCGCATGATCTTGGTAAATATTAACTCGGCTAAAACACACTTCACTACAAGTGTACAAGTCAATGTGTATGCTGCAGCATAACGTGCAACATGACTACCGCCGCTGCCACCTCCCGCCTCCCAGCCGATGGAACGTGTTGTTGCACGCTCGTTACGCCCGGTTGCTTCAATATTTGGGCCAACATATGCGTATGCAAAACAAACAAACGTTCTGCATTGCACCGCTTCCAACCACGGGCTAAACGTGCCGTTATGCTGCAGTGCGCCCAATCAAAATCTTGCCGATCGTACGGTCCAAAAGCGTCTGTCGATCACTCGCGTGTAGTTGGCGGTTGGTATGGATAATTGATTGGTTGCAGACCACCAACATTTCGGCTCACTTACTGTGTGAGTACTGTTCTGTGCTATGTTATATGCTGTACGGTGCTGTGTCTGTTGCTGCTTCTCTCATGGCCGACACGTACGCCGGAACATGATCGCGAACACACACGCAGCTTGATTCAGTTTAGTTGTTGATTTTTTACTTTTCATTTTTTTTTTTGTTTTTGTGCTCTGCTGACACGTTTCGGCGTTTTGTTTAAAGCTTTGTTTATTTTTATGAAGTCTCAAGAAAACTTAAAATGATGATGTCCAAATTTTAGCGGAACGCCGCAGAGATGTTTCGGAGGTGCCATTGAATTTGGTGAGATGTTTTCTTCCAGTAGAATGGGGCCGGTTAGATAAGATAACATGCCATCATATAATCATATAAGATAGTATCAGCTTTTCTTAAGTTACTCCATCT
This sequence comes from Zeugodacus cucurbitae, assembly GCF_028554725.1. NCBI lineage: Eukaryota > Metazoa > Arthropoda > Insecta > Diptera > Tephritidae > Zeugodacus > Zeugodacus cucurbitae. Next base: position 61,814,779 of record NC_071669.1, on the reverse strand, counting down.
TCTGGATATCAATTAGAGGAGATCTTGTGTTTTGTTTGGGAGCTATAACGATATCCGTCAAGTTTGTAAGTCTACCAGAACCGTTAAACCTATCTAGGTTCACCACATTCACCTCTATTCTAAATGCCACAAGACCCGAAGTCTTTCTAAATCTTACGAGAGACACGACCGCCATTTCGTACATCCAATGCTTTCAGAGCTAATAAATTATCTTCTCAGAGATGGCGAAACTGTTCACAAAATCTTTGACAAGATCCTTCGCTCGATGACTCTACACAGTTCGGACAAATTGACCTAAGAAACTTTCCTTCGACTCAATTCGACGAGATTTAGTTAAAGAGTTTATACCCCACTAGGTCTTCGAATGTAAACGACCTTAGCAACACTCGCTTAGTATAGATCAGCCCAAGCCCTATTTGTCTCATGAACTTTCGTCCTTCGAAATCGATGACCATTCAATACGCTGGGGACCGCTTCTGGTTAACATGAACTTAGAGTTATACGTGAGGTCCACAAACCACAGTTTTGCATTATAATCTGATTTAAAGAGCAACTCTCGTATCGCCGCCATACAATTAGTGCTAAATGCTCGCGAACAATCATCTATTGACATTTGAAGTCCGAAAAACACATTGAAGACCAACAACACAGCTACGGACCACCAGCATTGCCTGCCATTGAGTAAATAATTGCTGGGATCTCTTGTGGGCTCCAAAATTTACACACAAATAGTATGTCATTAAATTTGTTTGCCTTCCTTCTCTCTGTGGTGCACTTTGGCTCAGTTTTTGATGGTGTTGATGTTGCTCAAAAAGTTCGCGGTTTCTTGACGCTTGCCACACAAGTTGCGATTTTTGGCATTTTGCACGCTTTGGCGCCATGATACACACACAAACACATAGCGTGAAGAAACAAAGCTCGATGTCCCGAAGACATTGAGCCATCATATATTGTTAGCTTTTTACATACAAGCCAGAACAAATTAGCAGGTACTGTCGGCAGCTGCACTGAGTGCTGTATTTAACGCGAAGCCACACACAGTTCTATGCCGCAGGCGTTTGCCACAATTTTATTTATTTATTATTATTATAAATTCATTGGGGAAACATTTTAATTTTCTACCGATTTTTTTTTTGTTTTCGGGTTAATGTGAAAATTAGGCCAATTATCTGGATATAGACATGCACACATACAGAGCGGCATAAGAACTTCCTCTCTTCGTGCTTTTCTTGCAGCTGGTCTGCACAACATCACTGGTTGTTTGCTTTGGCTGCTGCGCCACCGATGAGTTGATATACACTTGCGGTTAGATTTCATATATGAGTATGTGTGTCCATCCGTTTTCTTCAGCAGCATGTCTTTTAACGCCAATTGTTGGCTGCCACTTTGTAGAACTTCCATCTTTCGCTTCCAGTTTGCCGCAGCGTCTAAGTTCAAGTGGTTGTGCTGGTGGCCTATGTTTTGTCTTATTGTTGTTGCACAACAACAGCTGTCCATTTACTCACACATTTATATGTATTGTATTTATTTTTATTTGTATGGGTCATGTGGACAGGATCAAAAATCATTTCATGAGTGCAGCAACAACAACAGCAAGTATAACAACAATAAATGCTTTGTGCGAATGATATGATTTTCGTTTGATCTGCAAATGAATAAGAAACAGAAGTCCAGTGTCTTTTTTCGTTGCAACATTTATGTATATTTTTGTAAAAGATTGCGGAGATTCGTTTGTTTTTATTAGATCGTTAGAGAAATTATTAGATTTGACTATGAGAAATACTGATGGAGAGATATTTTTTCGCTAATTCCTCACTAAGCACACTATCTTAGACGCAGCTGAGAATTACCCACGAATTGAAATTTTCGCGCCTTCAAACAATCCTGCGCCAAATAACTTGAGATCATCGGAACAGGCCATGGGGATATGGGTGACTAGTAGCACACTTTACTTCAATTTTTCTATATTCTTATTTTAATTTTTGTTGTTTTTGTTTTGAATTTTAGCGGGGTTTACAATTTAAGGGGGTATTCTGGTCTAGACGCATGAATTTTTTGCATTTTTTAAACTAAGATAAAAAAAACGGAATACATTTTTACTATCCATTTTTTTTAATGTTTTGTATTGACATTTAATAATATAAAAAAATTGCAAGAAATAAACCAAAATTCGTCGAGATATGGGCCGGTGGAGTGGGGGCTTCAAAAAAACGGTGCGTCCTGGTTGACGTGATTTCAACCCATTGTAGAGATCTAAAACACTAAAAACAAGAAGATTCTTCATTAGTAAGGATGTCGTTATCGGGTTGATCATTTTCAAACAAAAAAAAATAACAAAATGGCGTCGACTTAAAAAAAACTTTTCGACTTTTTCGAATTTTTTAAAAATACTTAAAATCAAAATTTTTGGAAATCTAAGGCAGTCATGATAGAGCATTGTATAAAGAAGATATATACCAAATTTCAAGGGAATCGGTTCAGTAGAACTTGAGATATCAACCACCTCAAAAAAAGTAGTTTTGAGAAAAACGCGTTTAAAGTTTAGGGGACCGATCGGTCGGCTCGGACGCCACGTCACAAAATCGGATGTATCTCCGAAAATAATTCGAATTTTGAAAAATCCTTCCAAGGTCATATTTTTGAAAGTCTAAACTTTCAAAATATGCAAAAAAACGACTTTTTCAAAATCCTAGACCAGAATACCCACTTAAAGTCCTCGAATTTAATGACTGTTGTTCATAAGAAGTTTATCAGTTGAGATGCCTGCCGAGAACCGACTATAATTTCAAGAAGACTTATTTGATATTATTCTCGAACAGGCATCTATCGAAGGTACTACAGATATTTTATCAGGGAACCACGATACATCCTACGACTATTATGAATTAAACTATCATGTGATAAAACCGATCGATTTCCGGGACATTATGCAACAAACTTATAATTGAAGTGAATCGATTTCCAAAAGATTTGGTTTCCTAACAAAAAAATTTGGAACGTTGCCACCTGTTTCGAATTATAAAATTATAGTGTAAGGAAAAACTTGCATAAGAATGTTATACTGAAAAGATTTATTAAATATTTTAGTTGGATGCATTTTGAGTAGGGTTGCCACCTGTTTTGATTTTTTTGTCAACAAAAAAATAAAAGCGCAGAAAACATGATAAAATGCATATTAACTTGAAAAGTTATTAGTAATATTTAAATTCGAAATATTTTTGAGTGGGGTTGCCAACTGTTGAAAATTTTCAGATGATTAAAATTGGCAATATAAATGATTTATTACAAATTGGGTGACAAACTAAGGCGATTTATGAAATATTTTGATGGTAGCTATTTTTAGAAGCGTTGCCACATGTTTAAAAATATTTTATAGTAATAAATTAATCATAAGCCAATCGATATAATTATAATTGTTTAATTTCATTTTCTAACTACATACATATATGCTTACAAAATTGCAACCTATTAACCTATTGAATATACAATAGAAAAATAAAAATTGCGCCGTAATTCGACAGGCCCATAAAAGAGCGGAAAAAAAGTAATTAAAAGCATAATCCAGTCGCGCCAATAGCGTCACAGCCAATAATGACTTACAGCCCCAATTTAACGCATATGAATGGATCAAAGGCGAAAAATTGTGCTTTTTGTAACATAAACATACAGACACAAGCATATACATATGTGTATTTGCATGTGTATATGTAATATGCGGTGACCACCAGCTGCAACCGGCGAGCAATAAAATTAAAGCAAATATTCTTAAAATAATAAACAAATCGCTGCCATCAAACGACAAACGGCGAGGCGAGCGAGACCTCCAAAATTGCATTCCGATGCAGTGTGGCAAATATACAGAGAAATAAATATATACATATTTAGAGGCATGACTTTGTAGGTTCGTGTATGTGAGTATACGAATGAGTAAGCGTGGACTTTCAGCAAAATGCCAAAATGCCTTTGTGGTGCGATGAACATTTGTCTGAATGAATGCAGATCACCACGCTGCTCTGATATAAATGAAAAAAATGTCTAAAAATAAAATAAAAATTCAAAATCAGCAAACATAAACGGCCACCTGGCGAAACCTTGGTCCGTCTTCGGCAGTAGCTAAAGCTATTCCGCCGCGCCACATACCTCTTACAAGCACCGAAAGGTTATAGCTTCGGCTTAAACCCGCCTACCTGCAACCTTTGCAGCTTTTACTGATCTAGAACTGCCATCGCTTAGCTTAATTAGCCGCACTTAAGTGCACACAGCTGTGTGTCGCTCAGGTAATGCCGCCAAACGCCAGCAGCGACCGCAATCACATTCTCTTTGCATTATTTTTCTTGTTGTTGTTATTTTTATTATTATTAATGAACTGTGCCATAGCGACGACTCATCATTTGTTACCCATTAAATGGCTAAATGTAGAAGAACGCCCGTCATCGGACTCAGCTAGTAGCTGTGTCGCTGATCGTAGATTCTCAAATGGGTAACATCTGTGAAAACATTGCGCCAAAAATTGTAAAAATAACCAAGTAGCCGTTAATTCAACGAAAATCTCGCCCCTAGTCGGTGCTTTTTTTTTAATTTTGAGGTATTAGGGTGGTACTGAAAAGCTCAAATTTACCTGCAGTGGTCTTCACTTTGTAGAAATATTAAGTAAAATATTTTATATTTGATTGTTAGTTCCGGACTTGAAAAATATTTTTCGGGGTCTTAGAAGATAAATTCTCGAGATCTGTCTTCTAAACTATGATTCTAATTAAGTTCCTGAACCACCCTTGCAAATATAATCGAACCATTTTATTTGTTGAATCATTATTTATTAGTTCCGAACATCGGAAGGCTCTTTTAAGGTCTCAAAAGAAAAGCTTTTGATACAAGTATTCTAAGTCTTCTAATCTTCAGCTTTCACTCATCGATTCTAGTAATCACAATCGATCCATATTATTTATTAGTTCTCGACCTCAAAACGGCTTTTTATGTTTTCATTAACATTTTGAACCACCCTCTTAACCACTATCGATCCATATTTTTGTGTAATTTATTTGCGCTTTTCGCCGCATTGACTATTTCATCTTCTTGTCATCTTTTCTCACGTTTTTCGGCTGCTTTTATTTGACTTTCTCATTTCGTGAAATATTTTTGGTATATTTGCATTGAATGTTATGAGCGCCAACATATGGATGTGTGTAGAATGAGCAATGTGTGTCTGTTTATTTTTTTAATAACCGATCTTTCATTGGAAATGATTTATTAACAAAGATCTCTTAGTAATCGCTTGCTCAAAAATTTAGCTTAACTCAACAAAAGTAAAGCAAATAAGCTGGAGAGTTTTGCATAGGCTAAGTGCATAGTGGAGCGGAGAGTAATACATTTTTGTCGTCTGATTTACTAATGAAAGTTAGCCGGGAAAAAACACCAGCGATCTCTCAGACATTACATTAAAACTCTTCATGGTACCATAGATTTGAGGGGAGGAATACTTAAAGCAAGAAAATGGAGTAGAACGCTTGGAAGCAGATCGTTCAGACCAAAAATTGATGGACCTGCAATATTCGGAATTCCAACTGAGATGATAAACCCAATAAGTTCCCTTAATTTACTTAGAACCTGCAATACTAGAAGTTAGACTTTGATTTCATCGAAATGGAAAATCCGCCGATCTTACAAGCTCGTCAATTTAATCTTGAGGGACAGTTCAACTTTGGCTGGAACTACATTCGAATTTTAGAAACCGTACTCATCACTTAATATTTAAAAATACTTGGATTGTTATCACAGACCTTGGTAGTGTATCCTAACTTTCTTTATCGACGAATTCAGCCCACAACTTTGAAATCGCTCAAATATATGTATTTTTGTGGTCCAATATTCAATCGTTGTACCACTAATCAGACCAGTGAAGCCGACATCTTGTCTCTGACGTTTCTTCTGAGCCATGATAGCCTGCTTTCAATGGACTGACCTTATATGACGTTCCAGAAGTTCAAAACAGTTTTCAAATATAGTTTCAAAAATAAAATCTGTGATCAAGACTGGGAATATGAAAAAGAAGATTACAATGAAATAAGTGACTTACTAAGGTCACATATAGTATATGCCTTAATCCCAATTTCCTTAAAAATAGATTAACCTCAAATCTCTTAAATATTTATTAAAAGCTCTCACTCACACTCTCGGCCTAATTTACCAGCTCAATCATAACATGTGCCAAAACCATTAGCTACATTTAAACCACCACCAACACACCAAAAAACGGTTAGTTACATGCCACAAGCACTTAGCCGTATACATTATTCACAATTTTTGCTGGAAGAATATTGCCTTTTATAACGCGTATGTGGCAGCAGACATAATCCAATTGACCTTTCTTAAACATCTGTCATAATCGATATGAAACTGAGGGCCGATGAGTGCTTGGAGAAATAAAATTGCAAGGTGAAAAGGGATGGCCGCCACAGCACTGACTTAAGCAGAATTCCCCGAAGTCTAAGTAACTACTTGAGCTGCACTTACAGCCAACTTCCATACACATCCATATGTGCTTTACAAGCAATAAGAGCTCACAGCTAACGTCTAACCGGGGCGACGCTGGTGGCTCGTGTAATAAATATGGCATGAGAAAAAAAAAACGATTTCAGGCCAGAAAATTGCCAACTCAATTAGTGCACGTCTCAGCCACTGAAGACATCATCGCCTTCAACGCCGTCGCCATCATCGTCAGCAGCATCGTGTTGCCGCACTGACAGCTTGCCGCTACGCTCGTTCATTCGCCATATGCGGTGACTAGAATTACAAGTGACTGCTACTGGCGCTCGCGTTGGTCGTGCAACTGACCGTATGCTATGCACTGGCGAGCTATTGCCACATGCCACACACCACCACAATTGCCGGCCGGCTACGTGAGTTCGTGTCATATGTGCAATTCGAGAGTTTTTCTTATTATTTATTTCAGACTTTTTTCCTTTTTTTCCGATTTCATATCAAAAAGTTATGAATAAAATATGACACCTACAGCGGTGTGAGTGATTCCATTACTACGCCACTCATTCGTATTTGTAACAGTAATTTTGCACTCCACAGTGGCCCTTTCATGAAAAGTCACCCCTAATGTTTAGGAAAGTATTTGATTTCCCCACGGAGTCACTTTGTGAGGGGGAGGAAAAGCCAAATCGTGTCGTAATCAAATTTTCTTGTGAATGAAATTTAAAAAGGAATACTTTAGGGAGGGCGTTTACATGCTGATATTTTAAAAATTAAACAAATAAAATACATTTAAAGTTCGAAATGTTGACATTCACTGTCACAACCAACTTGAAGCCGTTAATAAAGTCATCAATACAGAAGAGAGTGACAGAAGTCAAGTGGCTTTTACCAGAAGTCAGTAAATGTTTTTGTGAAGAGATAGTCTTTACTAATAATCTTACAACCCTTTTTAACAAAGTACCATCCTTGAGTTGAAAAGTTCTCCACAAAAAATAGATAGCTATATACCAGCTCTCCTCATATATATCTTAAGATAAGAATAAGAAGAAGTTACTACAACCAATTCGAAGCGACCAACCCATATGCGGAGACCTCGTTTATTTATTACCTTTATAGTTAAAGAGCTCAATACAATAGTACGAAGTTAACCTTTGTGAGCCCTGGTTATATGATCGAAATCGTTGCGAAAGCATTGGTTCAGAGGTATCTAACAGACAATTCGCCGATGTGTGTAGAAAGATGGGTGCAGATGCTTGTACGATGTCAACATCAGATGAGACGACACTAGGAGTTTTCGAGAGGAAAATTTTGCGCAAGATTTATGGTCCTCAGAACATTGGCAACGGCGAATACCGCAGACGATGGAACGAAGAGCTGTACGAGTTATACGACGACATTGACATAGTTCAGCGAATAAAAAGACAGCGGCTACGCTGGCTAGGTCATGGTGTTCGAATGGACGAAAACACTCCAGCTCTGAAAGTGTTCGATGCAGTACCCGCCGAAGGAAGCCGAGGAAGGGGAAAGCCTCCACTCCGTTGAAGGGACCAGGTGGAGAGCGACCTGGTTACACTTGGAATCTCCAACTGGCGCCGAACAGCAGGAGTGGCGCGCTCTCATCGATTCGGCTATAACCGGCAAAACGGTTCAACGCCAATTACATACATACATACATGTAGAAAACTTTCGATACTTTTGAAGACTGCGGCAGATGCGACGCCACTTGGTCGGATCTAATAACGGATCCTTTAAAATTAGAAAGACCGGACACGATAAGATTTCACTGTTTCATCAAAATGTTCAAAAATCAACACTGCCGACGTCGGTATCCTCAGAGCCCAAAGTAGATCGCTCTTAAGCTGGATGTCAATACCTGGTTCATAATGAAAATGAGCTGTCTTCGGATATGTATATTTAAATTCGTGCGTGCCCCATAATACACTGTAAGTCATGGAAAACAAAAAAAATATTTCCGTGCCACCTTGCAACATGAGTTCGTCAGCGGTATGTTGCGATCAAAAGCTGTTCTGGCGCTGACAGCCATTAGTAATAATGGCTCTATGAATATCTAAGCTGCAACAGCTGCTAGCCACAGCCACAGGATAGCAATGCCACAAATTGCAATAAGAGTAACAAGATGGCAAGCAGTGTTGCATTTGAACAACAACAAACACACATTCCTATATACAATTGCAGGCAACAACAATCAACATTTTCCGCATAAGAATTAATTAAACAAAATTATAGTGTTTAGCTGCTGCTGCTGCTGTTGTTTATTGTTGGCTGGCATTTGTGAATGAGTTGTTGCATGCAACGTGGCTTGCGTGCAACAAGTGAGTGAGTGCACGGCCCATTTGATGGGCTGACAGCTAGTTAGAAGAAGAAGATGATGTTGTTGTTAAACTGGGTGTTGTTGTTGTTGTCATTACCATTGCTGTTGCAACCATTGCAGTCTTTCGCTTTGTTAGAGCAACTCAACTCTGATGTTATTCTCGTTGTTGTTGTTGTAGCAGTTGTACTGCCAACCTCATGCCGTTGTCGACCATCTGTTTAAATACGCGCGATAAAAATCTAAATTAGACGCTAATTTTTAATAACAACACTATGTAAAGCGTTGCACGATCCAGCAGCCGAGTGCAGCTTTATGAGTAAATATGGAAAAAGGAAGTTGCACATACCCACCATGCCAGTTTGTGGAATTAGTAGCAGCAAAAACAGCAAGCAACAACAACAATATGACTTTGCCACACTTGACTTGAAGTGTGAGTGCTTGTGGCAGGCGGGTCGTTGCAAGCAGATGGCTGCGATTAGGCGACGCATTAAACACGTTTTCTTGATTAATTATGCAGCAAGCGTGTTTCGAAAGCGTACGTACATACACCTAACAACAATCACTGCATGCGGCTGTGGCAGCATTAAGTAGCGCGCTTTTTTTTTGTTGCCAACTGCCACGGACACAAGCGCGAACACATTAGCCTGGTATGCCGGCGAAGACCGACCACCGCGAAAGAGGTTAATGCCGATCGACAGGTGTGGACCAAGCGATCATAGGTGTGCTGCCCACGTCATGACGGCGCGGTGGCAATTTCAAGCTCTAACTTGCGGCTTTTAATTGCCACGCCGCACAAATTACGCACACACACACACACACACACACGCAGGCGCTTGTGCATATGTATGCGTGTTCTTAGTAAAAGCTGTTATATTTATTTTATAAGATTTAGTGCCAACGACAGTCGTTGGTACCTCCACACCCCGTTGGGCGGCATCCGCTGTGGCAATGTGCATGTGTGGTTAATTTTGATTGCCGTGGCATACACCACGACAGACGCTGTAGATAGTCAATGAAGCTGATATCTGAGACACGTATATATCTCAAATTACTCACGTGTGCCTTATTGAGGGGACCAACAAATATTTTCAGTAAACTCTAGTAGAAGAGTTATTGGCAAGTCACCTTAAAATTTTCTCAAGACATGCTATAATAGAGTTGACCTCGAATACTCCGAAAAAATTACTAAGCGCTCGATAAAATTCTCAGTTGAAACTCTCATCTACATACAAATAATAGTAATACTATTCGAGTCTCATCCGCCTGTTGTTGAAACTTCCAGGAAGGGTTTTCTGTATGTTTGGTGGGAGTGGAAGGGAATCATCCACTATGAGCTGCTCCCATATGGCCAGACGCTTAATTCTACCATCTACTGCGAACAACTGGACCGCTTGAAGCAGACGATCGACCAGAATTGGCTAACAGCAAGGGTGTAGTGTTCCACCAGGACAACACCTGACCACACACTTCGTTGGTAATTCGCCAGAAGCTACAGGAGCTCGGATTTGAGGTTTTTTCGCATCCATCATATAGTCCGTACATAGCGCCAAGTGACTACCACCTGTTTCTGCCCATGGCGAACGTCCTTAGTGGTGAAAACTTGAACTCAAAAGAGGCTTGTGAAAAGTGGCTGTCCAAGTTCTTCGCAAATAAGGAGTGGGGCTTCTACGGCGCATATTTGAACTAATACGAACATTCTAGCGCTTTTTATAAAGCATTGAATAAAGACGGAAATATTTGACAACCTAATATAATGACTGTATAGGACTTCTTTCAGGACCAGCGTTCTAAAGTATTGTAAGTGCTCGTTTGATAAACCGATTATACCAATCAGGTAAATCTGAAACCCGTTGTTTAGAACAGACTTTTGGTTGCTTTAAACTCAACTTCGGACAGGAGCGACGATGACTTCGTCTTATGTCGGGTTAACATTCCGTCAGGATTGGAATACGAGTGTCATTAGTTGGGATGACGGATCATATTGAAAATTGTGTTACCATGCCCTGAAACCTGATAAAATATACATAAGTCGGTTGATCATTTTGATGCTATTTTCACCTAATTTTGGCTACCTTTCAGATATAGTGTATTTCTCGACAAACTACAGAATTTACGAGATTTTCATATTCCTTACGCTTTCTTGACTTCAGTTACCGATTCGATCGATCCTAATTATTGCGTTAGCCGTCCAAGTCTCCTTAAGCTCCAACTTGTCGAAGTCAAATCTGCAGCGCCGTTCGTTCCCTCTCACACACTTGCAGCTGTAATGAGTTGTCTTAAATTACTGCACAGTAATTTGCAGTATCCGATGGGCCGCTAACGGGCGTCACGCACCTACCCATATTTACCGGGCGTGCAAATAAATCTCTAAATTGTTCTGAAATGTGCGCACATGCCAGCCAAACCGCCTCAGCACTCAAGCTCCGCGACTTCTGCGCTCCCTGGCCAACAACGCGCTGATATGAGTGCACTTAGTCACTCCCAAGCAACACTGAGCTAATGCCCCAGTACGGGTGTATGTGTGTTCGACGCCGCGTTGCAGCTGCTGTCAATTATTCCGCGTGCGCATGCGCCGTGTTGCACTTTGCGCGCTGTCGCATAAATCTTACGCTCATGAGCTTTGCCAGTCCCGGCCTGGTTGACAGATTCGTTAAAAAATCTCGCTCGCAGGCGACGTAGCGACTCGCACATTCATCAGCGCTTTACTTTAGTTTTATGATTGTTGTTGTTATTTTGTATTTATTTTTTACTTTTCCACAAATAAGTGTTGGAATTAGTTTTGTTTGGAATGCTTTATTGGCGTCAAGTTCAAAGGTCGTCCACAGCACACTCGTACATATGCTATAGGCGGCCGTATAGAGCAGTCCGGCGCTCCGCCATGCTTTTGGGTGGGTGGAGACGTCGTCTAGAGTTGAACATATAAATATGATTGCTTTAGTAGTTTCAGAAATATTGCGCAACTTGCCGGGTGGTGAGTGCTGACTGGTCACTGGATATTGTTATGGCATATTATTTTTTTGATTTATAGCTTCAGGAAATCACAATTCCAATTATTTTTCGCCTTAACAAATGAATTTAAATTAAATTCTGCGATCGCTTTATTGTTTTTATATTGAAATCACTTTTATATGACGCTGACTCAATTTATGAGTTCCAGAGTAGCGGTAAAACAGTGGAGAGGCAAGCGCTTGAAGGAAAAGCCTTGCTATATAGTTTTAAATTCGAATTATATAATTTATAGAATCGCCACCTTCAGTTTAGTTTTGATATAAAGCAAGGTGTCAACTATGAATATCAACATTCTTTCGCTCTCTCTTTCTCTACAATACTTCATCCAAGCATAGTACATTTATGAATTTCAAGAGAGTGCTTGAGACAGGTAAGAAATTTTTATCAATTTGCGAATGCAGCTATCCATGGACTTCGCGATCTCATCACTTTCGATCTGTTGTTCATAAAAATAACAGTTCAATGTAGACTTCTTTTTCATTATACATACATTCAAACTCTTCTAAGTTAAAACCTTCCAGTAAGAAGTCAAAACCTTTATCTTTCGGGTGCGCGGTGAGAGCATCACCTCCGAACTGTTCGAGTTAGATTCTTTCACTGGTTGGTTGGTTCATTGAAAAGGGAGACAAATAGAGCTTGACCGAAAGCGGCCGCACTTTGGCCATCATTAGGTCCATTGTGCTCTCCAATGGTACCCTGATAAGCGTAACCTAAACAACTCGGTCGATTTGACGAAGCTTCTAAGTTTTTCCATGCCATCTGCCAAATTTCCCTTAGGTTTGAGTATTGGAAGCCATGTAAGGTTCTCTCACTGACGACAAACCAAATTTAATAGCAAAACCATTTCATATTAAATGAAGTAGTACACGTAAAATCAAAACATAAGAATACTTGACGTAACATAAACTTTTCTAATCGTAGGTAGACAAATAAATTCTTATATTTAGTAAATTAAATTCTTAAATTAGTAACTTTTTATGGTATAACACAACATAACATAGACATAACTTAACTTAATATAATTTAATATGTTAACACAAAATAAGCAAGTAAAACATAACTAAGCATTGCTTAAGTTAACTTAACTTAACATAGCTTAATGACATAACTTAATTTAACGTAACTTAACTTAACTCAACTTCATGTTTTCACTCAAAATAAACAAGCAAAAAATAACTTAACATAGCTTAAATTGATTTAACTTAACATAACATAATGACATAACATAGGCATAACTTAACATTGCATTACGTTACGTAACTTAACATAACTTAATGTCTTCACTCAAAATAAGCAAGTAAAATATAACTTAACATAGCATAACTTGATTTAACTTAACATAACTTAATGACTTAATTAAAAAAAAAGAAAAACTAAATTGATTTAATTAGAAAAAAACATAAGCTGTGAAAATTCTCAATAATGAGTAGGTACTCCGTTATATGTACATTTCTAAATTGAGTTTAAAGTATTATAGTCATTATAACGGTATTTCAATTAGCATAGCATATGAAACGCAAATTTCCTACCTATTCGACTAATCAACGCTGTTAATATTTACGCTTATATTGCCAAATATCGCTAAAAAATCTACTAATTATTGCCGCTCATAAAACGCTTCAGGCGGCACTTTCGCTTCATTGCAAATGGTATACCATATGCGCACATAACAATCACTTAATCACTTAGCAATATTAATTTAAAGTAATTTCGTACAGATTTCTGCACTTAATGACAGGTGTGTTTAACTGGTAATTTATGAGAACGCACCCAAAAAACCAAAAAACTTTGTACAGTGACCTTGTTGTTGGTTTTTTTTTAATATTTACTACAAACATATAAATTTGTATACATACATACATACGAGTATATCAGTAAAGAACAGTTATGACAATTGCCGCTATTATTGGCAACCCGAACTGTAATTGAAACAAGTGACGAATTTGCACCCAATAATCTAAATAGGAAGGAAAGTGTTATCTCAAGAAGTCAGTGAGATACATACATATGCATAAAAGTACCGTTATGTTACTACAAAAACATATACTCGTACTATAGTGTAGGGTAGTATACTCGTGTTTAAATTGTGAAGTTTTATATCTTTGCACTTAGTAAAATTCTCAAACAACAACAACAACATTCATATATGACATACTATTTAAAATAGAGTAGTACAAACTTTGAAAAAAACTACAACAACAACAAATTGCTTGAACCGACAAATGGAGTCAACAAGTCGCCACGCTTGTTGACGAGATAAGAACCGCCATTCTCGGTGCAACCACCTGTTGAAACAAAACGAGCCTCAATTACGAAATCAGCATACAAACACAAGCACACACACATACATAATTTAGTGATAAGCGCGAGTACAACAACAACAACATGGTAAATTTAAATACATACGTCAAAACTAACAAATGTTTGCACCGAGCATTCTCTAACGCCTGTCTCAGTGGCGAAGTGAAGAAGACAAATCAGCTATTTTGGTAATTCCGTACGAGTACCCATATACGAGTATATGTATGTGGATCCATAATGCTTTTGGCATTCAATTCTTACTGTGCTCGTGTCTGATAAGCGTACACGCGTTTCGTAGGCCAAGGCAAATAGTTGTGTGCTTGGGGAAAACTGCTTGCCATCACGGAATAGCACTGGGTTCTTCGCACATGTTATATGTACTTATGTACTTGATTTTATTTTTCGTAGCACCTGTATGAAGCTCTGATAAGCTTACTACTATTTGGAGTATTTTGTACTTGAAAGGAAATGCTATGTTATATATATACATTGTCTTCTTCTTCTTGACTGGCGTCGACAACGCTTACGCGGTTATAGCCGAGTCCAAAACAGCGCGCCACGTATCCCTCCTTCTGGCAGTTTGGCGCCAATTGGTTATACCAAGCGAAGCCAGGTCCCTCTCCACCTGGTCCTTCCATCGGAGTGGAGGTCTCCCTCTTCCTCGGCTTCCACCAGCGGGTACTGCATCGAATACTTTCAGAGCTGGAGCACTTTCATCCATTCGAACAACATGACCTAGCCAGCGTAGCCGCTGTATTTTTATTCGCTGGACTATGTCCATGTCGTCGAATAACACATACAGCTCATCGTTCCATCTTCTGCGGTATTCACCGATTGCCAATGTTTATGGGACCATAAATCTTCCGCAAAACCTTTCTCTCGAGAGAAAGACACCTGTATTTTCATATCAAAATATCAAAAATTCTCTAACCAATAGATAATATTTAGATATCCTTAAATATAATGATCCTTGTAGTTGATCCAAAATTATGTTTGTAATTTTTTTTTCGCTAGCATCTCTGAAATCTAACTATCATCGACTTTTTTGAGAACTTATTAGCACATTTCGTTCAAAGTTTTCTAACTTTTTTTCAAATATCTTCCAAGAATTACCGAAAATCCAAGATATAAAGTTTATTCCAAGAAATATAACATTATATAAACAATATCAAGTCATATATTTCATGTTTTAGAGGTTTCCGCTTTGAATTTTGAATATATTTTAGGAAAAACTATCGACACCCGAATTTTAATCCCAAAACCTATCCTTACTATTTTTTTTTTTTTTTTGTAAACTCACTTGAGATGGTCCCTTGCTTTTATAGTTCACTGGTATGAATATAAATCCATAAATAGCGAAATGTCAAGCCGTATCGGGGTTACTGAATATTCAACTGCATTACCCCGTTCTTATAATGAAAATTCGAAATATTTTATTCTGTAATTTTTTCTATCCAGCTATCTAGTTATTCATTTATTAGTCATTGTCGGCATACTCACTAGCCACTGGCTTGTGGCGGCGCACGCCTACAAGATGGGGCTGTAGGTTGCGAAGACTGCAGAAAATGTCAAGAGCAAGCTATCAGAGAAACAATGGATCATCCCTTGTGTGATTGTCAAGGCAACGGCTTCAGCATTTGGCGTCTTCACATTACGATAATATGGAAGTGATTTCGTTAGTGAAGCCACATAAACTTTTGAAATTCGCGTCAAGCGCAGGCATTCTAAAGGATGATTACTCCTTATGAACTACGTGACGACACTCCATCTGGTATCGCAAAGAACCAAAACTGGTCTAAGTATGCATGGCTTTCTGACCAACCAGTTTAACCGAACCTAACCTATCTAGTTAATTTCTCATTTATTACTAGTTCTCATTTCAAAATATATCAATCACGAAAATATTATTCCCAAAAACAACTCTTCTGTGGTGAAGTAGTGATTGAGAAGATTATCTCTTTTTACTGAAACCTTTTATTCATATTTGGGGGCTATATAGAACTCTTTTTTTTTCAGGAAATAAATCCTGACGTTAAATTAACAGTTCCATAAATATTTCATTACTAAATAAAACCAATCCACAAATTCACCGTTTCTACATCATATCAACAAACGGTTCTAACTTTTTACGTTACATCTGATCCACTTTCAAATTTTATACTGAGGTAATTAAATACAAAATGAGCTCATTTCTTTCACTGTCAGCACCCAATATATTTCAAGGACTTTTTGGAATATTTTTCTTACTAATATTCTTCACAGAAAATACCCGCCTATATCGAGCTCAGAAACGACTCAGATGAAGCCAAATTATGTTCGAGAAATAGACTTCCAAGTTTTATCATTTTGATATTGAGCAGAAGTTGAAGTTATTTTAGTTGTTTAAGTAACTTTTAGTGCTGAAAAATGTTAATTTAGGCATTCTTCTCTAATACTTAACAAATACTCATGACCTTTGTACTACTCCTTTTCACTACCAAGCTCTAAATTAAAAAACAAAATTATTTTTAACCATTCACACTTTCAGCTTCTTCTCTTATCTTCATATATAAAATTTAAAACCTTAATAACTTTATAATAATTATGCAACTTCAAGTGATATCACCAAGCAGTTTCCTTTCCAAAGTATTTATTCGTTTCGAAAAAGTGCTTGTCATTCTCACTTCCATTTAAGTACATTTCATATGGTTGTTGTAGTCACTTGTTGTTGTCTGTTAACTACTTCTTATCATAGAATTTATTGTTTTTGTTATTAGATAAATTGGAACAATTGTGATATGAAGCAATTAATTTGAAGTATTAAGCGGCGTTTACACGTTGGCGTAAATTATGTTGATTTATATAAAACACTTAATTTATTTGGAAATACTTTTAAGTGGATTCTTATGAATTTATTTGATTTTCTTTTTAGTTCTAATTATAATTATATTGTTTATTTAAATAATATTCGGCTAAATTCTCTAAAGTTTTAAATAAATCTATAGAAAATTTCAAAAAATATTATTTTATTGTTTCAATATATAAGCTTTAAAAAATCCCCAATTATCTCTCAAAATCGTTCTCACCCACTTTTTTGAAAATATTTGCAAATTATTGATTTGTATGACTAAAGAATTTCCCGCTTCTGCCATTTTGGTTTTACCATAAATCACGTATTTTCTAAGTAATTTAGTTAAGTTACAGGTGTTCATAGTAAAAAACAAAATGTTTTTGTTTCCTTCACCCAATGTACTCGGTCAAATTAAGAGCAAAGTCCCTCATCCAAAATGTGGCGTCACCATTTGGCATTGATGCGTGCATGCAGGTGGCGGTGACTTTATTTTACCAGAATGTGTTTTTCGTGATAAACGCCACAGTTGTTTATGTTGACGTCGTGAACTCGCAGTTGAAGTTTGAAAATATTTTTAACTTTTTTCCTTCATTTTGTGTGTTCTTGGTTTGTGATAAGCATTGTTGTTTGTTTGAAACAAAAATATATATTTTTTTAATTATTGCTCTACTACTACGCCTTGTAATCATTGAGTACTTGAAATAAGCCCCATCAGGCATCTGGTTATTAGGCATTTCCGTACTTAAACGTAATTTGTTGTATTTCTTCACATTTAGGTGCATTTCATATGGTTGTTGTTTTCTTATCAATTTCTCATTGTTGTTGTTGACTTTTGATAAATCGTTACACAGGTGGTCTGCACTGATTCAAGTGCCTGTTAAGCGTCTCACCACCACTTGAGTGGTCAATTGATAGCGGCTGCTTTATTCTATGCTTTAAAAATAAAAGGAAAATAAATTATTTGAAATGTGTTCAAAATTGTATTTATAAATTAAAACTACTATTAATATTTCTCTCTTTCGCTTTATTAATAAATGTTCGGCTTAGCCATTCAATAAATTAAAATATAGAATTTTTTACTGGCCTCTATGTGAAACACTTTTTGACTGGAAAGTCCATTCTCGTCTATATATTCATTCTATCTATATTGATGCAACTTCACTAATAAATTGAGAGGATAAGTTGCTTTACTGACGTCACACTAGCGAATACTAACACGAAAGAGAGGTACGACAGTTCTTATCACGCAGAAATTGATACACTTTATCTGAATGTTGCATTGCTAGTATGACGTCACTAAGAAAATTATTTCAAATTTAAAGCGTGGAACTTTATCAAGATCTACGACAGACTCTTTATGAACTGTGCAGCTTAAAGTGGAAAGTATTGCAAGGGGCCGGCCTTGAGATATGGGGAATCAATCATCATACTGGTATAATCCTATCTAATCCAAATAAAGAGCTAATAGCAAATGGTGGAACCACTTAAATGACGAATCACTCTTTTGTTGTTGCTTCAAGAGTAATTTTGTTTAAAGAGAACAAAACTTAAATTTAGCTAGAAAGAAGACGTCTAACATGAAATCGGTATATTATCCACACATGATTCCAAGTTCTCTCAAAATGATGTTTTGGTGGAAATCGGGGAATCAGACATATGACGACGTTGTTTTCTAACGATCTCCTTGTCTCAGAACGGATCCATCCACCCATATTTTCACAATTTCGTGAAGGAATGTCCAGGGAAGAGATTTTTAAAAAAAGAAGGTGATGAGATAGAATGGAACTCCGCGACATAATTACTCTTCAACTAAAATAACTCATTTAGCCGATTACTTCCGAAGACTACGAACCGAGCTCTCTGTAAGAGTTTTGTGTAGTGTTAGTAGAAGAAAGGAGATTACTCTTATTTATAATTTCGAAATCGGAGTTTTGAATAGAGGCATCGATAACGAAGAAGAAAGTTGTTAGTAGGAAGTCTATGAAGATGTTCCAAATCTAGATTAAAAGTCCCTACGGTTGATTGGAGAGGCTTGTGAAAGGATGGGCAAGTCTTAGCTGATGAACTTTTGAAGAACAGTTTCACATAACGCTACTTTAAACCGAGATAGTGCCTATTTTAAGCAGAACTGTTATCTTTCCGCATAATTTCAGACTTTCTAACGGTTGTATCAGCTACTAATGGCCCATACTTCTGCAATAACACTCTAAATACTAAAAAGTAAACAAAAAAGTCCAAATCACGACTTTAAACTCACTCACATTACGCTACTCCAGTTCACGCATCGCCAACAACATTGTTGCAAGTAAAACTTCCGCATAATGTTGCATGCAATGTTGTCGGCGAAACCAAAAAAAAAAAAAAACTTCTTGTCAGTAGCAGGAAATGTACCGAAAAAATCACGAAAAATAAGTATGCAACATATGCCACTCGTTGCAGCTGGAAATTCGTCGCTTTTCGATGTACTCGCATGTACAAGTACAAATGTGGCAAGTGCCGCAATTGCAGTGTATGCACCAGAAACACGCATGCCACACAGTTGACAAGCGAAAAAACGCCAACTACTGGCCAGCCAGCGGCTAACTAGTCACTAAGCTGCAGCTAAGGCGACGTAGCAAGAGCGAGGCATCATGTGGCACTTGCCGCCACTTACAGCTTGCCAACAACAACAGGGACCAGTGAATACAGCTGCAAGCTGCTGCAAATATGTACAAGAAATGCTATTACCGTGCAACATATGCGGCAGCAGGCAATTCATCGATCATTCCATACAACGCTCTGGCAACAACAACAAAACACACATACGCATACTTGCAACACCAACTAACTAACTAACTAACGAACGAACGATGCAATAGCCAACAGGTAGTCCAACTTTCAACAATTTTGGCCTATAACTGTAACAGTCAGCTGTGGTGGCCAATGTTGCCACTGCTGCACCTCGGCCCATTACGACTTTGTAAAATGTGTCTTAGCTGCCGTCACGCCGCCAATTGCCACCAGCAATGCAACAACGACTCACTAGATCTAGTTGTATGCACTAGATCCGTTAGTTAGTTGCTCAGTTGTTTGGTTGTTTGGTTGCTTGATTAGCGGCGGCTTGCCATAACAACAGGTGTCTCTACGACACTATCTGTCTACTCGTAAGCATTAGGCGGCGGATTTTTCGTCTGCTGAGTTGTCGGTGCACATTCCGTAACGACCGCGTTACGTCTACTTAAACGCGCGAAATGTCTTTGTGGCACATGTGGCAGACATGCGGCGTACGGCACATTCGGTGTGTTGGAGTTCGTTTGATGACGGTAACAGTGTTGATAATATCCGCGATATCGGTTCATTAGATGGGCTAATGATTGCTTTATGACTCATGTTTTTCTTTCGCAAATGAAACTTTGAATGTCACTGTAGTAGGGTTTTACTTTCTTCAAGACTTTCTCCAATTTTCAGCTTCTTGATCAATTATCTGAAAACAATTAAATATCGTTCGATTTGAGCGATTACCACAATTTTTGGCGCATCTTGTAAGAAACGAAGGCACAAAAGCAACTATATTGTCGATTTATATCCTAAGTGTCTCTAGTGTCTCTTCAAGATCTGAAAAAGTCGTTGAGAGCTTTGGAATCCCTGTTTCAGAAGTACCTACTTCAAAGTGAATTCGTCAATGGAGTTTCTCTAAGTTTGAACTAACAAAGTATATGTTCTATGACCGCTTTTTAGAATCTCTCTCTAGACTTTGACTGTTAAAAAAAGAGATTGACATTTAAAAAACGATTTTTTTTTCGAGTTGTGATTTCAACCTACGGTATTCTAAGCGGTACATACACATTCCATCTTCAGGATTCCGATAATTCGGAAAGTCTTTCAAAAATCTTTTATCCTTATATAATTTACCAAGGAGAGATACAATAAATCCTTGCTCAACTAAAAATGCTTAGCTCAGAGACACCTTATATGGGAATAACTTCACATCCTAAATATTGACCTTTTGACCCTAAATCCATTATTGTTGTTTTTGTATTTTTGAATAAATCTAGAAAGGTAAGAAAATATATATGGTCGATTTTCCCGCTAACTACAACAACAATAAAATTTGACAATAAATCTAATAGCAATGCAACCGTGCTCACCATTACTGACACATAAGTCAGCGATTACTGTCACCATGTACGACGAAAATATATGAAATTAACAAATAATAACAACAACAATGCACATTTTTAGGTACTAACATGCCCGACTTAAGTTTGATTCACACATTACTTATTTATGTATACTTACATATATAGTAAATCGTACGCTTATCTCACCGCAAGCCACTGCCACCACATGTTGCAAGCGCTGGGAAATTCATCGTAGCAACAATAGAGCCGTAATTTGATACATTGTTGCCTGCAACGTGAGTGCAACTAAGTAAAACTCGGCAACAATGTATGACTGACCGCCAACGGCGTCACCTTATCGAGGGTGTTATTGTATGGCAAATAGCAATGTAGTTGGAAATGTTGTAAGAACAAGAAGAATTGGATAAATAATTAGTCAGTGGCGTTGGATTAGTGATTACGCGCGCAATTTATGTGACTATTGTTTTGTTGTTGTTTTTTTTTTTTGGTGAGATTATGAGGTATTGCCGTGAATTTATGGGGTTTGTAATTTTATGTTATCCATGACAAATTCGGAAGTTGTTTATTTGTCATGTGAACTCTTGATTTTATCAAAAACCAAAGGAAAGAACTAAATATTTTAGAATCAAATATGAAAACAATACTTTATAAGACCCTCGAAACAAAGTACAAAAATATCAAAATAATAAGGTTCGAGTTTAAATCAGCACTTAGACCAGATTTTTTTCAAAAATATATCTGTGAAATTACTTCAGTTTTAGGTCATAAAGGCATCGTGGGCAGACAGATGCATAACGAAAAGAATCTACCGGATTGCGAAACCGCAAAAGTCATGTGCAAAGCGGTAGACCGGAAATACATAAGTTTCCTACTAGGACTCGATAGAAAGGGCTGTAGGACCATGGTTGGCATACTTACTGGTCTCAGCCTAGTAGCGGCACACACCTTTAAGATGGGCACGCAGTTCGGGAGGAATGCAGGAAGATATTTTCAGTGCGGCTAATAATCTATGAAAATTGGCATCAAGCGCTGGCATCCTGACCGATGACTACTACGAAGGGAATACTTAACTGGACTCCAACTGGTATCGCTAAGTACCATAACTGATATATGCGGGGTCTGCTGGCCCACCAGGCAAACCTAACTTAACCTAACCCACTTCAATTTTAGTCCCTTTTCCTCTCTTTGAATTTTCAACGTTGACTTAACATCAATATTTTTCATTATTAGCCGATTTACTTATTTTACAAGAAAGAAGAGTTAAAGATGTGAACTTCTTTGTGTAGCTGGTACTGGGCATTATAAAGGGTGTTAAATATGGTTTTCAGGAAAGAATATAATCCGTATAATTTAATTTTGTGGCCAAGAATTTAGCTAGCTTAGAGGTTTATCATTCTGTTTTTAAAACGATTTCGTCGAAGTGACCGCCACGGCTGGCTAAATTCCAGTCGAGAGGCCCAATTTGCTATCACTTTTTGCAGCAATTTTGGCCGTGTGTCGGCAATAAACGTTGGACTGAAGTAAATATATATATGTAAAATTGCATTATGAAATTTTAAACCGAACTGAATATAAATCATTGCAATGAAATTGCGCCAAAAAGCATAACAGTCGTGGCTCCAATATTTGCACCACAAATTAACAGCGATAACAGCAGGTGCTTGTAAGTGCAAGCAAACGTAAAGCGCTGCCGACGTCACCGTCGCTGCTGGCATTAACATTTGTTTACATAAACCCAAAGCAGCGTTTATCGACTTTATCAGCATTAGAGGCAGGCCGTTAGCGGGCGACGGGCGACGGGCGACGGGCGTTTTCACAACAGATAACATTGCTGACTGGCGCTGGCAGTTCAATGGCTCGATGACTGGCCAGTTGCTAGTTGGTGGAGCCTAGCATTTCACTATATGCTCACATTAACGTTGCTTCTGTTGTTGTTGTTGTTATAGTTTTAGTTTTTGCTGTTTGTTGTAATATTCAGTGCACACACCTGTTGCCGAGATTGTGGTTCGCCACCGCGCGTTTGTGTCTGTCACACTCGTGTGAGCTCAGTAATCTTTGCGGCGCACGATAAGCGGCACCAATTTGCTACGTTTACGTTCGCCGCATTGCAACATACGCCAACAGCGCCGCCGTTATGTGTGCCTATGTGTGTGTGTTTGTTTAGTGATAAACTAAATGAATTAAATTGCTTTATATGTATGTAAGCAGAAACAACAAAGCGTCACAGCTGAGGCATATATCGCGCAGCGGTTTGTCAGGGCGTATGAGTAAATTGGAGCTGCGTAGTAAAGTGGTTTCCGTTATGGTTTGCACAGGTGTTTTGCACCTGATTCTTGAATGTATAAGCGTTCATACAAACACACACACACGCACACATTGGCAAGTGTACATATTTGACTTTTGATACGCGCACCGTTACTGTCGTCACCTTATCGCTTGCGTTGCCTACTTAAGTTATTGCTATTGTTGTTGCTTTTTCTTACTGTATACCATTTTATCATCTTATCTGCATTTAATTATTATTTTTTTTTTGAACTATTTTTATACCTGTGTGTCGAGCTATTTCTACCGCCACGCTTGGGTACATTTGTACCGCCCATTTTGTGGGCGTTTAAATGCACTCGGCTTCTTGCTTAATTTGACGAGTGCTGATAATGGTTATTGATTGAAATATGCTGCTTTGATTGCCGTTTGCGTTATTTATTGCTCTGTATATTCTTTGGCCGCGTGTTATCGCTTTGACAAGTGGCGCACTGTTTACGCGTAATTATGGCCACAAAGTGGATCAATCGTAGATATAGTACTTGTTTTGGGTTTTTTTTGTGGAATTATTACTTTTTAATTGCGCTCAATTTGCACTTATTTGTATTGAGTACACTGCACTTGACTTCGATTTTGTGAGTAATACTTTAAATATAGCGTTGACACTTTTAGATTGAGTGCTTTCAAAGTATTTTGTACTTGATTTCGTAGAATAACGGGAATGATTCAAGTAATGAGGCATACGAATTAATAAAATAATATAAAATTTTTAAATACATTAACATAAGTAGTTTGAAGAATTTTACGATGGAATAACGGGTGTTTTGTTTAGACTGTTTTTAGAATTTGAATGAGACAATACTTTTTTCGGAGTTGGTCTATTTCACAGCTGTCACTTATGCTCAGTTGGGTTTGCCATAATAATATGAGATGCAAATGTCGTCTAAATAGTTTGATAATTGTTTGTTCTTATAAGTATTTTAACCCTAACCCTAGTTGATAGGTATTTCCATGTGAGAAAAATGTACAGAAAAGTGGCCTTATAATATTTTGTATAAGAAATATTATGAACAAAAGGATATAATCACATTTTTTATCATAATTTCGGTTCTATTTACTGAATAGAAATGTGAACATAAAAATGTATAAAACTTCCCTAGAATTTCTTTAAAAAATCTATTTGCATCCCAATCATTATTTTTCATAAATAATACCAACAAGCCCAAGCGGTATTAAAGGACTTTATCAGTGTGACGATTTCAAAAAATCGATTTTTTTTATTTTTTGCTATTCGATAGTTTATACTTTCAAAAAAAATCCTGCCAAAGTCGTATCTTGAATAGCTTTTAAATGACAGCGTTCTAAAGAGCGACCACTCGCAGGCAGAAGCCGCTATAGTGGAAACTTTAAACGTGTTATTTTCGAAACGACATTTCTCAAAATTGCTGACATCACAACTCAACGAGAAATTGACCGATCGACATCAAGTGGAAACAGAATATAATTACTATACCATGACCTAATTTGATTGGTCAAAATTCTCAATTTGGCATTAAAAAAACGAAAACGATTCGAGAACGGATTTTTTACCTAAAACACCATTTTGTTAATTTATGATATTTTTCAAAAATCGTAGGTTATCGTATAGGAAATTTTTTTTTAGTTTCAGTTACTCATTCGGTTGGAATCATGTCAGCAGTTGGGGAACTTTTTTTTTGCAACTCCGAAGACAGCACATAATTCCGTTATTTTTCAATATTTTTGCAAAAAAATCTTAAAATAAAGCTGAAAATACCCCTTATTAAGTCCAAAAAACTTCGACACACTCGATCGAGTACTTTCTTAAACAAGAAAAAACGTTAACTTCAGCTGTACCGAAGCTAATATACCCTTCACAGGTGCATTTCTTTTAGTAACTATGTGTTTAAGCAAATCTAAAGAAAAAATAAGTAAAAAAAAGAAAACATTTTACTAATTATTTTTAGCCGGATTGTTTGCTAGAAACATTAAGGTTATATAGTTACCCGATCTGAACAATTTCTTCGGAGATTATATTATTACCTTAAGCAGTATTCCATGTCAAATTTCGTGAAGATACCACGTCAAATGCGGAAGTTTTCCATACAAGCCATTGATTCCGATCGTTCAGTTTGTATGGAAGCTATATGATATAGTGGTCCGATATCGGCAGTTCCGACAAATGAGCAGCTTCTTGAAGAGAAAATAGCATCTGCAAATTATCATCTCAAAACGATATCTTAAAAACTGAAGGACTAGTTCGTATATATACAGACAGACGGACAATGGTAAATCGACTCAGTTCAACATACTGATCATTTATATATATACTTTATAGGGCCTCCGACGCTTCCTTCTGGGTGCTACAAACTTCGTGACAAACTTAATATACCCTGTTCAGGGTATAAAAATCACAAAAATTTCCTAATTTTTAGAAAATTTATATTCAAATAGCTTATTATTATTATTTTTTGATTACTGGATATAATTATTGTTGGAAAATATGTAGTGAATATTTTTTTCAATTTCTTCGCAGATAAAACTTCAACAAATATGCAAAAACACATCCATTAAACTCCGCCACCTGCAGCAATATCGCCTTCAAATGACGGAATAAAAATAATGCAAAGGTAATATTTTCAAGTAGTCATAGCTAACTTTCCCAACGCCCAGGTGTTGTTTAATTGTCAAATGAATTAAAATAACAGTAAACAGTATTTAATTGCTTAAATGACTTTTTATTAGCCATAACTGTATACATACATAACTGCATTTACCATATAAGTGTATGGAAGCATGTGCTTTGTGAGTGGCTTTTGTTTCACACACACACACATTCCATCTCATTAGCAAACTCACAATTGTTTTTTTTTTCACTCATTTTGGCTAAAACTACCATTAAAATACCGCAAAAAGCACCGATAATACATAACACAATACCACCTGCGCAAGCGCAAGTGCAAAGAGTTAGCTAAGCTATTAGCTAAGCAGCGTTTAAAAGCGAAGAAAAACGATCGCTAACCTCACGACAATAAAAATAATTATTGGAAAATTGCACAAATTAATTACCATTAACAACTAAATGACAATTGCTGTTGTCGCGCTGGCAATGTCTGCACTGGCGGCCAACAGACGTTGCTGGATGAGCGCCGAAGAGACTGGTGCTCGGCAGTCAGTTAGATGCTAGCCAGCTGAGCAGTTAGATGGCAGATCATATCGTCTATTGAATGGCAACAAACGCGATATTTAGTCAGCAATGAACAAATTAATTTATCAGAATGCAGAAAATTACAAATTGCAAAGTTCTTTGGTTGTAAGATTTTGAGTCCCAAGCAATGAAATGTTTAAAAAATGTCAAAAATTGCAATTAGTTGGATTTTTGGAAAAAAACTAAATTTACTGAGATTTTTGCAACTTCTAAAAATTTCGGGACACGCTGGAATATCTTTTTTTTAATATTGTAATTTGTAGCTCTCTGTTTAATTTTTAATATGTAGCTATTAAATTATTTCATACTCATACTTGAAATTTTTTCGGGATCCCGAAATGAATAAATTGTAATCCCGAGCTTAAAAAAAAACTATTAATGATTTGTGACCTAGTTACAATTAAAACCATTTTGAATGTATAAAATTTATAATTCTGTACTGATAACTCACTTAAAAATTTTCGGGGTCCCGAAATGAGTTACATGTAATCCCGAAATTAAAAAAAAAACTCGTTAATGATTTGGACGTAGTTACAATTACAACAATGTTGAATGTATAAAATTTATAATTCTGTACTGATAACTCGCCTGAAAATTTTCGGGATCCCGAAATGAGTTACATGTAATCCCGAAATTAAAAAAAAAACTCGTTAGTGATTTGTGACCTAGTTACAATTAAAACCATTTTGAATTTATAAAATTTATAATTCTGTACTGATAACTCATAAAAATTTTCGGAATCCCGAATTGACTTTTACCTAATCCTAAGCTTTTAAAAAAATTATCTTTAATGATTTTTGGCAGAGTTTAAATTACAACAATTTTGTTTTTAAAAATTTTAGTTCTGAACTGAATCATCTCTCCCTAAATTAATAATCCCGAAAAATTTCGGGATCCCGAAATCAATATTTTTTCAATTTTTTCGAAATTCAAAACTAACATTTTTCAATAAAGTCATTTGACAACTCTTTGAAAAAGCTTGTTCGTAACATTATAACGGTATTTGAATACCCTCTTTTGCTCTGTAACACTGAGTCCAAAGTTTATTTAGTAATTTGCGTCAACACACACATTCTACATAGTTATGTAATTATTACATAATGATTGCCACTGGCTGCTGCTGCCAATTAAACGCTTGATGCTCACAGCTTTTTTGCTTTTGTTGTTGTTGTTGTAGTAATTTATTACTTAATAGTACAGTGTCGCTGCTACTGTCATCACTTGTGGAATGGAATTGGAGAATTAGCACGTTTTCATTGGAATTCAATTTATTTTCGATTTTTTCTCCTCCATTTGCCATGCAAAGCGGCAATGACGCTGCCACAAGCATTCGTGCAACAACACCAACAACACATTTCCTGTGTCGCTTTTTGATTGCAAATGCATTTGACGGCAGTGTTCTCACTGTGCTGCTGTGATATATGTTTGAATGTCGGTGTATTTACATATATATAGCGTGTCGTATGCAAAGTAGTTTGGCGACAAATGTCTCCGCAGCAAATCAAGCCAAATTGGTCACACAGTCCCTCGGCGTTGCCACGCTTCTCATGCGGGTATCGATCGCATGTGTATGTATATATACATATGTAATACTCACATGCTCAGCTAAAGTTTCTCAGCTTGATCTCAGTTTCGCCAAAAAAATCCTTTACAACTCGCTAAACATGTCACCCGGCATTCAACATTTGTCTAGCTCATATGCTTGTACAGTTACTTAATTATTTGCTTGTCGCAGTTGTCGCCGCCACGCGCACAACCTCTTTGGCGGCAGGTGCATTTCCTGTCGCTGCGACTGCGTGTGCCAATGCACACCGCACAGCTGCAGCAAATTTAGCAATTAAAATAAATTTAAATACATTTCTACCTACCATGTGTTGGTTACGTATACGCACAGGTGGCTATCGGTTGTTATTTAAGAATTAATGATGAAATTTACCGCTAATATTTCATATTAGTATATGTTTCTATGGAAAATGTAAATGAATGCAACTAACTAGTAGCGTGATAAGAGGACGTGCAACAAAGTTAATAGTTCTTGTTGTTTTATAGTAGTTTTCTTCGTTTTAACTTATTAACAAGTCTTGGAATTGTATTTGTTTACTCTTAAATGTTTATATAATTTTCTAATAAAATTGTAATTATTTGACCGCAAAAAAAATATTGAAAAAATTCTTAAACCAATATTTCAAGCTTTTTGTATTTAAAAAGTAAATTCCATACTTTCGAATTCTAATAAAACTTCTAAAATCAACCCAAAAACTCAAATTTTCCGATTCAAATTTTAATTTCTTTTTTAAATATCCTTTTTTCAAATTGTGTATTTCTGTTGATATTCGGTATTATATTAAAGACTTTACTTTTTTACTTTTATAAAAAAATATAAATTTAATTTTTTTCTATTCAAAACTATCCCAAAAAATTTCCAGTCAATCGAAATTCTTAAATTTTTGTGTAAAAATGATTTTGAAGATGGTGAATTCGATGGTAAAATTTTGGAATTTGGAGCAAAATTACAGCACCATCACAAATAACAGACAAAAAGTGTTATCAATTTATCTGTAAAGTTCGCTTTCCCTTTCCAAAGGCCATGAGGCCATTATCTCCATAATTTTTAGAAAAGTTCATAAGTTTGTATGCGAAAACTTATTGCAATTTTTCTAAAGTTGCTGCCTGTGAAGCTAAATATGCCTCATAATATACAGTTGAACTTCCCTAACTCGAATCATCTTAATCGACAAAAAATTTCAAGTTGTAGAGACTTCCTAATTACGGAAAGTAGTAGTAGTCAAATTTGACTTCTATTGCCAATTCAAGAGTTCCAGTTATGGAGAACTTCGAGACGTTCGTGTTATGGAAGTTCAACTGTATGTCTTCAAGATTTGGCGAATCGAACAAGCAACTGGTATAAATGCAGTAAACTGGCATAATTGTAGAGGATTAGAATAATTAGTTAGCTATCCACTTACTCTCTTTTTGTATACAGTTAGAAAATATTGTTCTTGATTCTTTTCAAACTAAATTATTTTCAAAAGTTCATAGAAATCAAACTTCATAATTTGGACTTTTCATATTTTCTAGGTGATAGGTAGACTTTTTTTATAAGTTTTTTAAATAATACACCTTTTAAGTATGAGTTTTCAAAATTGTTTAGTGAGATTTTTAGGATTCGAAAAATTTTGAAATTTCAAAAAAAAACACCGAATGTTGTTTCTATGTGACAAAAAATGTTTTTTCAAGCACTAAATGCCCAAGGATGATAACAAGCATGGATGCTAGGCAAATAGTCACAATACTCACTAAAACAGATAATAAAATACCGAAGGATGCTACAAATACCATAAAAAACATGCCAACGAATGGACCACTCTGAGTGCTCTACAAAAAATTGATTTTGAGATCGCCGTTAAACAGATGAAAATTGATCTATCAAATCAAAATATTAAGGCGTGTCTAAGGTTTATTTAGAAACATAAAAATGAGTTCGCGGAAGACTGGAAAAAGTTATCTGTTCGAATAAAATAAATAAGAAATCAAAAATTAATCGTTTCCAATCGGATGGTAAACCATACTTTCTACGACATCATGTGCGATACATTGCATAACATGATGAAAGCTGTATAATGGTATGGTGATTCTTCACTTGATTGAGCATTGGTCCGTTGGTCAAAATCTCTGGAACTATGAAAAAAGAAAACTACTTGGCTATTTTACTGTCAAATTTATCAGATTTTATGACAATTGTCTCATCCAAAGGAAAAGATCATT
Source organism: Zeugodacus cucurbitae (assembly GCF_028554725.1). Lineage (NCBI taxonomy): Eukaryota > Metazoa > Arthropoda > Insecta > Diptera > Tephritidae > Zeugodacus > Zeugodacus cucurbitae. The sequence continues at coordinate 61,784,453 of NC_071669.1, read as the reverse complement.
TTCCAAAAGTATTCCGATTCGAAGGACACTGCCAGAATTGGTACATGCTGATTCCCATATCTACGATTTAAACTCATCCAATGTTCAGCTTAAAGTCCTGACCCTAATCCGATTGAGAATTTTTGCGCTGTCTTAAAGAGGAGACTGTGCAAGTACCGAACAGAGCCGACCAAAATTGAGGAGCTATGGAGCAGAATACAAGCCGTATAGAGAAGCATACCATATGAAATTTAAGAAAATTTAGTTGAAAATAAGACTAGACGTCTAGAAAACTTAATTAAAACCAAATGCCTTTAGACCAAATATTAGAAAAATTAATTTGAACCCATTTGCTCTTTAAGGGCAAAACTGTACTGAGTGAGTTTGTTTAGTTTTTGTTGTATTTCTCTTTTGTGTTACTTAATGAATTAGAATTTTGATTCTTATTTTAATATGTAATAACTAATAAACTTATCCTGAAAATGTTATAATATTTGAGCTGTTGTTAAAAAATTTACAGCACGGTTTTGCTCGCCACTGTAAATATTTCATGAGGAGAAAACTTGAAAAAAATAGTAATTTTCTTTAAATATTTAAAATAAGTGGAGTCCATTGAATATATTCGAAAAATTTTATTTTCATTATTTCATTTAACTTAATTTTCATTATACAAATTTTATATTTTTTTAAACAAAGAATGTAATTAAATTCAATAACAAAATACTTTCCTATACTTAGTAAACATTATTATTCACTAAATGCATACATACCCTGTAGGAAAAAATCAACAATGACAATATCCAGTAAACAAAATTGCGCCTAAATGTCTAATATATTGTTTACAAATCAGAATTAATTAGTTGTGCCAAAAAACTCCAAGCAAAAATAAAAGTGCAATGGAATATAAGCTGAAAAGTGGCAAATATTAGTTTTCGAATTCGAAAGTAGTAGTCGAATTTGTTTAAATTTTCTTGATTATTGATTTTTTTCTTTTCTTTCTAAAGCAGAGTATTTTGATCTATTCGTTGTAGACTTCTGTCACATATTAGCAATTCTTCAATGAAACAAAAATAAAAATATTTAAAATTTTTCCTACCGGCCATTCACATCCGCCACGACAAACGACAGCTAGCACGTTCAATTAAAACGCTTAACACCTGTTATTTTTCGAAAATTATGTGTCAATGATTTAAACCAACATTTTTAGTCTGGTCAACAGCTGAAAACGCGACGCGGCACTACGCATTAGTTAGACGCGCAGCACTACACAGTTGTCATTTTGTATGTAGATGTAGATTTGTAGGCGATGTTTTAGTTCAGCGAGTCGAGGCGTGTTGGTGTGCCAGCCATCAGCGGTAAGATTGATGTGCGCCATAGGGTGAAACGTCAACCATATGATCCACAAATGTATGTGCGTGTGTGTGGAGGCTTTCGTAGAAATCTTTTAAAAATATTTAGATCGTTTATTCTAATCTAATATATTGTTGTTTTTGCTGTTTGCTCTCTCTCGCTAGCATAATTGTGTTGTTCATCAGCTAAACGCTTAAATATAGCATGTTGTTGTTGTTATTAATTCGCCTAGTTTGCCATTCACACGTTGGATATTAATAATAATTTTTTGTTTTCATTCAAATACTTAAATATTTCTCTTTCCAATATTTATTGTTGCTTTTTCTGTTTTTATTTGTGTATAATTATGTGTTGCGCTTTGCACTCTTTATGCTTTGATGTCTAACTCACAGGTGGTCGCCATATATTTCACCTGATGATTTCGTGGTATGACTCTTGGGTTTTACCATTTACAACTATTATTTACTGCTTTCTGCTTTTTATGTGTTATTTTGACAGATATCTCATTTTTGATCCACTGATATTCAAATACATTCCAAACGTTTTAGAAAACTAATAATTTCATATTAGTATTTCAGGTCAAGAGTTAAATTGGAGCTACAATTTGTTTATTTTACTTAGGTTCGGATACTAATAGAAGCGAATTAATTTTTTTCCAGCAGGGTTGCATTTTGACAACTGTTTATCCCCAAGACGATCGAGCTTACTTAACGGAGCGGACCAGGATTGTTCGCAATATTAGATTGTCAAACTCTACAACAATTCAAAACAAAAACTTCGTCGGCTGTCAAAATAAGTTCTTTAGTCTCAGACTGTTGACTTTACATACATTTACATTTACATACATTTTTCATCTGACAATTTCGAATGAACCAAGTCTTACAAAGCAGTCTTATCCATCAGCATTAAATTTTAAATATCTTTATTAGATGCTAAGAGCACACTTGACAACTATAGATTGGATGTGATTACCATTAATAAGGGTGTCACCGAGCCCTTAGCACCGAATCAAATAAACTCTTCGGGAAACTGCTTTGATATACTGATTAAATAGTGCCGAATGCTTAGACATGTTGCCTCCACTACATTTTCCGGCAGATTTTGTAGCACAGGCATCTAGTAATATTTCGACCTTAATCTGTTTCAAGTAGTCGTTGTAATAAGCTACACACTCGATCCATTAGCGTTTTCCAACTTTGTGAGGACATCAACTTGGTTCAGGTATAACTTGAGAACACTAGGAGACGAAATACAGTTGAACTTGCAAAACTTCAACTTTTATAACTCGAAGTTCTTCATAATTCGAACTCTTGAATGGGCAACAGCGTTTAATTAAGAGTAAAATTTTATACAAATTTCCTTCCATAAATCGAATTTTTCGACCTTTAGCAGACGAAGAGCCCGACATACAAAATACATGCCCTGCATGCAACGAGTCCTCGCATGATACTAATCACTTTTTTGCATGCCCAACGAACCCTACTCATCTAACACCCCTTTCCTTTTGGTCCGACCCCTTCGATACAGCATGTTTCCTGGGCCTACCGTTAGATGACGTCGACGACAACTAGACTTATGCTTTCCGTTCCGGCAGGGATAGATAATCGCTACAACAACAACAACAATCAGGGCTTTACAGTTTTTTATACCCTGGACAGGGTATATTAAGTTTGTCACGAAGTTTGTAACACCCAGAAGGAAGCGTTGGAGGTCCTATAAAGTATATATATAAATGATCAGTATGTTGAACTGAGTCGATTTAGCCATGTCCGTCTGTCTGTCCGTCCGTCCGTCTGTCTGTATATATACGAGCTAGACCTTCAGTTTCTAAGATATCGTTTTGAAATTTTGCAGATGTTATTTTCTCTTATTGCTCATTTGTCGGAACTGCCGATATCGAGTTGCCATACAAACTGAACGATCGGAATCAATGGCTTGTATGGAAAATTTTCGCATTTGACGTGGTATCTTCACGAAATTTGACATGGATTACTGCTTAAGGTAATAATATAATCTCCGAAGAAATTGTTCAGATCGGTTAACTATCTAACCTCAATGTTTCTAGGAAACAACCCGGCTAAAAAGAATTAGTAAAATGTTTTAATGAAAAATGCTATAACTCGAAGTCTCTCTAACTCAAAATTGTATGTGGATTATGCTGATTCGCGTTAGCGAAATTCTACTGTATGTCGATCGTCGAGGAATCGAAATTTTTAATGCAAACAGATTGTTTCAGGAATATTATATTTGATCAGATAAATTCAGATTATTTTTTCAGCTAATGGGATGACTTTATCAAGCTAACAGCTCTTGTACGAGTATCAGGTATAAGGATTACGTAATAAATATAATCAAAAATCCTCAACTCATTGCAACAAAGGGTTAAAAAATCAATCTTTAATCGAATTATTTACTGCTCTGAATTGCCAACGTAATTATGAACTTGTGAAACACAAGAAAACCTTATTCACAGTCTGTTGTGATTTTCTATGAACCCTCAGTGCAGCAGGTGGTGTGATATCAGCAAATTATAAATGCAAAATGCACACTTATGCATGTGAATATGCAAATATATGGCTTAGAAGTCAGATAAAATATATATCGACATATGCTGCTCACTGTGTGTGCTCAACGCCATTGGCATTTTATCTTAAGTGAAATTTTTAGTTTAATTTGCATAGTTAAGTGCATGGCACATAGAGCTATTTAGCCAGAGATTAAAGTGAATTTGTCATTACGTTTGTCAATTTGTAGCTACTTCCGTTCACGACGACGACGACGACACACAGCTGCAATTCCCGTTTGCTGCACACACATAGACACACCTGCTGTGCGCTCTTCAATTGACTCGCTGTGCGAATACTGAATGTCCATTAAGGCGGTTAGAGACTCAATGAGTGTTTGAATGCTGTGCAGGTTTGACTTTGTTGTTGTTGTTTTGCTTTCAGCTTCAAAAGGTAATCTTTCACTCGGCTCATCAGCATTTAAATGGGAAAATGTCCGGTTGCTTGGCAGCCAGTATATATATAGATAAATACATATTTACACACCCGTATTTGTCATGCCTCCTATCTATCAGTATGACTGACTGAGTAGTCACTCATGTCTGTTTGCTAGGCCCGCCTCATTGCATTCCCACTTGCATGCCACACAAAAAGTTCACTCCCCTCCCCTCACCTCACCCACCTCTCTCCCCATAAACAGTTAGCCCGTATGTTCCGCTCGTGTTTGGCGACTTCTCTGCAAGCTTGCTGCAGCTGCAAGTCATCATTTTACGCCAAACTGTATGTGGCATGCCACCCACCAGCAAAGGCCCAACAAAATGCGTTTCTACAACCATTTCTGTAGCAATTCTAGCTTTTTTACTTAAATATATGTGTTTGTGAGTGTGTTAGCTATTTTCGTTTCTAATTTATTAGTCGCTTTGAAGCGAAAATGGAAAGTCGGCCGGCATGGCAGCTGCCACACTGCGTGGCACGCACTTAAAAGTGTTTTGACTTGACTTACTTTTATTTTTCAATATGCACATGTGCCGGCACACAACTGTATGTGCATATGTATATACATACGTGTGTTTGTTAGTTCGATTAGCTTTGCATCGAACCGCTATGCGGTGATTTGTTGTTGTCAATGAGGCGCATGTGCTGCACCTGCTCCGTTCGGCAATCAGCTAAAATGTTGCTGATCTCGATGGCCAATCACCACCGGCCACTCGCCAGCACAGCTGCCATCGTCGATTGCTCGCTTAGTCGCTCGCCAGTTGCCAATCACCCAAAAATGATCGAATTGATTGAAATTCAAATTTTCCACTTGCATTTGATAAATTGCATGTTGTGTTGCTTGACTGCTGTGTTTGTTGTTGTTGTTGTTGTAATTGTTTTTATTATTATTGTTTTATTCGGTTATAATTGCTTTGAATGCTTGGTGCGTCTGCAGGAAAAATAAGAAGAATAAACTTATTATCGGGGTAGGGACCTCAGCTGGTCGTTCCAGTTCAACCTCTACTGTAAACTCCATCATCCAACAATCTGTGCCTCTCCATATTATTATTATAGTAAATTCGGGTTCCCAAAACTTACATCCATTTTGAGATCGTCTTCAATAAATTATGGTTCATACATCTGAACTTCCCTCTAAAGTCTGCAACAATTGATCCAAAATTTCAGTCTGCTCAAAAGACTTTTCCAGTCCTAAGATTACCTCGGGACTTATAATTTTCGGATCAGTACTTGAGAAAGGGCTTGTCTTGAGATTGATTTATTTTCCTTTTCTCCTAGAACACGCCGCGAATTATTCTTATATCGACATGCAGACTTTGAGAGAAGAATGAATAATGACAGATTCACCTTAGGGGTCCAAATTAAGTATTTTCATTAAATCATTTATATCGCTATTCAATTCATTCAATCCAGGCTACAGATTTATAGTTTCTTTTTTTTAGGATCAATAGATCTTTCCGGTCCTAAGATCACCTCGGGATCACTACTTGGGGATTTTTAGATCAGTACATGAGAAAGGGCTTATCTTGAGATTGACCTATTTTACTCTGAGTTCCTTTGACTCCTATAGGATCAGACTTCGCACCTAGGACTTTAAGTTACAATATATATTATTATCATTTTTGAAACTATTTAGGAATATCAGTATATTGAATTCACTGAAAATCTCTTAATTTTGCAACCATTAAATTTTCCCACAGGGTTCTTCTTAGTCGAACACAACCGGTGAATTTTCTAAATTTGTGAATGTTGCTGTGCCGCTATTTTTTGCTGATCTACTAGCGATAATGCAGTTCTACCTACAATATAGACATATAGACTCTTATATATAAGGCATTTACATTCTAAATAATATGTATATATATAAGAGTATGTACATATGTATGTGTAAGTTAAAGCACCATTTATATTAAGTTGTATGCTTAATTTAATTAAATTGTTATACAAAACAACAAACACGTTTCACGTATGGCTCCCCTGATTGACTAGACATGCTTCAAATTAATCGAAAATAATCGTAAATAAATTTGCACGCATGCGCCTTCAGTATTGATTGACAGGCTGACAATACGGAGACATTGACACGACAAAATACTTTAATTGATATATGTATGAATATATTGTATGTGTAGACATTTAAATTATCCGTAACTATCAATAGTCTAAAAATGGCACTTTAAGTTGAATATCCCTCACTAAGTGAAGAGAGAAGTGAGAATATGAGGCTTTGGGTATTCCGATGGTATATTGGGAGACAGCGATCCTATAACACATAAGTTGTATCAGTGGCATCAAAACTTTGTAGAAACGAATTATTCTGAGATTAGTAACAGTTTTCAACTATAGTGAACTATAATAAACAAGAAAACTCATCTTTGGAGACCCATTGGAGACTGAAAGTCTTATTAAAACTTGTTTATATTTTTTCTCCAAAAAAATATATCGAGAATCGCTTAAGCTGAAAATACGAGTATTATTAGATGGTGGGTGTTTCATAATCTTCAAGGTAATTAATACGAGCTTTCATCCAAAAATTTTGTAGCACCAAAAAAATTTAACCGATCCGTGCTTTTAAGGGGTCCATAAAATCAAAGGGAGTTTTACGGAAGATATTAACAACTTATTGGATACCAATTTATTTAAAGACTTTTGCAATCAACTTTATATTCTTGTCAATTGTGAACAAAATAACTCAGCTGACCGTCCCAGACCTAGACCAGACCAGTTGTAGTTATCTAGAACCTCAAATATCGGTTGATCCAAGTAGGGGTAGCTTTTTTTGACACCTCACGCGCGATTCGTGTTAAGCTGTCATGTTATTTTTGTTCAGTATTGTTTGGCATTTCATCTTACTCCAGAACAACATTTACAAATTTTTCAACTTTATCGCGAATATTCACGTTCTGTAAAGAATGTGTTTCGCGCACTTCGCTCAACTTATGGTCAACATAATCGGTCTACTGAGCATACTATTCGTAACACCATCACCCATCTTAAGACCCATCATTCATTACTGGATAAGATCGATAGTAGAAAATATAGCAACCGTAGCTGAGAATATACATGAAGGCCATGGACTTGAACTGACGTATAGAACGACTTGGCGTATTTTAAGTCGAGATCTTAAATTGAAAGCATACAAAATACAGCTTGTGCAAGAACTGAAGCCACTCAACCTTCCCAAGCGACATTGCTTCACTCTATAGGCTCTTGAAAAGTTCCAAGAAGATTCGACGTTTTCGAGAAGTCCAGCGATGAACAAAATTGCCGCATTTGGAACGAAGAGCAACCTGAAGATATTCAAGAGCTGCCATTTCATGAGAACATGCCGATGAGAACTGTGAATGGCGACCGTTTATTGGATAGCGACGTTGGGAGAAGTGGGAGAAGATGGAAAGTCACAGAGAGGAGAAAAAGTAGGGATATATAACAAAAAATATTAACGTTTTATTCTTTCATCTAATTTCTGATGATAATGATGATGATTTCAGAAAATAATCAAACTCGTTCCCCAACCTGAAGATGTCACAGACTTTAAAATAATCTATCAACTAAAAGAAGTTGTCTATGATATAAGAGTTAATTGAGAGGCATTATATTTGATGATAGTAACATGGAAGACTGAAGTGACATTACAAATACGAAGTCACCGATTTATCAAACCTTTTGACACAAGATTATGAGTTAAATGGCATATCGCTAGTCAAGCTGTGGGAATATATAATATGTCATGGAAATATTGATATTCGCATCTATGGCAAATAGTTCAATAGCAAGAAGGGCTAAATAACATTGAACTACAAATGCACATATCCACATTTACAACAACAATCTTAAAGTGAGAACCATTAAAACATGCGCTTCAAATGTGGAGGGGCGCGTGAAATTGCTCTAAAAAGGGTGTGTCTGTGTGTCTAGTCGTGGCCACGGACCTTCACAACAATGACAACCAACAAAAACTCAATGACTTTTGTGCATCCCTTTCATGTCATGCTACAAATCCTGTCGTTGTTGTTGCCTTTGTTTTGCTGCTATTGACTAAAGAGGGTTGAAGAGTGACTGGTTTGGCTTTGGTTGTTGTTGTCTGCTATTAAAGGGCGCTCTAAAGCATAACAAAGTCAAGAGGCTTTGAATAAATTTACCATTTTCACAAGTTATAAAGCAATATGACTCTTTTTGCGAGCAGCATTGTTGGCGTTGCTGTTGTTGTGCTTGTTGTTATCCGGCTGGCACTTATGATAACATTATTTTGTTGTACGCGTATGACAACTGTTCCGTTTTTTTTTTTCTAATGCAATGACACACAGGCACACAAACACATACAAACACAGAGGCATTTATTATATAAATGGTATATCACATCATCCGGTCAATGCCTGGGGTAAACTGCCAGCTTAATTTGTTAACACACCCATACAGAGTGTCACAGCGGTGGTTTTCTCTGTACATACATATAGTAGATTACCAAAGTTCTCTCTGCTGCACTTTAATGTTTTGAAAGCAAATTTTATGTCATCATTTTGTTTGCTTAATGTTGCTTAAATATTACAGTTATGCGTGGCCCACCCTCTGCTTAACGCCATAAACTCATTTGTTGTTACATTTGTACTTTATGTTACTGTGTTTGTTGTTGCTGCTTTGCTTGCAACGCGTTAAAAATGTTGTCAGTTGTTTGGATTCGCGCAGATTGTCTCTTCGAGAGACTTAATGATTCGCGCATGTTGTTGTATTGTTGTTTGTGTATGCCGTTGGCTAGACAAATGTTGCCACACATTTGTTATGATTTTTTATGACATCACTGCGTAATGTATCTGTCAACGTAGGCGAAACGCCGTTTTAATTCGTCGAGGTGGTGAATAATTTATTCGCTTTTAATTATCTTGAAATGCTTGCAATTGCTTTCAGCCCGTCGGGGAAACAAGTGTCACAGGATTTATGTGATATATTGATGAAGTATTAATATATGTGTTTGTTATTCATACTCCTTTATCGCAGAAAATACTATTCAGTTACATAGATAATTAAAGATTTTTTTTTTAATTTTGATTCAGGTGAATCATCACTTCGGTCTTTAATAATTTCATTCCATTGCTTTATAATTCATAATAACGGGCACAACAAAGTGCTGATCCATTTTAACCTTGATGTTGCTTTAACCTCGCTCTCACCATATGAAAACCTTACCAAAAATTCATAAAAAACCATAATCTTCAGTAGAAAGCCGATTTATGACTAAAAGTCGATATCGAAAGAGTTTCGCCTTCATCACAAATTTTTTTGGCAATTTTGGTCTTGCGAGGCACACAAAGTTGAAATCTTTTTAACACACTCTCAGACGACACTTGTCTTAAACATCCGCCGAGTGACTTTAGCGAGTCCCGAAGCATTATTATTTTCAGCACCAATGTCAATATAAGAAGAGTACCGAAGCTACGATACACACAGAACCAAATGTCTGCTAATAGCAAATAACGCATTTCGAATGGTTCATAATGTCAAGTCGATCGATTCTATATACCTCATAAATAGAGAGAGATCAAAATACATAACTGCCAAAGTATGTGAAATGGTTTTCTGGTAAACAGAAAAAGTGACCGAAAATTGCTCGTTACTCGAAAACGTTTCAAGTTTTCATTTAAATCTGTTGAAAGAAAGCAATGCCTGAACAACGACAGAAGTTCTCCGAACCATTTAAGCCACTACACAAGGTTTCAGAAAAAATAATATTGTTTGGGGTCACTAACTGAACAGACGAGCCTTTGCTTGGTAGTCAATATATTGATATCGTCGGACTAAACCAGCTCCATTTTTCTAAATTGGAAAATACAGTGAGGCGAATAAATTTTCTGATGATCTAAGTCGAATGTTTATAATTAAAGAGACCGACAACGAACTTACGTCTAGCACATATTTTTTAGACGCGAAATATAACTTTGAGAGGTTAGAGGTAGTCAGAGACACGAAAAAATTACAATTTTCAGTATTTTTTATTAAACAATGTTTTGACTGGAAGACACGAAAATTTTACAAAAAAACATTATAATTTCCAAAGTTATAGCTGTTTGTGTTGAGCCAGATCCAATAAAAGGTCCTTGCGGTGACAATCAGAAGTCCTTGTAGATTCTTCTTCTTCTTGACTGGCGTAGACACCGCTTACGCGGTTATAGCCGAGTCCAAAACAGCGCGCCACGTATCCCTCCTTCTGGCAGTTTGGCGCCAATTGGTTATACCAAGCGAAGCCAGGTCCCTCTCCACCTGGTCCTTCCATCGGAGTGGAGGTCTCCCTCTTCCTCGGCTTCCACCAGCGGGTACTGCATCGAATACTTTCAGAGCTGGAGCACTTTCATCCATTCGAACAACATGACCTAGCCAGCGTAGCCGCTGTTTTTATTCGCTGAACTATGTCTATGTCGTCGAATAACACATACAGCTCATCGTTCCATCGTCTGCGGTGTTCGCCGTTGCCAATTCTTAAGGGACCATAAATCTTCCGCAAAACCTTTCTCTCGAAAACTCCTAGTGCCGTCTCATCGGATGTTGACATCGTCCACGCTTCTGCACCGTAAAGTAGGACGGGAATGATGAGGGACTTGTAGAGTTTGGTTTTTGTTCGTCGAGAGAGGACTTTACTTTTCAATTGCCTACTTAGTCCATAGTAGCACCTGTTGGCAAGAGTGATTCTGCGTTGGATTTCCAGGCTGACATTGTTGTTGCTGTTAATGCTAGTTCCCAGGTAGACGAAATTATCTACAACTTCAAAGTTATGACTGTCAGCAGTGACGTGGGAGCCAAGACGCGAATGCGCTGACTGTTTGTTTGATGACAGGAGATATTTCGTCTTGTCCTCATTCATCACCAGACCCATACGCTTCGCCTCCTTATCCAGTCTGGAAAAAACAGAACTAACGGCGCGGGTGTTGTTTCCAATGATATCAATATCATCGGCGTACGCCAGTAGCTGTACACTCTTGTAGAAGATTGTACCTTCTCTATTTAGCTCTGCAGCTCTTATAATTTTTTTCCAGCATCAAGTTAAAGAAGTCGCACGATAGTGAGTCACCTTGTCTGAAACCTCGTCTGGTATCGAACGGCTCGGAGAGGTCCTTCCCGATCCTGACGGAGCTTTTGGTGTTGCTCAACGTCAGCTTACATAGCCGTATTAGTTTTGCAGGGATACCAAATTCAGACATCGCGGCATAAAGGCAGCTCCTTTTCGTGCTATCGAAGGCAGCTTTAAAATCGATAAAAAGATGGTGAGTATCGATTCTTCTCTCTCGGGTCTTTTCCAAGATTTGGCGCATTGTGAATATCTGGTCAGTTGTCGATTTTCCAGGTCTAAAGCCACACTGATAAGGTCCAATCAGTTTGTTGACGGTGGGCTTTAGTCTTTCACACAATACGCTCGACAGAACCTTATACGCGATGTTGAGGAGGCTTATCCCACGGTAATTGGCGCAAATTGTGGGGTCTCCCTTTTTGTGTATTGGGCAGAGTACACTGAGATTCCTATCGTCAGGCATGCTTTCTTCCGACCATATTCTGCAAAGAAACTGATGCAAGCACCTTATCAGCTCTTCGCCGCCGCATTTGAATAGCTCGGCCGGTAATCCATCGGCCCCCGCCGCCTTATTGATGTGCAGAAAAAGTGCAGAAGCCTTAGTGATGACAATATTTGATAGAGCTGGAGTGGATTAAATACCCAATAAATATGGATTAAATGTGCATACAAATGTACAGTAAGTTTGAACGATGATATCATAATTCCAGAAATGTTATTCTGTGCAGCACAGTCAGTTGATAACGCTGAAAGTGGAGACCACCTCAGTAATAGTCAAGTGATGAATGAAAATAGTATATTTTAGTTTTCAAGGAAGAAGAAGAATTGGAATTAAAATAGACCGTGATTATAACCACTGTTCATATTCATAGACCCATTTCTAACTTCTCACTGATTTCCATACACTTCATAAATAAATTTATGAATATAAATACGCGCTCGTGCATGTTATAATGGCCATTAAGTGTGTATGTGTAACGTAGTACACTCATGCATATTTATATACGTATATTTATAAATGAATAGTAAAAATATATTTATTGTTTCTCAACCATTGGCTTGCCAAGTGCCACACTTTCTATTTTCTTTAATTATAGTGCCTTTTCCCCTGTCTTATTTATGATTTTTTTTAATTCATCGCTTTCTTGCTTTTTATGTTTCTTGCCGTTTTTGGGCGCTCGGGCACTTGGTCGCTTGGCCGCTCATGTGTGTGGCGAAAACAATAAATTCCTACTAATTTGTGTAAATTTTACGATGTGCAGGTGCGCCCGCGACAGCACAGCAGCACTCGGATGATGTGGGTTGTGCGATGTTGCTAAAGGTTTTAATTGCACGCACATGCGGTAAATTTCGTCCGATTCTTTTATTTAAAACATTTTTTTTTTGGCATTTTTTACATTTATATATTTTATTGCTTTTTAGGTACCTTAGTATATATTCTTGTACAAGTAAAGCACAAATAATTTAAATTTTAAATAATAATAAATAATAATAATTTTTTTAGACGAAAAAGTTCGCACCGTGTCAAAAAATACACTTTTATAGGTGAAATTTGTTTCGAAGTATTTTTTTTTTTTTGAGATCTGCGGGTCAAGAGAAAAGGTCGGGATATCCATGAAATTCTTTATTGAAAGTACATTCGATGCCATTACGTATTGAACTCGATTTCTTTTCAATGGCCACCACGGGCACGCTTGCAGAAGTCCAGACGCTGAACACAATTTTCGACGGTTAAGCATAAATTGGCCGATACTGCTGCGATTTCCCGTTCAATATTCGTACGAAGTTCATCTATAGTCGTTGGCTTGTTGACCATAGACTTGACGTAGCCCCACAGAAAATAGTATAACGGCGTCAAATCGCACGACCGAGGTGGCCAATTGACTGGTACATTTCATGAGATAACACGTTCACCAAACTTGGGTTTCAATAAATCGATTGTGACGCTGTGTGGCTTGTGGCGCCGTCCATTTGGAACCACATATTGTCCAAGTCCATAACATTCAATTCGGACCAAAAATATTCGGTTATCATTGAGCGGTCAGACAGGACGCTCATACATTGGACGTAGCGCTCTTTAGGTTGAGGCCATTGACTCCGCATTTCGGTAATATATTTTAATAATTTATACTCGATGTTGGAGCGTATATCTGACAATGATGAAATGGCAAACCTTACTGAAAAGGAATGTAGCGTCCCTTTTGAAAACCTCTTTATACAGGACTTTGGAACCATGAATAGAATGTAGGGCTTGTGTAGAAAATCGGTTACAAATAATTTGAATTACTTTTAAAACGAAATCCAAGCATTGTTAGAAAGACCATATTTGCAGTTCTCAATTAATTAGCTAAATTTCGAGGGAATGCTGTCGACACTCCTTGGCCTCATAAATTTCCAGGTTCGTTCCGAAGCTGTACTTCGTGGGAATGATTACCTTTGACCAAACTTATTATACTACCATGGCGCTCATGCTCAACTTTAAGACTAACGACCTCATTATAAACTATTGACTTGACTAATAATTAGACTCTGAGATGTAAAATCATGGACGGTTAATATATGAGTGGAAACGCCAAATTAGTTCCAATCAATGTAGCTTAATGGGTAGTTTAGTACTTCAGATGTTTACTTTAGTATTATTTTATCCTCTTGTAATTGCAAGAAAACCTTTGACCTGAGGTCCTACAATCATTTCATGCAAATTTTTTCATATCTAGTCTGGTCATTGATTCTTCGAATAATAGATTGATAAAGCAATTACTTTCAACACATATCAGATAACAGAGATTGTTGGTAACCGATTGGACAGTTAATTAGCTCATTTAGAGGTGAAAAGAATCAATCAAATACCTACGATATATGACTCTATTACCTCTCATGTGAGGTTTCGGAAGTTCTAGGACTATGAAGAACTGCTTTTTGATCTTAAATTGAAGAAATAATCTCAGAAAAAAATAAATAAGATAATATAAATAAAAATAAAAAGAAAGGTGAGGTTTCTACGGATTTATTAGGTCTACAACTTTGCTTCCGCCGTTTTCCAATAGATGTCTCTAGGATCAAGCACAGGTCGATCAAATCGATTAAATCGTTTTATATCGATCTTGAACATTTGTGTCAACATTAACCCAACAAAATATTTGTAGAGATCTGTTTGCATCCCAAACTTATTCTCAACTGAAAATGTTACTTTTTGACCCAAATTCTCGACATTTGCGGGAAATTTTGCTTTTCTTTTTTAATTCCCAGAAAAGTGCGGCTGAGGCTCATGGAAATTTGTAACCGTTTTTATTCAAAGGAGAATTTAGGATTTCATTCAAAGACTAAAATCTCGACCCAGTAGAGTCATTAATTCAACAATTCTACTTCTGTTTCAATGAATCAAGTTCATTTTTGAAGAGTCTGAATCATAGTTCTGCTGCCGACGGCGCTAACTGCTATTAACAGTCAATAACACAGTTATTATATAATATAATATTACTATAAAGCAAGCCTTTAGTGAAATCCAAACATCATTCAAGCGAAAAATCACAAAACAAAAATAAAAATTTTCAGAAAAGAAACTTCGCATTACCTTCATTCAGCTACGAACTTGCCACGCCTCATTCGCAATTTAGCGAGCGGCATTTCAAACGGTAAAATTTGTGCCGTTCGTATACAGCAAGCTGGCAATAATCATGTATAATTTTTATTTTTACAACAGCAATAAACAAATCTAATTTAACATTGGTTGGAAATGAAACGCCAAGCGTAACACCTTAGCGAAGAAACGGCGGCGAAACGAGGTCAAATGTCAAGTAACAGTAAAAAAGCGCACAAAAACACTTGAAGCTTAATGTGCATGAAGAAGAAGAAGAAGAAGTAGAAATAAAAATAGAAGTGGTAATATGAGTAGCCATGGAAAATGTTTTATTTGTTTGTATGTGTGTGTCTATTCATATTGCCGTGTGTGTGTGTGAAGCCAAGCGCAAAATAGTAAAATACAAGCGGTCGCTTGAAAGCTTGAAAACTCCGGTGTACAGGCAATACAATGGTAATTAAAAATCCACCTGTCGATGAGAGGCAGAAAATCAGCGTACAACAACAACAACAATAATAGCAACAGCTAACAACATATGCTTAGAGGCGTACTTATGCAAGTTGAAATGTATATGTGTGTGTGTGTGTGTTTGCCATTGCATAGACAACTGAAACTGAACTGCAGCTGAGTATGAGGAAACAAAAGTAAAACAAAACGGTTTATTACAACAGCGCATAGCATACAGCAGCCACAATTGTAGTAAGGTAGCGGAGAATAATAAAAATTAGCGGCAACAACAATTAATGGAAATAAACATAACAATCATATAAGGCAAGCGCAAATGCATGCATATATATATGTATCTAAGTAAAAACAACAACAACAAATACTTTATTTATACTCTTAGTGTGTGTGTCTGTACGCCATTCCTGCAGCGGCCCAGCCAGCCAGTCAGCAAACGACCGGCTAACACCTGTTGCAGTAGCTGCCAGACGGTGTAAAAAAAGCAAAAACAACAACAACACATACGCTATAAACATTAAGAAAAAACTAGAAAAAAAAACAATAAGCAACAACAACTCCATTGTAACTGAATTGCTGCAACTGTTTTGCACATTGTTGCAACAGTAAAGTTGATTGTTGCAATTGCTTGTATGCAACACCGATATGGATGTATATAGGTAAGTACTCGTACATTTGCCCCTTTGGTTCGTGTTATTTTTCTCACTTTGTTTCGCGCAAGCGTGACGCGTTTATGCCACAACACACAAGCAGCATTTTACAACAACAAAACGATATAATTTTACAACAACAATAATGCAACGAAGATGCAACTAACAGTCGTTTGATGAACTGTCTAACTGATGTGTTAAAAATAACAACAACTAAGACTTGAAAAAAAACAACAACAACTAAGAGTTGAAAAGAAAAATAACAACAAAAATTGAAAAAAAATACAACAACAACAACCACTCAAGACGAATGTTGAAATTAATGCCATTAAGCATCATGAAGTGACTAAGTGACGATGCATCTCCTAAATCAAGCGCATTGCGCACACACACACATACATACAAATATAATTTTTCAATACATATGTATGTAGCTACTCTAACGGTGTATGTGTGTGCGCATAGTTATTTCATTAAAACAGCGTAAAGTAGAGTAGTGTTAAGTGCTTTTTGCCTCTAGTCTATTTAGAAAGTTTAATTTCCGCAATTGAAAAAAAAACTGTGAATGCTTACATACATACATACACACATACACTAGTTACATAGAGGATGTTGCAACTGGCACAAACAATGTCTTGAAAGTGAAGTCACTCAGGTGTCTTAAATCACAAGTGGCGCTACAGTTGATTGTTGTGAGTGCGCTTTGTTTTCGATTAAGCACATTAGGGTGGGCAAAAAAAAAAACATTTTTTAAAAACTTGCCTAGAAAATACAGTGGAACTTCTCTAATTCGAATCACCATAATGCACCAAAAAACTTCGAGTTATAGAAATATTCATTACAACATAAATTTTTCAAATTGGTTCAATTTTCAATTTTTTATTATGCCCAGTTCGATTTATGGAAGGAGATTTACATGAAATTTGACTTCTATTGCCTATTCAAGTGTTCGAGTTATAGAGGTTCGATTTATGGAAGTGGAGTTATGGAAGAAAATTTGTGTGAAATTTAATTTCTAAACGCTAGTGCCAATACAAAAGTTCGAGTTATGGCAGTTCCACTGTATATACATATGTACATTAGACCTGTCCTTAAAATTCAAAATGTATTCTATGTTTACAGAATGGGTTATTTTTTTTCCTTTTTATGTAAAAATGTTTAAAAAAAAATTTGGGGACAATCGGATGATGGGAAGACGGCGCGGAAACGTTTTTAAATTAAAAATTGCCTTCCTATAGGAAAAAACAAGTTTTATGTATTCAAGAATGAATTTTTCTTTTAGTGTATTATTTTTCTCCAATTTTTTTCATTATATTAACTTAAAACTACTACTTCAAGGAAATATTTTTGTTCATATCAATTTATTTAATACATCTAGAAATATTAAAACTTAAATTAATTCTGATTTTTTATAGGACTTATATTTTTTTTGTATTCTTCAACAACTTGAAGGAGGAACTGTTTTTCTTCTTCTTTATTTGTAAGAATAGTATTGAAATCCTTTATAAATTTAATACCTCTTTCCGCTGTATCATTAGTAACAAGCAATTTGTGGCATATTGTGCGACCATTTTGGAATTCCTCGTTTGTTTCCCAAGACTCTGGATCCAAATACAAAAAGTTGGTTGACAACTTGTACTTCGTAAAAAATGTTAAAGTTCTTTTGGATACAAATTCGCTTAAATCCGAATTGCCTAAGTCACTTAATTTTTTTATTTTGCGATTGTTTTGTTGTTTATAAGTTGGCTCTTCTGATTTTAAATTTTTTACCATTTTTTTCTTAACATCTACTGAAACATTGAAATCAAAGAAAGCCATTGCGACGTTTTCCTCTGACAAATACCACATGTGTTGTTGCATTTTTCTCAGCAATTCCGAAGAAATACTTGGGTTCACTTTTTCATAATTAATACATTCTTTTACAAAGCTTAAATCCTGCAGGGGAGAGGTAATTGCATTGGAGCATTTGTACTTTTATATATAAACGCACTAAAAAAACGCAAATGTGACTTAAACCTTTTAATTCAGCTTTACTCAAGTGAAATTGATCACGAAACAGAAATATTTTCAAGGAATATATTCCCTTTGACATCCAACGTGCATGACTTGTAACTCCGGGAGTTTTAAATTTACCACCATTGTCACCAAGAAATGTAAGTACTAGACGTAAAAATTCTTCGTGGTCAGCACGAACAAACGTTTTTTGTAATTGTGAATGACAAAATTGTTTGATGTCATTGCAGATGCCATCACTTATATGAGATTTTATATCTTCACAGTCGAGCCCACCCTTAAATGATGAAGTGTCAATATTTGGCCAGGCTTTGGCAAATCTCTCGAAAATTTAGACTTCTGGTGCTTGAGTCACTTTGAAATGCAGGTCGAATACACTACGCAAGTATATTTCTAGAATGTGGTGACGGCATGGTAACGTCAACAAATTTCTTCCTAACATGCGTTGCAATTGAGCGCATGCTCCATTTATTGGACCAGTATTAGTGGACGTGGTGTCAAAAGACATGCCTACTATGCGATCTAAAATATTCCATTTACTAAGTGTATCAAAAACGGCTGTAGCTATATCTTCACCAGTGGCAGATATAAGTTTTGGAGCGCCTAGAAATTTGGATTCGCCATTATAACTAACAAGCACTGCAATTCGCTCAACTTTTATTTTTTCAATTAGATCTGGCAATACTTTACCATCCCAGTGGACGACCATTGCTTGTGTATCACTTAGCTAGAATAGGATATTATTAGTATTTAAATAAACTATACGTATATTTTCAATCATGGTATACTTTGTCAATAAAACTCTCTTGAATCCTCTGTGATTCTTTTCTGCGATGCTCTTCCCTCAGTCTATGGAGAGTAGAACGATTGACTACCAAGTCGCTAGTGCAATGGCCCAGTTACGACGATGGTGCGATAAAAAAATAATATTTACCGTTTTTTCACTCGAAATAAGAACAAAATATTATTAAAATTATTCTTTATATCGTGCTAGTTGAGACATATTAAAGCATACATATTCATTTAATAAATACACTAAAAGAAAAATTGATTCTTGAATACATAAAACTTGTTTTTTCCTATAGGAAGGCAATTTTTAATTTAAAAACGTTTCCGCGCCGTCTTCCCATCATCCGATTGTCCCCAAATTTTTTTTTAAACATTTTTACATAAAAAGGAAAGAAATTAGCCCATTCTGTTAACTTAAAACACTAATTCAAAAATCTCCATATAACGTAGAACACCTCTAATGTACATAGATAAGTCACTACTTCCTACTCCGATTATTTTCAAAGACGAAAGGATAAGAGACTTATGAAAGCGAATGACTTATGAAATGGAATTTTGGGATTTTTCTTCGGAATCCAGTTGTCAGAAGCAAATGTTATTCAAAATATTGGCCGTCGCTAGCTACTCAAAAGTAGACCATCTTTCTGGCAGCATGCGTATTCCGTGCAAATGTCGAGAATTCGGCTTAAAAAGTTACATTTTGACAGTTGAGAATAAGTTTGGGATGCTAACAGATCTCTACAAATATTTTGTTGGGTTAATGTTGACACAAATGTCCAAGATTGATATAAAAAAAATCGATTTAATCGACCAGTGCTTGACCCTAGAGAAGCAAAATTGTAGACCTATAATAAATCATATTTTAAATCAGGACATATTCTACCACACTAATTGTAACTTATATTGGTCTACTTATTCAAATTATTCATGTACTGCAACGTTCCACTGGTGTATTTTCATAAGCCATAAACGAGAATATTACTTATTTCTGGAGTAAAGTCACTGATGCCTATATGGAAATTATTTCCTTTAATTTAGTATGAAAACTGTTTCTTTAAAAGTCAACAAACCCTAATGTACAATACTATATATATTTGGTATGTATGCTTATATAACTTACTCCGAAACCGGAAGTGTTGGAAAATAGGCTCTAAAGCTCTCAGCCATTAAAGTGGAGATCACAGAGGTGAGTGCATACCTTTAGCTTTAAATATGCCTACAGTAATTTTCCATGCTCAACTTACTTCTAGATAATTTTCTGTAATTCATAAGTTTGCTGAAACATTAAACGTTAACATTAATTTAACATATCATATAACACTTCTCTTCAAACGTACATCGCATCAACAATATTCCTCATTAAGGTATTGCCTAAATGTTTGAAAATTGCACTTTAATTTATATTTGTGATATTTGAATCCACATAACTCAGTTAATTAGCAACTTTTTCCTCTATTTTTATACGTACGAATGTATATGAATGAATAATATGAGTTTTTTTCGAAAAAAAAATTACCGTTATTTTTTGAACACACCTCATATACCATTTGAATTATTATGAGATGATCGTATTACTCTTACCATAAAGTTATTCTATATTACAAATAGAGGGCCGAGATTATTTTTTCTTTCATTAAATCGGCGATTGCTGGGTGCATTTTAATACTATAAAAAAATATAAAAAAAATCTAATGTAATTAGACTTTTATTGCAATTAAATTAAGTATTAATTAAACAATGAAAACATGGAATTTCTGAAGGCGTTTTATAACTGGCTAAAACTTTATTAATCACATCCTATATTTTTCTTCTATTCTATGAGAAGTGATCGACTGTGAATCTGTAAATATTGTTCCATTTTAGATAGGCATACTTGTGATCGGATTTACCTCATACTGAACCTATTCTCATGGAATTATGCCGCACCACAATTGGTTTATATTAATCCAGCAGTTTCTGAGTTGCATGAGATGATGCATTTAAGAACTCTTGCAAGACCTTTTTTATCATGTTTAGATAATTAAAGCTATATGCTAAATAATTGTTGAAACCAAAAAATTTCCAAGTTGACGTAATTCGGCTTGCGGATCGGTTAATTATTTTATTAAAAATAGACTATAGTTGTAGTATTTAATTATAATTATATCAATCAAGGCGTAATATTATATTCCTATCTAAACTACCTCATCTTCACTATATTTACCTTGAAAGTCGAAATATACTCACTTAGACCTTATGGTCCCTTTAGGTCTGTTTAATATTTCATTGATGAGATATTAAGAAATCTATGAGACAATTATAGTAAATATTTAGAGCTTTCAGGACTAGACAACAAAAACATGGGCCAGATTTAAAATGTTTCTGCTCATATCATTTTTCCGGTGATTCATTATTGTTACCAAGAAATTAAACTACCAGTCATCTGACCACACCGAAAAGTCAAAAGAAATTATAAATTCTTTAGATAATTTTATGGTCTCTGCGAACCGAAAGTCTTGCGAATTCTTCAATTCGAACTGTGCAACCGCCATGGATTTGTGCAACTTAATGAACTTTTGTTGTCTTTAGCCGCTGGCTATATACAGCAGTTGTTGTTGTTGTTGCTATTGTTAGTGAATTTTATGAATAATTAAGTGCAGCTGGTTGTCGCGACAAATTTACGTACCAACACATACACACAAACTAAGATTAGTGCAAAGGGTATTAATAGTTTGGCTGTATGGCACGAGGATGCAACGTTTTTCTATGTGGCATTATGGTGACAACAAAAGGCAACAACAGCAAACAAGAAAAAAACCGTCAAGTGCAGACTCTTTGGTATGCAAATGGATAGGCCATTGACTGGCTGCCTAAATGACTAGCTGGCATGCTAACTCATAGACAATCCGCTAGACGAACGAGCGCTAAATCTTTGACATAGACAGTCCGGCGAAATTTGGAATACTCTCGTACTTAGTTAAGCCCCAGCGCGCCAAATAAATGAAGCGATTTTAAGTGTAACAGCGACAGTCGACAGTCGCGACAGCAACAATTGCCGGCTGTCGCAGCTGTCGGCCGGTTGTGGCATTGTACGCCAGCCGCCAACAGCCGCCGCCTGACAGAAGTCTATTAATAACAGAAGGGGGCTTAGCCAAAATACATATTGTTGACTGCCAGTGCATCAATAGTGACTGCCAGTACAACAAAAGTAACAACAAAAGCGACAACAATTGCAAATGGCAACAATAGTGTTTTCTTTTTTTTTTTGTTGTACGGTGGCGGCGGCGGCATTTCGTTGCAACATGTGCAACATATGTGCATGCAATTTGCTTGCTTCGCTGCCTTAGTGCCGCGCGCCAGCGTTCGGTATGCGGCGCATTGCCATTTTTGCCGCCGCGTTGTAAACTAGGCAACAACAACAAGAGCAGCAGCAGCAGCGGTGACATATCCAAAAATCAAACAGCGTTGCCAAACTAATGAGTTGTCGACATGCGCGGCTTGCCACTCGTGCACGTGCGCCCATATGTTGTTGACAACAACAACAAACAACAAGCAAAGCAACAATTACAACAATCGCCGACAGTAGCGGCAACAGCAGCGACGCAATCGAAACAAAAGCCCAATCAAGGCGCAACCAAAAGGCAACAACATAATTGATTGTTGGCAATCGGCGTGTCGTTCGACGCTTGGCGATCGCGATTGAAGATCGATCGACAGTTCGTCGCCGGCCGCTATATTGTTGTAGCCCGGCAAAGCGCTTGCGACAGCAACATCAATACGCAAGTGGCAACAACAAATTGATTGACGGCTCAATTGCGCGGCAATCAGTTGAATGACGTTTTGTGTTGGCGCTTTTTACGATTTTTACTTTGTTGTGTGCGTTGTATGCTACTTTGTTGCAAGCGCACAATTTTCAATTTTATTTAAAATAATTTTGTTGCTGTTGTTGTAGCGTGATTTTTCGCTTTTACGCGTTGAAATTGAATTTGAATTTTTGCCTTAAATTAGGCATCGAGAGAATTGTTAACATTTATGTTGGCATTGCTTTTGTCGCTGTTGCTGACAGCTCTGTGCATTTGTAGTTACTTAGGTTTGCTCGTGATTTTGCACTACGCACAGTGTTCTCATTTTAGACAATGCTAACTTTAATTTTAAGAATGTTTATATTATATTTTGGTTTTAAATGAGTTTAGGATAGACCTCAGGATTGGTACTTGAGACTAAGATCTAATTTGGGCAGTTAAAGACAATTCATTTGTGACATATGAAACATATCAAGATGCTTCTAGATCAGAGATAAAGTGTCTTGAACTCATCACAAATCTGATTAGAACATTAATTTAAATTCCGGCTAGTTCCGCATGGAAACCTAAGCCAATCCCATCCATTGGTTTCAACCCAACTACTCTACTTTTGTTTCCCAAATTTTCGGGCCATGAATTCCAAAATTTTTGTTCTGAGTATATCCGATATTTCATTAAGGGGTTATATACAGTAAGAATTTTCAAAAAATCGATTTTTTTTATTTCATTTTCTTAATGTACATATATTTAAGAATACACACAGAAAATTTCATATCGTTCCGGTGAATATTTTCAAAGTTACAAGCAAATGAAAAATTTGAAAAGGCATTTCAGAGTGCTTTTAAGTACAAGGTCCAAACTTTAAACGCGTTTTTCTCAAAATGGTCTTTTCAAAGTCGGTGACCAACCTTACTCGAAAACGGCTAGAGCGATTAGTCTCAAATTTTAACACGACATTCTTAAATATATTTTTTAGTAATTAATCGAAGATTTTTTCTCTCCGATAAATATTTTTTTTTATAAACAATTTAAGGCCGAAAATTCGGTGAAGAATCGATTTTTTTTTTTTTTTTGAGAAACCGCCTTTTTGTCAAAAAATTTTATTTTGCTTATTCCTTCGATTAATTACTAGATTTAACATAATTTTAACGAAATCTGTTTGGTTTTTTAATTTCAAATGATCCAGTTCCGAGATATAGTGCTCACCGCAAAACGTCTTTTTTGAGAGGATCTCCTGGAGATCAGCTGTAGCTCTTTTTCAAATACATATTTTTACTAGTACTAAGTCTTAAAATACGCTTAAAAGATACCATAATATGTGTATAAATTTTTGGATCAATAAATTAAAAAGTTTTCTCAGAAAAAATTCTGGAAAATTCACTTTTTTTCGGCCGTCTAACTGTATATAACCCCTTAAATCAGACAAAACCTCCACACAGCCGGGAAACCTTTTCTTTCCCCATTTAACTCCGTTCCATTTTAATTTTTGAATTGTTTGATGGAAATATGTATATTAAAAATACTACAAGCTTCTTAAAGATCCTCGAATCGAGCTAACCCTTCAATAGGAAGGGATCGTCCAAGAATACGAATTCCAAAAATGTTGGAAAATACCTTAAAACCACGGTTATCACAAACAGACTTCTTTCGAAGACTTAAAAATATCATATTTATTCAAAATCTAATGAGGTCATCGATGAGATGAGATCTCAAAGATTTTCGACCAGTACTAGAGAGTAGTTATCTCCTCATCGTTGTAGTGGACTCTGACGAAACCGTTGAAGAGGTTAGAGCAGACACCGGTTAGGATTGACTTTTATTCCTCAGTTAGTTAATATGATTGGATTTTTCTAGGCTATTTTTTGTACAAAAAATAGCATATTGCCGCATAAGTTTGTTAAAGATAATTTTTAGTGTAAATCGCCATCATATTGTTAATCCCACAGTGCGCCCTGCACGCGCGCACGCCAACCATGATTTATGGCAACAAATGTTGTTGCTGCTCAAGTCATTGCCAACTGCAATTGTGGCATTTTTTCTGCGTTCAACTTTGAATTCTTCAACTTTACGAATGTCAGACGTCACCAACGAGCATATATAAACATACAAACCTAAAATATATGTATTTATGTATATATGTGCCTGCCACTGATGGCCCGCTAGTCAACTCGTCGAGCCACGTATAGCACACCTTACCAATAACAAAAAATGTCAAAGCAACAGCAATAACAATACAGCCGCTGTTGTGACGCTGTCATTGAGCCCATTTTTCAAAATTGTTGAAAGAGAGAAAAATGGAAATATCGAATGCAAACAGCAATTTTGACATTCCGCCACTAAATCTATTTCTATTTATGCACCATTATTGGTATGTATGGATGTGGAAAGCTTGAGCACAGCAGCCACTGCAGCGCCAACTATTGCATGCCACATGCCACAAATGGCAGCGCGCCACTCTGGCAGTCAGGCAGTCAGCTCAGCCAGCCATGCGTACATTTCACTTAATTTCTGATTGGATTTTAATGTCTCGACTCCTATTTTGGCAGCGCGAGCGAGCATCTCTTCACACCGGCTGTCTGCTGTCGATCTGCGTGAGTTCATGCGTGCGTGAGTGTGTGTGGCTTCTAAAAATTAGCGCTTTCTTTGTGTCTGCGCAACACAGACGCGCACGCACATTCATGCAACATATTTTGGAAAATTGACATGTCACATGTGCGCCCGGCCATCAGCAGCCGCTCCATCGTCATCGCCCTAGCGGCATTGCGCCATCTTAGCCACGGTGGCTGCACTCACGCATGTGTGTTCGCTTGTTAAGTGTCAAAAATTTCTTGCTAACTGTTTGCTCTTTGCTTGGCGGCTCATTTGCGCTCAGTGCTCGGCGCTCGGCGTTCGCTTGTCATCTTTGACATTTTATGATACTAAATTATTGTTATTGTTATTGTTTTGTTGCATGTAAATATAGTAGTAGAAGTTGCAGCAGCGTATTAAGGGATTTGTTGCGCGCATTTGTTTTGAAGCTTTATTCGCTGCCATGTGGCATGTGTCACAATGCACGAACATAAATAATAATAACAAAAATTCAATGAAATTTTAATTTGCCGTACGTGCGCTTTGGTTCAGATAGTTCCTTCATTGGCGCTCCAGCTGAAAGCCAGATTATGAAATGGTATCGCTCACTTACAAATGAGTAACGATAAAAGGTGATCTATAAAGATATTAAATGTCAACACATTGATCGTGCAGTGATCGTTGTAGTTGGAGAATGTGAAGTTTATTGTATGTGGCATGAGCTTAATAGACGATTAAATTTATTTTATATATTCCATGAACCATAACTACTTACTCATTTGGATTCATATTTTCAAATAATTTTTTCAAGATCTAATAATAAGAAATACTATAATTAGTAACATTTGATAAAAAAAATCGTTCAATCCACGCAGAAAATAAGGGAATATTTCCTTCGGACTGACAAATGAATTAGCTATTTAGGGCCCTTTACCAATGAGCTGTATTTCTAGCAACCCTTTAATTTGCTTAATGGGTAAAATGTTACATTTATATTGGCATATTATAAATAAATTGTTGCCAATTTGAAATCTAAAGAACCTCACAAAATTTAAAATCATAATTGTGCAATTAATAATAAATTGTATGACAATTACGATTTAAGTATTATTTTCGAATTGTGATTCAATTAGTATATATGTATATATACGACTCTGTTAAAAAAATAGCGGGGATTTTCTTTTTTTTAACATTTATTCATTCGTCTACGTCAAAAAAGATAGACAAAAGCAAATAAGCAATAAAAAAATTTAAATTTTTTCGTACTTCAGGGGCATCGGATTTTCAATAGGAACGCTGCCATATTTTTTACGGTTCTTTTGCCATTTCTATTTAGTAAGGTTTACCTTTTCATCATGTAGGGATATACGACCCCACAACGACTCGAAATTATTAAAATTTACCACCGAAATTCGGAGTCAGTGGCCTCAACTTTAAGAGCGCTACGTTTAATTTATGATGAGGCTAATTTTTGCCAGAATGGCTTCGACAGTATGCAAAATATGCGTTATGCAGCTTCATTGGGCCGACCTTCTTCCGCGTTGAACAAGACCGGCGCGTTACTGTTTTTACTGTTTGCTGTGGGGCTACGTCAAGTGTATGGTCTATGCCAACAAGTTAGAGACGATTGATGAACTTCGTACAAATATCGAACGTAAAATTGCAGCAGTATCGGCCGATTTATGCTTGAAAACCGTCAAAAATTGGGTTCAACGTCTCGACTTCTGCAAGCGTGCCCGTGGTGAGCATGCTAAAGAAATCGAGTTCCATACATAATGGCAACGAATGTACTTTCAGGAATAAAAAAATGCATAATTTCCCACAGCGTTTTTGTTATACTACAAAAAAAAAATATTGTAGCGCTATTTTTGGAAAACCTTTAAATCAAAACAATGAAAAATGTAGGTGCATACCTTCATCTAACCCTATTCCGATGAATATACTGACATCAATTAGTCCAGCTGGTTTAATATATAAACTTTAAAAGTATGACCTATGACATAATTTAATTAGTCATCATTATGATCAAAGAAACATAGTTTTAGCATCCAGCATTTATCATTTATGCATCTACAAGGGTTAAAAGGCACTTTGTGAAGTCAAAAAATATTGAGCATCAAATAAGAGCACTTTAAAAATCCATTTACTCACATTTGCATATAAAATATTATGAAATTAAATACGATCCAGGCGAGTATCTCAACTACAATGCAACAAACACTTGAAACTGATTAAAATCATAATTGCATTTGACGGCTGAAAAAAAAGAAATGTGTCGCTTAGATTTCAACACGCCGTATTTCATAAATATTTCGACAGCTTTTAATGTCGACTTATGCACTTATTACGAAACATAATTATACGCACACCCACACACAAACACATAAATAAATGAGAGAGAGTGCGATCTACTTGAAAGCCCTACAAAGTGCATATTACAGCGGGCTAAATGTAAATTAGTAACTTCATGCTTCATGAGTGAGTGCCGGCCTGCATTATTTATCGTATATTGCAGCGTGAATCATTTAAATGCGAAGTGGTGCCAACTGGAAGTGGAAGCTCATTTGCATTAATTTGGTAGAGCCATTTGTGAGGCACAAAAGCAAACCAAATGCCACCTTATGGCGCATCGGGTTACAGCCGAGTGCTAATAGCACTTCACCCACCAACACACACACACGGCGCTGCCAGAATGGCAGAATGCGAGCAGACGACGTTTTAATCCGAACGCAGTGTGAACATAAGGACCAAATGCGTTCGCCATGTGGACGCTATGGAACATATGGAAATCGTGTAAAGCGTTGAGCGCCATAAACTGCCACTAAACAGTTACTGCGCGTGAGTGTATGTGTGTGGGTGGGTGGCTTTGGTCTCATTGCTGTGGGTCAAAATGCAATAATGTGGCTGGCATCAAATCCATAGAAATGCATTTTGCGGCATGTGTCGTTTAATTTCACTAAAAGCGAAAAGCCAATATGAATAAAGCATTAGAAAATGAATGCAGCGCACGGCAGCGAGTGAGCGTAAAGCGGCTTTGGCTGGTAGCTTTCCGCAATGCACTTGGCTCTAATGGCTATGTAGCGGCGCGTACAACTTGAACAGATGGACAGAAACACGGTGGCTTACAAGCGTTAAAAATAAGGGTGGAATGGTTTACGGGCGGCGCTCTAGTGACTGCTCGACTAAACGAGTAATGATACAGTTCGGAGCCGAAGGGAGCACTAAATTTACTTCTTCCCTGAAAAAATCATAGCTTAGAATTATAAAGATCAATATTGATTCTAATAAAAATCACATCACAGATATAAAGGATCTCAGAAATAGAGGGAGTAACATCATTTTATTATATCTTTATCCTAATCGGTTAAAGAGGTTAAATGCGCTAGTTTCTGATATTGACCAGTAAGCCCTAGCGTTCTGATAGTCGTAATTACCGCCATTTTAAAAAAATATATGCATATGCGAATAGCCAATAGTAAAGCTCTGACTAAGAATGGCTGGAAATACGTGGCTTCCATGATCTCCACATAAGATCAAGTGAATTTAAAACAATATTCTGATAAACTCACTCACGTGACTTGATAATGGTCGGCCAACTAAAGTCTTCGGCACTATTGAGAGTCCATAGTGGATATGAGTACAACCATAGCAATATCAGATTTCGTAAACCTAGTGAGAACTCAAATACAAATGAAGCGTTAACACCACGTAGATGGCGCTCAGATGACAAAAGTCTAGAGATGTAGATCTAACCCCAAATAACTATAAGACCCCAAAATTGGAATCAGTTCTAGTGTTAGTCTTCATCGTGGTAAACAAGTACAGATACTAATAATACCTCTATTTGAAATGACCTGAAAACCTTGAAATTGTTTTACAAATCTTCTGGTTCAATATTCGTTTTCGCCTCTATTTTCTGTTGTTAGCCTCTCTATTAAATACTTCAAGCTATTTTACTTCCTTACTAGAAACCGTTATTTGAGAATAGTTTAACAGTTAGTTGTGCATGGGTATAACAAAAGCAAGAAGTGATACAGAGTTCAGGCCTCAAAACAAATATTCGAACTGACACCCTAATCGGCATTGCGACGGAGCAAGACGAAGCGGAAGACTGCAAGAAGCACGCGAAGAGGGTGATGAGCCAGCGAGCAAAATGCTAGCGTAGCATGGAAGCGCCGTAGAAAGGGGTGCGCTTACACTCGTGCAACAACAAAACACCCCTCGACTGCAAGTCAGTCAAACCCCTGGGAAATATGAGCAAATTACTAGAGACAAGCCGATTCATGAGAGAGTTGAAGGTTTTTCTCGATGCGGCTTCGTGCGTAGAAGCCAAGTGATAAGCGTGCGTAGACAGTAGCGGAGGTGTGTGTAGGTTTCTCCTTTCGCATTTACAATATTACCAGCTGTTGGCTGGTGGCAGCGCGAAACAACTGTTCAAATGATGAGGGATTTTTGTGAGTGTCAGTTTGTTTGTTTGTCGTAATGTATGTAGTATATAGTTATCAGCTCATTTGTTTGGTGTTGTCAGTAAGTCACTTCGGCGGTTATTGAGGCTGAGCCTTGCCGTTATTAATGGAAGGATTGTGTAAAAAAATGAATACACTCGCGTGGTGCGTGGTGTTAGCTGAGGCGAAGGTGTAGTTGACGTCGCTGACATATGGACATATTGAAGACGAGCTATTGTGTATTGTTGTAGGCAAAGCTGGCGAGCTGAGAGCGATGAGCTAAGCGGGCATGTGCGTTGGTAAATTGAAACCTTATGTTGTTGCTCCGTAGACAATTAATTGGTTGAAAGCGTGCCATTGTAGTGGACTAATTAGGCCAATAGGGAACACTGGATGAACAGGATACGAGGCGTTAGTGGAAGGGAAAGTGCGTAAAAAATATGATAAATGTATTTATTATGTATATGTTTTGTAGGAAATATGACTATTGTGTATAATTAAAATTTTTTTTTAGTGTGGAAGCACTTTGGGGAATATATTAGGTCGGTCTGGTATGTACACAGCTTATAAAAGGAGCAGAATATATGGAGTTTTATTGCTCGAGGAGTCCAATATTGTCCTTTTTCCGCTAAACATATATTTATCGGATCGACCTTGTAAGTGTCTTGGGTTGATGTCTACCCTCTCACATGGCAGGAGTCACTTTTCCAAGGAAACGACTAAGATATTTTTGCGTTTTCTGTAGTACGTTTAAGGTTTTTTTTGTCAAAGTTTGGCGGTTTAGCTGCTTTGAGGTTATGATCAATTCTTTAAAGTAGCCTTTACAGGCGATTATCATCACAGAACGTCGCGTAAAAGTTGGACTTTGATATTATCTTAGATTTTCTATTTGTACTAGAATTCTTGATCTCTTCTTTCGAAACTGTACCAACCGTTTGTAAAAACACGAGTACTTCTCTTCATAAACATTTTATATTATAACATTATTTTTAGCTCTTACGGTGGTCTCAACTCTCAAAGTGGAAACCGGACCATTGATCCATTCTTTTGAAATCGGGATCCTCTATCTTTAAGATAGAAAGATCTTCGCTTAAGATCTGTCGATCACAAGATCACTCGTCTTTCTTTCAACTTCAGAGTTGCTACTATTCAAAGCTTTTGATAAAATCTATTAAGAGTCCGGAGTAGACTAAAACACGACTATATCATTAACATTAATTTACACGTAGAACCGTCTTCACGATAATTAAATAAAGTATTTATGCTGTAAGCATATCCTTAAACTGTTCATTACCTAAAAGCCTTTTAAGTAGTTATAAGACTTCTCGCAAACAAATAAACCTAATTAAGTTCGACATATGTACATATCCATATTACAACTACAATTCGTTAGCTTAGCTTCTACATATAGTATAGTCAACCCTATCACTGCTTGCTGTAGTGTGACTTTCGCTGTTGTTGCTGTGGTGTTGTTGCTATTATTCTTGTTGTTTTTATTGTTGTTCACAGCTACTGTAGTGCCAGCCAGTAACTAATGCTCATGTTTGCAACACATGTGCGATGCTTATCTGCAACATGATTAAGTCTTAATTAAAGCTGAATCTGAAATCTCAGTTACCTTGGCTACATGCAACAACACTGTGCGTTGCTAAAGTAATAAAAAAAAAGAAGAAGAAAAAATAATGTAATATTGCAACATTGTAGCGCTGCTCATATTACCAACAACAGCAACAGTAGCTGTGGAAAAAAGGTCACTTGTACATATGTGCTCACTCCAGTTGCTTCTGCATCTGCTTTGCTAACGAAATTATCAGAGCAAAACTAGCGTTGTTGGTCGCCAAGTGTTAAAATCACCTGTGCTTTTAGCGTTGTTGTTGTTAGTTAGTATCTTAAGATGGTCTCAAATACTTAAGTATCTGCTCGTCTAGCTGCTGGTAGGCTACTGGAATTTGGTAGAGTTGTCGCTGTATTATAAAATATTAATACAGATGTTAGTATAATGTACTGAGAGCACACTTTCTTAAGCGTTTTATTTGGCAAACTTAAAACACGCCTACTTCCCACTCAACACAATTTTGGTTTCTATTTAATTCTTTCACTTTACAATATGATAATCAGGCACCAATTAAGATATTGGAGTAAAAATTTGCAATCATAGTGAAGGGGTTTTCAATAAGAGCAATAGAAAAGTTTTTTTAATAAAACAAAAACGGTGAAAGTACTTTCGATGCCATTATATATTTATTTCTTTTGCATGGCCACGACGGGTACGCTTGCAGAAGTCCAGACGCAGAACCCAATTTTCGACGGTTTTCAAGTATAAATCGGCCGATACTGCTGCGATTTCACGTTCGATATACCTACGAAGTTCATCTATCGTCGCTAACTTGTTGGCATAGACTTGACGTAGCCCCACAGGAAATAGTCTAACGGCGTCAAATCGCACGACCCAGTCAACTGGCCGCCTGACTGTACCATTTCATGAGATAACACGTTTACCAAACTTAGTTTTCAATAAATCGATTGTGACATTCGCTGTGTGGCCTGTGGCGCCGTCCTGTTGGAACCACATATTGTCCTCATCATAAATTTGAAGTAGCGCTCTTAAAGTTGAAGCCACTGACAGCGAATTTCGGTATTAAATTTTGATAATTTCGACTCGTTGTATCGTATATCTTTCCATGATGAAATGGCAATAAATGGAAAAAATTTGGCTTTTGTAGCTCCCTATTGAAAAACCCTTGACATTGGAGATGTGGTTTCGCTCACCTAAAAGTTTGCGAAATTGGACTATAATAGTCCCAGATATCGGATAAGTGGACTTCAGCGCCTGTGGCTAATTTTTTTATCGAAAACATTCTATAAAAATTCATAAGTAATCTTTTTCTTTGTAAAAATGTGCCAAAAATGGGTAAAATCGGCTGAAAACTTCACCTACCTCCCATCTACCTAATATAAGGATTTTCAAATTTTAGTCGGACCGTATATAATGGTTAATATATAATATTGAATAAAATAAATTTTGGTGACGAAAATTAGTGAAATCGGTCCAGGAGTTATTGATTTCCGTATATAGTATATAGTGGTAGTGAACGAGGATAAGATGAAATATATCCTGTCATCAAACAAACAGTCAGCGCATTCGCGTCTTGGCTCCCACGTCACTGTTGACAGTCATAACTTTGAAGTTGTAGATAATTTCGTAGCATCAACACCGATAATAATGTCAGCCTTGACATCCAACGCAGAATCACTCTTGCCAACAGGTGCTACTATGGACGGAGTAGACAATTGAAAAGTAAAGTCCTCTCTCGACGAACAAAAACTAAACTCTACAAGTCCCTAATCATTCCCGTCCTACTTTACGGTGCAGAAGCGTGGACGGTGTCAACATCCGATGAGACGGCACTAGGAGTTTTCGAGAGAAAGGTTTTGCGGAAGATTTATGGTCCCATAAACATTGGCAACGGCGAATACCGCAGAAGATGGAATGATGAGCTGTACGATTTATACGACATAGTCTAGCGAATAAAAAGACAGCGGCTACGCTGGCTGGGTCATTTTATTCGAATGGACGAAAGTGCCCCAGCTCTGAAAGTTTTCGATGTAGTACCCGCTGGTGGAAGCCGAGGAAGAAGGAGACCTCCACTCCGATGGAAGGACCAGGTGGAGAAGGACCTGTCTTCGCTTGGTATTACCAATTAGCGTCAAAAAGAAGATATAGTATATAGTAAACATTATAGTCTAATTGTGTGTTTTCTTAATAAAATTATATCAATAAATTGCGAGAGTATAAAATGTTCGGTCGCACCCGAACTTAACCTTTCCTTACTTGCTTTTTATAAAAAGTTTTCGTATTCTAAAATAACTTCCTTTATCCATATACTCTACCGCAGCCGTAAACGCCACACTGTCTGCACAACAAAAGCAAAACCGAAGCAAAACGAAGTGCAACGAAACCACAACACGCTTCGGGTGTTTAACCATAAAGTACCGTCTCAATATATTTTATTAGCAACAGCATTTTTATTTGTTTACGATTATGTTCAACAGCCGACAGCATCACATGAATTTCGGGCCAATGTGCTGCCAGCGAGCTGCGGCTAACAGCACGCGCTGGCCACAATTTGACAGCGATAATGACAACTTGAGTGGCGCGTTGAGCCTTGTTTAACAAACACCCGACTGCATGGCTGTGTGCATGTGTGTGGATGTGGAGGTAATGTTTGAGCGCGTTGCGTGCAATTTTTTTAAACATTTATTATTATTATTGTTGTTGTTGGTGGTGTTGCTGGGCGTTAGTTTGTGCGCAGGCGCCGCAGGTTTAGTTTTCCCATTCATTTCAAGTGAAAATTATTATAAATTTTCATGGCAGGCAGTTGGTGTTGTTGTTGTTTGTTGTTGTTGTTGTTTCCTTTTTCTTTTTTATTGTGGAAAATTGCTACACACATACAAGTATATACAGTTTTATGTGTGTTCATTTAAGAAAATTGCTATGTTGCATGTTGCACATGCGCTGTGCTTGCTGTCAATTTCAAGCGGTTTCAAGCTGCCTGCATTGCCACCGTCAAGTATTTTGGTTTCTTTGTAGTATATAGTATATGCATTTCCACAACACTTTTCTGTTGTTATTGTTGTTGTTGTTGTTGTGCGCATGTTTGGAGGGATTTATTGTTTATTGAAATTGCCACAAAACGGTGCAAAGTAACACGAAATTATGAAGGGGCAAGTCGACATTTTTATGTTTTCATTCATGTCTGTTGAGTTTTTATGTTTGTGGATTTAACATGCACACACATACATACATATGTACATACATACATGCCACATACTCGTTGCCGAAATTTTTATTATTTTTTTTTTTTGCTTTTAAAAATGTTTGAAGTTTATAACTTTTTGCTGTTGGCCAAAATATTTAACGTTTTGGTTTTTGCTTGTACAACTGATTGGCTGCAAAAACAAAGCAACGGTAAAATAAAAAAAAAAATGTTTTTTGAAATTTTTTTTTTAATTCTTTTTTTTTTTTGTGGCAATCACTCGTTTTGGGCAAAAGTGAAATATTTATGACTCAAGCGGTTAGTTAGCCAACGTGTTGGTGAAATCGGAGCGGCAGTAAAAATTTACGTTTTATTTTCACCATAAATTGTGGCAAGCAAATAAATTCCTACATTGAATTGTATTTTGAAAGTATTCTGACGCAAAGCAACGGTATTAATCGGAGCTTGCCACACAAAAAAATTCAAAAATTAAGAAATTTTTTTATTAAAAAAAAATTTAAATTTAAAAAAATAAAAAAAAATATTTGAAAAAAATTTTAACAAAATGAAAGTATAAATATTTTTTTTTATAGTTAAAAAGGAACTTAAAAAGCAAAAATAAATAGTAAAAAATAAAAATAGTAATTTAAAAAAAAATTAAATTAATTTATTAAATTAAAAATTTTAATAATTTTTTTTATTAATTTTATGAAAATTTTTGTTAATTTGTCAATTTTTCAAAAATTTTAATAAACATTTTTTTTTCATAAATTTCAATAAAATTTTTTTTATATATTTTTTATTAAAAATTTTTTTTCATAAATTTTAATAACTTTTTTTTCATAAATTTCAATAAAATTTTTTCCATAAGTTTTAATAAAATATTTAATTAAAAATAATTTAAGGTAGTTATTAAAACCCAGCAAAATTACACAGCTGCAGTAATATGCCACAACCGTTGTATAGGCTATCAAAGCAGATGTTCGCAACAACCTGCAAAAGCACGACACAAAGCATTAAACTCCCCCCTGCAACTTACTCTCACCCACGCTCCGCACAGTTACGCATAAAAGTCAGCAGCACTTTGCCAAAAAGCCAAAGCTTCTGACCCAAGCGCTCGCCCGAGCATACAACGAGCCATACACCCACTCAACTCAAGGACACCGTGGCGGACTGCCACCCTAAACTTCGCTCGGAAATTGCTGCCACTTGCGCACAATGGACACGTGTTCACAAATGAGCAACGTACGAGATTGCAACATTGAAGGGGATGCAACACCCAACTGCTGAAGCGACAGCCTCCCGCGTGGTCCATTGCAGGCAGTATATGTCGCCACCCCCTTTTAATTTTAGTTAAAAGCAAAAATCACCGAAAATCACAACATTCTAATCAAGATTGATAGTGCGTAACGTAATTTGCGCGCATAAAACACAACAACAGCACACACAGATGCATGCAACAACTACATACCACCGCTTAATGCCGCTTTATGCTACCCTCTGTCATTTCATTTTGTGGGTGTTTACAAAATTTAATGGTATTACTTCATCATTTTGACCAACATTCAACGCCCATTAATGTTTTTTTCTCCGCTTCTTCTGCTTCTTCCAGAGATTTCCTCCTTTCATTAGTTGTTCTTCAGCATTGTTGTTGCAGTCACGACCCTTCCCTTTGTTCGTGTGTGGCAATATTTTGACTTTTGCTGTTTCTCTTGACTTGCTTTATTTTGTTTATTGCGCAAAAAAATCTTATGTAGTGTCGTAGAGAGTTGCTAATGTTTTGTTGCACTTAAAGTTGGCCGCAAATTCGGTCGGTGTTAAAGAGCATAAAGTTGTAAGCACGATGCAAAATAGTAAAAATCACCCATTTCAGCTTCAATTTGGTTGGTGTGTTTAATAGAATATATGTGTACTTGCTATAGTCGACCCAGCTACAAAAGACCTCATAACTCTCTTTGAATCGCTAAAAACTATAGAGTGTCGAATCGAACAAACAACTGGTATAAATAAATAAAAAACTGGCATAATTTAACAAAATTGCAGACCGTGTAATATTTAATATTAGTAGACACCTTTATATTTACAAATTGAATGAGCCATCCATATATTTTGTTGTATTTATTTCGACTGGATAATTTTGACATTAATTCCAGAAAAAATAAAATAAACAAGTAAGGAAGGGATAAGTTCGGGTGTAACCGAACATTTTATACTCTCGCAATTTATTTAACTTTATTTATATTACATAATATAGAATTTGACACACATACTCATCAAATATATTGTATAAAGTCCATTGAAAGTTGGAAACCCTAATATTAGGTTAGAAGCACCGCGGTCCTCATGTTCGATTAATGGGGCCTTAAAAACCTATGGTCCGATTTTGGCGACTTTTAGAATGGGACTGCCACACTATAAACGTAGTATTTGTGCAAAGTTCTGCACCGATATCTTCACTAGTGCTTACTATATATATTGTAAAGTAAACAATTCATCTTGTCTTTAAAGTTCTGGTATATAGGAAGTGGTTATGAAGTGATTTGACCTATTTTCACAACATATCTTTGGGATGCAAGGAAACTACCACAAACGAAGTTTCATTGAAATCGGTAGATTAGTTCCTGAGATATGGTTTTTGACCCATAAGTGGGCGACACCACGCCTATTTTCCATTTTGTAAAAAATTTTGAGTGCAGCTTCCATCTGCCATTTCTTATGTGAAATTTAGTGTTTCTGACGTTTTTCGTTAGTGAGTTAACCCACTTTTAGTAATTTTCAACCTAACTTTTGTATAGGAGGTGGGCGTGGTTATGATCCGATTTCTTTCATTTTTGGACTGTATTAGGAAGTGGCTAAAAAACGACTGCAGAAAGTTTGGTTTATATAGCTCTATTGGTTTGCGAGATATGTACAAAAAACTTAGTAGGGGGCGTGGCCACGCCCACTTCCCCAAAAAAATTACATCAAAATATGCCCCTTCATAGTGCGATCCTTTATACCAAATTTTATTTCCATAGCTTTATTTATGGCTTAGTTATGGCACTTTATGTGTTTTCGGTTTTCGCCATTTTGTGGGCGTGGCAGTGGTCCGATTTTGCTCATTTTCGAAAGCAACCTTCCTATGGTGCCAAGAAATAAGTGTGCCAAGTTTCATCAAAATATCTTAATTTTACTCAAGTTACAGCTTGCACAAACGGACGGACGGACAGACAGACATTCGGATTTGAACTCCACTCTTCACCCTGATCACTTTGGTATATATAACCCTATATCTAACTCGTTTAGTTTGGGGTGTTACAAACAACCGTTATGTGAACAAAACTATAATACTCTCTTTAGCAACATTTGTTGCGAGAGTATAAAAATCAAATCGAAAGCAAATCGAGAGCTTTCATTTTTGACGCATGTGTCTTCCAAGAAATAAGAGTTGCAGAAAGCCTTCTCTTTAGGTGCGATATACCAGATTTAAGTCTAAAAATATTCTATGACGTGTCTCCATAAGCTTAAAAAACTGAGGAAAGGCTAAGTTTGGATTTAACAGAAGATTTTATGAAAATTCGACACGCAATTCGACCCACATATTCGGGATACAGTCGGCTATAATGACGAGAATCACTGTATATAGTATATGGGGGCTGGGATAATTCCTGTACCGATTTCAACTATTTTTGCCACCTAGCTACATTCTATCCAAGAATATATCCTCACCATATGGCATAAAGTGCACCGGAAGTTTGAAAATCCATATGTCTGGTATATGGCCCAATTTTGGCTCAGAGGCACACTAGTAAAAAAAACATATCTCCTTTGCATTTCCTTAGAATATCTGACAGATTTGAGTATATTTTTGGTAAAAAAATGTCACAAGCACTGAGGTCCTTATTTTCGGTATCTGGGGCTTTGAAGTGTTATAGTCCGAGTTCGGTGATTTTGAGATGGGGGATGTCACACAAAAAACGCAATATTTATGCAAACTTTTGATCCGATATCTTCACTAGAGCTTAATTTATTGATTGCTAAGTGAACGAGTCAGATGAACTTCAAAATTGTGGTATAAGGAAAGTAGGCGTAGTTGTAAGGCAATTTCGCTCATTTTCAAACTATGGGATTGGGATTTCAAGGAAATGGTTTGAAGCGAATTTCGTTACAAGTATGATAGGTTCATAATCTCCACATATACGCGTTGAGTCCTAAAATCATTATTAACCTCTAATTTTTGAAGACTCTTCCAGTGTGTTGCAATACCTAACTAATACTGAAAGGATATGGATTTAAAGATGTCTTTGAAACTGTAGACACACTCTGTCTTCGAATTTTCAAGTGCCAAGTCAGTACTAGAACATATTCAACCTTGATCAGAAAACATATTTACCAAGTAATGGATCTAAGCAATGGAACCTTCAATAAATCTTCAATTGCAATCAGAAATAAAGTGTCATAAGCCAAGTTAAATGGCCCCCAGGATTATTCACAACTTTCAAGTGTTACTAACAACTGAGAAGGAGTTCTCACTATTCATCATTTATAAAATTTTATAAATTTCAACACTATTATACCAGTTCTTAAGATCAAGCAAGCAAATCAAGACCGTTAGTTTATTCTTAAGTTCTTTCGATTAGTTCTTAAATATGAGGCATTCTCTGGAAAAAAAGCCACTTGAAAAAAAGTTCTTTATTTTCTTTGGCAATGATATATCTTATAGTATATGTAAAACCTAAAATAAAACATATGCTGTTAGGTATGTGTAACGCGGGGTTGCCATACTGTAAGGGGCCAAAGTTTTTTGTAAAAAATTTTCGAACCGCCATAACTTTAAAACTAATGAACAGATTTTAAAACACCATGTGATTTTTTTGTACAGAATTTCTCAAACTTAAAAACTGTATATCGTAAAAATTTTTAAAATCAATATTTCATAGCAAAAAATAAAAAAAAAAATTTTGTAATTTTTAACCCTTTTCGATTTTTTTCGAAAATATCTTTAAATGTTCCTTATTTTATCACCTTTTTATCCCCCAAATGAAATTTTGGGACAGCAATATTTGTATGAGCCACAAATAAAAAACCAACTCAGAACATGATGAAAAATCATTGATTTATGCACTATTATTATCTGCAATTAGCGTAACCCAGGATTAACGACGTGGACGTAGCAGACATTTAATCCCTTTTTGTTTTTTTTTTTTATTTTTTAATATTTTTTTTTTATTTTTCAAATTTTTAATTTTTTTTGTTTTTTTGGTTTTTGTTTTTTATTTAAAATTATTACGTACTTGAATCTAATCCTCATATATATTAACTTGTACGACTTTAAGTACCACAAGTAAGATTCTTCCAAATATGTATTATACCAGTTTATTGGATTTATACCAGTTGCTTGTTCGATTCGCCAATCTTTTAATTTTTTTTATGAATCAACGTTAACTGTAGTATTGAGAAGCTGTTATACTTGACTTTATAACCAATAGGTGTCGGTTGTGTTGGATTACAAATGAAACTCCCATTTGTTGTTGTTTTTTAATTGGAACATAACCTCTTGTCTTTGGACAGCGCGTAATGCCTGTACCTACATACCTACAAATGTACGATTTCATTGTGCCCCATTGTAGTTGTAGTTGTTATTGCAGTGTTTCACAGCTTGTAAACCATCAAACAGCTGTCAGAAAAAATGCACGAATGTTGAAAGGCACAGAAATTGAAATTGAAATTGAAATATTCAAACACGATTGCATATGTCTGCCTACAAGCTTACATGTGTGTATGTGAGTTTACATGCATAATTATTGTAAGTGTGTATGTGCATAATTACGCTTACAACAAGTAAGTACAACTGTGCGTATTTCGCCAATTGTGCGGCAATATAGAGAAGTTTGTTTGTGTGTATCGGAGATGTGTGTGCGTGTCAGCCTGCTTGCTGAGTGCTCACATTCACGAAAGAATTTCAATGCAAATTCTTCATTAAAATAGTAAATATTTGCCATTGTGTGGCATGAATTGGCGTCGAGCCGAGCGCCGAAACCGTAAGAGACTGAGGACACCTTGAGGGCCGGCTGTGGTGCTGAGCGGGCAGGCGAAATTCGAAGCAAACAAGGCGACTGAAGGCAAAACAATGCAGCTGGCAGTGTAAAAACGACATAATGCAAGTGCAACAACAAAAATAATAGCAACAACAACAAGAAGAGCAATATAATTATTGCCACAGACGTTGTAGCGCCGCAACATCCAATGGTTGAGATCGCCTCATTGCGAATTTGCGCCAAAAAACTTCATGCAACAAATGTGCGGAAAATATTTCGACAGTTTGATGAGAAATCTGTTGAATTTACACAGAACATTTGTGAGCTATTTGCAGTGAATTAGAGGCGGCAATCGACGATTTGAGCGGCTTTGCTTTAGAAAAGTGACTCTAAAGGGATGATTTGGAATCAAAGTGCTAACATAACGGCACAATAACCGTTCAATCACAAACGAAAGGGATGCCGAGGTGTATTCATCACCACAGGTACATATGTATGTATGTTTGTGCATCCACCGTAGCGTCTCACCGTGGTTTAATAATTGCAAAATACTCAAGTGCACTAAAACAAACCCGCTGGTAAGCGTGTAAATAGCGCACAAATGTTACGCCGACCAACTGTTTGCAATGATATATGCACAATTACAACAACTACTCATTATTGTTGTTGTTATTTATTTACGATTTTTTTCGGAAGGGTGTCACCGCCGCCTGCCAGCCTGCTCAATAATTGATATTTTTGCGTTTGAGCGCACAATTACAATAAAATCGCATAAAATATTTGCCAATTACAACAACAACATTAAACACACAAGCTATGCAATTTAAAGTGCTCATTGTGTGTGTGTGTGTGTGTGCAAAGTAAAAGTAAATTAGTAAACACCGCGTTGTTGAGTTTTGTGTGCACAGCCGCTTGGCGCACAACTGTTCGAAATGCTCGCCACTAAGTGCGGCTGTCGCATATTTGCAGCGTTTTTGTCGCACAACAAGTGCATAGGTAATCAGCGATTAGTTGGTGTAGGCACAGCTGTGTGGGAAGAAATGTGATAACGTGAAAGCAACAGATTGCCCAAAAGAAGTGACTAAACGTTTGAGACTCGTCTTCAGAAACGGATCCAGAATTCTTCTTAGACTTAAGGGGTTACATGGGTTTTGTCGCGTAAAAACGGCCTATTTCATTATTTTTTTTCATGTAAACAATTATTTATTTAATTCAAACTTTTTTCTGTCTTATAGATACATATTTAAAGAATAATTTCTGAAATTTCTTCGGAGATTATATTGTTACCTTAAGCAGTAGTCCATGCCAAATTTCGTGAAGATACCACGTCAAATGCGAAAATTTTCCATACAAGTCATTGATTCCGATCGTTCGGTTTGTATGGCAGCTATATGCAATAGTGAACCGATCTGAACAATTTTTTCGAAGATTAAATTATTTCTATGAACAATAACTCACACCAAATTTCGTGAAGATATGTAGTAAAATGCGGAAGTTTTCCATACAAGCCCTTGATTCCGATCGTTCAGTTTATATGGCAGCTATATGCTATAGTGAACCGATCTGAACAATTTTTTCGGAGATTAAATTATTTCCATGAACAATAACTCACACCATATTTCGTGAAGATATGTAGTAAAATGCGGAAGTTTTCCATGCAAGCCCTTGATTCCGATCGTTCAGTTTGTATGGCAGCTATATGCTATAGTGAACCGATCTGAACAATTTTTTCGGAGATTAAATTATTTCCATGAACAATAACTCACACCAAATTTCGTGAAGATATGTAGTAAAATGCGGAAGTTCTCCCTACAAGCCCTTGATTCCGATCGTTCAGGTTGTATGGCAGCTATATGATATAGTGGTCCGATATCGGCAGTTCCGACAAATGAGCAGCTTCTTGAAGAGAAAAACGATATCTTAAAAACTGAAGGACGAGTTCGTATATATACAGACAGACAGACAGACGGACATGACTAAATCGACTCAGTTCAACATACTGATCATTTATATACATATATACTTTATAGGGTCTCCGACGCTTCCTTCTGGGTATTACAAACCTCGTCACAAACTTAATATACCCCGTTCAGGGTATAAAAAGTAAAACTCCTCCATTGCGACGTAAATTACGGTGACCACTCGGAAAAAAGGTACTTCCGCGTTGTCCGCATAACTCCTGACAGGATCATCCAAAATTAAAAAAAAAAAAAAACAAAAATAAGTGTTTTAGGTAAGACCATAAACTCGTGCTTGAACGAAGGAAAGACAAAAAAAGTAAAAATTGGCATTTTGGCAGATATTTTTCCAAAAAATAAAAATTTTGGTCAAATTTGATTGACATTTTGTTTTTTTTTTTAAATAGTGGTAATTGAAAAAAAGTATAATCCTTCGTTCAAGCACGAGTAAATTGTATCTCGAACACCTGTTCAAAATTTCATCAAGATCGGTTGAGTAGTTTTCGAGAAAATTTGACAACCGACTTTGAAAACACGGTTCCGAGAAAAAGTTTTAAAGTTTTGAGTAACAATAGCACTTGACTTGGAGCGCACACATTG
Source organism: Zeugodacus cucurbitae (assembly GCF_028554725.1). Classification (NCBI taxonomy): domain Eukaryota; kingdom Metazoa; phylum Arthropoda; class Insecta; order Diptera; family Tephritidae; genus Zeugodacus; species Zeugodacus cucurbitae. The sequence continues at coordinate 61,741,447 of NC_071669.1, read as the reverse complement.
CAAAGGCTAATCGGATTCGGATCGACTTGGATTTAGGACAACATTCTTGAGATATTGTAGAAATTAATAAGCCAAAAAACAAAAAATCTATTTTTTGAATCCACGAAACCCATGTAACTTCTTACGAGAACAGCTCTATATTTTAATTATTTGCTTATAACCATTCATTATTCTAGCCCTATTTGATTATACCAGTTTAAGTGAATTATACCAGTTGAGTGTTCGATTCACATTTTTCAAGGTTTGACAAATTGATGATAATTATTAGTAGGAAATGAATTTGTACTACTGAAGTAAAGGAAAGGGGTTAGAAATTGTTAAGATACCTCTTTCTATTAATGGGGTAACTTATAACGTAAACGAGAGCTGTAGAGACTCCTAGTCGGTAGTGGTAAGCTCATATTTCTAACCACCTCAACTGTAAACACTTTTGAAAAATCATAATGGCTCAGAGGCTCCAGTTTTGGCACCATTTATGAGTAGACCGAAATTATATTTTCTTCCCGACAAGTTATTTACCATCTGAACCTTCTACAACATTGCCGATACTGCCTGAAACCACAATCAGGTACTCCACGGACAACTTCACCCTGCTAATGGACATGAGAAACATGCGTTAATCATTTTCCGGAAGCCTAATAAGAAGATTCAGTGATATTTTATAAAACAAGCGATGAGGTGAAGACCGGGTTCGAAGGACTTAATAAAATATACCTCGAATTTGACCTAGAAAACGTCTATTACTAGTACCAACTAATAGATATCTAAGGTCACCCAACCAAGAAGAAGCAATATGTGATGGTTCTGTGCTAAAGAGATGGTGTTCCTTACTGATTACAACTTTTATCACAACCATCACAACCATTATCAAAACATAGTATCTCCGAAAGAGATAGTAATAGCTGGAAACTTAATCTGAAGATTTCATTTGTAACACGAAATTCTTACTTCGCTTTATGGGGTCTCACGGAAAGCTGACATTCAATGAACTCGGAAAAAACATGCGGAATTTAATGGGTTTTCAACTCGACCCAAGTGTGACTCTTAATCTAAGGTCGGTCCCTGCAATTAAACATAACTACCAACAACACAACAGAGTCCGCGACACTACTATAATTTTCCACACTAGTGTTTAGCACAATAAATCAACCAGCAATAGAAAATCTTACCAATTAACTTAATTAAAATGGAATAACAAGTGTTCAGACCAACGGTAAATACGGAATACCCAGCACACGAGTATGTACTGTATGCACCCCTTTCCCCTCTACTCACTTTACTAATCAACTAAGCAATAAATAAATAAAAGCATTGAAGTGTGAGTGATAGAACTTGTCGTGCATGCAATTTGTACGCGAGTCGAAACTCATCAAACTATGCAAACAAATGTCGAGGGCGGCAACGTAAATAGACACACATACCAAACCTTACATGCAGTTGTTGTTAAGAGTACCGCCACGTAAACAAATAATCGCACTCATATATCTCCCTTTACCCCGCGCCTTCTCTCACCATTCGTGTATGTAAATACCCTTGAGCACTGCAAGTCGTGTCGTCTGAAGGATTGTCAACAAATGTCGCCTGACATTACGTAAACAAATTGTCATTTGTAGGCAAATAGAACTCCTTTCATTTAATTGCTGAATAAATTCTAATAAAATTGCAGCTAACCAACCAGTCGAAGAAAGGGAAGCTCTTGGCGATAAATTATTCAATGTTTCATTTGGCTTTAGCGGGGTTTCATTTGTGTGTTGATTAACGACTCAGTTTAGAGCAGGCTCTAGTGTGGCTTACAAAGCGATCAATATCTTTGAGATTCGTAGGAAGAGAAAGGTAACGGAATGATCTCCTAGAAACCAAGTTATATGTATGTTTCTCATCCGAGCCATCAATCGATTTTTCATTGAGTGATTTATTTTTATGTGGTACCGCAAAAGCGGGGTTCGCCTTCTCACTTTAGCTCGCCTCCAAACGGTTACCAGAGGATACTTGGTTTAAAACCGGAAGTCGTGAGCTGCTTGGACCATATGGAGAAGAATCGATTCTGGCCACTCCCAAGTGAATGGCAATCAAAAACTTTCCTCACTTTTGAACTCACCTGATCCCATCCTCCAAGTTATATATAGCCTTCCAATTTTCGAGATTTTTTTTTTAATTAATAGTACTTAACTATGCAAAAGAAACCTCAAATCGATAGTCATTAAAAAAGTAGGAAAGCACAGGGAAAAGTTTTTGTCATCAAACCAGACACTCGGTCAACCGACTGAACTATGTAACATTGGAAAGAGGCAGCTAAATGATTGGATCTCCTACAAAATCGGGTCTCAGATAATACAGCCTCAATGAAGATAACCCAAACACATAATAGACGAACGGAACAACATACTTTAAGGAAACCCAACTAAAGTATTCCTTTTCTCTATACGTTCCATAGAGCTTGAGTTATAAGGCTAGTTTAGTAAATTTTAACCATTTTAGAAAGCTTTTCTTACACCAAATACAAAATTCCATCGCTATGGCTTCCACAGTTCTCGTGTTTTCCTTTAAAGAGAAATATGAACTTTTAGTATTGAACGATCCACTCAATAAAACTATAATTTTCAAAATTGTGAGTGCCTAACACCGCAAAACTAACCCATAAAACTGTCAACAAGCAGTTATAAATGTGTGTCACTCACGAAGTACATAAGATAGAATGTATATACGAAATAAAAAATGGCAAAATTACTGCAGAACTACTTTAAATTGTTACGTGAAACCTCTTAAAAGTCAAGTAATTTATTACACACGCACCCCTTCACCCCCAACACAAGTGCAAAGCTTGCAACTCCGCACGAAATACGACAAAAAAACTTTCTCCAATGCCGACAACGGCACAATACTCAACAAAAAGGCAGACAGGATATACAACAACAAGTAGAAAGTGTTCGGGTGTGTGTTGCGACCGAAGCTGAATAGGAATCCTAATAAATGTCGAAATTGCCACAAAAGTAGTCGTAGTAGTTGATATACAATCAACTGATTGTGGAGCATAGGAAGGACCCCCAGAAGGGAGCAGCGACGGACACACTTCCTTCCTTTCGTTTTGCGACAGCACGCAAGAAACGAGAGACGCGCAGATAAGGCATGCCATTCCGTTTGATGATCTCAAAAATGTTGCACGTGCAAAGTTAAAGCACTGGCGTTGCATCGGAGATTCATAGTAACTTTGAAGGAAACCAATGAAAATGTAACGCCACTGGTAAAAATAGCTGTAAACAGAGATATGGGTGTGTGCGCATTGGAGTTGAGCGGCAGGAAGCCGCCTAACAACCCCACAAAGTATGCTACACACACATACAGACTACACACGCTGCAATGGAAACTGTATAAGTGTTAGTGCGTGTATGTGTCTGTACGGACTTGACACCGTTGGGGTGCGCCAAAGTTAACGAGCTCGCATGTATTCATGAGCTTGTGCGAAACACCAGCACAAATAACAGTAATAAAATAAGCAGCAACAACAACAACAATGAGTCTGTACAACCGCTATGGTCCTTGGCAGGCAGCCAGTCAGTCAGTCGTGCGTGGAGTTATTTGGCGCTACCTCGCTGCCATGAGGGTTGAAAGTCAGTGTGTTCAAATAGCTATATATAGCGAATATAGTATATGTTTCTACAAATAAGCCAACAGCTGTGTGTGGGAGTTGGGCGTAAAAAGTTATTTTTGTTGTTTTCTTGAAAGCTTTATGGTTGTTGTTTTGCACGCACATTTGCCGTCGGTTGTCGGATTCGGTTTTATGCACATAACCGCCGGCTAAGCGTCAAGGATATACATTAGACATTTGTACAACCTATCTACTTTATATTCATTCGGCCCGGCTGTCGCTTAGCTTTTGGCCATTTGCATATAGAAGTGTAGAATGTGGATTGGGGTAAAAGTTGGTTGGTTGGTTGTTATTCGCTGCTGATGAATTTGAATTTGCCTACATATGTTCGAAATGGTTTTGCAGGTGTTCAGCGATTATTTATGTGGAGCCCAAAAGTTGGTATTCGACGTACCCTTTTTGAAGTGTTTATTTATTAGGATTTTTTCAAATGCAATCAAGCAAAAAATTCGGGTCTTTAATTGTTTAAAAAATAAGAAATTTTCATCAGATGGGGAAATCTTTCGATTAATTACATAAAAATTTAGTTAAGAAGCTTGTGTAAAAATTTCAGACCGATCATTTCTGAAAAATCTTGCTCACCGACTTTGAAAACACCGTTTCGAGAAAAACGAGTTTAAAATTTTGAAAGCACTTTACATGTAGTCGGTGCGCCTTCACTAATGTGTCTATAACTTCGAAAATATTCGTCGAAGCGACTTAAGAAAACGCAAAAAAAATCGATTTTTTGAAAATCCTGACTGTATATAAAGTTGAGTTGAGAGCAAGTTGGGGTATCTAATTAGATGGAATTTAAAGTTATGAGTTTATGAAAGAGACGGCGTACTTTTTCTAAGTGCTTTAATACAATTTAAGGAAGAAATAAGGATTCGATGTGATATCTAGAAAGAGTATTGAATAGATACTCTAAAAAATAAAACGTTTCAGAAGCCCAATACGTCACACTATCTAACTGTCCTGTCTTCCGTGCCAAGTTCATGACAACTCAAAATACCTTCTCCACTTGATCATTTCAGAGCATACACTATTCTTCCACAAACTCAAACGTTTCACATAATTAGGCTGGCAAATATCTTTCTTGAATTTCGCGGCTATGTTTAAAGAGCTACAGATCTCGTATCTGGCAATACAATACATTTTGCAAAGGTCTTGACATAACTTACAAAACGACGCTATGCTTGATTAGTTTGAATATTGTGTTCAACAGTTATAGGCGTGTAAACATGGAGTTTACTAACGCGCTTTTTGAAGTTTTCCTTCGTTAAATGCAAATCCAAAAACGTTCCGTGAGATTAATGGTATTTTGGAGGATGGCACTCTATCACTTCGAACTGCGGAGAAATGGTTTCGACGATTCAGAGCGGGAGAACACGACACCATGGATAAACCAGCCGGCGGAAGACCTGTGACGACGAATACCGTTCAAATCATGGAAAGCATGGAGTTAGACCGATATGTGGATGTACCTCGGATGCCGCATGATTTGACGCAAAAAACCTTCTGGACCGAATCAACGCCTGCGATATGCTGCTGAAACGGAACGGACTCGACCCATTTTTGAAGCGGATGGTGACTGGCGACGAAAAATGGATCACATACGACAATATCAAGCGCAAACGGTCGTGGTCGAAGGCCAGTGAATCGTCCCAAACAGTGGCCAAGACGGGATTGACAGCCAGGAAGGTTTTGCTGTGTATTTGGTGGGATTGGAAGCTCCTCCCTTCCACTATGAGCTCCTCCCATATGGCCAGACGCTTAATTCTACCATCTACTGCAAAGTTGAACTCAAAAGAGGATTGTGAAAAGTGGCTGTCCGAGTTCTTCGCAAATAAGGAGGGGGCTTTTACCAGGGAAATATTATGAAGTTGCCGTTTTGATGGAGACAGTCTCATTTGAGGTCACCGCCGTTAATGCATCTAAGTCATTCGTTAGAACTGTCATAATTTTGCCTCGTTAGTCTTTCCGTTGAGAGATAATTTGATTTCTCAATGGACTACATAAAGTCTGTTGATTTTACGTCTGAGGATGCTGTTTTAGCTATAAAAATTAACTTTCAAATCGACAATTACTCTTCTCAACTATAGACTATCTTGAACTTTGACAACTTTAAAATCATACTGTTAAGGTTCAATCAGAAGATCAGTTGAGAAGTCTACTGTTTGAATTCACAGCATTTACTATACCTACAACAAATCGCCATTCTTTGTGACCGATGCTTCGCTTGAGTTGAAACATACAAGTCCAAATTCTTAGGTGTGTTTATCATGACTTAACGTCATCCATAAATGGAGGGAGATGTTATATTTACTTTGAGGCACGATAGAGAAATGGCTTACAGATATTCTCTTCCCGAAACGGAATCACATTTACCTCAATTAAAAAAAATTTATATTTTTCGAAAAAATTTACTTTCACTATTTTATTGTATCTAAAAGTTTTACATTGTTATTTCAGCTCAACATTACATCAATGAAGACTTTTGAGTTCCTCTGCAATATCTTGGGGTAAGTAACCATTAAATACCTTAAATAAACATTTCTCATCTTAAAATACATAAATATAATATCTGGCAATGCTTTGAGTGATTACGGGCCTGAATACAATCATGGGCTCCCTAAACCCATATAGACCAGAATAAAAGAGTTTCAGCATATTTTACATATACGAAACAAATCCCGAATCTCAAAGTTATATTGATATTACATACGGTTCATCACTTAAAATCTATTTGTCTCTAAAATAAATGGAAAAAATTAAATGAGATGAACTGTCTTTACTTTAACTTACTGGTAACTCTATATCGTTGCTTGTCTGAATAAAGACTGTCTAAGATATAAAATATTTCGATAAATAAAATTAAGATTTGCAATTTTATGATTTTTCTAATTATTATCTGGAATATTAATTTCCAAATAATTTTCAACAGAAACACTACCAAATTATGTATTACTGTACGCGTATATATAGAAAATAAGCTATAAGCTATCACCGTAAAATTTAAAATAAATTTGAGTAAAACCAGCGCACCATAAAATAAGTATTTAGTTGCCATAAAAATATCATTTTGTTATTTACTATACTTCAAAATTGTGGAAATCGAAAATTTTCGAAATGCGAAAAATAGTTTAAAAAAGATTTTAAGTGATAAAATCTGAAACTTCTGCGAAAAATCGCACAGCAAGTTAATATTTGCGCAAACACACAGCGGATATGGCACACAATCGAGCAATTAATAAGGTGTTTATGGACAAAAATATTATTTCCGACATTAAAACATCTGTAGATACCTATATACGTATATATAAAGGGGAGTGTATGGCTATCTAAACTCACGCGTGTTTATTATATTTTGAAGAATATTAAACCATCACCTAACTAACCGCCGAATGAAGTATAAATCGCTCGTAAACTTTCTAGCAAAAATATTTGTCACACCCCCCATGGCGTATACGTGTTGTCAGTACGTGTGTATCCCTGTGGCTGTGTGTATGGCTGGATGAGCGAGTTGATAGAATGACCATTTGCAAGCTAATTGAATTGTAGCTGTTGAGCGTTTTCGCCGCTCATCGCCATCAATTTCGTATTTTAAAGACTGCTGATGTGCAACACAAACGTCATTTCAGCCGGGGTTGAGGTGTGAGGTTATGTGTTGCTAGGTGCGCTGTAGGCAGTCGCTCACATGGTATTCGAGGTTGAGATGTGAGTGTACTACAAGTGAAATAAAAACACACTTAAAACCGAATAATTGCAATTCACACCCTGTATGTGCGCGAAAATGAAGAAAATTTTATTATTTTTCAACAAATTTTTATTTGTAAATATTTTTTTTCGCACATCATATCTGCTTTTTATCAAATACAAATTTATTTTTCTAATATTTTGAGCTATCTGTTGCTACGAAACTGTTGCCACTTCTATTGTGGCATGATTGGCGTCTGCAACTGTAAATAACGCAAGTAAAAAATTTCGATTTTTTTTAAAGCACACCGTTAAATTATACGCTATTAGTACGTAATTCGATCGTAATTCATTCGCTTTGCGTCATTGCCAAGCGGTTGGTCGGTCAAGCATGGCGTATGAGGAATTTTGCGCAAAGTTGCACATGCCGTACGCAAAGAGAAAATAAAATAGAACAACAACAATAGAAATAAAAGGAAAAAAATGGAAAACCTCAAAAATTGAGTAGCAAATAAATTTGCGCTCATAATTTGCATATTCCTGCGTTTTCCCCCAACAACGCGCTATTTTTTTAACAAATATGTCTGTCTGTCTGTCTGTCTGGTTGTCCATTTGTTTGTTTGTTTGTTTGCCGCTATTTTTTCTGCTTATTTTGCAACACAATTGGCATATTTTTCCTACAAATAACTCAAACTCATTCATTTTTATGGCCAACAATTGTTATGGCTGGGCTGTTGGCGCTGTTTTCTTTCCGTCGTCGTCAACATTTCGATTTGTTTAGAAATTTTCATCAACAACAACAATCAGCTCAACAACAGTGGCAAAGAATAAAACATTTTCACCCGGCTCAAGCACTCATGTTCACGGTCATGTTAGTTAATCTTATCGAATTTATGTTGCCACTTGTTCAAATAGATATTTTAATAAAATCCCTATCTCTCTATGTCTCTCTCACACATACATATGTATGTGCTGCTTGAATCCTAACACATGTGCAACAGCTGTAATAATTATAATTTGTAGTGTATTCATAATTCCATGTGGCGCCCATATACATTTGCGGCTGCTGTATAATGGGTGGTTATACTCGAATATGGGATTTTTGATTAGGTGATTTTAGTTAATTGAAAATTGATAAGACAATTAAATATTTCATAATTAGCATAAAGAGTTTTACACAGATTGCCCATATTGACAGCTTTCAATTTTGAAAATAAAAAAACTTAAAAATGTCGAATCGAACATGCAACTCGCTTAAATAAAAGCCCTTGCAAATAAAAATAGAGTATATAGAAAAAGATATCACATTAATGTTGAAGTTATATACTATCTAGAGAAAGGGTCAGACACTTGTTCCCTTGAAAATAGTAAGATCTTTTATGCTTTGCTTGTCATAGCTGGAACACAAATTCTTCTTCTAATGACGTCTAAAGCCCAGATACTGAGGACTGAGAGAATATTGCTTCAGTATTCACATATCACTGTCACCTACCGCGTCATATATCGAAACTTGTTTTTTTAGGTCAGGAGGATCTCTCTAGTCTCTAAAAGACGCTCATGATATATAATCATGATCAATATTTCAAAAGTGTTTCCTTGATTGTGTATCAAGCATTTCATAACTTTTTTCCAGCAAAAATTTTCGTTAGGATATTTTTAGAAATTAAGCATAGAAACCATTATTCATGGTTAAATCTAAGGGGCTATACCAGTGTAACACTTTCAAAAAATCGATTTTTTTATTTTTTGCTTATTCGATAGTAGGTCATTGTATCTGAAATAATTTCAACTTGAATAGCCGTTTTGAGTCTTTTATTTCATCATTAACTCCGTTATTATACTCTCGCAACAAAAGTTGCTAAAGAGAGTATTATATTTTTGTTCACATAACTGTTGTTTGTAACACCCAATACTAAACGAGTTAGATATAGGGTAATATATACCAAAGTGATCAGGGTGAAGAGTGGAGTTCACATCCGAATGTCTGTGCAAGCTGTAACTTGAGTAAAAATTAAGATATCTTGATGAAACTTGGCACACTTATTTCTTCGCACCATAGGAAGGTGGCTTTCGAAATGCAAAATCGGACCACTGCCACGCCCACAAAATGACGAAAACCAAAAACACATTAAGAGCGTGGCCCCTCCCCCTACTAAGTTTTTTGTACATATCTCGCAAACTACTAAAGCTATATCAAGGAAACTTTCTAGAGTCGTTTATTTTAGGTACTACCTTATACAGTCCAAAAATGGAGGAAATCGGATTGTAACCACGCCCACCTCCCATACAAAGGTTATGCTGAAAACTACTAAAAGAGGGTTAACTCACTAACGAAAAACGTAAGAAACACTAAATTTGACATAAGAAATGGCAGATGGAAACTGCACTCAGATTTTTTTACAAAATGGAAAATGGGCGTGGCGTTGCCCACATATGGATCAAATACCATATCTCAGGAACTACTCGAACGATTTCAATGAAACTTGGTTTGTAATAGTTTCCTTACATCCCAATAATATGTTGTGAAAATTGGCCAAATAGCTTCACAACCATGCCTACTTCCTATATACCAGAACTTTGAAGACGATCTGAATCGTTTACTTTACAATATATAAAGTAAGCACTAGTGAAGATATCGGTGCAGAACTTTGCACAAATACTATGTTAATAGTGTGGCAGCCCCAATCTAAAAATCGCCGAAATCGGACCATAGGTTTTTAAGGCCCCATACATCGAACATGAGGACCTCGGTGCTTCTAACCTAATATTAGGGTTTACAACTTTCAATATACTTTATACAATATATATGACGAATATGTGGGTCAAATTGTGTATTATATAATAAAGGGTGATTTTTTAAGAGCTTGATAACTTTTTTTAAAAAAAAAATGCATAAAATTTGCAAAATCTCATCGGTTCTTTATTTGAAACGTTAGTTTCATTCATGACATTTACTTTTTGAAGATAATTTCATTTAAATGTTGACCGCGGCTGCGTTTTAGGTGGTCCATTCGGAAAGTCCAATTTTGGGCAACTTTTTCGAGCATTTCGGCCGGAATAGCCCGAATTTCTTCGGAAATGTTGTCTTCCAAAGCTGGAATAGTTGCTGGCTTATTTCTGTAGACTTTAGACTTGACGTAGCCCCACAAAAAATAGTCTAAAGGCGTTAAATCGCATGATCTTGGTGGCCAACTTACGGGTCCATTTCTTGAGATGAATTGTTCTCCGAAGTTTTCCCTCAAAATGGCCATAGAATCGCGAGCTGTGTGGCATGTAGCGCCATCTTGTTGAAACCACATGTCAACCAAGTTCAGTTCTTCCATTTTTGGCAACAAAAAGTTTGTTAGCATCGAACGATAGCGATCGCCATTCACCGTAACGTTGCGTCCAACAGCATCTTTGAAAAAATACGGTCCAATGATTCCACCAGCGTACAAACCACACCAAACAGTGCATTTTTCGGGATGCATGGGCAGTTCTTGAACGGCTTCTGGTTGCTCTTCACCCCAAATGCGGCAATTTTGCTTATTTACGTAGCCATTCAACCAGAAATGAGCCTCATCGCTGAACAAAATTTGTCGATAAAAACATTTCGAACCGAACACTGATTTTGGTAATAAAATTCAATGATTTGCAAGCGTTGCTCGTTAGTAAGTCTATTCATGATGAAATGTCAAAGCATACTGAGCATCTTTCTCTTTGACACCATGTCTGAAATCCCACGTGATCTGTCAAATACTAATGCATGAAAATCCTAACCTCAAAAAAATCACCCGTTATTAATAAAGTTAAATAAATATATTGCGAGAGAATAAAATGTTCGGTTACACCCGAACTTAGCCCTTCCTTACTTGTTTTTCAATATTTTTGTACAAAAAAACTTCGAAACATACGATCGAGTACTTAAAAAAAAAAGTCACGAAAGTCGCCTAATTTTGTATAAATTACTCTGGTATAGCCCCTTAAAACTTTTCAAAAAACATAATAATCCTAGAAATAACCTATTTTATTATTCAAAACATCCCAGAAACCAAAAATCATATGAAAGCTGTGAATTATCTGCAGCAATTAAATCATAGGCAATTTCACACATATTATCCTCTTGCATTTTTGCATAATTTCCGAAAACGCATCTAATTAAGATTTAAATTTTGCATAAATCATAAACTATTTATTTTCACTTAAATATTCATGCAGATGACAAGACAACGGATAAGTGCCAAAAGTCATCATTGAGCTAAATTGGCTAAATTTATGTCACTCGGACATTAATCAAATAAACGCCCAACTGTTTGCTCATAATTCCCGCACAGATGCACAGTGGTGCAGGCTATAGAATTGATTGACAAAATTATTGGAATATTGTAGCAAATACCAGAACTTTAAAGCTTCTAGGTGCCAGTATTTTTTCTTAATTTTAAAATAGATCGGGAAGACCTTTCTAGGTCATTTAGTAGAGACGACAAAATGAGGAAAATTTGTAAAAAAAAGTTTTTCAAACGATATATATGTATATGAAATTAGAAGACACTAGATATACCAAAAGTTCAGAAATGGTAAAATGGACGGTTTTTTTCACCGAAGGCTTCCAACAAACTTCAGAAAAATAACTCAACATTTTTAATATGATTCAATACACCATCGAAATCGATCATATATAAGCATACTGTTAGCTGGCGCGATGGTAAAAATAATATAAATAATTGGTTTAACCCTTGAATTAATGTAGATTCCAATTATGAAAACCGCATCGTTCGAAATAAGATACAAATATCTAATTTACAAACGGCTTACATGATTATATTAAATAATATACGCCGAAAATTATACTTTTCATAAAACATTGCCTACATTTTGGCGCATTCTGAAATATAAGTTTCAATAAAGCAGTCTAGAGTAGATATTCAATAAAAGTTCATATAAAACTCAAAAATTGTACTTCAAATACCCAGAGCTATATTTAAAAGCTCATGGTCAAAATTTTCATTTAAAATTTGTCTCTAAAAATGTGTGATTTACAACCAGTGCAGCTCCTAAGCTTGCAGTCACATTATAATCTTATATGTACGAGTATATGCATATGTCTGCGTATGGATTTGTAAGCACCTCTCAAATTTATTTGTTAGCTGACTTTTCACTCAGCTGTTCCGTCTGACTCAACTGTCTGTCTGCAACTGTTCAAATGTCTGCGCTGCGACAGATTAATGATTCGTATTAATTTTTGAAATTTACCTAAAATACTCTAATCTCGTACGAGTATGTGGCGGCGTGGCTAAGTTATAAATTCCAAATGCTAAAATAAACGACAACTGCCAATTTTTCAGCAATTAGCCAAGTGGCGCACAAGCTCATCAGCAGACACATACAATGGGCTTGATAGCCATTGAGACAGACATACATATGTACATATATATATTTATATGTAAATATATATGTTTGTTGCACGGCGTGCAGTTGAGCGCAATTAATAAAAAGCCGCCAGTCAGCGCATCGACGCAGCGCCGCTGAAGAGCCGCAACACATGTACTCTGCGGCGGTGGCGAACGATTTGTGGGCGGGCAGACTAAAATGAATGCAACTATGTAAGTTGTAAGGAAAAAAACGTCTTGCTGCATGCAGTGCTTAGGGGAAGATGTGTCTTAGTTAGTCTGCGTGATTCATAAGACGGCTATGAAGATATATGTTGAGACTGTCGCTGTGGCATGTGATTTCTTTAAGAATACACTGTGTGTTTATGAAATTATACACCTTATGGTATAAACAACTGGCATTAGTGACAGAAATTTGACATTTGGTCCAAGAAAAATATTTCTTCTTTTATTAATTTTTTTGAAAAAAAATTATAGGATTCTTAAACCAAGTACTATGTATATCTTCTTGACTGGGGTAGACACATTCATTCGTTTCTTCTTTTGACAGTTTGGCGCCAATTGGTAATGCCAAGTGAAGCCAGGCTACTTCTTCACTTGGTCCTTCCAACGGAGTGGAGGTCTTTCTCTTCCTCGGCTTCCACCAGCGCGTACTGCATCGAACACTTTCAGAGCTGGAGCATTTTCGTATATATTCGACTCAGAAATATATCAAATAAGTCAATGCATCCTAGACTACATACCTTTGGAGTTCATAGCAAAGGGGAACTATTATATAATGATTCACTCCTCTTATCCAGCTAACAGATCATATATGATCCAAAAAACTCTTCCGAAAGTGTTTCTTGAAAAGTTTTGCATATGCTCGAGTACAGGTATCCTTAAATTTTCCAAAACAGTTCTGTTGAAAAATGTACCGTTAAAATATTTCGAACGAAAAAGTTGTTAATTTCAACTGATCTGAAAACATTTTCTTAACTGCTCAACTTAATGGTGTTTTGGGGGATGGTACTCTATCACTTCGAACTGCGGAGGAATGGTTTCGACGATCCAGAGCGGGTGACGACGAATACCGATAAAATCATGGAAAACATTGATTTAGATCGGCATGTGGCATCTCATGACATCGCCCAGGAGATGGGAGTTTGGGTGTCGCATGATTTGGCGCAAAAAAACCTTCTGGACCGACTCAACGCCTGCGATATGCTGCTGAAACGGAACGAACTCGACCCATTTTTGAAGCGTATAGTGACTGGCAACGAAAAATGGATCACATACGACAATATCAAGGGAAAACGGTGGAAAACAGTGGCCAAGCCGGGATTGACGACCAGGAAGGTTTTGCTGTGTGTTTGGATTGGAGCCCACTATGAGCTGTCCCCAAATGGCTTAATTCTACCATCTACTGCGAACAACTGGACCGCTTGAAGCAGGTGATCGACCAGAAGCGTCCAAAATTCGCCAACAGGAAGGTGTAGTGTTCCACCAGACCACACACTTCGTTGATGACTCGTCAGAAGCTACGGGAGCTCAAATAGGAGTTTTTATCGCATCCACCATATAGCCCGGACATAGTGCCAAGTGATTACCACCTGTTCCTGTCCATGGCGAACGCCCTTGGTGGTGTTGGTGTTGAACTCAAAAGAGGCTTGTGAAAAGTGGCTGTCCGAGTTCCTCGCAAATAAGGAGCGGGCTTCTACGATGGGGGTATTATGAAGTTGTCGTCTAAATGGAAACTAGATGGAGCAAAACGGGGCATATTTGAACTAAATCCGATCACTGTAACACTTTATATAAAGCATTGAATAAAAAGTAAAAAATCGGCATATGAGTTAATAGCTCAAGCGTCTGTCATCAACTACAGTTGTACTTCCCTAACTAGAATCACCTTAATCCACAAACAAAGAACATAATCAAGAGAGAGTTCGTGGTATAGAAGTTCAACCGTATCTTAATTGCAAAGTATTAAGCTTATTTTCTATTCCATTCGAGAATTTTAAGTAATCTAAATTTGAGGTCGATAATTTTGACCCCTTTGTGAACCTGTAAGCACCATAATTATTATTTCCAACATCGATGCAAGAATTACTATTGTTGGGCAATGCAGAGAATGAGTATGTTTACATTCTGTAAATATAACAGTACAAATATCAGAAGGATTTAAGAGTCAGAATACCGTTCAAAACCCTAACCTCAACAGACAAGAACATATGTATGCACGAAAGTATTAATCACTCGTCTCACATTCTTCTTCAATCTCCCCCTCAATACAACTACAAATCTGTAATTCTTTCATAATTAAAAACTTTTTTACTTTTTATGTTGATTAATACATAATTGTGAACCGCCTGTGTGATCTTCAACTTTTTTAGTCGCATAAAAGATTTCGACAAGGTGCCACGCATAAATAAAACACGTGTTAATATTTTATAGAGTTTTTACTTATCTCTATTTCCCCCTCTGCACATAGCATAGCGGCAGCGCTATCAATCACTTACTACTTCCACATTTTCGAATTCCCACAACTTATTTCAAAGCATTTCCCCCCAAACACTTCCTTTCACGAATTCTCGCTCGCTCACTCGCTTCTTACACAGCTGCCACAATCCTTGCCACAAGGAACACATGCATAAAGCATTGCATTGTCGCGCAACGCAAGCAGCAACAACAATACACATATCTTAAGCTATACAAAAATATTTGTTTGGATGTGTGTGTATGAACGTGCTCAAGTGTCCGTCGGTTTGTTGATTGTTCCAGCCGCCACACTTTAGCATCGCGATATTGTACACGTGTTCCGGAAGCAGCCGGCGCTTGGCTGCAATATAACGGTGCCTTTTGTTACGAGCGCGTATTTATTTTTCAGTGTGCATGTGTGTGTATGCCTTTAAGTCTCAATTGATTCGAAAGGAGTTTGGCAATAAAGAAATTGCTTTGTTCATTAAAATAAAAATGCTTCGTATGTGATTTATTGCAAATACCCGAGTAATGCTTGCGATGTAATTTTCGTCATATTTATTCATCGACTTTTTACGAGCTACAAAGTGTTGAATATACGCCAATGGATTATTATGACTTTTCGCTTTTATGGGATTGGTTGATGATATCGTCATTTTCCGACTTTATTTCTAACCAGAAGACCTGCTTTATCAAAATACCGTTCTAATATAATATCACGATTTCTTCCAAGATACTTCATCTAGTATCCTAATGAAAAGACCGAATTAAAAGATATGTTCAGACTCTCATCCCGTTAAATCGATTAATCAAGAGCTCGATTTACGTATGTAACGGGTGATTTTTTTGAGGTTAGGATTTTCATGCATTAGTATTTGACAGATCACGTGGGATTTCAGACATGGTGTCAAAGAGAAAGATGCTCAGTATGCTTTGACATTTCATCATGAATAGACTTACTAACGAGCAACGCTTGCAAATCATTGAATTTTATTACCAAAATCAGTGTTCGGTTCGAAATGTGAAATCCGCTTTTTTATCGACAAATTTTGTTCAGCGATGAGGCTCATTTCTGGTTGAATGGCTACGTAAATAAGCAAAATTGCCGCATTTGGGGTGAAGAGCAACCAGAAGCCGTTCAAGAACTGCCCATGCATCCCGAAAAATGCACTGTTTGGTGTGGTTTGTACGCTGGTGGAATCATTGGACCGTATTTTTTCAAAGATGCTGTTGGACGCAACGTTACGGTGAATGGCGATCGCTATCGTTCGATGCTAACAAACTTTTTGTTGCCAAAAATGGAAGAACTGAACTTGGTTGACATGTGGTTTCAACAAGATGGCGCTACATGCCACACAGCTCGCGATTCTATGGCCATTTTGAGGGAAAACTTCGGAGAACAATTCATCTCAAGAAATGGACCCGTAAGTTGGCCACCAAGATCATGCGATTTAACGCCTTTAGACTATTTTTTGTGGGGCTACGTCAAGTCTAAAGTCTACAGAAATAAGCCAGCAACTATTCCAGCTTTGGAAGACAACATTTCCGAAGAAATTCGGGCTATTCCGGCCGAAATGCTCGAAAAAGTTGCCCAAAATTGGACTTTCCGAATGGACCACCTAAGACGCAGCCGCGGTCAACATTTAAATAAAATTATCTTCAAAAAGTAAATGTCATGAACCCATCTAACGTTTCAAATAAAGAACCGATGAGATTTTGCAAATTTTATGCGTTTTTTTTTTTTTTAAAAGTTATCAAGCTCTTAAAAAATCACCCTATAGTTCAAACAAAAACTTGCAGAAGGCTAACATTTTTTTGAAATGCCGAAGACTCAATATAATCCACTGAACCACAATAATTGGGTCTCTATGTAATAGATGATGGTTCCATAAATGCATTTCAAAACAAGTTTTTAAATCCAGGAACGCTCTTTCGATTAAAAAATACTTCCTATTGAATTTCGAAAAGTAATTGTCTTTGGAAATTACTTCCCTATATGGATTAAGTTCCGTGATATCAGGGAACTTCAGGATTTCTAAGTAAGCAATATTTCTCATCAAGTTCAGGACACATCATGTCTAAGCAATTGAAATTTGTCAACCCTTGAAATTAGTAGTTGTACTAGATATTTCCTCCTTAAAAATTGAGTAAGAACCCATTCGAACAACTTAGTCTATTTTGAGAGTTTTGATAATTCTGCTTAATTCCAAACACCAAGTCTCAGACAAATATTTCTAAAGCAGAGGCTTCAAATTAATTTTAGTTTGGCAAATATCCCCCTCCCGCTTTTTGACTCTTTATTCAGTGCTTTATAAAAAGTGTTACAGTGATCGAATTTAGTTCAAAAATTTCCGTTTCGTTCGATAATCTGTTTCCATCTAGACGGCAACTTCATAATACCCCTCTCGTAGAAGCCCCCCTCCTTTTTTGCGAAGAACTTGGACAGCCACTTTTCAGAAGCCTCTTTTGGGTTCAACTTTACACTACCAAGGGCGTTCGTCATGAACAGGAACAGGTGGCAATCACTTGGTGCTATGTCCGGGCTATATGGTGGATGCGATAAAACCTCCCATCCGAGCTCCCGTAGCTTCTGACGAGTCATCAACGAAGTGTGTGGTCTGCCGTTGTTCTGGTGGAACACTACACATTTTCTGTTGGCCAATTCTGGACGTTTCTGGTCGATCGCCTGCTTCGCCTGCGGTCCAGTTGTTCGCAATAGATGGTGGAATTAAGTGTCTGGCTATATAGGAGAATCATAGTGGATGATTTCCTTCCATTTCCACCAAACACACATAGCAACCCGGCTTGGTCACTGTTTGGGACGATTTACCGGCCTTCGACCACGAGCGTTTTCGTTTGATATTGTCATATGTGATCCATTTTTCGTCGCTAGTCACCATCCGCTTCAAAAATGGGTCGAGTTTGTTTCGCTTCAGCAGCATATCGCAGACGTTGATTCGGTCTAGAAGGTTTTTTTGCGTCAAATCATGCGGCGCCCAAACATCAAGCTTTTTTGTGTATCCAGCCTACTGCAGATAGTATAAATGGTTGGATGACTAACTCCATCCTCCTGGCCGATGTCACGAGATGCCACATGTCGGTCTAACTCGATGTTTTCCATGATTTTAATTGGTTTTTGTCGTCACAGATCTTCCGCCGGCTGGCTTATCCATGGTGCCGTGTCAGAGTGTCATCCCCCAAAACACCATTAATCTCACGGAACTAAAGTTTCAAAGGACATCCAATTAAACAATTGGTCTCTCGGCTCAAACAGACGCTTAAAGATACAGTCGCAGTTGTTTATTGAATGAGTGTCATATCTAACACATTAGATTTCCTCAAGCAATAGTTCATAAGCGGATTTTTGATAAAGCAATTTGATCTCCCTGTGAAATTTTCAATTATTAATTTATAGAATACTATCTAAACATATAATTATCTTTAGCAATAATTTGGCCAACCAAATTTCATACATTTCCCCTCTCACGTCCACTAATTAAAAATTTCTTCATGTATCTGCCACAAATATCACAAAGTAAATTCGTATTGCATTTGTCAATTAAAATTGAATTAATCTCCTATCAGAAACATCCGTTGTTAGCGCATTAAGCAAAACTGTGGCAACATCTCCACACAATTTTGTGATTTGGCCGCTCTTAAGCAACATTGCTGCAACAGATATTTATGTGGCAACTAAATTGCACCAAAATATCACACAATTTATGCAAAATTAATGAGTCACACTGAAGAAATTCGAATTTCAATATTTTGTGCCTGCGAACGAGGAAACAATTAATGAATGGCAACAGCATGAGGCAACAACAACGACAATAACAGCAGAGCCTACGGCTTGTTGCCGGCAAACAATTGAGTGGCCCTAAATTTGTCAAATTAAAAGTCAATTGCGGCAATCGATTGCAATTTGCCAACGGCACCAACAACAATAACAACAACTACTACTACTGCTTGCAACAACAGCGTGCCACATTAAATCAGACACACAAAATTGGGGCAATAAACATTTGCAACGCTGAAAGCCGAAATAAATTTTGGTATGAGTTGGCAGGCGCGAAGAATAAAAAAAAAGACTTTTGAAACATGTAGAGAGTGTGTAAAGGAGGAAAATGCAAGCGGTCCAAAGGAGCATAATCGAAAATGATAATTGCACGTGAAATAAATTACATGCAAATACTTGAACGCAGTATGCGGCGTTGCATGCCACCAAATATATTGCGTGTCCAACTGAAGATGCGTACAGAGTGAGCGGCGAAGATCAGACTGTGGGTCACGCAGCAGATTTTCGGCACAGCAAGTGTGCCACATACTTTTGGTGTCTTGGAAAAAAATTTGCATGTCTTCAAGTGTTAGGGTTGTCGAAAAAACTGAGGTAAAATCATTGTATAGGTTATGTGCGGCTTTGAGGTATTGGAACTATAAATTTATAAAGTACATATGGATCCATGGTATCTTCCATAGTTCTCAATATCATTAAAGCATTTATTCGAGCATAAATTGACAATCGAGTAAATCCAACCTCAACAAAAAGAGTCCTAAGAGATTTTCTCAAAGCTAGACCATAGAGATTCTCTAAAAAATAAGCCTCAACGAACTCTTTGTGCGTTTTAGAATTGATGATGCGACCGAGTTCTATTATTGGAAGTTGAAAAGATGTTCTCTACATTAATGAGGAATCTCAGGTATCTTGGATACCTGAATGATACCTCTATAAGTAGTATGTGAAGGATTTTGCTACAGTTTATGAATGAGACCCATAAATCAATTAAAAACCACTGAGGATAAGCTAAGCTCTTTACTAATATTCAAGTTTTAATGAATCTTAAAACTAAATCGACAATTTCTTGACTTCAAAATTCATTTAATCCAGCATAAAAAAGGATTTTCAAATAAAAAATAACTTCTGGGAGCAAATAAACAAGCGAAAACGCATAATAATAAACAATAAACTACATCCATTGTCGCCGCAATCCAACCAGGTGTCTGTCATATTGGCCAAAGGTATATTCTTAGCAACTCATAACGTATTGCGTTGGCAAAGGAATTCGAAAATTCGCCCTGGGATGTACACAATAAATATAACTGCTGCCAACAAATATCATAAAAATATGCCCAACAAAATGAGATCCACATACAGCTCCTGCCAAACCCACTTTATGGCACTTTAGCAGCCAGCGCCACACAGCCAACGCCCTTGCAACACACGACAACCGCCTGTAACTCCACTTGCGTAAGTGCTCCAACGCACTCGACACAACCTCGCAACGCGTTAGTGAGTACGTGCGTGAGAGCGTTATCCCCCGCAGGCTTGCACGTGTTCATTTGCCGTCGCCGTCGCCGCCGCCGCTGAGTCAGCAAATATAAATAAGGACATGCGTCGGTGCGACGCTCGATCGTTGGGCTCGCCGTCGTCTTGGCTTAATTATATTCGATTTTGTGTGAGCGTCGTTCCCTTACCATTATCACCTAGAGAGCTATTGCAAACTTTATGTGGCCATATAAATACACGAATATACATACAGAAGAGTATGTGGCGATACGAATAAATTCGCTTTTTGCGCCATGTGTCCGTATTTACTCTGATTACAAGCGTAATCCCACGTCGCGCCACGCTTCGCTCATACTCACATACACTTGTTTGTGTGTAAATATGTCGTTTGGAACATGATTACAGCTTTTATGAGTTTCGTTCATCATCGTCCTGTAATACATTTATTGACCAGCGGGAGTGAATGTTTACCAAGCAATTCAAATGAATCACCAATGTAATGAAGTTAGAATGAATGGAAGGAATTAATTTGTTCTATGGCCTTGTTTAAACTGTATATGTATGTAAAAATATCGATATATATGCAGTATACACGGGTCTATTGCCTATATTGATATTTAAAGGATATGAAATCTATAACACTTATTATATCAAATTTTGTACGGAATGAGTGTTTAGAACCCAAATTCATCGAATCTTGGAAAAACACTATCTTCGTTCCGAGTCACTAGTCGTAAACTCATCGAAAATCTATCGAAACTGGAACGTTCCTATATACTCTGACAATATGACCTTAATTTGTTGAAGTATATACATATACCTTCCAGAGTCTTTAGACGACTACCTCTTTCTTTCCCAGCATCAAATAAATCATCAAAGAACGCTCGAGATTGTAGCGTTGCGATCCAACAAAATTTTAATATATATAATGTATCGATAACTCTATTTCAAGTTCGATAGACATTTGCATAACTCTTCTTTTTTACTCACCATTAGTCGATAGCTTACTAAAAAAACCTGGGGTTGCGGAGTTCCGGTTCACCTGAACACACATCCTTAATTTGCATAAATATTTTGCTATTTCCTTGGTCGATCGTTTTCTTAAATCTTTCCCAGAAGCTCTCATATTATAACCCTCAAGGATCTCCATTTAATACTATACTCTGAATGAATGTTTGTGGCCCAATAAAAATTTTACAGT
The DNA here is from genome assembly GCF_028554725.1 of Zeugodacus cucurbitae. Lineage (NCBI taxonomy): Eukaryota > Metazoa > Arthropoda > Insecta > Diptera > Tephritidae > Zeugodacus > Zeugodacus cucurbitae. Next base: position 61,719,812 of record NC_071669.1, on the reverse strand, counting down.
TTCCTCGCAGGCCTTTCACTTAGTACCAGCTTAGAGTGTTATAGCTTCCGATAATTCTGGACGACATTAGTTACACATTTCTATCGACTCTGGGAACAAATTGGGTTGCATCACAAATCTTGCTAACACATCCCTAATCTTCTGTATAAGGACCATATCTTCTTCTTATGATTCATCCTGAACCAAGAGAAGCACATTCCATTCTTTTTGAGCTTTCGTGGAACCCAGATTCTAAAGCGAGAAGAGAAGTTAACTTCCAGTCGGCCTAATTTGCAGAAACTTGGACGATGTCAACATCAGATGAGACGACACTAGGTGTGTTCGAGAGGAAAATTTTGCGCAAGATTTATGGTCCTCAGAACATTGGCAACGGCGAATACCGTAGACGATGGAACGATGAGCTGTACGAGTTATACGCTGGCTTGGTCATGCTGTCCGAATGGACGAAAACACTCCAGCTCTGAAAGTGTTCGATGCAGTACCCGCCGGAGGAAGCCGAGGAAGAGGAAGGCCTCCACTCCGTTGAAGGAACCAGGTGGAGAGCGACCTGGTTACACTTGGAATCTCCAACTAAGGCCGAACTGCGAAGGAAAGAGAGGAGTGGCGCGCTCTCATCGATTCGGCTATAACCGGCTAAACGGTTCAACGCCAATTACATACATACATACATAGCTCAATCCTGTAACCTGAAACTAATGAGATAGAGAGCTCACGACAGAAGATTTTTCAAAGAGAGAAGATGCCAAAAAGGAGAAGTCGGAGTCGGTAGAAGACGTCGATATGGATTTCGACTCATCATCTAAACTTTTCAAGTACCTTCCCCTTCAACAAATATAAACTTTTTGCAAATCATGTTCATAACAAGAATAGATATGAAGCTGAAATTGTAAGCAAACAGTCAAAAATCTAATAAATGTCCTCATGCACGTGCACAAATATTATCTTCATCAAAGAGCACAAACAACGGCGGCAGCTCAGAAAAGTATAAAATAACAGAACTTCAAAGCAAGTGGGTGAAAAAAGATACCTTTTTAACTCTTTTGAATATGTAATCTCACTCAAATCCATCTGGTAAATCGTCTCAAAAAACGGTCCCAGGTAATTACGACACCTTCTTAGCGCCATGTCAGACGCCAGTGAGTGCAGTGACAGCGCCCATTAGCAAAGGCTAGAATAATGCAACAACAAAAGCCTCCATTAAGACAATGCCAAAATTGATTGTGCTTTTCACTGTGACAACAAAAGGCGACGGCCATGAAGTCGTGCATTATCCCAGCGGATGTCGGCTTATATACAAATACATATATTTATAGAAGCGTATAACACTACTGGCACACTCGCATTGTCCTGCCAAATGAATGAATATTTGCTTTCATTAAAATTTTCCCAAACCTCTAAGGCATCGCAAGAAGCTTTGTAGGGCTTCTATATTAAATTTGCTTTGAATGTCTACAATATATGTGTATGTGTGTGCTCGCCTCATTTATTTGATTTCTGTCACGTGTCGTGTTATCCCCCACTGAAAGGAACGACGCTCTCTCGCTCACTTGCTCGCCTAATATCCTTTGACAGCGTAACCAATAACAGCGGATTTAATGCATGCACGTGCTGCAGCTGTACAAAGGATACGGGGCTTCCGGCTTCCTGCAGCCTTCCTTACCGCCCTGTGGCTGCTTACGTATGCGAAATTGCCGAAAAAAAACAAGAATGTAGACGCAAATGAAATGCCGGAACTTGCAACGGAAGTGTGCAGCCATTAAAATGCGAATGCTCTGTGCGACAAGCCAGGCGAAGGAGGAGGGTGGTGACGGCGCGAGAAGCCTTATCAAGTTGTAAAAATCGATTGAGGCAGCAACGACCCTTCGTACAGTTGTAACAACACCATTATACCAGACATTTTTCATGTACTACACAAAATCATATATAAAACTCCCGCATGCGCAGTACACACGACCATTTTGTTTTCGCGGCAACGCTGCTTTAACTGCCTTGAGGAGGTGCTTCGGTGCGCCACATTCGGCTCCATGGCAGCCATTGCTGCGCGTGAACTGTAGAGAGGTGCTAAAAATTCAATTTCCTTAAACTCTGGTAGTCGTTCTCTAACTGCTTTCTGTTACTGCGCACCATAACGGTACTTTTGGAGACTTTACTTTACTTTATTGTATCTCCATATTTTCTGTTTGGTGTATTTTTCCCCAAGATTGCTATCAATCATACTACATATTCCATCATATGTAATAAACATAAATACGTGTGGACATGCAACATGCCACAAATCACTATGGCGTCTAACAAGCCATGTAAAATATCCCGCAACATGCGGCAGTGTACAGCTCATGCAAATATGTAGCACGTGTTGCTTACGCTGTTGTCCAAATCGCGATGCCATCTAAGTTCACGAGTCCGTACAGACTTCCTGCAACTGCGTTGCAAGTAAAAAAATTGCTAAAGGCAGTATACAGTGTTTCAGAAAGCAATTGAAGTTAACGTTTTCTGCATTTTCGACAACTTACACTTGAACTGAAAGCTTTAAGAACATATTATTTTAACCTGAGAAATTATTAGTTCTCAAGTCCTTGAATGCCGAACGATATTTTACACAAAATCATTGGTTTCACTGTCCAACTTCCACGTCTGGGTTCTCTTCTATTAGTCTTGAAATCTCCCAAATGCCATAAATTAAAGATGCTATATACGGAATTCCTCTAGATAGCCTTAACTCAATTAAAGGACTTAGTCCTGAATTAGAACTTTGAAAAAAATTTATACCTTCTATCAAAAAAAGATCTACAAAAAAAAGATCTAAAGATCTCGACACTTAGGTTCCGAATTTTGTAATAGTATGGATTTTGAATCCTCGATTTATGAATGGATGAGAGTTTGGGTCTTCACTATGAGTAGATCCCAAAATTGTAACCTGATACTACGTGTTGGTTCTTTTTTACACCTGAATGATTTTGATTCCTCCGAAGATCGCTGTTATAGAGTTTATTTATATATAACGTGACAGCCAAATCTTTTAATTTCGGTGATTACTCCTTAAAGGGCAGTTCTCAACAAAAATAGCATATTTAGACGCTTGACAGTTCCGGTGTCGGCAGGATTTATTCCTATATTTTTAAGGATCCAGTGTTTTTTATGGTTAAGTAGACACGGCTGTTATGGAAACTGTCTATGGAACTGTCTATTCCTCAACCCGTAAACGGTCTCCAATACGGGACAGAGATCTTGAATCTTATCCACACATAAATTAAATACCTTGACGACGGTTATTTATGTCCACGGTCCTCCACTGCTTCCCAGACAACAATTGAAAAATCCTTAGACTCATTTATTGCTTATATTCTACCCACAGTGGACTCATACCCGAACACATAACATAGTTACAATCGCGCAATCACCCATAACAGTTATGCGCCAGCATTACACCTCCAACACTCGTCATAAGCGACAACATCTCTCCGGACTGGAAAGGCATGCAAATGTCCCGACTGTCTACAGCTGGCCACATGCTGAGCTCCTGAACTCCATTTAACGCGCTGGTCAATATTTTGAGTAGACAAAAGTACGCGGTTGTTGTTGTTGTTGTTGTTGTCTACCATTGTTTTTGCAATTTATGCTATACACTATCCACCGCTCAAATCTTTACTTCGGAATGTCGACGACGTGTACAATGTTGCATGTTCCTGCCACGAAGCAAACGAGACGAAACAATACTGTGTACGATATTCCTGTGCGCAGCACAGCTGAGAATATGCAAATTATTTTAGTCGCAGTGACAATCCTTCATGCGATTCCATGGAAAGTGGAGACTAGTAGGTGAGGGACGGTGTACGAAGTTAGTAAGTATAAAACAATGTTGCAACTGGACATGTTCACAATTCCTTTGTATACGAGTATACTATGTGTGTGTTTGAAGAACTCCTCCGTCAATTGTTGTTGCATATACCAGCTTCTTAACTGTGGTCTTTGTTAGTTAAACGCCAGTTAAAGTTTTGGTTTCGTGGGGGGGAGTTTGCAGCAAGCAAACAATCATATACAAGTGACACCCATTGCAGGATCAAAAGATCAAATCTGGAAGTTGTGTTGTAAAACACAAAAACAATGTGGCAACTCTTTCCGGGAATTAAGGTGGAAAAAGGTGAACTAACACAACTGTAGCTAGAACAAGGCAGCTTGTTGCCTTAAAAAAGGGGCAGTGTGGGAGCTGCAACAGCAGCAGCTGTCGAGGTGTTGTTGCGGCGTGTAGTTGAGGTTTCGAGCAGAATTCCTACAGCTTGCATAGCAAATGCAGTTGTTTTTGTAATTTTTGTTGTTGTACTGATTTTCGTTATTTTTTTTTGCAAATTTTTATTGTTGTTGTAAATTTGTGTTGTTGTTGTTGTAGTATTTGCAACATTCATGCCATACCGAAATTGCCGGCGCACAGGACGGCTTTGTTAGCCCCATCCAGTTGTCTGTTGCAAGTTGTAAGTTGCCACAGTTGGTAGTTGGGCCACAGCGCTGATCGCTGGCCGTACGAAGATGAGATACTTGCATCCTGATTACAGTTGAGACATACTCGTACACTACATACCCAATGTAACTAGCCGAACTATGCGAATGCCGGCGATAGTTGCATGTGCAATAATTGCACAAATGCAACAAAGTCTGTGATATTTGTTGTTGTTGTTGTTGTTGTTGCATGCATTTCCTTTTTTTATTCCTTTGTAGTTACAAGCTGCACAGCTGCAAAGAAATATTGCTACAACTGCCAACTGCAACTGCTAAATGCAACAACAACAAACGAGACTTGACTGTATGTATGTGTGTGTGTGTCCAATGCAGCCGGCGTGTCGCGTCGCTTCAGTTTAGGGAAACATTTTGACTTAATATTTTCACCGCATAACCACGAAGGCTATCAGCTTCCCATGCATCCTATACCAACTAACCTCACTCACTGCCTCCCTTCGCGCGCGCTCTCTACACTCCCACCGACTTTCGTCTGCACACGCCACAATCAATGCTGGCAGCTGCTGACTAACTTTGGCAGCAAATGCCTAGCAACTAGGCGCTAAGTCTTACGGCTGCTTGGGCACAACAATGTCTAGGCTAGTTCGTTAGCTGCTTGCCTTACTTGCCCCGTTTGCTAGTTGTCCAAATTCACAGGCATCTCTAGACAAAGCCGTCCTGAGGCGTTTCATTCCTGCGCTTTTCTGTTTCTTCATTCCATTTTTTTTGCTTTATTCTTCATTGAGTCTCTGTCGTGTTGGCAGCGCGTGATTTGCGATTTTATCATTCCGAATTGAAATGAAATAATTTAAAAAGTTATCATGACATTAAATGTGGCTATTAAGCTGGCCTAAGCATATATAGCGGGCGAGATTGCATTTCTCCAAGTTGCACGACAGGCCAGCTTGGGCAATGAGGAAATATGTGTGTACAGATTTTTGGTACTTTTTGTGGGTGACTCAGGTCAGAGGTTTTCATAATTTTTTCTCTCTTTTGAATCGCAGTTCATGGACTCTGTGCAGCCATTATTTGAAGATATTTATAATTTAGTAATAAAAATTTTTAGCTGAATAAGCTTAATGTACCTTAGCGCTTATTGTTCATCTAATTTAATTTAAGTTTGGTGAATTATTTGTTCACTGAAATTGAAAGGAATTGAAGAATCGCATTTTTGATATTTTCATTAGACATTAGACATTATTCGAGTAGAATTAGACCGGAATCATGATTTTACACCAACTATGAACGATTTCCTGCTATAATGACGTCATTAAGACACTTCTGTTATTAACCATAATTTTGAAGAATTTCAGTTCTCAGTGACATGGCGAGCAATTCCTCCTTCAATGTCCGGCATTCGCCACACTTAAGTTAAAGTACCCCGGTTGGCATATTTTCGGCGAACCTAGCGAAGCGACTGGAATTGACATTAACCGACGTAAGAACATTATAATAAAGTTCAAATAAGTCCAAGCGCTTTGTCGCATCAGAAGTGTCTTAGTGATCCGTTAGGAGTTTTCCGGGTGTCACAATGGACAGTCGAATCTGTCTAAGTGAGATTCTCTGCGTCTGTGGAGATCTACCACTTAACCTAACCTAACATGACGATGATATTCTGAAAAGCATGGGATCGATATAAACTCGTCGATATCAAGTTGTATCAGATATACTCCAAAGTCAGGGAAAGTTTAGCTTAATTGAAATAGTCCAATTTGAAATTTGGAGACATTCCAGCTATATTCTCCTTCTTCTTTATTGGCGCAGGCATCACTTACGCGGTTTTAGCCGTATCAACAACAGCGCGCCATTCATCCGTTCATTCTCTTTTCCAACTGGTCTTTCCAACTGAGTGGAGGTTTTCCTCTTCCTCGACTTTCACCAGGGGTTACTGCATTGAACACTTTCAGAGCTGGAGCGTTTTCGTCCACAACATTTTGATAGAAGTGGAGACCAAAAGACAAATCTTAGTACAGCTTTGATATTCGGACATCATCTCCTTGTACCTGAAACTGTCAAATGGCTTCTAGAAACTCGATTTTAGATATGAAGATGGTACCATATAGAGTACCTCAAATGCCATATAGATAAGTACTAAGGTATGAAGCTTTTGAGAAAACTACTGCTATGACTAAAGCTATTGCAAAGAACTTCGGATTCGTGAAATCTAGAAAGAGTAATTACTTCCACTCAAAGTTATTACAATGAATATCCCACGGAGTCTTATTATTTCGAAAAAGCCTTCATAATGAATTTCTATAGATTTATTTGAATAAATTGTGATTGGAGAAAATCGGACTTCACAAGTACTTATAGAGCAATGACGACTACTGAACGTCCTAAAATCCCTAAATTATCAAGTCACAAGGCTATCTGACATAACTTTTTTAGAATTCTTTCTGTGAAATAAAATCCTTGACAAGGCTAACCACCAAAATTATATGTATACACCTTCCGACGAAAATTTAGAGAGAGTGTTGAAAAATATATCAAATCAAACCTGGAGATCATCGATTTGGTTTGCGATTAAATGATGTTAATAGAGATAGTTGGTTCAAGATTGCCTCTAGATTAATACTCCCGTATAGTTTTAGGTATTGACAAGAGATATAATTTTGTCATATTGAAGTAATAAATAAAATCCGATTCCATTCCAATTCACCCAAACAGAGTGCACATAAAATTTTAATTTGCCTTTAATGTGAAATTTTCCAATTTCATGCTCTACTCCACTTCCCAGCGAACGCGAAGCCAAGCTTTAAATCATGCGCTTTCTGCAATTTCTTATTCCAGCCCAGCGATGTGCAAATCGAAACTGAGTCACAAAGCGCCAGCGGGCATGACAAAAATGCATAAAGCCAGCGACTCACATACACCGACATATGTATAACGGGTCAGACAGGCGGACAGGCCGTCAAGGCGGATTGCCGAAGTCAGCGAATGAGACATAGGTCGAAGAAGGCGGCGGTAAAGGCTGCACTTATAAGAATTTATACAGTATATGTGAGTGTTTAAGACAGTCTGCGAGACAGTTCGATTAAACGAAACTAAATGAAAACGGCGTTATGCAAATTCGCAAATTTATGAGCTACGTCGCGGCATTAAGTCATTTCCATGGTTGACATACGCACACCAAATATACTCGCAGACGGAAATTTATATGGGGAGCTCAATGACAAAGCGTTTACCAACACTTGTATGAATGTGTGTGTATGTGTGCATGGCAGAAAGTATTAACTCCCCAACCATTCCAGAAAATGAAATACCAATTGACAATGCAATCTTGACTTAGCCAAGTGGCTTTTAGCGCTTAAGCTCTCTGGCCATGCTGCAAAGCGCGCGCTCTAAAAGGTAAGGCGCGCAATGGAGCGCCGAAAAAAATTTAAGTCGAGTCAATGTTTTGGCTTGATTGTCTGGCTTCTGGTGGCTGCGCCTGCAAGTGGTGCTTGACAAGCGGGGTTTAAATCGTGTGCTGTGATATTAATCGCTTTGCTGGGAAATGTCATGTCAATGAATGTCGCAACATGGTTACGTGGAATTTTTTTGCGCGTGACAACAACAATGTAGTTGCAACAAAAATGGTTGTTGTTATTATTTTTATTTTTTTTTTGCTGGATTTGTTACTTTTATTAAAAAAAAATGTTGTTGTAATTTTATGTTTTTGTTGTGGTTTAAATTTGTTGTTGCTTTTTTCAGCAGCTTTAAATCACGCCAGACACATGTAAGATGCTTTAGTTGAAAATTTACAGCTTTTACATGCCACACAGCTTAACAAATGCAAGTAGTAAGTCTTTTGTTGCATGCAACATTAAGCGCTTTACTTTGTGGTATGCTTAACGGGGCTTTGTTGGTAGCTGAAAATACTTTTATTTATTGCTACAATCAGCAAGGATTTATTTTTTTACATTTAATCGAAATTTTGTCAAACGGTAGCGTGTAGCTTCTCCTTCTCCTTGCCACAATTTGCTACTACCACATTTTGTTGCTTTCTTCTCTTCTGCAGGGTTGATTTCTATACGCATTGTAATTTAAAACACAGCAGAAAATGAGTTACTAATGCCAAACGCCTGTTTATATGCAATAAACCGTGATTTTTATCGCATAAATGACGCGCTCGCTTGCAACATTATACCGTTACAATTATCAGCAAGCGCGTGCGGGGCACGTGCACTGATTAGTTTGTCAGCAACGAAATACATATGCAAGTCATATAAATTGCAAAAATATACACCAAAATCTGACAACCAATAGACGTCGTTATAGCGCTTACAGGGGTTACTAGATATAAATCTATTTTAATGAACCCAAAAATTTCCGAACTTTCATTTGCTGCACACCGTGGAGTAACCCTATTTTGCTGTTATAAATGTAAAAACTCGCATAAGCCGCGTCTATATCAGCCAAACAGAAAGCTTACATCTGTGACCCGTCGAAACAACCAACGGCAGACCTTGCATCTGGTGCCCGGTAAAGATTTTCCCATAACTGCATAATGTTACAGCGCTGTTTGTTGTTAAGTTACAGAGGGATTTTATTGTCGCATGAAATACAGAAAGGTTGTACTCCCCAACGCACTAAAACTTACCATACATTTGCCTCCAACAATCACGCCCTCTCTCTCGCACGCTGGCGCTCAAAGTTCGCGTACTCTCCTTGTCTCTCTTCGTATAGTGTCCTGCGCAAAAACAAGCTCTCATTAAGACAGCAAAGCTCCCCAACATGTAATAGTTAGTACGGTTGCTATGGCAATATGGCGCTCGTCAACTGCAGCCGCACCTGTTTTAACGGTATTTTTACTTTGGGGAGCATTTATCCAATGAAGTTGTGTTCGTATTCGTGAGTCCATATATATAAGTTTGAGTTTGCAGCAAAATTTTGTTGCTATATTCTATGTATTCCTTCGTGTCGGCCATTTTGAATATGCTAATTACCAGTACTCATCGGTTTTGTTGCAGAAAAAACTATAACGGCGTTGACGATATTGATTTTTTCTTAGCTCCCTTGAATACACAAAAGATTTCATTTCTATTGTATCACAATGAATGCTTTAAATTTTAGTCTATGATGAAGTTTTAAGGGTTTTTATTGCGTAATTGGAACTTTAAAAAATGATAAATAAGAAAATCAAATTTCATAGAGAGTAGCAGACCTGCTAGGACTCACCGGATTCACCGGATCTCATGCTAAATTTTTCATTCATTCATTTCATTTTCTAACCTTATTTTTTTTTGTATTTTCAGGTGTAAGCCTCCCAAGAAATATGCCGGTAAGTCCCTTTAAATATTTTTAATATTTTTTTCCAATATCTTTCGATAAAACCACGAACGTCTTCTATTTAAAATTTAAATTGAGGAAAAACTCCTAAATTCCTAACATCAATGCATTCAATCGAACTTTAACCGTTATATCACCATATTTGATTTGTTTTCAAAACGTATAAGTACATGCAAAACAAACCAAATATGTATACCAAAAAATCTCAATTCCCCTATCTCAAATTCTAAACACCTTTTTATGTCGACAAGCATGCGATTTGCACGAAAAAATGTTTTTGTTCATAATATATTCGTGATTTGCGGGGAAAAAAGGAATAAAATGAATTAACCATTTGATTGCTTAACAAATACTTTAAAGTCGAAACAATCAAAAGCGTTGACAGATTTTGATTTCTATGCAAATTTTGGAATGAACGAGTGTCCAATTTGATATGCAAATTCGGCAACACACACACACATACACACACTAATACATATTTATGCCCATTGCAAGTGAGCAATTCCTAAAAAAGTCAGCGAGAAACGCCTTAAAAATCGCTCGAACATCGTATGCCTTTTTGATGAAAATGTACAAAATCGAAATTGATTTCTGTCGACGCGTTGTTTGCATAATTTGTTACACGAGAAATACCAAAAAAATGGTATCAAATCGAAAAGTGAATTAATAATTGAGGCAGATAAGGGCTTTGTAAATGGGCATGGCGTCGATTAGTGGTGGAATAACTCTATTGAAGCGATTCGCCATATATGTTGAGATTTTGGATTAAATTATATGGAAATTAGAACTACAAAAATATCGATTATTGGTACTATCGATAATATTACAATATGCAATCGATTATTTATCCATGATTTTAAAGCATCTTCTTAAGGGGCTATACCAGTGTAAGCCATGAAAAATTAGGCGATTCTCGTGATTTTTTTTTTTTAAGAAAGTACTCGATCGAATGTTTCGAAGTAATAAGTTATATTTCCAGCTATATTTTAAGATTTTTTTTTACAAAAATATTGAAAATTAAAGGAGTTATGTGCTGTCTTAAGAGGTACAAAAACTATCAAAAATTAAAAAAATAACGTAGTTCTGAAAAAAATGTCGTTTTTTTAGGTAATAAAATGGTAGCTTTTTTAAGGCCAAATTGACAATTTTTTATCAATCAATTCTAAATCAAAAAGATCATTGTATAGTAAATATATTCAAGAACATTCAGTTTAAATTTGTCGATCGAAATGTCAGTCGATCGGCCAATCTTTGGTTGAGTTATGATGTCAGCAGTTTTGAGTAAAGTTTCGACTATGGGTATAAGCCTGCGAGCGGTCGCTCTTCAGAACGCTGCCATTCAAAAACTTTTCAAGATACGACCTTACCGCTTTCTCAGAATATTTTTGAAAGTATTAACTATCGAATCAGCAAAAAAAAAAAATGATTTTTTTGAAAGTCCCACACTGTATAGCCTCTTAAGGTTATTCTACAACACTAACCTACTCTCCTTATGACCTAATACAGCTACAACGCATTTTCGAAATTTTAATAACTTTCTCATTCGAGTGGAAAGAAATATTAATTCATCAATCGATAATTTTCCAATTCTGGTTAACATAACTGTTCATAACTTGAGATATAAAGAAATAAGAGAGTAGATAATGAACTTAATTAATAAAACGTAACGTGGTCGGCTCTAGACTGAAGAGTAGGTAATTTGGGGAGTAGGCGATACAGTGTTATTCGCCTTTCGCCTTTCGCTGGAAAAACTTACCTATCTCATGCCCGTTCTAACATAACCAAACTAATATCCAATGGATAGTTTCAATATTCTTGTAAATAAATAAATAAATAATATCCAATGGGACTTCCCAATCTATTTGAAAGCATTATTTAAGGCAAGTCCCACAAATTGTTTATCGAAAATATTATTCTCTGAACACATTGTTCTTTATTTTCGATAAAAACGACTCTGAACTGAAGGCTTATTGAATTTTTTGTTCTCGAAAGCCAAAAGTAACTTCAGTGACATACTATAAGTCAGCACTAGCACAAAAGTTGTACGAAAGATGTGAGACGTCACTGCTCGGCTCTTTTTGAACAAATATTTGACAGATCGCTTTAATGGGCATAAACATGGACGATATACTTTGATGTATTCCTAGTAGAGATGATAAACTCTCCGTAAGATAATATTGGGCGTGAATACAAATATAGATACAGAACACATAGATATAAAAAACTAAGGGCCAAATATTCCAGATTATATATGAGTTATCCAGTGTCATCAAAGTACTGAATATTAAGGCACATTTTTTCATGAGTACGTTTCACATGCCACACTTAACTCCATTCCTCGCTCTTTAATCAATATGCCCACATTTTCTGAGAGCTTTTAGATTATATCAACTATATATTATACACTAACCCTCACTGAACACAGTTCCGGAATTACAAAGCTACACAGAGCGAAATGGCCACCTAAAATGCCCTGTAAATTAGAACAAAGTTTAGAAGATTCCTCTTAAATTTCTCTCCAATAAGATGCCCATCTTATTATTACTGGATATCACTTCTTAATAAAAATGTGAAGATAAAACGTTAAACTAAGGTGAAAACCTTTTCAATATAATTTAGGAGATGACGCTTAGAATTTAGATGATATCCTTTTCAGTGAAATTTAATAGATAACCTATGAAACTAAGGTGAAAACCTTTTCAATATTATTAAGAAGGTGACCCTTAGAATTAAGAGGAAACGCTTCTTAATAAAATCAAGTAGATAACCCGTAAAACTAAGCAGAAACTCTCCTTAACATAAATAAGATGGGAAGTCTTAATTATTATTGGAACATCATCTTAATTTTAACAAGCCGATGATCTTATCAATTTGATGTTATTTTCCCCTAAATTGAAATTAATACTTTCTGAAAATAAATATAACACGAGTTTTTTTATAACTTTTTTTATTTTTTAATTCAGCATTAGCATAACTATAGCTAGTTTAAATACTTATGTATATATAATTAAAATTGACTTTACATACTTCCTGGTAATTTTTATAACATAAATAATTGACAAACTTGTAATTGTATGAAAGGTATTTTTACCAATATTTTTTGGCTCTTAGAACTTTAAGACCATTATTTAAAACATAAAAATCTATTGGCGGACCATCTAAAGAATCAAATTTGATGAGAGTGTATGACCAAATATGATTGAAATCTCTCAGAAAAATTTAGACAACTATGACTTTTCACTACAATACTAATATTATTTTCGCTTATTAAGAAATCGCATATTTCGTAAATAAGAAAACTGTCTTTAGTAACTGAAACAATGTGTCCAATTTTGAACGTTTTTCCTCGGAAAATAACGGAATCTGTTTTTTTATATGAATTCAAATCGGATAAATTTAATGATGAAATGTAAATTTCTTTTGTAATAGGACATTGTTCTTTACAAACAATTTCGGCTTGAAAAAAGTTATTAGTTATAACTGAATTCGCAAATCTTATAGCTGATTTGATTCCCAGAGATAAAGGAATATTTATTCTGGATGTTATACTTCTGGCATATTTTTTATGAATTTGGTGTTCAGCCTCAAATCTAAATGACCATAGGTATTTTAGGGGGCCTAGTTTTTTAATAATAGTGGGGTAATGTACAAGGTTGTGGTGTTTGGGTTTTAAAGTATCCTTAAACATACATTGATATAACCTGTTGTGTTCTTCAATCAACACTTGAAGTTTAATTAAGAGATCGTCGTCGAAATTTGGCAATAACACATAGTCAATTAGTTTAATGAAAGGAACTAAAAATTTGTAAACAGAATCATTCGGTGGGATAAGGTCGCCAATCATAAGTAATACTAAGTGGGAAAAAGTTTGCATTTGCTTCGCGTTCATTTTAAAATTAGCGTTCTTTATGTGCTCTTTTTTTACAGGAGGAGAAACATTACCGATTTCTGTTTGCCCATATTGGAACATTTGCTTCCGGGAATTAAAAGTTTCCAAAGTGAACATTTTTTTTTCGTATATAAAGTAATGTAATATTTTACTAAAATTATATTTGCATACACCACTGAATAAATCATGCATAATATCACATGAAATGTTATCGGTGACGTGAAAAAACGAAAGAGAATTGAATACAGAGTTATATTTTATACCATTTAAAGCTGGGTCATTTAATGTAATATCAAGTTCATAATTGGTATTGTTTCTTAAAGAATCGGAATATTCGATACAATCAATGCGTGTTTCGTTTTTGTTGCGTTTGCATACTCTACAAAATGAATTTGATGAAAATGAACTATTGTATCCTAAAGCTGTGTTTAGACCAAGGTTATCACCTAATATTTGAGCAAGCCGAATGTAAACTTGGATATGTTGACCACCTATGTCAATACTCAAACCATCGACATATAATTTCTTTAAAATATCTATAAGTGGAGTGAAGGCAATATTAAAACCATATTCACATATATCTGAACTTTTCATAAATCCGCATACAAATACATTCATGAGCCTACCAGCTTGATAATTAGGGATTGTTGGAAAAGTGTAATAAATTCCACATATTTTCTGTTGGCAGGATTTCGAGCCTAGGGGATCATTGATCTCAAAATCGTCCATGTATAAGAAAAGTGGTATTTTCAACTTGCCTTCATCGAATTTCGCAGTTTTCCAAAGATCTCCATTTATAAAATTACAATATGAAGCAAATTTTGAAATGATTTCAACATTGGCAATAATTGATTCCCATACCCCTTCACTTTCAAAAAATTGTTTTATTTGAAAAGGTATGTCATTCAATACTATTTCTGCTTTAGCGCTAGTTAAAGTCGGATTATTATTTAAAATAATTCCAGACAATTCATTGCTTATTACATATTTTTGCGGATGTTTAAAATGCTTCAAGTTTTCCAATTCTTTAAGAAACTTATACTCAGAATCCACATTTTTAAATGGTTCAGATAAATTTCTCAATATTTCATTAGATAGGACTTTATTTTCAAAATTTTGAATCAACGGGTTAACCATTTCTACTATTGGAGCCATAATACGTTCTTTTATAGATTTTTGAATACTAAGAACGTCTTTTCTCGAAAAATGTGGATGATTGTGCAGTTCAAGAGTAAATTCAAGAACTGAATGCTTGAAGTTTGCAAGACTTGGAAGGGGATACTCATCACGATACTGTAATTGTGTAAGTGGCTCTTGAGAAACTAAAGATTGACCTAAATCATTATTTACCGAGGAAAAACTCACAGTTTTATGCTTTTCTAAGTGCTTTCGAAACCTATACACATTGTGAAATATTTGATTGCAATTTTCCTCTTTGCAAACATATTTTGCTATGGACTGAAGCCCATGATCTTCCTTTAAATGATTTATAAGTAAACATGAAGTTAAGTGGGGTTTGTGACATAAATAGCAAGCAAATTTGAACATTTTTAACAATTAAAAAGAAAAGAAAGAAAATAAAAAATTAGTTATCTAACTTGCTGAGTAAATTTGAAACTGAAGGAAAATCTTCAGACTTAAGCCCAAAAAAGTATTGTTCTAAAAATACCCAAACTTGCTTGCTATTATGGGAATATTCAATTTGGAATACATAACTTAACTTAATAATACAGTCGACGCATTTCATTAAAGTGGGGCACTTCCACTTAAGCCCGTCGCAAAATATAAAGAATTCTGATATACTTGTATAGTCCTCACCTACTGCAATGATGTAAGGCTGCAAATGCTGTTTTTCAATCGCGTATTGCTCAATTTTGGACGAAATCTTTGGTAATATATCATTTGGTGTAGTTGCTAGTATTATAAACTCTGATTGAGCGTCACCAATCGTTGGTTTGTGGGTTTTACTCCGACGCTGTGGTTGAAGAACCGCATGGAGCAGTAACAACACAATGCAATATTTAGAATCTGGAATTATAAATTAATCCAATATATAAATATTTTAATATTGTTTTTCATGTTTTTTTACCATTTGATAAATCTTTGTAAAGGAGTTTCGAAAGTAGTAACTCTCGGCTGGCTTGGTCTTTTACTTCCGCATTTAAGACAGGAAGGATTACTTTATAAAACTTGTCAAGTTTTAAGAATAACTCGTTTCCAATATCTGGATGCATGTCATTAAAATCAATATCAACCTGTTATAATTGAATAATGTTTAATTTGAAAATAAATACTTTGTGTTTTTTTCTTACCAATTCGTAACCGTTAAAGTCATTGTAACGCGGGCAGTCTGCTAGCAAATCCGATAGAGATCCCTTACATTTATTTCTAAACGTGCATGTATCTAACCAAAACTTTTTAACTTTTTCCCAAGGTGTGCAGTTATGTGCCAACCAACACTTTTTTTCCAAAACGTTATCTGCAGTGCAAGAAGTTAAATTAAATATTGTTAAAACTACAAATTATTTTATAAAGTAGGAGTAAAAAGTATTGCACACCGTCAAAAACATCTTCATAAGCTTCCTGGGTAACAGAATTGGATTTGTTTTCCAACTTTATAGCATTAGCCCAACGCGAGAACAATTTACCACTCGGATTCTTTTTCCCCATTTTTCTTTCCAAAAAGTAAAATTCCTAATATATAAGAGTAACAAAAAAATGTTGTAAGTTTTTAGTAGTTGTAATCGAATTCGTGCAATTACCTTACCTTCTTTTCTTTAGGAAATACCGCAACAATTTCATTCGCCCATTCCCTCATATCTGAGTATTGCATTTTGCGTCCTAAACCAATATAGTTGTCAACGATGCAATGTGTTAAATTTTTTTGGTTTTTACTGTCCAAGTAGCCATGCTTTTCTTGATAACTTAAAGCAAGTTGTCCCTTTACTGATGTTTTTAAAAGCTCGCGTAGATTGAAATTCTTTGTTTGAGGCGAACAAGGTAGCATACTACATTCTCCCGAATTGACGGAAGACAAATCACTGGATATTTTTTTCAGCCAATCTAAGACTTCGGTGTTTGCAGTTTGTGTCTCTTGGTCACAAATAAATGGAATACCCTTAAAAACAGAATCCACACACTAACTTTCAAATTAAAATTACTTAAAATTTGGCTTTTAGAGCAAAATTAAAGTTTTTTCTTGGGCGATTACTTGCGTTGTGCATAGCTCTATAAACAGAATTGATAATTTAAAAATAAAGGAATCATCTTACCTTTTTTGTTCGCCACTCCCTCAAACCGGCTTTAAATTTTATGCGTTCTCCGAAATATTTTGCGTCACATCTATTGAAAAAAGCGTCAACGTCGTCAATTTGCATTTTCTCAAGAATGAGAAAGGAATTAACCCCCCGTTCAATCAGGGTATCAATTATTTCATTTAGCAAGCCCCAAGATTTTAATAATTCCAAGAATTCATCGTTTCCTTGGCTTGGTTCACCATATATATCGCACATTTTGAATATAATATAATAATACAACTAATATAATAACACAACTAGCACGCAATACAACACAAGAGCAACTGAAATGTGACACTTCACAACTTCACAAAAAAGCAACGGGATAAAAAGAAAATCACTGTCGCCAAGTAAAATTTTTCTAAGTTAGCTGATGCAATATATGTACATACATACATTAATTTGTACGTATGTACGCACAACAAAGCAACGGGATAAAAAGAATATCACTGTCGCCAATTTTTTTTTTTTTTTAAATTGGCTGATGCAATATACAAACATTAATATGTATGTATGTACGCATTTTGAGACGTTAATAGCAAATTTTAAATTAATAAGAACTCTTTTTAAAATAAAAGGTTTTTCTTTTTAATAAATTTAATAAGGTTCTAGTAAAAATAAGTGGATGTCCTTATTGATTTGCTCTTTAATAGTTTTCTCATAAAAACAAGTAGATTTCTTCTTACCATTGAATTTTTTGACAAAATTACAAAAACAAATTAATAAATAAGAAGTTATCTTTTTATTTTCAGCCGGTTTTCTTTTCAATAGATTTTAGAAGAAATTTAAGCTAAAATTAAGAAGACATTCTAGTAAAATTTTCTTCAATTTTTTCCCCCCTAGCTCTCCTCGCCCTAAAAGCTTTTTTAGAAGTCAATCTTATTGATTATAGGTGAAGTTTTTGGCTCTGTGTATGTATATGAAACTATTATTTAATTCTCATGGGTCCGCAACCCAATCCACGGGACTTACAAGCTAGTACAATGGGTGACTTTCAAGATTTGTTTATTCAGAAAAATGTCCAAAAAATTATAATTAATCTTCCGAAGGAATTTAATTTCGAGTCTAGTTGAAAAAAAAAGATATTTATTATTTGCCGAATTTGAGAACCAGACAAATTTCATTGTGTGGTTTTGAAAATAAAAAATATACACCTATAATGAAAAACAATTACATATTTATATAAACACCTAATTATGTACATACTTTATACCGAAAACCCTCAAATTGGGCTCGCTCGTAGAAAGCCACGTGCAACAGCACGAATAAGTGGCACAAATCAAATTCAAACCGAAATCAAATCGTAGCTCACGACTTGGACATTGACGACAACAGCGGTGACAATGACGACAAACAACAGTATGTGAATATATAAATATGTATGAATGTGTGTGTGAGCGTTGATATTTTGGGGTGACAAAGGCTTGTGGGTTGCTGTCGATGGCACGACTTGTAGGCGCAGCGCACAGTACCACAACAAAAACAAAATGTCAAAAAAACCGAAAAAAGCTGCCGTGAATCAGTGGAAATCAATGGTGGCCCTACGCGCAGTAAAACATTCGCCGATTATTCGATGGATTGTCAACAGACTTTAGGCTGCAGCTGGTGTCACTCGTGCAGCTGTCGAATGTGGAATGCTTTTTGTTCTTGTTATTCCTATTATTTTACCGTTTGCAGCTAAAGCTACTTTCGTACGTGGAACGCGTTGACGCGTTGGCGATGACTGGGCTGGTGCTTAGCGGCGGTGACCCCCAACCAACCGGGAGTACGGAGCGCTGTCAGTCTTGGCGACTCGTAAATTCTACAGACGTAAACAACGCCTAGTAGAGTTCAAAACATATATGTATTATATGTATATAAATACAGTTATAGCGGCATGAAAGTGTGGCGACCCACCGCTGCGCCAAAGTCCAACGGTGTGCGCTGCATAATGAAGCCACAAAAGGTTGACATTCTGCGGTGCCGCCAACAACAAGCGTTCGACAAACAGCGGTGACGGCGTTGACGACACGTGGCTGCCGATCACGATTATTACCCCGCACATACCGCACACACACAAACACAAACATACAAGCAAATACAGGAAAACATTAGCATAGAAATCGAAAGTATGTATAATAGCACGCGGTCAGCGGTCCGCCTCACTTACCTTTGCACCAAATGTGGAAAATATTTTTATAAAATTTATTGCTTTGCCTCAGCGAAATCACGCCGCCGCGCCGTTGCAACGCGTCCGCCAGCTGTTAATGCCAGTGAACTGCACCCGCGCTGCGAAGCATGAGCTGAGCGTAAGTCAACTGCGAAAGGGTTGCAATCGAGCAGCTGATTTACATATGCCACAAATTGTTAGTATGTATGTATATATGAGGCGAGCTATGTGCAGAATTCTCCAACAGTAGTCTTTCGATTCAAAAAAGTGTGGAGCGTGTCGACGAAAACATTACAGAGGACCGAATATATACGTACACTCAGACCAGCGAATGTTGGAAAATGCCTGTGGAAAACCTCTCTTCCAGAGAGAGAGAGAGAAAAAGTAAAGTAGTCAATATGGTTTGAGCTTCAAACTTGGACAACACTGTATCCCTTAAAATAAAGAGAATAACCGATCCTCAGTAGATTTCTAACCTCAATTTGGTTGGCAATATTTGAAATTCTACCAAAAATGAAACTTGATATCTCGTAATTCGCGATAATTTTTCAAAAATAAACCATCTATAAGATAAAAATGGATATAAAGACGACGTTTAAGCTGGTGGAGTTCTTCAAAAAGTCTGGGACGCGAGAGACACTGTATAAATTGAGCTTTACGTTAGAAATAAATCAGTCAGTATGTCAATCTAGACTAAGCCTAATAATACTAGTCACCCGACTAAAATTTTAGAGTTACTATAGAAGGTTGTGAAGACCTATTGCACAAAATATTTTGTTGACTGATCTCCTTTTTTTCGGAAGCCTAAAATTCTTATACCAAGCCTTGAAAATGAAACTCTCCATATATCAATACAAAGCTACTGGCAGATTTATATCGTATTAATAGGCTTTAGCTCAAAAGTGATGTGATCCAAGAAATGGGAGACCCTGACATATTTTTAGCTGTGTTTGCCTGAAAAAAGTCCGGGTTTTAAAGGAATTTGTAGGCGCGTTCCTTTACTCCCACATTTGAATTATTTTCAATTTTTTTCACTTAAATTCTCAGCGTTTATTGTTGTTGCTGTGCTTCCAACTTCTAATGCACAATAGTGCACGTTTCATTTTTTATGTCTCTTTTTTTAGTTCCTTCTCCATGCCAACACTAATTGACAGTTTGCCATGTCATGCGGTTGTTCGTTCGGCTGACGCGTGCCACACGACGGTCGTTGGTCTTATATTCCGTTTAATTGGTTGTATTCCCAGCTCGATGCTTTAAGAGAAGTTCTCCACAGCAATTAGGTTGATTATTGTCTTCTCATGGGAATGCAAATTTATCGATTTGTTGCTTTTTGGTGAATTTTTCAGAGTGTGTTAGTCAAAGTCATTGGTTTCGTTGTGCTGAATGGTATTTTAACCTTTATATTTTTTTGATATGAGTGCAATGAGTGGAAAGAGGCTTATCTTAAAAAATATTGGTGAATATTTATACTTAGGTTTCGACATAAATATAGAATATTTACCAAGAATCGGAAGTAATGTGATAAATTCCTCATTTTTCCCAACTATTTACGGCAAAGGGAAGAATAATGGTGCAACAGCTTCAAAACATTAGACTAATTGGAAATGTCGGCTTCTGGGATACTCTCTATGCTAGTTGATATAAGGATTAAACCAGAGCTTCTTCCCTAGAATATAGACAAATAACTTTTATTAAGTGGAAACTCACAAGGACCTAACCTATAATAGAATTTTGAAGCCCTCTTTCTATCTTAAAACAATTTAGAAGCTGTTCACTTTTATTCTTGGTATAGGAGATCTTCTTCCTGCGAGTTTACAAAATAAAAAAGTGTTTTCTTTCACCAAAAAATTGTCCGATCTCTTAGGCCTCAGAAAATACTGGTTTCGTAAGAGATCATACAAACAAATTTTCTACTATAATCCGAAAGGAAATCAATATTTGTCTTCGAACCCATCATCAGGTAAACCAATTATCTCCTACACCGCTTACTTCAAACGGTTGACATTCCAATTAAATTGAAAAGGAAAATCTTGCTTTAATTTTCAGGGAAGACCATCCCTCACCTCCCCAGCTTTTTCAAGTTATTCCAGAGATATAGGAGCCTCTTAAGTCCCGTTCTATGCAGGCTATAAATGTATGGGTGCTTCAAATGACTACAGCGTCCGATGTAACGACTGCTGAAAAGGACAATAGATCAGATAATATTATTGTTAGAATGGATATGAGAACATAAGTAGTAAAAGTTCTTGAAAACCACCAAATCGAACATGCGTGATAAGTTAAGTGTATATCTAGCTAATCGATCGTATAACCCCTAGGGCGTTATTCATAAATATCTTCCAGGTCCTTTACTTACTTCAGCCAATGATTATGGGGAATATATATACATATGTAAATAAGAGTGAAAGGGCTTTAAAAATTAATCTTCCCTAATCCCGTTATGACTGCAGTGGATCTCTGCCAAGACACATCATAACCCTTAGAAGCTTCAGCTGCATCACTCACGTCTTTACAACAACATTTCACTCCGGCGACATAAACAATTCTTCTGCACTTCATTTTCAAAGCGCGCAAGAAGTACTCGAGTCAAATGCAATATTTGTTTACATCTCCCACTTAAAGTGTCACCGAAGTGTCAAAATTATAACGCCCACTTACACAAATGTTGCCACAATTGCCAGCTAGAACTTGTGTCGGCGCGTTGTGTTGGCAGCGAGTAGATTGTAAATCTACAGGCAGACCACCTCATTGCCTGGATGACAGGCAAACGAGCTGCAGTTACACGCCCGCGCCATGTGTCAGTGAGTGTGCAATGTTGCTGTCAAAATGCCACAACAGCAACACCAATTGCAGGAGCTACAAACAACAACAAACAATATTACAAAATTTACAATAACAACAACAACAATTAGTATAAAAATAAGCATAACAACAACAATATCTGTACATGGAACCTCAATTATCACAACAACAACAACAACCCAGAATTAGAGTCAGCATGTCCGTTATGAAGCGTAGCTCAGCTGCGAATGACGGATTAATTAAGAACGGCAATAGAAAAGTAAACAGAAAATATTTTTCTAAATTTCCACATTGCAACAATGCGGTGTGCGTCATTTCTGTGGCTCGCTCGGTGGAGGTGGCGAAAGTGGCCGCTAAGTAATGCGTGCAACATGCGGCGACGCCTTTGCTAAATGTGTCTTTCAGCAAACAGACACGCTCAGCGGTGGCAGTGACTCCAACAGCAATGCGGCCATGGAAAATAAGCAGCAGCAACAACAACAGCAACAACACAGTGGAAATGAGTTGGACCACCACATGCCACAAACGGCAAACGGCAAATGGCAAACGACACTCATCAGCCGCTTGCAAACAGCTGCAACTGCAACTGAATGCAACTGCCACAGCAGTGCGCCACATGCGAGCAGTCACATTCCGTTGGCTGTGCGCTCCTCCGTTTGATTTAAATTCAAATTCAAATTTAATTAGCCTTCAAGTAAGCAGCTAATACAGTTCAGCTTTGTGTGTGTGTGTGTGCTACACAAGTGGCATGCAGCTGCATGTTGCATGTGCTTAGGCCAGTACAGCACAGTTCTATTTAGCTTTTATTTTTACTTATTCTCCGTTGATATCAAAGCATCGCACATGCCTTGCACGGCACATCAAGTGGGCCGCATTCACATCTGCATTCCATACGCTCAGCCAGGAGGCGAGCACTCCTCCTCGTGGTCTATTAGTAAAAGTTCTGCTTTCGTCAAACGTGGAGAACAGTATTGGATTCCAGTTGTGTTTTTTGGAAATAAATGAAAAGTACTTAGAACTGTGAGTTTATAAAGGGTGTTTCTTTCTGAATAGTACCGGAAGTCTTTAAAAAAACCGCCAGTATGAATTCATTCGCGAGAGAGCACGAGTTTGGTTAGTTTGAAGAATGAAACAAGTTAGTACCATATTTGATCAACCTTCCGGAAATCTTTTTAAAATATTCTGGGACTATCAAATATGAAAGTCTTACTGTTTGTTTGGTCCAGCTTTCCATCCCATTTGAGTTTTCGCTTTGACTAAAAGTCGAACAAGGGGGATTAAGACGTCTCAGCGAAGTTGGATTCCATAACTTTTATTTTAGTTTGAAACTGGGATCGAACCAAGGTATCACCGACCGCGAATTTGAAATAATGGGATTTGGATGAAACATTTCTAATGTAACGGATGTTGGAACGGAGTCGGCCCGATAAATATTTAATATATACGCCTAATAGTGGCACTATCGTAGACGACCGCTGGCATTATACGAAACGAACTCATAGTTCCGTTTTTACCGAGTATAGGAAAGCGGACGCTGTAATGTATGCCGCATTTACTCACTCAGCAAAAGCAAGCTCAGCCTTGAAAACACAACAAGGCAATCCGAAGAACCTTTTGAGCAGTTGTATGACCCTCTATGAAACATGGTACACAGCACAGACCAAGAATCCGTCGAAACAACGCATCATGTTCCAAAGAAAGCGAAGACTGTCATGTCGGCCGGAAAGGTGATGGCACGCGACATATTCTGATTTCCAAACCAGAAAAAAACACTCGACGGACGGAAATTTGGATCCATTGTAGAGTGTGAAAAAAGGAACTACCTATTTTGACCGTACGAGAACCCTTAAAGAATTGATAACACCGAGGAACCCTGTATAGCTAAGTACTTACATACATATATACATCTATGAAATATCCACTCACACATAGTATGAACTAAATTGTAAACATTAAATTATGAGTGACAATCATAAGTGACAGTTAGATTAGCTACTTGGGCCCTCTCCCCCCCCTCTATGGCTGATGAATTTACGCAATCTATGTCTGCATCTAAGCGCATATAATTCACCAGCACTCAACTTGGTGTCTGGTGGCTGCTGACACCAAACTTCGCAATTTCACACTTACCTCATCAACATTCGCATAAAATATTCCATCGCTGATGTACATATGTATTTCAGACAGTCGCAACTATAAAACGAGTTCAGCCAGACAAGTGCCTCAGTTTGGCTGCAGTCGAGAACCAACGGGGGAGCATCAGCGCTGATTAATAATGCAAGGCAGCCACCGAACAGCAGACTCAATTGCCACTGATTGCACGACTAAGTGTTCGTTTTTTTGTGGCTTTAATTTTTAATAAACTTTTCAAATGTCGTAAAGTGACTTATTAGACGGAAAATACGCAACCGCGTTGTAGTGGTACCTGCGTCTTTTTTAGATTTTGTTTTGATTTGATTTTGGATTTCTTAACTTCGATTAAATATGTGCTTAATGAACTGTTTCGATATAATGTGACGAGTTTTATTACAAAATATTCTAAAATTATACCTTATGACGTCTCTACGGTCATAGAACCAAATTGGGGCGAACTAAATCGTAATTAAGAGATATCAGAGTACATACTATCACTCCCCAAGACCAAGGTTTGATCCATCCATAAATTACGTCACACGAATTTAAGGACTTTTTAACCCCTCCCCCTCCTTGTCACAAGTTGTCACATTTTGAACTCACCCCCCTGACGTGACGTCACCCATTTTCCAATTTTATGGATTTATCATAAAATAAAAAACAGGTTATTCTAATTAATCTTATATTTAATGAATAATCTTTAATAAAATCAACATTTAGTTAAATATTAAAGTTCAAAGACAACGAATGACTAGTCAAGAAATAATTAGATACTTAATTATGCTAATTAAAAATACTTCAGAATACTACGACTTTGAAATTTATGACTGTTACACGGCAGAAGACAATTGTCAAGTAAACAATGGGTTCGAATAGAAGTCACTGCGCCGGCGCGAAGCATGTGCGACAGTCAGTCTTGCAAACAACAACAAGCATGCATACGCAGCGGTAAAACCACGCCACCGCCGGCAGAAGTAGCCGCGCGTGATCGGCGTGGTACAGAGCAGCCAGTCGTCTAGCACCCAGGATCGCAGCAGAGCGGGAAACGATATTGCCCTAAATTTTGAAATGTGATGTCACAAAGCTTTTGACCCCCCCTGCCCCTTGTCACACAATGTCACTTCTGAATGATACCCTCCCTCCCCTTCAAGGTGTGACGTAATTTATGGATGGCCCCTAATTAGAAATAGAAATAGAAAATCAGTCAGAAGTTGCGAACATAGACCTAAAGATTCTTGCTTAATTCTCTCTTAGAAAGCCCAATTACTTCTACCATAATAATATTTATGACATTCTTGCGTCAGCTTTTGGAAGACGACGTTGATGAAAGTTCAAGCTAAATTTATGTGATGGATAAATCATGAATTTCAAATAGAACTGAGCATGGCTTAGACATTATCGCTTAAGCGGATGATATTAATGATGAATATCCAAGCGATTAATGGTAATTATTTTCTAGAAGGAGACTCTATAAATTAAATAATATTTTAATGAGAACGACAGAAGGCGTATTCTTTCTTCATGTAAGAACTTAGAACCCTTATCATCTCAAAACTGGCTACAACTTAGAAACCTTCGGGGACCTTTAGATTAGGTTATTTAGGCCTGAAATCAGATGGAGTGCCGTCACACAGTCGATGAGTAGTAGTCACCCTTAAGGAATGCACGCGATTGACGCGAATTTTAAATGGGGCCTATACTATCGATATCTCTTCCTGAATGAGGCCCGCAAATGGAAAACTTTAGTAGTAAAGAGTTTTTAAACGTTTCGTTTGTTCAGCCATGTTATTAACCTAACATATTTAGTAAACACTTTCCTCGATTAACCTTTAACCACTTTCTTCACATAAATAGATTTGCGGAAGATTTACAACCTACGTCCTTTCAAGGCATATTAAGGAAAAAGACTTCTTTACAGCTTTCTCTTACTTAGCCTAGACACGAACCTAACATTTTTTGCCAAATAGAGGGTTTTTCAATAAGAGCGGTTTGGTATATCAATGAAATTCTTATTCCTATGAAAATTTATCGATTTATTTTTTCTCATGGCCACCACGGGTACGCTTGCAGAAGTCCTGACGCTGAACACAATATTCGCCGGTTTTCAAGCATAAATCGGCCGATATTGCTGCAATTATTCACGTTCGATATTCGTACGTAGTTTATCAACCGTCGTTGGCTTGTTGGCATAGACCATAGACTTGACACAGGAAATAGTTTAAAGGCGTTAAATCGCAAAACCCAGTGGGCCAATTTACTGTGCCATTTCGTGAGATAACCCGTTTAGCAAGCCACATATTGTCTAAGTCCATATCATCCAATTCGGGCCAAAAAATATTCGTTTATCATTGAGCGGTAGCAATTCCCATGCACAGTACCGGTCTTTATCATCACGGAAGAGGTATGGGATGCAACGCATATTTTGCTTATTGACGTAGCCATTCAGCCAGAAATGAGCCGACCATAATTTGGACGTAGCGCTCTCAAAGTTGAGGGCACTGACTCCGAATTTCGGTAGTAAATTTTACTGAAGAGAAATGTCAAAAGAGCGGGAAAAAAGGTGTCCCTATCGGTCTACTTTTGTAGCGTCCCTTTTGAAAAACCATTTATTAATACTCGAGCAGAGGACCTCTCATCTATGTACATACATATACTATAGTCTTTAATATTATCTGAAATAACTTATATAATCTGCGGAATATAGAGAAGATTGACCTCAAAAACAACAATTTAAGCTTTTTATGATTAGCCAAGACTTGCACCTCTTCACAGTCTAATTCATTATTCTTCCTAACCTCAAAAATTATGTATTTTACAAATTTTTTATTACCTTCCGTATATATATAATTTATCTCTTTCAACACTCCATCCTCACATGTACACATGCCACATGCAATTAACCGCTACCGCTGTTGCAACTAAATTAAGTAATTTGACTGTAAGACTCACTTAACCCAAGCAGAAAACCCAGCGGAGAGCTGATAAGTAGCTAGTTTACGCTGTCATCCAATGCAGTTATTATCAGTTGTCAATGTCATTGTTGAATGTCGGCAATTTGTTAAATAATTTGCGACAACAACACAACAACAAAAAATGGCAGTGGCAACACCCAACGCCCAAATTAAATAGACGTGCCACACACAGGCGATGGAGACACAACACAAGTGCAAATGAGCGCATATATTTATAAAGACATGATTGTTCACATATGAAACTATATGCTGTCTGCATAACCAAAATAAGCAACAACAACAATAGCAGCAAATAACTGTTAATATTAGCGACAAATTCACACATTGTTGTTGACCAGTCGCAATTGTCTGGCTGCAAAAAAAGAACAACAACAACAAATACAATGCAAAATGGTGATAAGTGCCAATAAAACACATATGAATTGTCCAAACTGCAGTTAGCCATAGCAACAACAACAATAACAACAAATAGCAGCAAGTAGCGACTACCTACTTGCACAATCTAATCAGGCGTCTGACTAGATGGTCGCCTCGGCCGGCCGACTCCCCAGGGTTGGCGTGAAAAATATTGTACGACAACCAAAGTGCAGACAAAAACAAAAGGCAATAACAACAACAACCACAACAACAGCGGTGGTGGTGCATACAAATGAAATTAAGAAATAAAAGCTGAAAATTGAAAATGCCAACCAAGGCGGCACAAATGCATATTTAGAAACACATAACGATGCGTGTGTATGTCTGTGCAGTGTGCCTCAACTGTGTGGCAAGACGACCACTTGCAGTGCGCCAGCGCGACCAGCAACAACTGAGTGAGTTATAAAAATAGAATTTGACAAACTATCAACGATTAGATAAAACCCGAAATGTAAACAAAAACCACATAAGCCGCAGTTGCCGGAGTGTGTGAGTGTGCGTGCCACAGCGTAAGACTGCGTGTGTTGCACATGCGCGTAATGCACAATACAACAAGGCAACATGTAAAGTTGTTGTTGTTGTTGTTGTCTATTGGCCCCACTGCGCATGTGCAACACTCCACACCACTTGTTGCATTAGTCAAACGCTATGTTGTTGTTATTATTGTTTGTGGCACACACACACACACACACACCATTGATGTTCAGTGAGTAGCAGTCACACTCGAGGCATACAAAGTATTTACTTGTCTCAGTCTTCTGCAGTCAGCCGAAGCACGCATGCGCACCTCCTCTACCTTCATTTCAATTTCCCGCTCCCCTACTTCACTGTCGTGTGTGTGGCCGATTGCTGGCTAATTAAAGCGACATAACCTAAACGCATGTTTTATGCTTGTTGTCAGCGTGTTTATGGTGACTTTGGCTACTGTGGGCCAACTTGTTGCTGTTGTTGTTGGTGCTATTATTGTTGTTGTCAGATTATTTTGGTTTTGTGTTGTTGGCACTAACGACAGAGGCAAATACAAATTGGTAGCATTTGAAGCGCTAAACGCGCATATTGTACACATATGTTGTTGTTGTTAGGCTCACCTTTTTGTACCGGAGGATGTCTGGCACGCATGCGCCACATACAAAGTGAAAATTTCCAAGCGACCCCAGCAGTGGCTAATTTGTTTGCGCATTCGCCTGACAGTTTCAATGGTATTTCAAAGCAGCAACAGCAACAACAACAACAATCACTACAAATACATAAACGGGAAATCAGCATTCAATCGACGGGGTTTGGCTTAGCAGCGCGTCTAATGTTGTAAAAGCAAAAAGTATTGTTGCTTGTTTTCTATAATTGTCGCGGCTATTGCGGCTTATGGTTGTTGTTTTGTTTTGTTGTTGTTGCTAGTATATCTAATTGGCATGCGCAAGTTGGCACCGGATATGTGTTGTCGCCGCTGTTGTTATTTTTATTGCTCAGCATATCTACATACATATGTATGTATATGGAGGCATTGAATTTGATTGTGTGTTGTTATTGTTGCTGCAATTTGATTGGCAAAGTGACCGTTGAATTGAATTTGAATTAGAATTTGTATTTATAGCGATATACATATGTATAAGTATATGTATGCTGTTGAATTTGAATATCAATACAATTTTCAAATGTGTGTATGTATGTATTCATATTCTTTTGTATGTGTGTGTGCGTGCTCACATTTATTTTTAGTCAACCAATCAATCGAATATGGTTGCTTTATTTATTATTGGCGTTGTTGTTATTTATTATTAGTTGCATGTTGTTGTCACTTGTTTGGGTTCGCGTATGTGCCTCCCATAAGCACATACATACATGCATATATGTGTTTGTATGTTTGGATTTTGGTATGTATGTTTGTATTCCTCTATTTGTTTATATGAAAATAGAATTTCTTTACCGCACTTTATATCAAATGCAGCAAAAAAGTGGTTTGTTTGTTTGTAATTAAATCTATTTTTAAATGTCACGCATGTGGCAGGAAGTTTGTGCCACATTTTCAATGGACTTTATGTTTTTTATTAATTTCTTTTGATTGAAATACCAAATTTGGTTGTGGAAGGAACTAAAGCTTATAAGTATTTAAATATACCCACACATTTAACTAGTAGCAGTTGTATAGGGTTAGAGGGAGGACCGTTAACAATTATCAGTGGTTTCTATTATAGAATCTGGAAATGAGAGATTTTAAAAAATTTAAATTGCCTTTTTGATACATTGAAAAAACATGGTTTCTATTACCATCTTTCGAAATTTAGTTAATTAAAAAAATCCAATAGGCAGTTATGTTTATTGAGCAATAATTTATTTCCTCTAGCTCATAACTAGTGCGTTAAAAATGTAAATAGTTTATATTTCTCAAATGATCTTCATGTTGATAAAAACATCACATGACCTTCAGTCGTACTCTACATATCTGTATGTATGATAACATGTTAAGAGCAATTATAGAAAGGCAGTAATTTTTCTCCTGCGACCTTTATCACTTGACTCATGCGGCTACGTCCTGTCGTGTCGACATTTAGTCACATCCCTTGCCTAGTAGCTTTTTGACAAAAATTCTAAATTTGGCTGTCAAGCGTCGATGCGATGTCAGTTTTCTAGCCGGTCCAACTCGATTTCTTTTTATGTTTTTATTGCCCCTGGTTTCTTCCATAAATGTAACACATGTGTGTCTCTGGTGCTGGTGCTAACGATTTCACCGCGTATGGCTACCCTGCTGTAGTTACTAACCTGAAGGCTTCTGCCGATTTTCCCGTCCTTCCGTTCGTGCATACCTCCAACAAAAGCCTGAACGTACTTTTAGCGCCCTTGAAGTGGGAAGATTCCGTTGGCCTGAGTATTATTCTCCCACACGGGAACTGGTTAAATCTGGGTTTCAGTTCCGAGCTTCCTGCACCTCCTCCCTTCATCTTCCTGTCGTTCTTATCCTAATTTTTGTGGTCATCTCTCATTCTAAATGGATCCCCGATTTCCCCCGGAAGGTAGTCGATTTTGATGAGTTGGCTGGCATGGTTTTAACGGAACGGAGGCAGTTACGATATTAGCCCGCCAGCCATTTCTTATAGGTGTATACTCCCGAGACTGATTGCCGCAAATACCAGTCCATTTTTAAACCGTTATCCAAACAATGTTTCCCTACTCGGTGTCTACTTCAAACTATATTGCCGTACAATCGCTGTCAAAGGTCAATGGCCCCTTCAAAGGTTTGTTCGCATTTTAACTGAGGTCATTGACCTTTGGCATGGGTTTGTTTACATTTTGGGATAAGGTCATTGATCTTTGGCAGGGGTTTGTTTACATTTTGAAGGGCCCTGTGTCTTCAGAATTGTTTACAAAATACTACTGTATTTTCAAGTGTTCCTGGACGTAAAGTTTGTTTATAGTTTTATATTTTGAGGTGTCAAGTCAAATTTGTTTACATTTTGAAGGGAGCTTTGAGTCAGGCTGGGGAATAGTTTAGGATTCACATGAGATCAGGTTTGTTTACATTTTGAGGCATCAGGTGAGCCTCAGTTAGTTTAAATTTTCAAATTTCATGTGAGGTTAGGATGGAGGATATCAAAAGAGCGGGAAGAATGTGGCGTCCCTATCGGTCTACTTTTGTAGCGTTGTAAAGTTTGTTTATATTTTGAGGTGTCAAGTCAGATTTGTTTACATTTTGAAGGGAGCTTTGAGTCAGGCTGGGGAATAGTTTAGGATTCACATGAGATCAAGTTTGTTTACATTTTGAGGCATCAGGTGAGCCGCAGTTGGCTTACATTTTCAAACGTCATGTAAGGTTAGGAGTGAAGTAAGTGGGGTCACGATAAGGCAAGATTATGATTAAATGTTAGGTTATCGCGCAAAAAATATTAGGTTAGCATTGAGCGGAAGCGATTCCCATTCACAGTAACGTGTCGGTCTTAATCATCACGGAAGAAGTACGGCACAATGACTCCGGCGGCGTATAAACCGCACCAAACCGTAATTCTTTCGGGATGCAATGGTGACTCATGGAGTACGTGTGGATTGATGCCTGACCAATGAAGAAGAATGTCGAAAGGCGGAAAAAATATGGCGTCCCTATCGGTCTACTTTTGTAGCGTTCCTTTGAAAAACCCTTTGTATAAATATTATATGTAAGGTATCACAGCAGTCTCAAAGGCATCACGAAAATTAGTTGACTGCTCATTAAGTAACTCTCCACATAAATAATATTAGATAATCATATAAAAAATATGAAAAATTACCGTAAGCGGCAGCGGCAACATGTCAACGATGTTGCTAACACAAATTGCCACTTCAGCAACAACACCAAATATGTTGCATGGAGTGACAAAAAACACTTTTGTTGGCTGAAAATCGACGCATCGAATTGACACGAAATTGACGTTTTACAAACTTGGCTACCAAAATATGCGCGAAACAGGCGAGAATCAAATGCGAAAAAAACGAAAATAATATTGCATATGGTAGGTGCAGCCGCTAAGCAATGCCGCCTAGGAGCAGTAATAATAATAATAAAAGGAACCAATATTTGCTGGGCAAAAAACGCGCTGTCATACTAATTCAAGTATCAATAGTAAGGTGTGTGTGTGTCTCGTGTCCATAGTTGGTCCGCCCGTCGTCGAGTGTATCAGTTGGCGACGCTGCCACATGTTGTACAGCCGCCCAGTAAGACAACAACAACAACAATAGGAACGAAATGGCGCACAGCAGACTCCACAACGCGCCCGACTGCTGTCAATGAAGGACCCAAAATTGGGCAATGGGCAGTACGCGCCGCTGGTGGCAGCCGACAACTGTCGACAGCAGTTGGTTGCACACACGACCGACAGTTACAGTGATTCGGTAATGGGCACTGGCAGCAGTTAGTCAAACAGTGCGAGGAAAAGGAAGTGGAGCGACGTGCGGTTGGTGGACATTACAAAAAACAACAACAACAACAAGAGTAACAACAACGACAACAGTGACTGAACAACAACAACGGCAACAGCAATTGAGTGGAGAAAAAATGTCACCTGACCATTAACGGTAACTTGTTGCTAGCAACAACAGTTGCAATGCTGCTGTCGTCATCATCATAACAACGCATAGGCTCAACTTGCAACAGCCAGGTTGCCAGGCTGTACGCACCCCTGCCATAAGTGGTTGTTTGGAATGTTGCTCGGCTGTAAAGCAGCAATTCGCATTTGAGCCACACACCATATGTAGGCGATTACATCTCGGAACAACAAATAAAAAACAACAACAACAACAACAACAACATTAATGATTATAACAACAATTTGAAATGTGACCGATATTTGCCACGTTCGCCAGTGCGGCCTACAGAGGTGTATGTGTTTGTGTTGCATGCACATAAATGGCAATGGCAGCAATATGTTGCGTATTTAAGCATAATGTTGCCAAAGCGTTGCTGGCGTCAACTCACTGATAAACACACACACACTGTACAACAGATTGGGCACCTTACTTAGCTGCAGTAGAGAAGCTGCGACAACGGCTGTTGCTATGGATGCTGCCACATGTCCAGCTTGTCGCCGCTCGTTCGTTGGCAGTGGATCAGCAAAAGAGGAAAGGAAACATAGTCACGGCCAATAAACGCCAGATGGCAGCAATCGGCAGTTCGGCTGATCGCCTACTACTTATTACGGGCCATAAGCAAGCGTATGTTGCATGCATGCAAACATACAACAACACATATGTACGTGCAACACAAAAATCTTCTCGTTGCCTTGCAGTGCATATGTATATTTCCTATTGTATTTATGATGATGTGATGATCATGTAATCGAATATGCTACCCCTCGTACAAACACACACACACTCGCAGAGCTTCACACGACGTGTTGCAGCACACCTTCGTGCCACAAATTCTCTAAGATCCAAGTGCACGTTGATAAATGCAACTGTTGCAGGTGTCTTTACCAGATTTGTCACCTCATTGTTGCGCCTCTGTTGTGGCCACTATGTTGTTGTTGTTGGCTTTGTAGTTTTTTGCCACACATACATGCATGTTTCGCTGTGGCTTTCCATTTTGGTTTATGCATTTCGCAGCATTTTTGTGCATTTATTGCCGTCATATGGCGGCAATGTTGCCAGCAGCCGTCGCCAGCTGCCAGCCACATTCAGCCCACATATCTTCGCTATGGCATCATCGTAAATTGTTGCAGCAACAGCAGCAACAGCAATCATGATTCATGTGATTTTGCTGTCGGCGCACCAAACAAGGCAAATAAGTGGCTTATGACAGTGTGTCGCCTTCTTTTAAGTTTAATTTTTTTTGGCAATGCTGAGGATTGCATTTTTATGCCAGAAAGATATTCCTATAATCTCGAGAAACATGGACTTAGTGAATTTAACGAATATTCAGATTATTTAAGGAAAAAACTGTAGCTGGAGCTGCGAAAAGGAAGTCACTTAGCTGTCTTGGTCTCTACAGTTCCCAATATGGAGACATTGAACTGGCACTTTGAAGACACGTAAATTTCCTGAAGAATATACCTGATACTCCGATAAATCATCTGAAAATAATATATTAAAGACAGCTTAGAATAAACTTCGATTACCATTTTGGTATAATAGTACATTGTGAATACCCTAGTTCACTAATAAGATTGTTTTTCGGATACTTTCTTTCTTTTTGTCCATTGGATATCTTACTAAAAATACCGGAGAAATAATGAAATTTATTATAAGTGCGGCATATATTTCGAGCTCTCTTTAGTCACTGAGGTTCCAACAACGATTTCTTTTTTTATTGTACTTCTACAGTCTAGAGTGGTTATTTGTTACACTATCCTAAAAGCTTGCGGTACTGGAATAACAAAATTGAATGAGGCTTGTGCTATGAAGTTTCTTTTTCTTTGAACTATATGTCGATCAGCTGTACTAATACCCAAAATTAATGAGATCGCAAGAATAATCTCCATTAAAGAAATCCAAACGGTAATTATGTCAGTGGCTTTATAGCCAGTTCAATACAGGTGTCTTTCGACAATCTTAAGCCATCTACTGTGATGTACTTAATTGGATAGTAGAATTTTTGGTTATCTGTAATCTATGAAATATCAACTCAATAGATGAAAGTAGACTATACTCCTCAGTAGGGATTATGGGGATGCCATACAATTTCAGTTCGTTATAAAAGTAATTGTTTAGAGATAGTAAGGATGTTATTTGGATGCTCTGGAACCAGCTGGTAGCAATAGACATCCGTGTTGGAATATACCTCTGTGATATACGAACGTACAGATGAAGATTTGTGGATCATTCGACCTGGGTAATGAGTAAAGATTTAAGATATCAGATTGGTTGGTCACTGAGGTTCCAATGCCGATTTCCTTGTTTATTGTACTTCTACAGTTTCGAGTGATTGTTTTTAAACTATCATAAGAACTTGTGATACTGGAATTACGAAATTGTATAAAACTAGTACTATGAAGTTTCTTTTTCCTTGAACTATACCAGCTGTACCAATACCCACAATTAAAAAGATCGCAAGAATAAGCTATATTATGTAAGTAATTTATATTTTGAAATCCAAACGATAATGATATAGATCGCTTCATTGCCAGTTCGATACAGGTTTCTTTCGACAATCTTAGGCTTAGGCTAGGCACGGTCCGATCTACCTAACTGGATAGGATGATTTTTAATTATCTGTAATCTGTGAAATATGAACTCAATAGAGATTATGGGAATGCTCTACAATTTCAGTTCAATATGAAAGTAGTTATTCGGAGATATTATGTCTACTATTTAGATGCTCTGGAAGCAGCTGGTGAAAACTGGTGTCTGTGTTGGAATATATCTCTATGATATACGAAATTAGAAACAAAAAAGAATTGTGAACCAGTTGACCTGAGGAATGAGTAAAAATTTAAGATGGATATGAACAGTTTTCTTAAAGATACAACCTCGAATCAAAATTATGTAATCGTATAAAACTCAAGTATTTACAAGTATATCCCACATGGTCTAAGGAATGACGCGATGAAAGGAAATTTGTGTAATGAAAATTTTCGGAAAGTAAGCTTTATGTCATTATAAGATGGAATACACAGCCCGTATAAGTTCCATAAAAATTCTCCACCGTTCAAGAAATCGCCGGGTCCCCTAACCACTTGACTGATCTAAATTCGGAAAATAATGTACTTACGATATTCTTTTGAGAAATATCGGACCGCAATCAGTCGTACTTCCTCTAAAAACAGTGCTCCTTTTCTTTCAAAGGATCCACGAAAGAGAGCTCTTAGATAAGGAGATCTGTTGTAATACTATTTGGTTTCGATTTGGTGGTCTGGTATCGGAATGAATTATATTTTGAGCTTAAAAGTTGTCGGTTTGAAAATCTTATATGTGAGTGATTATGTTCAGACCTTCAAAGCTCTTCTAGCTGCTATGTTTGCACCCCTGCCCAGCTGTAAGCTAGGCTTTACTAAACGCTAAAATATGCCGCTTAAGGAGTGGCTCGTAATTTAAATAATGCATATATACCATATATACCCATATCATTTTTGCTTTTTCCATTGGCAACAAACAACAAACATTTGCATTTAATTTCGCAAATTGCAAAGATGCACCACAATCGCTCCACACCCGCAATGCAATGCAATGCAATCGATTTATTTATTTATTTGTTGTTGTTGTACATTTGCACTTTTTGCCTTCTTTCCGCTAAACGGAACGTCTGTGTGTCTGTAAACGCCACAGTGATTTTCCAATTTGCGTTAAAAATACAAAAATGCCAATATGTTGTTGCTGCTGTTGTTGTTGTTGTCATTGCATACGTTATATGTAAGTTAAGCAATGCGAATGCGTTGTAATGATGCGCACCTGCTTGGAAAGCGTTAATTCTCTCGCTAATTAATTTTAATAAATCGCAATTGAAATTCCACACACAGAAGTCGTCTAGCCGAGCGAATGCAATAAAAATCGATGTTTATAATTAACTATGAGGAAATCGATTTGTAAATATTCACCGGCACTGCCACCGCTGCTGCTGCTGCTACTGCTGCCGATTATTAGTATTATGTTGATGATATTTATGATGATTAAGGTGGCGTCGATGACGGGCTGATTGAGTGGGTGGAGCGCGTGTAAATGACGCATAGCGGTGAGGTGCGTTGAAGTGTTGATTATTATTTGCATTAAGAACTTGCATTTACATCTGTAGTTTGCAAATATGAGGGAGGATTTATTAGGTAATATGCATTTAAGAAGATCTGTTATGGTTTTGCAATACATTATCCGGTAATCGATTAAAGTTCAACACTGGACTTGTCAAAACTTTACTATTACTATTATGGACCTGATTCTGATGGAAGATCCAATATGGCGGAGCCTTTTTTGAAAATTTCATGGAAATCGTTATTCGAGGGTCCTCGTGATTGCTGATTACCAATTTGACATTACTTTTCAAAAATTCAAAATGGCGAACCAATATGGCGGACTCTTTATAAAAATCGCCATATTGCATCCGCTATTGTGAATTTTAAAAAACCGGATTCGTAATCAGCGACCCTAAAAACCCTCGAGTAACGAGTTTCGAACGATTCCGATGGATTTTTCAAAAAGGGTTCGCCATATTGGATCCGTCATTTTGAATTTAAAACAAGTAAGGAAGGGCTAAGTTCGGGTGTAACCGAACATTTTATACTCTCGCAATTTATTTATTTAACTTTATTTATATTATATAATACAGAATTTGACCCACATATTCGTCATATATATTGTATAAAGTCCATTGAAAGTTGGAAACCCTAATATTAGGTTAGAAGCACCGAAGTTCGATATATGGGGCCTTAAAAACCTATTGTCCGATTTCGGCGATTTTTAGAATGGGGCTGCCACACTATTAACATAGTATTTGTGCAAAGTTCTGCACCGATATCTTCACTAGTACTTGCTTTATATATTGTAAAGTAAACGATTCAGATTGTCTTCACAGTTCTGGTATATAGGAAGTAGGCGTGGTTGTGAAGCGATTTGGCCTATTTTCACGACATATCATTGGGATGTAAGGAAACTATTACAAACCAAGTTTCATTGAAATCGGTGGAGTAGTTCCTGAGATATGGTTTTTGACCCATAAGTGGGCGACGCCACGCCCATTTTCCATTTTGTAAAAAAATCTGAGTGCAGTTTCCATCTGCCATTTCTTATGTGAAATTTAGTGTTTCTGGCGTTTTTCGTTACTGAGTTAACCCACTTTTTGTAATTTTCAACCTAACTTTTGTATGGGAGGTGGGCGTGGTTATGATCCGATTTCTTTCATTTTTGGACTGTATTAGGAAGTGGCTAAAAAAAATTACTGCAGAAAGTTTGGTTTATATAGCTCCATAGGTTTGCGAGATATGTACAAAAAACTTAGTAGGGGGCGGGGCCACGCCCACTTCCCCAAAAAAATTACATCCAAATATGCCCCTTCATAGTGCGATCCTTTATACCAACTTTTATTTCTATAGCTTTATTTATGGCTTAGTTATGGCACTTTATGTGTTTTTGGTTTTCGCCATTTTGTGGGCGTGGCATGGGCCGATTTTGCTCATTTTCTAAAGCAACTTTCCTATGATGCCAAGAAATAAGTGTGCCAAGTTTCATCAAGTAATTGATAATTTTTACTCAAGTTACAACTTGCACAGACGGACGGACAGACAGACATTCGGATTTGAACTCCACTCTTCACCCTGATCACTTTGGTATATATAACCCTATATCTAACTCGCTTAGTTTTGGGTGTTACAAACAACCGTTATGTGAACAAAACTATAATACTCTCTTTAGCAACATTTGTTGCGAGAGTATAAAAACCGACACATTATTCGTAATCCGTGAACACAAAAACCCCGGCTAGCGAGTTTCAAGCGTATCCAATGAATTAAAAAAACGCTTTCCGCCATAATGGTTTTCAAGGGTTCGGATTTGGATTCAGCGACCCCAAAAAGTTGGGTTTACATGGTAAGACGTCCAGGTCATAACATTATTTTTTCTGGGCCTGTGTTATTTTTCCATCGGCCATATTTTGAATCAAAGATATAGAACCTCTCTTCTAGGTGTCAAGTCCTAAAAATTAAGAATCAGAATTTAAGACCAGAGATGATTACTTTGATCAGACGATTTACAGTCCAAATAAGTAAATAGAATGTTAAAAAAAATCGACTTTGAGGTCTTTCTCTGCATAATCTATATATTGGAGATATCAGAATTTCGAACTTGACGATTCGCCGTCTGAAAGATCCCCTTCTTCTTGTTGTTGTAGCACCATCAAACATTTCTCAAATAATTCTCAGGAATGCTGCCGAATAAGTATATAGGACCATTCCAGTTACGTAGAACCGACTGGTGCCGGAACAAAAAAACATTCTTCACTATTCTTACTTGGAACCTTGACTATATTTTAGTCTTAAACTCTATGTTCTCATAATGGCTATGTTGTGCGATGCCTCCACCATTGTGATAGAGTGTGAAAATTGCATTTGATGTCGATGAATAGAATAAAAAAAAAACGTTTCAGTTCATACATTAATAAAGTAACAGTTTATTAACTCAAAAACTCATAACATTTATGATCTTCAGAGGCATTCTCTTCCGGACATTAATACTTTATAAATTGTTGGTGTTAATTTTCCCCAACAGATTAACTATTTGTCATAAAATGCCTTAGAAAAAGAAAAAGTTTATGGGAATAGCAGCTTGAAGATTACTCTACAGTTATGCTCAAAATTCAAACTCAAAACTCAAAGAGATCATTCACTACAATCAACGTATCGTTTATGAAAGAAAACTATGAATAAATGTCAATGAAAAGAAGAAGTTTATACAATGAAATTGAAAACTGTGTTTTTGAGTTAAATAATCAAAAATCTATTTATAAAAAAATTATACTTATGTGAGAACCGCTAAGAAGAGTCTTCTTTTAAATTGCATTATTCTTTTAATAATATTTTTTTTCAATTCCATACAAATTATTATTTTTTATTTATAACCATCACATCTAATAAGCACTCACCCATAGAATGAGTCGAGTCAAATGTGAATGGCACAGCATTTGGGCATTAGCATAAAATTACCCATTCAGTACCACTAAATAATAAAAAAAGAATACTAAATTAAGCGCTAAAATCCCCAAAAGACGGCGTACAAAAATGTACAATGCAACTCTGTAGAATAGAAAAAAAAAAACTTAATAATGGCAATGGACTTACTAAAAAGGCACAAAAAGGCCAATCCGCTCATAAATAACTCAACACACACTCTAAATTTAGTCGCATGTAATGCCGGTGTTAGTACAGATTTTTAACCCAACCGAAAAGTGGCAATGATGGCAGCAAGAACGCATAAATGACGATCAATAGCGATCCGCTTGGCGTAGCCAGAAGCTAAGGTGAGGCAAGATCCGCTGACAATGGGCTTACAGCAACTGCAACCCATTCAACCGGAGACATGTGAGACACAACAAATGCTGCTGCTTGGCCTATACGGCATGTCGAATCGTTGTTGTTGTTGTTGTATTTGTTGTATGTATGGTATTTATGTGCGCTTGTTTTGTGGCAACAGCTGACAGCGGTAAATGTGACAGAAATAGTGTGATAATCGCAGACGTGTTAAATGAGCGCATATGGAGTATAGAATGTAGAGTTCGGGAACACACGCATGCCGCCACCCCAGCGCTGTGTAGCAGACGTCTGAGAAAAATGCTGACTATGGAGGCGGTGCTAACCCCTTTGTCTTCGCCACTGTCTGCCGCTCCACAATTTCCTGCTGCTTTTTGTGATTGCATATGTACCGTTAGTGTGGCAAGCCAGAACACTACTTCCGATTTAGCTCTTTATTTGCTTTGTAGAAGTTGTTGCACAGTTGGAGCACACGTGGAACGCTTTGGCAATCGTAAATATAATTACAAACATACTCACATATATATGCCGTAAATCTACTTAAAACGAAATATGTTTGCAATCATTTTTAAAATCCAATTCTAAGATGTGCTCTTACGAGGGCGGTTGGATAAGTCGAGTAGAGGTTTTCCCAAAGGACCTTCAGCACTACTGAAATTCTTTTGTAGATGGAGGCTTAAGATCCCAAATCGGTATCAAGCATGCTATAGATAAAACTTCGTTCGCTTCAATTTTGTAAAGTATCAGTTCCGTTCTAGAAGCGCCGAAGGTTCGAGTTGTCGAGAAGACCCTTTTTTCAATATGGTCCATAATATTTGACTATAAAATAGTTATCCACACTGCGGAACTATTTTAGCATAACGCTACAATAAGAAGACTTCTAGGAATTTTGAAGGATCTCTCTTTAAAGCAAATCCGATTCCATGAGGCAAACGGCTCGTACGAGTATATCAAAATTTAATAAATTGACTATTCTTTGAATTTTGATACTCTCTCAACAAAGTTAGATATAGGGTTATATATACCAAAGTGATCAGGGTGAAGAGTGGAGTTCAAATCCGAATGTCTGTCTGTCCGTCTGTGCAAGCTGTAACTTGAGTAAAAATTAAGATATCTTGAT
Source organism: Zeugodacus cucurbitae (assembly GCF_028554725.1). Classification (NCBI taxonomy): domain Eukaryota; kingdom Metazoa; phylum Arthropoda; class Insecta; order Diptera; family Tephritidae; genus Zeugodacus; species Zeugodacus cucurbitae. The sequence goes on along the minus strand of NC_071669.1, from coordinate 61,678,865 downwards.
GAGACCTGACACACTTATTTCTTGCCACCATAGGAAGGTTGCTTTCGAAAATGAGCAAATTCGGACCATTGCCACGCCCACAAAATGGCGAAAACCGAACCACATAAGGTGCCATAACTAAGCCATAAAGATATGGAAATAAAATTAGGTATGAAGGATCACACTATGAAGGTGCATATTTGGATGTATTTTTTTTGGGGAAGTGGGCGTGGCCCCGCCCCCAACTAGGTTTTTTGTACATATCTCGCAAACCAATAGAGATATATAAACCAAACTTTCTGCAGTATTTTTTTAGCCACTTCTTAATACAGTCCAAAAATGAAAGAAATCGGATAAAAACCACGCCCACCTCCCATACAAAAGTTAAGTTGCAAATTACTAAAAGTCGGTTATCTCACTAATGAAAAACGTCAGAAACACTAAATTTCACATATGAAATGGCAGATGGTAGCTGCACTCAGAGTTTTTTACAAAATGGAAAATGGGCGTGGCGTCGCCCACTTATGGGTCAAAAACTATAATTCAGGAACTACTTGACCGATTTCAATGAAACTTGGTTTGTAATAGTTTCCTTGCATCCCAATGATATGTTGTGAAAATAGGCCAAATCGCTTCACAACCACGCCTACTTCCTATATACCAGAACTTTGAAGACGATCTGAATCGTTTACTTTACAATATATAAAGTAAGCACTAGTGAAGATATCGGTGCAGAAATTTGCACAAATACTATGTTTATAGTGTGGCGGCCCCATTCTAAAAATCGCCGAACTCGGACCATAGGTTTTCAAGGCCCCATACATCGAACATGAGGACCTCGGTGCTTCTAACCTAATATTATGGTTTCCAACTTTCAATATATATGACGAATATGTGGGTCAAATTGTGTATTATATAATATAAATAAAGTTAAATAAATAAATTGCGAGAGTATAAGATGTTCGGTTACACCCGAACTTAGCCCTTCCTTACTTGTTGAAATAAAATTTATCAAGAAAAGCTCCCAAGAGTATTCCAACTAGATATGACAACTTTCATATTACATAAGTACAGTTGAAATTTCCTAACTCCAATCACCATAATCCACAAAACAAACTTCGAGTTAGAGAGACATCGAATTATGGAAGCTAATTTGTATGGAATTTTACTTCCATTGCCAATTCAAGAGTTAGAGTTATGAAGAACTTCGAGTTATAGAAGTTCAACTGTACATAATTATTATTTGAACTTCCCTAGTCAGATCTATATAATCTTCTCCAACTTCTTTTAAAAAATTTCGACGAATTTTGAGGTTAGGTTTATTTGGATAAACTTTAATATTGAAATTATTCTCTTATAATATGATACATTTGATCCCACCTATCCTTTTTTATGCTTCTTATGTAATTCTTAGACGTTTTTGGGTTTGAGGTTAAGTCCCTATGGAAATGAAATCCCTATATGAAATAGAGCCCCGTAACATTTTCCCCTAACCAAACCCCAACAATTTATAAAGTTTGATAAAAATTTGTGCTCAAATTAAATTCGTCAAAGAAATAGATATGGTGGCTATGAAGAAATATTCATAAAACGATTCTTCGAGACTTCTTCAAAATCCCCCGAATTATTCACCTACCCTCGTAGTTTCCGTAAGCACTGTCAACATGTTCGGAATATGGCGCTGCGCCACATAAAAAATGCGGCCAGCAGCTTATACCCATTACATATAATATGTACATTTGTCTGTCTATCTCTCTGTCTGTCTGTCCGTATTGCAGAAAAACAAAAGGGGGCGGAGGACAAACGGGTTGACTTTTGACAGCGTGCACGCATTGCGCGCATCTGGACGTGTCATTGCTTTACGAATTTCATATTTATAGTTGCTACTCGAGTGAGAAATTTACATACTCATGCGTCATAATTGCGTCCACGGCACCTAATTTTCCGCACACACAAACACACACACACACCGCTGTATACGCTTTTTGCCCTCGGATATTTGTAGTTTCTCGTGTATTTATTAACACGTTCCATATGCCAACCAGATTGCAATCGAAATCGGAAATGGGCTGCTGGCGCTGGCAGTAAAAACCATATGAACACCAACAACAAGAGCCAACACTATCGAATTTAATAATAATCACTAAACATTTGTAGCTGCTTTAGCCGCATTGATCATGTGAATCTCACGATCGCTTGCGAGTACATCCGAATCTCCACCGGCTGCACTCACTCACTCACCCACTCCGTTATTCACCTAACTCACTCTCACTCTTTGCGTGTTATTGAGTGCTGCATCCGTCGGAGTCCATAAAACAGTTGGCTTATTTCAAATGTTTCCTTTTAATTCCAAGATTTTTGCGTTTCAAGTTTGCCGTCCGTGCCGCCGCAGCGTTGCTGGCAAATTAAAAATTCTAATTTCTTTGAAAACGTCTTTTATTGCAAATAAAATTTGTAATTATTCTGCCTTTGTGGCGAATCGATTTGCGGTCTGATTGGAATGAATTTTTGGCAAAGACAAACTGTGCTCCACATTTCATTGGTAATTTCGTTACGCAAATAAAGTTTTCTAATTAATTTTTTTTAAAGCGTCTTATGTTTTACAAGGACCAAACTTTTTTATTTCTGTATGATGTTAAAAGTAGTGATGTTTGCTAAATTTCAAAGATTGGGAATCTGGTGCTGAGTCCATCAAAATCCGTCCAGGAGCTTGAAAATCTCTAGATCTCTAGCAATATCTGGGTATACGAATCAGTAAACGATCCCATCTACTCATCATACTCTAAGGGATTTATTTCTAAAGGTGCATTGATTAAGGACCTAACACTTTAAAGGTGTCTCCCAGTGGAACACTCTCTCTAAAGCATAGTGCTGGAAAATGCCAAGAACAAATTATAATTTACTTCATTCATTTCATTCATTCATTTGACTTCGATTATTAAAACTGTTTCTAACATTGATTTCAATCCATCTTCTTGAAAATTACTGCGATTACTCATAGACTTATACGATTAAAACGAATAAACTTGAGCTGGATCGGCATATTCCAATAATATCCAAAAGGAATGATGGATATGAATGGGATGTTCGAGGGCTTTGTATTTGTATTCTCGAAGAAAACATGAGTACAACGAACTACTAATATGAATTATACGATTGATAAAATAATCTCTAGATCCAAAATAGACATACCGAATCTAAATAAGTAAAACCTTTCACAAATTTTCAATACCCTGTCACAACCTAACTTTAATTTCTTCTGGGTTTACGGATGCAATAATTTTACAAAGTATAATAAATATTGGCTCTTGAGTCCGATGATGGTCGCTTTGAAGCAAAGTCAAACGTGAGTAGGACAATTGAAGAAATATTTCTTATTGGGAACTTCTATGGTAGAATAGTCGTCGTAGTCAAGAAAATTAAGCACCGTGAAGGGACTATGGAGTTTTTTGAAATGATTTAAAGTCGGCAGGAAAAACATCTTCTGAATTCGAATGAAATATTTACTATGTAAGGACATTTAGTATGGGGAGCTTTTAGATAGCTTTACGAAGGAAGCAAAAACTCAGCACAAAAAGTCGGATCTCACTAAACGGATCCTTATTTAAAGATATCCGAACAAGGACTGCTACCATAGTGATGTTCTTTAAAACCGTTCTCGCAGATTAACTATGCTACTACAATTTGGAACTTTCACAATGGGCCTCAAAAGGCCTATGACGGTGCGTCGATCGATAACCACTAAATCTAAACCAAACCATTTTTAAGAATAAGAGATCTTCATTGACTTCAGTTTAAAATCGGCCGTCTTCTTTTCAGATACTGTTAAATAAGAGTGAAATAAAGTTTGGTTGACAACATTTTCTTGAAGCTTCAATATAATAAATTATATTTTGGAGAAGAAAATAAGTACCTATCGAAATACACTGGGCCAACCCTCAATATAAAATCTGCGGCTTTACAGAAGAATGAAGACTTAATTGCTCCACACCCAATCCATTTATACTAGATCTAACCGTTGTTCACTTCACGTGTCAAGCATATTTACATACAAACACAGGTGTGTGTGTTTGTAATTCAAACCAAGTAAACAGCGAACCTCTCGAATTCTCGAATCTCATGGCTGTTATTGATTTTCGCAAGTTTACGAGTATTGTACGTTTTAATGTTGCATGCTTGGGATGTCCGCCGTTGAAGGCGAAGGCCCTTAAAGAGCATGCGATGGAGCCAATGTCGACAATGCCATATTTGAATGCGCGTCGCGCCACATCAAGCAGCATAGAACGAGACAGCCAACGGTTGACTGACGAACGCCGACTGACGCAGGCGGCTACAATTAACAGGAAAGGCAGCGAGGCGCATGCGCACCATTGTAGCGGGGAGTAAGTGACTTAGCTGTGCTTGTTGTCGGTATTTATGTGTATGTTTTGTCTAGCCTAAATGGCAATGGCAACTGCAACATTTCTTAGCCGTTTATGGCCGGATCGGGCCGGGTCGGTTACACCGCGCTGTCGTGGCAAGTCAAACTTAAGCGCCGTGGATAATGAAATTTTCATTTTAACACGATGGGCGCGTACAGAAATCCTTTTTGGGCTGCAAGAACCTTCGGAACGCCACAACTAAGTGCTGAAAAAAATACAGAAAAGACACAAGTGAATACATGAAATTACTTACCTCCCAAGTGGCTCATAGAACTGTGATGTAGTAGAGCTAGATCGTAGATCATGCTTTAGCCAACAAAGTATGGAAAGATATTCAGCATAATTATTTTTTTTTTATTTTATTGCTTGTAAAATGGAAATATGTTTTTTTTTGCAAAGCAAGCTGAAAATGATTTACAACAAGACATTAATGAGATTTGAGAAACATGTATTTGTATATTTGTAAAAGGATTTATTGTCGTTTAAATGCCTCTTTTTACAGTAATTGTTACCTCTTTCCCATAGCTACATATCATGTTTTCAATCAAAAGTCCATTAAATGAGAAGTTTTTAGGATTTTTTCATGTTCTCTTTACATTTTTTTTCTCCTCTCCTCTTTAATATGGAATCCTTTTGAGTAAATAAACAAGTAATTGACAGTCAGGGTAAAATTCTGAAAAAGATATGAAAACTCTTAAAGCTGTATACCAGAAAAAGTTTAGCCCATAGGCTCTTCAAACAATAATTAGATATACCTTAAGTTATCGGTTGTTAGTCGGGAATATCAAGCCTAATTCTATAGAACAAGATATAAAATAATAACAAATATAAGAGAAAGTTAGAACTTGAACGAAGAATATAAATCTGAAAAGAATTATTGGTGTGTTCAAAAAATAACGGGAATTTTCGTTTTTGAAAAAAAATCTATTCATTCGTCTACAATAATGCTGTCGTCTTCAAAGTAGTGCTCTTTCGATACTATGCACTTATGGCAGCGCTTCTTCTACTCATCGAAACACTGCTCAAACTCGATTTTTCGGATTATCTTTAGCTCTGTCAGTGATTTCTCATATTCTTGTAAACCGACTGACCTTTAAGGTTCTCTTTACCTTTGAAAACAAGACAGAATCCCACGAAGTCCTGTTTGGCGAATGTGGAGGCTTTGGTATCGTTACATTATGGTTTTGGCTAAGAATTCACGAACAAGCGACAAAGTGAGAACTCGAAATTTGAGATTCATTCATAATACTATAATTTGCTGCTTCGTTTTACAATAATATTAAATGCGCTTCTGAAATGGACTCAATCTCAAAATTTCAGAAGACTTTCTCAAACCATCAACATGCCATCATCTTCAAATACCGGAAGGGTGTGAATGGTCCCAGAAGCCTCTTCATATTCATAGAATTATTCCTCTTTCACTGTCATCTTTATAATCTGAAGTTAAACATGTAAAGTTTCCAAATACATTCGAAAAATACTTTTCTAATAATGCTAGAGAGATCTTTTTCAGGGTCTTCGGAAAAATTAGACTCCTTTAAAAAGTACTTCCACTATAAAGTTAATCAAATTTAAGATGTTGAAAACGATTTTTTTTTTCAAAATTCATTATTTGTCATAGTCAACTTTTAAAAATTTCATATTTTTAATTTACAAAAACAAATCACATTTTATTGTCGCTCTTCACACCCGACTACAATAAGTCAGTTTTTACTAGGCATTAATCAATAAACAATTTGTTTACAACTAAAAAACTTTTAATTCCTCGAGGCTTCTCTTGTGAGCGAGCGCCTCCACAGCAGTAAACTGTTGCCTTGGCTTCAAACGAGCGCTTAGCTTCCTCAAATTGTTTGTTGTAATTTTTTATAGTCTCCATCTTCATTGCTGTTTTGTTGTTTTACGCCAAGCGCGGCGCAAAAGTTTAATGTGTTGTTGTTGTAGTTTTTGATTTGTGTGTTTTTATACGATCGCATTGATTGATTGCGCACACCTGTGAGGTTTTAAAGGTTCGTTGTCTCGCGCGCGCGCTGAAGGTGCCTCAAGTCGAAGCTTTAATTTGTAGTTGAAACGTAAGAAAAATGCTGATGCCTTCGTTAATTTCGTTATTTAAGTCGTTTTGTTGTTGCTGCTGTTGTTGTTGTAGTTGCTTTCATTGCCGACTCTCGAAAATGCTGTTAGCAATAAATTGTTGTGGTTTGCGTTGGTGGCGTTGACTGCTCGACCGGTGTGTGGTTCTCCGCATTGCTATTGTTTGTTGTTTTTGGTGTTGTAGTGGGGAATTTTTGTAATCTTTTTACCATCTCACTCCATTTATGACTTTCACATGGCATTTCTTCAATTCATCAGCAATGTATATTTGTGTACAACTATATTGGGTGCTACATTCTTTTATTGTTCGGATTTATGAATTTGCGGTTCATCGTTCATATGTTTTGATTTCATTTAATCAAATGGTGAAAATATCACAGTTTGTCAGTGTTTTTTGGAAAGGTTAAACTTTACTGTCATGAAAAAAATCGTTGAGTTTACATTAAAATATGTAATGAGTAGAACTGTATGAACTTTTCTCGTATAGCCTTCAGTCTAGAGGAAGCAAATTTGATTTTATTGTTACATTTTTTTAACACAATTTTTTTTATTAGAAAAAGTCCGAAGCTCCACCAATCAACACAAAGAGATTTGAATGAATAGAATGTTTAAATTAAAAAAAAAAAATTATATAAATTCTTAATTAAGATGGAAATAGTGCAAAGACTTTGACTTTTTCAAATAACTCTTGAGAAAACACTTTTAACATGGTTTTTCCTAATTCAGTCAATCTCAATAGAATTTATGTTTTAATTCTCATACAAATTTACTCTTAACCCAACCCTATATATCGGTTAGATGGTTTAGATCTCAAAACTCTGGAGACTTTACTCAAAAGAAAAAATCTAAAGTCGAATCTGTTTATTTTTGGGGAAGCCTACATACATATGTAGGTATGAAGACCAAAGAATAAATTACAGTTCAAACAAGGTCACCATCATGCTACAAATTGTTTCCTCAGCAAGAATATGATTCGCGGTGAGAAGGTAACCGTCAATGGCGACAGTTATCGCGCCATGATAACCGACTATTTGTTGCCTGAAATTGAAGCTTGTGATCTCGGCGATATTTGGTTCCAACAAAACGGCGCCACTTCCCACACATCGCATCAAATAATGGATTTATTGAGAGAACACTTCGTTGAGGAGATAAATTCCGGTGGCCGGTCGCTTGGCCATCGTCGCATCAACATCGTGTGATATCACACCGTTAAACTTTTTCCAGTAAATGTAAAGTCTAATGTCTATGCGGACAATCCCGCTTCGATTCAGACCTTGGAGCAAAACATCACGCGTATCATTCGCCAGTCGAAATGCTTGGACTCCACGGATGGACCATCTGGGACGTAGCCGCCGCCAACATTTGAAAGAGATAATCTTTAAAAAGTAAATGCCAAAGAATGTTCTTTCGAATGATAATAGACATTCCCCATTAAATTTGAATTTTTTGTGATTTTTTCTTTAAAAAATTTTGGTACCTCAAAAAGGATCACCCTTTATATATGTTCCCATAGTTTCTAGATGGAACATAGGTCCTCATTTTAGATCATTTTGATTAATACAGTGAAACTTCCATAACTCGAACTTCTATAACTCGAAGATCTCCTTAACTCGAACACTTGAATTGGCAATAGCATTTAGAAGCTAAATTTCATTCAAATTTCCTTCCCTAACTCGAATTTCTATATCTCGAAGTTCTGCATAACTCGAACTTTTGAAGAGGCAATAGAAGGCAACTTTCACACAAATTTCTTTCCATAAATCGACATAAGACAAAATTTAAAATTTTACCATCAAGGCAGAATTTTAAAAGAGTCCCTCTATATTGTACGGAGGCGAACAAAAAATATAATATTACAGTTATGGATTACATAAATATTCTAACAAAGGCATGAGATATAGACGTCAAGAGCCAATAATAGCAAACTGCAACAAACAAAATTCAGAATACAAGTTTTAAACTCTTTAAATAAAACTTTATGCGATATTTTGTGGATTATGGTGATGCGAGGTAGAGAAGTTCCACTGTATTTATTTTCTGTTTTTGAACTTTTGGAGTGCAATACTGTCTATTTCTAGGACAAATATCATATCTCAAAAACCATTCGACCAAATCTGGTTAGTAACAAACATGAATAGCTTTACAGCCACGCCTCTATGAATTAATATATTTTCTAGGAAAGATTCTAGTTAAACCCCAATATCTACTTTTGGGGTTTAACTAGAATATCTACTTTTGGGGTTTAACTAGAATCATCAGTTTAAACCTTTCCGTGATCCCTGTTATTTTTTACATATTTCCAGATTTCATAAAAAAATATCGATTAATGGGAGATCTACTAAATTTAAAATTTGAATAATGTGATCCAATACCCAAAAAAACTAAATCGCGCCATATTTTTATAAAATGTTTTATAATCTTTTTTTCGAAAAATTTTTACAAATCATTAACACATTTTATTTCCAAATTGATGATTAAATGCCATACATGTGTGGGACAGGCATATAACTATGCGAAATGGAGCTTCTAGTATTTAGAGCGTGACCCCCATTCAAAATAGGCAACTTTTCACTTTGATTTTAACCGCTTTAACAGCTGTGCTAATCACGCATTTGTAGTGTACATACAAAAGTATATTTGCATTTATGTGCCTAGAATACAATAACACGTGTACTCGCAAAGCATAAGCGCGCATAAGTACACATACTCGCAAATACTCAGGCATAGAAACACACATACATTAGTGTACTCTGCGCATTGGAATGACATTCATATGCTAATTCCAATTAAAATCAAAGCCCAACTCAACGCTCGAAACACTTGTTCGAATGTTCGAAAGCACACCCGCTCACACCCGCACGCTCAAGCAGCCAGCTGAAAATCAAAGCCATTGCGGCAATAAACTCGTTAGCGTTACCCGCCGCAATTGTTGGCGCGTCAATTAAAAGCTACAAAACTTGAAGAAAAATAAAACTCAACAACCACAACGATCTTAAAACACAAACGAAGAAGTCGAAGAAGTAGAAGAAGCAGAAGCAGCAGCGAAGAAATGCAAAACCACGAAACTGCTTAATATGCCAAGCAGCTGCGACGCGCCGCACGGCTTCATGCGCTCACAATTTATATTCGAAATGTTCGTTATGGAATTCATACTCGGCTTTAAAGTACGCCTGTGTGTGGGGGGACACTCTTTACACTTTAACGAGGCCCTACAATTCAGTTATGGGCTTTTCACGCGCGTCAATCAAATAGCGCCTCCAACTAAAGCAACAGTCATATGTACCTTAAGTTGTTATTGTTGTTGTTGTTATACTTATATTCATTAATGTTGTTGCTTGGTCGTTGTTGTTAACGGCCATTGGACTGTGTGACGCGGCAGCGGTGACGGCTCTGCTTCACTTTTGCAGGTGTTCACTGTCACAAAACGCGCAGCAACTAATTAACTGAAGAATGCGTACTAATGGTGTGCCGTGTTGTTGTTATTGTTGGAGCCGTTGTTGTAGTTGTTATTGCAGTTGTTTGCTTTGTCTGCCATATTGGGGAGGCGCTTTGTTAAATATTCGCCGCCGACTGGCGCATATGTATGAGGCGCTGGTGGCGCGCCAGTTGCCCAAAATGGTCATTGCCTGTATGGGAGACCAGTTGGTCCCAACAATAACAACAACAACGACAACAAATGCTACAACTAAGGAAATTCACAATGAAGTTGGTAATAGCAGTAATGTTCGTATGTATTATGTATGCGGTAATCAGCTGCGTATTGAGGCAAAAATTCATTGCCATTTGTTGTTGTAGTAACGTGTTAGTGTTGCCAGGGTGAAAAAAAATTTTAAGTGGGCGTGGCCGCGCCCCAAATAGGTTTTTTTGTACATATCTCGCAAACCAATAGAGCTATATAAACCAAACTTTCTGCAGTCGTTTTTTTTAGCCACTTCTTCATACAGTCCAAAAATGAAAGAAATCGGATAATAACCACGCCCACCTCCCATACAAAGGTTAGGTTGAAAATTACTAAAAGTGCGTTAACTCACTAACGAAATACGTCAGAAGCACGAAATTTTACATAAGTAATACCAGAAAGAAGCTTCACTGAGATTTTTTTACAAAATGGAAAATGGGCGAGGCATCGCCCACTTATGTGTCAAAAACCATATCTCAGGAACTACTAGACAGATTTCAATGAAATTCGGTACATAATATTTTCTTGACAGCCTGGTGACACGTGTGGAAAATGGATGAAATCGGTTCACAACTCCATTTCGAACTCCATCTGATTCCTTCACTTTATAATATATACATAAGGAACCAATGAGGATAGCGAAATACAAGTTTACAAAAATACTGTATATGATCCGTGGCATCAATTGTCGAAATCGGACTATAACTTTTCAAGGCCCCCGATATAGAATTTGAAGAACTCAGTGCCTTATGGTAACTTTTCACCGAAAATATCGGTAAATCTCTCAGATATCTTAATTTAATTCATTTAATTTTTCTTCTAATAGTGTGTCTCTGTATCAGAAATTGTTAAAATCAGGTCATAACTTCCTCTAGCTCTTATATAGCTAATTACAGGATTTTCAAAAATACGATGGGCTTAATAGCTTATAAATTGGGTAATATATGAAATTTCTTAGCCAAATTAAATGAGCATATAATGTTAGATATAATGAATGTTGGTGATGAAAATGAGTTTAATCAGCTGAGGAATTACCTCAGCCTACATATATACCATATATGATGATTCTCGTTTTTCTATTGGACTTTATACCGAATATATATGTATGTAGGTCGAATTGTGTGTTATCTTAATAAAAATATTGCAATAAAATTGCGAGAGTATACAATGTTCGGAACTTAGCCTTTCCTTACTTGTTTTTTATTAATTTAATTTTTTTTTTTTTTTATTGTATTTTTTTATTTATACATATAGCTGATTGTTTGAATCTCAGGTGCTACGCACATGCGTGTCAGCATCCCATTCCATTCCAATTTAACAGACAAAAGCATAAACGCTTCAATTGTTCAGCTGGACGCAGCTGTGCGTTGGCGTTTACACAAAAGCCACAACTAAAAATATGAATGTTTTGTTGTAAATACATACATACATACATACAGATATATGACCGCGAAAGCAAGGCTTACAATAGCTGCTGGGAAGCTTTTGAATTCTAGAAATAAAATAAAAGCACAAAAAACCTAAATAAATATAAACCTTTAAAGCAAACGCCGGCGCACAAACACACTCGCAAACATAAATATACATATCTATGCGTGAAAAGCAAATGACGTGCCCGACCGCAGTACAGATCAACAGGTTATTTGTTGCTGGCCACTCACAACACAAAAGCCGCATCGCTTATTGCCACAAAGCAAATGAAATTAAATAAAAATTGAAAAACAAAACAAAATTTAGACAAACAGATGTGCCAACAACAATAACAACAACAACATACCAAAGTTATGAGTAAGTGTCTACATACTAGTTATTTAAAGGCAACGCGTCGACGCGCATGCGTAATGCGGCCCATCAACGTTTCAAAGCTCACTGGTAGACCGTGCATCTGCCGCACAGCTGTGTGTGGGAACATTTTCCTTTCATTGCGTGTCTTGCTTTTCAAAAGCTAACTGCTATTCACTGGCATCTCTAGTTGCCTCTGTCCTCTGTCGTCTTTCACACTTTTCAACAGTTCATCATTCGGTTAATTTACACACTTCTTCATTCACGTTAAGCCGCAGCGCGTTTCTTCTCCTAGAAGAAGAATAGTCAATTGGCATTGTTTGAGGTGATGTGCTTTGTTGTTCGCACCAGACTCCCTCATTAGGTTTTCTAGGTTATATGATGGATGTGTGTATGTATGCGCATTGGTTTGAAAGTGTGTTATTAATCAAATGTGGTTTTATCCCACGATCTAAATTTCATAGTAAACGAATTAGCGCGTACAATATATGTATATATAGGGTCCGATAAACTAAAAAAGAAGAATTATAAAGACTCACTTGATATAAGAATTTTCCATGAGGAAAATGAACACACCTAAATTAATATTATAGTTAGAAAAAGGAATTCCACACTCGATTTTTTCACATACAATACTCTAATAATATAGTAATAAGCAGTACCAACTCGAAAGCTTTCAGAGCTGCTTCATCAGCTTACCGCTCATATGACAGTCGAGTATCGCTCAGTATACACCCTTCTCTTTAACCGAAATTTACCTGAATTGATATTGGACCAAAGACTAGGAAACTTCGATGATATTTTCTGCCGCTACAATAGCAATAACATTCAAAAGATGTTCTCTTAAACGGCCACAAATAGTCAAAGAGTAAATGGAACTGAAAGTTTGCCCTAACCCAGACTTTTGGAACACACATATTCACGAAGAAATCCAAAAACTTGCATCCTAAAATATACCATAAGCTTTCCTGCAGACTCATGCCTTACTAAACGATTTTTTTAAAAGGAACGCTACACAAGTAGACCGATAGGGACAGCAAACGATGCAATATTTTTCCCGCTCTTTTGACATTTCTTTCCAGTAAGATTTGCCATCATTGAAAGATATACAAAGAATTATTAAAAATTACTATCGAAATTCGGGGTCAGTGGCCTCAACTTCTACGTCCAATTTATAGTCGTCATAATCGTCTTATCGGATCACTCAATGATAACCGAATATTTTTGTTCTAAATGAGATGACTTCGAGAATAAGTGGTTTCAAAAGTACAGTGCCACAAGCCACACAGAGAATGTCAAAATCGGTTTATTGAAAACCAAGTTCGGTGAACGTGTTATCTAAAGCATTTTGGGTTCAGCGTCTGGACTCCTGCAAGCGTGCCCGTGATGGTAGCGAATGTACTTTCACAGAAATAAGGAACTTCATTGATATCCCAAACCGTTCTTAAAAAAAAAAACTTTTTTAGGGCTCTTATTGAAAAATCCTTTATTATGGATCTAAGTATGCTTGCGGTATTCGCCGTTGCCAATGTTCTGAGGACCATAAATCTTGCGCAAAATTTTCCTCTCGAAAACTTCTAGTGTCGTCTCATCTGATGTTGACATCGTCCAAGCTTCTGCACCATAAAGCAGGACGGGAATGATAAGCGACTTATAGAGCTTGATTTTGGTTCGTCGAGAGAGGACTTTACTGTTCAATTGCCTACTCAGTCCAAAGTAGCACCTGTTGGCAAGAGTTATTCTGCGCTGGATTTCGAGGCTGACATTGCTCGTGTTGTTGATGCTGGTTCCCAGGTATTAGAATATTACCGACCGGAAAACACAGCTTTTAGTCTGTTATTTTCGACTAGTTGGATTCATGGTTCCTACTAGTTACAAATTAGTTACTAATGAACTGATGTTACTACTGGATATATATGTATGTATGTATGTATGTAAAAATTTACGATGTTACGAATTTATGCAAGCATAACAATATTAATTTTTGTATAAATTGCAGAGAAACACATAACAAACTGCATTAAGAGGCTATTAAACTTTTAGAGTGGAAACAAAAGCGAAACAAGGTCAAAGCGCTGCTTGAACATACAGTGCCATTCACTAAAGGGTACAAAAATGCGAACAATTGACCATGCAGCAGAACATCAGAGAACTGACAGAGAATGTCTATAAACATATATGTATGTACATTCATATGCAATGCGCTAAGTATGCATTATATTATATAGCTCTACAAGCTCTACGCTATCGTTCGCATGCGAATTTTGCACTGCTCAACGCTCACTAAATACAAATGATTAGGATCTCGTGATTCATATCTGCCTATTCGTTACTTTACGCTCTTTACGTTAGACAATTGACCGTGGCACAAGTGTGGCGAGGGAATGTATGATACGCTGCCAACTACGCGAAAGTGCCCTTAGTAGATTCTATGTACATACATACATCTCCAAGAGACACCCAGCTCTTATTACAGATATTATGAGAGGCTTATAAAGTGCTAGACAACAGGAGTAATTTTACTATTATTGTACGATTTCAAGCGTCTTTTTCAAAATTTTGTTCGATCTTCTAGTTTCTCTTCTTAGCAACGTTTTTTGAATATAAGAATCGCGAAGAAAATGAATACTTAACCATAGCGACTTAATGATAACTAGGATTACTACCAAGTAGATTTTCCGGGTCTAAAATCATACTGATTAGATTTAACCCATTCGCTGCCATTGTACTCGCTTGGGTACAGGAAAAAATCATGTTTTTTTTTAACCAAGTGAGTACAATGGGTTCGAATAGGTTTTCTGTAACATTTTTTTCTGTACCCAAGCGAGTACAATCGCAGGGAATGGGTTAATGAAATCTTCTATGGATGTCTGTAACAATAATGCCTCAAAAATTCCCATAATCTAAGTTGAAGTTTACTTAAGTAGGATTTTTTATCCAACGATATTTTGGATAAGACTTGATGCACAATATCTATTAACTTCTTGAGCATGAAATTACTTGCCAGTAAACCTTGATTTGATATGATTTTTTGCTGTTATACGAAGTTTCCTCATATTCGGTTAATAGACGACAATTCCATCGAAATGAATTGGGGACTCACATTTTCCACATATTTTACAGTATATACATATGTACATAGCAGCTTGGAATTAAGCTTGTTGCGGATAACAGTCACCAAGTCTCACTTTCACTCACTCTTTCACTATTCCAGTCAGCATTTCAAGTTCATCTGCAGTAATATTAAGACCAGAATCGTCCAGAATAGGCCAACAGGAAGGGTCTAGTGTTCCACCAGGACAACGCCAGACCATACACTTCGTTCATGACTCGTCAGAAGCTACGGGAGCTCGGATGGGAAGTTTTATCGCATCCACCATATAACCCGGACATAGTGAAGCCAAGTGATTACCACCTGTTCCTGTCCATGGCGAACGCCCTTGGTGGTGTAAAGTTGAACGCAAAAGAGTCTTGTGAAAAATGGCTGTGCGACAACGCCAGACCACACAATTCGTTCATGACTCATCAGAAGCTACGGGAGCTCGGATGGGAAGTTTTATCGCATCCACCATATAGCTCGGACATAGTGAAGCCAAGTGATTACCACCTGTTCCTGTCCATGGCGAACGCCCTTGGTGGTGTAAAGTTGAACGCAAAAGAGTCTTGTGAAAAATGGCTGTGCGAGTTCTTTGCAAATAAGGAGAGGAGTTTCTACGAGGGGGTATTATGAAGTTACCGTCTAGATGAAAACAGAACAGAGAAATGTTCCTCAACTTAACCAAAATTAACAATAATAACAAATAATGGGTTTTTTACACTTTGACCTTGACTCATTTTTCGACGAACTTTACATTCAAATATTGTTATTCCAAACCTCTTTGTTGTGTTGAAAGGGTGCTTAAAAAATTAGGAACATTCTTATTGGAAAAATGGCAAAGGGGTCGGACGTACCCGATATTTTTAGAGAGAAAGAGCACAATTTCTTTCTCCTTAAAAATGGGATATTATTTCTTTAAAAGATAAAGCGCAAAACCTTGATATAAATAGTTCAATAACACATAAGAGCAGAAAAAATATTATATAAAAATTAAATATCTGGGAATATAATAAAATAAACCACAAATCGAGAATACAAATAAAACTCAACCGCAAATCAAGCGCTGATATAAATAAATAAAACACTTGTTAAATTGATTAATTTTATTTTAAAATAATAAAGCACAACAATAATAATAATAAGGGGTTTATAATAGCTAAAAGCGCTGACTACTTGTTGGACCGCGACGTCCGACCGCCAATGCGAATGCCAGTGCCATGGCTGCAATCGCAGCAAGCGCACAGTAGCCACAAAACGCTTACGCCCGCATTTGGCGATTTTTTTTACTGAACTCAAAACAACAACAACAAAAAAGTGAATCAAAAACAACAAAATAGCGCCGACCACCGACCAACTGACGGATGGGCAGCGTGACCACATACAAATCATATTTGACTGCACGCAGTTCATCTGCTCAGCTGCAATTTCCGCAGCTGCCCAGCAAAAGCAACAACAACAATGCACACATGTTTAGTGCTTTTTTGCTGGGATTGGATACGCTGCAATCACTCGGTGCTCCAAACTCATGCAATTGTTGCTACTTTTTAATATAAACTCATATGAACTGTTTTATTGCACACACACACACACGCGCGCTTATATATGTAGCTGTGTGTGCTTAAGTTCATGTGCACCGTTGTTTGCATTTATCGTTGTTTGCTTTTTGTTTTTGTTTACTGGCCGTTCCATGGCACTTTTAATGAAAATGAACACGTGCGTCCGGTTTGGGGCAACCAACGGACCCCAAAGAAAGATATGCCTTCGTTTGTCGAAGAAAAGTATAAAAACAAAAAACAACAACAACAACAGCTCTCTTAAACAAATTGTGTAATAGTGTTGATGTAGAAAAGGGCTAGCCATGTTGTGGGATGTAGCGTGCCACATTCATATGTAAACATTTGAGAATACGAAATCTGAACACTCGCTACTTAAACGACTTCCGTCCAATATTCTTATTTACTTATTTAAATATGTACTTGCAATTGCTTTTTAATTTCGAAACAAAAATTGCTTGAAACTATAGTATATATTTGTATTACATTGAAGAGACTACAGTTGAGAAGTTCTTACGAGTACTTTGCTGAGGTTCAAACCGTAGCTTTTGAAGAAAACAATAGTTTCAACAATCTCCTGAAAAAAAATCAAGCACTCATAATCTGTAAAGGAAACCTAGTCTACTAGAACATAGAAAAAATTTGAACCCTTTATTGTAAAAAAAATGAAGAATTAACTTCTCACAAGAAATTATTCTTATAAAATCTTCCAGCCGTTTCTTAGAACATCTTAATAATATACTATCCCATATAACTAACAGAAAATGTCTCCTCAATTAAAATAAAGGTCGAGAGTCGGCTCTCTATTGTCAATGACAAAGGTTCCCGTATATTCATGATATAAAAAAGCTTCACAAAAACCACACTTTTTCCTAAGAGATCTGTGAAAACATTATACTCGTATTTGTAAGACCTGTTTTTACGAAATCGACGGCCGGAGAAAAAAGCTCTCAGAAAGCTTTTAGGAGCCAAAGATATATTTTAGACATCAATATTCTTCCAAATTGCCTCAAGAGTTCTATAAAACTCCATACTGGTTAAAGTGCTCTCACGTTCCTCGAGAGCTTTTGATACTATATTCCTGATATCAAAAATCTTTCGAAAAACCACACTTTTTCCTAAGAGATCTGTGAAAACATTATACTCGTATTTGTTAGACCTGTTTTTACGAAATCGACGGTCGGAGTAAAAAGCTCTCTGAAAGCTTTTAGGGCCCAAAGATATATTTTAGACACCAACACTCTTCCAAATTGCGTCAGGTGCTCTCAAGTTCCTCGAGAGCTTTTGATTCTAATCGTTAGAGCTCCTCAAAATTATGATTTTAGTTATAATACCTGACACAACCATAAACATATTTATTCCAAAACTTTTTGATATTTCATTTGTACAGTACAGTACATTACAGCTTCTAAGCCTGTTAGCCATAAAAAAAATCTACTTACAGAAAATACTTCTATCTCTTAGACGCACGCATTTTAAGACAAATTAGATTCACCACGCATGCGCCACCGCTCTACACTGCATTTCAGTTGCATAGACCTTAATTGCAATCGTGTCTACACTTTGTCTGTGTTCTACGGCGAGTCATAAAATTCTTCAACCATTCACAACTGCGTCGTTGTCTACAACAAACTCGTTGCTGCAGCACCCGTTGATGCAACAACAAAGAATTTCATTCATGCCACATTCAACAGCAAACGCAAGCGAGGGCATTCATTCATTCATGGCTTCAAAGCGAGTATATGTTGTATGCCACGGAGTTCATATATCAACGCCGCATTGTTCGCATGCGCGCATTGCCACACGCTTTAGCTAACTATATTTTGCATGTTTGCAACATTTTACCGCGTTGTCTTGGACTCATTTTCATTTTCAAAATTAAAAGCATTTAAATATTTCCAGTTTTACGATTTATATCCGTTGCATGTGTGGCAAGTTCAGCGAAGCGCGAAAGTAGCAGAAAATGTAGCGCAAAAGCAAGCAACCACCCACCGATCGAGTGGCTGGAATGTTGAGCGCGTGTGCCGCCGGACGCAATGCAAAATCACAACCGAAACGCCGCCAATTTTGCAACGCTCGTTTTTTGCCTTACATCGACTATTGGCCTCCATGCGAGCTCATTGGCAACTAAATTAGCGAAGCGCCCTGGCAGTCACGCAGCTGCGCCGCTTTGGGCTATGGTGGTCACCGGAAAGAAATTTCACGCTTCACACATTTCTATTGTTGTAATTGTTGCTACTGTTGCAGCGCATCATTGTACACTTTATGCTTTGCTCTTTGTTGCAATTTGAACTTTTTACCTTATAAGGGACCCTTATTACATAATTCGATATTCTGATCTCGATAAAAAAAATCTCGTCAAGAAGCAGAAGAACAAAACCATTAATAAATTCATATAGTTGGAATTTCGAAAATATTTTTAATCCATTTTATGACAATATCTCTCATATTAACCGATATATTCGACAAAAAACATCTAGAATAATGACAACTATTATATGTAAACAAATTTCACGTCACGTATTTTCAATTTTTTCTAACAAACCTGAAATCACGTGACCAGGGTTTGTTTACATTTTGGATCGAGGATGACCTTTGACAGGGGTTTGTTTACATGTTTGCCGAGGTCAATGACCTTTGACAGGGGTTTGTTTACATTTTTGCCGAGGTCAATGACCTTTGGGCGGGATTTGTTTACATTTTGGCCGAGGTTATCGAGAGGTAAAGTTTGATTACGTGTTGAGGTTCACGTTAGATATTGTTTGATAATATACATATTTATAATATCATGCGAGGTCAGATTTTTTTTAACATTTTGGAGAATCACGTGAAAGTTGCTTATATTTACGTGAGGTCATTGGTAATTATTTTTCGAAGATTCACGTGAGGTCATTATTTATATGTTAGGGATCTCACGAGGTTAAGTTTTTTAACAATATGGGGACTCACGTGTGGTTTGGTCTGCTTATACGTTGAAGGCCGCGTGAGGTAAGTTTGTTTGAACAATCTAACATTTTGAGGGTTAAGTTAGGTCATTTTTGTATATTAGGTCAGGTCTTTTATGGTGGGGGGGTTCTTCTCATAAGGTTAAGTTTGCTTTAATTTTCGAAGTTAGGTGGGGTTGATATTTTGAAGGGTCATGTGAGGCCGGGCTGTTTTAATTGATAGTGATCTAATGAGGTTAGGTTTGGATGTTTTTTTTTTGTGGTCACGTGGGGGAGGTCACCAGAGATCAAGTTTGTTTACATGTTAAAGCCCACTCGAGGTATGATTTGTTTAAATTTTGAGGGGATGGGATGAGATTCCAGTTAGGTTAAGTGTTTTTATATATTGAGGGTCATGTGAGATCATATGGTTTTTACGTATACGAGGGTTACGTAAAGTAAGGTTTACTTATATTTTGGAGGTTACGAATGTTTTATTTTGGATATAATGTGGTTTGGTGACAACAATGTATGAGAACCACATTATTCGCAATTTTATCTAAGAATGACTTTTTATTTTAGATACAGAAGTTATATAATAGTTTTGCCGACACCTGGAATCATTTGCAATGGAACGTAGGCTCCTTTAACCATTAAAGATTATGATAGAAAAGGAAATTGGGATCTTATTGTCAATTTTAGGTCATGTAAATTGTACTCTATTATTTCCAAGAAATCATGATCACTTGCAATTTTAATTGATTGACGGTTCATTGAAGCTGCTAGCTACTGTATGCCGACATTTGTAGACACTAAGTTTTGCAGCTGCCTACATATGTTCCGCGCGATCTCATGCATCTGCCGCTCAGCTGTTTTCAATTAAGAAACAATTTCTTATTAGAACTCACATATATCCGCATATCAATCGTAGAAATATGCAAACAGACAAACATACATTTATAGATTCAAACGTATTATACTTTCTTGATATTAGTATATGCATTTATGCACTCGCCTATAGTAAACATATTTTTAGATTGCACACACGTGTTAAGTGTATGGCAGCGTGCGGCGTGCTGCACCGCGTGCCACAGGAAAAGCTAAGGCTGATGCAACAGCTGATGTGCACATTTGCGTATCGCCGCTGCCGCGCTGCCACCGAGCAGTCGCTGCCGATGCAGTGCAACGAAGACACCTCGAGCATTAAATTGAAACAAATTTCCTATAAAAGTTGCAAACAATTCTTTGGCGGATGGCATTCTTACTTTCGTACACTGTGCGCCCTTAGGCAGGCTATCTTGATAGGTTGAAAAGACATTTTATTCCACGAAAGTAAATGATGAGTTCCCTTTTAAAATAAAAGATCATTTTTGGTTGCGGTCAGTGACCTTTGACCGTGGTTTCTTTACATTTTGGTCGGGGTCAATGACCTCGGCCTGAGGCTGATCGACTTCGCTGGGGTCCGAAATATGGTCGTCTGTAGTACCAGATTCCAGCATAAGAAAATACATCAAGCTACTTGGCTGTCTCCTGATCGAAACACGCGGAACCAAATCGATCACGTTGTGATAGACGGAAGACATGTCTCCTGTGTTTTAGACGTGCGTACGCTCCGAGGACCAAATATAGACTCGGACCATTATCTGGTCGCAGCGAAGATACGCACCCGCCTCTGTGCAGCAAAGAATGCCCGTCAACAAACACAAGGAAGGTTCGACGTCGAAAAGCTGCAATCGCAACAGACAGCCACGAAATACTCTACTCGACTTGCACTCCTGCTCTCTGAGAGCACTCATCAGCATCTCGGTATAAGGGAACTGTGGAACGGCATCTCAAACTCACTGCGTACCGCTGCAGCCGAAACAATTGGTTTTCGGCAACGACAAAAAACAAGCTGGTACGATGAGGAGTGCCGTCTCGCAGCGGAGAGAAAACAGACTGCCTACCTCGCAACATTGCAAACGACCACAACACGTGCGGGATGGGATAGATACCGAGAGCTGAAGAGGGAAGCGAGACGCATTTGCAGACAAAAAAAGAAAGAGGCCGAAATGCGTGAGTACGAAGAGCTTGAGAAGCTGGCAGACAGAGGGAATGCTCGAAAATTTTATGAAAAAATGAAGCGACTTAACGAAGGTTTCAAGACCGGAGCATCCTCATGTAGAGACCAAGGTGGTAATCTGGTAACCGATGTCCAGGGCATACTGGGATTATGGAGGGAACACTTCTCCGACCTGCTGAATGGCAGTGAGAGTACAACACCAGGAGATGGCGAACCCGATCCCCCAATCGATGACGATGGAACAGATGTTCCATTACCCGACCATGAAGAAATTCGAATAGCAATTACCCGCTTGAAGAACAACAAAGCAGCGGGGGCCGATAGATTATCGGCAGAACTATTCAAATACGGCGGCGAAGAACTGATAAGGTGCATGCATCAGCTTCTTTGCAGAATATGGTCGGAAGAAAGCATGCCTGACGATTGGAATCTCAGTGTGCTCTGCCCAATCCATAAAAAGGGAGATCCCACAATCTGCGCCAATTACCGTGGGATCAGCCTCCTAAATATCGCATACAAGGCTCTATCGAGCGTATTGTGTGAAAGACTAAAGCCCACCGTCAACAAACTGATTGGACCTTATCAGTGTGGCTTTAGACCTGGAAAATCGACAACTGACCAGATATTCACCATGCGCCAAATCTTGGAAAAGACCCGAGAAAAGAGGATCGACACACACCACCTTTTTGTCGATTTTAAAGCTGCTTTCGACAGCACGAAAAGGAGTTGCCTTTACGCCGCGATGTCTGAATTTGGTATCCCCGCAAAACTAATACGGCTGTGTAAATTGACGTTGAGCAACACCAAAAGCTCCGTCATGATTGGGAAGGACCTCTCCGAGCCGTTCGATACCAAACGAGGTTTCAGACAAGGTGACTCACTATCGTGCGACTTCTTTAACCTGATGCTGGAAAAAATTATAAGAGCTGCAGAGCTAAACCGAGAAGGTACAATCTTCTACAAGAGTGTACAGCTCCTGGCGTACGCCGATGATATTGATATCATCGGAAGCAACAACCGCGCCGTTTGTTCTGCTTTTTCCCGCATGGATAAGGAGGCGAAGCGAATGGGTCTGGAGGTGAATGAGGACAAGACGAAATATCTCCTGTCATCAAACAAACAGTCGGCGCATTCGCGTCTTGGCTCCCACGTCACTGTTGACAGTCATAACTTCGAGGTCGTAGATAATTTCGTATACCTGGGAACCAGCATCAACAACACGAACAATGTCAGCCTCGAAATCCAGCGCAGAATAACTCTTGCCAACAGGTGCTACTTTGGACTGAGTAGGCAATTGAACAGTAAAGTCCTCTCTCGACGAACCAAAATCAAGCTCTACAAGTCGCTTATCATTCCCGTCCTGCTTTACGGTGCAGAAGCTTGGACGATGTCAACATCAGATGAGACGACACTAGGAGTTTTCGAGAGGAAAATTTTGCGCAAGATTTATGGTCCTCAGAACATTGGCAACGGCGAATACCGCAGACGATGGAACGATGAGCTGTACGAGTTATACGACGACATTGACATAGTTCAGCGAATAAAAAGACAGCGGCTACGCTGGCTAGGTCATGTTGTCCGAATGGACGAAAACACTCCAGCCCTGAAAGTGTTCGATGCAGTACCCGCCGGAGGAAGCCGAGGAAGGGGAAGGCCTCCACTCCGTTGGAGGGACCAGGTGGAGAGCGACCTGGTTACACTTGGGATCTCCAACTGGCGCCGAACTGCGAAGGAGAGAGACAGGTGGCGCACTATCGTCGATTCGGCTATAACCGGCTAAACGGTTGCAACGCCAATCACATACATACATACAATGACCTTTTAACGGGGTTTGTTTACATTTTTTGACGAGGTCAATGACCTTTCACCGAATCGCTTACATTTTTGGTCGAGGTTAATGACCAGGATTTCTTTAGTATTTCTCAGTACTCAATTAAGGATCCACTGTTGCCTAAAAGTCTAAAAGTCCAATAGGTCCGGTTATCTTACCATGAGGCGGAATAAAAATATTTAGTATTAATTCGAGACTCGCGGTACTTTATTGTACTTTATTGCGAGACACAAAATCGTTGATTGGGATCTTGTTTTTTTATTTAATAAGGCCAAAGTTATTGTTTTGGAACAAGTGGCTGGATAAAAATATTTAGTATTAATTCGAGACTCGCGGTACTTTATTGTACTTTATTGCGAGACACAAAATCGTTGATTGGGATCTTGTTTTTTTATTTAATAAGGCCAATAGCCAAGGATTATTTTTGGGAAATATGTACCAGGAACATGCGGAATTTGATATAATTCAGAAGAACCAATACTAAATATAGGAGAGATTTGTTTGAAAGGAATTCGGAATGTTTGGCCCACTCTTAATACGATTATATTTATACCCTGTCACGAAGTTTGTAACACCCAGAAGGAAGCGTCGGAGGCCCTATAAAGTATATATATAAATGATCAGTACGTTGAACTGAGTCGATTTAGCCAAGCCCATCTGTCCGTCCGTGCGTCTGTCTGTATATATACGAACTAGTCCTTCAGTTTTTAAGACATCGTTTGTTAATTTTGCAGATGTTATTTTCTCTTCAAGAAGCTGCTCATTTGTCGGGACTGCCGATATCGGACCACTTTATCATATAGCTGTCATACAAACTGAACGATCGGAATCAAGGGCTTGTATGGAAAACTTAACTATAACTTAACTATAACCTTAATGTTTCTAGCAAACAACCCGGCTAAAAAGAATTAGTAAAATGTTTTCTTTTTTTTTACTTACTTTTTCTTACGTCTTTAGATTTGCTTAAACACATAGTTACTAAAAGAAATGCACCTGTGAAGGGTATATTAGCTTCGGTACAGCCGAAGTTAACGTGTTTTCTTGTTGAAATTGAAGGGAAGTGCTAAGCTTATGACGCGCAGTGTATCATTCACATATGCATAAGTCTTTATAAATGCTAACGTCGGAAGCCAATAAAATTCTTCTCCATTGAACACATGCGATTATAAACCTCTATACATGTGTATGTATGTATGTAAATACATTCGTTAATATCATTTGGCATTCAGACATTCGTTTGTATATATGGACGTGTTTATAGCTATGTAGATGTACATATATTCCGCTGAATGGCGCAAATGATCTTCAGGTGTTGCACAGCTGATGTCGATAAAGCATTCATCAAAGCGCATAGTAATATGCCGTTATTCTTGATATTAAATCTTGTTGTTGCTATTTGATGTCAGCACTTATAAAGTATGCGTTTTTTTATTCAAAGACAAATTATTGTAAAGAATAAAATATTGTAAAAAATGGTTTGTGAATAAAATATAAAAAACTTTCGGTGAAAGCTCAACTTTTTTTTATCGAGAACTCAAGTGTTAATAATTGATTCCAAAAGAACATGTCGAGTTCTTTAATTGTGATAAGCAATAGTTTAATCAACTTTAGTACCAATGTATATAAATTTTCTTAAATAATACGAATTAAGAAATCTTTGAGTGAAAGCTCATTATCAAAACGTGTCTAAAACTTGTAATATTTTTATAAGATTTTCTGCATTCTCCGAGAATTAGATTCAAATATTAAAAAATGGTTTCCAGAATTTTGAAACTTCAATTTGTGCATTTTCCATGAATTATACTAAAAAAGTTCTTACATGAAGCTTTTTTGTGTTTTTGTAGGATAATTTCGACATTTATTTGAAGTTAGGATCTTCACTTAACTATTCAGAATATAAGTCTTACTCTACATAATAGTAAAATATCTTTCTAATATTTCCATTTAGCTATAATCGTTGCAAAAGCTCACAAGACGCCGAATTTAGACTAAATACAAATTTAGACTATATACAAATAACAAAAATTTATTTAACAAATAGAAGAAGCAATAGTCTTGCCCTGTATTGAAGTCATGAAATGTCTGAATGGGCTTCCGTTGCATGCCACAAGCTTCCCGGAAGTTCATCAGCCACAGAAAACTGCAGCAATGCACGCGAAGTGTCAATTTACCAAAAGCTTCTTTAACTTGTAGTTCAACCGCATCTGAAATAACAAATAGGTTTAATTGAAGGTACCATTTAAGTAAAGGAAAATAGAAGAACAAACTAGTAGATAAATGAATAAAAGCCACTGCATATCTGAGTTCGCAGTGACAACTTCCGTAACGCATCAAAAACGAGATCGCGCAGCAATCAAATCAAGAGTATCGCGGGCATCTTCACGGGACTAGAGAGCATTGTTTTTGCAACACGGATGCAACTGACGATTAAAGCGAGCAACTCAATCGCACTTAGCAAACTAATAACTGGATAGGCAGAAAGCGTGAAGTCGCTGAAGATAGTCGCTTGTCAAACTCGCGTGGCCGCAGCTGGAACAAACACACATTGTAGCTCATATCACATGATCTGGAGGGCGTCAGTGGCCTCCCCACTATTGTGTGCTGTTGCACCTATAAATTTATACAGATGCTTAACTCTGGGTAATTTGCCAGCACAGTCGCGTTAAAATATTTGTTGCAAGACAAGATCAACGACAATTGTCAATTGATCGGTCGGTAAGAAAAATTATAATAAAGAAGTGAATAATAATTATGAGGAGGCATAATAATAATAGACTCGTTGTTGTTTTTGTTGTTGATGATATCGCTGATTGGACGCATCCGGCTGCAAATGGATAT
Source organism: Zeugodacus cucurbitae (assembly GCF_028554725.1). Classification (NCBI taxonomy): domain Eukaryota; kingdom Metazoa; phylum Arthropoda; class Insecta; order Diptera; family Tephritidae; genus Zeugodacus; species Zeugodacus cucurbitae. The sequence continues at coordinate 61,652,611 of NC_071669.1, read as the reverse complement.
TGGAAGTCAAGCAAGTTACTAGTTTAATTTGAAAGCGGCGTTTAAGTGGCGACAGAGTCATATCTACGCGGAGTCGTCAAAGTTCAACGAATTCGGAAAGCTGCTCAGAGGTTGTAACGGTTTTTTGTAAATTAAAAATTAAGTAGTTTTATACTTTAATAATACTAAAGACTCGTCTTTCTGCTTTATAGTCTCTCGACGAACTCGTCCATATTCATGGAGCAGATTTGTGAACTCCGAGAGACAGTTCTAGATGTTTTCAAGATAGAGATTATGTGAAAGCCATTTGAAACTTGACACCTGATTACATATCCATATCATTCAGAATCAAATTCTTAACCTCTAAGATTACTGACTATGACTAAAGTAAAAGAAACGTCAAACTCGTTAAAAGTCAATATCAAGTTAACACCTGGTCAGCGAAAGCAAATTGATTGTTGTCGGTGAAGAACCGCACGCAAATGTCACAACATGAAGACAACAAGAATGACAACTGTGCCGAGAATTCTGTGAAGGTGTTACCCGCTTTCCAAGAAACTTGCGGAAAAATCGAGAGCAACGCGGCGTGTGAACTCAACTTGATGCGCCGCAACAGGCAGCAGCGGAAAAAATGTTGCTACATAAATTGCCAACCATTAAAGACCAACAAGGCTAATGACAGTCACCGCGGAACGCTTGTTGTTGTTGTTGTTTGTCTGTGTGCCAGAACCACACAGCTCAGGTGAAAGCACTTCGCATGCGCGCTGCTCCAATTTCGCGACAAAACGCGACAGACAGCAACATGCGACTCATTTGGACTGCGACTGACTTGTGATTGTTGTCGTTCGTTGCGGTTTGTTTCGTTTTTTGGGCTTTAGCAATGCTTAACGATCGGTGCACATGATAACACGCGCGCAAATCACATCACATTCACCACAGCAGGCAGCCGTAAACGCAATTGATTGCAATCGATAAATAGCTCACGCGGATCCAATGGGAGCTGGACACTTTGAATTCGCTGCTGCGTGCATGAATTCTTGCACGCAAGTGGCGATATCGAATGACCGATCGCGCTGCACAGTACGAGCGTACGCATTATCATGCAAGCCAAACGCTTGCGATAAGCATCTTCAGTCCCGCAATCAGCAGCACCGATCGCACAGCGGCGCGCAGCACGAAGATGTGAGCGCAGTGATCAGCGTTCCGTCGAAAGTTACAGTCATGCACGTCATTCGCGATCGTGACCATATCAGCTGTGCGATCTTGCGACGATCATGCACGCCTCCCTCATGCACCATATGGTGCTCGCTAAGTAGGCGTGTGAGTGTAGGTACTTTGTGATTCGTGCGTATTCGCGGCATTTGAGCTTGGCTCTCCCTTACCACAAATTAGCCGCAACGCAGTTACGAATGCCACACCACCGGTGCACGAGATGTGCTTGCATGCTTGAAGCGTTGTTTATGTGACCCGATCGGTTGGTTGGCGGGTTTCATTCACCAACGCTTTAATATTGCCTCGGCGGGTTGTGGGGTAAATGTGTGTCTGTGCATTAGGCTTCACTGCATTCTGTTGCTCAGTACAAAGGCATTCAAAGCGTTTAATCGTAGTCTGCGTGAAAGATATGAGATCTCACTGTGTTCTTGTATAATGAAGAGGATCTTTTTAGAGATTGCGATAGTAGCTCGTCCTTACTCTGAAAGAACGACGCGAGAGGTCCAAAGGGTATACTTACTAGAAAGTATTGGAAGAATCATATTGCTTCAAAGAATTTACAGATGTCCCACACATTTCCTTCCTTTCTGCATCAGAGAATCTACATCCCAGTCAGCATCAAAAAGGATAGAAGACTTGCATAAAATATCTATCCATAGTAGATATTCATTAAGCTTCCTTAAGACCTACTATAACTGGCATTCCTTCGGAGTCAATGATGACCGCAGTCAATTCCATACGGAAGCTAAGCTAACTCTTAAACCCAATATAATGAATCGTTAATATTAAAATCGTCTCAACTCCCTTCGATATATTCCGTTCGATGTTCCAAAAGATGAAGAAGAAAAGTAGACCAGGCATCCTTTCTAACGAAATGAAAAGGCGGTATCCCAAGTAAGTCTCTTCCAAGAAATTCTTTTAATTTTTGTATACCCACTAATCTGACACCCCTTTCCACGATGCGCTGTGGGTCCGCCAACAAATCTGCAGCAATACCAACAGCAAAACACACCCGCTTATCGATCGCGGAGATCTGCTGACATTCGTGGAAGACAATGAAGTGCGCACGCACAGCAACACGCAGTAAACAAGACAACAACACATGGGCAGTAACAGCAACAGCTGCTGGCAACATGGCTGCATGTTGCTACAATTATTGTGGCGTTCGTCGCCGTTCGCACTGTCGTCGGCATATTTGCAGCAGTTAACGCGCCATTTGCGTCATGTGCTACGTCAGGCTTGTTGCCAATAAGCCATTCCTCGTGTTGCAAGTAGCTCTGACAGCAGCAAACCAAGCCAAAAATACGAGACGAGAGAAATAGAAACAACAAACCACAACAAAGGCGACACAAGCGTACGAAAAGTGCCAAGTGGCAGAACGCGTTGATTGCGCTTATCTTCCCAACGCGATCGTGATCTGCGGCTCGCCAGCGACCGCCAACGGCAGGAACAGACCCACCGACTCAACGCAAGTGAACACGAAGTACGAGTGCACGACGCAGTGTCTATACATATATTGAATGCGTGTTGTTGCTCTATTTTAAGTTGCTCGTTTGATTGGTTTGAATGTTTGGCATGCCGGAGACAATGCAGCAGCTCTCATGTGGCTCCAGCAGCCTAGGACATGTACGCCACATGGTATACTGTTGTAAATGGTTGCAAGGCTATTGTTGTTGTTGCAATATCTGCACGTGTGCCTTGCAACTAGACAGTGCACGCTTCACTTGCGTGCTGATTAGTTGAGGCGTGTGGCAGGATCGAGAGTCATTAGACGTCAGACAACTAGCGTGGAATTCAATGTGGCTGATGAATGCTCAGTGCTGAAAGAATAGTACGGTAAGTACTACAATGCTGGAGTAGCAAAAGGGATGAGTTTACCTTCAATCAGTTCAGACACACCTGATCGGCCTCGTCTCTTTGGAAAGCACGGCTGGCTGGCTAATACGAGATCTCATCACGTTGCATGCAACAAAATCTCACTCACCTAGTTGTCGAATCGTTACGCTGATTAATCATTGTTTGTATAATCCGATCTAATGATCCACAATTGCAGTTAATAAATCGCTTACTCGTTAGTACCGTTAAACTTCTGCGACGTGGCATCGGTAATTCTTGTTACAGTGGGTGTGAAAAATATCGAGAATTGGTGGAAGTGGTTACACGAGGCAATTTGAATCCTGCATCCTAGCAATAGTTGGGGTTTTGACAACCAGACGCCTCTCACGGGAAACGGGTTGATGTATAATAAGTCTGTGTATGATATTAAGTTGGCGTTTCCCCAAGTTCCAGCACAGTTATCTCTACTTTAGGAATTCAATAAACTTCCGGACTCCTCAAAATCATATTGTCTAAAGGCTAACAATTATAAAGAGAGTGAGCTTATCCCCGTTCCCACAGTAGAAGAATATACGTAACCGGGACGGAGCCGGTCTGTTATCCCGGCTCCTGGATTAAGTATTCAAATTATGAAATATGCTTTTAAACAATATTTTAAATAAATGCTCAATTTCTCACAGCAAACTAGTTAGAGTAACTAAATGTTAATCACATTTAATAAAATTTAGATTTTATTTTAATAAAAATTTATTTTCATCAATTAATTCTGCTTAGTGTGGTATGATTGAACAGTTTTGTTATAAAATAAATGGTCCGGCAACACTAAAAAGACATCAGCTGTTTCTCCACTATAAAATAAATAAAATTTTGGAGAGAAAACTTTGGAGAACGCTTAAACAAAAATAATAACAAATGGCAGATAATTTAGAAATATATAAATATTTACCAAAATACAAAGAAATTGAAAACATATTGGAAAATGAGGCTGAAGCAAATTACATACTACGCTTGGCAACAGCGAACGTTGAAAAGGCTAACTCAAAGGTATATGAATACAACGAAGAAGTGTACTACTTGGTCAGCAGTTTAGCGGACAAATGCTGGGAACGCATACACACTGGACACTTCAGTGCAGTGCCACTTGAGGTGCGCAAGATTTATGCCTTATCCAATTATTTCAAAGTAGGTGTTATAGCTTCAGTAGCAGCTTTGCTGAAATTATGCTTTTAAGATATTTTATTTGCTTTGCGAAGGTGTTGCTAAACAGCAGTTAATACGCTGTTCCGAAGTGCTCGATGAGGCTATACTGATTGGTTGTACACAAGAGTTATATGAAGGCAGTGATGAGTTCCAAACACAATTGACAAGTTATATTAACAAAGCGTTAGGTAAGTTTTAATATTGCCTAAAATAGTACAATTAAATGATATTTTGTTGCTCTATTGAAGACAGTGCGCAGTCACAGCTGCCAATTATTGAGGAACTCAAGCGTCAACAAGTTAAAAGTGACATACCAGTGCTGGATTGCCCTTCAATAGAGGATTTTCGCGGAAAATGCTTCACAAGCGAACATCCCGCATTGCTACTCAACACAATAAAGCATTGGCCAGCACTACAAAAGTGGCGTGATCTTAATTATATACACAAACTGGCGGGTAATCGTACAGTACCCATTGAGATTGGCGCCAATTACACCACCGAGGAATGGTCGCAGCAGTTAGTGAAAATACGCGACTTTCTACAACGCCAATTCACAAGCTACGACAATGAAATCGAATACTTAGCACAACATGAGTTATTCGATCAAATACCTGCGCTTAAAGCCGATATACGCATACCGGACTATTGCACTTTACGTGCGAGTGATTGTGAAAACTCGACACACGTTTCTATAAAAGCATGGTTGGGTCCTAAGAATACAATATCGCCGTTACATTATGATCCCGAGCATAATTTATTGTGTCAGGTGTTTGGTAGAAAGCACATAATATTGGCTGCACCAGCGGACACGGCAAATCTGTATGCACATGATTCGGAAATGCTTTGTAATACCTCGCAATTGGATGCGGCGCAATTGGACTTTGAAAGGTTTCCGTTGGCAGCAAAAGCAACATTTTACAATGTTACATTGCAAGCGAGCGATTGTCTTTATATACCACCAAAATGGTGGCATTATGTGCGCGCTGAAAGCGAAAGCTTTTCGGTCAGTTTTTGGTGGTCATGAATTAAGTATGTATGCTTTAAGCAGAAAATAAAATAATACCCGCATGTAAATCGCTTTAAGTATCATTATACACTTAATAAATATTTATGACTGAAACCAATAAATAATGGTGTCCAATGTTCTAAGCACAAAACAACAATTATTGTTGACTTTATCAAAGTACACAAAGAGTATGATTGCATTTGATAGCAAATTTTATTATTTGCGTTTTCGTGTACTTTGCTTATCAGTTGAATTTATAGTTAAACATTTCAATTTTACTAACCAAACTATATGGAAAGCACAAATTGTTTAATAATGACGAAATGTTTGTGATAGTAAATGCTAAATGAAATTCTATTTTTAATCAAACAAATACATATATGTAGGTATTAAAAACTGGTTAAGCTGTCTAAAGCCGCTACCGAAATATTTAATGTACACGCATGCTTTAAATGCGCACAACAATTCGCTGATGTGTACTAATGGATGAATCATCATCACCAATTCAACAGTTGTCTTGTGGGTATGTTTGTGTATATTGACATTTTTATTTCGCATAGTTAATTATACACTAGCACTAGCTGAGCATGCCATGACATTCACATAAAAAATTTTGAAGTAGCATAAATGTCAGCAGACACATGGCGAAGTAAGATAATTAAATAAATAAATAAGAGTATTTGCATGTCAATTCAAGCATACAGCTATTTATTAATAATTCAAGTTTTCTGTATATAAAAAAAGAAATAATACGTTTAAATATGTGAGAAAATATTAACCAACACGCTAAAGATAAATTCTTAAGAGAACTACAAAGCAATTAGAAGAAAGATTTTGATCTGTATAAATATTAATTATTTGTTATTTTTAACGTTCATACATATATTTATATATACTACTACTAATATAAATCGCTTTCCATAACATTTCAGAGAATTTCTTTCAATTTAAATAAACACATCACTTTTCATTTTAAAATTCTTCAAGTCTCTTTGAGATGTAAACGACAGTCCATAAACCGTTTCAGCTGCAGCTGCATATGTAACTCAGTAGCAAAAATATGTTTGAAGTGATTAAATCGTATATTTTTCCATTGAGTACTGACTACTTTCTTCGCTTAATCGTCCTTCTTACCGCCGCTATTGTCGCTGATTGTAATCTTCTTTCGCAATTTGCTATATTCGTCGGTAAGTCTGTCGTACTCCTTGTTCAAGCTTTCTGCTTGCGATTTTAAAGCCTCCTTATCCTTCTTCTCACGATTCAAGTCGGCGGTGAGCTCTTGTACTTTCTTACGCATTTCATTGAGCTGAAAGTGATATAATTTTTAACATCTTTGTTCTGTTCTACTAAAAGCTAAACTCCACACTATGTGTGCGTGTCTTAGAATTTATAATGTTCCTTTAAATCTACTGTAATATGTGGTTTAGGCGAGCAAACTTGTTTTTTTTTAATTTTATTTTTAACTGAGGCTGGCACTGAGTCCTTGTACACGTCTCCGCAATTTTAATATCTGTGCAAGTTACCCGGTAGGAGTAAACGACGAAAGGAATAGACGAAAGAATTATATTCTTGAAGTGGATAGTAATATAACAGCCAAGGCATTTTTTATACAAGCATCGGAAGCGTTAGAAAACTATTTTTTTTTTTTACTATACATCCATACAGAGTATTTCATTCTATCGACAAAAACGTCTAAATTAAAGTTATACAGAGCAGCGGTTGACATATTTTCCTAATTAGAGCCGTAGATTAGTAAACAAAAAAAAGATTTGTGCAAGCTTGTTCCAGGTTATAACTAAAAACTAAACTGAGTATATATGTGTGTGAAAAATATATATTACTCAGTAAAAAAAATCCAAAACATTGTTTCGTTGCACACTTTTCGGTACAAGAACTCATTTTTGTACAGCCCAAGCCAAAACCAATAACAAATTCAACCAAAAGAACGACAAACAATTTGGTAATACGTGGCTTACCTCATTAAGTGTGGTATCCTCAGTGGCTTCCTTTGCTTTCTCGGTACTCTTCTCGGCCATCAATGTACGTGCAGCTGCTGTGGCACTTTGTGCCTGTTTCATTGAAGCTTCACTTTGAGCTAACAAGTTTGCCTGCGCAGAGATCAGTGTAATCAGACGACGTATGACTAACACCAGAAAGATTGCAAAACCCGAAATATAAAAGTTACGTTGTGCACGGAAGAGACGCATGCTATGCTGCATTTCGACATTCAGATGTTCGTGACCGCCAGCTTCGTGCGTCGAATACTTTCTCATTTCACGAATTGCATCCAATAGGAATAAAATTAATACACCCATTATGAGGAAGAAGTATAAATGCGCCTGCTGTGCCAGCATCGCTAAAAACTTCGATTTGAAGAAACGATTCCATTTGTAAGGACTGGCTATAGGCAATACCAGGAGAAGTACAACCACAATTTCTGCGTACAGAAATGAGGCAATCAAAGTCCAGACAAGACTCATTTTGCTGCTTTTCACAAAAATTTAGGTTTCTGGAACAACTTTTCTTCTTGGCGAGCTGTAAAAATTTCGGCGAAAATTAAAAACAAAACAATATATATTTTTATATCTTCTCTATGCTTAATACTTCGTGCCTTGTCTTTTGTACTATTTTTAGATTATTACCCTAGTAATTTGAATTTCTTACTTTTATAGATTAAATTTTGCGAAAATTTAGTACTGCGCTGCTGCTAATTGCGCTGCTTTGATTGAAGTTCAGTCAGTTTCAGGCGATGATGTGTATTTTCCACAGTTATATTAGTGCACTTCTTTTAACAACAAATTAAAATAGCAATTTCATAAGTGCGAGCGGGACAATTAAAAATTACCGGCAAATATTTGTATTACTTCTTTATTTATAGCAGAGTTGCACACAATTGCATTTTTTATTACTAAATAAATAATATTTATTATGCATAATAAGCTAGCATAAAATTATAATTATATATTTATAGTTAGTTTATTTATGAATAGTTTATATATGTACATTTATAGTTAAGCAAGTAGGCGAATAGATTTTTAATCTTCAAAATTTGTTATTAATGTGGCAGCACTAGAAGTAGCTTCAAAACAAAACGTGCGCTGATAGCAACTTATTTACTTCGATCAAACAATTTGAAAATAACAAATAGCACATAAATTGTCAAGTTCATTAATTTTTTCTACTCATAATTCTAAAAGTTCTTTAATTAAATTAAATAAAAAAATGACATACGAAAATTGGCTTAACTACTTACGTAGTGCTGAAAAACATTCAATGATCAGTGGCCGTTGCCGCAAAATACATTACAAATTCCCAGATGGTCAGCAAATGGCTGAGGAGTATAGCCTGGAAACAGGCATAGTGCAGCATAGAGCGTGGCGCAAATGCAAACAACTGATGGGAGAACCCGAGTGGGACGTCGAATTGGGTGAAACGCCACGCCAAATTAATCAGGCGCTTGGCGGTGGTGGTGATGCAGACAACTCTAATATGAACAATGATTTTACGCTGTTGGAGAGTAACACCTCGCCAGCGCTTACCAAACGTGTCACCAAGAAAAACATAGAATGGCGTATACGTAATTTACCATATCCAATTGATGTGTACCAAGTTACAGCAGATCCCGATAAACGTGCTATTGTTGTGCGTACCACAAATAAAAAGTATTACAAAGTAATCTCAATACCTGAATTGGACCGTTGTAATCTGCTGCCAGCGCAAGCAAATATTAGCACACACCATCAGTACAACACACTGATTATAACATACAGTAAGCCACCGTTGTTGAATGAAATGGAAGCACAGGTGTTGTTGTTATTAAAGGATGTCGAAACAGAAACCGACATGGAAGCCTTACTACAGGGTTTGCTAGCGAAATAAAAATATGTACCGTTATGATTTTATTGTAATACTTTAATGAATTAAACTTATACTTATTGTATATTTGTTTGATATACATAATACATATGTTGTCTATGCATTGCCATACGCAAGAGATCGTCAAATATTCGAAATCTATATACACTATTATTCTTTATGGAAATTCGCGGTTAAATCAGTCAATGAAGGAGTTGAAGCATTGTAGGAATGATATTCGAAAGAAGGTAATTCGAGCGGCGTTAACGATGGTATCTCATCGCTGTCGGTTATGTAGAAAGCTGGTCTCTCTTCATCCCGTTCATTCGTTGGCTGTGTAATTGGTGCACTTGCTTTCACAAGTCCCTCAGCAATAGTATTCGCAATACGAAAATCTTTGTTTTCTCTGCTGCTGGTACGTTTCATTGGTGATATGTTAAGTTTAATGTCAAACTCACGCACTGTACGATCAATGGACTTGGCGACGGACTGTGCAGTCAAATTGCTGTCTGTTCTAAACAATAATACTGGTGTGTTTGTTGTTGTGGCCGATAGTGGCACAATTTCTTTGTGCTTCAAACTTTCATGCTCTTGCTTATGCATTTGTATTTGTGATAACTTTCTCTGGTATTCCCATTTTTGTGTATTCAGCAATTCCACAGATTTTGGCATCAGTGCCGTTTTAAATGCATCTTGTAGATATATCAAAGAGGTTTCTATTGCCTTATAGGCGTCGTCATAGCGATGGCGATTTAGAAAGCGATTAGCGCGTCGCTCGTGGAAATGTGCCTGAAAATACAATATTAAATTAAATGTATGGCTTTTAGTAATTTTATGTATTATTCTTACCAAATTTAAAGGTGCGTAATCCATTATTTTGTATCCTTAGTTATAGTTATAGAAAATTTTGGCTAATACGCAAAATTGTTGTGATAAGAGCGTTTATTTACGCAGTGCACAAAGTTTATAAAATCAGCTGTTTAATGGCAGGGTTGCTTTGCATTTTCAACAAGTGCTGGTATAATAGCTAGATAAATCTACTCCGAATATTAGGAGTAGGATTGAGATAATTATCTAGGAGGAAAAGCAGACATTTTAAATTGTTGTGTTTGATATATATATGACCAATGTCAAAGCGATTACATATTTAAATAAAATATCGCTTCGAAATTTTGCTTTATCCAGAGGGTATCTATATTGTAAATCGTTCATATACCCTTTAGACCCTCAATAAAAATTTGGGAAATGGAATGTAATAACTGTTGTTGTATGAGCAGAAAGCACTCCTCAAATAGTTTCGAGAAATGTTACCAAGTTTAGTCCTCGCCAGCATATAAATTCCGCTTTGTGCAAATTACATCGACCTTTTAAATGATATTTCAATAAGTTCTCGAGCTAAACTACGCATTTCCGGCTGTTACTTCAATATAATAAAAGGTAAGCAAGAACTCCCGGTCCCTTCCGATATAACGTAACCAGATTCAGATCAATAGTATCTCTCAAAGCTCTCCACAAAAATGCGAAGTGTTTGATTGCTGTTACCCAAGATAACAAGTTGCCATCTTCAACGTTTTCACGTTCATTAAAACACAATTTCTACATTTTAAATTTAATTTTATTTTATTTATAATTGAGATAATAAGTTAATTGTTTGTTCAGTCACTCTAACACACAAGCTTTTACATACTAAACATAAATGCTCTACTAGAATAAGCAAGCGAACTTAGCCTCTAAATTATGTATTATACTAATATTTTTTCATCTTGAAATGGGCAGTCATGAGTGGTTGTTTTTCAATAAGAATTTACAAAATACTGCTGAGATCTGCAATGAGAAACGAGAAGAAAAATTCATTAATAATTTTGTAAGCACAAACAATAAACAAATTAATTATATTGAAATTAAATTTCAGTAATAAATTTTTAATCAACTAAAATCATAAGTCTAACATATTTGGATCATCATAAACAATTTTAGAAAGAAAGAAGAAAGTAATATTAAATAAATACTAACCTTTGAACAATCTCAGCAGTGTCCTTATATGTAGTATACATTAGAGCCAATTAAACTGCAAAAGAAAAATAAAAATGTTTTTATAGTTTTTCAACAATTTTATGTGAAAACGCAATGATTTTTAAAAATAATTAACAAAATCAGTTAATAATTTACACTAATCAAATGTTTTCATAGGTGTCCCAAGGTAAATCGTTGCTCATCATTAAATTTTTAATATTTCATATGAATATTTAACGTACTAACCTAATAAACGCCAATTGCATGTCGTATGAATGATGCATCTTAATATTACGCCACTTATCTGAAAAAAGAAAGAGGAAAATTAAAATACTGAAAAATAAAATACTGCTTAGAATATTTTTTTTCTATTATGTATGAGTTTTGAAAAAATCAGTTATATAAATTTACGCTAATCACAGTTTTCATAGGTGTCCCAAGGTAAATCTCTAATCATCAGATAATTCTTACAATTCACTTATAAAATTAAATTTATTTGCTTTTTTTTTTGCAATTCTTACCTCTATATAATATAATTAAGCAATCCTTTAGTACCACATTCCAGTACAAACTCCATAAATAACTGTAAATAGAAAGAAGATAGCAATAAGTATCCTCGAAAAAACACTTTTAAAATAAAAGTATTTATAAATAAAAAAATCAGCTGTAAGTCCGGATTGTTGCAATCATAAGATTTCAGTTTCTAACATATGTGTCTTTTGAACAATGATCATCACGTAAATAAATAACGTAAAGCTAAATTCTTCACAACAACTCACCTTAGAAGGCATAACGTGTGCGTATGTCCTCCAGCTTTTTACAAATCTGATTCGGCGTGCGGAACATATCGCTGGCAATGCTCTTTTGCTTGGCCGGATCAATAGACAAATATTGTTCGCACAAATCACCATCTAACACATTCTTCACGGTGTAGTAAGAACTGCGGTAGCTGAGATGATCCCGGCCGCATAGCGGTGGATTCTCATTGCGCATATGCATTTCCAAGTGTTGGAAGAAATCGAAATCTTCACGACTAGTAAACGGCACAAATGCACCGACTGTACCGCTGAGTGTGGCATAGATCATTGCCTCAGAGCCACCGGGTATTAAGGTAGCCTTCTGCAATGACATGATGATTTCGCCCACATGGAAAGAAGAAATGTTCTCCGACTTTTGCGAAGCGCCAGATAGCAGACCGCGATCCCACAACGATTTAGTGCCAGTTGGATCTTCGTCCACATCATCGGTAACCGAATGTGGCAGCCGCTGTACGCTCATATTGCCGAATTTATCGGCAATGGCAATTGTGTCATAATCCAGCAGTGTTGTGGCCGTTACCCAACGTGGATGTGTATCGTCAGCGAATATTATAAGCTGATTTTCGGCGCGTTTATAGCGTATAAAGAACACCGATTCTTGCACATCTGAGACGTAGACACGATGTCCCATCGCTTGTATATTGACAATCTGATATGGAATGTGTTTGTTCTCGCATTTTCTGAGCAGCTTCTTCTTGCCCAAATCATAAATGCGCAATATACGACCACAACCAGCCAATAGACGTCCCTGGAAACCAGCCAACGCACCAGGTACTTCCTCGATTTCAGTGCGATGCATAAACTCTATATTCGAACAGGTCGGATCAATTTTGTAGATGTCAATGCAGCCACCGTTTGTTATGCGCGGATTTAACTGCAATTCTTTGGCCACACCAACTGCCAGATAATAACGTCCGTCAGCCGCGATATTGAACTTGAGTACGCACATTGCCATGATAGCCTCGTTTTGCACAAGCGGTATTTTAAATAACGTATGACCATGTATAGGATCCAAGCCGCGTATCTGTGATGCCCACAAACCCAAACCGGCTTTCGGTGATGAGAATGTTTCTTCGGGCAAAATTTCATTGATAAATGCATTCGCCATTTCGTTGGCCAACTCGCGTTCCTCATCGCCGGCAGCCATGCGCATTTCTTCCGCCATTTGCTGTTTACGCGCATTCTTCGTCTCATCCGTGTACGCATTGTGATCGGTCTCGGCAATAATCATGCGCCCAGTGTCGGGATGTATGGCAAAGGCGCGTGGCGTGTATTCGAGTGGAAATGAGACCTGATTGAATACTGCGCCCAACTTTTCCAAAGCCAAAATACGCAAAGTATTCGTTGAAATGGCAACAATACCTTCGCTACATTGTTCACTGGAGAAACCCGAAGCGTACTCCAATGTTTCATACGATAATGGTGTCAAATGGAAACGATTCTGATGATAGTACGAAAGCCAAGTACGACTGGACATGGCAAGAACAGCCTCAGAGCCTTGCATGCGTATGCGGAAGAGCTTCACTGGACGTGAGCCCAAATAACGCGTACGTGTATCAGCTAAATCACCCGACACTGGATCGAGTACTGTACGTAACAGTACACCGTTGCTTAGACCAATATTCAAGTAAATTGTGCCCTTTGTAGAAGTGTTGGCGCTGCGTTCAGTGGGCTCATCATTTGCACCACTCGTAGTATTCTCCGTATGACCCATTTCCACAATGCAAAGCGACTCGGCGGGTGATGGTAGAGCTTGCATGGAGCATGGCGATAGACAATTATTTGGATCCAATGAGATTATGCGCACGGTGTTATCAGCTAAGCCGACGGCCAAAAACCATGAACGCTGCTCACCCTCCGGTACTTGACCCAGTGCCATGCACATAATTTCATTGGGCATTTCAGAACGCTCGGTATATTCATTAAGCTCGCCAGTCTGTAAATGGAGAAAGTTAACGTTAGTATGACTTATATAGTTTTTAGTTAAAAATTAATCATATTTTTAGTATTTGGTCAGCACTGCAGGACACAAGAGTGTCTCAACACGATTGTTCTTTAACGTGTTTTTGTCATCATAATGAAAGTTTTCTAAATATTTCTACGTATTTGCTTACCGCATCCATTTCGAAGTAAACTAGCTCTCTTCCCGAGAGTGTTATGACCACTTGACGTTGATTTACGGCACATTTTGTGATCGATTTCTTGCCAGGCGCTTTCCACTCGTTCACACGCTTATCGGAGCGTATATGACGTATACCATCGGGATATACTTGAACCAGCGCATCGTCGCCCAATGAGGAACAACTCAGTGTAGGCGTTGTGCCTAAGAAACCGCTATCCGTTACCTCTTCAACGGTCTCGCCGATACTTAAAACCAGCGTAGCATTCACGAAAGACACTATTATATAAGCGTCGAATTCATCTACAAGAGAAGATCAAAATATACGCAAAATGCGGGGTTAGTACACTTTGCTTTGTCTTCAATTTATAGTATCTTTTTCAAATAATGTGATATATATACATATATCTGTTGACAATGAATAATCAGATAACCTTAGTTTTAATCAAAGAAAATCAGTTGAAACACGGAAAAGTAACATCATTGTATATTCATTGCCAACACACACAAACACACACACACTTTTTTGTTTATCGCTTTGTTTAGTATCTGTATCATATGTAAAAACAGCTTAAACATTACACTGATCAAAAAATCAGCGATTTCAAGAAATGTTGCCTTACCTATATTTGTGATGTTATTTAAGACAATTTAACTAATTGTACACACGCACAGTTAATTAAGCGTCATGTGTATATCATTAAATCATTTCATAATAATTTTATGCACAAGTAACTCGATAGTCACGCCGACCGGCACAACACAATGCAAGAGTTAACCGCCTGAAATAGAAGAGAACTGGTGTTTGATTTTTATGTTCTTCTAATTAGGTGCTTTTGCATGTAGGACTATTAAAACCTTATGTGTACAAATGTTAAATATGAGGAACATGGATGTTTGGTAGCTTTGGGTGAGGAGATGAGGAGGATTACGTATACATAAGCATCAAATACACCAGTTTACATTAAAAATATTGTACAAATATAGGTAAAATGCAAGCAATGCGTAAGTTGTACACGTATTTAACTTGCATTTTCGACTCTCATTTCTTAAACTATAGAATGAATGACATTTAAATTATGCATTAACACTAACCGTCAACACGTTTCTTAACCGTCCATACAGCGTTAGGGTTGCCTGGCAGTTCCGACACAGCCATTTCGCTGACTTCTAAGCCATGACGCAGCACACGCATGGTGGAACGTGGTCCACGACCGCACAACACATACAATTGCGGGGTGTCTTCGTTGGCCAAATCGGCTACTTGTGATGAAATTATTGGCGCAAATGAAGGTATTTCATCTACCATAACTAGATTTTTCAGTGGACGTGGTGCAAAGAAGAATGTTTCACCCTCTTCAAGTGGCATAGCTGAGCTGAATTCTGGCTCATCATCATCGTCGCCAAGATGCGCAATTTGATATAGATAGCTAAAAATAATATAATACAAGTTATACAACATTTTCTTTTAACTACTATTTTTTTTAAACTTACTGGTTGCCAAATTCACAAGCTACAAAGAGGAAACCGGTTTTCAATACGCACATAGCAATTGCCGGCGGTACAGTATCGAAATATTTGAGCTTAATCTCTGATACAACATCGTCATCGGTTTCGAGTGTGACTTTAAAGATATCACCCTGTTCGGTTTGCACCAAAAAGAAGTACATGCTCTTGGTGCGATGTGTTGCCGAACATATGAATATCATGCCACGGTCAGGATCATCCAAATCATTGCGACGACGTGGTATAGGACAACGTATGTCATGCTGATCACCCAAATTCTTATATGTGAGATAATTTTCTGAGCAAATTAGTACACCGGAAGGACCATCATTGCCACCAGGGACAGATATAAGAAAGTTGGCGTGTTCCTCCAATGGTTCCGAGTACTTGCGCACAACGTGGTTAAGACCAAGATCCAATTCGTAGAATGTCAGTGTTTGTTGTGTGCGTTGTGCTGCTTCACCTGCAATGTTAAGAGAATAACTTTAGAATGACTGTATTATGACCAAATGTTCATATTTAAATTCAAGTTCATTGTTAACATCTAATCAGTGAAGTATTTGCGGATAATTTTGCTACAAATACCAATGGTTCAGAGGCTAATGTTTTTTATAGCACTTTGCCAAGCCAATTAGGTTGTAAAGTCACCTAACTGGCATGTCTAAAAAGTGCACAAGATTTATTAATTGCGAAAAAAATCTCAACATTTATATATTATGATAGTTAACATGTTGGCGACATATCAGTGAAGTATTTGCAGATAGTTAAATACAAGTACCAATGGTTCAGTAGCCATTTTCTCTGGCACTTTGCCAAGCCAATTGAGTAGTGTTTGATCTACATAACCAGCATGTCTATAAAGTGCGACTATAAATATATAAATGAAATGTTTCTTAACAAACCTGTTGGATCATTGTCGGCCTCTTCGTAATCGATCTCCAAACATGCGAACAAAGGGTTATCGAAACCAACATCCACACCCACCATATGATAGGTGAGCGTATTTGACTTATGTGCTTCCAAAGGCGATGAAATCGTAAGACGTGCTTGTGTGTCACGATTAAGTATGTAAGCCAACTTTTGCTTTTCTACAGCGCCAATCATGACCGCACGACCTTTAGGGTCAATGGCAAAATACTGGCCGGGCACAATGCGCCGACAACCAGATTTTCCAAAAGTCTCTTGATGTACTTTATCTAGAGAATTCTTAGTTGGATTATACTCAAGTATGACAATTCGACCAGAGTCTGAACCAACGACAATATAATCTAAAAAAAAATACAAATTATTTGTTTTTAAAAACAGTATATATTGGTGTTGAAATTTTTGCGTTTAATATGTTTCTCAGAGTTTCAGTTCAATATGGCACAAAACCATATCAAATGCGACGCCAAGTTATTTTCTATTGCACTTAGACGGTTATATAAGTCTTATTGAAGTATTCAATTGTATTTGAAATTTCAATAGGGATTCGTGCCAAAAATATTTCTTAAATATAATATCCAATCACTCACCTTTTGTTCCACCCGTCAATCTGAATGACATTAACGCACGTATGCAACCGAACACCTCCACCGATAAGACGGTGTGTACTTTGCCCGTATTCGAATCTGGACGTACCAATTCAAGAGATTTGCCACGGGAAAGTATAACCTCTTGATGTTTACCACCAGAGAAGTTGCCATGAACGGCGTGGGTAACACCGGTACCCTTTTGTAATGTCAAATTGTATAAATACATCTTGCAACAATTTCACTAAAACAAGAGAGAAAAAGGCAAGATTAGTATTCGCCTCCTTAAAAGATTTCCTAAATTAAACTAATTCGACTTTGAAATGTCCTACCCTCGAATACCATGGTTACAGTAATGAATTTCGGTGTAACCTAACGATGCAAATGAGTAGCAAAATTTTGTTTCTTTAGCACGTTCAAATTGCGACCATAGCACAGACATTTCTGTGTCTCTGGAGATACATCGTGCAAAAATTTATAAATTTTCTAAAATAACTATTTTTTCAATTAGTTTATGCAATAAACAAATACCTTTCGTTCTTATATCCAACAAATTAGTTCATTTACTATTGGATGTGAGCAGATTTAATTGGCGTACATCCGCCATTTTGTTAAAACTTCACCGGAAACATTTTACACCAAAAGCGAAGTATTTCTCAAAGAAATGAACCTCTCCCATCGGCGAACGAAATTGAAATGAACGAAGTCGGCGAAAAGCCGGAGAAAGTGGAACATGAAAAGGGATGATTGTGAAGTTGGCTGTGATTCGTAGAGTTGTCAAGTCTGTAGAAATTTTAATGTATTTTAACAAAATTGTTAAATTTCTTTAAGTAAAAGTTTTTAGTGTACTAAATTTAAATTTATTTTACTAATTAAATATCATATCATTTAATAACTCCATTTTAAATAAAGAAATTTTTTTTATCTACAGAATACGAGTTATTTTTGTTCTTAAATTGAATTTGATCGAAAATTACCATAAATGCAACTATGCGGCGCATTTAACCGCTCCAGCGTCTGAAACACATGCCGCCTTTTCTCAAAACAATAACAAATATTCGCTTCTCATTTTGGTCAAATACAATTTTAAAGAAAATATATAACTAAAATGAGTGGACCAGCTGCAAAAAAGCAAAAGTTTTCACATTATAAGCAGAAAAATTACTTCAAAAGTAATAAGCGCCAGTTCCTGGAAGCGGGTCAACGCGGTTTCCTGGCCACCTGTAACTTCCGTGAAAAAGATTGTGTACGAGAAGCTTATAACGTACTTAACCACTACGCCGATGAATTGTATGGTCCAAAGGATAAAGATGAAATAACATTGGACGCAGAAGCAGAACCGGAAGATGTGGGTGATATAGCAGATGACTTACAAAAGGAAATTGATGCTACAAAGGCAACTAAACAAAATAAAAATACGGTTAAGCAACGTTTTCAAGTGGTGGACACAGGCGCAACCAATTGCGTATTCATTCGTACTACCTTAGCTGATCCAGTGGAACTGGGTACACGGATTGTTAGCGATGTTGCAGAGACACGCGAGCAGAAGTCACGTTTCTTACTGCGCCTAGTACCCGTTGAAGTGGTATGCCGTGCCAATTTGGCAGACATTACTAGCGCCGGTGGTGTACTTTTTGATAAATATTTTCTGAAAGAAGGCACCACATTTGCGATTATTTTCAACAAGCGCTATAACAATGATGTCAAACGTGACGATGTCATACATGATCTAGCTGCGCTGGTTCAATCCAAGAATATAAAAAATCGTGTAGATCTTAAACAAGCTGAAAAAACCATAGTAGTAGAGGTGATTAAGGGGTTATGCTGCTTATCCGTCCTGGATGGTTATTTAAAATATAAGAAATATAATTTGGTGGAGTTGGCGAATAACAAAGATAAGGGCGCAAATGAAGTAAAGGTTGAGCAACAAAGTGAAGTGAGTTCCGTGGAACTTGCTAAAGATTCCCAATTGGCGAGAGAGCCAAAGGGTGATGAGAAACCAATTGACAACAAAAATGAGCAAAGCGTTGACGCTGATACAAATGAAAAGGATGTGGCGACAAATGCAGAATGACATAGCATATCTAACTGATTTGTAGCGATGTATCATTAAAGTTCAATTAACACTATTTTGTCAAGACATATTTTTTGTGGTCCAACAAGGTAAGTGCGTATAACAAATTTACAAAAGTAACGTTGTGACTTGATATACATATATATCCCTCAATGGCAAAATTTTTCAATTTTTTATTTATGTGTGTTGGTACATGAAAACAAACATACATAACAAAACATTTCTTAATAAATAAAAAAAATAAAAACTCAACAAACCCCTTATATTTAATAAAATTAATTTTTTGCATATTATGCAAACAAAAATTGATACTTATAGCCCATTCAGTTCAGTATATGTAATGATCACACCAAAAAAAAAAAAAAAAAACAATAAATAATAATTATGAAATAAATTGAATGAATATCCACCAGGTGAATATTCTTTATACCTATTTAAGCACTGGAGGCGCCCTGTTTAACAAAGCTCTCACAGTGGATGAAATGTTCTCATAAATCATGAACATAAGCGCTGCAGTCAAGACGGTTTGTAATATTTTGGCTTCCAAACCACGGAAGAGTCCCTTAAAACCTTGATTTTGCAGTATATTCAACATAATTGTCATCATGCTCGCGTCATTTGAGGCATTCTTTGTTGCAGTCGAATTGTTTTCGTGCGTTGCTTTTGTGCGATGACGTTGTTTCGTCTGGACTAGTTGTAAAGGATATGTTAGTATGGTGGCAAATGCTTTAGCAAGTGCACCAATTGTGAAAAACCCTAAACTAGATATCTCAGTGCCTGTAAACTTCGTCAGATTACGTTTTAATAGCTCATACATCATAAACTGCAATGCTGGATTAGAGACGAGCATCAGCGATGGTATAGTGCCAGACCAGAGACCACGTATGCCCTCAGTTTTAGCAACATATAAAAGCCCGCTAATCAAATTGTTGTAGTGCTTATTAACATCATCTGAAGTGCCAGCCACATTACGCATTCGCACACGCGTGTTTACCACCCAAAACGGCGTGGTTGCTAATACATTAATAACACCGGCGATTGTACCGAGGAATAGATCCTTTAAAGCAGACTGTTGCTTGCCATTTGCGCTTAAAGCTTTTAAACTGTAAAGATAAATATATTATTATACGTAGACGAACAGTAAATAACAGAAGCAAACAAACCTGTGGAATGTGTAAAAATATACAAAATTTGAAATGCAAAGGCTTTGTAGTACCGGTCCCAAACCGCGATACAATGCCTGAAAGCCTTCGCCAGTCATAATTTCTTTAATGACTTGTATGGTACTTCGAGCCTCGCCATTTTTATCTGGATCTTCAACTGCAAAATTTTACAAAATAAATACATCTTTCTAAAGCTCACTTTTTATTCGCTAGTAACTACCGCATACTTATTTCAAATATATGTCAAACATACACATGCATGGATAGTGGTGCAAAGTTCAACTAATTTCCATATTTAACTTACGTTGTAAACGTGAGCGCACTGTGTCGAGTGGATAGAAAGTGCTCATAGCAATGCAACCACCCTGAGAATTAAACAAATATAATTTTATAAATATATTTTTTTATAAAAAAAGTTAGCAACACACTTACCGCTGCTCCAGATACGGCATGTATCCAAGATTCATAACTAAAGACTTGACTCAGCTTTGATTGTGCAACCATTTTGTTCCAAAAGTAATTTTTTTTCTCTAATTGAACTTTAGACGGGATATGTTCAAAGTATTCCGTATTATTATGCACACCGGAAGAGGAATGTAGAACACAATCTAATAGAATACAGTACAAATACGTCCAGCTAGAGTGACAGTGGTCAACACAATGGATTACGTAGCTGCAATTGTATATTTCGCGACAAGCGCTATTTAAAAAATGCAAGCATCGTGTTTATCTTGTAGTAGTATCAATGTACGCCGCTTAATCGCGTGATATTGTTTTGATTACATTTAGATTAGGGGTGAAAATTCTTGATTACCACTTTGGAATGACTTTATGTTGGTTTTTATTTGTAATTCAAATTCTGCCACTCTGAATCAAATTAAAACTTTATTTATTAGTCATCACCGGTTGGTATCTTTGGAATTAGAAATGTTTGTTTTTGATTTACACATTTACATTTCATATAACAACAAAAGAATAAATAATTAGTTTTCAGCGTCGCCGGTCGTTTAAAAAACAGCTGTTCGTTTAGAGTAGACAGGGTTGCAACAGTTTAACGTCGGAATCGCTATAAAGGCTTGTGTCCAATGTGTAAAATGACTGGATGATAATATTTGATAGTTTTAAAAGTTAAAATTTTTTTTTAATATATTTATTATAAATTGTTATAAGAAAAACGTATAACCACGAATGATAAAATTTAGCGAAATAATGAAAGAAAATATTAAAATTATTATATAAATATAAATTTATATTGTAGCCACATGGAAGAGAAAAAAATGAATTTATTGTTTTGTGGTATCTTGTAAACTAGTAGAATTCCTATGTAAAACTATGTTGAATATTGAACTTCGATTTCGGGGATTATGTTAAACAAAGCCAGATTTTTTTCCAACTTTCTTCTGCGTACTTACATTCTTTCCAATACTTCTCATGGAAGAAATCTCCCTTGAATATTGTAAAAGATTTATACTGCGTTTTCGCCCTTGTAAGTTGGCGTCTTTGCGGGAGGGACCTACATTGATATCAAGGGGGACTATCAACAATATGTTGCCGAATGACGTTATTAAGGCTTTCGAAAAATTTGGTGTTCTCTGTGAGTTAACTCTCATATATTTGGAGAAAATTTAAGTATGTAGTCGAGTTGACACTTCTTCCTTGGCTAAAAACCCGGTTCCGTTCCATTCTCGTACATTTGACTGTAGTAGAAACGGTATCTACGCTAGTATAGGGTGTTGTCATTGTTTGAGTCTGGAATTTGCATTTCCCTCACTGAACGGTACTCAAGTTCAGCCTTTTTACGACTGGAACTCTCATAAATATTAATGTAGGGAAAAAATAGGGAATCTCTCCCCAAAAGTGATTTTAAGCTCCAATATTAAAATCTACAAAATCATTGTGATATTTTTTGACATCACTATCAAGTTAACGGTTGTTTTTTTGCTGCCAGTTACCTATGACTTTTGCTATAATTTCCAACTCAACTGCATTTCACATTATTTATTTTTTTATTTACAAACATATTAAATAACAAGGTGCTTGCGAACCCATCAGTCACTGTCCTCTCGAGAGGCCAACATGCAAACTAATCAAATGCAACAACTACAATACAGTTAGCTATGTAACATAAATATATAGTTGATTACATATTAAAGCTCGCATCTCTAAGTAGCGCTTCCCAATCGCCTTGGCGTCGCATGAATAATGCTAATTAAGCTCTCATCTTGCGGACTTTATTGTAATAATGTTATTATGCTTTATTTCTAATTTGACTACAAGCTTACATGCATACATACATACATACACGAATATTGTATTATCGCAAATTGAAATGGGAAAAAGATGCAAACAGCCATTCATCCATGCGCATGTAACAATAAATATATCGTAATTTATGCGAAACGGATATTCAACCAAATTGAATTAATGCTAAAACAAAAGCAAAACAAAACGAAAATCATATTAAATTTTTTTGTTTTTTTTTTTTTTTTAGTTTTTGAGATAAACAATGGATTAAGAGTGAGAGAGAGGGTTAGCAGAAATGAAAAACTTAGACTTAATTAAAGTGTTAGTAAATGTGTAAATAAAAAAATAAATAAAATATATATGTATGTATGTGATTGGCGTTGCAACCGTTTAGCCGGTTATAGCCGAATCGACGATAGTGCGCCACCTGTCTCTCTCCTTTGCAGTTCGGCGCCAGTTGGAGATCCCAAGTGTAACCAGGTCGCTCTCCACCTGGTCCCTCCAACGGAGTGGAGGCCTTCCCCTTCCTCGGCTTCCTCCGGCGGGTACTGCATCGAACACTTTCAGGGCTGGAGTGTTTTCGTCCATTCGGACAACATGACCTAGCCAGCGTAGCCGCTGTCTTTTTATTCGCTGAACTATGTCAATGTCGTCGTATAACTCGTACAGCTCATCGTTCCATCGTCTGCGGTATTCGCCGTTGCCAATGTTCTGAGGACCATAAATCTTGCGCAAAATTTTCCTCTCGAAAACTCCTAGTGTCGTCTCATCTGATGTTGACATCGTCCAAGCTTCTGCACCGTAAAGCAGGACGGGAATGATAAGCGACTTGTAGAGCTTGATTTTGGTTCGTCGAGAGAGGACTTTACTGTTCAATTGCCTACTCAGTCCAAAGTAGCAGCTGTTGGCAAGAGTTATTCTGCGCTGGATTTCGAGGCTGACATTGTTCGTGTTGTTGATGCTGGTTCCCAGGTATACGAAATTATCTACGACCTCGAAGTTATGACTGTCAACAGTGACGTGGGAGCCAAGACGCGAATGCGCCGACTGTTTGTTTGATGACAGGAGATATTTCGTCTTGTCCTCATTCACCTCCAGACCCATTCGCTTCGCCTCCTTATCCATGCGGGAAAAAGCAGAACAAACGGCGCGGTTGTTGCTTCCGATGATATCAATATCATCGGCGTACGCCAGGAGCTGTACACTCTTGTAGAAGATTGTACCTTCTCGGTTTAGCTCTGCAGCTCTTATAATTTTTTCCAGCATCAGGTTAAAGAAGTCGCACGATAGTGAGTCACCTTGTCTGAAACCTCGTTTGGTATCGAACGGCTCGGAGAGGTCCTTCCCAATCATGACGGAGCTTTTGGTGTTGCTCAACGTCAATTTACACAGCCGTATTAGTTTTGCGGGGATACCAAATTCAGACATCGCGGCGTAAAGGCAACTCCTTTTCGTGCTGTCGAAAGCAGCTTTAAAATCGACAAAAAGGTGGTGTGTGTCGATCCTCTTTTCTCGGGTCTTTTCCAAGATTTGGCGCATGGTGAATATCTGGTCAGTTGTCGATTTTCCAGGTCTAAAGCCACACTGATAAGGTCCAATCAGTTTGTTGACGGTGGGCTTTAGTCTTTCACACAATACGCTCGATAGAACCTTGTATGCGATATTTAGGAGGCTGATCCCACGGTAATTGGCGCAGATTGTGGGATCTCCCTTTTTATGGATTGGGCAGAGCACACTGAGATTCCAATCGTCAGGCATGCTTTCTTCCGACCATATTCTGCAAAGAAGCTGATGCATGCACCTTATCAGTTCTTCGCCGCCGTATTTGAATAGTTCTGCCGGTAATCTATCGGCCCCCGCTGCTTTGTTGTTCTTCAAGCGGGTAATTGCTATTCGAATTTCTTCATGGTCGGGTAATGGAACATCTGTTCCATCGTCATCGATTGGGGGATCGGGTTCGCCATCTCCTGGTGTTGTACTCTCACTGCCATTCAGCAGGTCGGAGAAGTGTTCCCTCCATAATCCCAGTATGCCCTGGACATCGGTTACCAGATTACCACCTTGGTCTCTACATGAGGATGCTCCGGTCTTGAAACCTTCGTTAAGTCGCTTCATTTTTTCATAAAATTTTCGAGCATTCCCTCTGTCTGCCAGCTTCTCAAGCTCTTCGTACTCACGCATTTCGGCCTCTTTCTTTTTTTGTCTACAAATGCGTCTCGCTTCCCTCTTCAGCTCTCGGTATCTATCCCATCCCGCACGTGTTGTGGTCGTTTGCAATGTTGCGAGGTAGGCAGTCTGTTTTCTCTCCGCTGCGAGACGGCACTCCTCATCGTACCAGCTTGTTTTTTGTCGTTGCCGAAAACCAATTGTTTCGGCTGCAGCGGTACGCAGTGAGTTTGAGATGCCGTTCCACAGTTCCCTTATACCGAGATGCTGATGAGTGCTCTCAGAGAGCAGGAGTGCAAGTCGAGTAGAGTATTTCGTGGCTGTCTGTTGCGATTGCAGCTTTTCGACGTCGAACCTTCCTTGTGTTTGTTGACGGGCATTCTTTGCTGCACAGAGGCGGGTGCGTATCTTCGCTGCGACCAGATAATGGTCCGATAATATATATACAATATATTAATTTGAAGATGTACGTGATGCTGCTGTATAAATTAGTAATAAATAATTTTTGCTGCCCAACTATGATAGCTGTGAAAATTTAAGTCAAACTTTATTAAACTATGAGATTTTAGTAAAATATCGAAATGAATAAAAAAATGTATTGAATGTATTTTATAAAAAACATAATGTGTCTGCAATTGGTTTAAAAATAAGCCATAAAAACTGCGGAAATTCCTGAACCGATTTAACTCATTTTCCCCACCAAGATACACTATATCCAAAACTATACGCTCACTTAATATTGCTAAGATATCTCACATATTAGGTATATGGGGGGAGCTAAGGGAAGTTATGTCCCGATTTTAATAATTTTTGGAACAGGGACACACTTAGAAATAAAAAATTTCTTTTGATTTACATTAAAATATTTGAGAGATTTAGCGATATTTTCGGTGAAAAATTTCCCTTAGGCACTGAGTTCGATATCCGGGGCCTTGAAAAGTTATAGCCCGATTTCGACAGTATTTCCATAAATGAAGCCATAGATGATATACAGTATTTGTATACAATTTTATTCCGCTATCTTAATCGGTTCCTTATGTATACATTATATTGTGAAGGAATCAGATGGAATTCGTAATTGAGTTATAAGCAAAGTAGTCGTGGCTGTAAACTGCTTTCGCCCATTTTCCATCCCTGTTATCAGGGTATCAAGAAAGTTTTATGTACCGAATTTCATTGAAGTCGGTGGAGTAGTTTTTGAGATATGGTTTTTGACCTATAAGTGTTGCCATTTCTTTTGAAAAATTTAGTGTTTCTGACATTTTACGTTAGAGTGTTAGTAATTTTCAACCTAACCTTTGTATGGGAGGTGGGCGTGTTGATTTAAATTATTTACAGAAAATTTGGTTTATGCAGCTTTATTGGTTTGCGAGATATTCACAAAAACTTATTTATTTTGTGGGCGTGGCAATGGTCCGATTTCGCCCATAAGACCAGTAGAATTCTTTCATATTATAATTAGTAGTGTGATTGAGAGGAAGAAATTGTATGGATCTGTCGAATCAGACTAAAACAGTTTAATTTGTGAAAAAGTGAGAGTTCTAAAAGCTGCAAATACCAGTTTAGCATTTGAAATTTTGATTTAATAACCAATTTAACGATTTTCGACTTTTTAAAGTAAACTATATACATATGTATATCCACAAATAGTTCCTTTAATTTAGAATATTTTTTATGAATCTTTAATTTTTTTAACGTAAAAATAATGTTGAGTGCGCGGATTTTAGTTTAGTGTGCTTTCACCTTCATTTCACCTTTATGTATAAAATTATATGTTTATTGATTTTTAATAAACAAAAAATTTCCAATTTAACATTTATTTAACTTGGAGTGTACTTTTGTATGATTTATTAAAATTTCGGAATTTTTGTAGACTATTTAAAGTTTAAATCCAGATATATCAGAAAAATTATAAATTTATAATATTCAATAACTTTTAAAACTCAACACACCAGTATTAATCCGAAGGTTATTGGAAGACCAAAGTTGCAAGGCCAAGAAAGTAAATTAGGTGTGGAATACTTCCAATTCAAGGCGATAACCCAAGAACTTACCGAAAATTTTTAAAAGTAATTCAGTTCTGAAGAAAAATTAACCACCCTATCATATAAAGAAAAGTGTAGGGAGCCCACACATGCGAGTGTTAATGGGTTAAGAGCGTAGGGCGTAAACGCCAGCCTAATTATATTCAACGCATTGAGTACGATGAACTCGCCAAAGTTAATTACTTTTGATTTTACATTTCACATTAACCGCTGCCTAATGGGTCGCCATGTCTCTTGTGCGCTTTGTTAACACTTACGACATGAATTGCACATGCGCACACACACACATACACATACCAATGTGCATGAGTATGAGTCAAATGCATAAAACAAAAAAGGCGAGATACACCTCTGTCACAATACCCGCCATATACCCGTTTGAGGTGCAAACGCCACGGCTGCAGCCAGATCTCCAAAACCCGTGATTTCAAAGAGGCTTTATGACACTGAAGTGCACAAAAATCATATACATATAAACCAAACGGCATAATGCCAGCCAAATACAACAAATGAACAGTCGCCGCTATTGTGTGGATTTAAGTAAGCGTACGATAAATGCCGCCATTGAGGTTAGCGCATGGAGCGCAGCGTAATTGCAATGGAGACTTGGAGACAGACACCGAGCCGCGACGTAGACACCAACCACTTGACAGCGCTTATGTGCGCACTCGTGCGCCAAGGTAGCATATGTTCGCACAACTTTCGCTTTCTTCGATGACGTAAACACAAGAAAAATGGCTCGAGTCATCACGTTACAGCGCGGGGTACATGTGTATGTTCGTTTGTATGTGTGTGTGAGTTTATTGTTTACCGCTTAATTATTTTAAATGCTCGATAAATATGTATGTAAAGGAGTTATACAAATATTTTTAACGTATATTGAAGGGGGAAGAAATCCTTATTAGATTCACAGAAAAAAGTGTGGCTTAGTTATGAAGAGATCACCGGTATAGATTTTCAATTTCATTAAAATGAGATCCACATATTTAAAACAAATAATAAATATAGAATATACAAAATGTTAAATTGTGTAGAATGACGTCATTTTAGCAAATAAGACTTAAGGACGACCTGTTTTTTTAGTGATTTTTTAGAATTTTTTTTCTACGACCATAAAATATATAGGGAGCTCTAAGAACCACCCCTACGGCAGCTCTTGAATGGATACTTAACCTGCCGCCGATAGATCTCTTTGCCGAAACCTATGCGGCAAAATATGCGGGGCGACTACTGGCGGGAGGAGAATTTACGTATAGAACTTTTGGGCACAGCTCGATGGGTAGGGGCGGTTTGGCAAGTACCGACTACTTGACCCCACTCATGAACTGGGAAAGAAGATTCCGAGTAAACCTGGAAACAGACGGCTGGCGTAAGGGAATGAACATTGAATATATACACGGATGACTCGAAAATGGAGGACGGGGTAGGTGCTGGAATATACTGTCAGGAGTTAGGTGTAAGGCAACCTTTTAAACTTCCGAACCACTGCAGTATTTCTCAAGCGGAGGTGTTTGCTATTGGTAAGCCACAGAGCTAGTCCTCAATACAGCCCTCAATACTCCATAGTCAATATCTACGTAGACAGTCAAGCAGCAATCAAGGCAACAACCTCGGTTTGCATTTCGGCCAAAAGTGTTTTGGATACCAGGATGGCAGTGGAGAGAGTTCCAAGGAACACATGTCTTCACTTCTACTGGGTGCCAGGACATTAAGGCATTGAAGGCAACGAGATTGTGGACGAAATTGCCAAGAATGGTGTAAAACTGTCTTCCGGAAATGCGAACGACATTGGCAAACCCATGCACTGTCTGTCCGATGATCTGGACAGGGGCATGAAAAGATAAATCCTAACACGTTGGACAGAAATACCGGGGTGTAAAACCGCTAAAGCCATGTGTAAAACCGTAGCCCAGTAGTACACCAAACTCATTCTATCACTCGATAGAAAGGACTGTAGGAGTTTGGTGGGAATACTCACAGGCGGCACATGCCTACAAAATGGGACTTACAGATCGAGATGACTGCAGGAAATGTCAAGAGCAAGGTGCAATAGAAACAATGAAGCATCTTCTGTGCACCTGCCCTGCATTGTCAAGGCAACGACATCGCTACTTGGGGGCTCACAATATGAGAATCTGGAAGAGGTATCGAAAGTGAAGCCACAAAAGCTTTTAAAATTCGCGTAAAGCGCAGGCATCCTACTCCTAATAAAGAATTAAAAAAATCTCAACTAATTCTATATAATGATTAGAAAGACTACGAACGGTTTTGGGTTGATTACAGCGAGTATCTCAAATATAAAGTATACCCTAGGAGCCTACATCCCAAATAGAGAACTCATCAAGTGCTATAATTTTTGTTTTGTCACAATTCTCTTGTCATGACAATTCAATGTAACCTCAAATTACATTCATATAAAAGCTCTCAGGCATACCGTAGGCTAAAAGACCTCCAAAAATGACTTATTTCAACGTAATAAACATAATTAAAAATTGCATTAATATATTTGGCAATCCATGCTTTTTGGTTGCCTTTTTTTGAACTGTCAGCTGTCATAAAGGTGAGTGAAATGCCATTGTGCATACAAACTCACAGTTATTCACACGAATTTATATGCAAAACCAACGGTTATGAAAAATTCACAACTCAAAATGTTATTCACGTCAGTATTTCTTAGTATCTCCGCTTTATTTTCAATTTCTTTGTAATAAAAGAAAAATGTCTGTCACACCATGCAAGTGTATAATTTCTATACTCTACAGAAGTTAAGTGTTTTTCCACGTTTATTTCGTTTTTTTTTATTATATTTTAAAGGGTTGAGATTATGTAGGTTGCACTTTAAATGCTCTGCACATGAGTATATTATATGCGTAGTTCCGTTATGTGCTCAATGAAACTTCTTATGTAGGTTTTGAAAATCCTTAATACGGAATATTTTTTAGAAATTGTGGTCATCTCTCAGCTGAAAATTATTTTCAACGCAGATAAGATGTGATCTATGTATATTTGAGATCGATTTTGAAATGAATGAATGATATAGAAAATTTGCTTTCTGAGTGTTATTGGGACTTTGGTACTAAGTGAATGCGACGAAAGCTCACTCGAAAGATGATTCCGTGTCATGAACTATGCTGAACGATTGTTAAGGGGCACACCTAGTGTGAAATTTCCAAAAAATCGATTTTTGTTTTTTCATATTTCGGTAGATTACACGTTTAAAAATAACATTAAAATTTCAAATCGATATCTCAAATAGTTTTTGAGTTACAGCAATTTAAATAGCAGCCGCTCGGTAACAGTGAAAACGATCATTTTATCTTTAAACGTGCTTTTCTCGAAACAGCATTTTCCAAATTTGCTGCAGTGATTACTCAAAAACAAATAATTCGATCACTATCGAATTTTTTTTACATGTTCTTTATATAGTTCTCCGTACAATGATCAAAATTCTCCTATCGATTTTTGATCCGATCAAAAAATCGAATTTTATCTCTTGTGACTTTTTCCTGTTCTTGGATCTAAAAATAATCTCGTAGGAAAGGAAGTTAGAGACGATGAAGGGGAGGCACTTGACACTTGAATGATTTGTTGTATACATAACCTAACCTCAATAAATAATCATTATTAAGGAAATAAAATAAAACTACTATTAATGAAAAATTATTCAAATATTTCTTGGAAGACTATTAATTTAATAATTTATAAAATACTTTAAATTCACTTAATTTATTATTAACATTTAATTTATATGCCACTTTAAATTATAAAAAATACACAAACACACATTCAAAAATAACACTTAAACATGTAAACTTTTTTTTATAAAAAATCAAAAAAATTAAAATAAAATCAGCACATTTATTGGCACGAGTGTAAGTGATTGCTTACGACAGAGCTTAATTGAAGATGCTAAACAAGTTTGCACAATTTTCAATTATATTGTTTACCTAAGTCATTTAACAGTTTTAATTCGTTTTATTATCTCCGTTGTATTAATTAAAATGATTGATGTATACGCTAATGAAAATAGATACAAAACGAAAATAACGCCGCAGCTTGCCGGGCAGACACATTTGGGTTATTCCACATCGTAGTTTCGATGTTTAATTATTAGAATTATTAATTCCATTCCACTGCCGGGCATCTGGCTCTAAAAACCGTTTTCTTTTTTAGTTACATGTAACTACGTATTCGTGAATACGGAATTTACTGAAATTCTATTGTGGGGTTTCATGTTTATATTTTAAATCAAATGAAAATTATTAAAAGTTTTTATATGATATATAAAAATATATATAAGAACCAGATTTTTTAATACAATTAAACGATTCTCCGAGAGACAGAGCACATAACTTTTGGACTATTCTTAAACGTAAACAAAATATTTTCGGAATTAAAGGTCTGGTGCAATTTTATTTTAAATAAATTATTAGAAAAGAAAATTTTAGTTAATAGTAAATTTGGGACTTCGAAATTCAGAACATCGATTTTATATTGAAGTATTAACTATAAATATTGAAAGAGAATAAAATAAGTTAAATTATAATTAAAAAATATGGTTCAAATTCACTTAGATTTATAAGAAACGGTTTCTTGGAGTTGATATACTTTGAGTTAACAGTAATTCTTTTTCGGGATCCCGAAATTTCGGGATTTTAGTATATGCATTTCGTTTGTTGAAATTTTAAATGTCACTTGAAAATGTTTAAATTAATAAAATTAGTTAAATTATAAACAAAAAATGTTTTGAATTCAATAAAATTTTGTTTGAAAAGCTTTCTCAGAATCATTTGGATGTTTATGCGAAGATAACAAAATTTTAGTTAACAATAAATTTTTCGGGATCCCGAAATTTCGGGATTGTAGTATCTCGCTATTTTTATTGTAGTTTGAACTTTAAAAATAGAAACTGAATAAAATGAGTAAAATCACCATTTGAAAATAGTTTTAAATACCATTACATTTATTAGAAAAGCTTTTTTAGAGATCTTTTCGATGTTTACAAGAAAATAGAAAATAACAAAATTTGAGTTAACGGTAAATTTTACGGAATTACGAAATTGCGGAATTACAATATTTGAACATTAAAATTTCAAAATTTTTCGGTTATTTTTTATTATGTAATACAAAATTACCCAACATACTTACTATTTACTCACTTAAGAAAGTACTCAAAAATATCTGAAAGCCATTAACAACAATGCAACAAACACTTAACATGTGTAAGTGCTCAAATAACGGCAGCAGGCTACGGCTAAATTTACCATAAAGCACCAACACGCTAATTACCTCGATAAATATATAAACAATGGAGGTTGATTATGCTCGTAGTTGAGCGTGCAAACCGGCGAAGAGTGGAAAGTGTAGGAAAGTGGAAGTAATGTATTAATAATTATAATAGTTATGCATATTTCCGCTTCCGGATAATTGAGGCGTTGGTTGATGAAATGTATGCTTGGTTGCAGGAGTAAATAAGGTAAAGCGTGTTGAAAGTGGTAGATACATAATTTCTAAAGTAATGTTATATACTGAAAGTATATTAAAAAGTAATTTAAAGTCATACATGTCGTTTAACGGTAGCGTATTTATTATACATGCTCATGTCTTATATTTAAATATTAATTTCCTCTTTTGTGGCATGCCACACGTGAATTAAAAAGTTGTTATGTATTACGCCAGTAGACACTTTTAAGTTTCCAATCAATAGGGAAATCATTTTTTTCTGTCTTCTTTTCTTGTACAACATTTTTCATTCGAAATTTAATATTCTAAACCTTTTCCATAAGAGTCTACACAGTCTAAAGCTACCTATTTGCTGTTTATTTTTCTCAATAGAGAAAAATAAAATCTCTCTCTTCCAGCATTGTTCTCTTCCAAAAGTTTCTCATGAATATAATCATATCATCTTGAGATGGTGGCTTAACTAAGCTAAAGAGCTACTTTCTCTCTTTCAAAATTGTTGATTTGTGAACTCAAATGCGTTTCAACATCATCTTGATAGAGCCTTTAATCTCTAAAATAGAACATAAGCACCTCATCAATGCTACTAGAACGACATCCTCGAAAAGTATCGGAATTTATTTTTTTTTTCGAATACTTTTTATGTTCACCACTTTCTGAAATTTATATTTATACATATTTCAATCCAACAACGAACCAAGATACTAAATAGTGAACCTGGAAGCTATAGGAACTCTGGATAATAATTGAACTATAAACTCCCAATCGTGATCCGAACTTTTAAGAAACAATAAAAAATTATTATAATATTTTACATAAAATAATCGTTAAAGTGTAAGATAAAATCCATTATTTTATCTCGAGCCAAAAATATAGTTTTCCATTTTGTAAAAAAATCTCAGTGAAGCTTCCTTCTGCTATTATTTCTGTGAACTTTAGTGTTTCTGACGTTTTTCGTTAGTTAGATAACCCACTTTTAGTAATTTTTGACCTAACCTTTGTATGGGAGGTGGGCGTGGTTATTATCCGATTTCAACTATTTTCATGGTGTGTGGTGGGGTACGTAGGAGAACCGACTGCAGAAAGTTTGGTTTATATAGCTTCGTTGGTTTGCGAGATATATACAAATAACCGATTTGGGGTCGGGGCCACGCCCACTTCCCCAAAAAAATTACATCCGAATATGCCCCTTCCTAGCGCGATCCTTTATTTTACTTTTTAACTTTATTTATGGCTTAGTTATAACACTTTATAGGTTTTTGGTTTTCGTCATTTTTGTATGCGTGGCAATGGTCCGACTTTGCCCATTTTCGAAAGCAACCTCCTCAAGGTGCCAAGGAATACGTGTTCCAAATTTCGTCAAGATATCTCAATTTTTACTCAAGTTATCCGTTGCACGGACAGACTGACGGACGGACAGACATTCGGATTTTGACTCGTCTCGTCACCCTGATCATTTTGATATATATAACCCTAACTCGTTTAGTTTTATGACTTACAAACAACCGTTATGTGAACAAAACTATAATACTCTCTTAGCAACTTTTGTTGCGAGAGTATAAAAACAATTCTGGTTTATATCATCTAAAGTTATTTGTATTAGCACCGAATCAAAAGTCGATTTTTATAATCCGAGAAAAAATCTAGCCCCTCAACACTTATGCTTGCTCTCTGAATCGAATAAAAATCTACCGCCGTACACTCTTTTAATAAATAATTTGAGCGAGTTAGCACAGACAGCCAATAAATATACAAAAATCGTACTTCCATTGAATATTTTCTATGGACCCATCTCCATGCACCTTCAAAGTGCATTTTAAAAGTCGTCAAATATTTTCGCTTCATCATTATTTGCTTTTTTTTTGTTTCGAACGTGCCTTGCACTGACTAACAAGCGAACAATTCACACTGTCTCGCAATCTCCCAACTCAAGTAAGAGCGTACTTAAAAAGCATCACGTTGCACATCACATTGTCGGGTGTCGCATAAAAACCGAGCAACTGCAATTATATTATAAAAATAACAACAAATGAAAACACAACAGATTGCGATAAAAATGTTTTTGCCAGACCACGCTTTGTCGCTTTGTACGCGCGTTTGTTTGTCGCTTGCTTGTTTTTCTATTGCACGAAATTTCATGAAAGTTCAGAGCATCAGGTGCTGCGAGATCGTGCCATGTCATTGCATTCCGTCGAGCAACTTGTAGTCTTTATAAATCAACAAACTGTGCGCACAGCTAAGGTAAAATGAGGAAAGATGAGCTGCTGTGCCGGCACTTGCAAATATGTATCTAACTGTGAGTGTGTATGTGGCTAAAAAATCATCATTCATCCGCGCAACGCGCAAAACAAACTGCAGCAAAAGCAAAGAAATTGCGCAGAAAAAAAGAAGTAGAAACTGTGCGAACAGATATTGCAATTTGCTTTTATTATTGTCTTCCTTTTTGCGATTTGCATGCGAAACTTTCACCGCCGCCGCCGTGCCGAAGTGGGCACTTTAAGACACTTTTGTTATTTCACTGTGTGGGCTCTTATCGCCGGTTAGATGCTTTTGTTTTGCTCATAGTCTACGCTCTCTGTTGTTGTTGGCTTTTTTTTCCTTTTTTGCCTCTTCAAATGTCTTTTGTTGATGCTGAAACCGCGGCCGTAAGTAACATGAGCCGTTGCCGCAAATACGGTGATTATTTCGTTAAGATGATACACCGGTAATGTGTGTACGAGTATCTGTATGGATACTTAAATGCATTTTGAATGATATTATTGCTGTGTTAAAGTTCAATGGGATGAATTAAGCAATTTCAGTTTCGCATATAGTTATAACAATAAATGTATAAGCTTGTGAGCAGTGCCTGAGGATAGCAAGCAGATTAGACTTTCATCATAGCTTCTTAAATGCTCTGGTGACTGAACGTCCGGTATATCAGGAACGGGATTACGTCTTGGATACTAATTAGTAGCCGTGTTGTTACAGCAAGAAAATATCTTTTTGAGCTTAATGGCTATATACTATGTGGCGTTTTTACAAGAGCATTAATGTATGTAATTTCTAGCTCAATGATTGAGTACCGCAACCGGCTAGTCAGTGCTAATTGATTCGTTGATTGTTCGCAACTTCTTGAATTCTTGGTCAACAACAATACTGTAACGGTGCCCCAGCCTCCATATTTGCCAGACACGACTCCGTGTGACTTCTTTCTATTTCCAAAAATAAAGAGAACATTAAAGGGTCGTCATTTTATAAGCATACGAGAAATCGCTGAAAGAGCCGAAGGCGGCATCATTAATGTAAACGAAGAAATATATATTTTTTTCAAAAATCAAAAATTACCGTTGTTTTTGGAACACACCATATACGAGGTATCTCGTATATATCGGTCTAAATAATATCTACTTAACTTGAAGGGTCCGGGTCCCGCCTCCATTAGGCTTCATCAGCTGTTATAGCGTTTTTAGACAGAAGCTAATTGATCAATTAACCGGCCTCTGCTCGGTATAAAAGGCAAAAAAGGGTTTCTCAATAAAAATTTTAATTGATCAATTCATTTGGCTGTCTAAAAACGCTATTATTCTTCTTAATAAAATAATTAATTAACTTATTTGCTTCATATGTGATTTCAGTGTTCAGTATTTATGAAGATGTCTGCTACAGTAATAAAATTGTAAAAAGTAATTTTGCAACCCATTCAATTTCGTTTCAATAACTACAAAGCTCCTTCTTCCCGAAAACAAACAATATAAGTGATGATCACACTCCAACTAAAAGCATAAAAAACTGAAAATTGCTGCGCAAAAGTCTAGTAAGAACCTGTTCGGATTTTTTGTCACTTATCATCTATCTCTCTTTTTATTTATTTATATTTTTTGCAGTTTTCTTTTTGTAATTTTTGTGTTTTGTTTTGTAATATAAGTGGTGCTCGCTGTGTATAGGGAAACCCCTTTAGCAAATGTATAAAAAGAACTATTAAAACAAAACTGGATTGCTACTGTATGCGTGTGGAATAATGATAGAACAATAAGATAATAGACGTCAACGAAAGCAGTATACAAATGGAAGCAAAAGATGTTTAAAGATAATAATAAATAATAATGAAAACTAAAAAAAATTACAGGGGTTGCTCAATTTGTGCTTTTCATATTCAAGTGATGCTTTAAGGCAGTAGTCTGCTTAAGAAGCCGAAAAAAAGCGTTTTTTAGCAATTTTTTTGAAAGGGAAGGAAAGTATTGCGGTAAACGGAATTTTAAGACGTTAGTGTACTATATTTAAGGCTTAAAAAACAATATTTATTATTAAAAAAATATTGAAATTTTTTCAAAGTTGTAAGTATTTTTCTGGAGCGCCTGGAGTCTGCATTTGTAAATCGGTGCCGGTGATGGAGGTCGTGCGATGCATCTGAAACAGTCGAACCAAATTTTTTTTGAATTTTTATAAGTTTCTTTTCTTTATGAACTAAAAAAATGCCGAAGAAGTTATAAAATTCCAAATTTTTTCGAAGTTTGAAAAAAAATTCACTTTTGTAAGAAAAAAATGTACTTTAAGTTGTAAAACAAGTTGTTTAAATAATACTTTTGTCCAACTTTTTTAGTTCAATTAGAAGATAATTTAATACTGAAGCTAGATCACTTTGGTTTGTTTCGATCGGACATATATTCTTTTTGCTATCGCCGGCACCGTTTTCTAACACTTGTGAAAATGAAAACTCGAGAAAACGCGCTTTAAAGTCTGCCTGAGCATTCGCACCTGCTCGACGCTCGGCGACTAAAACTGCTCTAGCTTCGAAAATATGTCGAATTGGCCTCTGGAATTTTAAAGACACATAGTATTCTTGGATAGTTTTGGAAGAGATTTAAAACAAAATAAAAAAATCGATTTTTTGAAGCCTGTAAAGCAGACTACTGCCTTAATGGAATTGAAACTATTTTTACTTTTAATCCAGTAGGTTTCTGGACTCAATTTTGGAATGATTTCACAATATTTTTTTGATATCAATTCACATATCGATTTTGTCTTGTCTCGTCTTAAAAATAGTCTTATGAGTCGATTCACTTTTCTAAGTATAAATTACTTCTGTAGCGGCCCGGCATGTGGTATTTAATATATTAAAGCCAAAATCTTATTCAGTGTGCCATTTTAGTACCATCTAAAGCTCAGCTAGTGATAGATGCGTCGTCAGACATCCACTGTACCTACCTAAGCTCAGATGATGTTCTTAGTTCGTTAATATTTCATTGAAATATTACTTTTTGTGATTTATGATCTCATATACATATTCTAAAATAGATTTTTTAAATAATAGTAAAAAAATATTTTATTTTCCAATATATACATACTTATATACGAAAATATTACATACAGTATATATATATTTTTTGCATTTTCTATTAATGTTTTAGCACATCACCTTAAATGAAATGCGTAAATAAAAAATGAAATTGCCAAATCATTGGGCCAGCGCAATTCACCTACCCCAAAGCAAGTTCGTTGCTTGAGTCTTTTGTTTGTTGTCTTACTTTTTCATAATAAGCAATGAAAAGAGCCATTATAACTTCTTTGAAATACTTAAGCCAACTCAAATATGGCTCATGTGCGCAAATACATTAAAATTGTGATTTTTTGTTGTTATTGTTTTTGTTTATCCCGACTCATAAACAATTTGTGCGCCTTTTAAAGGTTCATCAATGAAGTGGTGTGACGTGTGAATTCCATAACTACCATACTCTCCGTTTTGCGTCACTTGATTGCCATTGCATTTAGCACGTCTTTATTTATTGCAATAGCTATTTGCAGCGCGCCTATTGATTCCTGTATTGTTGGAAGTGTTGAAGTTTTATTGGACACGTGAATGCCGCATAAAGCCCTTTTGGCTGCCTGCGCAAATTTATTATTTGAATGCAGTGAAATATTATTTTTACACTACTATTTACTGTATATAGCCCTTCCAAGCTTTTCGCACGTCAGCACGTCGTTTATGTAAATGAAGTAATCATTATTTACTTTATTGTCCGTCGAACAGTGGCCGTTGTTGTGCTGGAACGAAAAGGCATTGACACAGCGGCACTTTCGTGCTAAGTTATTAAGTGTGTTGATTTGTTGTGTGCAAAATCTGCGCGTACACTTAAGTTTTAATAACTAATTCTGAAATGTCTTATGCAAATTATTTCAATGCCAATAACAAATTGACACCTCAAACACTGCTAAATATTGTAAATATTGTGTAAAACACTTGTGTATACTGCTTATATGTATATGTACTTAATGCCAACATTTATTTAATTTAAGACTTCTGGTCGAGGTTATGCAGTAAATATTTATTTATGTTGACTTATTTACACACATATAGGCGTGTTATAATGCTGAAATATTTGCGCAGTTTTAAGAAAATATTATAAATTTCTTGCAACGCTAATTTCGTGTTGACAGTTATTGACAACGTAATATATTGCTGCATAAAGCAACGAGATGGATGTGTCTTGTGGTCACTGAGAACGCAACAAATTAGCTGTTGTAATTAAATATGCACTCAGTGCTTTTGATGCTTGACTTCTAAATAAATTTTGACAGTCATAACTACTCACTTCATATCTGTGCCGTCATGGATGAAGGCGTTATCAAATAATTCAAGGTCATAAAGCTGGGCATAAAGCTATTGGAACAACGTCATATTGTGTGGCAAGGTCATTTGAGATTGTCAAGAGATGAATTCAGAATAATCAATGGTGTTGGATCATTATTTATGGGAAATACTGCGAAGTATCGAAAAATTTACTCTCCGGATAATATATATGTTATATAGTAGAAGTCTTCATTAAGAAAAAGTTGTTTAAAAATTTGGAAGAATATCGCTGTCATAGGATGGTTTTCTCTTGGAAGGAAATGTCAAACCTAAGACGTTGTTCTGATGCAACAACTAGGGTACGTTTATAGCTCTCTATTTTTTCGATAACATCATCGCTTATTCCAAACAGACGAAGTTCACAAATCTAGAGGAAGTGTAATATCTAAAAGAGACCTCTTCTATATGAAATTTTTGGAACTAATTGAGATTTATGAGTTCCAGAACACTATATGTACATCTGGAGGATTAAAATCCAAAAATATTTTTGTAATTTTGTCAAAAATTTCGAGGTCCATATAAAATTTGTGACATAATTATTCTATTAAGTGTTGATATATTTCAGTGAAGAAATATAAAAAAAATCAGTTTTTTTTAATTAAGTAATGAATACTATCGAAAGATTTCCTGTATCCAATGCCGAGTGTGCTCATCCCGTCTGTTGGACTTTTTGGCGAATAGCCATCTGCCCAAAGAAACGGATTTTGCAGTTTTATAGACACCCAACGAGATCGCTCCTGTATACTATTTCGTGAAGGTCATCTATCATCAACGATATACTAGATCGAAGTATAGACTTTAGATAATCCCCAAGTATTTGACTGACGAAAGGATTTGTTCGGTTTGAATATAAAGGATTTTTCAGTAGGGATGCTACAAAAGTAGACCGATAGGGACAGAAAACGACGTCATATTTTCCAACGCTCTTTTGACATTTCTTGACAGTAAGCTTTGCCATTCCATCTTGGAAAGATATACGTTCCAACGAGTCGAAATTATTAAAATGTACTAACGAAATTCGGAGTCAGTCGGAGTGAGACAAAAAAGTGCCCGTAGTAGTGTCGAGATTATTGCTGCCGATAGCGCATTAATTGAGGAAAACCTAAATCAACCTCTCACACGTCAATCTCAAGCGTTGGACATTTCTGTGACGTCGTTGTGGCGAATTTTGCGAAAAGATCTTGGCCTAAATCCTTACAAGATCAAATTGACGCATGAACTGAAGCCGCCTGACAACCAGAATGGTCGTATGTTCGTGATTTGGGCTGAGCAACAACTTGAAAATGATCCAGATTTTCATCGACAAATCTATTTTAGCGATGAGGCTCATTTCTGATTGAATGACTTCATCAATAAGCAAAATATGTGTTATTCATCAGTTTCCTGCGGGGCTAAGTCAAGTCTATGGTCTATGCCAACAAGCCAGCGACGATTGATGAACTTCGTACGAATATCAAAATTGCGGTAGTACCGGTCGATTTATGCTTGAAATCGTCGAAAATTGGGTTGCAAGCGTGCCCGTGGGGTCCATGAAAAAGAAATCGAATCCTCAGGAATAAAGAATTTCAAACTTTTGTAGCGCTCTTATTGAAAGACCCTTTACTTGCATATCATAGTTTGACTTTCAAAAAAAGT
Source organism: Zeugodacus cucurbitae (assembly GCF_028554725.1). NCBI lineage: Eukaryota > Metazoa > Arthropoda > Insecta > Diptera > Tephritidae > Zeugodacus > Zeugodacus cucurbitae. Next base: position 61,612,159 of record NC_071669.1, on the reverse strand, counting down.
CAAAATCTGAGTAAAAAGTATTGAAGGTGTTTTTCTTTTCAAAAGAAAAGAACCACCATCAATTGTAATATTTGTTATTTTTACAGTCTAATTTGACTAAGAGAGTCATCAGTCAGCAACTTTTAGTTCTACAAACCACACATTTTTGGTGGACAGCTGAAAATCTTTCATAGAGCTAATCGCTACTTCTATTTACATATATTATATAATCTACTGCTACATTTTTTCACCACAGTGGATTAAATTGTGCTTTAATAATTTATGCATTAATTTTTACATAAATTTTCTTCACTTTTCCTTTATTGCATACTTCAAACACCTACAAAATGCATTCAAACATCCAAAATCCATGCAACTTTCACACGCTTACACCGTTAGGCGCACTCTAAGTAGCTTTGGTAATGTTAACCAAGAGTTCCGCATTGAGTTAAAACTGTTGAAAACAACTTTTTCATTGTTGGGCATAATTGTCATTGTACACCCACAAGTTTGGTGTGTGTGAGTTCGTTTTATGATTTCAGATTATAAAAAAATTAAAGATAACCATGAGCGCCAGTGCATCATCGTTTTTAAACTGCTCACCATTATGCAATAGACGGGCACAGCGAATTACCACTGACTACTTAAATATACATTATAGGAATTTCCCGCGGTGAAGATTATATAATATATACATACATACAAATCTCCAAGTAGTTTGTCCAGTTTTTCATCGGCTGTCGAACGACCTATAAAGACAAGACACCGTCTACCGCAGTAAACCCTCTTTCTTCCTTCTTCCGTCTTTTGTGTCTTTGTGAAATACTTACCAGCTTACTGACTTCCGCTTCATCTTTAATTTTAACAGCAGCACAATCGTGCGAAATTATCAAGAAAAACTCAGTCCAAATTAGTTGACTGACTATCAAATTTAATGAGTTGTCATCATTGCATCCGTCAAAGCTTATATAATACTAATAATATTATTATTTTCATTAGATTTCATGATTTTTGATGGTTTAAGGGAGTTTTGCTTTTTGTTGATATCTGTTGATACCCTGTAGGAAAAATTTGACTGTTTGGTATTTTTTTTTTCATTTTTTAGATGATATTAATTCCTAGTTCATCATTATTGATGAGAACTAAAACTGCGACCATTGTAATATTTGATTATCATCCAGATACATCCAGATAACAGCTAAATACTATATGTTCCCAAAAGACGAGGCTTTATACGTATAGCCAATACAAAGAGAAGTCATGACTATCTGAAGAGAAGTGTATTAGAGCATCTATTCGAGATATGTATATCCAAATGTAATAAAGAGTCTAGTGAAAAGTCAATAGATACATTTGTTGGTGCTTGCTTTTTCCTACTAGGCACGTAAGCAAAACTTATTAAATCCTCAATTGAAGCTATTGACAATGAGAAATACTGTCACAAGTTGATTGTTGCACTTAAATTTTTTCCTCCACCCACATTAATTCTCCAAAGAGACTGTATTGATGGCTTGATAAAAACTCTGCGACCCCTAGGAAATACTGCGAAACTCGATATTTAGAAATTAAAACGCTTTTAATAATATTAAGTCAATTCTTTACTACATAGTTCGATCTCAAAATTTTGTTTTGTTAACACAAAATCTATAGCAACCTCATATTTAAGGGATAGAAGACTGTTTGGTCATATCTTAAGTTAAATCTGGTTCTAGAGATTTTTAGAATAAAGTGTCTATAAAATTTGTTGAAGAATATTAAGCGATGTATAGTTGTTGTAATGAAAATTTGAATGATAAAATAAATAAATATTCTTATACTCACCACCCTGTAGTTAGTAAGTAATTCAAAATCTAGGAGATTGACATAGAAACGTCTGTGCCATCAAGCATATAGTTGTGTACTAAATGCTAACTGTATTACCTACATTTGAAAATTGAGCGGAAATTTTCTAAATTTGTCACGCAATCATTTCGTCTCATTCCAAATGAGTATAAAAAAATTAAATAAAAAAAAAATTGCAACGCTGCAATGAGTTTACTGCGAAATTGGAAAAGAAAAACACAATATGCGCCCGTTAAATTAAGTGTAATACTTAAGTAAATTACCGTAACCACTTGCACATATTGCGGGAACTCCACATAAGTGTATATGGAAATAGCAATGAAGTCATATTTTTTTAAGGTTACAACTGTACATTACATAACATTATATTTTGTTCACAATTTATCTATTTTTTGCAACGGCTAAGTTTAGAAAAGCTCACAGAGTTTTTGCGTAGGCTTCTTATGGACTTGATTTTAAGGGAAACCCTTTAGTTCTTTCAGCGAATACTGGTAAAATGACAGACCTTTAAGGTTGTCTTTAATTTTGGAAGTAGGAAATGGTCACACGAAGTCATGTCTGGCGAATATGGAGGTTAGGGCATCAATACAATTTTATTTTGGGCCAAGAATTCACGAACAAGCAACGAATTATGAGCTAATAACAAACGAAGATCGCCAAGCTCATAAAAACACCACTAGCCGTGCTACTGGCAATGTAAGCAATGAATACAGCTGACAAATGAACTCTCCAAGTCAATGAAATTTTAAAAATTGCTTTTTTTTTTTTAAATACCATGTATACCAAAGTGATCAGGGTGGCGAGAGAAGTTGAAATCCAGATATCTGTCTGTCTGTCCATCCGTCTGTGTAAGCGATAACTTCAGCAAAAATTGAGATTTAATCACCAGAGTATTTTTTGAAAAATATGAACTCAGTTTTCAATGTAAAAATACCCTTTTCATTTGTCTATATTCTCATTTCTCTGCTTATTCGTATATGTACATCCTAAAAGAAATAATGTCATTACAACCTTAAACAAATTTGTGATACAGTTACAATTGTATTATTTTACAAAAAACATTTTATCCATTTTTATATGTTCCTTTGATTTATAATTGATATATAATCATCATCCCATGAGATGGGTTCAAAACAATTTTGTATCATAAATTGCTTACTTCACATGTCTAGAATACGGTAGAAAAGTGATTTTCAGAAATTCGAAGTACAGCGGTTAGAATTCGGAGCTGTCCGAAACGCTCAGTTGACAGCTCGAAACTTTGAACGCTTTTTTCCGTGTTTTCAAACTTTTCTCCATCGTATCTCAAAAACGGCTTGGAATGACTCGAAATTTATAAGGTACATTCAGCATAGGTAAACGCATGGAACGCTCTATTCTTCTTCAACAGAGCGCCACGCATCTCTCCTTTTGGCAGTTTTTCGCCAATTGGTAACACCTAGTGAAGACAGGTCCTTTTCCACCTGGTCCTTCCATCGGAGTGGAGGTCTCCCTCTTCCTCGGCTTCCACCAGCGGGTACTGCATCGAAAATTTTCAGAGCTGGGGCACTATCGTTCATTCGAACTACATGACCCAGCCAGCATAGCCGCTGTCTTTTTATTCGCTGGACTATGTCTATGTCGTCGAACAACACATACAGCTCATCATTCCATCTTCTGCGGTGTTCGCCGTTGCCAATGTCGAAAACTCCTAGTGCCGTGTCATCGGATGTTGGCACCGTCCACGCTTCTGCACCATAAAGTAGGACGGGAATGATGAGAGACTTGTAGAGTTTGATTTTGGTTCGTCGAGAGAGGAGTTTACTTTTCAATTGCCTACTCAGTCCATAGTAGCACCTGTTGGCAAGAGTGATTCTGCGTTGGATTTCAAAGCTGACATTATTACCGGTGTTGATGCAGGCTCCTAGTTATACGAAATTATCTACAACTCTTATTATTATTTTAAAATTCCAAAATCTTCATTTTTATAACAAAAAACCAAAAAAATACAAAATTCGCAATTTCTTTTTTCAAATGTCTATCAAAAGTCCTATTTTTGGTATATTCACTTAATCGTAGTGCGTTCCATGCATTTAAGCTTACGGATTAAAACGACACTAACTTTTTTCGTTTCCGATAAGCCAATCAGCCGGAATCGTGGGGGAAGGCGGGGTTGTTTAGAACGCTGTAACTCATGTTCTACACAATATTTTTAGCTTAAAATGCATATTTATACTGTCGAAATATATGTTAATAAATGATAATAAACTTATGGTTCTCTCTATTTACTGGTCGTTGAAAAAAATTCTAAAAAACTACTTAAAAACAGGCCGCCACATGGGATGACCCCCTTGAAAATATATTTTTTGGTTGAAAAAAAAAAAAATATATACTACAAAATATAACACTGTGTAATATTTATTTGTGTAAATAGACAATTTGTTCGATCAAACAACAGAAGCCATTGTATATAAATACATATACACATATATTATATGTATAAGCTACACATATATGTACTCATACAAACCTGTATATATTTTCATATGCCTCTGCGATGGCGTTTTATTACAACTTCACTGAAATGCGCTTAACAAAATATTTATACAAATTCACATCGGCAAATTTTTCAATATAAATGAGTAATAAAACGAAGATGCACGGCTACAGAGCTATTAAATGAATGCATTAAACAGTTGGTAATAAAATGTAGACAATCAAAGCATTCATGCAGAGCTACAAAACAAAACGAACGTAAAAACGAAAAAAATAATAAAAATGAAATAGCAACAAAAACACTTGTGTAACCAGATGCCGTGTATATGTATTTGAATTATTACTCGACATCGAAAACAGCAATGGCAATTAATTTATGAAAGCAACGATGCATTTTGTAGACGACGGACACCGGGGCGTATACGTATTCAAATTGTAGCGCAAGCCAAACAATGCAGTCGCTACGATTTTGCTACAAGCCACCGCCACAGCAGCTGAGATGCTATTTGAAATTTGGAAATGATAAGCAAGTTGTGCAAAAATTTTGCTACTTTTGCCTGCAACTTCCAGGCCAGCTGAAAAGCTGAAATTATAAGCTATGTGGCCGACCGTTGACGAACAGCTGTTGCCAACTGTGTTGCGCTGCGCAGAGATATGCGCTGGCCGATAGCTCCGCCGTGCACGGTTTGTGGCTGGCAATTGCAAGCGGATTTTCTGCTTTTCATGAAAATTGAAATCGCAAACACATTGCATTGCAACAGGCGCTTTGGCGAGACAAAAGAGCGGTTTCTACAAGACGATTGCGTGACGTATGGCAACATTGGCTACAACAACTTTGTTGCGACAAATTGTTGCAAACAATACAAGACAATGCGACTTTTAATGGCTGGGAAGATTTACATATACTATATATGTAAATAAATATATGTATGTATGTATATATATCTGTATGTATGTATATACAGTAGTGTGTGTGTATATAAATTATAATTTGTGCGCTATTTGATTTGTTCACTTGAGCGTTTTTTTTTTAGTGTATGGCAAATAATTATGTTAATAATTACATAATTGCAACACGAAATGAGGGAAACAAACTACTTCAGCGGCCTTAGCCATAACAGTGGGGAGCTACTTGAATACACACACATTCACTTCAATATATACACACAACTGCACAGAGCGCACAACACGGCTTGTCAGCTCAAATCCGATCTTGCAAGTTTCTATGGCATCCGTTGTTTTCGCCTCACTTATGACGCGCTTACAAGTATGTGTGGGCGTATGTGTGTATGTTTATATGTAAATATGCGTGTTTAAGTGCGAAATATAACACATGAGTTATTTTTGTTTACCTCTGCTCTTCCGTCGATTTTTGCATTATGCGAGTGTGTGTGTATGTGTGTGTCGAAGACTGCCTTGATTTCTATTAGTTTTGCTTTTAAGCTTTTGTTATTATTTTTGTTTACACTCGTACTAGTTAAGATCAGTATTTGCGTTAATTTTCTTAACAAGTCTGAAATCATCAGCATTCGTGCCATACATGCGTTGAATACGCGACACGCTAACAAGTTTCGTAGCAAGCACAGACATACAAATCTACAAAATCTCATGCAGACACACACATATACAGGTTTAAATACAAACATATAAAGTCACATATATATACAGTATATCCACATTATTTACCGCAATACTTGCGACTTCCACCCTCGGCGCACATCACTTCATTGTCGTTCATGTCGTTAGAGTTCACATGCGATAACCATCCCGATTATCTGTCTACATATATGTTCAACACGTAAGCGTTGTGATTTTTTCAACATTTGCTTGTCAGCGCATGTAGTCGCTGTTGTAGTAGTTGTCTACCGGTGCCACGTTCAAACAGGTACCTCATCGAAGCGGTAATTTGTGAGCGCAAGCGCATCTTTCATATTATATTTATTTATATTAATAGCTTTATTAATATTTTTAGGTGAATTTTGGTAATTTACAGGTTTATTTCAACGCTTAAAAAGCATAGATGCATGAAATAGTAGGAAGACTTAATAAAGAAATTGCTGTTTATGAGGATATTAATTAATTAAGCGCTATTAGTCGTTATATAATGTTAGTTGTAACATTAAATTGTTATATAATATATATAATTAATGTTTTATAGGGGTTTTTGTATGAAGTTTTTTGTTTCTATTTATTAATTATCTACGAAGTTTCCTTACCAAAAAATTTCTATTTAATATACATATTTGAAAAAAAAATATATATTTTTCGATTTTCATGTTACGGGTCTTAAGAGATCAGTATATTGTCAAAATATATGAATATATAGTGAAACTTCTCTAACTCCAATCACCATAATCCACTGAAAAACTTCGAGTTATAGAATTTTCATTGAAATATACAATTTTTCAAAAAGTTGTAAAATATAGATTTAAATACAGTTTTTATTAATTACTTCGCATAAAGTTTTATGTTCATACGATAAAACATCTATTTTGTAATTTTGTTGGTTGCACTTTGCTATTGTTTGGCTCTTGGTGTCTGTATGCCTTTGATACATGATTTATGCAATCAAAAAGTATAATATCATAGTTTTTGTTCGCCTCCTTATATAGATATAGAGAGGCTCCTTTAAAATATCCCTCGATAGTCAAATTTTAAATTTTGTATTATGCCCTGGTCGAAAAGTTCGATTTAGGGAAGGAAATTTGTATGAAATTGTATTTTTAAACGCTATTGCCAATTCAAAAGTTCGAGTTATGGAGATTTTCGACTTATAGAAGTTCCACTGTAGTTGTATTAGAAACAATTTTTGAAATTTTAGAGTTCTGATCAATTACTTATACTTTTCAAACCCAGTCTGTACTGAATCAAAACAGTTTTTTTCTAGACATTGAGCTATAATTAACTACCATTTTTCGAAGTTAGCTTAAACAAGAAAAAACGTTAACTTCGGCTGTACCGAAGCTAATATACCCTTCACAGGTGCATTTCTTTTAGTAACTATGTGTTTAAGCAAATCAAAAAACGTAATTAAAAGTAAGTAAAAAGAAAAGAAAACATTTTACTAATTCTTTTTAGCCGGGTTGTTTGCTAGCAACATTAAGGTTATATAGTTAACCGATCTGAACAATTTCTTCGAAGATTATATTATTAGCTTAAGCAGTAATCCATGTCAAATTTCGTGAAGATACCACGTCAAATGCGAAAATTTTCCATACAAGCCATTGATTCCGATCGTTCGGTTTGTATGGCAGCTATATGCTATAGTGAACCGATCTGATCAATTTTTCGGAGATTAAATTATTTCTATGAACAATAACTCACACCAAATTTCGTGAAGATATGTAGTAAAATGCGGAAGTTTTCCATACAAGCCCTTGATTCCGATCGTTCAGTTTGTATGGCAGCTATGTGATATAGTGGTCCGATATCGGCAGTTCCGACAAATGAGCAGCTTCTTGAAGAGAAAATAACATCTGCAAAATTTAAAATATCTTAAAAACCGAAGGACTAGTTCGTATATATACAGACAGACGGACGGACAGACAGACGGACATGGCTAAATCGAATCATACTGATCATTTATATATACTTTTTAGGGCCTCCGACGCTTCCTTCTGGGTGTTACAAACTTCGTGATAAACTTAATATACCCTGTCTGTTCAGGGTATAAAAATCTAAATATGTGATTTCAAATTTCGAAATTGAGCTTATTGTATTGCAAATTACTGAAAAAGGAAAAGCGGGTAACTTCCACTTTTTCTCAAAATTCATGGGTGTAACATCGGGTAACTTTTTTCGTTCAAGCTAATATGATAGATACCTAGAGGTCTAAGACAGATCTTAAAAAAAAATAAAGAACAAAATATATTTTTAACAAATACTAGAATCAATAATTTCCAGGAAGAGAGTATAACGCTAGACTAGGTATACTTTTTGGTAAATTGATAGGACATTAAAAATTGTTTTTGTTATACAATACAATACAATACAATATACAATTGAACTTCCCTAACTCGAATCACCATAATTCACAAAAAAACTCCGAGTTAGAGAGAGTACCGTGTTATGGAAGGTAATTTGTATGGAATTTGACTTCTATTGCCAATTCAAGAGTTCAAGTTATGGAGAACTTCGAGTTATAAGTGTTCGAGTTATGGAATTTTAACTGTATTTCACTTCTAAATTATATATGATAATACAGTATGGTTCAGCATTCCTTGAAACCCATTTTATCCTGCCGAATTTCAACGAACGAATCCTTAATTCAAATTTCAATAATTTGTCGACCAATATTCTAATCGGCAGACTATTCAAAATGCTTCGTGAGAGTAGAACTTCTGTGGGATAAGACTGATTTGGAGACTCGTAAAGCGTCGATTGTCATTCGGTTTGCATAAATCCATTATTCTTGGTCGATTATAATTTTGTTTAGCCACTTCTTACACCATTGAATAGAAATATATTTTTAGACAAAGATGCTTCGGTCTCATGGCATTTGACATCTTTAATGTATGAAATCAATTTATTTTTGCTATTTCCATATTTAGCCTATCAGAAATAAAAAAAATTAGACTCTTTTTACGTTCCCAATAGAGCCAAAAAACAAAAAAAATCGCATAATATATCACATATAATACTAATAAAGCGTCTAAACCATTGAAATATAAATACAAACAATAATAATAAATATGAACTTGTCTGTGACAGTATTACATTTTGTAGGTGCATTGGTTAAATAAGTACTAAGTTCCATTCATACTGCTGGAGGTGTATATTATCTTAAACTTATGTTTTCCCCCAATGTTATTAGCGGCCATTGCCACTAAAAGTTGATGATTAGACGTAAATACAATGGTACTGATGACTACCATCAAAAAATGGCTGGCTTCTGGCGTTTACAGTTGAATGCATAATCGATTTCTGTAAGCCATTCAACTTTCATGTTTACGAGCATAACAGATATGCAATTTCAAACTTTTTTCATCACTTTTTTTTTGATAAACATACACTTGCCAAAATGTACATTTGCCTGTCCATATATTGATGTTTGTATGTGCATTTAAATTTATATTTCATTCACACCGAAAAAAGGAAAATCTCTCTAAAAAGCTGAGGATTTAATGAGATGCTACAGACTATAAAAAGATACACGGAAAATTGCGATTCATCACCTGCAGCAAATTGATTATGGAAATACCGGTGTAAGCAAACGAAAGACATGTGTGATAACATAATGGGTGTGCAAAATGAAAAGAAAGACTTTTCATTTTAATAGTTGCTAAATAGTAATACCAATGTGTATGCATGTTTAAGGGAAAAAAATTAAAAAAAACCAAAAGTTATTAAAACTTTCAGCTCATAAAATATATTTATAAATTAATAATAATTATTTTTCGCGAGATTTTTCCTTTTTTATGGTGTTATGCTATTTCTTTTGCGTGAAAAAAATGATTGTATTTTTTGTACCTCAAATTATTATTTTATGGTACTTTTTTGCTTTATAAATTTTCACTCTTTAAAGGAGACAGCTATTTGCTTAATTTACTTATAATACTAATACTTGATAATTTCTTCAGCACCGGTACCACTAAAATTTGGAAATTTCTGAAAACACAAGCAAATATGCTTAAATTAAAGGGTTTGATGGGTATCAAAATTTGAAAAAAAAAAAAAATGTTTGCCTTATTAAATAGGGCAATATGTTAAAAAAAAAATCCAAAAATATGAAGTCCATCCGTGTAATATTCTATGATATATAATAATCCTTTGGAAGTTCCGCTTATCAGACCACGTCAGTATGAATGGAAAACTTTAAACGCGATTATCTCAAAACTCATTTTTTCAAGTGGACACGATTTCTCGTAAAGTTATGAAGCGATTTTGTTAAAATTTCGCACACATCTTTGAAATAACATAATAGAGTTAATGAACGAAGGATTTTTGGAACTTTATTACAACTATTTTTTTCGAGCCAATATATGGCGAAAATTTGACCAAAATTCTATCAAAAATTAAAATTTCAATATTTTCTTTTTTCCTTCGTTCATTAATAAGTTTTATTCATTTACCATTGAAATATTTTTGATTTATTGAATTTTGATGAACCAAAAATGAGTTATTATATCCACGGCAAGAAATTTTTTTAACACGTCATGGGAGATGAGGTTGCAACGCCTGAGTTTTCGGAATTTGTAAATGATAATTTTACAAAATACTGTTTAATTAAGTATATTTGATATGCTGAATGGTTTAAATGAAATATATTATTTTATGGAAATTATAAAAAAATAAAAAAATATATATATACTTGTTTTTAGCCTCTGAAACCCACCTAACTCCTCGCCATTTTTTTATTTCGATAGGTGTTAACACTATTCCATTAGAAAATATGTTTCGATTAAAGCCTCTTCAAAAATGTTGGACACTTATTATACTAATATTTTTACACTTCCAGTTTACTTCCAAGAGCTTCTAAATTGTGGAATAATTTCCTTTCTAACGATTAATTAACGAATTTCCTTTTCCACAATTTTTTTTAATTTTTTATATTTTTTTAAATTTTTTCATAGTTTGCAACTCTTATATGATAAAAATCAAATAGTTTATTATTATTTTTTCCTTGGTTTGTTCGAAAATATTTACTTATTTTCTCCATTGAAATAATTAGATCGATTCATAGATACGAGCTTCTAAAGTAAGGTATAACCAATAACATCTCACCCTTCAAAGATAATTATTGTGTCCAAACTTAAAAACAGTGTACTAAGTAGATCTAGAGGTTATAGATTACACAAACAATCATCCCGATATATGTATAAAAATATATATATTTTTTGTAATTTTTGTACCAAAATATATTTTTGGATCAAAGTATTTTTTTGCTCTGAAACCCTGGAAAATACCAACACTGGTGCACTTATTAGGATTGGTGTGAATACAAGCATTTCTTCTGTTATTATTTTTTATGCGATTTATATTGGTCTACAACGTTGCTTTCGCTGTTTTCCAATAGATGTCTCTAGGGTCAAGCACTGGTCGATTAAATCGATTAAATCGTTTTATATCGATCTTGGACATTTGTGTCAACATTAACCCAACAAAATATTTGTGGAGATCTGTTTGCATCTCAAACTTATTCTCAAGTGAAAATGTAACTTTTTGAGCCGAATTCTCGACATTTGCGGGAAATTTGCAAGAAAAGTGCGGCTGAGGCTCATCGAATGCTTTCGGATACGTACGGTGAGGCTGTCCTGTAAGTGTAAGAACATGTTGCGAATGGTTTTAACGTTTTAAGAATGGTGATTATGAAGTCGAAGACCGGCATGGCGGTGGAAGGGAGAAGATTTTCGAAGATGCTGAATTGGAAGCATTACTCGACCAAGATGCGTTTCAAACCCAAGAGGAATTGGCCGAATCGTTGCAAGTGACACAGCAAGCCATATCAAAACGCCTCAAAGCCATGGGGATGATTCAGAAACAAGGAAACTGGGTTCCTTACGACTTGAAACCAAGAGATGTCGAACGACGCTTCTTTGCATGTTAACAGCTGCTTCAAAGGCACAACCGAAAGGGATTTTTACATCGCATTTTAACTGGCGACTAAAAATGGGTCCACTACGATAATCCTAAGCGAAGAAAGTCATGGGGAAAGCCGGGACATGCCTCCACGTTGACGGTAAAACCGAACATTCACGGCGCCAAGGTCATGCTCTGCATTTGGTGGGACCAGCTGGGGGTGATATATTATGAGCTGCTAAAGCCAAGTTATAATAAAAGAGCACAACAAATATTTTACACTAATTAATTGTCATTAATGGGACAATCTGCAGAACATTTAGCAGTCTCTAAACTCATAAATATATATTTTTTAGTTAAATAACACCACTATAACAACAATAATTTCTCTAATAGCACTTTAATCAGAAATAAGTCGTTGTAAGCCGATGTATCGAATTTTTGCAGATTTTACAGCCGCCTACAAACACAAAACGCGCGACAAAACAAAACGTAATTACAATACAATAACAGCAAATTATAAAAAAAAAAAATAAAATTGTATATACTATATAAAAATAAATAAATAAAACAAGAAAAGCAAATTTAATATACTCGCACAAGTATGAAGTAAAGGGTGATTTTTTAAGAGCTTGATAACTTTTTAAAAAAAAAAAACGCATAAAATTTGCAAAATCTCATCGGTTCTTTATTTGAAACGTTAGATTGGTTCATGACATTTACTTTTTGAAGATAATTTCATTTAAATGTTGACCGCGGCTGCGTCTTAGGTGGTCCATTCGGAAAGTCCAATTTTGGGCAACTTTTTCGAGCATTTCGGCCGGAATAGCCCGAATTTCTTCGGAAATGTTGTCTTCCAAAGCTGGAATAGTTGCTGGCTTATTTCTGTAGACTTTAGACTTGACGTAGCCCCACAAAAAATAGTCTAAAGGCGTTAAATCGCATGATCTTGGTGGCCAACTTACGGGTCCATTTCTTGAGATGAATTGTTCTCCGAAGTTTTCCCTCAAAATGGCCATAGAATCGCGAGCTGTGTGGCATGTAGCGCCATCTTGTTGAAACCACATGTCAACCAAGTTCAGTTCTTCCATTTTTGGCAACAAAAAGTTTGTTAGCATCGAACGATAGCGATCGCCATTCACCGTAACGTTGCGTCCAACAGCATCTTTGAAAAAATACGGTCCAATGATTCCACCAGCGTACAAACCACACCAAACAGTGCATTTTTCGGGATGCATGGGCAGTTCTTGAACGGCTTCTGGTTGCTCTTCACCCCAAATGCGGCAATTTTGCTTATTTACGTAGCCATTCAACCAGAAATGAGCCTCATCGCTGAACAAAATTTGTCGATAAAAAAGCGGATTTCACATTTCGAACCGAACACTGATTTTGGTAATAAAATTCAATGATTTGCAAGCGTTGCTCGTTAGTAAGTCTATTCATGATGAAATGTCAAAGCATACTGAGCATCTTTCTCTTTGACACCATGTCTGAAATCCCACGTGATATGTCAAATACTAATGCATGAAAATCCTAACCTCAAAAAAATCACCCGTTATTAATGGCAAAAGCGGATGAGCTGGGGAGCAACAAAAAGCGTCGCCACCAGTCGCCGCAAATACACTTAATATGCTATTTATATGTGTATGTTATAAGTATATATGTGTGTGTGTTTGTGTGCGAAACTACTAAGCCGCCCAATCAAGCAGATATCCAAACAAACTAGCAAACCCAGCCATCCAGCACCATAATAATGATAATAATAATAATAATAAAGTGTATGTGTATGTGTGTGTGTGCGTGTACAAAATCCAGCCAGTTAGCCAAGCATTGCAATATGAACGCAACAACACTGACACCGCCGCAATTCGATGAGATCGGCAAAATGCAAAAGTCGCCGCTTGAAGCGGTTCCAAGCGGCTTTGTGACTAGCGGAGCGCTCGTACCTTAGTACAGCTAAACTGACACAGTGTCGTGTATGTGTGTATGTTTGTAGGCACAAATACATTTACAATATATTTGTGTGAATGTATGCGTGAATTGCTGCGATCAGCACACAAATATACGCCTCACATACATACTTATACATATCTAAATATCAGCTTACATATAAACAATTATTACAACTTTTTGTGCATTTTTCCACCGTTTTCTGCTTTACGTTTTGTGCACAATTTTCGTAAAAGTGGTTTTACAACATGTGTTTGTTTTTATTATTGTACAAAATTTTGCCTATTTCCTTTTGCTTGTGTTTTTATATTTACCTTTTTCATATGTGTTTTTCGCTTTTTACTACGCTCAAATACAAGCTCACTCGCACACACACACACACACGGCCGCGTGGTACCATATGAAACGCGCTTTAAAGTGTGCTTTTTTAAGCTTGCGCTTGTGTTGGTGTGTAACTGACTGAAAAAATTAACACACTGCGAAACCAGAAAAGAAAATAAATAGAATGGAAAAATAAAAAAGGCGAATTGGAAAAAAACTCATTTCAAATCTGGTAGAAAAATCTCAAAGCCAACGCTTGCCGAACTTCAGACCTCGAGTGGCAGTCGATCTGTTAAGACGTGCTTTTGGCTCAAACCGTATAAAGCTTTACCAACTACTGACGTTACCTTCTACAAAACTATTAAACAACTAGATTTTCACATTTCAATTTCATAATTGTGATTGTGCTTTTGTGTGTGTGATAAGTGAAAAGTGAATTTACTCCTTTTTCTCAAGTAAACTGCTGCAATAACAGCGTACGCGCAAGAAATTGCTGTAAGTGTGCTTTGGCCTTTAAGGCTCTAATAAATGTGCTTAATTTTTTGAAGAAATTAAAATGAGAAAAATATTTTCGAATTTTTTTTTATGGAAAAAATGTAAATTTATATGAAAAGGACACTCAAAACACGGATTTTGTTTGAAAATCTAATTTATGAAACCTGAAAAAATTTAATTTTTCATAAAAAGTGCCAAAATAAAAATTGATATTTTTGAAATAAATTAAATGAGAGATGAATAGTGTTTTTTTAATTAATTATCTAATAAACAACTAGGATATTGTTACCGGCAAAGGATATTCGGCCTTTGAAAAGTGTTTAGCATTGAATAAAATATAATTAATTAAGTACTTTGTAATAATTAAATAAAATTAAATAATATATTAAATGTTATAAATTACAAAAAAAATGTTATTCAATTTATAGTTAATCTAGTGGTTAAACTATTGAAAAAAAATTTAAATTTCTTGAAATAAAAACAAAAGTGTTGCTTAAATTTTTATAGAAAATGTATATTACTCATTTTTATGGCAAATTCATTTGTGGTATTGTAGCTTATTTTGTTATTGTTTACATGTTTCTCAATAAATATTTTCGCCTCTATGAGCAACTTAGCTCTAGTATTGTTTTAAAATATTTAAAAAAAAAATTATTTTATTTTTTCACATTTTGTGGTACACATATTGGTTTTACCATTATTTTATCACAAAACCACATTGTGACGATATAGAAAAGGTTTTCTGCCTAACAGCAGTTAAATTTTGCGTAACGTCTTAAACTGCCTTAATCCCATTATTACGCTTTTAAGTTCTTACTAACGTCAAACTGTACTAGTACCGTTATATCTCGCTCCCAGATGAATAATATAAATAGTTTAGAGCAGCACTGTGCAGAAAGACAATATATTCTGCGATATAATTCAAAATATAGTGAATTGGAAGAACAGATTCCAAGTGATCTCTGAAAAATTTTTGGGATATTGATAATTTTTTTCTAGGTCTAAACACTCAGATTTACATGTTTTTGTTAAGAAATTTTTATTTCTTGGTATATAATAATATTTATATTTATTTATTATATTATTTTTTTCCGAGGTGATCCATATGACAACTACAGATGTGGTTCAAAAATCGTTCTAAGATATACTATTATATTAAAAAAAAAGAAAAATATAAACACTAATGAAACCGGTTGAAATTTGTTAAAATACGTTAATAACATGCAAAAATCAAAAATTTAAATTTCATTGCTAATTCAAAAATACCATACTTTACTGTTCTTAATTATTTAAGACGGTTTTAGTAATTTAATAATTTTTAAATCTTATTTTTTTTTTAATTTTAACACACTAAAATTTAAAACTTTTTGTTGAATAAAAATATATAATATAATAAATATATATAAATATTATAAATATTTCAATAATTATGAAGAAACATAAATAAAATAAAAAATAAAATTAAGTATGGAAAAATAAAAATTATAATATTTTAAATAAATAAAATAAATATGAAAACCAAATTATCATTATCTCTATTTCTCCTCCGCAGATAATTAGCACAACCAACACTCACGCTCTCTTTCATTTACCTTGTGGATTAATATTTGCGTAGCGTAGATGACCGGCAAGGATACGGACTCAATGGCGACTGTGCAAATCAAGCCCGACTATGCGGCCAGCGAAGTCTACAGCACGGCTAGCGAGGCGCCACCGGTAAATACGACTTTTAATTATTACAACTCATAAATATAACACACTCACACACACATACATATACACACAACTATTTAGCAATTCTTACTAACCGCACAAGAGTAAACAACTTAAATGCAGCATATTCATATTAACACTTCTTTAGTCACACATTTTCTCTAACTGACATAAAGAAACGCTCACTTTTTCTGTACTATAACACTTTCTGTGTCAGGCGATCGAATAAAAACCGAACTGCAATTCAACTGCACCTGCGCGTGTATAATGGAAACAAGTCGGTCAACTAGTTTTTCTTAATTGTCTCTGACTCGCTTGACTTTAGCAGCTGGAGTTGTGTGTTTGTGCAGACTTGTGCCAGTGCCAACTGTGGTCCTTAGCTTACACTTTTTATGCGCTTAAATGCATTGTTGATTATACACACATATTGAGAGCTGCACGCCATTAAATCGTTGCTCACTTTGATGTTGAGTTAATTACGTTTTAATTGAGCGCGTGCCCCACTCACCCATGCACTTACCGACTGTCATAAAGTCTTAGAGATCAAGCCTGTTAGACGGTCAGTCATTACTACAGTGGCACCGATTTTAAAGCAGTTGAGCTGTTCATCAGACAGCAGTTGTGGTGAGAGTGACAGTCACAGCTTCCAAGGTACCATTAGCAGTACCATTAAAGAATACTGTAGTTTGGGTATGCTGTAAGTAGTTAGTCAACTAGCACTGCAAGAAATTCAAAGTGCTGGGTGAAGGTTTTCCCCAAGTGACAAGGACTTGTTCTAATGCTTTCTCAGTGTTTTATAAAAATTCCATGAGGTCCTAGGCTTATGTCAATTTCCATGGATTTCTTCTTCATATTTGAAAGGTATCAAAAGACTTGATGCCTATACTTGATGCTATGAAAAGCGAGACAGTCTGATTTGAAAGTTTTCGAGACTCCGTAGTAGCTCTCTAACCACAATCATCGATAGTTCATTATCAACTTAAGGGTTTCCAAGCAACTAAAATATTAGATAAGCCCAAAATTATAGAGTAGATTTAGAAATACTCTCTCAAATATTCTAATTTCGTTTGCAACATTTCCTACTAAGTTTTAATATATTATATTCGCTTCATAATGCTTAGGTTGAACATATAGGGAAATGAAGAGAAACTCTATATTGTTGACAAAGAGTAGAAATGCCACACGAGATAATCTATACTACTATTATAAAGAGGAAAGATTTGTATGTATGTTTGTAATGAATAAAATCAAAAACGACTGTGCCGAATTCAAAAATTCTTTCACAATTTGAAAGCTACTCTCACCCCCGAGTAATATTTATTGCTAGAATCTCAACCTTCTGGAAATAGTTCCCAGGTGAGAGTATCATAAAGACCCCGTCATGGAGAATCTTAATCTGAAACTGAAAATCGTCTTACATCACAATCGCGTGCCAGAGAGTCGAGTAAGGAGTGCTCGCAACTGCTGGCTGAACAAAATTTCAAAACCTCCCAAGTAAGCGCTTGAGAGTCAAAAACGGAACTTGTGCTGCGGCTTGAAGAACTCGAACTCTGAGCGTTCCCAATGCCTTCATAATCAGAGAGAAAGACAACGGACACAAAAGACTAAGTGGACTACAAGTGTGTTAACTTTTGAAATGTTTGTTTAAGCCCGTGTGAAGCCGGAGTGGTCTGCTAGTTATAAACAAATTTATAGTGCTAGAGGTGGGAAAAATTAAATTTTTTCGCATTCATCTATACAGTTTTCTAATTGATTCACTATGTGCTCAGCTTAAGGTTACTTCGTATTCAAATAATAATAACAAAACTTCAGCAATATTAAACTTCAAATTCAATTTTTTTATTTTTTGCAATTAATAATTTACCATTATTTTGCCCTAGAAAGTTGTAGACAACAAAAACTGTCACTTCCAAATAATTTTTAATCAAAGCAAATTTTATTGATGTAAGAAGCAAAGGTCACACATTTTCATTGCTAAACATTTCCTAGTGGGTGCATATGTACTTTTATTTTAATAAAATTGCTTATAAGTTCTGCTGAATATACAATAAATTCTCTGCAGCTACGCAATAAAAACGCAACAACTAAGTAATCAGTTTGCTATTGTTGCTAACAAACCGCTCTAATGCATGATAGATATATCTACATATATACAATATACAAAATATAAGATATATATATATGATGTAGTATATATTTATTTAATTTTTCTGCCGTCTCTTGATTGCAAATGCAGCCTCAACTGTTTATTTCTTCATTTATTTACCAACACTAAAGAGTATAAATATACATATAGTTATTCCCTTGCGTGTGTGTATGCAAGCGCACTTTTTTGCAATTAAATCTTGTTTCTTACTTATTTCTCATTGTTTTCGTAATTCTACCAAGTCAAGTTGGCTTGCAGTCGCTACTTCAGTTTATTGCCTGTGTTGCGCCGGCGCACCAACAACTTTAAATGGCTGCCAGCACACATAAATCTGGGTTACTGTGCTTCTTGGCGGCTTTTGGTTGCACGCGGCATTCACACACACACTCTCATACAAGTATTTATGTATATAGAGATAAATATATAATCAAGGTAGTACATGACTTCATTTAAACCGACAAATTGTTGCCCAATAAAAACCACTGCCTTCAAACATACATATATTTGTATAAGTATGTGTGTATATGTGTGCGTTTGCAGCATTGAAGGTCTTTTGCAATCATCTCCAATGCAATTGAGAATAGGCGGCGCGTAAAACTTCTTGTTGGCGGCCGCATGGACTATTCAAAGAGTCGTTAATTTGTAAGCAAATAATCATAGAAGTGTGTAACAAGATTTACATGCCGCTTCTTGCGTTAAACTCTGAAAAAAAAAATACATTTTTCTTAAATACAAAGAAGGCGAAGACTATTTCGAAAATGCCATGGTCGTGTCATGTCTTAATTCATTTCCATATTGCAACAGTGTCGGAAATGTTGTGCTGTGCAATCTTTTGTTATGCGCTTAGACCAAACTTGTTGCGCATCGAAGCCACTTCTTGTACACTCACTAAAAGTTGTTTGCAATTGCATGTGTGTGTGTGTGTGTGTGTCAACTATTTAAACCTATAATCAACATTTATTAAATTATAATCGAGATGACACTGCATTGGTATGGCATTTGTTGCGCTTCAAATACTTGAGAGAGAATGTTCGTCTCGACTGTGTCCATATTTGAACTGATGTCATTCATTTGGAAATCGAATGTTCAAGGTGACCATGGTTAAAGTTATGGGCTATTCAGCCAAGCAGATAGCCCATCTGTATGTTGTTTGTTGGCACAAGGCTATTGCTATTGAAGCTCTTCGGCGCTGAAATTTTTCAATAACACAGTAATTATGTTTTTGATATAAAAATGGTTGCTTTTTTAAATAGAACTGAAAGCTTTCGAGCTTTTAGAGCTTTTGTGCTAGAAAGCTTTGAGCTTCGAACAACAGATTTATTGATGACCCTTGAAATAGCTATTGTTTCAGATAATGGAAACATAAAGCACCATTTGGGACAACCGAAACATAGAATTTCGCACTTTGAACTACTATTTTAATAAATAAAAAAATACTTTAGAGTATGAATAAATACTCCTACATCAATATGAGTAAGAGTCAATGAGTGTAAATAAATACACCTACCAGTGGATAAATACTCTCCAAAACTGTGAGTAATAGCAAAACAACAGCCTATTGTTCAACCGAAATCCGTAAAACCGCACGTAAATTGCCATTTGGGCCAACATTTAGGCATGCAAAGCGGCACTTAAGCCCACTTTTAAGCCTTTCCACCACCAAACTAAAAATGCATTGCATGCAAACAGCAATTGCAATAACTTAAAGCCGACTGCGATTGCAGAAATTGGCAGTTTTCAGCAAGCGCGGCATAAGCGTTGCATACAAAAGTTAGAATTAAAATGCATAGTATGTAGTGTTAGCGATAAAAAAGCGCAATATCGGCATATACGAGTGAATGGTGAAGCGTCGTTTCGTTGAACGTGCGCTGCAGTAGCAATTTCATAGATGTGGTTGATATGTACAGTTCTACATGCAGACATACATACCTACTTGTGACTGTAAAAAAGAGTGCGTCATCAGTAGCGGATACCCAAGTCTAGTGCATTTAATTTACGATTCATCGAACGCTTAATCAACGTATGCACAGAAAGAAATTTAATTTATGAGCATATGTTTGTAGATTTATGGATATTTAAATGCGCTGATCGGCACATTTGTAAGTGCCGTAAATAGAAAACAGCTGACAGATGGAATGCAATCGAAATTGGCTTGAATTCAAGAATTTTCCACTATTCATTGATTGCTTCGTGTTGTTGCCGCATTTTTTATATAGTTATCGCATATTAATTAATGGAACAGAATGTACTGGAATAGTATTTCATACAAATTGATTAAGCCGCAAACTTATCATTTCATGAATCAATCATATAAGAGTGAGTATCGATAACTCTTTTTGAATATTGTTTAGTAAACAATTTTTTTTTTTAATGTATATTATAATCTTTGAAATTTACTCTGTAAAAACTTGTAAAATTTGTAAATTTTTTGGATCTCAATTTTCCAGATTCCGTTTTTATACGATCTGTTCACGATCTAATAGTGATCGATTGATCTTATCTAGCACAAGCACTGAAAGCTCTTTAAGGGTCAGATATTGTCAATAAAAGCCAATTTTAACTAATTTCCTCATACAAAACACCCGCAAAAACAACAAATAAAAGTAAAATAATCTCAAAACTCTTCTTAACATAAAAAAGGGTTAGTAGTTGTTTTATATAATAATTCATTATATTATATTAAGTCGTTTGACAGGCTCAGAAACTCTTATTTTTGGGACAAAAATATCAACAAATGTAATTATCATGTACTAATGATTATTAAAAAATTCTTAATTAGGTCTTCAACTTTGCTTCCGCCTTTTTTTGTAAATGTAAGGCTTTTTTCACTTAGGACAGACTCACCGTACGTATCCAAAAGCAATCGATTAGCCTCAGCCGCACTTTTCTTGAAATTAAAAAAGAAAAGCAAAATTTCCCGCAAATGTCGAGAATTCGGCTCAAAAAGTAGCATTTTCAGTTGAGAATAAGTTTGGGATGCAAACAGATCTCTACAAAATTTTGTTGGATTAATGTTGACACAAATGTCCAAGATCGATAAAAAAAAATCGATTTAACCGACCAGTGTTTGACCCTAGAGACATTTATTGGAAAACGGCGGAAGCATAGTTGTAGACCAATATATTTTTCTTAAGCTACATTATAGTCGATGTGTATCGATAACTATATATTCTGGTACAGTACCAGCTATATATTTCAATATCTTTCTAACTAGAAAAAAATTACAGAATTTACTTTATGATAATTAGTTACTTGTAATACCTTTATCCAGAAACTTCAATTTCACTCGATCGATAATTATTAGCTCTATTCTTAGACCAATCTGATTTGACCTCGCAGTTAACTCTATGTCTATAAGAGCTGCTTTTTTTCATAGATAGCGATAAATATAAGATTCCAAAATATAAAATATCAAATGAACTTGCTTTAAAAATACTTGAAAAAAATATGTATTAAATTCTTAATCTTTAGACCAAAAGTACACTTTCATCACAGACATATCTTTAAAAAATCTTGCATATTATCTAATGCCGAAAATTAACGCTCCAAAAAATATACCGGTTAGTAAAAACAATGAGCTAAAACCTGCTAAATATATACATTTTTTGTTCAAAGCAGTGTCTTTTATGTTTGTTTACCACTCGAAGCCGGAACTAATGGGCATTCGGCATGCAGCAGCGCAGCGAATGTGCAAATATTTTAAAGCTTCAAACACAAAAAGAAATTGCAGACAAAACAAAAGTGAAATAAACGACAAAAAAGGCGTTAATGAAAAAATTAAATGCCAAAGAATAGCCGGGCACCCGTAGCTTTGGAGACGCGTGATTTGCGAATTAAAACCACGCTGCAACTGACTAACTACTGTATAGGTAGCCGGGACAGGCGAATTAATAGATGAGCAGGCAACCTGTCACTCAGCGCAATTTGGTTTATGAACGCTGACATGACATGCAAATTGATGTACCACTTTAGAGGCGCACAAGTGCAATAACATAACAGTAGAACAACAATAACATACAAGTGATCAGCGGTGCGCGATCAACACATTTTCATACAATTTTTTTTCCACCAACCCCAGTACATATGTACGCAAGTACGTAAGTATATAAAAATAGAAATTATATGTATGTCTGTCTGTATATCGGTGAGTTTATAATTTATTACTGGGAGTCACAAGTGCCGACACAAGTGCTATGCAAATCGCTCGACGCCGACACCGAATACAGGCAACAGACAGAATGGCTGTCCAAATGTGCATGAATTATGCAAATTAGAATCAAACGTACTATGTACCTAATGTATATACATATATTTATGGATGTGTCTCCATAAATTGTTTGTAAATATGCGCAATCTCAATGCGTTTGACAAGCACCCAACAAGCTGGTTGAGGGCGTGCGCGCCCAAGTAAACATTGCGTGAACACGTACTCAACGCTCGTTCATTCATTTATTTGAATTTATGAAATATGTTTGTATGTACCTGCTTAATTAAACCCGGCAAAGTGCCAAGTCTGTCAGCTCATTTAGAAAAATGAAATAAATTGTTGTATGTAAATATGTTGCGCAAGTCTTGTCATGTGGGTTCCGTGAGAATAACGAACCAATATTATTTTTTAAACAAAATTTTTATTAATATTATAAAATTAACTAATTTAGCTTGATTTAAATAAATGTGCTTCGATACTTTCATGTTGAACGCAATTAAATTTATCAGTCAGTCAATCAGTTAAATGGAGCTTAGTCAACACAAATCTTAATAACCTTAAAATATACAGCTAAATATTTTTTAATATCGGGATTCAATATTTCGAAATACAGTTGAAATTATCTAACTCGAATTACCATAATTCACAAAAAAACTTTCGAGTTACGGAAAGTAATTTGTATGAGATTGTACTTCTGTTGCCAATGCAATAGTTCGAGTTATGGTGAACTTTTAGTTATAGCAGTTCGAGATACGGAAGTTTAGCGGAATTATTATTTGTGGTAGAAATCAGAACAAAAATAGGGAATACGAATGTCTTCAACAAGTCATAAAAACAAAACATTCAAAATAACAGTACTAAATGTCAAAGAAATTTTATGATATCTACTTACTTACCAGCTTAAGATAAATTATATTTTAAAGAAAAATAATTATTTTAAAAAATTCTACGAAATATACTTATTAAGGTTTCTATTGTATATAAAAGATTGACGTTTGTATGTGAACCTAGAGCTCATTGTTTTCAAATGCCTTCCTTTAAAAAATCTCAAATGACTTAACTAAAAAAACTCAAAACAACTCCAAGCTGTTATCAGCTGTCATCGATTGATCACTTCTCTGCTCGCTATCTTTGGGCGCTGTCAAAAAATTTACATGTGAAAGCAACAACAAAGTTATCTAGTTGAATTGGTACAGGAGAGTATGCGGATACCCCATTAAAAATGCTATCGCCGCTTGCTGGGTGCTGCCAAATTTTGTTTTATTCACAATGGTAAAAACGACTCAAAGGACACATTTGAAACAAAAATTACAATAAAAATATATATGTTTGTTTTTACTTTGAAATACATTTTAATTTATTAAATAACACCTAAAACATAGACGCAGCTCGAAACAAAGGGATACAAAAATATTTTTGTGCAGATTTAAGTATTTCTCCACCTAAGAAAATGGTTCAGCACTATTGCACACGATTAAGAGAACATTTTAGCGCAGGCTTGAACCATAAGTGCTGCCTGTCTGTTTGAATAAAATGATAGTGCGTTCTTTTGGCTTCCCTATAACGGATTAAAGTTCCAATTTTGTGGGTGACAGACGGCAGCAAAGCGAGTTATAAACTCCCATAACAGCTGATTGGCAATAATATTTGCATTTTGGTGAAATAAAATTGGATAGAAAGGAAATATTGCGGTTGTTAGCCGCACAACTCGTACAAAATCACTAATTATTAAAAAAAAAATATACATAAATACGTTATTATTAAAACTTCCATTTTAGAAAAAATTAGCATGCGTATGTTTTTGTTTACATTTAATTGAAAAACAGCTGTCAGTATTGCATATTTTCATTCACAATAGATAAAAAGCGGCCATGTTTAACAATGTTGCCAACGAAAATTACACGAACTCCCACTAACTCTCTAAAATTTTGAGGATTAAATGGGAGTTAGTAAACCGAGTTAACTGAGATAACTCTCGAATTAACCCCGATTAAAGCAGTTAACCCGAATTAACGACGCCGTCTGTCTAGGCTATTAGCCAATCGATGACAGCTATCATAAACCAGATGAGAAGTTTCGTCAACAAATAACCGGGAATGAAAAAAAGTAAAACATATTTCTATTAACTCGTAACACTTCCAACTGGCATATCAATTATTATTAATACAATTTCATTGGATTTAAATAATAAATTGTTAAATTTCTCTACAGCTAATTGAAAAATCATGCATCTTTCTTAATTTCTCCGTCACCAATTACAGTCATGTCAATTGATATATGATTTCTAATAGCAGACAGCAATTTTCGACTCAGTGTAAATTATTCTATACACATACATACATACATACCTCTATGTTTTTATGAAAATAAAATTTTAAGCACATTTCTTATGGCAATTGTTAAGCTGAGGCCACACTTTTTGTCACCTGCATACCTGTTTACATATTAAATGAAGCATTTATTATAATGTATGTATGTCTCTTTTTCTATGGCATTTCTATTTTTTCATTTTTTATTTGACATTTCTATTTACTAAACGTATTATTTAGCGCTAACTAAATATACATATATGTAAAGAAACATATATACATATGTATGGTGTATTTGTTCGCATGCTAATACCAGAGTCACGCTGTTTGCCTTAATGTTAATACTCCATTTTCACGTTTACTCTACTTTTTCCTCATGTAAAACCAAAATTTGTTATTTGTTGAAAAAATTGTGCCATATTTAATTGTTGAGCGCAAGAATTGTGAAAAAAATAAAATTGTAAAAAAAAAAAAATAATTTAACTAATTCCATTCTAAACACAATTTCCACTCTACAAAAGTAATGTATTTATGTTTCTTTATATATACATAGGTTTTTTAGAGTATTAGTTCTGCCATATAGACAACATGCGAGCATATTTGTTTTAGTTTTCCGCACAACAACATATTATATTTTCAGTTAATTGTTTATTGTTGTTTGTTAACCGTCACCTTTTGCTAAAATCACACAGTTTACTGATTCCATTGCTAAGCAAAGCATAACTTTTTTAGCATTGCAATGCTGAATGGTGAATGCAACACTGTGTGAAGTGAATGCACCAAGCATTAACTAAATAATTACAACAAATAGCAGAGCAAAGCGCTCGCACGATTTGCACCGTTATTTGCAGTACCACGCGTTTACCCAGTTACTGCATGTAGTTCCTTTCCATTTTGCTCATGCATTAAACGAATGCCAATAATGAGGAAAATGTATAATAATGCAGTACATACTATGTCGATATACACTGACATATCCCTAATATCAGCCCACTTGCGTGTTAAACGCTAGAAATCGTTATGCGGTAAAAAAATGCTTATTTCAGACGGAAGCGATAACTTTAATGTCAGTGCTGAAATGGAAAGAAATAAACTCATTTCACATTGAAAGCTCCCACGCAAAGGTGTGCTAAATACTTGTATATATGCATATGTACTTTATATTTGTATACATACGTATACGTTTTTGAGAACTGGTTTGTGTGATTTGTTATTTTCTTGCGTAAAACCTATAATCAAGGTGAAGTTTTTTTGCAAATTTATCTAATTTAGTATAAAGAAGTATTTAAATTACAGTGGAACTTCCATAACTCGAACTTCTATAACTCGAAGATCTCCATAACTCGAACACTTGAAGAGGCAATAGAGTGCAACTTTCATGCAAATTTCCTTCCATAAATCGAACTTTTTGGTCAGGCTATAATACAAAATTTAAAATTTTACTATCGAGGCAGAATTTTAAAAGAGTGCCGCTATATTGTACGGAGGCAAACAAAAAATATAATATTACACAAATGATTTGCATAAATCATGTAAAAAAGGCATGGGCATGTTTTAACGTATGTACATAAAACTTAATGCGATGTCAATAAATAAAACATTGTATAAATCTATATTTTACAGCTTTTTGAAAATTTATATGTTTTAATGAAAATTCTATAACTCGAAGTCTCTCTAACTCGAAATTTTTTTGTGGATTATGGTGATTCGAGTTAGAGAAGTTCCACCGTATAAAATGTAGTCTTCTGTTTGGGGTTTTTCTTTTCCTTATTTTTAATTGCAATAAAAAAATAAATTCGAAATTAATTTAAAAAGTTTGAAATACTTAATTAAAAGAAAATACAATATTTTTTGGAAATGAGTCATAAAAAATATCGGAAAACTGTGATATATTTCCTCACTGTAGAATTATATTAGGTCTACAACATTGCTTTCGCCGTTTTTTTTTTGTATAAAAACGATTGCAAATGTCGATGAGCCTCAGCCGCACTTTTCTTGGAATTAAAACAGAAGAGCAAAATTTCTCGAAAATGTCGAGAATTCGGCTCAAAAAGTGACATTTTCAATTGAGAATAAGTTTGGGATGCAAACAGATCTCTACAAATATTTTGTTGGGTTAATGTTGACACAAATGTCCAAGATCGATAGAAAACGATTTAATCGACCAGCGCTTGACCCTAGAGACATCTATTGGAAAACAGCGGAAGCAAAGTTGAAGACCTAATATTTCATCCAAGCCCCTCAATCCCAAAAATTTAGAGTGAAAAAATGTGTCGAATTTAATTTTTCAGAATTTTTTTCAATGCAGAAATCGAGTAGACAGTAGTATTGCCTATTGAAGTGAGAAAACAAGTGAGATTGATATTAAAAACTGTGCTTTCTTAAAACATTTTACATTTTGCCGTGTTTGAAGCAATAAATTTCCATTTTTTTAAATGATAAAGGCACCCAAAATCCACGCAATAATGCCGCTCGTAGTAAATAAGTATCTATATATAAAAGGAAGTAACTCCCAGTTTTATTTAGAGTAATGTTTCATAAAATAGTGCAGTAAATGAAAAAGTTAACATGAAAGTAAAAAAATATTCTAAATCATGTTGTATGATAATTAGAATATGTACAAATAAATTAGAGTGGTTTAAATGTGCTCTTCTCGGCGCTTTCAAACAATATTTCGCTGTCATATCATTCGCTGTGTTTTCATCCTAAACTGAGTCCTAATTTCATTGGTTATAAATAAAAACAATTATTTTATTAAAAAAAAAATAAAAAAAAATTATTTTTATTAAAAAAAATAAAAATATTTTATAAAAACTCATTTATTTTTTTTTTCAAATATTTCAACATTTACCTAACACACATGCACAACCATCAATTAACAGCGACTGTCAATTATAGCGCTTGATAAGCCAGCAATTAAGTCATTTCAGATTTATCATGCCACTAATTAAGCATTCACTTGACCTTTGTATACAACGCAAATTAGCTGTTTATTTTATAATTTCACCATGATATGCAAATTCAACATTTCGATGAACTTTTACTTTTGCCGCACACTTTCCGCTGCACACAACTTTAACCGCCACTACTTTCTTAATACCGCTCTTCTACTTACATATATACACTTTTATTAACAGCGCTCAACAACAACATAAACTGTCTAATTACGAACCATAATTTGTTAGCTAATGTCTGGCTTTCCGAATTAATTATTTTTTGTAAAAATTTTCCACTGTTAATGTTTTTTTTTTCCTCAGCGTTTTGTTAATTCATTTTTGTTTTTTATGTTTTTTCTCTTCCCTGTGTTGTTTTTGGTGTCTATGTGTGCGTGTGTTTTATTATGCATTTGTCTACCTATAAACCAACAAACCATAAAACCAACAACCAATACCATTACAAAACACCTCAACCACCACCATCACAACCACCGACATAATCACCAACGTCAATTGTCTACAACGTTCAATTGTAATTGAAAAATCCCCAATCAAAATGCAATCATACATACAAAAATGTATATGTACTGCATTTATGGCTGTTTATTACCGACAACAACAACAACAACGGTTACTACTTGCAAATTAATCCCTTGATTGTACGTACTATTGTGTAAATTGAAAATTGCGGTTGCGCATTGTAACGTTTGTAATGCGGCGCCATACAACAGCTCGGATTGTTTAGCTTTAATCCACAGGTTTGTTGCTTAAATCTTTCGTATCATAACGTATCTTGCACCGCTACGCACCGACCGCACCCATAAAGCACTCATCGCCATCAGCTGCACAAACAAACAAACAGAAAAGCGAACGAACAGCTGTTCGCAGTGCCAACGCAATTTGCATTCGCGCTTTCGCAACAACAAATAACAGCAAAGCGAAAAGTAAAAGAAAAAGCACAACTAATTATTTGCACTCACTCACCCATGTACATACGTATTTACTCATGCTGCACTTATTTTTCACTGCACTGTATATCTGTATATTTTTAACGCGCCGCACTAAAAATGTGCCATTTTCTTGCTTTAATTTCTCTGTCTCTGTCACCTTTCGCTGCACTCATAACTCTCTTTTGCGGCGGTTTTCTCCGAAATTGAGGTGCAGTTCACACACCTTTTTCGCCATTTTTCGTTTTGGTTTGTCGTGCTTAGTCCGATGTTTATTTTAGCAAATTCGCACTTTTTCACCGCTAACCAATTTCGGCATATGTAAATATACATATTTCTTGTTGCGGCGGCACCTTAAAGGTGTAGTGATTTTATTTATTTTTTAATTTTTTGGAAAAGAAATTTATTTTAAGTCAAGCCGCAATAATTCATGTTGTTTACTGTTTTTGTATTTAATTTTTTTTTGGAGCTTAAAGTCACAGAGTTGTATTTTGCAGTTATAATTATTTTTACTCGACAGTATTATTACATTAATAATTCAATAAAATTCTAGCTCCGCATATTATATAATTTTTAAGTAAAATCAACTTTTGAGGACCCATATTAAATAATTTAGTACCAACTTCTTTTCTTACAATGTCATTTTATTCAGTATTACCTTAAAATATATTCTTGTAACGGCTCAAACACGAGTTTAAGGTTTTATACATATTTATGAGTAACTATCTTGTATGGTTTTCGAAAGACTTAACTCTGATTTTCACACAAAAATTAAACCTCTATTTTTGAGACTGACGCCAAATTTTATTATAAAATAGAGTTGCATCTCCACAAACACCAAAAAGTGCGTTTCAAAGAGAGTTTATTTTTTTTTTTTGTATATTGAAATATTCAAGTTTGTCACTAGTTTATTAGTAAAACCCAAAATATTCAATAAACTCGAGTTTATGCCACTACTTGAATTTGAATTTTTAATAAATGGTGTTTAAGGCGTGTTTAAGGATTTCCGTTTGCAGTAAATTTTCTGTTTGTGTTTACCAAAATAGTTAATAAACTCGTGTTAGTAGAACAAAATAAGATTTTCAATAAATAATTGGTGTTTAAAGCTAGTTATAGACTTGTTTAATATCTTCTGACAAACTGACAGTGACAGTACTGACCAAAATGGTCCAAAGTTTAAGTTCGCTTCTCAAACTAATACTTTAAAGTATCCTCGGAAACTTAACACATTCATCTAATTATAATATTTATAGAAAGATCTGTTTAAACTCCAGTAGCGTATTGTTGAAACAATGGAAAATTAGAATATTTAAATATTATTATTAGGCAGGTTCTGCAATCCGACTGAATGTGAAAAATAAAAAAAAAGTGGAATTTGAAAAGTAAAATCGAAATTCAGTAGACCAAATTATTCCAAATATCAGATTGAAAGTGAATTTGCTTGAATTTCACTCGGAAGTGAATTACAGAATCTAATATTTGATATTTAAAAACAACTTTGTGAATGTATAATATTTTGAAATATTGACAAGTTTTCCAAGCGCTTGGTTGAAAATAAATCTTAAGTAGCATTCTCAGTATCTCACTCAAGACTTAATACTATGTAAAAATTTATTTAAATAATTTAATCTGATTAATTTTTCTGCCTGAGGTGATATTTTTTGCATGTAAAAAAAATCATTTTAATATTGTATTATCAAATTTAAGGTTTAAATTATATTTTATAAATCGTTTTTTGGTGATTTGATTATATTTCTGCAATTTTAAATTGTGTAGCATTTGTGGATATTTTAAATATATTTCTTTCATTTATTTTTTTATTATCAACTAATAAAAATATATTTTCTTTTTCAAAAAATATATAAATTCGAAACATTAATGTAGCAAAACCACTCCTCACCCATAATTTTTTAATTCCTTTAATTTACATTTTTAATGCACTTACCATTTTTATCGCTCATTAAGCGTAATTTTATGCAATAACTGCAATAAAATTCTTAAAAATAAATAGTTAACCATTTTTGTATATGATTGCATATATGTACATATGTATATACCGAGATAAATGTGTTGAAATATTATTGCAGATATTTTCCGATAATTATTAGCATTCCACACCCATTTAAGCGTAGCAGTAGTGGCAATAAAGTGATTTTTGCGAAACGCCAATTTAATGTGCGGCATGTTAATTTAACGCTTATACGCATAGTAGAAGTGTAGTACAGAGGAGTGTCTGACAAAGTCTCAAAATAACGCAACAACAATATCAACGAGTGTTGTGTAATCGCTTGACTTCTGCGCCTGCTGCTGCTGCGACACGTGAGTTGTCACAAATGCGCAATTGAGAGGATGCGCAGCCAGACAGCCAGACAAGCGACAGCTGCATGCCATTCACTTTATATTGGCTATAAAATTACAGACATTCATGTTTTTATGCGCCTCCAATGACTTCTAGCTGGCTGTTTTGCGATGCTATGACAAATGTGTTGCGTAATTACATATTTTTAGATACACTATTTGTATGTATGTATTTAAGAAAGCCAAATTGATGCATAGATGGATAGAGGCAAATGGTAGAACACAGACAACATAGTTTATGGCTTGTTGTTGTTTGACGCTGCCTGTGCGGTAAGGTGCGTTTAAATATACATACATACATATGTTCATGTGCAAATATGTATGCTTTTAGCCAGCATATATTGACTGGCGCTGCCTGCCTAGAAGGTGTTATGAAATAAGCATTAGCCGGCTCATCGAACGCTTGGCTTTGCAGGCAGTGTGTAAGAAAAGGTGCCGCTAATGGCGAACGCAACCGATTACGTGTGTGAATGTGAATGTGCTAATGTGTTTACATTTTCAGTTGGGCAATTGCGCAGTGGTGCCGAAAAAGCGATTGCCACCACAGTCTTATTGAGGAACATGATTTTTTTTTCGGAAAGCAACAAATGATTGTAAATGCGTTGGAAATGATAGTAACATTAATGTTTTGTTGTTGTTGTTTTCAAATGTTGCAAGTTGTTAGATAATCTTGCTGCTGGCGGCGTTTGCCGAAAGCGGAATTTATTGTTGTATGTTCAAAAAAAAAATAATAATAAGCTGAACAACATATTTTCATTGACGCAATTTGTATGTTGTCTCATATAAGATGTTAAGTTTATCGTCAAAATTCAGCTGCAGATAAGATAAAAATATATATTCTTTGTGAAATATTTGCAACTGGCACAACAAAATTTTTAGTAGTAGCATATCTTGATTTCTTTATAAAATATTATTTTTTGTAAATATTTGTTTTCTAAAACCTGAGAGATAGAGAGGTTCACCAATATCCTGAAATGCCCCTTACGATTGACATTTAACATAAACTTATCACTGAGCCTTCTCTAAAGCCCTTAAAATAATTTTATAACTGGTTTTTAGGTGGTTTATGCAGAGATTGACTCCAAAGATTGTATGGGTAGTACATTTTTATCTCAACGTGGCGATTATTTTTCTATTATTTTGTTGTTGTTGTTTTTGTTTTTTAATTGTGATCTTTCTTGAAATTCTCAAATACAAAAATTTCCAATTTCAATAAAATCATGCAGTAAATTTCTAAAAACTATAAAAACAAAGAATGCCATGATAAATCTCTTCACTTTAATTGCAAAAAAAAAAAACAGAGAAAAAACTTGTAAGCAAGCTATCACCTTAAAAATCTCACATTTCACATAACCTCGACTACAAGTTTACTGTGTCAGATTGCGAATGAAATCAAAACAATAGCAAATAGTATAAAAGTATAATTATAAATTTCAGACTAAAGTAATGGCAACTGCACTACATTTATTATCTTTATTTATTACTATTGCAATGAAACAACAATAAAAACAAAAACAGAGCAAAAAACAATGCTGAGCTCAGTCACACCTTCAATGTCGTTGGAAAAAAGAAATGCGACATGAGCTTTCTAAAAAATTTCACTTTTGAACTTGAAACCTTCAACATGCAGCACCTACCGACTGCATTTGAAACGATCTTTTGTTTTTTGTTTACATGCTGTTTTTTGTTGTTTTTATTATAGTATTTTTTTTTTTTGCTTTTATAATTACACTTAATTATGTTTACTCACTTTTTTTGCACTTATTTCGCGCTTGTCATCGCTTTTGTTTCACGTCTTCTACTTTTGTATGGCTTTTGACTTGGTTTTCTCTGCTTTTGTTTTATACGCCGGTCGCAATGTTACGGTTTCAAATTGCATATAGACGCCAGCGTGACGGCAAATGAATTGAGAAAGCATATGCTCACATATATACAAATACATATATATTTAAATGAAAAAAAAATTTGCACTTCAATGTGTTTTGTGTAAAATTGATCTTGAAATAAGTGTCAACATTACACTTCTTACGAAAGTATGGGAGTGGCCTACACTTGATATGCATAAGTGTGGGTCTATGGCACTCCAGTGAGGGTTAAATATTCGTTATAGTTATTTTTGCAATTTGAAAGTTAATTACTTTTATGGCAACAAAATCCAAAATATATTTGATTCTACTTTCTCATTTTTAAGTGCTCTTCTACTATTTTTCTGAGATCTTCTCAATGCATTCTTCATTTTGCTTGCATGTTCTTCGTACTATCTTTTTTTATTTATAAATCATAATATTCTATCATTAAAAATTTCACCTTTGCTTTGATTATTAAATTCACCTTATTTTAGATAAAAAATTATATATTTTTCTGTCACACTGTAGTACTATAATTTCACCTATTTTCTATTTCTCATTTTACAGGCTTACAAACGCCAATCGAATTCGGTGAAAATAGCCAAAATAACTGCATTCACAATTATTGTGTCTTCATTCATTTTGGGCACCTTCATTTTGGCCTCATCATATCTGCAAGCCAAGGCCTCGTGCGATCAAGTCCAAGCGCTTGACTCTGTTCTAGAGAAGGAATTGATGTTGGAGACGCTGCAACAGGTGAACAAAGTGAGTAGAATTTTTAAATTATTGAAATTTGCTAAAAAAAATTTATATAAAATGTTTACTATCGATATTTGTTATCGATAAAAAATTTATTGCACTTCTATATAAATATCGGTATATGTTTGGAAAAATTAAAAAAAAAAACGTTGTAGTCTCTTAAAGCGAATATAAGATATATAAACAGTAATCAATAAAATTTTTAGATAAAATTATCTATTGCAAAGCAATGCTTAACAACTCAGTAAAATTAATAATATTTCTTAGATCGTGATCTATTCTACATACTCATGCAATTATAACAGTAATTCTAAAATGAATTTATTAAACCATTTAGTATTCTGTACAATATAAAACTTTCCTTAAATGATCGTTCATTATTTATGCAAATTTAATTGTTCTACTAATTAGAAATTTTCCACAGCACGTCTCTGGCATTTGCAATTAGGCTCATATTATATAAATTAATTTAATTTGCGCAACTATTAAAATCAATTATTTTGCGCTGATGAATTGTGAAAAGTTTCACTTATTATTCTCTTCTAACAATTAAATATTCATAAGCCATAGCTGTGCATAAAAAATTAAGTTAATTGAATAATTGTTTCTCAGAAAACTATTTGACAAGAATGGAATATTTTTACACAAAAGAAAAAAATAATAAAATTGCTGAAATTAAATTTACTAAAACATTTGTTAATTTTAACTGCATTTTTACAAAAAAACCTCAAAAAGTCAACTTATAAATAAATAAAAATATAAAAAATATATAAAAAAATATTGAAAAACATGTTAAATAGTAAACTCTAATTAAAAAGAAATTCTTTGTGAGCTAACTTCATGCCAACTGCGAAATTTCAATTTCACGCTTTTGTTATGTGTTATAGTAAAAGCAATTTACCGCATGCAATGGAACATTTGGTCTCTATTTTTTAATGGTATGGAATGCTATAGCAGATTGCTTAATTATATTTTCCATATTTGAAAGAGGCTCTGCTCTTTAGTTTTTCTTAATAAAACAATATATACAAAATAAATTTGAATTTTCAATCGTTTTTTGCGAATTTTATTATTTTTTAAAGCAATTCTTCATGCAAAAAAAAAACTAATTTGTACGAGTTTTTAAAAACAGACTCAATTTTCATACTGTAATAAAAAGATAATCACTTTTCCTCTTCTTTAAGGGGTTACATGGGTTTTGTCGCATAAAAAATGGCCTATTTTCAATATTTTTTTCATGTACAAATTATTTATTTAATTCAAACTTTTTTCTGTCTTATAGATACATAATTAAATAATTTCTGAAATAAAAAAAAAAAAATTACAGTCCTCCATTGTGAGGTCATATCTGTTGACCCCTCGAAAAAAAGTTGCGTCCGCGTTGTCAGCATAACTCCTGACAGAATCATCGAAAATGAAAAAAACAAAAATAATTGTTTTAGGTAAGACCATAATCTCGTGCTTGAAAGAAGGATAGACAAATAAGTGAAAATTGGAATTTTGGCAGACATTTTTCCAAAAAAATAACCAACATTTGGTCAAAATTTGCTTGACATGTTATTTTTTTTAAATAGTTTTAATTGAAAAAAAAAAAATAAAATCCTTCGTTCAAGCACGAGTAAATTGTAACTCGAACACCTGTGCAAAATTTTATCAAGATCGGTTGAGTAGTTTTCGAAAAAATTTGACAACCGAGAAAAACGCGTTTAAAGTTTTGAGTAACATGACTTGGAGCGCACACCTTCCAAAAGCTGTATCTCCGAAACTATTATTCGGATCGACTTGAAAATTTAGGACAATATTCTTGAGGTGTTGTAGAAATTAATAAGCCAAAAAACAAAAAATCGATTTTTTGAATCCACGAAACCCATGTAACCCCTTAAAGTAGAATTTTACACAGCCTCTGTAGTTTCATTCTCACCTCCAAAATTTTTTTCTGAGTCTATGATAGTAATAAAACATAGAATATTAAACTAATTCTAGATTAAGCTTACTTCTTCTGATTCTATTTATAGTGGAATCTAAAAATTATTAAGAAATCATTTTCATTCAGCTTATCCCTTTGAGTAAATACAGAATATATCTCTTGCGCTCTCTCTCTCTCTCTCTGAGAAGAGATACTGTACTGAATTATATCAAGAGTTACAGTTATATAAGGCTATAAATAAATTTTTATTGATAACTACAAAAAGTATGAAGCCTGAAGCTTCAAATCTTTAAACATTTCGAAAAGCACTTTATTAACCCTGTCAGCAATATTTTTAAAATTTTAAACTCATTTGATATCCACTAAATTAAATTAATAACCACTGGCATCAACTAATTTCATTTAATTAACACTTAACGAAATTTCTTCATCTCACCTCGGCAAAGCTACAATGCTTTGTGAAATGCGCCCACTCAAAACTACTGCGCAATAATAAACACAATAAAAACAACAAAACCTAGTTAAACTAGAATGTATATATGTATTGTATGTAAATATGTATTTATTTTGCAAACACAAACAGCAGGCTGCCAAGCTATCAAATGAAATGCATTGCGTTTTAAGTGGAAAATGTAAAAAATAATGAAAATGATGAAAACGATGAAAACGAAAGCGAAATAAATTGCAATCTGTAGAAAAAATATTCCCATAATATCGTATAAATAATGGTGCAAGCGGCACCAGGCACCGGGTATCGGGCACCAAAGCACCAACCAGGTAAATGTCCGTGCACGCAAGCCACACAATCTATTGTTGTTGTTGCTTTTTTACTTGCTTGTTTGTTAGTTGTGGCGAGCAGATATGTACATATGACAGCCTATTAAGTTGATGATGACGATAATGGCATTTGCGTGTATGTATGTGTGTGCTTGTGTAAATCTCAGCTAACGGCATTGATGCACCTTTGTGACAGCAGCAATTGCCACATGTCCACACGTTCGAACCGCACATTTTAGTAATTGAGTAAAATTAGACAGACATGGCGAGTTTTTTTTGCTTTTGCGCGGTCTTAAAATAAATACAGCATTCATTGCTTGTGGCATGTTGAAGTGAAAGCAATTTAAAGTGAAATGTTGCAATAATGCAAACGCCACCGAAAATGGCAGAGAGCGCAAATAAAAGCAAACGACTTGTAATACTACGCAATTGCAATTTGCAATGAGTTATGTTTAGGTGCTGCGTAGATAATGGTACGGCTGTGCTATGTTAGCTGTGCTGTACTATGCGATGTGATGGTAAGCTATGTTGTGCTATGTTATGTTGAGCTGTGCTATGTGACATATGCTGGCCAGAAACGACGACACAGCTTTTGAAAATGTAGAAATGATCAATATTATATATGTACATATGTATGTAAGTATGTATGTTTCTATGTACTTACATATGTACATGCTTACATGCATGAAAGCAAGCCCGTGCGCAAATGCCAAAGCAACAACCACAAATGCCAGAGATCAGCATAAATTAAGCTTGCGACAGTCAGTCAGCTGCACTGAACCACAACTTGTGGTTAAGTATATGCAACAATGCCTACATACATACATACATACATACATACTTATATATGTATGTATGTCTTTTGAAATGCATTTGTATGGCGCTACCAAACAACTCACAGCTAATAATAGCAGATGCAAGATAAAGCTGCATGTTTTTTACAACAAAAAAGCGTGTAGAAATGTGTGCAATAACCAACAACAACAACATAAGCATATAAATGTAGAAAATGTTGCTCAAACAGCTGTTCGCTTGCATTCGTGGCGCGAGTTGCGCGCTTAAGTCTTTTGATTGAGCTTGCAAAGAAATGTGTATATGCAACAACAACAACAATATTTGTCTGTGTATAAGCTACTGTTATGCTTGTGTGAGGTTAAAATCTCCACAAAGCGTGGCAGAAAATCTTGTTTACAGACATATATGCACTTATAAGGCTACCTATATTACAAATACATATAAATATGTACTAAGTTTATATATGTACTTCTTTGCATCAATATACTTTTATATTTTTTCCGCTTAGCTACCATGCTGTTGTTATGTAAGCTTTTCGTATACCTTGCCAATATCGGTAGAAAGAAAAATTAAAAAAAAAAAATAAATCAAAAACAGTAGCTTCATACACGTAATCACAGCGCACACAAGCAGACCTGTAAACATTTGCATATAATTACGGCTGATTTTTGATTATACAAATTTTCAAATTCAACTTGCAAATTTCACGCATCACTAGAATATTTAATGATCACGTACACGTACGGGTATGAAATTCAATTGTTGACCGTTTTTTAACTGCCTGCCACTAATGAGCACTTGTAGTGATGCGTCGGTTTAGCCATATATTTTTGATGGACATTAGACTACATTTGCCATAATAATTATACATTTTTTTGATGCACAACAATGATAAAGTAATTTCGCAAAATTCGCATGTCTCTTGTGTTTAGCATACAGATTTTTCGCACATATGGGCATACGTGTGGCCAGCCGCGTATTACGCATAAACAATATAATATATATATATGTATATATATATATTTATTTATATATATTTGCTTGTACTTATATGGGACCGATGACGCAAATGTTTTTATATAAATTTATAGTAAAGTATATGGGAAGCGTGCCATACTGGCTGGCGCTGAAATTTTAAAGCATGATTTTTATTCTCTAAAGCGTTAAAAAGCATTTGTTGTTGCTTGAGCAGTTATTTTATGATTGATTTAAGCTGGCTATTTTTCAGATTTTATCAAATCAATTACAAAATACTTCTTTTTAATAAAAAATAGATATATATATAATTTAAAAAAATTATATACACTACTGGAAAAAATTAAGGGATCAAAAAAAATTCCAAATTTTTGGGCAAATTTAAATGGTCGTACAAGAAATCGATAAAGAAGAAAATTATAGCTCCAAGCGTCTAGTTTTTGGATTAGAACTTTTTTTTTTTTTTTTTTGTTTTACGGGCGTGGACAATTTTTTTTTAGCTTAACCACTATAAGGATCGGATACTTTGTTCATTTAGCTTTAATTTGGTTTTTTGAACACCTCGATACGTCCACATCTCGCCGAGATATCGGTCTTCAAATGGAAAAGGATCCTTTTGTCTTTGATTATCGATATCTCAGCAACCAATGATCGCACAGAAAGTTAAAGGTTAAAGGTTAGAAAGTTAATGTTAAGTGTGCCTTTTACGGTTCAATATGTCCACAAAAACCGTAAAAAAAATCCAGCCAACCGTTTTTCACGCCCATAGACCAAAAAAAAAAAAAAACTAAAAAAATTTGGAAAATTTTTTTGTTGCTTACGATTACTCAAAAAAAAAACTAAAAAAATTTGGAAAATTTTTTTGTTGCTTACGATTACTCAAAACCCGCAGAGGTTAAACATTTTTAAAGTTCTAATCAAAAAACTAGACACTTGGAGCTATAATTTTTTTCTTTATCGATTTCTTGTACGACCATTTCTTTCGAAGTTAAATTTGCCCAAAAATTTGGAATTTTTTTTTTATCCCTTAATTTTTTCCAGTAGTGTATATATAAGTTTGCAATGAAGAATTGCCTCGAAGCTTTTATATATTTTTTCTATAGCCACTATATTCATACTTTTTGTTACTTCGTAAACCACAATTATAACCCTTAAAAATAAGTGTTGAAGATTTTTCTTGCTTATTGCAGAACTGTCCCTAAGATAATTTTTTTTCGGAAAGAACCCGATTATATGGACATTTATTCTTGGTGAATTGCTTGAGTAACTCTGTCACGTAAACAAATTACTGCTGTAGAATTTTTTCACAAGCAAACACATTTGCTAGAGTGACAAAGACATTCCTCAAAAATTATTCGAGAAATGTTGACCGAGTTGACAGTCCTTGATTGAATAAAAATACAAAACCCTTCGGCTAATTTACAATTAATTTTATCTATCTAGTCGTCAGATGTTTCGATAATTTGGATTTTAATAATTTTTATGAATTCTTTTTCAGTAAATTATCTCTCTTTTTAACAAAAAAAAATATGAAATTTATAACTGAAATTGATATAAGAAAATATTCAATGCTCAAGCGGATATAATGCTGGCTGAGAAGAAGCACTTTAAATTCTTTTTTCGCAATATATGTACATTCTGAATGTAATAAAATTATGTTTAATTATTTTAATATTTCTTTTTGTTTTTTTTTTTTTATTTTACATAACATTTAACATGTATTTCTTGTGTAATTCGTTAAAATCGGTATATGAAATTATTTTTTCATTAAATAAAAAATTCCTAGAACCAAATCAACATGTATGCAAAAATTAAAAAAGAATAATTAAAAATAATTTAAAAGATAGTAATAAAAAAAATTATTAAAAAATATATAATTATTTTCGCCTTTTTGCCTCTCCTTCATACACGCCCAATTTCCTGCTTCTACCTTCAACAAAATAATTATAATAATTTCATATATGTTTATCCATCAATTCTTTGCCCTTGA
Source organism: Zeugodacus cucurbitae (assembly GCF_028554725.1). Taxonomy (NCBI): domain Eukaryota; kingdom Metazoa; phylum Arthropoda; class Insecta; order Diptera; family Tephritidae; genus Zeugodacus; species Zeugodacus cucurbitae. Next base: position 61,571,893 of record NC_071669.1, on the reverse strand, counting down.
AACAGAAATATTCAAGGTTGAATGCTTCACTGAATAGCACATTCTATTAAATCTCAAGCACATACCTACATATATTGGTGTATATTAAAGCATTTTGAGCACTGTGTAGAAACAGTAATCAATGTGTACAAACAAATAACAATAAACAGTGCTTTTTGTTCATGTAAAACAAAAAATATTTTATTATTTAACTTGACGTAATGCGCGCTGAAATCACGTAAGAACGAATACAGATCTTTTAGTTGATTCTGAATGTTTTTTTTTAATTTTAAACGAAAATGAGAAGGCTCAATAAGTTTTTTTGCTAAAGCTATAGAGTTTTCGTGCTGAGAGTCATACATTTTTCTTAAATTGTATTGTTGAGAACTTGAAGTTATTCAAAAAATTCGATTTTTATAGCGTTTTTAACCAGCCAAATAAATTGAACAAATAAAATTTTTATTGAGAAAGCCTTTTTTGCCTTTTGTACTGCCGGCTACTCGATAACCGCTCAGCTGTTATACATTTTTGTTTTTGCTTTTCATAAGTAGTTGGTAAGTTTAATCAGCTGATTAATATATTTTAGCAGCGACATCTGCCGAAGCTTTTTTATCACAAAATTCAACCAATCGCAGACAAGGAAAGTTATATCAGATTAAAATTAAAAAAAAAAAATGAATGTAGGTTTTTAATTTGTATGGTAAATCGATCGTAATAAGCATTTTAATCGAGCAGAGACCGGTTAACTGATCAATTAGCTCCTGTCTAAAAACGTTATTAGACTCTTTTGAAAGTCTGAAGAATTTTATTTAGATTTATTTTATAACAAAAAATATATTCAGAGCCTTATCAAATGGTGTCTTCTATTAGCAAAAAATATTTCTAAATTACAGTTCCTGATTCAAAGCTCATTTTCTCCAAGCAATATATTGAGATATTCGAAATTATAATTGTCAATAAACCAGCGAATATTCCAAACTACTCTCATGACCTTAGCAATACTTAGTGCAATACCCTTGTATTTTAATTTTTATTTACAAAAAAATAAATAATAATAATTTTGCATATGTTATTCATATTTGCACTTTAAATCATAAAGCTTAAACGAAATATAGCAGTTCGAGCACATTAACAGTCATATACTAATTAAAGCGAAAATTTTGCTCTCGACTAAAAGCGTTCACATGTCGAAATTGAAGTATACACACGTCTTTCGTTTATAATTTATGCGTCCCAGTGAACTCGGAAGATGCTGGCACTTTTAAAGCACAAAAACAGTGAAAATGTCTTGTGCTTTGTAGCTTTTGACTTATTTACATACTTGTTTAACTTTTGTGGCTTTTTTCACATTAACAAATTTTCATTGCTTTTGTGTTGCTTAAACATTTTCGACTTCCCGGAATTGCAAAATGAATCACATTGCTCATAACAAAATGTTTATTTGCATATTTAGTGTGTGAAAAAAAAAAATATTTTTTAGTGAAGCTGCTTTTAAGGTAGAGAAAAGGTCGCAAAGAAATTGTGTTGAAACGGTGTTAAATGAGGTGGCATACTATTATTGTTTATATGAGTTGGGCATTATGCATAAACGACGCTTTTTGTAATGACTAACATTGAAGATGGAGTTGTGATATTACGTAAATGAACGAAGCCAAGTTAAGCTTTCTTAATTTTTTTCTTATTACAGTTAATATAAAGACAGAGATTATACAATGTAATGACGTAAAAGTATTTAATTTTTAGTTTAATTTTTCTACAAAGCTTTCACCGCCTTATGAAGCTTTCATCCAAAAAAGCTTTTTAAGCACTGAAAGTCAAATTGCCTGAAAAACTTGCTATAATTACTTTCTTAGAGTAAGTTTGAAGAGGCAGATAGTTTTGATGGAGGTATAAGAGAGCTAACGCTTTCAACCTCAAAAGCTTTTTCAGCGCAGCAAGCAAAACCGCCAGAAAAGCTCTGCTCTGCTTACTTTCTTAGAGTAAATTTGAGCACGCGGAGTGCCTAATTAAAGATATTAAAGAGCTCTGTGCTTAAAAGCTTAAAAGCTTTCAGTTAGAAGTACTGATTTTAGTGATATGGTTGAAGATATGGTTGAAAAGAGAGTGTAGGATATATTTTTTCCAATTCTTAAGAAATATTATAATACAGATGAAGCTTTTTTGGCTTAAACTTTAAAGCAGTCACTCAGTAGTAGACCGTCTAACTGCCTATCTAACTAACTGTTTTTTACTATTGCTGTTTTTAATCACTATTATTACTTAATTTCTCTTTGCTGCGTAGTTTTAATCACTCTGTATCAATTTGTGGTGATCTTGAACTCTTGCAACAAGCAGGTCAGCGTTCACCTTCATTTCAGCAAGCTCTAGTGTGTATGTAAACCAAAGACGTGTAAACAACTTGCAAAACACGCATTACTAAACTGTTAATCTCTGAGCTAATCGCCAAAAACAAAAAAAAAACAAAAAACTAAAAACAACAGTAACAACTATTAGCTGCAACACGATCTTTGCGCTGATATCATTACCGCAGCGGCTCTAATGCGTACACGCCGCTTTGTTGTTGCGGGTAATGAACCAAATACTACGTGATTAACCCCAAATAAATGTAAACAAAAAGTTGGCAATTACATTTTTTTGTACGAAAATTACGAAAATTATGGTTGTTTGTGTATTATTTTGTATTTGAAATATAGTTTTATAATATTTCTAAAAAAAAAGTTTTGTTAACTTTTTTATAAAAAAAAAATAATTTTTTTTGTTAACTTTTTTATAAAAAAAAAAATAATTTTTTTGTTAACTTATTTATAAAAAAGAAAATAAAAAACTATAATTTTTTTTGTCAAATTCGCCTCTAAATGGCCTGCGTGTAGTTACTGCCATAATTACCGACAACTTTTAATGGCACTCAGTAATTTTTGTAATTAAGAATAATTGTGCTTTTATAAAACACACACGTACTTACGGTTTGTACGTGTGTGCGTGTATTAAAGCTATCTGTTCAATCTGTGAAGAGCGCACGTTTAGAAAACAACTGTTCTTAATAAACGTTGCTATTGTTGTTTTGCATGCCAAATCGATTTCGATGATTTTTTCTAAGCTCACATGATTCTTTATAAAAAACCTAAGTGCTCATTCGACTGTACTTATCGCAATATCAGCTCAGAGTTGTTTGCTGTTGTTGTTTTTTTATTAAAGTAAACTTTCTTGTCTCATTTGTATTGCTTTTTTATTTTTGTTTTTGTTTTGGTCATTTTTATAATTGTCTTGCACATTAACCTGCACTTTGTTGGCTTTTGTTTTAATCATTAATTACAATCACGTTATTTTGTGTAACTTATTGTTGTTGTTCTTTTTTTTAATTGCAATGAGTAGTTAAGTGGGTTAGGGTTAATCTACCATCGAGTGCGCTCGTTTTTTTTATTCGAACGTAATTTTTTTTATTTGTGCTTTTATTCTTCTTTATTTGTTTTTTTGTGGTTTTTTATTGTTTTTTTTTCTTTATTTTACAGTCTGCTTTATTTATTTTTTTTAATTTTTATTTTTGTGTTATTTTAGTTTTATTTTCTATTTATTTTTCATTATTTTTTTCTTTATTTTAAAGTTTGCTTTATTTTTTGTATCGTTTTTTATTATTTTTTTTTATTTTACAGTCTGCTTTATTCATTTTTTTATTATTTTTTTTTAATTTTTTATCGTTTTTTACTATTTTTTTATTTTACAGTCTGCTTTATATATTTTTTCTTGTATTTTTTTAGTTTTATTTTTTATTTTTTTTTGTTTTTTTTTTCTGCTGTCATTTATGCCCGAAAGCTAAATGTAGCGCTTTGGTTTAATTTTAATAGCTTTTTTTATACACTTATTTTGTGTTTGTAGTGCAAGGGTTAAATATTTATTTAAACTAGTTTCGTTGATTTTTTTCTTGTTTTTTTATTTTTATCTTATTTCTTCTTTTTGTTTAGAAACTCACAGCTGATTAACTGGTTTCGTTACCATTAGCTGTTCTGTTTTGTTGAAGTTCTTTGCTTAAGTCTTTTGTTTGCACTGAGTAGAGACAGCCAAGCTCAGTTTTTGTGCTGATTTTCAACTACTTCCATGTCAATTAAATAGAGTCAACACTACTACTTGGACTTATACTTGATTTGTATATAAAATATACGTGTTTTTGATTGATAATTTTTCAAAGTATACTGCATGTAAATGTCAAAAAAAAATTTATTGCTTTGAGCGATATTTTTCTAGAAAATTCTCTAACTATAAAAACACTCTTTGTTTATTTATTATCTCTACAACTTTGCTTCCGCCGTTTTCCAATAGATGTCTCTTGGGTCAAGCACTGGTCGATTAAATCGATTAAATCGTTTTATATCGATATTGAACATTTGTGTCAACATTAACCCAACAAAATTTATGTAGAGATCTGTTTGCATCCCAAACTTATTCTCAGATGAAAATGTCACTTTTTGAGCCGAATTCTCGACATTTGCGGGGAATTTATTATTATTATTTATTATTTTTATTTTTTTATAAAAGTGCGGCTGAGGCTCATCGGCATTTTTAATCGTTTTTATACAAAAAAAACTTAAATTTACAAAAAAACGGCGAAAGTTGTAGACCTAATAGTTTGTTGAAATTCGATTAAAACACATCATTCATTGCTCTCTACCTTCCCTTTTACTCAAATATTTCATAAATATTTACTAGCCTCTCTTTAGCGAGTTAATCAATGACATTAAAGCTCAAATATTTTATAATAAAATGCGTAGCGCTTATGCAACATGCCTTTCTCTTTTCATTCCATATGAGATAAATATTCATATTAATGTAGATAGGCATACCGTTGCATATTATGACATTTCCTGATTATTGCTTTTGGACAATTTTGTTTTACGCTCCATGTGTTACATAAGTTGCATCTTCTGCTTTATGACTTTGCGCCATAAACAACTTTGTGTTTATAGCTTTTCAACTTTTTTGCTTGTTAGCAACATTTATTGTTATTGTTGTTAATAAAATATGGAATTTTATGATTTGTTTTGTTGTGTCATACATACATACATATATACACTGTACTTCTATTCATTTCTATGCATTGCTTTAATTAACTCTTTAATTTATGAGTATAATGCATAACTTAAATACTTCCTCTATACATTTTAATAGGTCATAAATAAATGCTCGCAAATTGCAAAACTTTGTCAATGACACAAGACACATTTCTCTGTATTAAATTAATTTATCTTGTTTTTTTAGTTTTTATATGTGATATAAGTTTTTTATTGCGCAGTGGCTGGCATTTTTGTTACTAGAATTATCTGTTCGATTGTTTATACTTTTATGTGAGAGTAGCTGCTTTCGATGCATCAGTGATTGGAGAGTTGTGAATCGAACAATTAACTTCGATAAATTGAAAGACTTGGATAATCAATTTGAGATAGAATAGAAAATAACATTTTTCATCATCTTCTTTCATCGAATAAAATAATTTTCATTTCCGATTAAGGCAGTAGTCTGCTTTAGAAGCCGAAAAAAGCGTATTTTAAGCAATTTTTTTTTTGAAAGGGAAGGAAATGATTGCGGTAAACGGAATTTTACGACGATAGTGTACTATATTTAAGGCTTAAAACACAATATTTATTATTAAAAAATATTGAAATTTTTTCAAAGTTGTAAGTATTTTTCTGTAGCGCCTGGAGTATGCACTTGTAAATCGGTGCCGGTGATGGAGGTCGTGCGATGCATCTGAAACAGTCGAACCAATTTTTTTATAAAGTTATAAAATTCCAAATTTTTTCGAAGTTTGAAAAAAAAAATTCACTTTTTTAAGAAAAAAATTTGACTTTAAGTTGCACAACAAGTAGTTACTTAATAGTAGTTAATACTTTTGTCCAACTTTTTTAGTTCAAATAGAAGATAATTTAACACTGAAGCTAGATCACTTTGGTTTTTTTCGATCGGACATATGTATATTAAAACTGCTCTAGCTTCGAAAATATGTCGAATTGGCCTCTGAAATTTTAAAGACATATTCTTGGATAGTTTTGGAAGAGATTTAAAACAAAACAAAAAAATCGATTTTTTGAAGCCTGTAAAGCAAACTACTGCCTTGACTAGTTACAAAGTAGTCTTTTTCGGACTAGTTCCTTTTCAAACCAGAAATTTTCGTTCCAAACTTTTTTCAATTTCAGTCTGAACTTTTTAAAATTCTCTATATATGTATACATACTAAGTATCGGTATCATTAATTTCATTTCAGTTATATTAGTTACAAAATAGTCTTTTTCAGCCTTGTTAATTATCATTCCGGAAATTTTTGTTGTAAACTAATATTTTCGTACTATTTTCAGACTATTTTATTTTTTTATATTTTTTTAAACTAATATTTTGCTTAGGCCTCTTCTCTCTATATACTAATACTCTCATTTTAAGTTTTCTGCTTGAGGTAACATATTTTTTTCCTGCACATAATTAGGTCAGCGATTTTTATGTCCATATTACCATGACACAGAGAGAATTTAAGCATATGTAATAGTTAGCGAAGCGTAATTTCCATTTTTTAGCAATGTCATTTGAGTAAATATTAGTACAAACATGAGTATGTAATTAAAGATAATTAGATAAGGGTTATGCTAAAACAATTTACTAACAATTTCAAAAAAATTGCAGTGTACGGATTAGCTTGGATGCTAAGTGTTTAAGCATTGTGAAGATCTCAGAAAAAAACAACAATTATCACTCTCTCGCGCTCTTTGAATTTTAAACGGTATTTGAGAGTAATGAGAGACAAGAGATTATTTTGAGTCGAGTTCTATTTCGCTGGAGACAAATTTAAAAATTTTATTGAAATTTTATTATATTTATAAGGCAAGATCTTCGGATTCTTACTTGAGAGAGTAGGAAGGACTGAGTATAGCTTTTTCGTGTTAAATACTGAGTATGAGGCATCAAATTTGCTCAAGTCATGACATTTGCTATAACATTATTCACTTAATTCCATATTATTCACACTAAAGTCGTAAAATAAAGTTTAGATTCCCACGTTACCCCCTATAAGACAGAGTTTTTCTTGGAAACTAATAATACCTAATATTCATAGGTGCAAGCGGAAGTACATGCGTAAGGTAAAACAATTTCCTTCCTTGTGTTGCGTGCCCAAATATTGAATTACACACTTTCTTCAAGCATTTTTGGTACTTCAATGTAATATTTTAGGTTAGGTAATCATTTTTTGCTACCAGTATTTATATTTTTTTCATTATAACATTGCTCACCACCTCATTACAAAAACACACTCAAAATAAAAAAAATTATAATGCAATTACCTAACATGAAGTACGGAAAAAAGAAAGAAGAAAGCACAAATACTATTAGCCACTAATTCAATATTTGGGCACGCTATACACGGAAGGGAATTGCATTGGTAGCTGAGTAACGGTAGTAATGTAAACAAAAATAAAATTGTTGTGTTTGCGAAAGCCTTTTACCGCACTCTTATGACTCCGAGGTACCGTAATAAGCGCACACGGCTACGAATACGAACTCAGCTCAGCCAAAAATGGTGGCGCGCTTAGGTGAATGGTTCACGACAGAAGTCAATAAACTCGCGGCCTATCATATGCGCATTGCATAGCGGAAAAATGCACGAGAAGAAAAGCAAGAAATAAAATTGCGAAGAAAATCATTGAAGCCTGAAAAAAGAAATGTTGTTGTGTAACAGATTTTTTTTACGCTTACATATGTTTAAGAGTGTGATTAGGTTATGGTAACATGTTTATGCAATGCTTGAGATGTTTGTGGGTGGATCTGCCATACAATTGTGTTACGTAAAACTAATGGTGTTTGGGGCGTAACAACACCACTTAAAGGGTGGGTTGTTGAAGTTGTTGCTGTTCGTAGCCTTTGTTGCAATTACTTTTCTTTTTTGGAATAAAAATCGTTTAATTTTTTTTTTCATTTTTATATATTTTTATAAAATATTTCAATGAATTTTTTATTTTTATCTCATCTTCAGGAACTTCCACGCGCCGAAGCACTTTTGGGTCGCGAAAACAACGAGGACGCTGATCTGCAAAATCTGGACAAGGATGTCACCGTGAAGAAGGTGGAAATCAAGAAACAACATGCCACACCCAATCAAGTCGCCGCCACTGCCTCAGATGACAGTGACTCTAGCGATAGTGACAACTCCTACTCCGATGTTGATGACGCCGAGGAGATCAAATACCCCGGTAAAGTACCACTCGAATTGGACTTGAGCGATTTGGCTGCTGCTTTGTTGCAAAACAACAAAAGGTGAGTACAAACATACCGTTCATTAAAATCTATTACTAAAAATATACATAAATGGTATCTCATTGCGTCCAACAGATCGCGCATGAACTGTGTCGTTGAACGTAAACATGCCGAAGAGATCGTGGACTCACCCTCCAAGACTGTGGCTTTACCTTTCGGCGTCAATCTCACCACCGATCCCAAGAAGGCGCGCATCACCGGCGAACGCATCTCCATCTACTGTGAGGGTGGCAACGAGAATAAGGATCAAGAAAATAACGAATCATCGCGCAACAATAACCGCGAAGAGGAAGAGGATAACGATGAGGAGATCGAATCGAATCGTCCCATGTTCATTCCATACCAACGCATACCCATCCCATTCGGTCAGATCCCACAACGTTTCCCACTCACACACATGCCACAACGCATGATGCCACCCATGCCACCGATGTCCGCCATGTCGCAAGAATCCCAGGCACCACCACAACAGTCGTACATCCGTCAGATGCCACCACCATTCCAACACTTGCCCATGCGTCCACCAATGCCACCACAAGTGATGCAAGCACCGCACCCCGACTCACAGCAATCGCAACAGAATATGTATGTGCCACAAACCGTACGCATTCATGTGCAACAGATACCGATTCGTGAAATTCACATGGCCGACGATATGCCCGTGCAGATCCCATCGCAACAACAGGAATTGCCACATTTGCAAATCCAACGTTTGCCACTTGGTGTTGCACTGCAACGTGCCGGTATAACCGCCGAGGATTTGCGCAACATTCAACGCATGGCTGAGGATCGCATCACCGATGAGTTGCGTCGTCTTGCTGCCGAAGAAGCGGCTGAGTCAGCTGAGAGCAACAACAACAGCAGCAACAACCGGGATAGTGAGGAAGCTGATGACTCATCGGCCGATGCACAAATGTCCAGCGAGCAGGAACATATTATTCGCCAACAACAACAACAGCAACAGCAGCAAAGACAACAGCAACAACTGCCACAGTTGGCGCATCCACAACAGCCCGCCATTGCGCCCGAAGAGTCGATGCGCATGCAACAAGTTCCACCACAGCGTCTGATCTTGCAACCCTTGCCCGAGCAGCCACGCGACACCATGACCCCACCCATGCCCGATCAGCCACAAATGATGCAATACGGACGCGCCAACTTCGGTCGCAGTCTGGCACAGCCCGTCCGCATTCCAGTTCCCATTCTACAGCCACATAACGAGGGCGAGATGGGCTCTTCCGTCGAGTCGGAGAGGCCGCACTGTAAGTTTCTTCTTATGCTTGGAATTCACTAGAGATTCATATTTATATTAATTTGCATTCTTGCTTTCCTTCTCGCGCCACAGTTGTTCAGCCACGTTCCGTTTAAATATTCAGCCTGTGATTGCTGCTGCTTTCGGTCGTCGATCAAAGGTTTAGAAGTGCCAATCCCACACTTGCTTTGAAGTCTCTATACATATGTGTCCGTCACACCGTCTGTGCAAGCAACCGGAAGCAGCTAAACGCCAAAAAATGTTAATTACATTCTCGTTTCTTTTCTGCACAACAACAACAACATAAACAGCTGATCCATTTAATATGAAAAAAAAAACAAAAATAATCTATGGTTAACGGTTATATTGGGATAAACACACACACACACAGACTAATTACAGAAAGTACGAAAATCTTAACATCTTTGGTTCTATATATTTTATATTTTCCGATTCTATTTTATCTATATATACTATATACTGATCTGATCTTGTATTTGTATAATTTGTTGTGTACAACGATATATGTATGTACGCACACCAACAGCTGCATGTACTTGACACATACATATATATATATATACACACGTATAACTCAATGTACATATGTATTGTATTGTATTGTTTAAATATAAAAGAAGCCGCATTTGTGTTACTTCCGATCTGTAATATGTAATATGTCAGCAGCCTTTTATTATTTTATTGTTTTAATTATTTTAAAATTAGACATTTGATAAACATTTTAAGAAATGAAATCGAAAATTTGTAAATAAATTGTAACTATTTTTAAAATGAGCTTTTTTTATTAATTTTTTGCTGGAAAAAATAAGGTTAAGCTCATAGTGAGCAAAGAATGAAGCCTTGAAGCAAAAACAAATACTCAAACGAAAAATACAGAAAATTGAAAACGAGTGTAGGCGAAAGAAAAGGGTGTAAAAAATTAGGAAACCGTTACAACAACAAAAAGAAATATATAACCCGGACTGACCTCACTTTTGTCCGACCATGACTTATCAACTCTATAGTGTTCCTTAAAAATAAAATAAATAATTGATATTAAGATGTTTTTGTTTTAGTGATCATCTAATCTTTAAGCAGAAGAAAGTAATAGTCTTCGAAGTCATCTAACGGTATATACAGGTATCGAATTTTTTAACGGTATCGGTATCGGTGATAGATAAGTAGGTTTCACAGTGAATATGGTGTCAAACGGGAACTCTTCATGTTGAGTACTTTAGGGCGAGTCTAGACTTGATGAGTAGCAGTATACATATTTATATACGGGTCTAAGCTGATCCAGGCTCAAACTAGTGTCGCGACTACTCTAGACATTATTAACGGAAAGAATTTAAATGATTAATTTAAGAGGAAAGACCTCATTGCGTTCCGGGGAGACTATACCATTTCCGCGGAACCATCCTAGCATTAACTACTTGGAGAGGGCCCGAGGACATCAAGAGTTATTTTGCCATTGTCCAGATTGTCGTATTCTGACAGGTCAGAACAGAGTTCGCCAGGAACACGGGGATCACGGGGCGAACGAAGCGAGTGTAGTTAAAATTCTCTTACTGATGGAGAATCTATTTTGTACTTTCATGTGTAACCTGGGGCGTGGCAATTTGTAAAAATTCAATAAAACTTCCAGAAACGAGAAAAGAAGAGGTGATGGTAATTTACGATCGAACTCTGTTTGGATCGACTAAATAAAATAGAAGGATTATTACTTTAAAGTCATTACTTCTTCATTATACTATATAAATGCAAAAATATTATTTTATTGTCTCCAATTCGCTTTTACATTCATTTTCACCCAGTATTAAAAATATTTATAAATTTTTGTAAATCACATACAAAGACACACCATATAACCATTTATAAAAAACAGAATGTAGATAGATATGTATCAAAAACATAATTGAGCTAAGTTATGTACACATGATCAACTTAAATCATCATTTGTCTTTACTTTCGCCAGCTTGTTTATCCTGTAGACGGCGTCGTCGACGTGCAATGTAGACAACCCAAAGGAAGGACACAATACTCATTGTGACTGTGCGTAACTAAATATAAGAATATATTTTATTGTCATTAAGCTTAACTGTAAATGTTTACAAAAATACATACCATTGGTGGCACGTATGCCATATTAAGGAACACTGGTATCGATAAGTATTGCCAATTGGCGCGTAGTAGAGGCCAATATAGTTTCTTTAGATTAGCTACAGCTACCTCATGTGTATTCATCTGTTGGAAATTGAATGATAATGCAAATATTAATATGAATCTATTATTATTATTATTATTGTAAATTACCTCGAATATGGAGAGAAAATATAGTGAGACCAATTGATAGAATGGTGCAAAAACTAGACGTTCCGATAGAAACTGAAAGAAACGACGAAATTTCATGTCATGTTTGAAGAGTCGCTCAACCGTTTGATAGAAGTAATGCGGCACTGTGCCACCAAATATTAGCCTAAAAGCAACAAATAATGCATTATATAAATATATTAAACATATGTACGTAGTTGTGGGTAAACAAAAAACACAACAAAATATATAAGTATATATAAATGTATACAAGCTGAAGTTATTCTACGTATTATCAAGATAACTTTAAGGTATTATATAAAGAGATAAGATTTAAGACAAAACGATAAAAAAACAGAATTGTATGACTTTCGTTTGTATTAAAAGGCGTGTGCTTTAAATGGCGACTTACCCAAAGAGACCGTAGGCTATGACACTTTCTTGATTGACCTTCTTTTGGCCAGCAATTCTTTGGGATGTGTAATTCGCCGATGCAGCTAGTATAGAGCTAAAAATAATAACCGTTAATTAAAATAAACATTCAACTAATAAATTATATACAATATTAACACTTTAGCTACGTGCTAAGATGAAAATAACTATAATTACCTGGTTATGGATTTAGTGCGCACTGGGTGATTGAATAGCTGTTCCAAATAGACGCCGAGCAGCGAATAAATAGGCTTTGACAGCGACATTGTGACTTTTCGTAAATATTTGTTTAATTATGCTTAAATATTTGTAATTGTATCTGAAAACAAAAAAAATGTTTCATTAGTTCTAATTTGTTAAGTAAATAACCAGTTACGGTGAAAACTCTTTAAAAGATTCTTCCAAACGTTCAAAGAGCAAAGGCCGTGTTAGATAGAATCGAATAAATAGAAGGCATTTCACTTTCTTTGCTTTTCTTATCTTAACTATTCTGCTCGTATTTCTACAAATAAAACCGCACTTACTTGCACTTTAAGTTGAAATGGAAAAGCAAACTACGATTAGACAACAATTAACTGGTGCAATTATTAGCCCATACAGTCTTATCGGAATTCAAGTTTATACTTGACTTTATAGTCAAGTTAATATACATTGAGTCCAATAAGAAAGTTGCAGCGTTGCATTTCAAAATAAATTATTCGCATTAATTCTTTTATTATTATATTAGGTCTACAACTGTGCTTCCGCCATTTTTTTTTGAAAATTTAAGGCTTTTTTTTTATATAAAAACGGTTACAAAAATGTTATTCAAAATATTGGCCGTCGCTAGCTACTATTTTTGAGCAGCTTTCTGGCAGCATGTGTATTCCGTACAAATATCGAGAATTCGGCTCAAAAAGTGACATTTTGACAGTTGAGAATTAGTTTCTACAAATATTTTGTTGGGTTAATGTTGATACAATTGTCCAAGACCGATATAAAACGATTAAATAGAGTTAATCTATAGATAATTTATTTTATTGTTGTTAATCTATATATATAGCTTGACCTTAGAGACATCTGTTGGAAATCGGCGGAAGCAAAGTTGTAGACCTAATAATAATGGAAATTCTGAAATGTGCAATAAATTATATAAAAATGTGTAAATAATTTATAAACAAAATTTAAATACAGATAATTTAATATAAAGATTTACTTAATAATTTAGAATTATAACAAAAGTTGCAAAGTGCAACCCTGGGTGCAGAAAAATATCAGGTATTGAAATTGACAAAATGACACTGACACATTGGCTTGTAGTTATTTATATGGCTATTGTTTTTTATTAACACATTCTACTGACAGAATTAAGTGTTCCTCGCATAATTTGTACGTAGTCAAAAAATAGAAATACAATCTTCTAAAGCATACAAAAAACTTTATGCAAAAAGTTTTCTAATATCGAAACTATGCAGAGTTCCAGCTGTGCGTTGTAGACTAATTCAGTCATCCAACGCCTTTTGAATTTGTTGGCCGATTTCGTGGACTTGAAAGAGAAGGCCAAGGAGGTCGTCAGGTGTTCGCTTTGTTATTAGTACTTTCTCTGGATACGGTAATCTACATCAGGTAAATTTAGATATATTAGTACTCTGTTTGCATTACTAATACCTTTTTTCATATCAACATTTTCAGATATTTGGAATATACCGATACTTTTCAATTTCAAAATGTATTGCCTGCAATGTCTGCTGCCAGTGCTGCTTATACCTAAGCCAACAAATCCTGCGCTTATGGAAACGCATGTTATGTTCATCGTACTCTACCTGATCGGCTTCTTTCTAGAGCGAAAACCGTGCACTATCTGTAGTTTAATATTTTTGACAGCCGTATTCCTTATCTGTTACAGTGGTGTGGGAAATTGTATATTTTGGGGCAACTGCGAGGGACACCAATGTGAAAATGGATAGAAAAATACGAAGCTGTCATGCTACGCTAAATGGATACTCAATGCATAATAAATTTAGCATTATTAAATGCTATCGTGCTATATACAACTTTGGGTATCCCCTTAGTTAATGATTATTAAAATATATATATATATTTTTCATTAGTTAACTTGTATTGGTTTGCTGTTTTAAATGTTGCTGTGTTTTAACGCTCTTAAAATAATTTCAATAATATCGTACTTTTAACGAAAAAGTCTATAAAACCATAACAGTCGTAATAAGCGGGATTATGTCGAGATAACACTTTATATTACATACCAATTTTTTGTCTAATAAAAACTAGCGCATACGTAAAACCACGAATATTTACGCTTCAATATTTTCAAAACAACTTCTTATGTAAATTTTCTTCAAATGTTAGTAGTATTGAATTAATACAAGCATACAACATAAATTTGCTTGATAAGACGTTAGCTTATCTCTATTGGTTCAATGTGGGTGTATGAAAGACAATTGAAAAACACAACATTTCACAGAACTTAAAGTAATAGTAAACATTAACGAATCACATTTGAAATTAATCACTACAACACCTAAAAATAAATTGTATATTTTATTCGTAATAATAGGTAGCTAGATTTGGAAATTTATAAACAGTTCATAAACTTATTTTCTTCCTTATATTGAATCTTTTACAATCAGTAACTTATCAAAACCAAAACTACAAATATTATATATTAACGCACATTTGCTATATGTTGGTATTTATTTATTTACAGAACTACAAATAATTTATTTTAACCACTAGTTTACATGAATACATATAACGAATAAAATACATTAGAAATATATGCTGAATTATTGATTTGTCATCAAATATATTAATAAATTAACATTGTAAAAGTAAATCATTACAAAAATCAAATTTTGGAAGTTCTACAGCGCACGAGGTGAAATCATCATTGCCATAATCTTCCACATACAAGTAAGGTTTATCGTACTTCGCAAGCGATTTGTCGAGATCCTCTTCAGACTCATAAAAATCCTCGGCATCGCTATTCGACTCTTCATCAAGATCTCTAATGGGTCCGCCGTTTCTTACTTTCTCCATTGCCTTCAATAAAGCAACTTCATCAATACCATTATATTCTGACCATATCTCTGCCGCACTTTTGCTGCAACTGTTTGTACAGCAAGATTTTGGGAAATCAAAAAGATCGAATAGTTCAATAGGGTCTAACGACATTTTCTTAACTTCATTTTGTACACATATACGTTTCTTGGCAATATTGTCTTTGTGTGTATCCAACTGGTTTTCTTTTAAGCCACCTTTTAACGGAGTAATTCCGAATTGATTATGAATTACATTTTTTAGTTCGCCAAAAACTTGCTTCTTTTTTACAGAATGTACCCTTAGATGCGCCTGCTGCATTTTTGCTGATGCAAATTTGTTCTCGTCCACAAAGGTGCGCTTATCATGCCAAATATTTGCCATTTTTAAGAAATGCTTTATATGTTCTCTTTTAAATATTTAAGTGTTTCTAATTAAATAAATAATCGAACTGGCGCGAATTCAATTTATTTGCTTTTTAAACGCAGTTATTCGAATGAAATTGTTTTTGCTTTGCTTATGTCAAAATCAGAGTTGCTTTTGTGTGCCACCAGATTTTTCATTCGTTTCGATAGTTGCCATTTGTTCATATTGAATTTATGAAAATTTAATTCAAATGCGTAAAGTTTATAAGTTTCTTAAAATAATGTTTAATACTGTAAATAAAATTTTTATAATCACAACACGAATATTCTTAAATAAAAAATTACACAATTTTATCAACAAACAAACCACTCTTTTATTGGAAATTAGATAGCTGAAAATTTACTTGGCACTCAATCCCTAGTGCTTCACTTACTTCCAACATATTTACTTATTTTAAATATTTTCACTGTTGTTTTCAACATTTTAAATTCAGCTTGTGGCAGTGCACGCGTTTATATACCCCCAACACCTTTACCTCACATTTCTAGTATGTTCTAATTGAGTATTTATCGATAATTAACATTGGAAATATGTGCTCTGGATGCAGAAGACATCTATCTCTTTCTTTCGTCCGTCGTTCCTATTTGGTATTTTCGTCACTCGATACTTTACACGGCTGCATGTTGCTGTTCATAGATATTTCTTGCAGTGAAAACGGATTTTATAATTTATTTTTTATAATACCCTATTTTCAACTCGAAACTTTTTAGTAGATATACTGAAAGCATCAATCCAGAAATTTACTCAACTTCGATTATGACCGATATCGTATTGAAAATCGATATTATTTGATTATCAATATCGTTCTCTTCATGTTTGCCGTTGAATTTGAAAACTTTATTTATAGTCGTAATTTAAAAAAAAATAGTTGGAATGTACATATATCAATTAATAAAAACATAATTCAAATGCGTTGTTTAGATAATTAACTATTCCAGTTGGCTCTGGATACTTCTACAATATTGGTTTTTGTTTGCTTAGAGTGGTTTGCGCTTCTTAATCACTTACTCGGTTCAAACATTGGGATTTTTGAACTTTGAAAACAAAGTAATAGTTTTATCTCGTATTACTGTTTTGCATGGGTTTTAAAGCCCCACATTATATCGCACTGGTTCCGACTAGACTACCTCTTCAAAGTCATTTAATTTTGTCCAACAATCTATTGGTGAGATCCAATCGTTGTGCTTCTTTGCTTAATCTCAAGCGAAACTAATTAAGACCGCAGTCTTATCTTCCAATTCTAATTTGGCTGGAGGTGTTGTTGTTTCAAATATACAAATAACTATGTAGATAATTGCTTCTAAGATATAAAAATTGCTCGCACACTTCATGCAACAATAATAACTCACAAATCACATTTCGCAACAAATATGTATGCATGTTTCAATAATATATTTATTATTTTTTCTTACATCATATACATTAGATGGACTTATTGCTAAATTAAAATTAACTTACAATTTTTAAAACTTAATTTTTGTATACATTTTTATTTAAGTAATTGGAATTAGTATAATAATGAGTATTATTGTAAGCGCTTGTAATATGAATGGAACAAAAAAATCTTTAGCATAAAATAACAAAGCGTTTTTGTTTTATTCAAATACTTGACTAGTAGCGTTTTCATTACTATTAACGTGTGTACTATATGCACTAAAGCTTAAAAATTAACAGGACTAGAATGATTGCATAGGACTAGAAATAATACTCATGCTTAGAGCCTTGCACTTTTTCTCTTGTTTTCTTTTCAACTAAAAACACATAATTGTGTTTTCGGTTTTCTGCTGCGCACCGTGAACGTCGCACTCTTATGTAATATTTTGTAAAACTTTAAAAAGTTTCTTCTTTAAACCTCAAAATGCCGTCGATGGACTACGGCTGCTGCGCGTGGGCGAACGTGAGGGCGAATGTGGTGAACTGTCACGACTGTAGCAACTCGAACAGTAGCTGGAGGCATCCGATGGTGTTTTCCGATGATACGGAATCGGACGTTTGCGTGCACTGAAGAAATTTTAAGAGAGCAAGGCGTTAGTAAATAACAATATTAAAATTAGTAAATAACAATAATAAAAAAAAATTTAATGAAAATAAACTTACCAAAATCAAATGTAATAATTTAGGGGCTTAAGGTTCAATTATCTAAAGAAAATAACTGTTTATTAAATTGAAAAGCATAAAATTACAAAAATTAAATCACAAACATATCGGGGAAAAAACTTACCAAATAAAACGCTAAAAACAATAATAAAATAACGAACTTACATTTATTGGATGAAAAATATTTGTTTGCCAAATGAAAAGGTTTCGCTTTAATGAACACATTGCATTTACACAATAAAATTTGAAATTACATAATCTTTATTTATGAATAGCATAGTTGTGAAAGCATAGTTAGACGAAGAAAACTAAATGAATTTAAATTCCATTAAGTAATATTGCGTGATAGTACAAAACAATATGCATATGCAGATGTACATATAGATACGATAGTTATGGCGTACAAATTCAAATTAATGTGCAAAACTACTAAATATTATAAGTAAATATGTAAATAAAAAGTCAACATATCGATGGAATAACTTAAATGTTCATAACTTGATTGGAAATTGCTACGGTTTTGACATTATTTGCAAATGCACTGTTCTCTCTGGCTTCCATTATTCAATATTCAACAGCAAACTCAGGCAATCAATATCTAAACAGAAATTGAAACGAATTTAACTGAACTAATTAAAATAATGAAAAATTAGGTGAAATAATAATTCAATAGTTTAAATATATGTATGTTTATTTATATATTTATGTATATGCAGCCAAGCCTAACGCCTGCGGCGTTCGCGCGATGGTTCGCGTCCTCTGCTACAAATGAAAATAAAAACAAAATTTTATACAAAATATAGTAATAAAATAAAATGTATAAGTAATAATAATGATAATAACAATTATAAGAATAATAAGATAAATGAATATGCAAGACAAAAGGAAGAGCTATAATAAAAAGTAAAATCAAAGACGTGTTTTTGAGGTTAAGCACCTTGTTATGCGACGGCGGTCGAGAAAACTGGGAGATCCACGCCTTCGGGGAATTGATGGTGAACGTGAGCCAGTGCGAGAGGAACCGGAACTGCCAGAGCTGGAAACACATAGATTTTTATATGATTTTTGAGCTCAAACGAATAAATTTAAAATTAACATAATTTTGGTAAAATACAAATAAGGCTTTAATTGCATGTGTCGCATACCTTGATGAGCTGCGTGAACTGCTACGTGTCGAACAGCTCGAATGCGAAGAGTGTGAATGTGAGCGAGAACGTGAACTGCGATGGCTACGACTGCGTGAACGGCTATGGCTGCGACTGCTCGACGACGAATAATGTCTAACAAAAAGGACACAATTCAAATTAAAAATTAGTAATCGCATATCTAAATACGGCATTCGCACAATTCTCTACTTACGATGAACGTGATCGGCTAGTGGAACGCCGACGGCTGGTTCCTCCGCCGCTTCTCTCACCGCCACCGCCACCGCCTCCATCTCGTCGTGGTCGGCTACGACTGCGGCTGCGACTGCGCCTCGAACGACTGCGACTACGGCGTGCGGCACTCTCAGCTGCGGCCACGGTGGCTGTCGACACTTTCGAGACAATCGTATCGACGAGCGTACTGTCGGCTAGCGCCGCTACCAGAGGCTGTGAATCGTTAATTTTAAAAGGCTTTATTATAATTTTCGGTTTATTCGAATGTTGGTGGTGATGATGGTGGTGATGATAACTTAAACTAGAAACAGCAGCAGCGGCTGCTGCCGCCGTATTATAGCCGTGATGATGGTTCGCGTTCACACCAACCATTTCATGGTGATGGCCACGTGCATGATGACCACCGCCAACACCGCTACCTCCACCACCACCACCGCTGCTGCCCGTCACGGCGGCCAACGAGGCGGCGATCAACAGTTGATCGCTCAGCACCGTTGCAGTGTTGGGACCGTGCGGATGTTGGTGCGCATGCGCGTGGTGGTGTGCGTGATGACTGTTATTTGGTGTTAGTAGTAAGCTGTTATTAGAATAATTAATTGAAGTGAGTTGAGCATTTACATTGGCATTTAAACCCAACGCACAGCGATGATGATGTTCGCGACGACTAATTAGCATTGTATTATTATTTAAGCTGTTGATGCCGCTGTTATAATGTTTACTCAATAACGGATTGAACGCGTGCGGTGCGTGGGCTATTAATGGCGGATTATTGTGGTGGTGATGATGATTAACACGACCGCCAGACATTTGACGTGCATAGACACCGGCAGCGGCGGCATTAGCTGGATTGTTGGGTCCTCCGCCGCCGCCGTAATGCGTGTAATTAGAGGGCGGCCCACCAGTGATGGGAGGCGTACTAATGAGCGCGACGCCACCGCTGGGTGTATTGATTTTTACCCTGTGATGCGATTTACGCTGATGTAAGATCAATGGTGGCGGCGTAGTACGACGTGCGCCACGCCGCAATGGCATTTGTTGACGGCCAATGGGTGCCGCATTCGTATTTCGCACATTTACCATATTCGTATTTTCGCGATTTGCTAATATTGGACTCTTTGCCGCATGACCATTTGCTGCATTGGGGGCCTTGCAATCAGCCTGCGGCGTATTGTCCTTTTGCTGCTCTTGCGTTTGTAGTTTTACTGTCTCTCTTTCCTTATCACTTTCTAATATCGTTTTATTTGGTATTTCGTTTTTAACTTGATTATCATTTGCCATTTGCACTTCCAATGGTTGGGGATAAATCGCCGCCAATGGAGGCGTTGTATTGCCACTGCCCTCAGCCTCCTTCGTTACTTGTGTTACGTTATTGCTACTGTTAGTACTGTTATTGCTACTGTTATTGTTGCTAGTTGTATTTGTATGATTACTATTACTGTTGTTATTTCTGTTAGAGTTCGATGCTACAGCAACAACGGCGGCCGCTACATTGTTGGCCGCCAGAAACTCGTTCAACGAATTTCGCATGCCACCGCGCTTGTAGCGTTGCTGTTCATTGTTATTCTTTTCACTTACTTCGTTACTCATGTTTCCACCTCCAATGGCCAATTTCTCAATTGTCTTCAATTTCTCCTTTGCTTTAGCGGCTATGCCTGTTTTAAGCTGCTCCAGCATTTCCAAGTCTTTCAGTTCTCGTCCACGTTTGGTTTCTTGGAATTCATCGAGCGCGGCAGCTACCTTTTCTGGACGCTCATCCGTTTCGTTTTCATCCTCGCTCTGACCTTGCAAGCGCACTACTGGACCCGTCAAGGGTTTGCCGCGCTTAGTGCTTGAAGTGTCGCGAGTTTCACGTTCGCGTTTACGTTCCCTGCTGCGTTTTTCTTTGCTACGCGGCCGCTCATTTCGATCCATGTTGCGTTGAGCATCACGTTCACGTTCCCGTTCGCGTTCTAGATCACGATCACGTTCAGCAGCCCGTGCGCGGCTGCTGTCACTGTTTCCATGCTCTCTGACACGGCCAGTACGATCGCGTTCATCCCGCTCATTGGATGTTCTCTCCTCGGGAATTTTGCGAGTTTTACGCGTGTCATGCGATGCTGTTTCAGTGTCGCCAAAGCGTTTCTTTGTTTCGCGTTCTGCTGATAACGGTTTTTCTTTTACCTTTTGCTTATCTGCTGTTTCGAGAATGTCCCGATAACGTTCCGGATTACGTCGTGCCGGCGAGTAGCTGAGTTCTGAGGAATTACGCGATTGGGAGCGTCGTCCTCTTGTCTTTTCGACTTCTGCTCGCCTTCTCGATGACGGAGAAGTTGCGTCTTTTGAACTCCGTTCACGTGATGAACGTGATTTCATGTTCGAGGGAGACGCAGCATTCCGATTTCTTGACGCTGCTACAGGGGAACGTGATCTTGTACGACGACGTCGGTGTGGTGATATTTTCTTAGTAGGCGTGCGTGTAGGGCGCTCACGTCGTTCCTCAGATCTTCGTTGTTCAGCTCGTTTTTCACGTGATACACGACGTGAGCGTGATCTCTCTCTTTCTTTCAAATCACGTCGGGGACGTTGTTCCACCGATCGCGAATCGGGCGTTCTACGACGCTCGCGTGAAGACCGTCTACGTCTGTCGGTCTCGTGGTCGGCACGAGATTCAGATCGTCGTGTCAAAGATGATTTTTCACGAGTATGCGAACGGTCGCGTCGTTTAGTTACCTGCATATTATGTGAACGCGAACGCTGATCACGTGAATGATCTCTTTCCCTTTTCATTTCACGGTCACGCCGTGGCGGTGAACGTCGTAGCTCAGGTGTTCTTTTGCGTTCACGAGAACGTTCTCGTTTAATTGCTATTTCTTTTTCAACTACACGAGCATCCCGACTTGAATGCGTAGAACGCACCGAAGATGCGCGCTCCTCTTTAATGGGAGACCGACCACGACTACTGCGTGTCGCATCTTTCTTCGAACGTGACCGTCCATCAGCAGTACGGTTGGGACCGCTGCTTGTTGCAGACGGTGAGCGGGTGCGACTTGGCATCTTCGATAGTTTTACGGGCTCGCTAGCGTTCTTAAATGGATTCGCCACGGGTCGCGCCTCACTAGCGGACGCAGGCCCAGCTAATTGCGGCACATCAATTTTAAATGGATTGAAGGGATTCTTTCGTGTGCTTGAATCGGAACGTGTGGGGGACACAGAAGCAGCAGCGGCAGCACCCTTTGGTGGTGGCACCGTTGGTGTTATGGTACGCTTGCGCAATTTATCTGCCGCTGTGGAGGAATTAGAGCGCCGACGGTTATGACGTTGTGATTGCGATTTTGAACGTGAACGCGAACGAGAGCGCGTACATGCCGATCTTGAGGCATTCTCCTTACGTGAGCGTGATGGTACATCGCGCCTATCACGTGACACCGAACGTGAGACATCACGCTTGCTGGAACGTGCATTACGTTCGACGGAAACTTCCTTACGTCGCTCACGCGAATTGCCTTCGCGTTCACGTCGACTGCGTCGTTCATTATCGCAATGTCGTTTTGGTTCTCTGGAATGCTCCCGGCTTTGACTTTCCGCTGACGAATTGCGTCGCTGCGTGTTTTTTTGTGGTGCAGCTGCGGCACGTTCACGTGAACGACTACGGAACGGATTTCTGGTCGACGATTTAGAGTCATTACGCGGTGATTTCCGCTCGCTTCTCTTTCTTGATCGTTCTTCGGAACGTTTTCGCTCATTCCGTACATTTCTTTCGGCTGAATGACGTTCGTGTGTATTTTTTGTGATCGATTTTGATCTATGTCGCGTTGTACTACGATCACCGCCGCGCTTTGATGATCTCTCTTCCGAACGCTTACGCTCATTACGGCCGTTACGTTCACGAGATCTGTAAGCGCAAGGGAATTAGGTATTTTTCAACAAATATTTTTTTGAATCGAAATTAGAAATGTGCTTACCTTGAGCGCGACTTCTCCACTGAACTGCTGCGTTCCTTTTTCTTCTTCTTATCGCGTTTTTTCTGCATAAATGAGAATACAAAATAACCGTTAGTTGTGTTAATTGCTGCAGTAGTTTCAAAATATTTGCTCTAGTGTTACGCAGCTTTTATTTTTGAGACGAATATGCCGCTATATATTTATTAGTATGCAACTAGTAAACTTAAAACTAAATTATTCAAAATTCTTTCTTAAAAATATTATTATTATTTTTTTTTTTTGAAAAGTCGCAGAACATTTGTTTGTTGTTTTTTTTCGTTGATGTGCATTGGTAATTTAGTATTTGGATATTTAAGCATGTATTTGGACTTGCTTGTTCCGTTCGTTTTTTGGTAATTATATTTAGGCTTATTAGCATTTATTTGTAAATATATTTAGTTTTCTAAGTTCTATTTGTTTTTTTTTTTTTTAATAGGACAACAAAACGTTCTAAATAAAAGTACTTACAAAACTACAAGAGAGCCTTGCGAAAGCTATCCTATTCAATGAAGCGCCAAGGGTTTTTAATAAACAAAAATTTTAAATTTCTTTTTTTCTCTTCTTAATAATAATAAGTTCTTTATGTTCAAGTGTGTGTGTTTGTATGTACAAAACTAGAAAGGAGGAAATGCAGATTTTATATTTATCGTATTTACATGGGTTTTATAATTTTTTAGACAACAACTAAAGGACACAACATAAAAGTGGGTTAATGATGAGCTATATTACTATGTAAACAAAAAAAAAAAATAAAAATATTCCTTAATCACTAAATTTACTACTGAAATAACAAAATTTAAAAGAAATAAATAAAAAAATTACAAAAAAAATTATTATTCAAAATATTTATAATTTTTACTTTCCAATTTTAATTATTGATTATTTATAATATAAAAGTCGAATTTCTTCAGAAATAACGTTTAAAAATATTATTTTTACTCTTTTTTTTATATCGATTTTTTCGGTTTAAAAGTTGTGCGCCAAAATGTATGCAACACTTCAATGTTAAAAGTATTGAAGATGAAGACCTTCTAAAATTACAGTGGAACTTCTCAAACTCGAATCTCCATAATCCACTAAAAAAATTCGAGTTAGAGAGACTTCGAGTTATGGAATTTTCTTTAAAAAATATAATTTTTCAAAAATTTTTCAGTTTTATTTATTTAATTCGCAAAATGTTTTATGTTCATACGTTAAAACATGTATTCTGGATTTTTTTGTGTTGCAGTTTGTTCGATTTATGGAAGGAAATATGTATGAAGTTGCCTTCTATTGCCACTTCAAAAGTTCGAGTTATGGAGAACTTCGAGTTATAGAAGTTCGAGTTATGGAGATCTTCGAGTTATGGAAGTTGCATTGTATTCAAAAACGGCGAAAATGTAGTCTACAAATCAGGGAAGATTCAAAATTTCGTAAAGATATACAAAATTACGCGTACGTAGAAGAACTTTTAATATCTCAACATAAGCCCAAAAATATTTTTGAAAAATTTTACAACAAATATCTCTGTCTATCCTTTGTATTGAGGAATATAGTGAAATCACTTTGATGCAATACCTAATAGACTCAAGAACGAGTCATTCATAAAGCTGACTTAGATCGATTTTTAAAACATAACACAAAAATTAACTTAAATCCTTCCAAACTGTACAAAAAAAAAATCGCTACAAATGAAATTTCATTATTTAGTCTACAAATATTTTTAGATTGTGCTAATTACAAATGTTTGGATGTGCGACTCAAATAATATATATACTGTATTAAAAATTTATCTACAACAACAAAAATAGTTTCAAAATAAAAAATAAAATTACAGATGAATAAAGCAAATGGATATGAAGCAATGACAAACGGTTACCTTTTTTATTCGCAAGTTTTTAGATTTAGATTTTGTTTCTTGTACTTGTTTTTTTCTAGATTTTAGATTTTTGATTATAATAAGAGTAAATTTTTTTTGATTATAGCTTTTCGTATTTTTTTTTAAAACGTAATTATGTATGTTTTTGTAGTTATTGTATATATCGTAGGAAAAAATAAGCAAGAGAAAAATGGCGTACGTTTAATTGTTTGTAGTTTGGAAGAATGGAAATTTTTAAAAAAATTCAAGTGAATTAGAAACATAGAATTTCAGTAAGTGCATGCGATACATTATAAATAGATATACATATATATATAAATATACAATTCATATACATATATAAATGTAATTTTCAAATATTATTTATAAAAGAAACTTTATATACGTTTAGTAACAATTATTATCCACTCTTGTCTTCGCAAATACTATTTAAAAGTGTCGATTGGCGATTAAATATGTTTATAATATTGGTTTTTGTTTTTTTTTTCTTCACTAATCTGTTTTCAAATTTCACTATTTACCTTGTCCTTTTTGGCGCGTTTGCGTTGTTTCTTCTGCTCGTACTCCGAATCGCTGCTGGCTTTCTCATTGTCAGAACCATGATCGGAATCGCCACTATCGGATTCGCTGGCTTTACGTTTGCGCGACTTCTTCTTCTTCGACTTACTGCAATGGAGAATTGCGGGGTACACATTAGTTGAAATAAATATATTAAATTTTCATGTATAAAATCATATTTTTTTATTTTTATTTTCGGAATTGAAATAAGTATATATTTATATTTTTTGTGGGACCAAGCATTTTTTTGGGTAATTATGTACGTTGAAAACACATTTCTTTCAACCTTTAATTTCAATTTCTTTCAAAGAATATTGGTATATTGTGAACTTTTTCGTATAACTTTTGTAAAAAAAAATATATATATGAAATAACTGCATATGATATACAGAACATCCATTGCTGATGAGAAAGTGGTAAAATAGACAAGCAAGACGCACCGGTTTCTTGTCGCGTTAAAATGAAAGTACGTCTACAATGAAGAATTAATGAGGCGGTATCAAATTTCCTTTTTTCTGGTGAAATTGATATTGGAGGATTATTCTCTGAATTTGTTCTTCTACAGTTTGAGGTCACGACCTTCAATAGAACATAATAGAATTTATATAATTTCTATTAATATATTAGGTCTACAACTTTGCTTCCGCCGTTTTTTTTTGTAAATTTAAGGCTATTTTTGTATAAAAACGGTTACAAAAATCTTATTCAAAATACTGGCCGTCGCTAGCTACTACTTTTGACCATCTTTCTGGCAGCATGCGTATTCCGTGCAAATGTCGAGAATTCGGCTCAAAAAGTGACATTTTCAGTTTTGAGAATAAGTTTGGGATGCAAACAGATCTCTACAAATATTTGTTTGGATTAATGTTGACACAAATGTCCAAGATCGTTATAAAACGATTTAATCGACCAGTGCTTCACCCTAGAGACATCTATTGGAAAACGGCGGAAGCAAAGATGTAGACCTAATATATCCCAAGAATAACTTTTGTTACTTTACTTTTTTGTTTTACAACAACACAATGTATACCGATTTATATCGTAAAAAGTATAACTTCTTACCAGAAATTTCAGCACTTTATACAGCTATAATTCTCATAGCCTAAATTTTCTAAATCCAAAAGGCTGAAAATTCAGGTAGGAACTTACACGTATCAAATAACCGATTTTTTTTTATATTTATAATAACATAGTACAGCACACTTAAGTATTATATTTTCATATAATTATATGTAAATATAAGGTTATGTACGAAATGAGGTTATGTATGAATCTTTCCATATCTTGGTTTTTATATAGAGTTTTGAGAGGGTTTTTGTATTAACCATTACACCGCAGACAGTTAAAAAAATTTCAGTAAATTTACCTTTTAATAATTTACACATTTTGAAATATTAAAAAAAAATTAAAAAAAGTGTTCTTTTGCACTCTTCTACACAAATTTCACTTAATTACAATTCGTATCGTTAATAAATTCATTTTGTTTTTACGCTTGAGTGATGATCTCGATAATGGTTTACCTTATTATAAAATCTTCGTAATTGGTTTGTCTTAAGGAAAAGAAAAATGAGAAAATAATTTCGTTTAAATTCTTGAACAATTGTCTTTACAGAAAAAATGAAAAATATTGAGCGCAGCGCTTTCAACATTTTAATTATTAATTGTTAACTGTTAATAATTAATTTAAACTCAGTAGACTATGTAGATTATTCAGTTTTGTATTTTGGTGTTAGTACAACATTTGCGTGTGTGTCAATATGAATTAAAATCTTGTTTTCTTTGTATTTATATGTGTGTGTATGATGTTAATGATATATTTATAATAAAGATGATACTCTGATTTAGTTTGTTGTTAAATAAAATAGAAAAAATATTGGTGTTAAGATTTGTTTTAATAAAAATTATCTTTTGATGTGTGTATGTATAAGTAGTTATAAACCAACTTTGCAAACTGACTTCGGCGCGCAAACGACCATTGTATTTCAAATATTATTAGTAATAATAACTTAAAATGAGAATGTTAACACATAATGTTATTGGAAAATCAAATACAATTTTTAGATTATGTTTTGCATTTTTTTTTTATAAATTTACGCTTTTTGTTTGTAATTGCTAACTAGTTAGGTACTAAAGACAAAAAAAAAAATGAAAAAAGATAATCAACAACTTATTTTTTTACTTACCCACGTTTACATTTTGCCGTTGTGATTGAAAATTAAATTCATATTAATTGAGAACAAAATATTTGCGTTTTGCCCAAAAAGCAGAATTATGTATTAGAAACATTGTAAACGAACTTAAGTGTTTACCATATAGTACTTGTATATTCCGTTACTCTCTCTCATTTTTCTTTGTTAATGTGGATTGTGAATCGGCAAAACACGTACGTATTTGTGAATATAGTCCACTTTTTGTTTTGAAACACTTTTGATTTTTTTATAATTAAAGTTTTGTATGGTTAACGGTGCTGCTGATGATTTTGTGTTCAAAATGATAAAATGATGATGCACGATGCTAGTTAGTATATTCTGGTATTGTCAGTGTTTGACGGTAAACTTTAAGTTTTCAAATTAAAAAAAAAAAAAAAATAGAGTACACATGTAGACAATTGTTGTTGCGTTTTGTGCACTTGAGAAAACAAAAACAATACATTTGCGCGTTTTTTTTTCAAATTTTTTTAAGCAATTTTTCGCTTTATCTCTTCTTTTCGCTTGTACATATTAGTATATATAAAAAAGTTGAAGTTGCCGTATTTTTGTTTTTGTTTTTGATTTTCTACACTTTTAAATGGTTTTAGTTGTTACGTTCAGTTAAGTTCATTCATACAGCTTAGGTGTAATTCATTATTTAGGGTGTTATTATTCTATTATTTATTTGTGTGGTCTTTTATTTTCTTTTTTCTTTCTTTTTTGTTATAATTCCTTTAGTATGTGTTATTTGTTAACCATTGTGAATTTATATATATATATATTATATTTCAAAAATGCATAAAGAAAGGAGAGATAAAAAATGTTGAGCAATTGAGAGGAAGAAGAAGATTTTGTTTAACATTTTGTTTATCAAAGAAAATTAGGTTACTTATAAGAAACAATTTTTTTGTTTTTTTAATAAAGTAAATACTTTTTGTGAAAACTAAAAATTTGTTTTAAATGCACCACTAAATGGAAACGACTACTTGTAACGAAAAGGAAAAACACAAAAATAATAAAAAAATACTAAATAAATAATAAAAAAAAAAAATTAAAAATATTAAATTCGTAGAACGCAAAAGTACTGAGTGCAACTGAATGTGTTTGTGACACTCAGGTTCACGAAAATAAATATATATAGTCGATAATACACATTGCTGCGGGGTGTATAAGCAAGCTCACCTTTCTTTTTTATGCTTTTTAGACTTTTTCTTCTTGTCCTTTTTGCGCTCGGGGCTGGCAGAACTGCAAATAAAATTTTGTTAAACTTAGAAAGTTGTGTCGAAAACCTGAATAAGTTTGAATGGATTAAAGGAGTAAGCTTTGAATGGGAACATGAAGAAAGCTTTTAGAAGCATAAACTGTTACGAATTATTAAACTTCAGTGGTTTTTGAAGCATAAAAAATGTTGAAAAAAAATACTGAATTCTTAAAATTTTCACATTAAAACAAATAATTTTGTATCACTCTTACATTTCATGTTAAGCAGTAAACAATTGAAATTGAACATATAACAGCTCTTGTTTATATACTGTTATTACAATCACTAACTTCAAGTTCAAGTCAAACAAACTACACATTCATTTTAAGATAGCGCATCAAAGCGTTAAAGCAACAATTGCCTTCTTATAGTGACCTGCTCCACCCCCGCAAACTCACCTCTCACGCGTGCGCTTCTTCTTTTTCTTCTTCTCCGACTTGGAAGCATGCTCATGTGCTTCATTATCACTATCATCTTTGCTGCCACCACTGCCGGCAATATCTTTTTCACGCGATGGCGTACGCACTAAGGCATAACGACGCTTATCCTCGCGCTCCTTCTCCTTATCGCGACTTGCGGCAGCGCTCTCGCGTTGCGCATCTAATTCCTTTTGTAGCGCCAGACTTTTAGCCAAATCTTCTTTAGCTTTACGATCCGAATCGAAACTGGAGCCCTCAACAAAATACTCGGAAATGTTAAAGGCTTCACGCAATTTGGCGTTTTTCTCCTGTTGCGCTTCAGCAATTTGATGCGTCTCACGGACACTGTAAGAGTAAGGAGAAGTAGAAATTAATTAAAAGTTAAATAGTGTTTTGATAAAAAAAGATTTTAAATAAATTAATAATATATATATCGGTGTTTATGTTCATAAGTAAGTCAGCATATATGTACCTAACGACATGCCTAAGCTGCTGTTGGCACAGACTTGTCGTTTGCTGAAATTGCTCGCCTATCAGCGTGTCTAGCAGTGATATGCGTGGCGCTGTGGAAGAAGTTAAGCCATAATTTTGCAATAAATTCAACATAGTTGATTGGGAGTTGACACCATTTGCATTGTTGTGCTGTGCATTGAGTAATTTTCGCAATAACTCTTCCACAATCATTGCTGAATCAACAACTGCAGCTTGTTGTTGTTCCATTACTTTTGGTTTGTTATCACATTTGTTGCCTCTTTGTTGTTTATATTTGGTGGCGGCGGTGGCAAAAGCACATGCGCATTTACAATGCGAGTGCGTTCTATTCGCCGTTGTGATTGTACAAAAGTGTGGAGAGGATTTTCGCATATATTTTGTGAGCATTTTCGGCTTTTGCTCTTGACGTTTCGCGATTTTCAACTGTTGTTTATGCCATTGCTGTTTTGGCACAATTTGTTTTTGGCACAGTTGTTTTTGTGTTTGATTCTTATTCGTTGCATTTGTAAGTGGTTTAAATTTTTTCGCTACAGCGGCATAATTGAGTTCACTCTCTGTTATCGTTTTGCAAATTTCACGTGTGTCATGTTGGAAGTAACGTCGCGCTTTATTGGTAGCACGGCGACGTGTGGCTTTGCTTTTACAGGGGCTGGTGCTGCTGGAAACTGTGGCCACGGAGAGTGTATTATCGGTTTCTCTTGTTGTTATAGTGGATGTTGTAGTGGAAATTGTGGGTACTGTGGTGGCGCAACGCTTTCGCCGCTTTCGTCGCTTTTTCGTTGGTTTTGGCATTGTGAAAGTAACATCTGCAGTTAGCTCGTCTGCCACCGGCGCTGCGTATATGGGTGATGAGAGCATTATGTATGGTTTTAAATACTTAAATATTGTTTTAAAACTAATATAATTATTTATTTCATATATCTGGATATTGTAAAAGCATTCGCTAATTTTAATATTCTTATTTTTTGTTAATTCATTTATTACATTAATAGCAATATTGTATTAAAATATATTTGCCAATTAACATTATTAATGGAGGACATTGGGATATAAATTGGAAAATGTTTTCAATTCAATGATTTATTTATTTTCAATTTAGTTTTTTTTAATTTTTATAAGTTTATAACTTTTTCTATACACACATCAGTTGGAAGACATAATTTTATTTATGTATATAAATATGACACTCTCAAATATATATAAATATTTTTTATAACTACTTTTAATTTTATAATGCATATACAAACGTGCAGGAAGACATTGGATTTTCATATATAAATATACTTTCACATTCTCATATTTGTATTTGTTTTTTTTTTCTTTTTTGAATTTACATACTACTTACTTATTGTCAGGGATTTTATTATAACTATAAATTTATTTTAAGAACCTCATTGATATAATAATTTTCATTTGCATTACAATTACGGAAGACGATCGATTATGCATTTGTTTTGTATTATTTTATATCTTTGTTGTAAGTTATAAATGTTCCAATGTATTCACATAAATATTTCAAAAAACTTATAAAGCACTTTTCAAACATTTATTTGTTATATTTAACTTAATATTCTTATATTTTCCGTTAGATTCACTTTCAACATTCCAACTCCGTTGCTACTTATTTTAGAACTAATTAACTTAAATACTAAATGGAAGACTCAGTGTTGAGTGATTTGTTGCCTTACTACGAAGTTTAGCGCATTTTGAAATTTGTGTTTTCGATTTTAATTTGCTCCACACTTTCAAACCACATTTTACTTCATTTCAACTCATGTTAATCCACTAATCCACTTAGCACAAGAAAAACCGCATTCATTTCCTACAACGCAGCACCAGCACATACTCCCAAAAACATACATTGTTGTAAGTTGAACGACGTGCTTAGACCGCTTGAGCAGACACACCACCTTACGTGCGTTTAGGGTAGTTGGGGGGGTTGCGACTAAGATTTGTAGTAGTTGTTCGTAGTTGTAATAATATTAGTTTTATATATTTTTTTAATTTGAAATTCACAATTTATTTCGTATGCTTGCCACCGCCGCCAATAAAATCACATTCTTTACAAATATTTCTTTTTCTTATTAAGGAAACGTTTTTATGTTTGAGCTGCAAATTTGATTGTGTTGATTATTGATTTTTCACAAAATTTGAAAATTATTTGCCGATCGTTGTTTTGGGTTGCGCTTTTGTAAATTAAGCGAAGTCATTTGTAGATATACTAATTGCCATTCACAGATTATTTATCTAATATTAGTATTTATTTTTTATGAATTATTATAAGGATTTTATAAAATTTTGTCCGTCGTTTAAGTTGTATCGCAGTTGGAAGACTTGATTTAACTAAACTTTCATGCAAACTGTATAGATGATTTGTCCTGAAAATGCAGCCCCCAACGAGGGTGGTGGTGGGTGTTGAATAAATACACGAATATTATGAAATTGAGAGCACATCTCTCTATAAATTTGCTCCATCTTAAAATTACTAATACAGAAGCTGTAAGGGTTGAAAGTTACGTGTAATACAAATTCCATGAATAATGCATTTCAGAATTATGTAATACTTGAAGTAAGAGCTTTATGATTTTCTCTGATAACGCACTCAAGTCTGTTAAATAATGTTGAGCTCAAGTTGAGCACAAGTTATAGCATGCATTAGCAATTTTTCAGGAAAATAATATACGATAACTTTCGCTTTTTTTATCCGTATAAATTACTTCCCCACTTATGAACACTTGACAAATTCCACCAATATATACTACGAAAAACACTACTTATATATTACAAGAGAGTTTACTTACGCTATTCTTCCAAATTCATCCTTTGGTAAATCACTTTTACCTAGTCCCATTAATTTTTGGCGATACGAATCAACTTTGGTCTTTATTTCCTCCGGTGTACGCCTGTGAATATTAAAATTGTAAAAACAGCATGAAAATAAATGATTTTAAAATATAAATATAACATCAAGTAAGCTCTACTTAAATTAAATAATTCTCAAAAGGTAAAAATAGAACTTGGTGAAAGATCGATAAATTCCACAATTATCCTACTTGCTCAATTTTGTCAGCTTTTGCAAACGTTTGCAATTTAAAAATTTTATTTAGAAATGCCACTTTTCAGCTACACTTGAAATTGGTTTTATTCAGTTTTTATGAAACTTTTTTTTCAACTCAATACCAATTTCTTTTTTATGGGTTTAACACTTCTAAGCGGATTGAGTGCACAAACTAGCGGTTTTCACCTTGTTCGCTCAGCAAGCGTGACAATTATGTACGAAACAGGCGAAAAACCATCATTATTGTTCACTTGCCACCCCCATTTGACTAAAAATAATAAATGTAGTCGAACAGTAGCGAAACATGTCAGTGATACAGCATATATTTCTAGGCCGAGAGCGGGTAAAGTAAACCATACAGTAACAACACAATGGGTTAGTTTGGGTGGAGAGCATGAACAAAATATATGTAAAGTATTCCTGTTGGCATGATTTTCAACCTAAAAGCAACGTCATATTAGGAGTCAATTATTTAGTTGCAATATATAATCTTTAACTAAAGCCATAGATGTGTTATTTCTTTCTGCAGTACTTCAAAAATACACCCGTAAATACAAGTATATTTATTTATAACTCACCCTTGTTTTTCTAGTATTTCCTCAAATTCTATACACTTTACTTCAATTTTACGTTTGCGATCATGATCCAAAATGTCCTTGTTTGGTGGACGATTTAAAGTGGCATCTAGCTTTTTAATATCCTCTTCAGAACGATAGTTTGAATTGTCTTTTTTGCCCGGTCTCACAAATGCCCAATTCCGTTGTACATGGCCATTAGTACCGGAGCCGCGTGGCGTTGTTAAACCAATTCCGTTGTACATTTCGGTGTTTTGGTAAACAGTGAATCCAAATTCAATCAAATAAATTTATTTGCGACAAAGTCGCTAAAGCAAAACACTTTGATTTTGCTTGTCCTGAAATAACTCCAACCTTCCCTACCCTTTGGAAGCTGCACGGTCGGGAGGTGTGGTTGGCTGAAACAATCGATTGAATTGGTAAATCACTGCATCGTAAAGTTTGCTTTATGTATAACTCTTTCAATACAAATGATATACACCATATATTTTAATATTAATAAAACTTTAAATGTTGTTTCTAAACTTTCCTTTGCAAAAATTCAGAAAAATAGATTTGCAAATTTAGCGATAATCGCGTTTAATAAGTTTTTCTGTTTGACAGCCATGTATATAGCCGCCATGACATTAGACGGCCAGTGCGGCCAAGTTGCTAAGTTAGAAAATGCGTTAGAAAAAGGGTGTAATATAAATAAAGGGTATTTCAATAAGAGCGCATAGGAACTTATTTTATTAAACGTTCTCTGTAGGGACAACAAACGACACCATATTTTTTCCTGCAGTAAGGTTTGTCATTTCATGATATCCCTGATTTTATCATTGAAAGATATACCAGATATATATCCCTGGATATACGAGCGAACAACGAGTCGAAATTATTAAAATTTACTACTTAAATTCGGAGTCAGTGGTCTCAACTTTGGAAGCGATACATCCAGCAAATGAGCGTCTAGTGAATATAACTGCCGTTAACGCATCAATTGAGGAAGACCTATTTATTATAAATTATATTTAAACTTTTTGATAAGTTAATTTACTCAATAAATTTAATACAACGCTGTTGATTGAAATCGACGGCATTTACATTTCTTTTTTTTGCTTTTATATTCATCTTCATTTACATTTCATTTTGTTGTTTCTTTTTTTGCTTATATATTCATCTTCAGATTTTTTGTTGTTATTTTTGTAGCACCCAGTTCAGTGTAGAATCATAGATTTGTACAATATTACATATATTTCCGTCAGAAAACAGGCTTAAATTTAAATCTTGCTACAATAGCTGAGTATACAATTCTGGCTTCTATGACAGTAGGGTTTACGAAACCGGATGGGACCTGGATTGTTATTCGGACAAATACATACTGTTATATCCTCAAATTTAGGAATATTTTTTTGTTCCAACAGCAACTGGAAAGATCCCATTTTCATTTCTAACCAATAGAAGTAACGGTACATCTTCTAGTTTATGCCACAATAATACAAAATTAACATTTTTAATTTATTTATTCTTTATTTTCATTTTGT
This sequence comes from Zeugodacus cucurbitae, assembly GCF_028554725.1. NCBI lineage: Eukaryota > Metazoa > Arthropoda > Insecta > Diptera > Tephritidae > Zeugodacus > Zeugodacus cucurbitae. The sequence continues at coordinate 61,536,801 of NC_071669.1, read as the reverse complement.
AGTAAATATATATTTTACAGTAAAAATTAATAATACACGGGTCTCATCATCAGAATGCGCATAATTCCTTTGGATATACTACCTGAAATATAGATAACAATTCGTTAGTAAAGATTATAAATAATAGCAGATTAACTAGTCTATCTAGTTATTTCAGTAATTAAATTGATTTCACTATAACGTTAAACGGAATTCAATGAGATTCCTACAAAAATATCATCACAATTAATATTAACATAATTATTTTTCTTTATAAATTACCTTATTTATTCTGGAACTTCCAACCATTTTTTGTTGTAATACTGTAATGACAACATTAGGAATGTCAATTTTAATATGTGAAAGAATTAAAAACTCTTTAAAGTACTAATGCAAAATCAGTTATTTGAAATTGTTTTCACAATAACGCATGACGAAATTCAATGAGATTCCTACTAATATATCATCACTAAGAAAATTGTATAATATAGTTTGATATGTATTATTATTACCTTTAATTGAGTGATCCTGCCGATGCACTATATACCGTACTTACAATTCGTAATGAGCTGAAACTAATAAGAGATTTTTATGTTTTAGTAAATATTTTTTGGTACTATTATATTTACTGATTTAAAAAGTAATCAGTTACAAAATATTTTTTTCATAATACAAAGTTATTCAATGAGATTCCTACTAAAAAATCATCACATATGTCAAGAAAAAATCTATAAAATAATGTCGAAATAACAACTCACCTTATTATAGCAGAATAGTTGACGTTCCAGTAGAAATGCATTTAACGGAATACTTGAACCTGAAAAGAAAGAGAAAAATACCTTCCCTCCTACTAACAAAGCTAAGATAGCCAGTCACAAAGTTATGTCTTTAATTTTAGTCCGTCACATTTCAAAAATGTAGTTAAATAGAAGGAAATATTTTTTTTGTTTTTTATTTTAGATAAAATTAGTTTTTATCCGTTTTTTTAATGTCTGTTTTCTCTGAAAATTTCTATATATAAAAGAAACGAATAACGCGTAACGTTTATATGATGCCGATCTTGTTGGCAATATCTAGCGCATCATAATCACGAGCCAATCGCACGTAAGCCTTCTTCTGACCGTCTGGTCTGACCAGGATGTTGACCTTGGCTACCTTAATGTCGTACAATTTACGTACAGCGGCACGTACGTGATTCTTATTCGCACGCAAGTGAGTCAAGAACACCAATGTGTTGTTGTCTTCAATCTTCTTCATGGCGGCTTCAGTGGTCAATGGGTATTTGATGATATTGTAAGCATCCATGCTGTGTAAATAATAAAATTTACATATTAGAATTTTGTGATTCAACATTTCAGCAGCGATTTTTTTTACATACCGATTTCTGGTTGGCACCGACTTCCTTGGGTATTTAGGACGACGGGGCAAAACCAAAGTCTTTGGACGACGGAAGTGTACACTGGTGCGTACCTTGCGTGTGCGTGTACCAAAAGCACCCTTGACAATCTGTAAACAATCACAAATGTTAATTGTAAATCATTCGCACATGATTTTAACAATTTTTTTTACCTTAGTTTGCACTTTCTTTGCTTTCAACAAAGCAACAGCCTTAGCCTTTGCGGTACCCTTTTGCAATTTAGCGCCTGGTTTGGCAGCAACTTTCTTGCCCTTAGCGGCAGCACGAGCCTTGGCGGACAATTTAGCCAACAAAGATTGTGGCTTCTTGCCAGCAGCGGCAGCCTTCTTGGCAACATTAGCCTTGGGCTTGGTCTTGGTGGCAACCTTCTTGGCAGCGGCAGGCTTCTTTGCGACTGGTTTCTTCACACCACCAGCTGCGGTAGCGGGTTTCTTGGCGGGGGCGGCCTTCTTAGCTGCAGCGGGCTTAGCGCTGGAACCAGAAGCGGCTGAAGTGGCCGAAGCCTTCTTCTCAGGCTTCTTGTCGCCTGGTTTAGCTGTAAAACCAACAATATTCAATTGAACGACATCGTAAATAGAACACTGATCAGTTATATGCAAAAATGAGGTTATGTCTTAAACACTTGGTTGATAAACAAAAAATGAATTTCTAATTGGAGAGCAATTATTTAAAAATTACTTTCACGAAATCCCACGAGTTGCACATTTTATGGCTTTTAATACATCAACACACTGTAAATTTATATGGAAGTCTATAATTAAACACATTTAGCTGTTACTGCAACATGGACCGCGTGGCCAAACACACTCAACATTTTTTCAACAAATTTACGCACAATTTTGGAAAAAATCTACTTAAATTCATTTGTAATCGATACTCCGTTGTTTAAGACACATTTTTAACAACATTTGGTGCATAAATTGCATTAAAAAGTTAGAATTTTCCTTACCGGATTTCTCGGCAGGCTTTTTGGGTGCCATTACTACGAAAAAAAGGAATGGAAAGGAAAATCTTCTGTCTTTGTCAAAACGGCGGAAGTTCCCAATTTCGAATTTCGATGTCGAATGTCAGCAAATGTCATTTTTTTGGTTGCGTTCCGAAAGTTCGAAGTTCTTTCTTAAATGCAACACTGTGGTTCGATAGTAGAATGTGCCGGAAGTAAACATAATTTTAATTATAAAATAATTTTTATTTTAATTATTAAGTGTACATAACAATTTTTATATAGTAAATTTTGAGTTAAATAATAATATTATATTATAATTTATTAAGTTAATAGTGAACTGTGAAGTTCGGTAATTACAATAATTTAGCTTCCAAAAAAAATGCTTGTAGTAAATTTTGAATATTTTTCTAATTTTTACGATTTTTATTAAATATTTTTTATTAAATTCTTATATAATTTTAACAAATATCAAAAATTAATGTGAAGCGAAAGAAAATCATTTCGCAAACAACATTCGAAGTTTGAAAATGCAACTCTGCAGTCGTTGTAAAATCTAAAACCAGGAAATAGCTTGTCGAAGTTACACTTTGAAGAGGAACTTTAAAAAATCAGTGAATTTAACAAAGTAAAATATAATTTGTTTAGTGTTTTTTAATGGTGAATGTCTGGCTATTAAGTGCATGAGTGAAGTGATAAATCAAGGGAGCATTTATAGCTATACCAAAGCTATATAGAAGTGAAGCTGCCAATGCAAGCAGCATTATAGCTATTATTTCCAATTAGAAGTGTTATTAATACTATTAAGTAATGTTAATGAGTGAAGCAGTAAGGACAATTTAGCTTTTTCCACTTTCATATATCAGTGCAATGTTTATGAAGCCATTAAATATTTGCTAGTGATTTCTTCAATAATGAGTTTGCAAAAATTTTCACTTGCCAAATTTAAATGGCTGCTGCTTGTGTATGTGTAGTAGTGTAGTTTCGGGATTATACTTTTACCAGTGAATTGTCGCGAACTTCATATAACGCAGTTAAAAAAGTAAGTATAACATACAGTTGAATTTCCATAACTCGAACTGCTCCAACTCGAAGTTCTCCATAATTGAATTGGCAATAGAAGTCAAAATTGATACAAATTACATTCTGGAACTCGAAAGTCTCTCTAACTCGAAGTTTTTCTGTGGATTATGGTGATTCGAGTTAGAGAAGTTCCACTGTATTTAATTCGTGAAATATTTTTATTATTTAAATTAATATCTACAATTATTTAGGAATTACGAACAAAAGCACAAGCTCCTTTCCTTAGTCTTCGCTCCACTGTTGCCTACATTGTTGTTACGAAAATCTGCAGAAAGGAATATATAGCTGTTTAAACTAATAGTCCAAACTAAGAGTGACGCTTCTTAGTGCGAAATAAAGTGTGTTAATTAAAACTTTCTATAATTTTCACATTTATGTAACTAACCGCATTGTTTTGACTTCCGTTGTAAACGCACCGCAACGGATTTTTCCATAAAATGACGTTCAATAATCGCTTCTTTGCATGCGGTCTCATAGGATAGCGCCGCGACACGTTGAAAGAAATCGACTACTTTATAACCGGTTCGCGCGGAAACTGACCAATATTCCGCTTTAATGCCATCCGCAACTTCTGCGGCCAAACGTTCAACACGTACAAATTCTTCTCGGCTCTGCAGAAATTACAATAAAGTTAAAAAGCGGACATAATTAATAAGAGTTATTGAGAAGATATGCCGGGACTTTTTGAAACGTTAAAAAAGTTAAAGTGTAATTTAATACTTTAAAAATTCGAAAAATTGCTTTGTTAGCGTCTTCTTACCAATCTATCCGACTGGGTACCAACCAAAAATGTCAGCGGCATTTGTATTGTGTTGACAGCCAGCGCGCTTTTGAGCCATTTAGTTGCTGAATTCAGTGTTTCCGGTTTGGACATATCAAAAACGACAATAATAACTGTAATGATAAAGCTTTCGTTAATTTTGTTTGTAAATAAATATTATGTTTTAAGTGTAGTAATTACCATTTGCATTTCGATAATAAGCTTGTGCTATGCATTTGAAACGCTCCTGACCGGCAGTGTCCCACCTGAAAATATTGAGACAAAATTAATTATAAAATATTAAAAAAATGTAAAGAATAATAAATAATTACACATCACTCACATTTCCAGCGTAAAGCTCTGTCCCAAAACATTGAAGCTCTCAATTTCGAAGTCCACGCCAATAGTCGCCTTGTATTTCTCCGCAAATTTATCAAAGCAAAATCTGTGCGGGAATATAACAAATAAATTTTGTATTAATTTATTAAAATTCCTAAATCTAAATTTCAGCCCACCTGTTAACCAATGTCGTCTTGCCCACTGCCACATCGCCGATGAGTATGACTTTACGTGGTCGCAGCTTCAACTTCGGTTGCCATTGCGATTCGAAGCGTACGGCTTTGGAAAAATCCTTCACCTCGGCAAAGGGCGAAACGGCCTCGTTGTAGGGCGCTGGAAAGGTGCGCACCAACTGTCTTTCGGGCATCAAAAGCGGCAATACGAAATGCGTTTGTGTCATTTTATTTAACTTAATGCACAATTGCAACTGCCAGCAATTAGAATTTATGAATTACAAGTAACGTTATGAATCGAATGTGTGTTCGGAGAGACTACAGCTATGCCATGAGCGTCTCATTAAACGTTAGTAAACCGCAAATAAGGTAATTGTTTGAACTTGAGCGTTATGGAATACCAAACCGCACAGCATCAGCTGTGTTAGATGTAAACAAATCGAAATGATTTAGATGAAGTTGAGTATTTGCAATTGTTTATTATGTGTAAATACAAGTAATTGTTGCTGATCTAGCTGATTTTTAATACAGTTTAAGTGCTACAGTTGTGCGCACCGTTCTACAGTTAACTTCTTAATGTGTGCCAAAAAATTTGAAATAGAACTAGAAGTGAATTTAAATTAAAGAAATTGTGGTTTAAAAGTTGTAAAATGTGTAAATAATTGTACTGAAATACTTATACCTTCGTTTCGTCGCAGCGTGATAAGGCTTAGCGATAACAATATAAAACCAACAACAAGGTTAGTGTGTTGTGTGTAACGAGTGGCCTAAAAGCCTTAATCAAACTAACAAAATGGCCGTGTCGAAAGTTTGTTGAATAAAAAAATCACTAAAAATCGTATAATCGTGCATAAATTTAATAGAACCAGCAGTATACCGTTAAACTTATTTTTTGTATTTGTCAGTGAAATTACTATACTTGTGTTCACATAAAATCAAGGCTTTAAAAGACAGCGTACTAAAGGTGGCAATGGTTTGTGAAAAGAAAATAAAGTGAAAAGTCTGAAATAATATATATGTATACTAAAGAGAATATTTTAAAGGTTAAAATTTTAGTGACTTAAAAAAATGTATTTAAACATAAAATATGGTTATGCTAACTTTATTAAATTATTTGCATTTATATAATATATTTTATATCTTCATCTATAAAAACTTAGTCTTTATCTGGCATCGTAAAGTAAAACATTTAAATTAACAACTTTTGTGAACGAATAAATGTTAAAAATTAAGAAAAATATATCTAACGCAATCTGCTGTCAGAAGATCACATAAAATAAGAGCTAATGATCAATTTAAAAAATATATTTCAACATGGTTTTACAAAATTTAGTTAAAACAAGTAAGGAAGGGCTAAGTTCGGGTGTAACCGAACATTTTATACTCTCGCAATTTATTTATTTAACTTTATTTATACAATATAATACACAATTTGAGCTACATATTCGTCATATATATTGTATAGAGTTCATTGAAAGTTGGAAACCCTAATATTAGGTTAGAAGTACCGAGGTCCTCATGTTCGCTATATGGGGCCTTGACAACCTATGGTCCGATTTCGGTGATTTTTAGAATGGGGCTGCCACACTATAAACGTAGTATTTGTGCAAAGTTCTGCATCGATATCTTCACTAGTGCTTACTTTATACATTGTAAAGTAAACGATTCAGATTGTCTTCAAAGTTCTGGTATATAGGAAGTAGGCGTGATTGTGAAGCGATTTTGCCTATTTTCACAACATATCATTGGGATATAAGGAACTATTACAAACCAAGTTTCATTGAAATCGGTCGAGTAGTTCCTGAGATATGGTTTTTGACCCTTAAGTGGGCGACGCCACGCCCATTTTCCATTTTGTAAAAAAATCTGAGTGCAGCTTCCATCTGCCATTTCCCATACAAAGGTTAGGTTGAAAATTACTAAAAGTGGGTGAACTCACTAACGAAAAACGGCAGAAATTTAGTGTGAGTTCACCCACTTTTAGTAATTTTCAACCTAACCTTTGTATGGGAGGTGGGCGTGGTTATTATCCGATTTCTTTGGGACTGTACGAAGAAGTGGCTAAACAAAACGACTGCAGAAAGTTTGGTTTATATAGCTCTATTGGTTTCCGAGATATGTACAAAAAACCAATTTGAGGGCGGGGCCACGTCCACCTCCCCAAAAAAATTACATCCAAATATGCCCCTTCATAGTGCGATCCTTCATACAAAATTTTATTTCCATAGCTTTATTTATGGCTTAGTTATGGCACTTTATGTGTTTTTGTGGGCGTGACAGTGGTCCGACCTTCCTATGGTGCCAAGAAATAAGTGTGTCAAGTTTCATTAAGATATCTTAATTTTTACTCAAGTTACAGCTTGCAAAGACGGACGGACGGACATTCGGATTTGAACTCCCCTCTTCACCCTGATCACTTTGGTATATATAACCCTATATAAATATTAATAATAGTAATCATTAATTTATTTTTTATGTATTTCCATATATTTTTTTATTTGCATACCTATAAATTTGTTAAAATTAATTTTCGTCACTTAATTTTACATCCTTTTGTACTTTCTTCCGCCTTTTAAGACGTTTTTTCGGCTGATATCTCACATGCTCTGCATAACCAAAGAAACCGAGACTCTTCACTTTATGCGCCATTGCCATATCATTGGAAATCAGGTTGTAAATTGCTTTCTCCAATTGATCATACTGATAGTAGGCTGGAAATGGCATGTCTTCGAAGGCGAGCATTAAAACATTACCAGCTTCATTGCCAACAGCTAACGAGCGGCCGCAAAGTGATAATCTGTGGAAATAGTTGAGGTGAAAATTTAAAATCGTGAAAATCACATAAGATCGTGCGATTATTCGCTCACCTGCAACTCGTATAATGTTCGCCATTTATGCTTGTCGATGACATGGGCTTCAAGACGCTTTGTTTGATATCCCAAATATCCACCGAATTTCGACTCAATGAAATAATTATTGTAGAATGTGTGCGACTCCAGTAGGCGCAGTGTATGGGGCCCTCATGATGTTTCAGTGTGATTATCGGTTGGAAAATGCCATCCAGCCAAATATTTACGGACCTGCAAATGTGTACGTAAAGAAATTAGAAACTTGTTCATAACAGAATTAAAGTCGAGTGCTTAATATTGCCTGCCGAATGGTGATACCTACTGGGAACCTATTTAGTGATTATCAAACCGAAATCTTCCAGAAATTAATCACTTACCAATCATTGCCGCAGGTTAAAAAGAGCTCCGGCGACCATGGTGAAAAATCCATGGCATTTGCACCCGCTTCCTGAACTTGCAGCACCGTCAAATACTGTTGTGGATAATGCGTGGAGCATTTGTATAAACAGCCCTCCTCTGTGAGCACATAATACAGATCCTCCTGTGTAGGGCTCAAACAGAGATTTAAACCTTGCGGATGACGATTGGCCTGCAGCAGCGCATAGTTGCGTTCCACTTGTAAGCCCTCAGGTTGCGCTTCAATGCGATGCAACGAAAGCAACTTATTCGCCAGCAATTGTGGACTCTTAATAATGCTATACTTGGTTACGGAACCATCACGTGACAGCGCTAAAAATGGTTCGATGGTGTGTCTGGCGCCAACCAATTCGCAGCGTGAGATCCATTTTATAGCCACAATCGGTTCACAATTCTGCAATGTGCGACGATCCGTCACTGCGATGGCAGCGGACTGGAGTTTCGTTATGTCCAGTACTTCAATGGTGCCATCCGATAAACCGATGGCCAATAATTGTGGATTGTGCGGTGAGAACTCTACAGTCATTACGGGCATTTGATACTTGTAGTATCTCTCCGGATTGACGGGATTTTTTATGGACCAAATACAAATACAACCATCTGCATTGGCATTGTCATCACGAAAATTATAGACACCATATGCCACAGCGAGTATATCGCCATTGCGTGGACACCAGCTGAGATCAGCAACAGCCTTCTTCGTATCGCCGGCCAGTGACTGTGGCAATTGAAAGCGCCAAAGTAACTCTGCGCGATAACAGTAGCGCACCTCCGCTGCCAGCGGATCTGGTAGGCGCATATTACGAAAACGCCTTTGTTGTTGTTCGAAAACATTCCCGGCCAAGGTGCGCATGGTCAACATCAGCGCCAAACGAAAGCTTGGTTGTTGATTAATTTCAATGAATGTATCTTTACCTTCGACTTTGTAAGTGGTGATCTCCATTTGCTTATGTTCATCGATGGCGACACTTTTTGTTGTAGTCTGCAGATCCTTGTACGTGTCGAACATCTCGAAGTTCGACACATAAGAGGCAATATTGTCTGTGCGTATGTGTTCGGTATTCACATCGCGGCTTTTTGAGAGCACAGCCGTCGTTTGTGCCTCAGCGCTGATGGTGCGCCGTCGTCTACCCTGCGCGGAGGTTAAATACTCGTACTGCTCATTGTCCGCTGCAACGACCTGACCCTCCTCTGTGTCGACCAAGACGGTCAGACTGCGCTGTTCGTAGAGCAGTATTTCATTAGTCTTCATAAGTGTTACTTTAATGTGTTTCGGTTGATGTTTGGCCGAGCCCATCAAGGAGCGACCGCATTGTAGCGTTGTCGGAAAGGCTTTGAAGTCGTCCAGCTGCTTACTTAATGTAATCTGCGTAGTAAAATATTTATTTTACAAATAAAACTCGTGTTTATATGCTTGCAATTAATAACCGTTTTTTATTATTAACTAAACCTACACCTCTTTGAATATCCGCCAATGTTACACGCATTGGATCCATTTTTATTGTTGCGCTCGTAGTTTTGGCCATTTTAATATCGGATTATTGTTATAACTTTTCGTATATTTAATTTTTATTTATTTAATTCTTATTTTTTATATTTGCAGCGTTTGAGAAACCACGAAGTTGGCTTACAAGTGAGTGCAATAAAATATTATAACAACAATTGGTGGTTGCTGGGCGATGGAATAACAACATTAAGGTGATTTCCAACAGTGGTTTGGGGTAAGCGCACACCGTTATTTTTACTTTAACATATGAACTAAAAGATACATTTTCAAGCTAAGTGAGTTTTAATTCAATATGGTTTTCTGTTAAACCATAAAAAAATTATTAATTTCTGAAAGTTAAAAAAAAATTAAATAAATATTAAGGTTATCTTTAGAAGATCTTAGTTGCAGTTGATCTTTCATTACATTTATTAATCATGACGGTCTTTGCCCCTTTGGTAAATTATACTACTTTTAAGGTCTTGCTTTAAAAGAAAAAATGATACATAACCTAGATGTAGAGAAGTAGCCAGTGGTATGCTACTGAATACTATCGATGCCTTGATCTGCCTGAATATGTTCCGAAGTACATTGTCGATATTCGTACCTGAATGTCCCGAGTTTAATATAGTGTTGACCAAAGTGAAAAAAGCGATCTGTAGTACTTTTGACTCCCGCATTAAATAATTTCAATGGTTTCGAATAAAGATCGTGGTTCCACCACTCTACGGCAAATTGCCACACTTCGACAGTTCGATTCTCTGGGATAGTTCCAAAATTTTTTAGGTCTAAAAAATATAAAGGAGATAAATATCAAGGTCATGTTATTGCGAAGTCTTACCCAAAAAAAAATTTTTCCCCTAGAAATAGCAGGTGTGTTCAAAAAATAACGGGAATTTTCGGTTATTGAAAAAAAAACTTGTATTTATTTGTCTACATTAATGTTGTCGCCTTCAAAATAGTCCTCATTCGATACTATATATGATTACCAGCACTTCTTCCAAACGTCGAAACACTTTTGAAACCCGATTTTTGGTTCATTCAGCGATTTCTCGTATGCTTGTAATACGCGGTGTCATGTCTTGCGACTATGTAGGCCGGGCATCGTTATTGGTGAAGATTCCCCTAAAATATCAACGAATAATATAACAATTTCAACAACTTTGGACTTTTGGACAATTTGGAAATTTTAAAATTGCCGTTATTTTTTGAACACACCTCGTAAATCTCATGAAACTGTGTTTTTATTCTTCATAGATTACTCTTGCAGGTATTTTAAAACATAAATTGGCTTTTGGTTCACCCTGTAATGCTAATATTTTTATTAACATTGGATTAGATAAATAATCTAATTGAAGTTAATATGGAATCTTTTTATTAAAACCAGGTTGTTTTGAAGCTCTTTAATTCTGATTCCAAGTATTATTTAGTTTCTGAACTTGCGCTATAAATATGTAAAAAATATTTTGAAAACTATTTTCCAAATATTTCGCCGTGATTTTATCAATTTTTCTTTTCGAGCTCTCTATATTTATTTAAAATTATTTCAGTAATAAGTTTCCACTTTTAATTCTGCCTTAATTAATGCCTCGCGTAGTGGTATTCATTACGTTAAGGTATATGCACACTATAGTGCATCTGCCTTAATTAAAAATTATAATTTGCACACCCCAGACGAATCCATTTCCAAGCAGCACGCGAACAATATTCACATTCATAAACAATTTTTTTCTAAATTTATGCAACTTATGCAAGTATAGTTCACCTGTGATTTTATTATTGCGTTGTTATGCATGTAATACCATAAACATATAGTGAATACATATGTAAATACAAGGGTGATTGGATAAGTCGGTTTATTTTTGATGTGCCTCTTATATTCCTTTCTCCCACTTTCTAAATGAAGTCTTCATTGAAGCGTAGTTCTTCTACAATATCTGACTGATATTGATTTCTATAGAGAAATGTTCGAGTTAAGGTTTAAATGGCTTCCGAAAGTTTAATGTTTTTTTATTATTTTTTTTTACTTCAAGCCAAAAATATATTCGGAAGCTTAAGTGGGTCGAGTTAGGGAAGTTAGTTTGTATGAAATTTTACTTTTATTACCAATTCAAAAGTTTGAGTCATAGAAGTTCGAGCTATAGAAGTTCAACTGTATATAATTTTTTTCATTCATCTTCTCTCTTTTTTTAAAATATTTAAATTTTTCGATTTTTTCTATTATTTACCTCAAAACTAGTTACTTTTATTACTAAACCGTAACTAGTTATTTTCGGACCAGTTCACATTCGGTTACAAAACGATAAAAAACGAGTTAGGCTGTAAGTAGTTAATACTTCTATTACATGCCGCCGCTTCAAATTTCGCTTCATTATTAATAAATGTAGATAGTTGTTGTTGCTGTTGTTAGGAAGCTTTGCGCTTCGATAATTCGCGAGTTTTGTTTATGCAATGCAACTCATTACATTGCAGCTATTGCATTCGATACGCTTGCTTAGCTTCGCTCGAACAGTAAAAGGCGAGAATATTTAAAGCATATGGCATAATGCTTTACACACTCAATGGCTATACTATACTACTATATGTATGTATGTTTGTATGTGCGTCATTTGGAAATTTATAAGCTTCAAAATTAAAATTTGTTCATTGTTGGCGCAAAGCGTGAGCTATGGACACTTTTGTTTTATTATTAGAACACTAATGCCTTCTATGTTCTCATGCATTGCTCTGCTCGTCTCTCTGCTCCGCGTACCTTACTTTCTTCGCTGGCAGTGAAGCGTGTATGCACATTAAGTGCCATATCAGCGGTGAGCGTTGATGAATGCCAGCAGGAAACGAGTTGAAGAAGAATTGCGTTCAGGTTCAGATAGCACCGCGTCACACACATACACACTCTCTCATACATCAAGCGATTATACCCGTGCAATATAGTTCATGCTGGCGGTTGTTGGCTGATGACGACGGCGGCCTGCATTGACAGCTGTAGTGTTAATGGTGCCGTATCCGCGCCAGAATTTGGTCGGTTGGTAGAAAATAGTCACAGTGGTAGAATTTGATAGCGTTTCACAACAACGCCACTCACTAACTAAGAAATAAAAAATACAAAAATAAATACAAAAACAACACAAAAACTTAACTGTGCAAATGTTCATTTGTCTGCTGCTCAACTTAGCATGTCCGCATTGTGTATGCGCTGTTGTTGTTGTGGCTATAAAGCATTTGCAACAGGTAAATTTGTTGATTGTAATGGCTTCTTGCGCGACTTAATGAGTACATAGCATTACAAAGAATATTTACTCGAATGTGAAATTACTTAGATATCTACTATTTATTGAAGAAAAATACTACGCACACATACACACACATATACACACCATGACATAAATGACTTGCATTGGTAATTGGTGGTCTTGAGTTGGTTAAATTTTGTAGAAAATTACTTTTATGTTTGTTTTGAGCTATAATGACTATATAACATATGTAAATCTGTGGTATCATAAGTTAAGCTTGCAGACCGAACTTGCAATTTAATAATAGTTATATGATTATTATAATTTTTATTGTTAACAAAACAATGTGCAACCCAAATGGAAAATAATATTAACTTAAACATAAATAAATAATATAAATAATGTTTTTATACTCTCCCAGCAAAGTTGCTAAGAGAGTATATAGTTTTGTTCACAGAACTTCCTTATACCGTCTAAAAATAAAGGAAATCGGATGATAACCACGCTTACCTTCCATACAAAGGTTATGATGCTTTAATCCTGTTAGGAAAAATACCAGAAATCGGTTCATAGTAGTTTTCTGGCAACCCCACAATATGTTATGAAAATAGGTCAAATAGGTTCACAACCAGGCTATTTCCCATATACCAGAAGTCGATCTGAATCGTTTACTGCACAATATATGAAGTAAGTAGTAGTTGAGATATCCCAACAGAACTTTGCACAATAACTTCATTTATAGTGTGGCATCGCCCTTATAAAATCGGATCATAAGTTTTCAAGGCCCTATATATCGAAGATGAGGACCTCAGTGTTTCTAATGAACTTTTTACGGAAAATATACCCAAGTATCTCAGATATTTTAAAGAAATTTAGAGGAAATATTTCCTACCTTGACAATACAAAATTGCAAACTTACATGACTTCCTGCTTAATGTAAACAATTAGCTTGATATGACATTTGCTGCACATTCAGCTCGTGTGACTCTTAACTTAATCGCACTTGACCTTCTGAAAAATTTAAACAATAATAACTAACCTCACTTGAAATCAAAATTTGCAGAAAATGCGAAAAATTCTAAACTAAAACCGACCAACACCTTTCATATAAATTACAACAATTTACTAAATTTTTCGAGAAATTTTATGAAGTTTTCAGTGTGAGAAAGCTTACCGCTTGTAGTTTTTAAAACTTTAAATTTAAGCAATTGTCTCCGTTCAAGAAATGTGTCAAAAATGTATGAATAAGGAAATTAAAGAAAATCAATCTCAGTGCTTTAGGGCCTATAAGTATTTCATAAATTAAAGCTTTGGGACTTGTAATATGTGCAAATAATAGCTGAGAGATTTTACTATAGATATAGACTATGTTTTAATTTTAATGAATTTTTGTAAAAATTTGACTCCAAATCTGAATAGAGCTGAACTTACGTGAAACCTGAAAAGGTTAACAAACCTGCGCTCACGGGACCCCAAACCTGATCTCTCTTGTCCCGAAGAAAAATGTATCACCTTACACTTAACCTTAAAATAGAAACCAAGCCTGCCTTATCGTGATCCCACTTACTTCACTCTTATGGAATTTGAAAATTTAAACTAACTGAAGCTCATTTAATCGCTCAAAATGTAAACAAACCTGATCACATGTGAATACTAAACTATTCCCCAGCGTGACTCAAAGCTCAAAATGTAAACAAATCTGACTTCACTTGACTCCTCAAAATTTAACAAACTGTAGCGACCACAGTCGTTGAACATTTAACTTCATTAATTAAATATATAAAACTTTAAATGGATTACTATTATATATTATAATCACGTCCAGGAACCCTGCAAAATGTAAACAATTCTGATGTCACATGACCCTTCAAAATGTAACCAAACCCCTGCCAAAAGTAAATTACCTAACCTCAAAATGTAAGCAAACCCGTGCCAAAAATCAATGAACTCAGCCAAAATTTAAACAAACCCTGACCAAAGGTCAATGATCTCGGATAAAAGGTAAACAATCTCTGACCAAAGGTCAATCACCTCAGTCAAAAGGTAAACAAACCCTGACCAAAGGTCAATGACCTCGAATAAAAGGTAAACAAATTCAGACCAAATGTCAATGACCTCAGTCAAAAGGTAAACAAACCCTGGCCAATGGTCAATGACTCCACCAATGGTTTGTTTACATTTGGCTGAGGTCATTGACCTTTGGTGGGGGTTGTTTACATTTTGGTGAGAGGTCATTGACCTTTCGCATGGGTTTGTTTACATTTTGGTGTGAGGTCATTGACCTTTGGTATGGGTTTGTTCACATGTTGGCTGAGATCATTGACTTTTGGCGGGGGTTTGTTTACATTTTGGTGTGAGGTCATTGATCTTTGACAGGGGTTTGTTTACATTGAGAGATGTCACATGCCGTCAAATTGATTTAAATTTTGAGGAGACATTTGAGGTCAAGTTTGTTTAAGTTTTTAAGGGTAACGTGTGTTAACGGGTGGGTTTATTATATATCGAAGAGTAATATGAGGTTAGGTTTAGTTACATTTTGAGTGGTCATGTCTGGACATTTTTTTATTTTTTAACAGTGACTTGAAGGTAGGTGTAAAGTCAAGTAACGGACCACGAGAGTAAAATTTGCTTACGTTTTACAAGAGGTCTGGTGAGGCCAAGTGCAATGAAAAATCGAAAATTTTAGGAACTTCCTAAAATTTCGTAAAACTATGAAAATTTTCTAAAAAATTTTTTAAAATTAAAACTTCGTTTATATCTATAGTGGATTCTTTCAGCTATCATTTGCACAAAATACAAATACCGTAGCCTCATTTTTTACATAGTTACGGACAATAAGACGTTGGAATTAAATTTCTTTAATTTCCTAATTACTGTAATTTTGGCCAGTTTCTTGACCAGGGACAGATACTTAAATTTAAAGTTCTAAAAACTACAAACGATAAGCTTTCCAATACCGAAAGTTTCATAAAATTTGTCCAAAAATTTAGTATGTTGTTGTAATTTGTATGGAAGGTGTCGGTCAAGCTTGGTTTCGAATATTTCGCGTTTTCTCCAAATATTGATTTCTGATGAGGTCAAATTTGATTTTTTTCAGTTGAGGTGAAAGTTTCCATAAAATGGAAATATCTGTAGTGATCATGGCTTTTGTTGTTTAATTGGTAAATAAACTGATTAGAAATGGGTTATGCTGAAAATAGCGACTGATAATTCACGGATGTGTCCTGATAAGGATAGTAGAAGCTGGGGAAATTCTTTCTATGGTTAGCCAGGAGCTAATTCAATTTTATGTTGCTCCTGGGCTATATTTGGAATACATTGTTTGAGGGAACAAATGTTTTTCTATATTCGGAGAAGAAAATCAAATAATACACCGTTCGTTTTTGTGATTACAAATATTTCAATATTAATATACGTAATTTTATAAATAAATTAATTTTATAATAAATAAATAATTAAATTGAAGAAATTTGATAAATAGTTCAGCTTAA
The DNA here is from genome assembly GCF_028554725.1 of Zeugodacus cucurbitae. Taxonomy (NCBI): domain Eukaryota; kingdom Metazoa; phylum Arthropoda; class Insecta; order Diptera; family Tephritidae; genus Zeugodacus; species Zeugodacus cucurbitae. Next base: position 61,520,634 of record NC_071669.1, on the reverse strand, counting down.
AATCGATTTCAAAACAACTGCTGCAATTGGTTTAATATTTAGTGAGATATTGAGGTTAAGGAGTCACTTAGGTTATTTTAGTACTTTTTGAGATAAAGGTATTCCCAAAGATTTGTAACCTTTCTTAACTGACTCATTTAATCTGAATCGTCTAACTCCGTTGACATAATTATGATTTATCTTTCTGAGAGAGGAAAGATATTTAAATGGATGCTAGATCGAATGTAGTTACATAGGTAGTTCCATAGGAGTCGGGTTAACGGTATGAAGTCGATTTCCTTAGAAGAATTAGCTTTCAGTTCCAGTTCCAGAAATAAATAATATTCTTAAAAGATGTTAATCTATAACAATGAGAGTTTTATTAACTGAACTATGGTTTAGTCAGTATAAACTTTATACAAAGTCATTAGTATGTAAGACGGATGCCGCACTGGGCGCTTTCTGTTTGAAAACAAAGGTACAACATATGCATGCTATATGTTTGTGTGTTTTCAGATGATAATATGAATTTGAAAACATTAGAATCAACAAAGCGTAAAGTTGCGATGTCGAAACATAATGAGTACTTAGATATGAACCTTATGTTGGGGTTGTTGTGCATAGCACTACATGTGTGTATATGTAAGTATTCAACTATGTGTTATGCGGATGTTTCATTGTATTAAATGCAGTTAATGTAGAAAGCTTTCATATATACAAACCATATGTAGTTAGATATTTATCTGTACATAAAATCATGAAACGGTGCATTACATTATGGTTGAGCGTGCATTATGTGCGTTAATTTATCCATATCCATACTGTAACATGAAATGTAATTTTCGCCTAACATATTAATTAAATAACATCATATTTTTAGACACTTCCGAGTGCTTATTGCATTTGTTTTTGTTACTATTCGCACTCAAAGCGCGGTAAGTTCAGTTCCAGATACGCACTGAGATCGTTACAGTGCTTTCGAAGAGGGCTACCACATTTTGTATAGCAACTGTCTTGCCACCAAGTGGAAGAGTAGCTAAGTAAAGTAAATATACTAGTATATATGTAGAAATGTCTTAAAACTGTAGCTTCAAAAATCACTGAAGCGCCAACTGCCAAGCGTTTTCTCTGAGCATAAACCATATGTCTACAGACATACTACATGTATTTGCGCTTTCCCTCATACGTTTCTACAACTTCATATTGGCATGTTGCTTATGTACATATGTACATATGTATGTATTTATGTCTGTATGTTTCTCGAGTTTTATGTACATTTTAGCCCAGTTACTTGCACAGTACTCACTCGTAACGCATTCTGTGTTCCATTGTTTGGCCTTACATACGCATATATGTACTTACATATGTACATGCTACATACAAGTCAATAACGTTGGGGGCATTTTTGCTGAAATTTACCTTTTATTCGTTAATTAGTCGTGGTATGGCTCAGAAGTCAGCTCCAACGGTTGTTCGTTGACGATTTTACGCTGTTGCAGCAAGAACTTATGAAAAATGTCGAAATCAAAGAAAATTAAATGTACTTAACGGAAGTGTGAGCGAATGAAAATAAAGAGTAATAACAAAAAAAGAAAATAATAAAAAAAAATTAAAAAAAAAATAGAATTAAAAAAAATAAAATTAAAAAAAATAAATAATTTATAAAAAAAATTTTGTGGCACAGAAGCATATCGAGCCAAAGAACTGATTGCTGACATAAGGCACAAGCAGTTAACTATACAAAAACAATAATAAAGAAACTCAGTGTTAAAGCCAAAGCTAAAAAACCGCAGCGTGTAAAAAGTGTCATTTTCATAGTTTCGTTTTAGTCATAGCTTTCCTAAAAAAAATAACATAAAAACCATAACAAACAGAAAAGAGAACACATTCTAAGCGAGCGCCGTTGCTTCGATTTCTTTTGACAACGTCTGTAAAGTAAAGTAAAGTTCTCAGCGGCCAGCAGTTGACCAGAGCCAGCGCGCTGTGTGCACCAGCTGTGTTGTCATTGCGCCACCAGCAACCAACAGCAGCAGCAACACCACCACCGCCACTGCTATTGCCACAGTTGTTGCTATACAATCGTACGTGTGGCACGTGCCGGCCGTTGCAACGTCGTCAACGCTTATCAAGCGATATATTGTCCGAGCAGCGTGTGAAAGCATAAATTGAAGCGTGAGTAAGCGCATGCGCTGCAAACGCTAGTGACTTACCAAAGCTGAGTGACTAACCGATTAAGCGACTGTCGAAGCGTTTGACCAACTAACTAACTGGCTAACTGGCTGACTGCCTTGCTGCTGTTCGCATATCAGCTTGAGTTGACAAGTTCGTCTGTGTCGTTGTGCGCGCTCAGCTGGCGGAAGCGTATGCAACGCTGCGGTGTTAAAATTATTAAATCCCACCGAGTATTCACCGCTGGTGCTGACTATAATTATGAATTGTAAATCAAGTTGTGTTTGGTTTTTTTGTTTTGCCCACTTGTGAGTAAGGAAGTGAATTTTTAACAACATATTGTTTGAGTTAGTGGCGCATGTGAAAATTTACTGTTATGCATACACAGTGGTGGTTGAAAATAGTATTGTGCAAAATTTTATTTTGAAGTTTTGAAGAAAGCGAAGGCAAAGCAAAAGGAAAAATAGTGTTATGAGAGTTATTAATATAAACAAAAATGAAGTAATAATTATGTAAAAATAATTAATAAAGTGCTCAAATAAATTAAAAACTATACAAAACATTATAAAATAAATTAATAAAAAATATAAATATTATAAAAGACAACAACATAAATTTAAATTTTTATTAGAAAAAATTACAACTAAAATATTTAAAAAAGAAAAATAATTCGTAAAATGTTAAATACATAATTTTTAAATTTTTATAAATTTCTAAAACTATTTTTAAAAAATATTAAATCAATAATATTTAAATAAACAAATTTTGAAGCAATATAGCATACAAATATTTAATAACAGTATATTTTTATGAAGAAAAACGTAATAAAAATAATGATAAAATTATAAAACAAAAAATTTAAAAATGACAATTAAATAAAATAAAATTAAATAAATAAACTCTAAAGAAATATACAATTATTTAATGATAAACAGTAATGATACAGGAAAAAAAGTGAACGAAAATAATAAAAAAAAATAATATACCACAAAATACATATATAAAAAGTGACAATTAAATAAAAAATATTACAAAATAATTAAATTTTTCCTTATATAAAAATTAATTAATAATTAAACAGCGGAACTTTTGGTGTAAGAATTAAATAAATTGATCAGAAAAAAATATTGAAAAAGTTGTATTATTTTCAATATATAAATAAAAAATAAATGAAATAAATATAAAATAATAATTAAAAAAAAAAAAATTTACAGTTCAAAAAGAATATTTTTTTTTTAATATTTACTTAGAAATATATTTTTAAGTCCAACTTACAATATATTTTATATTTTTAAGTGGTGCTGCAAAAAATTAGCTTAAATAAATACAGTGAAAAATATAAATATTAAATTACAATAATCTTATCAAGCTGGTGCATATTATTTTCCACGTTAATCACTTCAAAAATATTTATAAACAAAATATTGAAGATGTGCTAGTTTTTCTTAACTGAATTTAATCAACTCAATTGGTGCTAATTATCAACAAAGCTTGTATATTGAAACTAAAAACATGTTGCTCTTCAAGAAATTATGCCGTAAAACAACTAGTAACAGTAATGGTGAGTCTTTACATTTTATAATATATCATACATGAGTGGTTTATTTGTGATTTGCAATTTTTAAATGTGTTTAGACGAGCTGAAATTCAAATTCTTATCAGTGACAAATAATACGACTTTTTATCTCTACTAACAAACGAAAGTATTTTTAAAGCAAATGATTTTTGCCATGAAAGTGTTAATTGATCTTGGTTTTCTTTTCTCTGGTGCTTCTTCTTCGCTTTCGTTGTGTACTCGATTTTCAAAAGATCTTCTCCGTAAATGCGCATGATTTCAAATTAATTATATTAATTTAATTATTAATTAATAAGCATTATTATTAATAAATACGCAAAATACTTAATTTCTATAAAATATTTCAGCTTGATTTCATATCGCAGAAACCTTATCAATATTTACGTTTTAATTTGTAACCCTCTCGAAATCGATAAAAGCATGGAATGCATCAAATACTTGTTTAAATGACATATGCGTAAGTTATGCTGCATTTCTATGCTTGTTATGGATATTTTAGTAGACAAACGCACAAACTAAAATTTTTTTTTAATACCCTGTAGGAAAATTTTACCTTTCTTCAAACTTTTTCATGAGAAAAAATTTTGCAGAACATAAAAATATTTAAATTTATATTGCAAGTTTATGGAATTATTTCTCTACAAAATATATATTTAAGAAACAGTTTTCTAGAAGTTTTGCCAACAATCTAAAAAAACTGAAGCTGACTCTGACTATAAATTTTAAGGGGCACACGTAGTGTAATGGCCTAAAAAAAGGTGATTTTTATGAATTTTTATTAAAAAAAATACTTTATCAATTATTTCAAAATTTTAAGAATATATTTATACATGTTTCAAGAATATACAGTGAAATTTTTGAAGAAAAAAATTAAATATTTTTTAAGTTATTGTCGATCTCCTTCACTGCTGCAGTGATTCCGGTCTTCTCCGTGGATGAAATCTAAAAAAAAATTCTCGTTAAACTAGATAATATTGTCTGTATAATGACCTACGATAAAAAAAAAATCAAAAATTGACAATATGGCGGCTTTAAAAAAAAATAGTCTAGTTTTACCCAAAATTTTGTTCGTTTTTGGCCTGTCAAAATTCGATTTTTTGATCTGAACAAAAACGATAGGTCATTGTACGGAGAACTATATATTGAACATGTAAAAAAAAATCGATAATGATAGGATCATTTGTTTTTGAGTAATCACTGCAGCAAAATCGGAAAAAACTGTTTCGAGAAAAACGCGTTTAAAGATAAAATGATCGTTTTCACTGTTACCGAGCGGCTGCTCTTTAAATTGCTATAACTCAAAATCTATTTGAGATATCGATTTGAAATTTTAATATGTTATTTTTAAAGGTGTAATCTACTGAAATGTGAAAAACACAAAAAATCGATTTTTTCACACTAGGTGTGCCCTGAAAGGCTCCAGTTAATGAACTTGAAAACCTCAGTGCCAATCGATAATTTTTTACCGAAAATACCGGTAAATCTCTCTGATATTTTTTAAGATAAATATAATAATGCATCTCTGTGCCAAAAATGGGTGAAATCGGGTCATAATTTCTCCTAGCTTAGCTTAGTTGGCAAAATTAAGTGAACGTTAAATCTTGGATATAATGTTGCTTGGTCGCAAAACTAGTTCAAATCGGTACAAACCAGTCCTCGTATATTATATATAATTATTTTTGTTTTTCTATTGGGCTATATGCCGAATATGTGGGTCACAATGTATATTCTCATAATAAATTATTAGTAAAAAAATTAATACAATTACAAACCCTAGCCCTTCAACATAACCCTAGAATTAACATTATTTACCCACCTCACATACTAATATTTCCTACAGGGTACCCATACACATTCTATGGCATGCATGCATACGTGAGCGCGTATCAACATTCAAACCGCAGATGACATTTATAAACTAAGGCGATGCTGTTTGCATTGCTGCTGCGGCTTAAAGGTATTCGTGCTGATTGTTGCCCACAATTTTGTGCTGCATTTGTCTGCCTAATTTATTGTGAGTGTTTGTTTTGGTCAGGTGGCCGGCAGGTTGATGCTGCGGCCGCAGACCAACAGCCAACAAGCCGGCGTTAATACAAATTACACTCACTAAATGATTTTAAGACTGGCTTTACAGCGTTTGTCGTTGTTGTTGTTGCTGTTTTCATTATCATGTCGTTTATTTCGTTTGGGTTCTTCGCGTGTTTTTGTCACCCTCTTTCGATATTTTATTACCGATAATCGGCTTAAATTGTTCGAGTGGGCATTGTTGTGCTTTTCGTGTTTTGTTTTGCTCAGTGTTCGTTTATTGTTTTTTTGTTTTGTTTCACGTCGCTTATTTACATATTTATTTCACTTTTTGTCGTCTAGACGACATGTCGCATCATTAGGAAGTATATTTATGTTTAATATTTAAATTAGAATATCAACTATTATTTTTGTTAAATTAATTTGTTTTTTAACTTTTTTGTATATTTTTTGTTTATTAATTTTCATAACATTATTTTGTGTTAAGGGGTTAGGGGCCGTCAGGATTTTCAAAAATCAATTTTTTTTGTATTTTCGTTAAGTATAATATCTTAAAAAATATTCTCTGAAAATTTGATCCGATAATAACTTTTCGAACTATTCGACAAATAACAAAGATCGCTCGATGACTCCAAAACGCTCGGGTGAAACTTTAAATGCGCTTTTCTCAAAACTATGTTTTTTGAACTGGTGAAACTCTAACTCGATAACCGCTCAGTAGATTTTAATGAAATTCATACAGCTTTTAGAATACATAAAAAACTCAGGCATGATCGAAGGATTTTTTTTTTTTAAAATTTCGATTTTTTAAGACCAATTAACCGTTGATTTTTTCACGAAAATCTAGAAAAAAATTTCCTAAGGCCGCCATTTTTTTAATTTTTGAAAAAAAAAAATTCGATCAGGCCCAGGATTATCTACGTATTTATAAAACTATTTTTTTTTATCCGATTGTCTGGGTCAACACAGACAGCTATAACTTTGGAAATAATAATTTTTTTTTTCAAATTTTCGTAACTTTAAGTCAAAACATTGTATAATAATGCCATATTATTACTTTTGTAAAACAACATGATTTAATAGCAAAAAAAATGTATGAAAATTCTAATTTTTTCGTGTTTCTGACTACCCCTAACCCCTTAATAGTTTGTGGTGCAACCGCCATTTCCTATCTGAATTCGTTCGGTAAACGTAAGATAGTGACCAATCGAACAAACTCCGATTATAAACCCAATACAAGCGTTTATTAAAATAGAAGTAGAAAGCGGGCTGATAATACTTTATTGAGGTATCCACCGCTCTCCCACTCTCTTATACTGAATATCTTTATTTTATTTCACTCGTAATATTTTTGAAAATATAGCTGATTTGAAGCCTAACCTCTCTCTCTGAAGAACGATACCTTTAGGATTGGTTTTTGACTAAAATATCGGAAGAATGACATTTGAAGGAAAACTTTAAGAGTCTTATGGCAGTTCGACCGATTCCAATTTAGAAATAAAGCTTTGCAATTTGCGAGGACTTGTGACTACTTGAGAGGTTTTTATGTCGCTTAGCAATTTATGAAGAGGAGTTGCTGATGAGACACAGGAGATGATAGGGATGTTATGTACACTCTGCCAATAAGTTTAGGTTGATATTTTCAAGGACTGTGAACTCGGAAACTACTCGTAATCATTTGGTGAATATGTTTTTCCAGTAAATATAACAGAAATTAGAATACAGTTCACAAAAAAGAGTGGTTTAAAATTAGATATGTGGATATTCTTCTTCAGATTCTTTTGTTGAAGTCAATGGATCTCAACCGTAAGATTTTAAGAAATTTCTAGAAATATCTAAAGAAATCTCAATATAAGTAGTTTGATGTGTGTTAAAGGAATCACATTGTGAACACAATATAGAACTAAAGTAGATTATCTATCGGGGACATTATATGCATTTTGAAAGTTTGAAAGGTTTTAGTATCATTGATTAGATTTGTGAAGAGTTTAATGATTTGGTAAAACAATATTAAATTCAATTGTAAACATTTATTGAAACTCTGGTTTGCCGAGGGATTAATAACTATAAAATATAATCAAAGGTTGGAGCACAAGAATCATGTCGATAAATTATATTGGTAATCCATTCTAAATCCATTATTTTTCGTTGTACTCTGTTCAACGATGACACTTTCCAGCTAAGTTCATTCAGAATTTCAAAAACAATACATATTGACTTTTAAGATTTTTTTTCAAAATTAGGTTGCAATTTTTTTAAATCTGGCAGAAAAATACGTCAATTGCTTTATAGATCGCTCTTGTGAGCCAAACTGAATTACTTACTAAGTAGAAAATATCATATTTTAACTTAAAGAGTTCCGATAATTTCGAATATATGAATTTGAAAATTATGATCAATTTAAGATAACTAAAAAGTTATTAAATTACACAAAATTAACTATTAAATTTACATAATTGCAACATAAATATATTCATAGTTAAATTTACACTATTGCGCAAAGCAATTATGTTCGAAAAAAAAACAATTTTCATATCATTTTTAAGCTTCATTAATTTGATTACATCTCAAAGTAGCAAATAGACAATAAATGCTCAATCTATTTGTAAAATAAAAAAATTATCTTCCATAATTCATTAATTGTTAAATTAGTCGCCCACTTATGCGAAGACGCCCACTGTGCACCACGCTTTCGACCAATTTAATCGCTTGTCCGCTTGCCACTTTGCATAAACATAAACATAAAAGTATGCTCACGCACATGAGTAGCAGCATTATTTTCATGTTTCTTTTTGTTGTTGTTGGCGTTGTTGTTGTTGCATCATCTTCATCCGTTTATTATTGCTGGCGCATATTAATCGTAAAACATGGAACATAGGTTCTGTCACATTTTTACGACATATTTATGAGCATTTAAAAATTGATTTTGATTTTTCTTGAACATTATGGCCAAAGCAAGCATAAGTGTTTGCCGGTGTTACAGAAAACAGGTAGGTCCGACCATCAGTCGAGGACAATATGCTGTATGTGTACTTTAAGAATGTAGTCGAGTGTGTATGCTTGTGTTCGATTGTACGCACGCTTGTAATATAGTTGGTGACATTTATAGCCAGCTGGCCACAATAAACTTGTATTTATGCATATTAGCGATGGGAATATTGTTAATTGGAGTTATACATGTGTAGAGAATCGATTCTTGGAGATTTCGGGATTATGAAGTCTCTTAGTTATTATTATTTCATAATTGTGAGAGTCTACATGAAAAGTTATTCTCAAAAATGCGAATCTCGCCTTCCTTTCGAATTATAATCTATTTCAATCCAGTCTCGATCTTTTTCTCCATCTCTATCTCTATCTCTATCTCTATCTCTATCTCTATCTCTATCTCTATCTTAAAATTGCTTCTTTTAATCCCGCAATTACCATCTTTTCGGGACTCTAATCTCCAGCATGTCTGTGCTCATCCATCGGTGCACCTTTTAGTGCAACCGAGGTGTCACATTAAATTATCACTTTAGTAGGCATTCAGATATTAATGTGTTGAATTTATATGCTCATACATACATATACATATGACACAACATACCATTTGGAAGATTATTATTCTCTTTAGCATAAGAGCTATGTCGTTGTTAATTTCGAAATGGTATGCCACTACTCAAGTTCTAATATAGTTTACTATAATATACGCCATTGCATATCTGGGTTTTTAATTTTTCGTATTTATTGGCATTACAACCGGCGCTAAGTTGAAATATTAAGCAGAGTCAAATAATTCTCAATTGAAGAGTTCGTACGTTGGAGAAATATAATAATTATGGAAATAACGTGCTCAGGATCATTCGAACAAATTTTTGAGTTTTTATTAACTGTCAGCCAAAACTCCTAAAACTATATTTCTAAGGTTGTTCTTTATTATGTCATTAATCACAATTATGGGTCAGAGGAGGTCACAAATCTTCTTCTTATCAGATGATCTATTTATAAATGGTTTTAGTTTTCGAGTAAAAGGTATTCTGCCAAGGAAGAAATTTATTTATTTTATAACTGAAAACAAGTGTTAGGTTTGAAGTTTTTAGGATATTTTTTTGGCTCGAGGTAGTCATTATTAATTTTATTATTATTATTTAATTTTAATCACGTGAGTGATAGTCTTCATTGACATATGGAATGATACTAATTTCAGATATAATGGAGCAACTATTCTGCGGTGCTCTGAAGTTTAGTAATATCGAGTTTTTAAACGATTCTATGCTACCTGATGTAGTGAGTAGAAGAACTATTAATTGTTAGGACATAGGCTGTGTCGGTTTCAGTTTTTGAGCTAATAAAGCTCTTGAAGCTTCTATCTTGAAAAAACTTCTCATAAAGTCCATGGGATGTGGTTTAGAAACGGTAGAACCCTTCGTATGTCGGATAACAACTCTTTGCGATTATATATTAATTTCAAAGATCTAGTATCTTTAATCTTTCTTTATTACAGTTGTAACTTTAAATTATATCATTTCTGTTTCAACCGCCTCCCGCAGCTTTTCGCCCCTTGCGGATTCCACCATAGAGCACTTCGACAAATTTCGTCAACATCGTCTTCGTTGAATTGTCGTCTAGATGGGAAGTTCATTCATCAACTTATGCAAATTTTGGTTTGAAATGGTGCGGGGCCAACAAATTTTGTTAGATAGACCCTGCAATATATTAAAGAGTAATAATAAGATTTTCAGATTTTGATGGAATAAAGTATGTATTCTTATTGTTGTTAGGTCTCCAAATCTATTAAAAAAATACATGGAACTTGATAAGTGTAAAAGTTTTCTTCTCTTTCTCGAAAATCATTTTCCATAAGCTTGCAAGTGTTATAAGCTCACCTAATAACAGAAGAGCACTGGCATCAGCGACAACAACAATAATAGTCATTTCGTTTATTTATGAGTTTACGGATCGACAAATTGTTCATAAAATTCGACAAACTATGCGCACCACTTACTCTACAAACATACATACATACATATGCATACATAAGCATAAATAAATTTAACATATGCACAAAAGTCCGTCAGTCCATCAGTGCAGTCAATAAAGCTCATCGGTGACCAGCAAACAATAACAACAATCACAACAGCCATTCCCAGTAGGTGCTTATTTACATTCAAACATAAACATTAACATTCATTCGACTTGGCAACAACTACTACAATGTATAATGAGCACAACAACAACAATATCAACAGTCAACAAGCCAACAAAGTTATTTACTCCTCCACCGGACGCCATTGCATGCAGCAATAAAGGCGGTAGGCGGCTTGCGAACTCGTTCGACCCGTCAATCGATGATAAAAATTGGTTTATTATATAAATGCGGCGAGTTAAAAATTGTTGTCGGCCAATTGTTGTGCCGAGAAAATACGAGTATGTTGATGTTGCTGTTGCTGCTGTCGCTGATGATGGCGATGGTGCTGTCTTGATGTTGATGGTCAAGGATGGTTTATTTAACATGCAGATAAACGTGACCCACACGGCAGTTATCCAGATAATAATTCAACTTTGCGATGCCAAAGACAACACAGGCAAGGCGAGAGTGTGTGAGAGATAGAGGGGGAGGTGCCATAAAGAATGCTTGGCAATTGTGCGTAAATCGCATTTTGTCTTCGCAGCCTCGAACTACAACTGTCCAGGTGCATAGCACAGCAGTTTTCAGAGTAGAGCAGATGCCTTTGTGGAGGATGAGGCGGAAGGAGTGAAAAATATTTCACATTCCTTAGCAATTGCAAGTGGCATAAACAATCTTATTACGAGTAAATAACTGTGAAGACTGTAGGAATCAGTAATAAGAAAATATACATTCGTGTATTGGGCGATTTTAAAATGAGCTCTTGTATTGCTTGGATTTATTTGTATTAATTTCTGCTATGCGTTGTTATGTAATTGTTTAGATCCATGTACTCGCTTCTTGGCACAATTGTAATTGGTCGATAATTATTAAAATGGATATACATACTTGCATTAAACCTCCTTGATTTGCCTGTTAAAAATGATATATCCTGGGGTTTCGGATTCGGTTATAGGACTACTTGGAATTATTTTATAAAAAGGTGCAATTTAGTTGCTTCGAAGCCATGTTGACTACTCTGATTAGGTTGCTTAATTAGATCCGTATTGCCTGAAACCTCTAACAATAATAAGTTGAATGAAAGTTTATAAAAAATTTTTATGGTAAAGCTTTCGCTAAAAGAAAGTTTTCACTACAGTTAAGCTTTCGCTAAAATAAAGCATTCAGTTGAGTGAAAGTTTCTAAAAAAAGCTTTCATAGTAAAGCTTTTGCTAAAATAAAGCTTTCACGAAAAGCTTTTGCTAAAATAAAGCTTTCGCTAATATAAAGCTTTCATTAAAGTTTTCGTAAAAAAAGGCTTTCACTAAAGTAAAGCTTTGGTTAAAATAAATAAATAAATAAATCTATTGGATATAGCTGGAAAAAGTTTTATAACACATAACATTCAAAAGCTTATTAGTGCTAAAATTTTCTTATTGCTTCATAGGAAAGATACTTCTATAAGACCGTTTACAGTGGAATGAACTCTGAATGTCATGACTTTCGAACTGTAATAACTTTTCGACACTAAAATGTGAAAATAAAAAGCTCAAAACTCAAACTCAATTTTAATTGACGGAAACATTTGAGAACACTTCATACCTCAAGTTATTGTACTTTCAAAATTACGTTTTTAAACCGCCAATCATGTGACTGAAGTCAAATTTGAACGTCAACATTCCACGACGGCCGACCAATAAATGCACAGTCAAAATAAACGTCACAAATGATGATTGTACGGTGATTGTGTGGCATCGAGTGCCGGACAGACAGACAGACAGACAAAAACTGTGGCGCTAAGCTCATATCGATGCAAAGGATAGGCAAGCGACTAAGTGCGATCGCCTGTTGGCGGGAAGCACGGTCGAAGCGGTAAGTGAGAGAGCGAACTCGAGCTTGAAGCTGTTGCAAAATCAAACCGCCAATAAACGTCAAAGTCCCAAATGATTTTTGGCCACATAAATTACATTTGGAAAACGGCAAATTGCACGGAAATTTATGACCAATTTGTTGTATAAACTTTTGTTTTTGTTACATTTTTTTTTATTTTTCGGGCAATATTTGTGCGGATTATTTGTATCGCGTCGCTGGAAATGTGCCAAACACTTTATTTATGTGCGTTATGGGTGAAATTTGCGCGTTCGCAATTGACTCAATTGAGTGCAGTTCTGTTGGCGTGAACTGATGTTTGCATAGGTGTCTTTTTGTGCGCGCTTTTTGGGCTTAAAACCCAAGCCAAATAGCGAAAAAAAGAAAATAAATGGGTTGCCTGCCTATAGTAGCATTGTGTGCTGGCTAAACTTTGGAGGGCACACAAAGTCGTTGGTTGAACTGTGTGCCAATTCACTGCTGGTTTGGGCTTTTTGCTACACTCACATATTTATATACAATAACAATTTGTATGTCTGTATATAAGTATCGCTTTTTGATTGTACATCGATAGCATTACTCTGTTCGACACCAGTCACTCTCCATCCATCGATCATCGCGCTTGATCCATTTGTATGACCTGTCATAACAACATAATCTCAACGCTGCACAAATGGTTCCCGCACGGCGCGACTCACGTCATGCACGTCGATATACGCTCAATGATAATATTAAAAGTCAATTACTGTAATTGCTGGTAAAGCAGATAATTTCAGGTCTTCTACACTGTAATTATACTCTACTTAATCTCCATCAAAGGCGAGCATGTCGAAATGTTAAGCGGGCGGTTGAAATGTGGTATTCGCACAGATGATGCAACTACAAGTGAAAAATATAAAAAAAATATAAAAATGTGAAAATATCAAAGCAGTTCCTTTGTTCCTTCAGCGCTTGTGTTTGACCCACACTGCGTTGTAAGCGTCTGTGGGTGTAAGCAAAGCCAATGTGACAACATGCTTGACCAGGCTTTCCGCATATTTTTATTATTTTTACCTTTTTAAGTTTGGAATGTGATATCCAGTTGCTGCAAGCTGAGATATTTTGATGCACGAATGGTCTTTTTGCTTGAAAAAAAGGCTTACTTTTCGATTAATATTTCTTCAGAGTCAATAAAATTTTCTCCAGTGGGCTTACTCTTGAGAACTGAGGTCAGATCTATAGAAAACGATGGATACAAACATATTTCATTTTTTTACCTAATTCATACCATAGAGGCCGTAAGAACTCGCAGTGACAACGTTTAGTCCTTCCGTATGATTTATGATAGCAATTAGATATCACAGACCCATTTGTAAGAGGGAGTGTTGTTTAAGCGTAATCTGAAGAAGTTGTTGTGTCATTTCGTGATCGTCTGCGAAACATGGATTCTCTGGTACACAGCAGAGACCAATGATTAGTCCTACCAATGGATTTCACAAAGACAACCTTCTCCGAAGAAGGAGAATACTGTCTCATCAGGCGGACAGGCTTGGGGCCTCAACGTGTGATCCAAATCAACTACTTGGGGAAAGGCAAAGCGGGTACAGTGTTCAATTAACCCGATTCGACATCGAATTGCAGAAAATACGGTCCTCATCCATTGTATTCTCCAGATTTGGCGTCACACTTCTTTTTGTTTTCAAGTAGTTCGAGTAGTTAGACGGAGGATAGGAATATGAGTCGAATGAGGTTGTCATTGGCGTAATGGAGGTATACCTTGAAGTACTATATATGTATTGCTGGGGTAAGTGTCTAAGAAATTAATCGCCTGTTTCTCTTTGTAGACTAAGTACTTATCGACCGACCTCGTATGTTTCTTTAAATCGCATTAATATTCACAGAACCAGAGCTGTATATTACATAAGTCCATTGAAATTACTTTAATATTTTTGAAAATTATTTACTTTTGAATGAAGAATATCCAAAAACCAAAAACTGAGATCTCACAAACTCTTTCATAACATTATTGTAGGCAAATGGGCATTATTCAATGGGAATTATTTCGAAAAGTGTTTTATTTGAAAAACAAAAAAGCCAAACGTTACCCGTATTCAACCACAAACTCTAAATCGTACACATTACTGCCAAGTGCATTCCTTTGAATACGCTGTGCGCCTGCGCATGTGCAATACCGAAAAGTCGAAAAGTCCACCTGCTCGCTATCAGGTGTTTCATTTACATAGCCCGTACGGCCCGCCGGCAGCGCCTTGAAACGCTTCCTTTCGCAACATATCAGTTTCAGATGCGCAAGCCGACAATAAAACAAAAGCGCAACTTAAATGAAATGAGTAAAGAGATACGGCAAACAACAACAACAAAAAGAAAAGAATGGAAAAGGAACGAATATACAGTCAGCTTATTTTAAAAACAACAACACCAAATGTTGTCCATTAATTCTTCATATATATATGTTCTTATTGCACATCCATACAGCCATTTGTGTGTTGGCGGTAAGAATTTCTATTTCTGGTGCAAAAATAAGGTGGTTACGCCAAATTAACTACAGAGATCCCAACTACTCGGCACCGAAAACACAAGCTCTACAAACTTAACTCCATGCAAAATCAAAGGCACAACTTCAGACAACAAATGCGTTGAAGAATGCGTGAACAAAAAAAAAGCAAACAAGAAAGGGCGGGCAAAGTTCGGGTGTAACCGCACATTATATACTTTAGCAATTTATTTATTTAATCTTATTAAAATAACATACAATTTTACTAATACATTTATTCGGGATATAGTCCAGGAGAATAACGAAAATCCTTATATGGGATCTGGGGTAATTCCTGGATCGAGTTCATATCGTTCTATTTTTACCACCAACCTACAATACATCTAAGAATATATGTTCAATTAATTTTATTATGATATTTTTCATATTAACCGATACATACGGTCTAAATTCCACCCGAAGTTTGAAAATCCGAATATGAGGATATTGGGCTTTTAAGGAAATATCGACCTAATTTTGCTTGGTTTGGATTATTGTATGGCTTAGTTGTGGCTCTTTATAGGTTTTCGGTTTTCGCCATTTTGTAGACGTGTCAACGGTCCTATTTCGACAATTTGCAATACCAACCTTCTCATGATGCCAAGGAATATGTGTACCAAGTTTTTTTAAGATATCTCGCTTGCACGGTCGGATAGACATCTGGCTTTCAACTGCCCTCTTTTTAATTAAGTCAACTAAGGTTTTAATTTACTCCATAAATGTTTTAATTGAGGCACAAACATTCAATTTAGTATATATTGAGAGTGTAAAACATATGATAGATTGCCTTTATGGCAAATATTTTCAACTGACCCACACTTGACCACACGCAACCACTACATTGATCTTACTTGACCTCCTAAAAGATTAACACCTTTGCCTCATATGTTCCATAGTTCACTCCACGTAAACCCTAGCGTGATCTCATAATCTCCTAAAATATGCAAAAAAAAAAAAAAACAAACTTGACCTCCCCAGAAATCAATATTTGGAGAAAACGCGAAAAATTCGAAACCAAGCTTGACCGACACCTTCCATACAACTTACAACAATACACCAAATTTTCGGAAAATTTTTATGAAATTTCCAGTGTTGGAAAGCTTATCGTTTGTAGTTTTTAGAACTTTAAATTTAAGCATCTGTTCCTGGTCAAGAAAGTGGCCAAAAATGCAGTAATATGGAAATTAAAAAATTCAATTAAAACGTGTTATTGCCAGTAACTATGTAAAAAATAAGGCTACCGTATTTGAATTTTATGCAAATTATAGCTGCAAGAATTCACTATAGATATAAACGAAGTTTTAATTTTATTAAATTTTTGAGAAAAATTTCATGGTTTTACAAAAATTTAGGAAGTTTCTTGCACTTGGCTTCACCAGACCTCTTGTAAAACGTAAACAAATTTTACTCCTGTGGTCTTTTACTTGACTTTACACCTATCCTCAAGTCACTGTTAAAAAACAAAAAAATTGACCTCACATGGCCTCTCAAAATTTAAACAAACCTGACCTCATATTACCCTTCGATATGTGATAAACCCGCCCTACACGTTACCCTTAAAAACTAAAACAAACTTTACCACAAGTGTCTCCTCAAAATTTAAATCAATTTGACGTCAGTGACATCTCTAAATGTAAACAAACCCATGTCAAAGTTCAATGACCTCAGCCAAAACGTAAACAAACGAGGTCAATGACCTCAGTCAAAAGGTAAACAAACCCTGGCCAAAGGTCAATGACCTCGGCCAAAAGGTAAACAAACCCTGACCAAAGGTCGATGACCTCAGGCAAAGGTTTGTTTACATTTTGGTCGAGGTCATTGCCCTTTGGTCAGGGTTTGTTAACATTTGGCTGAGGTCATTGATTTTTGGCACGGGTTTGTTTACATGTTGAAGGGTTCCTGGACGTGATTATATATTTAATTAATGAAGTTAAATGTTCAACGACTTTGGTCGCTACAGTTTGTTTATATTTTGAGGATTCAAGTGAAGTCAGATTTGTTTACATTTGGAAGGGAGCCTTGAGTCAGGCTGGGGAATAGTTTAGGATTCACATGAGATCAAGTTTTTAAAATTTTGAAGGATCAGGTGAGACTCAGTTTGTTTAAATTTTCAAATGCTATGTGAGGTTAGGAGTGAAGTAAGTGGGGTTACGATAAGGCAAGCTTGGTTTCTATTTTAAGGTAAAGTGTAAGGTTATAGATTTTTCTTCAGGACAAGAGAGATTATGTCATGTTGTGGTTACGTGAGTGCAGGTTTGTTAAACTTTTAAGGAGTCACTTGAGTTCAGCTCTATTTGGATTTGGAGTCATAAAATTTTACACAAGTTCATTAAAAATAAAACATTGTCTATATCTATAGTAAAATCTCTCAGTTATTATTTGCACATAATACAAGTCCCAAAGCTTTAATTTTTGAAATACTTATGGGCCTCAAAGCGCTGAGATTGATTTTCTTTAATTTCCATATTTTTGCATTTTTGACAAGTTTCTTGTACGGAGACAGTTGCCTAAATTTAAAGTTTTTAAAACTATAAGCGATAGGCTTTCTCACAATGAAAGTTTCATAAAAATTCTCGAAAAATCGAGTATATTGTTTTAATTTATATGAAAGGTGTTGGTCAGGTTTAGTTTCGAATTTTTCGATTTTATTTTTAATAACCTATAATAGGGCTCTAACTCGTTTAGTTTTAGGACTTACAAACAACTGTTATACGAATTAATCTATTATACTCTCATAGCAACTTTGTTGCGAGTGTATAAAAACACAAACGAAAAACCAAAGAGTAAAAGCGTTTCCTTTTGTTTTTGTATTTATTTAGTTGCCGCAGTGTGTTGGCCTGGCTAAAAGTTTGCTGCGCGCAACCTCTGACCGCATTTACGACGCGAGCGATAATTATCGGTTGGCGTGCAAATATGCGGGCATGTCAAATTCAACCAAGCGCAGCTGAATGGCTAAGTTACGAAAAAGTTGTTCCTACTCTATAAAGTAGATAGATATACGCTGTTATACATGTATGTTTGTTTTCAAGGGAACGTAGGTAAAGGAAGGGCGGTCCGTATGCTGCACTTCAGCCGCGCCGAAGAGTGAGTCGTGACTTATCCGCTGCTGCTTTGGTTTATAGGTATTTTTTTATTTTTTGTTTAGCTGGGAAAAGTAATTAAATATTGCGGCAAATAAAATTATTGTATTTTATTGAGCAATTCTATATGTTTCAATTTCTGTAGCTTATGACCAATAAAAGTATCTTGTCAATATACTGAATGGTGTAAACCTTTCTGTAAGAGTTAGGCTTTTAAATTTCTTAATTCCGCAAAAAAATTTTCTTTTACCAAAAAAGTATTCCTTCTTCGTAATTAATTAGATCCAGTGCTTCGTTTTCGGATCATATATATGTTTCTAATATTTAGAGAAATTTAGGTATATGCCAGTGATGATCAGTTAATATCACTCTTGCATTTTTACCAAAATTTTCGGGAACTGTACTCGTTAGACGACGATATTATATTGTAGTATCAATGCTCTTGTTTTTTCTTATCTTCATAAAAGTATAACTCGATAATGTAATTTTTCCTATTTGTGTGTCTAAGAAAAATTATGGACCTGGGCTATTTTTGTTCAGATATGTTCAAATATAACGTAACGTCTTGTCCAAAAACAATACTGTAATGATGCTCCAGCCTCCATATTCGCCAGGGATGGTTTTGTGAGGCTATTTCCCTTTTTCAAAAATAAAGAGAGGACTGCTGTTTTACCAGTATACGCGAAATCGCTGAAAGAACCAAAAATTACCTCAAAAATCTAGTTTGAGAAATGTTTCGACGATTGGAAGAACCGTTGGCATAAGTGCCTAATATCAACAGGGGACTACATTAATGTAGATGAATGAATTCTCCGTTATTTTTCGAACACAGTTTGAATTTCTGGTATTCTTTTCTAGGCATATTTTAGACGCTTAAACACTTTCAAATAGAGAATCGAAGTTGTCCAAGAACGGTATACATTATCATTTAGCTTTCCCTCCACCTTTTCTTACTCCTCTCCATTGGTCTTGCTATGTACTTACTCTTCATTAGTATCTTCTTACACCTTCTTGAACTGTTTGTCCTCGCTAAATACTGTATGTTTTATTCTATTCCACGATATTCCTTAGACACATTAACTCAGTCGACGTTAAAAAACTTAGGTATGACAAAATCAATATTCAAGACTGGCACTTAAAGCCTCTTTGGCATTTACTTAGTACAATGTATCGACTTTCAATTAAGCGAATCAGGTAAAATCCTTTGCATAAACTTGAGACGAAATATCGACTTTGGCACGTGCTGCCCGCACCGCTGATTGAATTATCATCAACCCTGATGCCAACACTTGTTGTTAGTGTAAAAGTGTGCTGTCCATAACAGAGCAGGCCAAAGCGTTGTTACGCAAGCAGTTGCTGTGCTAGTATATATGTATATATACTTATTAGTGTTGTTGTTGTATTGTCTGTTTTCTTGCAATGCAATTAATTCTGGTCATATAATCTGGTGTTGTCGTTACCGTGGTGCGTTACAACTATTTGTTGTTGTTGTTGTTGTAACATGAATTTACGACACTAAACAGTAAATAAGGTCCTTCGAGCCAACGTAGCAAACTGGCAAAATTATTTATTTTCACACTGAAAGCAGGTGCATTTAAGTGCTGGAAGGGTTGTCTTGTGTCAATGAATTTACACTGTAGGCTCCCCTGCGTACTTTATGTGCGACATATGTATTTACAAATGTAAAGGCTCATGTTGGCAACATCCTGCAGGAGACACTGGAAATTTATTTCCGAGCAAATTCATGGCATTATTGGTTAATAGAGCTTTCATGTGAGTATATGTGTATGTATGTGTGTTATCTATATCGACATGGGGGCTGTTGTTGTAGGGTTAAACCTGACCTCGGTGCCTAATGCGCAGCACTTTTAATTGAATAACACTAGAAATGTGCAGTTACGAATGTGTACAATTTGAATATGTGGGCGTATTCATACATATAAACACTCTCGTGGGTGCGATTGCTGCGCTGTAGGCTTGAACATGGCATAATCGACTAATGGGACATGCTTAAATAAATATTAAGCCATATTTGTCGCTTGTTATGAATGAATGAATATTAAAATTGTATTGTATTTAATGAAGGAAATCATTAAAAGTGGTTTGAATGCCTATCTTTTGGTTGGTCGTGGGTACGAACGCCTGTCATATAGGGTGGTCCTTACAAAATTTATGATATACACAGACTTACTACGGAAACTATTCATAAAAGGTCACTAGCGAAAATCGTCATATATAGTATATGAGGGCTGAGGTAATTTCTGAACCGATTTCATTCATTTTCATCAGCAAGGTACACTATATCCAAGACGATACGCTCACTTAATTTTGCTAAGATATCTCACATATTAACCGATACATATATGCGGAATAAAGCCCACCGTATTTTTGAAAAACCTATAATTAGGTATATGGGAGCTAGGAGATGTTATGACCCGATTTTAATAATTTTTGGAATAGAGACACATTATTAGATGAAAACAATTTCTTCTGAATTAAATTGAGATATCTGAGAGATTTACCCAAACTTTCGGTTAAAATTTGCCCTTAGGCGCTGAGTTCAACATGATCGATATCTGGGGCCTTAAAAAGTTATAGTCCGTTTTCGACAATATTTTCACAATTGAAGTCAGAGATGATATGTACTATTTGTGAAAAGTTTTATTCCACTATCTTCATTGGTTCCTTATGTATACATGATAAAGCGAAGGAATCAGGTGGAATTCAAATTTGAGTTATAAGGAAAGTAGTCGTGGTTGTGAACCGATTCCGCTCATTTTTTATCAGTGTTATCAGGGTGTAAAGAAAATAGTATATACCGAATTTCATTGAAATCTGTCGAGTAGTTCCTGAGATATGGTTTTTGACCCATAAGTGGGCGATGCCACGCCCATTTTTCATTTTGTAAAAAAATCTAAGTGCAGCTTCCTTCTACTATTATTTCTGTGAAATTTAGTGCTTCTGCCGCTTTTCGTTAGTGAGTTAACCCACATTTAGTAATTTTCATCCTAACATTTGTATGGGAGGTGGGCGTGGTTATTATCCGATTTCAACTATTTTCATGGTGTGTGGTGGGGTACGTAAGAGAACCGACCGCAGAAAGTTTGGTTTATATAGCTTTATTGGTTTACGAGTTATATATAAATAATCGATTTGTGGGCGGGGTCACGCTCACTTCTCCAAAAAAACTTTACTTTTATAACTTTATTTATGGCTTAGTTATGACACTTTATGTGTTTTTGGTTTTCGTCATTTTGTGGGCGTGATAATGGTCCGATTTCGCCCATTTCAATCCTCTCACTGCTCCAAGGAACATGTGTTCCAAGTTTCATTAAGATATCTTAATTTTTACTCATGTTACAGCTTGCACAGACGGACAGACGGACGGACGGACAGACATCCGGATTTCAAATCTACTCGTCACCCTGATCACTTTGGTATATATGACTCTATATCTAGCTCGTCTAGTTTTAGGTGTTACAAACAACCGTTATGTGAACAAAACTATTATACTCTCGTAGCAACTTTGTTGCGAGAGTATGAAAACAGTGCCTAATGTGAATATAAAGAAAATCATTTGGAAGAAGTTTATGGGACCGTCGCCACATTCTTGAAAGCTTAGCTTCATTCCGAAAATAATTCATTATGTGGACCACCCTGTGTAAACAGGTATTTTATATAAAATAATTAACTCTTTGGGAGAATTTGGGGTCTTAACAGGAACTTTAGTTTCGATTAAATTTTAAATAAATCTGCTCTTTCTTATCTTGTTCATCCTTTATATTTTACCTCTAAAAATTAAAAAAAAAAAATCACGATTTTGCCAAATTAAACTTATTGTTATACCATTTTCAAGCACAACAACAAACAATTCGTGTAAATCAACAAAGTGTGGCAACTGCAATGCAGCGTACTTTAACCATTCCACTGGAATATCCTTCCTCTCGTCGTATTACTTCCGCGATTATCCTTTTCTCCACGGCTCGCGGAAACCGCGTTCTGCGACCGCATTCAACATTTCAACTCAATTCACTCAACCTTACAAAAACTTTTACATTCGTTAATTAAAAATGTTTTAAAATTTGTTTGTTGTTATTGTTGTGTTCTACTAATTGTTGTTGTATGTTCTTTTGTATATATAGACGCTCCCAGCTGTTTAAAGAGGTGTGGATAATTTGCAAAACTTTTTGTTTTTGTTGTAAACATGTTTCGACAAATGGCAGCTAATTGTCTGCCATTAAATGTGGCCAGAATAAATGTTACGCAACAGTTGCAGATTAAATTCAATTAATATTGAAACAAAGAACTTGTCTGATGTAAATGATCTTTTGTTACCGTTTCTGGAATGTAACATTTTGACTTACTGATAGACAGAAGCTCCGAAACTTTTGGAGATTTTCGACTGTATGCTATTTGACAAAGTAGATGGCATCGTCATTGTTAATAATCGTTTCTTTTAAGAATCGAACGAAGGTTGCCGAGTTTCTTTATGCTGATTATGTTTCGGGGCCACATTATTTTTATTTATTTTAAATGTCAAAGTCCCAAAAACCAAACCACGCTTATCTATTACTATGACTTCTCTGAAACAACTTTATTTGCAATTTGTTCTCAAATATCTCTTAAAAAGCGCATTAAACTCTCGTCCAAATTCATGCAGAATTACATTTTTAGAAGAGGAAAAGATAGAGACAATGTCAAAAAAGTAGGCTACACCTAGGCATATAATTGGTTTAGAACGCAGCTTTTCACTTATTTGGTGAATCAGTTAATGGTTCAAAATAAAAATGGGACTGGTTCGGGCATGTTCTGAGACGGGATCCAGATGTATTGTTCCGGAACGCTATCGATTGGAATCCATAAGGTAGCCGAAGAAAAGGCCGACCCTGACCTCTAACCTGGAGAAGAAATTTGGACATGGGAAAATCCAATAAAGTTGGATTCAAAACAAAATCATAATAAATGGAGGAATCTTATTGTGACCCTTTGCTCTCCCGCGGAGACAGAATACTATATATTTACATACATACATATATTTAATTTTTGGCTAAGCTAGAATCAGAAGCTTCAAGCTTATATACATAAGTCGTGGATGTTAGGCGATTTTACAGATATAAAAACCTATAAAATTTGAGAGACAGTTTTTCACTTTAAAACTCTTTCCAAAAGTTATAAATTAGCCTCATTTTGATAACCGATGAACATCTGCAGATTCCTGGAATGGTTATATGATCCCAAGTCTTCAAATGCGATATTCATGTTCTTGTGAAAATACCTATAAATCTCAACATTTGGAAATACGAAGTCTACGCCTTTTTTAGGTTTGATTTTGAACGATAATATTCGTCAGGACTAAACTTTGGTGCTAACTTAACGTTCGGAATGAATCAAATATATAGTTTCTAAGACATCTCCCTATACACGTCTTACTTTTCGTTATTCTCTCTTAAATACATTTATATTTTTTTCTTCAAGTTTAAATTTTATAAATTTAGCAAAAGTTTCGCGCTCCGGTCTCCGCAACCAACATATTGTTGTTGATTGCCTGAGCTTCGAAGAAATGCACGGTGCTTTACCTTCCCACTAAGTATTTTTTTCGAATTCTTTCATCAGCATCATCTTTTCAATTTCGCACTCTGTTTTTATTTTTTTGTTCGGCAAATACGCAAGCATGTTATTTCACAGGCCACGCCTCCTACTACCGTCAGCAGGAATTTCGCATGCGTCTGGGAAATTTAAAACCACACAACAGATCGACATTGAAGAAGTTGCGGAAAACCGCAACAAACAAGTGCATTGCGAGAATGCGTTGCGGTCACAAGCAAAGAGTCGCTCACGCCGCGTGCGTCTCTAACGGCGTCTATAAAGGCGTATGTGTATATGTACGGTGAGAAGGTGGGGTGGCAGGAAGGCGTAGCAATTTTAAAATGTTGCCTTACTGCTGTTTCAATAACGCGCCAACTTTCGGCCGTCTATATTTGTTCCCACACAAAGCGAGTTGATGGCTGAGAACAGTAAAAAAAAGTGAAAAAAACAGAAAACGGAATCAAATAAAACGAGAAATGCAGATGCGCCGCGTTACCAAATCCCACTAAGCGGTAAACACGCGGCACAAAAACTGTTGCAAATTTCGTTGCTGTTGTTGTTGATTTTGCAATTTGCATTTTGCTGCTGCGGCTGTTGCAGTTGGCAAACATTTAATTTTCGAAAATGGAAAGCATTCAAAGAACTGTAGCCTGCAATATTTGTTTTGCTTCGGTTTGTGCCGCGCAAAGCGGCGCGCATCGCACCGTCCGTTCCTATTAAATTCCTTGCATCAACGGCACATCACCGGGCCATCAATGAGCAAAATCATGATACACAGTACGGCAGCAAGTCACGCATCTCACGATCGAACTATTATTGCCGATGCTATGCTGATGCCATGCGGCCAAAGATATTCCCACCTCAATTTATATACTTATACATATAATGATATATATGTACATATACCATGTATGTGGTGAGCGCTTAATTGCATTTGATATTCACGCGCGCGAAATCGGCTCATTGATGAGCTGTAAGAAATATAGAGCGAATTTTAGAATGGATTGCAAGTATCTATCGCTCATCTAGCCCTCTTCCTACTCAAAGTATCGTTGAGAGCTGCTAATGTCCCTTACAATCTTTCTACTGGACTGGCAAGCTGGCGTTTCATTAGTCTTAGAATTCATATGACGCTCGCTGGTATAGCTTAGAAGCATAGGCAGACGTCACAGTTCTAGTAATGTTTTCAAGATCGTTCTTAGATGACGAATCAATCTTTTTTAGTTTTGTAAAATCATTTAACCAATTATTTACTACTTCGGATATTACTCCACGTAACTTCAGTAAATACTTAGACCTATACGATTTTAGTCTCACGTTTAAAGACTCCACTACTCCTAGATATATTGCCTATTTTCCAGAGGGAAATAGCTGTCGCGAAGCTATTTTTCCGATGATGAACATAAGTTAGTTTTAGTAAAACTTCCAGAGGTTACACGGATATATATGAACGATGTATGAACAGCTGGAAACATATTGGAACATACATGATCTTCACTCTTCGTGAAAAGTGATTAAAGATCGTGATCCGTTCAAAGTACTATAACAAATATCGCTCCAATGAGTCAAAACAGGGTGTAAATTTAGACGAAAAGTAAGTTCGGTTAGCCCTGACCTTTTTCAATTTAATTCGGATTAAGAGGAGTTATTTCTGCTGATTGAAATCCACAAAAGAGCTGATCTAAATATCATGAGATCAACGGAAGATTATAGGACATATGTTGTATGAATAACTAGTGCCCGTCTTCAACGAACTGGTAAGACCTTAGTGTAGCTTTATAGCCAGGAAGTTTACAATTGACCTTTAATACCAAGTTGGCCGAAATTAATGATTAATTTTACAATTTCAAAGACTAAGTTCCACACGTCAATGTCGGTAGACACTATTTTAAGGGGTTACATGGGTTTCGTGGATTCAAAAAATCGATTTTTTGTTTTTTTGGCTTATTAATTTCTACAACATCTCAAGAATATTGTCTTAAATTTTCAAGTCGATCCGAATAATAGTTTCGGAGATACAGCCTTTGGAAGGTGTGCGCGTTTTTCTCGGAACCGTGTTTTCAAAGTCGGTTGTCAAATTTACTCGAAAACTACTCAACCGATCTTGATAAAATTTGGTGCTTGAACGAAGAATTTTATTTATTTTTCATTACAACTATTTAACAAAAATAAAATGTCAAGCAAGTTTGACCGAAATTTTTATTTTTTTGGAAAAATGTCTGCCAAAATTCCAATTTTCACTTTTTTATATTTCCTTCGTTCAAGCACGAGATTATGGTCTTACCTAAAACACCTATTTTTGTTTTTTCATTTTGGATGATCCTATCAGGAGTTATGCTGACAACGCGGACGCTCGTCAGAGGGGTCACGTCCGAGGGGTCACCGAAAATGATGTCACAATGGAGGAGTTTTACTTTTTTTTTGAAAATTTCAGAAATTATTCTTTAAATATGTATCTATAAGACAGAAAAAAGTTTGAATTAAGTAAATGATTTTTTATATGAAAAAAAAAACATTGAAAATATGCCATCTTTTACCCGACAAAACACATGTAACCCCTTAAAGTATTAGATATTTTCTTCTTCCTCAAAACCGCCATAAACCGAAAATATTGACAGTTCTGAAATCTAATGAAGGATCAGTCTTGCTAAGTTAAGATTTTTCTAGACGAACGAAGTTATAAAATCTGATAAGAACGCTTTTTAAGGACTTGTTAGAGGAAGCTGAAAAAAATTGAGGATCTTTAAGAATTCAGAACTACTAATGTTGAAATTGTTCAATGCGGTACTATCTGGTGGAGAACTTCTCTCTGAAGTAAAACCCAATCGAAGAAGAACAATGCTTCACTTGTTCTTTCAACCGGCTAATACTATGCAAAATGAATAAGCCTTGGTGTTGATGACATTAAGCCTTTATTTAAAAAAAAAACTTATTAACTGAGTGAATTTTTGGTTTAACTTATGTATTTAAAATATTAATAAATAAAACGAAATACATATTAGCTGCTAACTTAACCATGCTTAAGTTAAAATTAATGAAATTAGCTTATAGGTGGATCATGCCATTCATACACGATGTGACACACATAAAGGTATATAGATGTGATGATCACATTACCAATCATGATAGGAAAGCCTACGATGAAAAACCGTTTAAAAGTGAATGTGTAACCATGTTGTTCGGCAACACCAGCTGTCACCACGTTGGCAGAGCCGCCAATTAAGGTGCCATTGCCGCCAAAGCATGCGCCCAATGCCAGCGCCCAAACCAATGGATGCAGCGGCAAATGGAGTTCCTTATTCTGTGACAACGATATCACAATGCGTATCATCATTGTCGTCACCGGTATATTATCGAGGAATGCCGAAGCAATTGCCGAGACCCAAAGCAACAGCTGTAAGGCGACAAACAAGCGTTGCTTCTCATCCACCGAACGCACTAAATCCTCTACCATATTCCCCAGCACAGCTATGATGCCGATCTCGGTGAGCGCCTCCATAAGCACGAATAAAGAGCCGAAAAATATGAGCGTCGACCATTCGACACGTCCTAAAATCGCCTCCATATCGTTCACATCGGCAAGGATCAGCAGTAATATCGCGCCCATTAGTGCGCACTCACCGAGCGTTAACTGATGTAGGCCATGCACGGAGTGCAAGAAGAACAGCGTCATAACAAAAGCAAATGCAATAACCGACTTGATGAGCAGCATTTTATTGCGTATGCCATAGGAGGAACGCAGATTGTCGAGCGTCTCATGATAATCGGCCGTCGTGGTTCGGCGTCTACCTATTCTTCTTATGTGTCGCTTAACGCGGTGCGCTTTCTGTATAAGCACATCTCGCAGCTGTCTCGTGTCCGTATTGTAGGGCTGTATGGCGGCAGCGGCACGCTCCCACGCATGCGTACCCATGCGCATTTCGCTCTGTGCGTCCGCCATATACGGTACACCCAATTTCCGAAATGTCAAACGTATCTGTATGTAAGTTTGCACCAATGCTAGCAGCACGCACGGCAAAGTGTGCAGCATGAAGTTGCCGAAATGCACATTATGCGAGGCAATGAACGAATTCGTTGTGATGATGATGTTCGGCGGATCGCCGACTGGCGTCGAAGCAGCGCCTATGTTGGCATAGATGACCAGGAACATTAACACCAAAACCGGATCGGCCTGCATCACTTCGCACAGCTTCACAATGAGCGGTGTTATGAGCAACATCATGGTGACACTGTCCACAAACGCCGACAGCGTGGCGGTAAAGAAGCACAAAGTGTTCACCATCGGCCAAATGTGACCGCGCGACATACGATATGCTTGCACGGCGAAATAATCGAAAATGCCCGATTCCGCAAGTACGCCAACCAATATCATCATGCCAAAGAGTAGCAATAATGTTTCTGTGTCCATCCAGGTTATGATTTTGGTGAGATCGGGCCATGCCCGCATAAAACCAAGTATCGCAATGGCTAACGTGGCCGCTATCACCGAGACGAAGGTGCGATTCACCAGCTCCCAAACTATCGATACATATAGGAATGCCAATACCAGGGCACCGAGTACAATGCAAGTGTTCGAATCCAAGGCGCGTTCCACAAAATATTTTATCGTCAATTCTGTATCGATGTTCGTTTCCAACCGTAAACGCAGTTGCACTTTGTTTTTTGTTTCTGCCACGGAGAAATTCGTTAAGCCAAAATAGCCGTACATCTTCACTGGCGCGGTAGGGGCTGTTTGCTCGCTGATGCTGAGCAAAAAGTGTTGTATTTTCGCAACAACTATGACATTGGTTATACTCTCGCCATCCGCAGCGTAAAGCACTTTCTCCAGCGTAACTTTCATATGCTTATTTGCACCTTGATCGACACTCGTCGCATGCGCACTAACAAGAAAGGGACCGTACACCCTTATGCCTAGCGAATCGCGTGTGGTAAACTTCGGATCGATAATTATGGTTTTTGTTTGTTTCGGGAAAATCGTTGTTAGACAACCGTCGTTCTTTTCAGAGGGCATCGTTGGCAGTAACACTGCTATTATAAGCCAAATGCTACATAGAAATACAAGTTTTGTGTAATAAAAAACCAGTTGTAGTCTAGTTTTGGGTGAGGCTGACACTTCTTCGTCTTCTTCGGGTGCATTTATTGTTATCTTTTTTTTCCTTGCTGCCGGCAATTCTTCATCGTCCAAATTATCTTCATCACTTTTGTCATCTTCCTCGCGTTTGTTGGCCATTCTTTCGATTAGTTCTCACTAAAATCTTACACTTGTAATGACTTTTCTATATTAAAACAAAATATGTTGATATATTTTTAGAAAAGTGTTTGAATTTCTGAAATGGCAAATGAATTGAAAGCTTTGACATTTTTTATACTTTTCAAGGTTTGGAGATATTTAATATTTAGTGTTGTTGGTGCGAGAAAAATTGTTAAACTTGTGCATACAAAATATATATTTTTTAATTTTAATTTTTTAAAAGTTAAAATTTTTTTAAAATAATTTTTGAAAAAGTTTAATATTTTTTTCATTATTTTAAAAAATTAATTAATTTTAATTTTTTTAAATAATTTTTTAAAAGATTTAATTTTTTTAATAAGTGTATTTTTTTTAAATAATTGTTTAAAAGTTTAATTTTTTTAAATATTTTTTTAAAAAGTTTAATTTTTTTCATAATTTTTTAAAATAATTTTTTAAAGGTTTACATTTTTTAAAAATAATTTTTTTTTTATAATTTATTTAAAATTTTAATTTTTTGTAAATAATGTTTTAAAAGGTTTAATTTTTATCAAATAATTTTTTAAAGTTTAATTTTTTTTCATCATTTTTTTAAATCATTTTTTGAAAAGTTTAATTTTTTAAAATAATTTTTTAAAAAGTTTAATATTTTTTCATATTATTTTTCAATAATTTTTTAAAACGTTTAATTTGTTAAAATAATTTTTTTATTTTTTTTTTAAATATTTTTTTTTTATTTAATTTATTTAAAATATTTCTTTTTTAAATTTAATTGTTTTTCATAAATTTGTTTAAATAATTTTTTAAAAATTTTAATGTTTTTAAATCGTGTTTTAAAAGGTTTAATTATTTTTAAATAATTTTTTAAAAAGTTAAATTTTTTTTCATATTATTTTTAAATAATTTTTTAAAACGTTTAATTTGATAAAATAATTTTTTAATTTTTTTTTATTTTAATTTTTTTTTATATTTAATTTTTTTTCATAAATTTGTTTAAATAATTTTTTAAAAATTTTAATGTTTTTAAATCGGTTTTTAAAAGGTTTAATTTTTTTAAATAATTTTTTAAATCATTTTTTGAAAAGTTTAATTTTTTTAAATACTTTTTTAAAAAGTTGTTGTTAACAGTTTTAAAATAATCAGTCTATTATAGTATTTAAATAAATAAAAATTATATTTTTTCTTGAAACATTTTTTTATAAATTGAAAATTAATATAATAATAAAATGTGAAAAATTTAAAAAATACCACAATTACTCAGAGAACAATGTTTTTGACCAGTTTTGCTATTAGTCACATGCTTTATCATAATTCTGGTTTATATGTGAAAAATATTGCCTACATTTCAGCGCGCTAACTAAAAGCTGGGTTACAATGTGAATAAAAGAATAAGAAATCCCTTCCTAAGGTTAAGGGCATGTAGAACGATGACTTCATTGAAAATAATTCTGACTGTTTAACAAAAAATTACCGTAAATCATAGAACCATTATGTCCTTGGTAGCGAAGAGTATGAACTTGACCTTGACTTTGGTATTAGAATAAATTTTATAATTTTTTAGCACCATATTTTTATTACTAATTATCATTTGATATTATTATCTCTTTTTTTGATTTAGTAGTTTATTTTACTAAATCTCAAACAATTTATTTCTTTATTATACAATACTAAATTACTGATTTTAAGCGAGTCGACGAGTATGAAGCAATTTCTATAGAAATGCAAATGAATATGTAATTTTAAACAAATATATGTCTAAATAAATATATAGTCATCACTAGTACCAGAAAAATCAAAGCACCTCCAGCATAGAAAGTTGAGCATTCAAAGTGTCGGTGGCGTATACGTAACATTCCCACATTTAGCATTAGTAGTGTACTAAATACCCACATTTCTAATTACTATACCTACGTATGTGTAATCTCTAAAGACTATTTGCTTTAGAAATGTACATAAAAGTGCATGCGCATAGCAAATATGCTTTCATGAAAAGCATAAAATTATGTGTTTATACTCCTAACTCCCTATTAAAATAGCAGTTCATTATAGCTTAGTTAGTTAACACTAATGCATATACTATATATGTATAATTTATGCGCTTCGTTGTTGGAGTTTGGAGGAAATCCTTTTCAAGTTCGAATGCCAGGGTAAATTTATAAAATAAACTCCTTTATGCATATGTTTGTATGCATATATCTATGAAAATATGAATGTTTACATCTATGGACTTATGAAAACCTGTAAATGAGCACATGAGATGTGTTAGTAGAGTATTCTATTTACAAGTTCATGAACATAAATTATACCTGTATATACATACTGATTTGTATTTATTCATTCATCAACTCATAAGCGTATTGGTGTGTGTATAAGCCTCTTAAAATTAGCAGAGCTTGATTATAAATGAATTCGTATTACATGTGTATTTATATATTTTGGTAATAATGAAATTAAATCTGTGGAAACGTGTGCTATGTAAACACAGATATGCATTCATATATGACATCAAAACTATATTTTGTTAAGAAGTACAAACATCAGCTAATTTTAGATAAATTATTGTTTAATATTGAAAAATACTTATGATTTCATTTCATTTTTTCCATTTTCCAACAAAAAACTGCTAGCATTCGATCAAATCACTTTGTGTCAATAAGTGTGGTTCTTTCGAAGTTGACGGTTTATAACTTGGGTCACTATCTTCAGATACTTCATCGTGCTGATATATGTATACCGAGGTGACAGTAGACAGCGTCGCAACTTCATAATTTGTGTGATGATATACATTATAGCTCGTCATTATTCATTCAACTAAACTCGTCAAATCTCATTTCCATAAATATTTTGCATAAGTTCTTTATAGATTATTAATTACCGTGGGCCTAACATTGAGTCTAGTAATAAAGTCGTAGAAAGGAAAATGCGATACCAAGTTGCTAAACAATTGCGACTATGGAATCAGAATATTATAACAAACAATTAGGCCTATACAATTGTAATGAATATTCACCTCAAATTCATTACTCAAACGGTTTAGTGAATATTCAAGTTGCTGCTGGTCCTTCCCTCATGCGATCCTTTTTTTCGGCAGTGATCTGGGAAACAGCTACGTAATAGTACTACACTTGATTCATATTTAAATCCATCTCACTGCTAGTAAAGTCAAATTGGATATACTAGTACTTCATAATATTTTGTATATGTTTGTTTTTATTCAAAAATAGAGCATTTTCACTCTAACTCCCTCTCTACCATTTCTTTTGCGCCGAAATGTAGGCATTTATTCACAAACTGTATTTTAGCAGAGACATACACTGTGTGTTTAGTATAAAAAACAATGGAAAACACTGAATGTAGGTAATATTAGGAGAAATTCGTGAGAATGTGTTAAAATTTGCATTTTTGAACTTGAGGTAGGTAAAAAAAAACTGGTATAAATTAAAAGTCGCTACTTATCATATTATAAGCAATCGGAGAAAGCTTATACAAAAGTAAATCACATTCATATAAAATCACTGGTACTTAAGTACTCTTAAGCTCCAGTTACCGATGCTTGACTTGACTCAGCTTCGAAAAATTTGGCTTGGAAAACTTAGATGCAGTTATACTTCACACAACTTCAACTTCAGCTGTTATTATTATAGTTTCTGGGTAGAGTTGCCAGATGTGAATATTTAGCTTTAAAATTAAGTTTTTTAAATTAAAATATCACCAAGATTGAAGATTTTAAAACTAGTATACAAAAAAATCTTCACTATTAGGAAATCTGTGAACACGTGAAGATTTTATGTTTGAAAGAAAACTCTTTAATAAATATATGAATATAGCTTTGAGCAGAATACCACAAAAGAAACGTGCACACGTAGTTCAGTTTTTCGATATTTGGAATTGTTACAATATGTAATAAATTGGAGCCAGCCAAGCGTATATATGATAGGCGAATAAATAATTTATTCAAATTGTATTTGAACATTTACAATAAATTCGCAAAATATTTTTTTCTGAGCAGATCACCACAAATTCTTGCAGAGATTCGCAATAGTTATGTTTCTGTTGTAAAAATTACCCTCATATCGTACCTATTTGATTTTATTTGTTTATTGCACTTAAAGTTAAACAAGTATTTGCGTTATAAATAAAATAAACGATTTTTTTATTAAACACATTAAAAAATAATTGTTGTGAAAAAGGTATTTTCCTCTGAATTATCTTATTTTTTCTTTATTTGAAGATTTATAAATATTAAAGATTAGAATTTTAACATATTTAATTTTAACCGAAAACATTCAGGCAACACTGGAATAGTGTCATAATGAGAATGAAAAGAGAAGCAGTGAGAGAGGGAGAGCAATTCAAATGTCAACGTAACTTAGAGTTCTAAATTCAACAGACTTTCAAGTCAAGTCATGCGTTCGGTAATCAAATACATGCAAGGCCCATTAAACGGATCTTTTATGTGACAGTTCTCAAGTCTCTCTAGGTCAAGTCAAGCATCGGTAACTGGAGCTTTACTTTCGTTATTATGTATAGGCATATACTCGTATATACAGTCATGTGAAAAATAATAGGGACACATGACACATGTCCCTATTATTTCGCACACTCAAAAACGATCTTACTTCACAAAATGATCAACATTTTTTCTTTAATAACGGTTCTTTACTTCATTGACATCCCAGCAAACAACTGCATGTTACATTTTTGATAATTTTTTTTAAATCTTATTATAATTTATTTTTTACCTATTTTCAAGCAAGTATCCCTATTATTTTTCACATGACTGTATGTTATGTTTCTCGTATGTTTTTTATAACGTTATTTGTCATCGCAAAAGCAGATTTGTAGGTTTTCATAAGAGCTACTAGTGAAATGAAAGAGTACCTCTTGCCTAGAAAGGTAAATAGAGGTATTGGTGAAAGTAAAACATTTGACGAAAAGTGGAGTAAAATAATATATTTACTATACACTTTAACAATCTTTAATGTATATATTCATGTAATACAGGGTGATTAAATTGGCGCTTTTTCTGACAAATTTTATTTTGATTTTTATAATTTTTGAGTTAAATCTGAGTTAAATGTCTGGAAAATAAAAAGAGTAATGGAATGCCTTGAAGTATATTTAAGAGGTATGCTAAAAAACGAAAGCGGCTATACCAGTGTAACCCATGAAACATTAGGCGATTTTAGTGAATTTTTTTAAAGAAAGTACTCCATCGATTGTTTCGAAGTTTTTTTTTGCCATAATAAGGTATATTTTCAGCTACCTTTCAAAATTTTTTCTTTGAAAAAATATTGAAAAAATAACGGAGTTATATGCTGCCCTCGGAGGTACCAAAAAAAAAGTTCCCAAGCTGCTGACATGATTCCGGCCGAATGAGTTGCTGAAACAAAAAAAATTCAAAAAGGTTACTAAAGTTAAATATATTTCCTATATAATGACCAATGATTTTTGAAAAGTTCCAAAAATTGACAAATTGGCGTAGTTCTGAAAAAAATCGTTTTTTAGGTAAAAATAGGTATTTTTTTAATGCCCAATTGACAATTAAAAATAAATTGAAACTAAGACTTGTCGACAATTGAAAATAATATTCCCGCTATTTTTTGAACACATCTCGTATAATACCAGATACATAATTGCCACACCGAGAGAATTGTATCTAATAAATTAATAATATTATTAGTCTTCAGTATAGTTTTTGAATCGAAAAATTCATTTTTTAATTGTAAACTAAATTGTATGACCACCCTGTATTTTTGTATTTATTCTCTCACTTTTGTTATCCTACACTTGCAAATATATCTCTAAATCACACAATAAGCTATCAAAGCACGGAAAGGGAATATACTGAAGTATATTATTTGCCATAAAATGCAACCCTTCAGATTAAAAAAGAATCAAATAAAAACAGTTCTTAGCAAAGCCAATATGACCATATTTCAAACACATACATATGAAAGTAGTCATTTTACTCCACATTTCTTTGTCTTCCATTCTTCAATGCACTTCAGCACTCAATCATAAGCTTTTGTTGTTGTTATTGCAGTTAACAAAGAAAATGCGTTGGGCCATACTCAACAATTGACAAAATCATCAACGACGTATACGTCGTCTTTGCGCTTCAACACACACACACACACACATACAGATGTACATGTATATTACTCAACCACCAACCACCCACCCACCTTGTGATTGCCGACCGCAATCTGCAAAGCCCGCATGCACTTACAAACACATGCAAGTGTGTATGCTACGCTCTGCTATGCCATGAAATGTGTATGTGTTGTGTTGCCACTTGTAGCCGCTACCGTAGCTTCGCTTTTTCTAGTGGCACTCAGCCTGCTTGCCGCTGTTGTTTGCATTCGCGCTGATGCGGGCCTTAATTTCCTTCACTTTATTTTCATCTCCGTTTTGTTTGCCGAAAATAAAATAAAGATGTTGCACACATACATTGTACTATATGTGCATGTTTTGGTGGTTTTTGCGGAAGGTACGGGTTTCTCGCGCAAACACAATTTCTTTTCCATCATTTTATAAATAATTTCGAATTTTTGGAGTAAGTAATATGTTACTACAGTTCGAATGAGTTTGAGTTTGACGCTTGCGCAATTCGCAGCAACATGTGAAATGTTGCGCAACATGTTTCAGCAACATAAAAGAGAGTAACTTTTCGAAGAAGTTCAAACCGTTGCTTAGAAGCTATTTAAAGACGAATATCTGACATTTTTAAACCAGAATTTTCAAGGTTCAAATAATTATTACCGTTAGATAAAAAAAAAATCTCAAAAATAATTCGAAAATTACTAATATTTTAGCCATAAATTAATCACGTCTAGTCAGTATTCGGTGTTACGCAAATTCTAAAGAAAAGCACAAAAGTTCTGAGCAGTTACTGTCAAAACTGTCCGTTTTCCTGAAAATTTTTATCAATTCTTTGAAGTTTGCTTAAAACGTATGACTTATTTTACGAGGGCTCTTATATATATTTCTGGCCTAATAATGAAAATAGGAATATTTATCAACGAAAATGGTTTTATTGTTTTTCAAAATATTCTCTATTGCATGCGCTCAAACCAATTTTCGAAGCACTTTTTTTGAGCCTTTTTTTGAGCGATTGTCAATTGTGCGGGATCCAACGAGAACAAACCTTTTTTACGGCCAGGTGTTCATGCAATATCGAATGTATGCTGGTGGGAGAAATGCATAGGCATGCCTCTATCTGAAGGTATGTTACATGACGGTCTTGCAATATCAGTTCACGTACGGCATCGATGTTTTCTGGCACAACGGCTGTTTTTGGACGACCTTCACGGAATTCGTCTTTGAGCGAGCGTCGGCCACGATTGAATTCGTTGTACCAGTTTTTCACAGTGCTATAGGATGGTGCTTCATAGCCATACAAAGATTTTAGTTCATCGATGCACTCTTGTCGCCATAATCCACGTCGAATGTTGTGAAAAATGATCGCACGAAAATGTTCATGAGTTAATTCCATTTTTTGGCCGAGATGAATTTTGTATTTCCCTGTAAATAAAACAATTCACGATTAAATGACAAAACGTTCTGAGTGATGTCAAACTTTCCAATGGAAATGTCAGATTGCACCTGGCAACACTTAGTGTTGCCTAGGCCAGAAATATATATAGCAGCCTTCGTATTTGAAAAAAAAAAATCTGAGCGTCTGTTCAGTTCTCTTATATACATATGTATACATATATATATCCAAGATTAAATTCTTTGGTTTATCAGTATGGTTGGTTATTTGAGACATAACTTGAAGTCGTACAAAGTGTGTTAAAAAATAACGGCAATTTTGGTTTATTTTTTTTCAAAAAAATATTTATTCATTAGTCTACGTTGATGTTGTCGCCTTCATTATAGTCCCCATTCGGTATTATGCACTTCTGCCAGCGCTTTTTCCAACCGTCGAAACACTCCTCAAACTCGATTTTTGGATAGACTTAAGTTCTTTCAACAATTCCTCGAATATTTGTAAAACGATTGCACTTTTAAATTCTATTCATGTTTGGAAATAGGATTGCTAACAATTCCCGTTACTTTTTGAACATACCATATACTAAAAATGTTAGAACCTTTCGATATATAAATTTTGTCAGTATAAGGTCTTATTAATAGATATTTTTTCTTGTAAATCCTGTAGAAGTGAACTTGTGAAACGGGTCATATAAAACTTTTCTATAATAGCATCGAACGAAATTCGTCGACAATTTATAAAAAAAATATTCTCACAAGATTCATAGAAAATTATTGGTCAAGGAATTGGAAAGGTCTATATTTCTTTAAATGAGAATCTGTAGACGATTTAATAATTTAAATTTAATGACTGACCTTAAACAATTTTCATTCTATTACTTACGAAACAATAAAACAAAAATGTTGCCTACATCTAGGCGCATCGGGTTTTTATAATATGAAAAATGTTGCATACATCCAGGCGCTGAAGGTACATATTATAGGGAAGTCCCACACTCTGTGTTTAAAAATGTTTAATGAATATCTAAATATTAAATAAGATTTTCCAATACTTAGTGTTGGGTATAGTTCTGAAAAATATATTTTTGAAGAACCATGTTTCAAGAAAAAAACACAATTTCTTCTAAAAATTTTCAAACGACATCAATATCGCTGCAACATACGCTTAACAACATGTTACTTGCAACATATGCTTAACAACATTTATGCTGCAACATGTGCTCAGCGCCAAAAGTAACTTACTAGTATAGCAACTTAACTAATAAGCCGCAACAAAAGGCCTATCTTCTGATACCGGCGAGACTTTTCTAAGCAACAAAATGTTGTTAGCCAAAATCACGCGCAATCAAATAAGCAGCGCTTACTCTCTCAATACCGCGCTCGTACTTTTTTTAGTCTCTCTCTCTCTGTATCTCTCTGTGCATGTCTCCTTTGCCAACAAAGGCTTTATTGACCATACTTAAGAGGCGGCAGCATTTGTTGCATGTGCTATGTAGAATGTTGTATGTGGCACGCGCGGCATGTTGCGCACAGCATAGCGCTTTATAGAAGACATTCAACCAGCCGGCAGCGGCATATCAACGCTTTTGCTTTTGCTATTTCTATTCCTTTGGACGCAAGCTATTCGCCGCGCTCGCAACTTAATCGGCACGAAGCACAGGCAATTTGCCTTGCTGCTTGCTGCTGCAAACCATTCAAACGACGCGCCTCTACGACAGCAATGTGGACTTGCCATCTACAGCTGCTAGCCAACAAACATACATACGTACATACATACTACGTGTCTTACTACAACTTGACAACAACAAATCAAGCCGGCTTTGGCTGCTGTGCGCTCTGGTTATTATGATTTGCTCATGATGCTGCTGCTGTTGTTGTTGTTGCTTTTTGGCGCTTTTGTTTTCATTTCACCTTCTGTTGCGAAAATTTCAATGTTTACGCGAAACCATTTGCGAAAGTTGCATTCAGTCTTCGTTCGCCGAGTGTTGCGGGTGGTTCGGTTTGACTGCGTTGCGCTTTGCTTGCAAACGACGTCTGTGCGCTATGTGCTGAGTGAGTGAGTGAATGAAAAATCCTCAGTTGATTTGTTTTCGGACTTGAAGTGTCATTGCGAGACAACTTTCATCTTTTTCGGTCTTAACTAACGGCGCGCCATTGCAACGCCGAGTGTGTGTGTGTGATTGTGTTGGTGAAGCGCCACTGTACGATCAAGTGTTTGTCTCGCAGCGCATAACGGTGTTGGTGCACCGTTCAAGTGGCGGAAGTAAAAATTGTTGCAATTTCTTCTCTTACACACGAGTTTGTTTTTAATTGTACTGCCTTTTGCCGTTGTGTGTGTGTGGGTGTTTATCGCCGACAAGCCGACGAGCGTAGTTTTTCGTGAACGGAAATACAATTGATAATTATAATTAGTGTGAACGTGAACGTAAAAGTGTCTGCAATACATCGTACAATAAAACGTGAGTTATTACGCTGTTAAGGAAGTGTATTACAATTGTAATTACGTGAATATGTATGTGTGTTCGTGTCATTTAATTTGATTGCGCGCATTGAATTAATTCATTGAGTGATTATCCCATTGAAAGGTTAAACTTGTTTATTTTGAGCTGTAAAATAATAAATAATTTGGCGATTTAAAGGAAAAGCAGGTAATTTTTGTATTAAATATTTGAATAATTAAGTAAAATAAATCAATTATTTCAATTCATGGGTGGTTATTTCGCTGTTATTTCAAGCGGTTAGGTCTGTCTCCTACAATAAAGGCCTAATTTTGTCACTTAAACCTGTAAGTAAGCGAAAAAATTTTATTTCTTTCTTTCAGGCTTTAATAAGAACGTATTTGATTTGTTAAAAAAAAAAATTCTTTTGGAATTTTAAATTAGAATTTATTATTCGGACAATCTTCTGAATCACAAGAGACCTCAACGGGCGACGTTGATTCTAGATATTCATACATTAGGAAAAGAAACATAATGGGCTCTAAAGATAGCATTAAATAAGACTTGCAAGTACGCTTCAAAGTGTTTGTAAAAAAATTGTAAATTTTTCGTAAAAAATGGAGCAGTAAATTTTTCATAAAAAATTACAATAATAAGAGAAAGAAGTAAGGAAAGGCTAAGTTAGGGTGCAACCGAACATTTTATACTCTCGCAATTTATTGAAGAAATTTAACCAATACATATATGTGGAATAAAGCTCACCGTATTTTTGAAAAACCTATAATTAGGTATATGGAAATGTTATGACCCAATTTTAATAATTTTTGGAACAGAGACACACTATTAGAAGAAAACAATTTCCTCTGAATTAAATTGAGATATCTGAGAGATTTACCCATATTTTCGGTTAAAATTTATCCTTAGGCGCTGAGTTCAACATGTCCGATATCTGGGGCCTTGAAAAGTTATGGTCCGTTTTCGACAATTTTTTCACAAGTGATGCCACAGATCATATACTGTATTTGTGTAAAGTTTTATTCCGTTATCTTCATTGGTTCCTTATGTTTACATTATAAAGTGAAGGAATAAGATGGATTTCAAAATTGAGTTATAAGGAAAGTAGTAGTGGTTCTGAACCGTTTACGCGTTTTTTGTCCGTGTTATCAGGGTGTCAAGAAAATATTATATACCGAATTTCATTCGAGTCGGTCGAGTATTTCCTGAGATATGGTTTTTGAGCCATAAGTGGGCGGTGCCACGCCCATTTTCCATTTTGTAAAAAAATCTGAGTACTGCTCCCTTCTGATATTTCTTCTGCAAAATTTAGTGTTTCTGACGTTTTTCGTTAGTTAGATAACCCACTTTTAGTAATTTTCAACCTAACCTTTGTATGGGAGGTGGGCGTGGTTATTATCCGATTTTAACTATTTTCATGGTGTGTGGTAGGGTATGTAAGAGAACCGACTGCAGAATGTTTGGTTTATATAGCTTTATTAGTTTGCGAGTTAAATACAAATAACCGATTTGTGGGCGGGGCCACGCCCACTTCCCCAAAAAAATTACATCCAAATATGCCCGATCCTTTATTCCAAATTTTACTTTTATATCTTCATTTATGGCTTAGTTATGACACTTTATGTGTTTTTGGTTTTCGCCATTTCGTGGGCGTGGCAATGGTACGATTCTGCCCATTTTCGAACTTGATGTTCTTATGCCAAGGAATATTTGTGCCAAGTTTCGTCAAGATATCTTAATTTTTACTCAAGTTACAGCTTGCAAAGACAGATAGACGGACAGACGGACGGACGGACAGACATCCGGATTTCAAATCGACTCGTCACCCTGATCACTTTGGTATATATGACTCTATATCTATCTCTTTTAGTTTTAAGTGTTACAAACAACCGTTATGT
Source organism: Zeugodacus cucurbitae (assembly GCF_028554725.1). NCBI lineage: Eukaryota > Metazoa > Arthropoda > Insecta > Diptera > Tephritidae > Zeugodacus > Zeugodacus cucurbitae. Next base: position 61,479,656 of record NC_071669.1, on the reverse strand, counting down.
GAACAAAACTATAATACTCTCTTTAGCAACTTTTGTTGCGAGAGTATAAAAATATTCTTTTGATAATCTTTAAACTCAGGTCTAATTTTTAATCGCCGATGTGTGAATGGTTCCATCAACATGAACATACTTAGAATTTCGAGCTAAATTTCGTATAACGTCCACGGAATTGTATTTGAAGGTCAGGGTTCGCATACAAATTTAAAAACTGACGTATTTTTAAATTTTTTTAAGGATTATTTCAGTTACTTACTCATAAAAATTTCAATTTTAAGTATGTTATAACCATAAAATGATTTTCGATCTCCCATTCAGTTGATTTTAAAAGCAAAATTAAAACTCTCCTAGGTCTATTAAGCAATTTTTGTAAATTTGTATAGCATACTTTTAGGCGGTGAAACATTATATTTGATGAAACAACCAATTTGAAGTAAATTTCTGCGATTTATAAGAGGTGTATTGATAGAGAAGAAATCTGAAATGATAAAAAACCTTTATTTATCATTACAAATTATTCATCAAAAATATTAACTTATTTTCTATAAGATTTTTTAGTTAGATAAAAAGACAAAACCAATGATAATGGTCTTAAATTTACATGAATTAACACTTAAGCGGCTACGCCTAAAATTATGTCTTAATCCAACATCAAGGTCGCAATTTATTTTTATCGATATGAACTCTCCAAAAAAATTCCTCAGTTATAAGTAACTTAATCTTATAATCACTTCTAATGGATCATTAATATGTGAGTTATTGCTTCGAGAATTCGTTGTTTAAGTATTTTCGGTTTTCTTCGGATAGATTTGTTGATGAAAAATGTCACCTGCAAAATTTTCTTCTTCTCAAGAGATTGTTTGCTGGAAAGAAATTTGCAATTGTGAGGCATATTTTGAGGCGAAAGACCAAACGTGCTACGAAAATAAATTTGAAGATCTGACACCTTAATGACACCACTGTTGAATGAAATTGAATCAGACTTTTTTTTACTTCAATATACTCGTTTAACTGGATTTAAGTTATTGCTGACCTAAGGGGCTATATCAGTGTGACATTTGCAAAAATATATTTCTTTTTTTTTGCTTATACGATAGTTTATACTTTCAAAAATATCCTGTGAAATGACATCGTTCTAAAGAGCGACCGCTCAATTTTTTACCCAAAAACGACATTTTTTCAGAACTACGCCATTTTGTTAATTTTTGATATTTTTCAATAATCGTTGGTCATTCTATAGGAAATACCTTCAACTTTACAACCTTTTTTTAATTTTTTGGTTTCAGCTATTCATTTGACCGTAATCATGTCAGCAGTTGAAGAACTTTTTTTTTTTGGACCTCCCAAGACAGCCCATAACACCGTCATTTTTCAATATTTTTGTAAAAAAATCTTAAAATATTGCTAAAAATATACCTTATTAGGTGCAAAAAACTTAGAAGCATTCGATCGAGTACTTTCTTAAAAAAAAATCACGAAAATCGCCTAATTTTTCATGGGTTAATTAAGTTACTACTTCATATGGTCTTAAATGTGAATTCTTTTTATTCAAAAAATTTATATTTTTTTCGAAAACGTCTGCATTAAACATTTCATACAATTTCAACACTGTTAAATTTTCCATATTTTTAACGTTAAAAAATTGTAATTTTTTCAGAATAAGAAAATCCTGCTTTTCTATCCCTAACAAAAAAAGAAGTAATGTTTGCACATTACTTTGATCAATTAATTAAATACTCATTTACATGCGCTCATTACAAGCAAGCGGTGCGGAGAAATAAAAATCAAATATGTCTCCGCCTCCTTGACAACAACTAATGACACCAAATTGCCGCTCATTACATTAAATGTGGCTTCTCACTGCATGAACCAAAGAAAGTCGTCAACAAAAAAAATATAAAAATGAAATGAGCTCATTAAATAGAACAAAAAACAGAGAGAAGCAAAAATTTTTAATGTAATTGTAGGCGTGTAATTTGGCGAATTCAATGATGCTTGATGCCTTTTACGAGCTAAATTAGCTTGGCAATGCTATTGGAGACGATTGTATTTATAGGGAAATTTGTGAAAATATTTAAACGTTTGAGAATTGCAAGAACATTAGATTCACAAAACAAATCTTTAAGTAAATAATATTTTTATATATGGAGAAATATTAAATTTTTATCAAAACTCTAGTTTAATACCCATGATTTACCCACAAACATTCTAAACGCGACTTAGCGGAGTTTTAAACCCACATTAAAGCAAATATTTATATTTCAGTGCTCGCTATGAGTGTTACACTCTTAAACCCGCTTCTTTCCTTGCTACATTTTTGATTCTTCAGTGGTTTGGCGCATAATGTTTGCTTTTCTTTGTATTTTTTTTACGTTTTCTGCTACGCTGCCACTGCTCTGTGCGCTCCCTGCGGGTAAAGGAAATCATACATATTTAATTTTTGCTTAATTGAAAAAAATCAAAAATAAATGAAAGCAAAATACAATCGAAATGAAAATGAGAAAACCGGGTAACGGCAAACAATCGGCAAAATGGTCGTGTCGCTGTGAGAGTGTGAGTAAAGCAGAAAGCACGGTGCGAATAAGGAGTTGCTTTTATTAAGGTGGTTGGTGGTTGTTGGTTTGTAAAGTGCGATTGTGTGGGTGTGTGTGTTGGATGATGTGAAGTTTCATCATATTTATTGCTAAATGCAGTTGTTGTTATTCACATGTTATTTTCGTAGAACTTTCATTTGATCTTTGTTGATGAAATCCGTATAAATTAATGCACACAAATATCACCCCAGTGAATTGAAAATGTTCATTTTATAAGGTTTTCGAAGACCCAGCTCTTAGTTCTTCAGTAAAAATATAAAGCCTACGTCAAGTAACATTTGATACTTCAAAGACACAATATTGTTATTGTAATTCAATCAGAGTTTAACACAGATTATGAGGATTTGGAAGTGCTTTGTATTCACCATCAGTTTTGTTCTTGAATTGCAAGCAGATATTTCTTTGAAATAGTAATAATCTCTAGAAGAATTTGTGCACCGTTATTTTAGCACAGAAACCAGAACCTTTTAGTCTATAATATAATATCTTGGTTCGAATTAGGTTAAATTAAAAACAAATTAATATCGAGATAATAGTTGATTCCAAAATGTTTTTGCTAAATCAAAAATCCTGGTTTAAAGAGCTATACCAGTGTAACCCATGAAAAATTAAGCAATTTTCGTTAATTTTTTTTAAGAAAGTACTCGATCAATTGTTTCGAAGTTTTTTTGCACATAATAAGGTATATTTTCAGCATGATACAATTTTGTTTTACAAAAATATTGAAAAACTACGGAGTTAAATGCTGTCTTCGGAGGTAAAAAAAGTTTCCCATCTGCTGACATGATTCCGGCCGAATGAGTAGCTGAAACAAAAAAATTCAAAAAGGTTATTAAAGTTGAAGTTATTTTCTATACAATGAAATCTCAAACATTAATAAACGGGTGTAGTTCTAAAATAAATGTTTTTTTTTGCTAAAAATTGTCGTTTTTTTAATGCCAAAATGACAATTTTCAACAAATCGAAAAGATCGTAGGATCATTGTATAGTTAATATATTCAAGAATACTCGGTTTCAATTTCAAGTCAGTCGGTAAATTTCTCGTTGAGTTATGAAGTATCGACTACCCGTGAGCGGTCGCTCTTTAGAACACTGGCATTCAGAAACTATTCAAGATACGACCTTACCGCAGGACATTTTTGAAAGTATAAACTATCGAATAAGCAAAAAATATCGATTTTTTGAAAGTGTCACACTGGTATAGTCCCTTCAGTTTAGTTGTAACTATATTTTAAATTATTTCTGTACTACAGTATTCGCATATTTTATTTATTTGACTTCTAAATAAGTTATAATTTTTTAATGTTATAAATGGCAACTCTATTGCCGTAATTTGGCATTAAAGATGACAAGTTAGTGTAATGTCGGTATATCAACTACATTGTATAAAAAGTTAGTTTTAAATTGCTTAATAGTTCTACAATTATTTAATAAATAAAGTGAAAATATAGTGGCAACCCTGTTCTGTAAAATTTATAAATACAAATTTTCTAATATTTGATATTAAAATAATAATCATATATCATAAAGGGATACTATATGGCAGGTCATTTGATATAATTATTTTTTTTAAGTTGGCAACTCTATTACAAAAATTTCTTAATTTTTCTGAATTAATAATTATTTATTGTTATATTCAGTTAAACGCTTTCGACTATATTTTAATACATATCTTCAAACAAATATTAATATTGAAGTAAGGAGGTAACCATGAACATTTCTATTTAAATAATTTTTGTCTTTCATGCAGTAAAATATATTATTATATATGAGAAAATATGATTATTACTATTAACAAATTTATTTTACAAAAGTGGCAACCTTATTTGCAAAATCGAAGCTTATTCAAATATTTTTATATTAAATTGGAGTTAATCAAAAAGATTCATATATATTTTCAAAACACCGAGATCTCAGCTTTTTTATTTCAAATTATTATAACTTTTGCAATTTAAATGGCAACCTTAATTCAGAAATTTTTTATTAAATAATATTCAATATTCACACACTTAATAATATACTAATTTAATTTAGTAGCTGCGTCATCTTGATTCTCGCAGTTGAAAAATAATAAATTTATAGAATATACCGTTAAAAATTTGTTGTCTACACTTAAATTTTTCGATATTCTCGCATGTAAAGTATCCACCATTTCATGTCGTCATATCACAAATTTATGATCAATATTCAAACACACTGTCATCGCATGCATATAAGTAACCGTAATGAATTCACCAAAATAACTGAGCCAATATTAAAACGAATGCGTTCAAATGTCATAAAATACGCTGGTAAATTGCCGCATTTTATGCTCGCTTAAGTCGCGCAGGTGTGCGTTTATATGGTATTTTGTGTTGCCAAATAAGCCTAACTGCCAACACTTTATCGCATTTTACAGGTATTTTACCGCCTACAGCAAGCCACGCACACACACACGCAGGCGTTGAGTACACAGCAGCAGCCAGTCTATGTACAAGCCATTCATGCTGCTTAGTGACAGCGCGGCGTAAAGTGGTTGGGGAAAAGGGGGTGTGTGTGGAGTAGAATAGAACAACTCATTTACGCACACTTTGCCTGGAGTTGGTGTTAATAATTGCCGCAAACATGCGCACAAACCGCTGACACACACATACATACAAACAGACAGGCATAAATAGACGACATAATATGTTGTTTATGCCCAGCTGTATGGATGCTGCTAGGTGGGTGTGAGGGCACTTAGGCGCCATTGCTGTTGCACATTTGCGAATAAAAAATGGGTCATTCGTACTAACAACATTGGTTGCATCTCTAAGCCAACGCCAACAGTCAACAGCCAACATATGCAGGCATTTGTGTGACTTTTATGTGTGTGTGTGTTGAATGGAAATGTTTTATGTGTTGAATGGAAAGTCAGCAATAATACTAGAAAACACTGTCAGAAATATTTATTATTTAATTTTTTTTTATTATTTAAATATTTTTTTTATATATTAATATCAAAGAAAATATTTATTAAAAAAAATATTTATTAAAAATAAAAATAAATGTTTATTTTCGTTATTTAGTTTCTTTTGTGACTATTTATTCTAAAATAAATAGAAATTGCTACTTACATTTGTTTTTATTAAATATTCTAGTATTATATAGAAAAAAATTTATAAAAAATATTTAATTAATAGTTAAGAACATATTTATATTTCGGTTAGGTTAGGTTCATCTGGTAGGCCAATGAACCACACACAGACCGATTTTGTTCCTTTGCGATACCAGATGTAGTGCCGTCAAGTAGTCAATGAGAAGTAGTCATCCTTAAGGCAGGTGTCTGCTTTACAGGCTTCAAAAAATTGATTTTTTTGTTTTGTTTTAAATCTCTTCCAAAACTATCCAAGAATATGTCTTTAAAATTCCACAGGCCAATTCGACATATTTTCGAAGCTAGAGCAGTTTTAGTGGCCGAGCGTCGAGCAGGTGCGAATGCTCAGGCAGACTTTAAAGCGCATTTTCTCGAGTTTTCATTTTTACAAGTGTTAGAAAACGGTGCCGGCGATAGCAAAAAGAATATATGTCCGATCGAAAAAAGCCAGAGTCATATAGCTTCAGTATTAAATTATCTTCTATTTGAACTAAAAAAGTTGGACAAAAGTATTATTTAAACTACTTGTTTTGCAACTTAAAGTCAATTTTTTTTCTTAAAAAAGAGAATTTTTTTCAAACTTCGAAAAAATTTTGAATTTTATAACTTCTTTGGTATTTTTTTAGTTCATAAAGAAAAGAAACTTAAAAAAATTAAAAAAAAAATTTGGTTCGACTGTTTCAGATGCATCGCACGACCTCCATCACCGGCACCGATTTACAAGTGCAGACTCCAGGCGCTCCAGAAAAATACTTACAACTTTGAAAAAATTTCAATATTTTTTAATAATAAATATTATTTTTTAAGCTTTAAATGTAGTACACTATCGTCTCAAAATTCCGTTTACCGCATTCATTTCCTTCCCTTTCAAAAAAAAATGCTAAAAAAACGCTTTTTTCGCATTCTATAGCAGACTACTGCCTTAAGGATGCGGGCGAATTTTAAAAGGGTTTGTGGATTCACCTACGATATCTCTTCCAGATTATAGTATAGAGAAGTCTCCAAGTGCTGAATTCTTGATTGCCTAGATTGTTCCATTGTTTCACCTGTACCTTGCTCTTGACATTTCCTGCATTCTTCGCTATCTGTCAGCCCCATCTTGTAGGCGTTCGCCGCCACCAGACTGTGACCTGTGAGTATGCCGACCATGTTCCTACATTTCCTTCTATTGAGCGTCAGTAAACTTTGTGTATTTCTGGTCTACCGCTTTACACAATACTTTGGTGTAGACTTTGGACTTTCTTAATAAGTTCCTGTCTATATCATCACATATACAGTGCATGGGTTTATCTATGTCGATCACGCTTTCAGATGAAAGTTTTGCGCCTCTCTTGGCAATTTCGTCCACTACCTCGTTACGCTCGATGTCCCTGTGACCTGGCAACAAGTAGAATTGGTGTCTTTCCATATACAAGGTGTGTTCAAAAAATAACGGGAATTTTAAAATTGAAAATTTCTAAAATTTCTCCAAGTGACAACAACTCCGCCACATCGACACTCAGGCAACGCAGGCAATTCATACTTTGTAGCCACTGCACTGCCATCAGTAAATAATATCTTCATTACTCATCAGATTTTCATAAAGTCGCATGTACATACATACATATGTATGTGGTGTATTTTTGTACGACTGCCAGTTATTAACTCGTGCTATCTGAATGCTAACGCTAATTTTGCGTAAACACGTAATGACAGCAGCGCCGATAGTAAAGCAACGTATGAAAGTAAAACAACATAAAGCATTTTCAGCGCGTTGCGAGGAGGTGAGCGTGCATTTGCACAGCTATATAACAGTAGCTGCGGTAGAGCTGGAGTAACTCATTATTCTATATACACATGTATGTATGTACAAACTCATAGTTGTGAATGTGCTAAGGAGTATGCTGCAGCTATGACTGGGTGACTGGTCGACACCATTGAACCTTGTGGCATTGTTTCGATGAACTGATGTTGTTGTTGCACTGTTACTATATATAATGATACTCTTAGTAACTTATTTGTTGCATTGTTGTTTGTTTATATATTCCATTACTGATTTCATTTTGTTGTCTGATTTCTTAACGTGTTTGACCACACTGTATGATTCTTTAAGTAATTAAAATTACAAAAATCGTTCCCAACTAAAGCATATGAATATCACAGACCTATTCCTATACAGGTTTTAATATTGCAAATATGTTGTATTTGATATGAAAATACTGAATTATAACTTTCTTGGAAACCAATAAAAAAAATTTAGTTAAGACTTTATTTTGAGTTGACAAGCTTAAGATTTTTAAAGTCTGCGAAATCTGTTTTGGTTACTCTAGAAAGCACACACATCCCCAGGACGAAAATATTTTCGAATTATGCAAGTTCATGCTCACGGCAGTCCAAAACTCATTCACACTAAAATGTTTAGTTCACCTAACGGATGTGGATAACATTGAATATATATAGCCTTGTTGAAGTGGCTCAGTATTAATAGATACATTTATTTTCGCATCCCCGAAAGACAAAGAGAGATACACAATCTACAGAAATTTAACAATTATGTACATAGTTCCGGGAGTGATAACATTCAATTCGTTATACTAAACAGAATTTAAGCATTATCAATTCTTAAGTTTATAAACATTACCATGAAGAGTCATAAATCCCAAAGATTTGTTGCCAAATAGAAATTGTGTTTGTATAACCCAGTGTAGTGGTGGAAAGAATGGTGGAAGCATTTCTGGTTCTAAGGTGTAGTTATTGACGATGTATGTTTTATTCTAGTTAACAAAAGAAACAATAAATTAAATGAAAAAAAATATAAAAAAATAAGCATAAAATGTATAGCTGCTCTGCTATTTGCTACTCACTGCGAAAAACGGACACTTTTTTGGCAGGTTGGATACTTGAATAATATTCTCCGATACAACTTTCAATAATCTACTTTTATGTATGCCATGTAACATTTTACATATATCTTGCACTGTATTTAGTATATTTATTTTGTTATTATTAGCACGTAAAATATCCAGTTTGACATGTGCATTTGCATGCGGCACATTCTCGTGTAGTTTAAATTCAACATCAACCATTATTTTATTCTTCCAATTGTAATATTTGTAATTGAATACACTGAAGTTGTACGTTTGGCCGGCGGTGTAGTTCATATAGTAAACGCCAATGCCAAAATTACGCTGAAATCAAGCAAAAGAAAATGTTTTTATAAGAAAATATTTTAATATGAATATTTTTACTTCACAATTGTGGAGCTCACACAGCAGTGGCAATATGAAAAGCACTAAAATCAGTTTATTGTCGAAGTCTAACATATTTCCGCAAATTTTGGATTCAATATTCAAGTAAACCAGCTTGTAGTGAAATATAAAATGAATTGACTAATGTCGACAAATATATAAGTTCTTTGTTCAAACTTTTGTAAAATTTGGATCATTTTATACTCATTTTATACTAATTTTAGTTTTAGTGTTGTTATTGTAGCATTTATAATAATTACGCTGATGCAATTAACCTACAGTATGTGTGGATTGCTGCCTGACCAATAACGAATATTTTGCTTTTTGACGAAGCCATTCAGCCAGAAATGTGCCTCATCGTTGAAGATGATTTTTCGATGAAAATCCAGATCATTTTCAAGTTGTTGCTCAGCCTAATTCACTAACATGGTGGTCAAGCGGCTTCAGTTCTTGCGTGAATTTGATCTGGTAAGGCCTACAGGTCAAAATCTTTTCGCAAAATTCGCCACAACGACGCCACAGAGATGCGCAAAGCTTGAAAATGACGTTTTGGGTCTTCCTGAATTGATGCGGCAGCAATATTATCGACATTACGGGCACTTCTTTGTCTCACGGGAACATTTTGTACTGTACCTGTGAATTCAAATTTTTCCACTGTTTGCTCAATTGTTGATCTGACAGTAAGATCATGACGGCCATGATTTGGAATAGCGCTCTTGAAGTTGATACCCCTCACTCCGAATTTCTGAAGTAAATTTAAATAATTTCGACTCGTTGTTGGAGTTTTAAAAAATTAACATAATGGTGGCATCAGGAATTTTTTTTTCTCTATTTTCGGGAAAAAACCGACAGCTAATTGGTCATAAAAAATTGAAATTTTGAAAAAAAAGAAAAGGCCTCGATCCGGTGCTGGATAATTCTGTATTCTAAAAGCTGTATGAACTTCATTAAAATCTACTGAGCGGCTTTCGAGTTACAGTTGTCACCAGTTCAAAAAACATAGTTTTGAGATAAAGACATTTAAAGTTTCACACTAGCGCGTTGGAGTGCCCGAGCGCTCATTGTTATTTGTCGAATAACTCGAAAAGTAATTATCGGATCAACATCAACTTTTCAAAGAATATTTTTAAGATATTACACTAAACGAAAGCAAAAAAAAAGGATTTTTTTTTAAATCATGACTATCGTTAACCGCTTAAGCTTTCATAGATCGTAATGATGTAAAAATATCTAATTTTGATTATCGGGTAAAATAAGTTAATTAACTGTATTTGTACTTTCTTGTGGATAGTCAAGCCGCGATTAAGGCTATTCGCTGCGCCAATACAAAGTCTCAATGCGTCAGATCATGCAAAGAGGCAATTAATAGACTAGCGGGAGAAAAGTCAGTTAGCATTATCTGGGTACCCTGTCATATAGGTATAGAAGGAAACGAAAAGGCAGATGAGTTGGCTCGCTCAGGAGCAGCTGGGAATACAGTTCCCTTAAACTGCCCCAGACCTTGCAGTTCCCTCAAGCGCTGCCTAAAGCAATGGATGCTAGGGGAACATCTCAGGTCCTGGAACATGTGCAACACGAGTCGCACCACAAAGCTACTAGGGGTAGTGTTGACACTGGACAGACCAAAAAACTTCTTACTTTAAGCAAAAGAGAACTAAGCTGTATCACAGGGGTCATCACGGGGCACCTGCCTCTAAGAGGCCACCTGCAGAGACTTGGCATAGTAGAATCGGCGGAATGCAGGTCGTGCGCGGAAGATGATGAAACACTAGAGCATTATCTCTGCGAATGCCCGGCCTTCTGTCGTTTACGAAGGGATACCTTCCAAGGCTCCCATTACTCTAATCTGAGAGAAATTGGGCAGCAGGGTTGGAATAAACTCAAAAACTTCGTGAAATCGACCGAGTTGTTCAGGTGACGCTTACCAGGGTACCTTCGGGGAGCACAATGGGCCTAATAATGGCCTAAGTGCGGCCGCTTGCGGTCAGACTCTCTTCGCCTCCCTTTTCAACCAACCAACCAACTGTATTTGAAATACCCCATCTATCAAATAATTAGCATTGAAATACTAATGAAGCTATTAGTTTTTTTTTCATTAGTTATTTATGACTATATAATCATTATACAATTTTTCAGAATTTACTTTTCTGGCCGCATGAGCATTGAAAAATAAATGGCTACTTATTTCGATATAGTGAATGAACTGTTTGCAATATTGTTTTCCACGGGAAATATATTTATATATTATTGGTAGAACTATAAACGGGAAACTTACTCCAAATATTGTACTGGGTATCGGTTCCCATTTATGGAAGTGTCTTGAATTTGTAATTATCGTTATTGTATAATAGTTCGATTGCCTTGTACCATACTACCAGAAACTACTTGTGATAAGATGAATGAGAACCTATTTAATTTTCAATATCAACTAATTGCGGAGAAATTATGACTTAACCGAGCTAAGTATATTAAACTTAACATAACATACCGTTACTTTAACTTACTCAAAAAAATTCTGTTACACTCGTGTTAGGTTTTGCTGGAATTGGTGTATTTGAAGTACATAATTATTTGAAGAAATTAATTAAAGTATATGTCATTCTTAAAAGCAGTTATGTATTTTTTATACTGATAACTTCCGTTATATATGTATATATAATGTTGAATCTTCGCTTTATTAAGTTTTAAGTTTGTAAATATTACCATGAAGAGTCATAAATCCCAAAGATTTGTTGCCAAATATAAATTGTGTTTGTATAACCCAATGTAGTGGTGGAGTGAATGCTGGAAGCATTTCTGGTTACATGGTGTAATTATTGACGACATATTTTTTGTTCTAGTTGAAAAAAAAACAATAAATAAAATGAAAAGAAGAAAATAATAAGCATTCAATGTATAGCTGCTCTGCTATTTGCTACTCACTGCGAAAAACGGACACTTTTTTGGCAGGTTTGATACTTGAATAATATTCTCCGATATAACTTTCAATAATCTACCGTTATGTATGCCGTGTAACATTTTACATATATCTTGCACTGTATTTAGTAGATTTATTTTGTTATTATTAGCACGTAAAATATCCAGTTTGACATGTCCATTTACATGCGGCAAATTGTCGTGTAGTTTAAATTCAACATAAACCACTATTTTATTCTTCCAATTGTAATATTTGTAATTGAATACACTGAAGTTGTACGTTTGGCCGGCGGTGTAGTTCATATAGTAAACGCCAATGCCAAAGTTACGCTGAAATCAAGCAAAACAAAATGTTTTTAGAAGAAAATATTTTAATATGAATATTTTTACTTCACAATTGTGGAGCGCACACAGCAGTGGCAATATGAAAAGCACTAAAATCAGTTTATTGTCGAAGTCTAACATATTTCCGCAAATTTTGGATTCAATATTCAAGTAAACCAGCTTGTAGTGAAATATAAAATGAATTGACTAATGTCGACAAATATATAAGTTCTTTGTTCAAACTTTTGTAAAATTTGAATAATTTTATACTCATTACATGTTTATTAGAAAACTATATAAGAGTTGCTCGTTTTATATTCTAATAACTAATTTCAGTTTTAGTGTTGTCATTGTGGCGTTCATAATAATCACGCAGATGCAATTAATGATAGGAATTTAGATGTGATTTTCGAAACACAGATAATATCGATGTGAAGTTACATGAATTTCATCAAGTAACACTAGATCTGCCCACGCAATTTACGGTAAGAGAGCTCCTCCTTGGTCACCACAGTTATGTCGTTCCTATAGTGGTACGTTTCGATTCGTTTACTAGTGGAAGTATGTTTAGCCAGCTATTTTTCCAGCATCCAGCAGATATAATCCATGAATATCGTCGGTTTGTCGAACCATAGACGAAGCATAAACCCATTAAAGCTCAATTGAAACGTATACACTTAGCTTTTATAGATTGTAAAGGTCTAACCTTTATCTAATTTTGAGCATCGGGTAAATTTAAGTTATTTAAATGTATTTTGCATATCATTTATATCAGATAATTTGTATTGATGTACTAATGAAGCCTTCAATTTAATCGAAATATAATGGATTTTGTTTTACTGGACTTTATATATTCGATATTATTTGTTACATACTCGTATATACTAATGAAGCTATTAATTATTCCAATGTTTATATCGGTCAATGAGCTGTACAATTATTGAAAGTGAAACGCCGTTAGTACAGCATATTTGGTTTTGGATGAGTCTAAAAAATGGTTACTGTTTAAATTTCTCTCGTAGTAATATTAAACAAAACATAACATACCGTTACTTTAACTTACTCTAAAGATTCAATTACACTCGTGTTTGCTAAAGAGATTAAGTGAAATTTATGTGAAATTTCAAAAAAAAAAATAATTTAATAATTTTTTGGTTCATATTTCGGTAGATTACACCTTTAAAAATAACATATTAAAATTTCAAATACAGTAGAGCAAGTGAATAGAATTACAAACGAAATCAGGAAAGCATTCGAGCACAGAGAGTACTGTTCAGCTATTTTTCTCGATGTAGCTCAGGCGTTCGATAAGGTCTGGCATGAAGGCCTTTTATGGAAAATCAAAAACGTTTTACCTTACGAATTGCATAAAACATTGGAGTCTTATTTAAGAAATAGGAAATTTACGGTTAAAGTAGCAGATTTTATATCAGAAGAACGAGCAATAAGGGCCGGTGTACCTCAGGGCAGTGTATTAGGCCCCACTCTGTACATAATATATACAGCAGACCTTCCAATAGCTAACAACGTATTGACATCCACTTTTGCGGATGACACAGCCATAGTAAGCCGAAACAAATGCCCCATTAGAGCATCAAGAGTATTAGAGGAGCACTTAACTTGTGTCGAAGAATGGCTAGCCAACTGGCGTATAAAAATTAATGAGCAAAAATGCAAGCATGTTACATTTTCTCTATGGCCAGAAACATGTCGGACAATTAAAATAAACAATGTATTAGTACCCCAAGCGAATGAAGTAACTTATCTTGGGATTCACCTGGATCGAAGGCTTATGTGGCGGAAACATATAGCGAGTAAAGTAACTTGCATGAAGTTAAGAGCAGCAAATTTAAATTGGCTTCTAAACAAAAATTCTAAACTTAGCCTAGACAACAAAGTCCTGTTATACAATGCAATCATAAAACCGATTTGGATGTATGGTATTCAACTGTGGGGTACGACCTGTGCAACCAACATTGATAAAATTCAGAGATTCCAATCTAAAATGCTTAGAACAATAACGGGTTCACCATGGTACATGCGTAATGAAAATATCCATAAGGATCTTGATATTCCTATGGTAAAGAAGGAAATAGAGGACAGCAGAAAGAAATATATTTCTAAACTTCGTGAACATCCAAACCCATTGGCAAACGCCTTGGTACATTCCAATCAAACTCGTTTAAAAAGAAGAGATCTACCTGCCTACTAAAGAGCAACGTTCTGCCAAAAAGCTCAAACACATTCTTGAGCTTACTTAGTTGTAAATAGATTTAAGATTTTAATACTTATTGTTAGGCTTTAAACAAAGCAGATTCAATAAATAAAGAAATATTGAAAAAAAAAAAAAAAAAAAAAATTCAAATCGATATCTCAAATAGTTTTTGAGTTATAGCAATTTAAAAAGCAGCCGCTCGGTAACAGTGAATACGATCATTTTATCTTTAAACGCGTTTTTCTCGAAACATCATTTTCCGAATTTGCTGCAGTGATTACTCAAAAACAAATGATCCGATCACTATCGAGTTTTTTTTACATGTTCTATATATAGTTCTCCGTACAATGACCTATTGATTTTTGATCTGATCAAAAAAGATTTTGGGTAAAATTCGACTATTTTTTTTAAAAGCCGCCATATTATCAATTTTTGATTTTTTCGTAGGTCATTGTACAGACAATATTATCTAGTTTAAGGAGAATTTTTTTTTTTAGATTTCATCCACGGAGAAGGCCGGAATCACTGCAGCAGTGAAGGACCTTTTTTTTCGCGCCGTTGGAGATCGACTATAACTTAAAAAATATTTAATTTCTTTTTTTCAAAAAATTCACTATATGTTCTTGAAACATGTATAAATATGTATATTCTTAAAATTTTGGAATAATTGATAAAATTCCCAAAAATCACCTTTTTTTAGGCCATTACACTAGGTGTGCACCTTAAAGTAGTTCACATGAATAACTGTCTTATAGTGATAACTTCTTGTTCGTTATGTTATACAGAAATTGAGCTTTATTAATACTTAAAATATTTTTTAAATACTACCCTGAAGAATCATAAATCCCAAAGATTTTTTACCAAATGTAAATTGTGTTTGTATAACCCAGTGTAGTGGTGGAGTGAATGCTGGAAGCATTTCCGGGTCGAAGGTGTAATTATTGACCACATATGTTTTATTCTAGTTGAAAAAAAAAACGAAACAATAAATTGAATAAAACAAGGAAATAATTAGCATTAAATTTAACGGCAACATACTCACTGCTAAAAAGGGGCACTTCTTCGCATTGGTTTTTCGCATAATTTGCTCCGTTATAACTTTCATTAATGTATTTAGTATATTCATTTTGTTATTATTAGCGCGAGTTTGACATGTGCTGAGAAACTTGGCATATTTTCGTGTGATTTAATATTAGCATAAAATACTATTTTATTGTCTACGTTGTAATATTTGTAATTGAATACGCTGAAGTTGTACTGTTGACCGGCGGTGTAATTCATGTAATAAATACCAATGCCAAAGTTGCGCTGAAAACAGGAGCAAAAACAGAATATTTTTATAAGATCATATTTTAATGAAATTAATTTAGTTACCTTGCAATTATTGAGCTCAGATAGTAGTGGAAAAATGAGGAGCACCAAAAGAAATTTATTGCCGAAGTCGAACATGTTTCCACAAATCTTGGTTGTAATATTTAAGTCAACCAGCTTCTGCTCAAATTTTTAAAGGAATTGATTGTTGTTGACAAAATTTATTTATATACACATTAATGGCATATAGCATTTATTGTTGTTAATGTAATGATGAGTATTAAAAACCATCATTATCAATATAATCTAAGGTAGACATGATATTTCGACAGTTCGGAACATAAAGAAAGTGGTTATTTGTGTTCCATGAGACAATTCTCGCTCAGCGTTCACTATTTATGATAACAAAGATTCACTTTGGTCCCCAACTTGTTGAGCCCCTTAATTACTTCGTTGTTATGACTGATCAAAAATTTCACTTTCATTTTTTAGGCGGGAGTGTAACTCCACCTATGTCTTTGAATACGATTTGTTATTGACCGTATCGAAAGCTTCGAAAATTGCTAACGAACTGGGAGGAATTTGCCTACACAGCGACAGCGAGAATATCTTCCCTAGTTGGTTGGTAGGGGTTTGGATGAAATTTCGGCTATTTCTCCTGTTGGTTTAAGGCTTTAAATCTACACATATGTATCTGTATATCGTGAAATATTTCGGTTTCTCGAACCATAGACGAAACTTAAAACTATTACAACTCAGCGGAAACTTGTACATTCAATGTTTATGGATTGTGAAAGTGTATAATTACTTATATTCCCCAATAAAAATATTATACTTTGACCGGTGATAAAGGCGATGGATATACATTTATACCTATCTGCTAAATCACATCATCAATGTAACAATGCTAAATGAAACCTCCAATTTAATGGAAATATAATGTATTTATTTTGTTAGATCTTATATGTCAGATATTTAGTTTTTATGTACTAATAAAGCTATTAATTATTCCAATATTAATAACGGTCAATGAGGCGTGAAATTGACGTTAGTACAGTGTGTTTGTTTTTGGGTTTAGTTAATTCTAACAAAAATTATATTGTCGTACATAATTCACCATTTTACTTTCTAGTGACTTCAGTCTCGGATATGTAAAACCATGGTCCGTGAAAACTGCTTTTATGGGATAATCTATAATGAGAAAGTATATGTATTATTATTGTAAATATTTTACTGTGCGCCGATTTCAAATTTTTAAAGTGCCAGACATTTCTTTGCACAGTCACATAAAACGCTTTCACTCCAGCAACGAGCTTTGTTAGGAAAACTAATATAGATTCTAACAACGAAGTTAGCTGCATATTGATTACAAATCACATGATTAACTGAGTTAAGTATATTAAACTTAACATAACGTCACTTCAACTAAAAAAAAGAATAGAGCTACACTCACGTTTGATTTGCTTGAATTGGTGTATTTGAAGTACATAATTATTTGAAGAAATTAAAGTATATGTCATTCTTAAAAGCAGTTATGTATTTTTTATACTGATAACTTCCGTTATATATGTATATATAATGTTGAATCTTCGCTTTATTAAGTTTTAAGTTTGTAAATATTACCATGAAGAGTCATATATCCCAAAGATTTGTTGCCAAATTTAAATTGTGTTTGTATAACCCAGTGTAGTGGTGGGGAGAATGCTGGAAGCACTTCCGGTTCCAAGGTGTAATTATTGACAACATATTTTTTGTTCTAGTTGAAAAAAGTAAAAGAAAAATTAAACAAAAAAAATAAAATAATTAGCATAATCTAATAATAATAATAATCTCCAATACACTCACTGCTAAAAAGGGGCACTCCATGTTGGTTGTTCGCATAATTTGCTCCGCTATAACTTTCATTAATCTAACATTATGCACGCCATTTATCAATTTGCATATATCCTGTACTGTATTTAGTATATTCATTTTGTTATTGTTGGCGCGTAATATATCCAGTTTGACATGTGCAGATAAACTCGGCATATTTTCGTGCGTTTTAAAATCAACATAAATCACTATTTTATTCTTCACGTTGTAATATTTATAATTGAATACACTGAAGTTAGACGTTTGACCGGCGGTGTAATTCATATAATATATGCCAATGCCAAAGTTACGCTGAAATCAAGCACAAAATCACAATATTTTTATCAGAAAATATTTTAATATGACTATTTTTACCTCGCAGTTATTGAGCTTATACAGCAGTGGCAATATGAAAACCACCAAAAGAAATTTATTGCCGTAGTCCAACATGTTTCCACAAATTTTGTTTGTTATATTTAAGTCAACCAGCTGCTAATGAAATATGAAACGAAATGAAACGTTATTGGCGAAATACTTACACTTATGTTAAAGCTTTTGTAAAAGTTTACGCAATTTTATACCCATTAATGGATATTAATGGATATATCACTATTTAAACGTTTTCAATATAAATTAAGTGTAATTATGTACGGATTCATTATTTCAGTTTTAGTGTTGTTTTTACAGAGCCTATAATGATCATATTGAGCCAATTAATAATGGGTATTCGAGTCTGATTTTAAGTGACATTAAGAGGGAAGGCGTGCTATTAAAACAGGGTGGACCATAGAGAAAGTACTGGTATGGTCGGTGCTGGGTTTCGTTTCGCTCGCTTCGCTCAACTTATGATCAACATAATCAATCATACAGAGCATACTAGTATTCGCAACAACATCACCCATCTTGAGATCCAACAGTGGATAATATTCGATCAAATAGACCACGTCCAGCATGCATGGTGTGGTTTGTGGGTCGGTGGAATCATCGGTCCATATTTCTACAAAAATGTTGGCGGTGATAATGTAACCGTCAATGGCGACCGTTATCACTAGATTTTTTCCTGTGAGGATATGTAAAGTCTAAAGTCTATGCGGACGAAAGCGTTTCGGTTCAGGCCTTCAGACAGACAACTTAACTTAAGATAAAATAAATTAAAAACGATCGACAAATTTTTAACTAAATTTTTTGTATTATATCTAATAATAATAGTTTCCTTATACTTAACTTTACTTAACATAACTTAACTTAACATAACATAACTTAACATAACTTAACTTAACTTAACTTTACTTAACTTAACTTAACTTAACTTAACTTAACATAACATAACTTAACTTAACAAAATTTAACATAACATAACTTAACTTAAATTAACTTTACTTAACTTAACATAACTTAACTTAAATTAACTTTACTTAACTTAACATAACTTAACTTAACATAACGTAACTTATATAATTTTTAACTTAATTAGTTTTTAACTCAATTTGAATTGACTTAAAAGGACTCAAAACATCGGCTTGCAAGAAATTAGCGAACTTAACGAACTTTATCCGGTTCCATTTTGCTTTTAAAAACGAATATATATTCATCTAGTACGATATGTATATATGTATGTATATACATATACAGCCATATACTCGCTTGAACATATGCAATATATATACTCCCGCATTTAAATCGCTAAGTCAATGTGTTGCGTGTGATGAATGCGCAATCGCCTGCAGCTAATGCTGACTATATGTATATGACAAAAAATGTGTGCGTTAGCGACATGAAAGGGTTTCAGGACTCAACTGGATAGACAAATGCAGGTGAACAAATAGACACATACACGCAACTATTCATATACATATGTATGTATGGCGTGGTGTTGTACTTCGCACGTGTGGTTACACCAATTCGTACTCGTATATGTGTTGTATGTACCGTTATGTCTTTGTATGCAATTTGCATGGTGCCTTAGGGTTTTTAGGGACGTCGTGTGGGTGTTGTTAATAGTGTTTACTTCTAAATCATTCATGGGAACTCTTTTCGATTGCTGTTGCACACACCATCAGTGGCATAAGTGAGATGAAATACCGAGGAAAACACTAAACCAACAAACAAGAAAAAAAAGCAGAAACAAAAGCAACCAAAAAATGAAATGAAAAACTACACCAGTGTAACACACCGAGAAAAAATTAGAATAAACGAAAGCGCAATTAAAACGAAACAAAAACGGCGAGAGAGAGAGACACCGAGAAGCCAGGAAGCAAACACTTTTCAATGGGGGCGCGAAAATGGGCATTACACATACACATATGAAACGGTTAGTGTTGATAAAACCGTGCTGTTAGCAGATAACAAAAACAACAACAAAAGCATGGCAGCAACGGAAGCGGAAGCGAGGTTAACGAAACCGTGTAGTGAAAATAAACAGAAAAAGAAACTAAAAATGCATGCTTTCGCACGGATCATCAGCTGAAATTGCAGAAAAAAGAAAAAAAAAATCAAAAAACAGTTACACACTCACACGAAAGGGTTCAAGCACTTTATACTCGTGCTAGGTGCGGAAGCTTCACATAAGCACTGGCAGACTTGTTGACGCAATCATATGGGGAAAAATGCAATAACTGAAAAAATAATAATCCTTCGCTGTAATACAAACTTACTTGCATGGGTATGTACATCTGTATTTGTGAGCACATAAGTACGGCAAATTATAAAGAAATAACAAAAAAGTTTAAAAAAGTTATGAGAATAGAAATTATTTCAGCTATTTGTGGTAGTGGCGTGACAGTTTTCATAACAATATGCCGCTGGCAGAGCTTAAGTGCAGCTGAAAGACGCCAAGTATTCTGTGTCAATAGCATAGCGTTGTGAAACTACGTCTAACTTGGCAGTAAGCACTTTAAAATGGCGCTTAAACGTTGGACGCGAGTGTCTGAAGGATCATAATTCAATATATTTCAAGTTTTCTTTCCCGCTTTGCAAGCGTTTTAGTAGAAAATTGCATCATATCATATCATGTAATACAATTCTATACTAAATCATCATAAATATAAGAACACTTATTTATATTAAATACCAAAATAAAAATCATATACTCTTGCATTGAATTGATTTTTATAAATTTTTATAAATTTGATCACATGACATATGATCACATCACCACATCATATCATCATAGAACATTATATTACAAAATCTTGGATATCCTTGTTAAAAAAGCAATTTCATATGAAAATCATATGATTTAAAAACATTATTTACATAATTTATTCATTACCTAATTATTGATTCGAATCACTTCTGTTGATGTGATAATAAATCACATCATATCATCAAGTCAGAATATTATCTACAAAATTGGTTCTATCCACATACTATAAATGTTGAGGCAGTTCAAAAAATGCTCTTCGAATTTTATCACACTTCAATCACACTTCATCATGTGATGTAATTGATATCGTGTGACTTAAAATCACATCGCACCGTCAATTACATCATACGAGTATGCAACTCATGGCATTTTAGTGATGTCATCGCCACCATTTGACATAATATTAAATTACATCATGTCATATAACCATGTGACAAATTAAAAATTTTACATCTATATACATATAAGTTAAGTCCAAATAATGTTTACCAAATCAATTCACATCGCGTCATCAAAACTTGCATGAACATCACAAAGCTATATTTTTGGACATTTAAGTATCATTATTCGCATTTGAAAGCTTCTATTGTCTATTCTCTATAGTTCTATAGTTCAAATGATACATTTATTGAGCTGTTGTGGTGCTTTTTTTGAACTATGCGACGATCCCTACTGTTTTAAAGAAAAAACACAGAAAATTCAATCAATTATTCCAGCAGTGTGATAACATACGATCTTGGTGACCAATTGACCGACCATAAACGTGAAATTATCTGCTCACCGATGTGTTCTCTCAATAAATACATTAATTGATGCGATGTGTGGGAAGTGGCGCCGTCTTGTTAAAAACAAATGTCACCGAGATTACGAGCTTCAATTTCAATCATCAAATAGTCGGTTATCATGGCGCGATAACGGTCGCTATTGAATGGTCGCTATGTTCTCACCTGCATAATTTTTGAAGAAATATGAACCGATGTTTCCACCGGCCCACAAATCACACCAAACCTTTTTTTTCTTGATGAAATGACAGCGCTTTAACCTCTTCGTCCCAAATGCGAAAATTTTGCTTATTTAGATACATATTGTGCCAGAAATGGGCCTCATCGCTGAATATAATTTGGCTCGAAAAGGTCGGAGCGAGTGGCTTCAGTTCTTGCACAAGCTTAAGATCTCGACGTAAAATGTACCAAGTTATCAGTCCGAGTTGTTGCGAACGGCGCCGAATCGACTCCCCACGGTTTTCGTGTACACTCTCAGCTACGGCTGCTATATTTTCTTCCCTGCGTGCAGGAGCTGGTCTATTCAGTCGAATATTATCCAACAATGAATGTTGGGTCTCAAGATGGGTGATAGTGTTGCGAATAGTATAGTCAGTAGGCCGATTATGTTGATAATAAGTTGAGCGAAGCGCGCGAAATACAATTTGTAAACGTTGTTCAGGCGTAAATCTATTCATGATGATAAAATAACATGACATGACATGTGATCTGTTATTGAAATAAGTACCTCTACATGGATCACCCATTAATTCATTAAATATTTCAACAATATCAATTGTTGTCATGCTACTTATGACATTTCAGTTATCCGTTGTACTCTCTCAGCGTATGTGAACGACCGTTTTGCTGTAAACCGAATTTTGTGTTAAAGTCCAGCGTAAAACACCTGCTTGCAAGCGGCGTAGGACAGAACGCTTCTGCGGCGTGTGTGACCAGCTGCCATTAGTGCGCGCCTTGCAACATATTGTACGCTTATGCCAACAAAACAGCCACAAAGTGCAACAGCGGCAACATTGAAAATCTGATTATTATCACAATGTTGCTGCCTCGTGAAATATTTACTCATCGTTGGCATGTGTAAGAGTATGTCTGTGTCGGGAAAGACCGATGCTTGGCAACTGCTTCTTTGTTCAGTAGATTTCCTATTTTGCTTTACGAAAAATATTTGTGTTCCTCATTTTTTGCCAAACTCGCTCGCTCGCCTGCCTGTCTGCCGTGTCTCATATTTTGTCCTTGGGCTGTATGAGGCTGTATCCACATATGTATGCTTGTATGTGCAACTTGCAACTTCCAGCTGCCACAGCTGTTGGTAATTCGAAGTTTAGCTGGCTGCTTTGGCTAGTCGCTAAACTTTCGTTTGGTGAGTTGTGGGCAGTTTGCTTGTTTTGTTGCGGGCGTATTCCCCTCCGTCCTTTTGCCCGGTTAGGTAACTGCCCGCTAAGTTTGTTGCGCTGTTCGTGCTTTTGTTGTTTTTTTCCAGGTTGTTCGCAAATGCGCTCTATTTACCCTTTTTAACATTTAGTGTTTAAACTTTTTGGGGTTTTGAAAGTTTTTTGCTTGCATTTGTTTTAACTGACCCTACTTATTTGTCTGTGTAGTGTATAGTGTAAGTGCTTTTCGCTCGTTATCGCTGGAGTTGTATGAAAAATTTAGTGCATACTGCATTTTATTGAGGGAGTTCTTGTTGTGTTGCTCAAATCGTTCTAGAGAACCTCATTTGCCGTCAAAAAGTGAAGTGAGTTCTAAACCTCCATGGTTGCTAAATATTTGAGATCTTCTCAGATGCGAAGAGTTTTTACAAAAACGTTTTTCTCTGTCCTAATCTCGGCTTCTTGAGATGCTTTTAAAACTGATTGAAGGTAATACACTCCTAGCATCATTTATATAGTATTACACGATCACTCGTATTTCCAGGATCGTTTTCTATTTACATGGGCTGCTTATCGATAATTTTTTACCTTCAACCACGTAGATTCAACGATTGAAATAGCCATTTTAAGCTAATATTTGTTTCAATGCTAGAAAAGTTAGAGATCAACATACTTTTCGACAAAGATGGGGTTAGATTTCGCGGAAGCCTCAAATGCTTTGGTTCTAATTCGCAACGTTCCAAAATTAGTCTCGGGAGTTGCCTTTTATTTACTTTCAGTAACCATTTACTGAGGCCTGAGGTTAGAAAAAAATCATTGGCTGCCAGATGCGGAGAATATCTATCATATTCGAAGCAATTAATGCTATTTTAATATAGTTTTATTGGTATTCGATACGGCGTATCGATCTAGTGTGAGCTCGGACGGTACCTACTTCGTTCAGAACTTTTCTATATCCAAATTTATATGAACCTTACGCACCCTTAGAGTGTTACCTATCTTTAGAATGTCAGCTAACTCGATCAACTTCATTTTGCGTTAATCCAAAATAATTTTGTGGATTTTTTCAAGTAACAGCTTCTTTTGGAATTCGTTCGATCAAATATTTGGGTTATAACTTCTTCAAACTTCTCAGATCCGTGTCGTGATGATTATATTCTTAATACAGTCACTAATCGGTCAAAATGGCTAAACATTTCTGGTTTCTCATATTTTCTAGCGAAAATCCTCTTGGAAAGAGACCATAAGCTGATCGCAAAGAAAGAAAGTATAAAGATAAAACAAGCAGATGCTGCAGTCAAAATATGTTCATATATATGTATATACCTCAGTACATTAACGATTTTTAGCGCTTTTGCAACACTATCTCTGCTGCAGCACACGCTCTTACATTGCATCTCCCGTGACTGGAGTCAATTGAGCCAAAGTAAATGGCATTGTAACACGAATGGCAACAATAGCAACAATATGTGTGCAGCTAGCTAACTCACTGCTTGACTAGCTGACTGGATGACTGACTGACTGACTAGCCAGGCAATTTTCCACTTTGTCAGGCTTATCAAATCAGTTGAAAAAGACAAAGTAAAGGTCGCAGCAAAAAGAGTTGCGACGAAGAAAAGTAGAATACGGAGTTGATTGTGCACTTTAGCTGGCAGATAACTACATTTGCAAAGTCGCTTTGGCGCTCAACTAACAGAGAAGAAAGAAATTCCTATTCAAAAAGGACAAAATCAATTCTCTCAGTCTTTTAGCTGCCATTTGGCATTCAATTTTGGTTATATAAAGAAAAAAAAGCACATGTACCTACTTATTTCAGCACTTTTTTCGTTACTTTTCTGCTAACAAGCATTTGCGGCATTTCATTAACGCAACGGCATTGCCTTGTCGCATGCCGCTCATTCTTACTGCAAGCATATGTTTTATCTCAATTTCTGAACACTTTTCCTACACTATGCTTCAATGTCTTTAAACTCTTGCTTTTGTGGATTTTCTACGAGATATAAGTAATTTCGTTCTTTAGACCTAATAGAATTTGCAATTTTTTTTTTCTTCCATTTTTCTTTCGGCATTGTACACCCTTCACTTGAACATATGCTTTCTGCTGGCAGCAAAGAAATCCTATTTTCTTGTTAGAAATTCAGAAAGAGTGAAGTCGTAGCATAAGGAGATACAGTTTATCATGTAATGAAAAACTGAACAGAGGGTTGCATTGCGGATAAGCAACTTGGGGTTAAATAACTGCATTGTTTCTGCAATTGGCTGAAGTTGCCATGTAGAGGGCGGTATATATAAAATTTTGTGAATCCTATGAAATGAAACTTCAGTACAAAATTTAATGTTACGTCAGTTCAACTATTGCCTTTAAAGAAAAGAAATTGGGAACTAAATGTATTAGGTCTACAACTTAGCTTCCGCCGTTTTTTTTTGTAAATTTAAGGTTTTTTTTTGTATAAAAACGCTTACAAAAATGTTATTCAAAATATTAGCCGTCGCTAGCTACTACTTTTGACCATCTTTCTGGTAGCATGCGTATTTCGTGCAAATGTCGAGAATTCGGCTCAAAAAGTGAAAATTTGACAGTTGAGAATAAGTTTCTCCAAATATTTTGTTGGGTTAATGTTGACACAAATGTCCAAGATCGATATAAAACGATTTAATCGACCAGTGCTTGACCCTAGAGACATCTATTGAAAAACGGCGGAAGCAATATTATAGCATCTACTGCTAGAAAATGTTAGTTACGACTGTCGTGCAAGGTGCATCGTGGCTTTCTTATAGTAAGTGTTGGAAGGACATACATACCTCAGATTACTTCAGATTCTTCAACGAGCTTAGTGTCTTAGCATTTTATTTATTGTACAAATATTAGGATGGTTCGAAAAGTACTCAGTCCATAAACGATTTTTTTTTGGAAAAAATGTCAGTTTATATCTCAACACAGTTTTCATTTAGCTCAAATCGCTGCATCAGCAAATCACCAACTTCTTCAAAATGTCTGAAGAACACAATTTCTCAAGATCTGCGGAGTGCATACCGTGGCGGTGATAACCTCCTCATTCAACTTACATTTCCGGCCGATGGGGGAACTTTTCAAATTTGTGAACAAAATGTGGTCAAATCTGAAGAATTTTGTGGGTTAGGTAAACAGTTCGATGAGACAGACTTGATCTTTCCCGGTTTCAGCAGGTTTGAGGGTGAAATTCGCTGTTTCTAATGTTCCTTCGTTTCCAGTGGATTCATCTTTCCTTGACGGTCGAGAAATATTGCATAAAATCAGCCTTAAAGACTACTGTCAAGTGGTCTAACTGTTGGGCTTGTTGTCTGAAATGAGGTTTTGAGATTTGTTTCAGCTACCTCGCAGAACTTCGATTCACGGTCTAACAATAGATCGAGATCGTTGACTTTTACCACGTTATCCTCTGCCTCTATCCTCTGGTTGTGGCTCGTCAGAAACCGATGTTAAAACACGTTAAATAATTGTTTGACAATCGCCATTGAAGAAGAAACACTTCTGCATCATATTTGTATGGCATCCAAGTACTGTATGATTTGAATTAAATTTCTCTGTGCGATTTTTTCCCACTAAAAAAGAGCATTTTTTTTTTAAATCCGAAGACAAGCCCAATCGCTAGCGTTCTAAAAGCACGTAACGCATTAAAATTTTCTTGATAACCTCCTCATTCAACTTACATTTCCGGCCGATGAGGGAACTTTTCAAAATTGTGAACAAAATATGGTCAAATCTGTAGAATTTTGTGGGTGGGGTAAGCCTTTCGATGAAACAGACTTGATCTTCCCCGGTTTCGGCAGGTTTGAGAGTGAAATTCACTATTTCTAATGTTCCTTCGTTTCCGGGAGATTAATTTTCCATCGACTGTCATAAAATATTGTATTAAATCAGCCTCAAAGACTACTGTCAAGTGGTCTAACTGTTGGGCTTGTTGTCCGAAGTAAGATTTTGAGATTTGTTTCAGCTATCTTGCACACGTTCGATTCACGGTCTAACAATATATCGAGATCGTTGACTTTTACCACGTTATCCTCTGCCATTTTCAAATCACATGGTTGTGGCTCGTCAGAAACCGATGTTAGAAAACGTAAATTAATTGTTTGACGATCGCCATTGAAGAAGAAACTCTTCTGTATCATATATGTATGACAAGTACTGTTTGATATGACTTTAATTTCTCTGTGTGATTTTTTCCTACAAAAAAAGAGCCAAATCATTAACCGATAATGCTAATTTTTTTTTTAAATCCGAAGAGACACCCTATTGATAGCTTTCATTAGAATAACGGCGCCATTGGACGGTTATGTACGTATCGGTTCTCCATAGTTTTTTTATATAATATGATATGTTTAAATAAACGTTTCTGTTGTATTGCAATAATATTTTACAAAGTACTAACGAACACAAATATATGTATGAGCATATACATATGTATATATGTACGTAAATATTTTATGTACTCTCATCGACATCATTTCGCCAGCTAATGAAGTAATGAAAACATAAAAATGCAATTTATATTTATTTAAGGAAAATTAATTTTCCATTCAGGTTTAGTAGTCAATAAACACATATGCTACATTCGATTAACATCAACAATGTACTTTGTACACACATATACAAATGTACAGTAAAGCCGATTAAGCACTATATTTGACTGCATGTTTGTAAATAATACCAGTGTATGTGTACTAATGAAGAGAACAAATGGTCTGCCAACCATGCAACAAACCCCGCTCATCAACGATAACATGCCACTTCCACATCCAGTCTCAGTTGAACTGTTGTGCTGGTGCGGAGGAGGTCCTTTCACTCACCAATGTATTGACTTTGTACTTTGCACAAAAGCTTTGCTGATTTTTACATTAACGAATTTATATGCCGTATTTGTATGTATGTACATATGTGTAATGTGTGTGTGTGGCAAATGGTCCTGTTCAAGCTTTCTCTGCTACTCATTGATCCAAGCCGGTCATTTGTACTTGCGCTCGTGCATATGTTGCCATTTTCATTTGCAGTGTCAATTCGCCTTCCATCAACCAACTTGTTATTGTAGTTGCAGTTGTCGATTGGATTATTGTTGTTGTTGTTGTAGGTTTTGTCAGTATTTACTCAATCGAAATCGCAATCGCTTTCGTTCGATTCGTTCGTTTTTAATGAATATGTAATTAGTTATTTAGTTTCACTCACTCTCTTCCCCATGACTTTAAATGAATGGATTCATACGATTTCTTATCTCGTTCGAATATATATATATGAATATATAAAATATATATGTATATTTATATGCTGTACGATTGCATCTCAGCAGTTATTTCATATGAATGGGCATAAATTATGCAAGGGACCGTGAACAGAGATAATAAAATTTGTGAAATGGCAATTTAATGTGTGAAATAATAAAATCATGACCATGGGAAGTGGTACAATTGAATAACTGGAGAGTATTAAAGTTTCTAAAATATGAATTCTTCGAAATTACATATTGACGTATTAAAGAATAACAGTTATCTTACGAAAAGACATTTTAAGTTCTTTAGCCACATATTGGTTTGAATAGGAATCTGTGATCTTTGATTGTTCTCCAACTCGGATAGGATTATTGATTTCACATTCATACTTCTAGAAGCAGCGAATTTGTAAGAAAACTTTGAAATTACCGCGCCTGTCACAATAAATTGAAAGGTCTTCAGAGTTCTGTTGCCCATTGTCAACCGATTTCCTAATAAAGCCACTTCATAAAATCAGTTGGTTGAGACAGTGCTACAATTTCATTGTCAATAAGTTTTTATCTTTTTTCTTTTAGAAGCTTAAGAGTTCAAATATAGATAGTTCAGTTTGAGGTAAAATAGATAAAATATATTATAATATAATTGATTCGAATAGCCTGGATTATCACTATATGTCTAGGCAAACCTCTTCATTTTTTTAGATGTTTTGTCAATATTCTTCTACTATTTATGCTAAGTACTTTGATTTTTATCCGAAAAGTAGAGAGTCATACCATTATTATGTTTTGGTCGAGGATTTGAAGCATATAAGAACGGTTTCTTAAGATAGAAGTACACGGCGAGGCTCTCAATTACCAGCCAAGAAACGACTGCTATTAGAAACAAGTAAGGAAGGGCTAAATTCCGAACAAGACCACCGGAAGTATGAAAATCCGTATAGGCGGTATATGGATAACATTAACCTGATTTTGCCCATTTTTGAGACAGACGCACACTTTTAGATGGAGCACATTTTCTTTGAATTACTTTAGAATACCCGAGAGATTTACCGATATTTTTAATAAAAAAATAGCCGCATACTTCATACTCGTGTTCGATAGCTGGGCCTTGAAAATTTATAGTCCGGGGCTATAATCCGGGGTTATAGTCCGTAGACGTGGTTGTAAATCGATTTTGGCCATTTTCAAACTATAACATTGGGATGACAAAGAAATATCACGAACCAAATTTCTTTGAAATTGATTAAGTAGTTTTTGAGATATGGCTTTGGACCATCGTGACTCATGTGCAACATGTTGCGAGAGTATAAAAAAATTGTCATGAAAATAAATTAGGAGTTGAACTAAGTTCGAGCTCAGATACTGTAGAGGGATAGTACGCACCTCCAACTACTACTCTTGCTTCACATCTTATACCCATGCCTATGTAAGCATATGTATATCAGAGTACATTATATATAAGAAAATCTATATTCTAAATGCGTATTAGCACATGGATTTGTGCAATTGAATTATTTATCAACCATACATTACATACATATGTATGTACAACTATATGTTTCAATATGTATATATATGTATGTATATCTAACGCACATGCACTCATTATTGATAAGCTATTGCACATTCGCCTTGCCACATGACATGTTGAATAATATACGCATTTCGCCATTTGTCCGAAATCAAATTTGTCTTATGCACCACAAATCGATAGATTCCAAAACAACAACTACAACTATAATGGAATACAACTGGTGCTGAAGTTTTCGTTTGTCTTCGTAATGAGAGAATTAATTGCGGTTAATGTACAATGACCTTTACTAAATTTGATAAGGACTGTCAGTTTCAAATTCTATACTTTAATTGCATTAATATTTTAAAGAGCCAAGGAATTTGCAATTTATCTAGTACACATGTCACGAAACAATTAAGGCAATACTGTGTAGTGTGATAAATTACCGATGATTTACAAATTTGTGGTACTCAATATCACTATTGGTACTCAATAGTGATAACAACGGTCGGTAGGGCCACTTTTGAAGCCACCGAAGTGGTTTATGAGTGTGACAAAAGGTGGGTTTAGGTATATGATTTCATTCGTCGATAATTTAATTTATCGATTACACAATCAGCACAACTTCGAATTGCAATCCAAATATTATTGAGAGGCAGCAACTTGGTATTTCAAAGTATTAATTTTCAATTTAGCCGTCAAGCTACTGGATTAAATGGTATTGTCATTCGCTCAACCCAGTTGCATTTATAAGAATCCATTATGTTATCGATAAAACCACCTTAAATTATCGATTACTTAGTTGTCGACTTTTTTTGGTCATCACTAGTTAATTTTCTTCATGTCTACTCTCTATACTTATACAACGAATTTAATTTCATGAAACTTCCTTGAAGTATAAAAGACGAGTGTTTTCAGAAAATTATTTAGTTCTGCTTAAGAAAGCAAAATGGTGAGTACACAAGAAATATAACTATAATTTGTGCAAACCATAAAGTCCCGATTCTTGTTTTCAGTTTCGTAAAATTTTACTATATTTGACATTAAGTCTACTTGTTTACCTCGCTACGGGTAGTAGTGAAGAGCTTTTATTGGAAGATGAAACGAAAATGTTGGCTAACAACGAAGTCTTATCTGATAAAATATCACAATTAGATGGAGCAGGAATAATATTGAATGATACTGAAGCAGAAGCTATAAAATATTTTGAAAATAAGGATCTCATTTTCGAAAATGAAAGCTCTGGCGTTATTAAAGAGAAGCTGCCGAAAGCTCACAGCAATTTGTTGAATGGAACTAAAGAGGATACAGAAGAAAGTAAAAATATTGTGACGAATTCTAGTGGTGAAGATAATACAGCGGACAGTACAACTACTGATTCCATCGCAAATAATCTGTGGAAGGATATTACCACGGAAGTTATCGAGGCAGCTATTGCAAATATGTCTTCCGAAGAAACCGTTTCGAAAGCTTCAGTCGATTATATCGAACCTTTAACGCCTCTGAATGATGCCTTCAACCTAACTTTAACTAGAGAGTTCACTCAACAGCTGTCAAATGATAATGAACAATACATAACTACAGATGTAACAACTGAAAGTGATATAAAATCAACTGAGATTGCTAGCGAGGGTCCATATACTATTAATTTAAATTCCGACGAAGCAAATGCTTTTCAATCGAGTGATATGGTAGATATGTTGAGAATAACAACAGAAGCAGTAAAGACACTGGGTACAAATAAGCCAAACGGTGATGTATTTAGCTCTACTGTGGACCCAACTGATAGATCAGATGAGCTTGCGACAACAGAATTCTTGATAGATCGATCAGACATCGATATCATAAGCAATCAAGATGTTAATACAGATATCGCTATCGTCGAAGCTGGAGGAACTTCAGATCAAGAGATCCTAATATCTCAGTCAACACAATCTCCTTCACAGAATGTTACTTCTGCTCCAGTCGTAGATTCAATTACAGACATTACAATTTCACAATCTTCAAAAACGGAAACTACTGCTTATACACCAATCGAACCAACTACTGAATCAATTCAGTTGACCAAAACTTCGGAAATAAGCTCTACACGCAGCTCCACAATTTTAGACACATCCGAAATTCGAGTGCCTATTGTGAACACGACAGTAGAGAATAAAACAGAACCTGAAAATCCAGCATCAAATTCAAACGAAAGTTTGGTTTCCGAAAGGAAAAAAGATAATGAAACAGAGATAAATTTGCTTCAAACAACAACATTTAGATCAACAGAGCTGAACAATCGTAGTACAACTGTATCGACAAAGCTTCCTTCCCATAGTTCCAGCAGACCAAAGCAGACACTGCTGCCCTTGGCTTGGTATACGAATCTCATACCGATATATCCGTCTTATATGTTAAATCCTTTCAACTACTTCTACAATGCAACTAATCAGACACGTTCTGGTCCCAGCTCACTACCGACCACTTGGAACTACACCACATTATTGAGCCCAACCACAGTCAATTTCACAAACATGCTAAGCAAAATTCTACTCCCGGAAGTTACACCAACGGCGCGTCACGGTTTCTTTCGACAAAGCCAATCGAATATAACCAAATTTCATTTCTTTCCTTTGTTCAACCTTTTCAATGCCACAAATCATTTCAATAAAACCAAATTTGCAACAAATACGCAAACGGAAACGGCGACGAATATAAGTGCTGTGTTGAATGCACTCCTCCAACATAAACACGCCAAATTCCAACAGAGGCAAACCGATCAAGACAACGACGACGATGACGATGGTTCTTTGTTTGTGCGTCGCCAATGGTATAGTACACCGTTAGTCAGTGATAATTTGGAACGTTCGGAAGGTGTGCCGTTTCTAACGCCTGTTGTGCGTTATCGCAATCAAGGTCAACCATTGCTTACACCGGTCATTACGTATGTCGAACGTGGTGAACCCTATCGAATCGCGCAGCCACAGTATTATCGCGAAAGACCAAAACTAAAAAAACGCCCTACATCTAATTATCGGCAGCAGCCATTTTATCACGAGCGGCCCTACAATATTGAACGTCCTTATCAAGTGGAGCAACACTCCTACTACCATCAACCAGTAAAAACAGATGTTAGGGTACAATCCGGACCTATCTCATATGAAAGTTCACCCATGGACCTAACCTATATCGAACCAATTATAGACATAGATGATGGCGAAGTGGAATATTATTATCGCAGCAAACAGTTGAATGCAACAGCATTGCAACCGGCAGAGGACACGCCAAAGACGGGAGCTACGACATCTCTAATGCTGGAGGTGGAGGTGCCAAATCCAATTTATAAATTCATGAAAAGTATTTACAATCTTTTTATGCCTAATAATTAGGTGTTTGCTCATTAAATGTTTAATTAAATTGAGTATAACCGCAGCATAATTAATTATATAACATGCTCACCATCACAGCCAATATTCGTGGTTTTGAGTTCAAAGTTTCTTTGTAACTTTTAAGCACTGAGAAAAATTTTAGAATAAAAACGAAAATTAAAATCCGAAGTGTTTTTTTTAATTAACGATTTTCTCGAAATATTATCATTTAAGACATTCTAAGAAAGCTGAGATCTTCGCCGTACTCAGCACCAACCCAGACTTATAAGGGAACTTCATAGATTAATGCTTCAATTCCAAACTACTTTGATACAATATTCTGATCTCTGTTCTATAAAACGTTCAGATTTCGGATATTCATACTACATACTTTAGAAAACTTACTCTACAGTTAGTAACTAAGTGACCTTGAGGTTCCAATGTCATGAGTCTAAAGAGTTAAACGAAATTTTTACTTTAATATTGAACTACGTTGATTTCTTGGTTATGAAAAATTTGTCTCAGTGCTCTGACATTCCTCAATGACTTCAAGAGCTAAGACTTTACTTTCCTGCATACCTCTTTCCTTTTGAAGTGCCGTTCTCCAACTTGAGCGCCGTAAGAAAAACTTTTCCCACAAACCAATATGCATGTTTGTGTGTGTGTGTGCATTTATTTGTGTGACGCTTTGAATTTTCTTGGATATTTTATTTCCGTTTTCGGAATGTGAAAGTTTCCGCGTACTCTATGGGACCACTATAAATCTCTCATGAAATCAAAAACTTTACACAAGTCCAAATAAATAGTAGAAAAGGAACAACAAAAGCAAGAACACAAAAAGTAAAGTGAAAACAAAACGCCCAGCCCAATCCAAATGCGCGCTCACCAAGGATAACCACTGGGCGTTTCAGCTGTCGGCCTTACGCCCGCCACGACGACCTCCGGCACATCGATTGAATTTACTGCTTGTTGCCAGAGTTATGCGGCAAACTAACCTTGCGTGAAAATTTAACGGCACTCGCCACGCTCGGTTACTGAATCCATATTTCTTTCACCTTCCTACGTGTAGGCTGCCAGATGGCATGCTTCACTTCATTCATGATCTCTCGTTGAGGTCGCTGCTGCTGTCGGTGGTGTGTGTGTGCGACTTTGCCGGAAGTTTATGTTACCGTTTTGTTGCTGGTTTGCCACTTATGTGACAAATACGCACATATGCTTGGAGGAGGCTAGTTAGTGCACTCTCGTAGCACTGCTTATCCGTATGCCTGCCTGAGTCGGTGTGTGGCTGCTTCTTGGCAAGTTTGAAACTCTGCTGAACTTTGCAACTTCTTTAAAGTTTATTAGCTCCACTATGTTTACTGTCCTTTTAGCAGTTTGTCAAAGGCAATCGAATTATATTGGTGTACATTTAATTTTCAATTCGCTTATCCTTCCACAAGCATCCTTACTGTCCGCCTGCTGAATCACCACAAACACTTGCAGCTAAACAGAGTGTGGCTGCCATCCGCTCTCATTCTCTCACTTTTCACTTCGCATCGCATTTTGTCGCTTTTAAATTAATGGCAATTGAATTATTGCTGGGTAGTAGCATGAGTGGAAAGTGGAAAATATAAGGAGAATAAAAGAAGCTACAGCGTAAGATATCTAAGCACTTCCGTACCGTTGCTCTTTTATTTGCTGCCTTTTTCTGCTTAAAATCGCTTTACTTTACGAAAACTTTATGTCTTTTCGCAGTCAGCGCCACTCAATAATGGTTGTAAAACGACTTAGTCATTGCTAGTCTCGGTGCGCTGCGGTGCTTATTCGTGCTCAGATATTTTATTATGCCACTTCATGCAACACGTGTAAAACCAATTTTCAGCTTTTCGCAAATTTCATTTTCAGCTTAGTTTTAGGGCGTCCTTTTCGTAAACGACAGGATTAAATTTTCGCTTATTTCTTTGTTTAACAAGCATATGTCCTTTTGCAGCAGTCGTTGTGTAGGTGTGAAAATAATACGTTTATGTTTCCATACAAAAATTATATATAATGGTTTACTTAAAATATGACAAGATTTCTTGGATTAGGGAAAGAGCTCAGCGTACAAAGAAAAGAGTTCATGAGTTTCGTTTTCAAAGAAGAAGTCCGAATATATTTCACTATAACAGAGATCAAGCAATAGTCAAAATTATTTATAACCAAATTTCAAAAACATAAAGTTCTGGAAAACATATCCGTTTGCTTACTAGTTGGTCCAAGAATCATCATCATTTGGCTCTCTGTTAGCTTTGGCCTGCTGAACAATATACCTCCAAGCTACTCGGTCTCCTGCGGTCTCTCTCCAGTTTTCCAGTCTGAGTTTCTTCAGATATTTGTTTAATTCGTCTTTCCATCTTGATCTTGGCCTTCCTCTTGCTCTGTCGATGAATGCTTTCGCGTCCAAAACCTTCTTGTGGGCTCTTCCATTCTTGCAATACATCCAAGAATACGTGTTTCAAATATTGTATCTGATATAAATCTCACAAATAGGGAATTGGCGGCTGATGATCTTCCAGTGTTCTCTTTATGTTTCATTAAAGTGTTGCTGAAAAAATTCTCCAATTAATTTTAAACAATGCTGTTGAGTCCTTAGACGAATAAAAACACGGCTTCGCTCGAATTAGGTTGACACTATTGTCGTGGGATCGGATTATTGGTTGTCTTCCAGGATTGTTGGTTGGTATTAAAAATTTGGAGTTTTGGAATTTTCGTTTTTTGAAAAAAATATTTTTTCATTCATTTACAATAATCGTCTTTAAAAAATCCCCATTCTATATCATGTACTTAAGCCAGCGCTTCTTCCTCGAAACTCTTCTCGAACGATATTTGGAATAGCCTTAGGGGTTACATGGGTTTCTTGAATTCAAAAAATCGTTTTTTTTGTTTTTTGGCTTATTCATTTTTAACAACATCTCAAGAATATTGTCCAAAATTTTCAAGTCGATCCGAATAATAGTTTCGGAGATACTGCCTTTGGAAAGTGTGCGCGATTTTCTCGGAACCGTGTTTTCAAAGTCGGTTTTCTCAAAAACTACTCAACCGATCTTGATGAAATTTTGAACTGGTCTTCGAGATACCATTTACTCGTGCTTGAAAGAAGGATTTTATTTTATTTTTTTTTTTGCAATTACAACTATTTAATAAAAAAAAAATAAAATGTCAAGTAAATTTTACCGAAATTTTTGTTTTTTTGGAAAAATGTCTGCCAAAATTCCAATTTTCACTTTTTTTGTCTTTCCTTCGTTTAAGCACGAGATTATGGTCTTACTTAAACAATTATTTTTGTTTTTTCATTTTGGATGATCCTGTCAGGAGTTATGCTGACAACGCGGAAGCACCTTTTTCCCGAGGGGTCACCGTAAATAGCGTCGCAATGGAGGAGTTTTACTTTTTTTTTTGAAAATTATTCTTTAAATATGTATTTATAAGACAGAAAAAAGTTTGAGTTTTGTTTTTGGTCAAGAATTCACGAACAAAGAATAAAGTGTGAGCTTTTAAAAAAGGAAATAAGAATCCATCCTTAGCGGATGCAACAGAAAAATTAATCAATAAATATCAGTCAGGTTCTGCAATCCGAGTGAAAATTAAAAAAATGTGGAATTTGAAAAGTAAAATCGAAATTCAGTACACCAAATATACCAAATATCGGATTGAATGTGAGTTTGCTTGAATTTCACGCGGAAGTGAATTATAGAACCTGCCTGTGTATATTCAAATGTTACTTCAGGGGCATGTAAATATATCAACAAAATAAAAAATAAAAAATTTAACAAATGGAATTTTTAGAATTCCCGTTATTTTTTGAACAAACCTCAGATTTTGAATATTTTCCCTTTTGTAACTGGTTAGGGTTCTTGAACTGGTTAGTTTGTTAATATGAATTTTAAAAGCGAAACAAACTTTATATTTGATTTTCACTACCATTTCTCATTCCTTATCGAAATCAAATAGGCATCTAAGCTGGATAACGTGATATGATATATGTACAGCTACTAATTTCCCTAGATTATTGGAATTGCTTTTCCACAGCCCGCACTCCGAAACAAATAGTGTAACAAATTGATTTCTCTGCAAATAATTTCGCATTTCACAATTGCTAGTTAATAAGTTTTCTGCTGGCATTCCATCATCTACAAATACTCGTATTCTATCCCGAAGGTCTTCCTACGTAGTCTCGCATAAAAATTGCCTTACAAAAGCAATGAGTTTATGTAGTAGAAAAGCTAATCTTTTGATTAAGCTTCTAAGCCTATTCAATAGTTACATCATAATACCGCTGTCGTTACAAGCGATCGACATGCCGACCAAGCGTGTGGTACGTACATATGTATGTACTATAATAAGCAACAACAAAAAGCAATAATCAACCAACAAGTGGCATTATTGGAATCGTGAGTAGTCAAAGATGAGATGCGTATAGTGGTAGCGCGGTATTAGTAGTGTGTGGCGTTGCGAACAACTGAGGTGTCACTTGCAGAGGGACTAGTGCTGTTTACTTATTACAAAGTATAAGAACTGTGTTCTATAAACTTTCCTTAATTCATTTGATAAAGTCCTTTTAGATTTTATGGAATTGAGAAGCAACTGAGTTGAATGGTACTTGGGTGCTCCGTTGCACTAAAATATTCCCAAAAGTCTCTTGGAGATTTGAGGATATTAGATTTTGAAAAGTTCGATTCCAAAAAACTTCTATTAGATATATGAAACAAGAAAAAACGTTAACTTCGGCTGTACCGAAGCTAATATATCCTTCACAGGTGCATTTCTTTTAGTGACTATGTGTATAAGCAAATCTAAAGACGTAAGAAAAAGTAAGTAAAAAAAAGAAAAGTTTTCCATACAAGTCATTGATTCCGATCGTTCAGTTTGTATGGCAGCTATATGATATAGGGGTCCGATATCGGTAGTTCCGACAAATGAGCAGCTTCTTGAAGAGAAAATAACATCTGCAAAATTTCAAAACATGGACATGGCTAAATCGACTCAGTTCAACATACTGATCATTTATATATATACTTTATAGGGCCTCCGACGCTTCCTTCTGGGTGTTACAAACTTCGTGACAAACTTAATATACCCTGTTCAGGGTATAAAAAGCCTCTGCGCAGTAAATCGGTAGACCTCTATATAACCAAAATCGGAAGTATGATATATAGGAAATCCTTTTAAGTAAGTCTCAGGTTATTTTTGTTCATCTCCTTACATACTGTACTCTGAGTGACCTTTAGATGAAGAGAAGTAGGTATCGTTCTGGTTTATAGCGAAATTAGAAAGGTCTCGATTTCTTTAAATCTGGCGATCTAATAGTTCGTGGAGAGTTGAAACAGATAATGATATAACGAGTGCAAGTTTGAGGCTTTTTCGAACCTGGAGAAACTTGTGGAACCATTTTTGTAAGAAGGATTTTTAGAAACCATTGAGAGTTGTGGTCTCAAAGCAACTAGATACTCGCTTAGCTAGCAACACTTAATTTTTCTATTGGCTAATTCTAGCAACCAAAGTGGGCATGCGGACATTCTTTACAAGTGTATTACCCGCGCTAGCGTGGCTAGCAATTGTAAGCCAGCCCCGCCGGCGACGGTTCTGTATTTTCAGGTGAAGCCCATTGCAATGGATTACGGTGGCGCGCAAACGCACGCACGCACGCGCTTCAATCAATTGAATTAGCAGTACCTCATGCGCTGCGCTCGCGCCACACTTCATTGAGTTAATAATATGGCCCCGGTACGCGTTGCAATGTAACAAGCGGCGAACTAAGCATACATACATATCTACTTACATACATATATAGCTGGCAAATAGCGCAGGAATCTAGGCAAGCATGTACGCTGCCAACAACCGCATTCCCTTCGCTGTTACATGCATACTTTGGAGCTGGCGCGCACGCCTTGAAGTAACTGCGAAATGCGAAAAAGCAAAGCAAAAAAAAAAGAGAAATGCCTTGGCAGTTATATTGCATTCATGTTTACCTCTTCAAAATCGCTGAGTTGTCATGCGATTTTCAGCTGAATGACTTTGATGCGCTCATAGCTCACAGCAACGTTAGCGTTGGTGCGGTGTGACCCGGCGTGGCGCTGACGAAGGTTGGTTAAGGCGAGCGCGGCTCGTAAGCTTTTGATATGCACGCGCCTGTCGTTTTGACTATTCGCTTTCCAGGAATGTGTGCGGCTACAGCAACAGCAACAACAACAATAATAATAACAGTAACAAGCAAAGTTTAGTTGGCATTTCGATGTAATAATATCTCCTTGTTGAAAGCAGCATTGCAGATACTTGAGAGCGTTTAGATACTTGAGCGCAACGTGAACTACTCATTCCCACTCATCTCCTGCGTGGATCCAAAGCTACTTGTAACGATTTTATTATTCCTCTTTTCTATATATTTTTTGCCAACTTCTTCCGCATGCGTTTTTTTTCAATCGGAATATTTGAGCAGTGAAAGTTTGCGCCTGATTGTGGGCTTTAAGCTGGGCAATAGCGAAGGCGGTGCGGCAACACGCCCAACGAGCGGGTGTGCGGCGTATTGGCTGTACAATAGGCGAAAGGGCACGTGAATGGCACTCGTTAAATTCTTCCAGTTAAGAAACTACAAAATATGCGTTTACTTTGTGACTATGGGGTTTCACAAACTGTGGCTCCAAGTGTGTGCTCAGCGCTGTATGTGGAAAACGAGCAAATAATTGTGGATTTAGAAACTTATACTTACAATTGGAAATAAATCGTTTTGTAGTGCGTTATTCATAGCGAGAGAAAACTTTTGAGTAACTATTTATGAGATAGTTAAGCGATGGTAGATTTTATAAACATTAGGTAAAAGTTTGAAATCTTCTTCTTAAGGCAGTAGTCTGCTTTAGAAGCCGAAAAAAAAAAACGTTTTTTAGCAATTTTTTTTGAAAGGGAAAGAAATGATTTCGGTAAACGGAATTTTAAGACGATAGTGTACTATATTTAAATCTTAAAAAAAAACAATATTTATTATTAAAAAATATTGAAAATTTTTCAAAGTTGTAAGTATTTTTCTGGACCGCCTGGAGTATGCACTTGTAAATCGTGCCGCTGCCGGTGATGGAGGTCGTGCGATGCATCCGAAACTGTCAACTAATTTTTTTTTATAAGTTTCTTTTGTTTATGAACTAAAAAAATACCGAAGAAAGTTTTTAGAAGTTTAAAAAAAAAAATTCACTTTTTTAAGAAAAAAATTGACTTTAAGTTGCAAAACAAGTAGTTTAAATAATACTTTTGTCCAACTTTTTTAGTTCAAATAGAAGATAATTTAATACTGAAGCTAGATCACTTTGGTTTTTTTTTCGATCGGACATATATTATTTTTGCTATCGCCGGCACCGTTTTCAAACACTTGTGAAAATGAAAACTCGAGAAAACGCGCTTTAAAGTTTTCGGAGAGCATTCGCACCTGCTCGCCGCTCGGCCACTAAAACTGCTCTAGCTTCCAAAATATGTCGTAATGGCCTCTGGAATTTTAAAGACATTGGATAGTTTTGGAAGAGATTTAAAACAAAACAAAAAAATCGATTTTTTGAAGCCTGTAAAGCAGACTACTGCCTTAAAGTTGCGAGCTTGAAAACTGCAATTGATTCATAAAAAATTCCCATTTGTGTCACTTCAGCCAGACCGCTATACAATCTGAAATATCTTCCTTCATATATAGCTTCGTGGTCATATTCACAACATACTTTTCTACAGTTTTTCTTTTCTAGAGGCAATAGAACCTCTTGCTCTCATCAAGGTTCATCTCGCTACTGTTGTCAGGGGTTTCATCGGACATTATCCATTTTGCATACAACTGGTGACGGTGACAGACGCCAGTTGTCTGAAAGAAAGCTTCCTCTCGAACTCCAACCTTCATTGGATAAAACCTCTTGCAAGTAATACTTTAGAAGAATTGACGAATTTTTTGAAATCTGCTTGAACAAATTTGTTATAGACTTAAAGCATATAGTCAATACCTGAGTGTGGTTTGATAGTTACGAGCTTTTATGGTATCACAAAGAATCAGTGTGTCGTCTGTCCATGTGGGTCTGTCTATGTGGAACTCCGACGTGGGGACCAGATCGAAAACTGACTCAACATAACATATCATGAAACAATACTTTTTACAAGTTTGATTATAAACTTGATGGAATTACCGAAAACGATTCAACGAATGTTGATGATAGACGAGAAAGTTATGAATTTAAGAAAGACATTTATTGGCAGAGAGCACGTAAAGGTGCTGAAGAATTGCGTTAGACGTGATTTTATAAATATCGGGATTTTCATTTGTTAAAAGCTCACATTCGTTGCTTGTTCTTTGATTCTTGGTCAAAAACAACACTGTAAATATGCCCAGCATCCATAATAGATACGATAGATCGATGGAAGAGCTAAAGGCTATCCGAAAAATCAAGTTTGATAAGTCTGTCGATAATACTGGGGGAGGACTATTTTTAAAAGCGACAACATTAATGTAGTTAAATGATGTTGAAAAAAACGAAAAGTCCCGTTATTTTTTGAACACACCTTGTATATGTATTTGTATTGTTTGCCCAATGCTTCCTAACAAGACCAGACCTTACTTCTTTAAATTTAAAATTAAATTAATCTATTCGATAAGTATTCGCGAAACGATCCTGCAAATTCAGTCAATAAAATTTTCATCAGAATTTTGAAATTTTGTAGGTTAGTTACCATATCTTCAAAATTAAAAGGCTGATTCTGTTTGGAACTAATTTTAGCTTTTCTGTGTACGAATACTGTTCTACACGAGCGTAATGTCATTAACTATTCTATTCAACATAACCTAACATCTACAACTATATCTACAACTGCGAGCTCCACATTATTTCTTTCTACATACAGCATATTCTTCTTTTGCTCCTTGCGAGCAGTAATTGATTATAATTTACCACGACATAATGTCATTTTGAACAAGATAAAATGCAAATGGAATGGATAGTGGTGGACAGATGAAGCCAATAATAGAATTGAATGAATGGATGAAAAACCACATATAGATTGAGGTACTTCCACATGCAACAGGTGGTCAAAAGTGGTGCAATAGCTAGAAGTTACGTGCAACGCGCCATTTCCAAGGCAAAGTCATAAATGTTGTTGATGTACTTGTTGTTATTGTTGCTATATCAGTTGTAGTTGCAATTGATGTGGAGGCGCAGAGTGCACAACAAAGTGTTGCAGCATAAAAATTTAAGTGCAACATGCCTCATACTAATTGTATGCGACGCATTTGTGTGTTGCAAGTGAAAGCATTTGACTTTTCTAAGGCAAACTAAGGCGTTTCGATTTTTTTTTGCACCACTCGTATTTATGACAATAAAAAATTGGTCAGGTTGGCCCAGTCATTTGCGTTCACGCCATAAAAGTGCGCCTCCACGCACACACGTACACACTCGTACGCACCAAACTCGTTTACCAATGTGCCCATAAATACCACTGCACACAATAAATATACACGTGTATGTATGTATGGTATGTCTGTGTGTGTGTGTTTATGGACATTCGTTACGCCATAAATGATTATACGCGGTGATTATTCATATCAGCCTCACTGCGCGCTAGGTCCATTCCGTTGCGTTAATGCCACATGCTGTACACACACTCAAACGCTGCTAAGAGGCAAGGCGACCGGGCAATCTCTCCGAGCAAACTCTTGCGTCAGCTTCATGCTTAACTTAAACGCTTTACGCTCGAATAAGGCAACAAATAAAAGAATAAAAAAAGGACTGCTAGTGATATATCTAGTAGTATTGTGTTTGTTGTTAATCTGCCGGACGCTGCTTCTGTGCGCCGCATACGCGTGCGCCTTGAATGGTTTGATTGCTCAAGATTTATGTCGGTCATATGTATGCTATCATAAAGGGTTATTGTGCTTATGTAATGCGAAAAAAGTGCGCAAACATACTGTACATATATATGTATGTTTGTAGAGTACACAATTTATGCTTGTTTCTCTTACGCAAGGATAATAAAGGTTGTTTGCTTAACTTTGTTGCTGGAAAAAAATGCAAATGTTATTACTTTTATTGCTGACAGTTGCACGCTATTATCTTAAATTATGTGCAATTAGTTACATTGAGAAATTTACAATGGTAATTCAAGTGTCTAAGGGCTTCCAGAATGTTGGAGGTGAAAGTACTTCTTTATTCAGAATGGACTGTAAGTTGATAAGAATGAAGTTATAACTTTCTAATAAACTAATTCGACCGCAATCTTACTTAAATAATCTTTATAATACACGTATATCTATACTACTATTATAAAGAGGAAAGATTTGTATGTATGTATGTTTGTAATGAATAAACTCAAAAACTACTGTGCCGATTTCAAAAAACTCTTTCACCATTTGAAAGCTACATTCACCGTGAGTAACATAGGC
Source organism: Zeugodacus cucurbitae (assembly GCF_028554725.1). NCBI lineage: Eukaryota > Metazoa > Arthropoda > Insecta > Diptera > Tephritidae > Zeugodacus > Zeugodacus cucurbitae. Next base: position 61,436,295 of record NC_071669.1, on the reverse strand, counting down.
TCTACTTATTGCTAGAATCTAAATTTTTGGAAATACATCTCAGGTGAGGGTATAAAAAGACTACGTGATGAAGAATCTTAATCTGAAAATGAAAATCGTCTTGCAAGTCATTCTCTTCGCATCGCAATCGTGTGCCAGAGAGTCGAGTAACGAGCGCTCGCAGCTGTTTGCTGAAGAACGCTGAGCTTTCCCAACGCCTGCATAATCAGACAGAAAGACAACGGACATCAAAGACTAAAGGTCGTAATCAAGTTCTTACGCAAGAAACGAGAGAGTACCTACAAATGTATGGGAAACTTATATGTGTAAAGACTTATAACTTTTGAAATGTTTGTTTGAACCCGAAGCCGGAGCGGTCTGCTAGTTTAATATATAAAAGAATCGAGTTTAATATATAAAAGGGAAACATATAATTCGCATTCAGTCGATTGATCACGTATAACGTATTTCGTATAACGAAATTACTGCCATATGTAAGTTATAATATGTTAACTTTTTCTTCTTCTTTGGCACTACAACCGTGGTTCGATTTGGGTCGAGAACACAAAACTTCGCCATTTGTCTCTATCCTTTGCGAAGTCACGCCGTTAGTACATCTCAACTGCAGATAGGTCAGTATGCACTTAGTCTTTCCATTGGATGAGTGGGCTTGCTCCCGTTGTCCACCCATGGGTCTCGAATCGAGGGAACTTTTCGTTGGATCATCGTCTTCCATGCATATGACAAAGCACAACCAGTGGATTCGTTGGATTTTTATACCCACGTCGCCTAAGATCTCATACAGTTCAGGGTTCCATCTTCTTTGGTACTACTAGCTCATGCGGACGGCCGCCCAAGATCTTGCATAGAACAGTTCTCGCGAATGATCCAATTAACTTCTCATCTCGGTTTCTCATTATCCATGTTTCATCATAGTATGCTAACTAAACGATTCTAATCCATTTATAGTAAATGGGTTTTTCTCAAACCCTACATTTTGGCAGATCTAGACTTAAATGCATAGGTTTTGTAAGAGGCATTAAACTAGCTGAAGAACTTTTCGTGTTTGAAGCTGACTACATAAGGGCTTTCACCTTCGTTGCTTATTCTTCTACAGTTTCTTTATTATTATATTTCTGTATAAATGTCACTTTTAATAGTCTCCAAAAGCGATTTCCTTCTCTTACAATCCCATGAATAATACCAAAGCATCATTAAAATAGCTTATTACAAATACATAGAAGAACACACACAAAACCACAAAAACTATGCATAAAGTTATAAGTCAAATGACAAAAAATAGCGAACTCATTCCCATTCAAAGCCCTGCTCGTCCTCATCAACATATTCCTCCACTTCCGGAAATTCGCCGCTTATATTGCTTTCATCGCTGCTGCGCGAAAAATGATTGAACAGCATATCGCCATAGCCATGCGGACCATCCGTACATCTGCCGGCGCGTTCACTGCGTTCACCGTGGTCACCAGCGCCACCATGAAAATCATCGTACATAACGGCGCTTGGACTGTGGTGCTCATGGGCGGCAGGCGCAATTTCATGCTCATAGCCACCATCACCACCACTATCATGACCGCCACCACGAACGCTCTTATGCACGACCTGCCCATGTCCACTGTGTCCACCATGTCCTGTAGGGCCTCCGTAGCCATTGCCTTGCATGGCAAAGCTAAGGATTTTATAGATTGTCTGTTGTTTTGCGCCACCCGCCTTATGGCCGCTGCTGCCACTGGCGGCGCTACGTATGTGCGCGTACACGGTGTGTGTGTGATGGTGTGTCTTAATCCTGAACGGTACATGTATGATGAGACGCTTTTGCGCACGACGCGCTTGTGGCGCATTGGCGAGTGACAGCAGCAGGATCAGAGTGAGCGCCAGAACCATGGTTGATGAATGGCAGCAGCTATAGTGATGATAGGTGGGACGGTGAATACCTCGTTATGCACGTTGTACGTATGCGGCTAGAGAATACTGAAGTATGCTTCGTTGAAATAAGAAATTCCGCTGGAATTAAAATTTCACTTTTAAGCTCCTTTTTTGTTTGGAAAATAATCACACAGCTTTTAACTAAGTTTCTGCTGATGGCGTTTTTACGAAAAGGATATCGGGTAGGCGCTCACTTTCAGTTCACTTGCATGTGTGTGCTTTACAACTTATTCGACTCGACTCATCATGTTTCTTTCACTCATCACTGGCTCATCTGCCGTTGAACTGTTGAAATATTTTGCATATCTTGCCCATTTTATATTTGAAACTCATCCCACAAAGCGGAGTTTTTGGTGTATAAAGTTTTGATTACAGCTCTCAAGTTCAGCGGCCGTTAGCGGTAACTTTTATGATTTAATTTTGAGTCGTTAATTGCGATGCAGCCGATGGACAAACATACCTATATCTGCATATAGACGCACCAAATTATATATTCAGTATCCATTAGGGTGGCAGGTATTAAAAAAAAACAGTTGTTAAAGGTTGGATATTCAATGTGAATTTTGAAAGAGATCCATGATTTCATAAAAACATTTCTTAGATTTATAAAATCTTATTCTAGAGACTTGATTGTGGTATAGAGTAATAATCACGTTAGACTCCCAAGAAATTTTAGCCATCTTATGAGCACCTCATCGTATTCAATAGCTCATATCATAGTTTTATGGTCTTGATCTTTCTTATTCCCTATACCTAGAATTAAGTAATGAAGCTGTATTAACGTGATCCTGATAAGGATCCGAAAGCTTTCGGAATTGGAACGTTGTAACTGTATAACCCCTTGTAGGACCCCCAGAGGTGATCTAGTTGTTGATGACCAAAGTATACTGAGTTTGCGGAGGGAACACTTCTCCAGCCTGCTGAATGGCAGTGAAACTACAACACCAGGAGATAGCGAACCCAACCGAAATATCTCAAACAAACAGTCAGCGCATTCGCGTCTTAGCTCCCACGTCACTGTTTACAGTCATAACTTTGAAGTTGTAGATAATTTCGTCTACCTGGGAACCAGCAATAACAGCAATAACAATGTCAGCTTGGAAATCCAACGCAGAATCACTCTTGCCAACAAGTGCTACTATGGACTGAGTAGGCAATTGAAAAGAAAAAGTCCTTTCTCGATGAACAAAAACCAAATTCTATAAGTCCCTCATCATTCCCGTCCTAAGCCGAGGAAGAGGGAGACCTCCACTCCGATGGAAGGACCAGGTGGAGAGGAAGAGAGAGCGAAGCCAGCATGGTATTACCAATTGGCGCAAAACTGCCAGAAGGAGAGATGCGTGGCGCGCTGTTGTGGACTCGGCTATAACTGCGTAAGCGGTGTCTACGCCAGTCAAGAAGAAGAAGAAGAAGAACTGTATAAAAAACAATAACACCTTATAGCATCATTCACGGCAGAAATTAAACTACAAAATCGACCACCCTAACTTCCATTTGCATAGAGACATGCACATCTCTCAAATGTTCAATGTTGCACATAATGATTATGGCCATTTTTAGTAACCATAACCACATTTTAACAATATATTTTATCTCGTTACATTTGTATACCAACTAACTTACGTTGCTGAAACAATGCGCTCATTAGTCGACGAGTCAGCCACATTTCGTTTACACCGCAGCATAATGGAATCTTCACTTATGTAGTTGGAAACTTTTTTCCGCCGAACTTTGCTTGAAAAGTTTAAAAAAGTTTGCACCAAATGCCTTTGCGCTTTTACATACATTGTGTGCAACAATTACAAGTATTTGCATATCTTATTTTTTCCATTTGCTGCGCTGAACACGCTTATCGCATTATGTTGTGTGAAAAAGTATATAAAGATAACGGTGTGATTTGCATGCGGCACGCCAATTTGGAGTATGTTTTTCGTAGTTGTTGAAAGCAACGCTCGTAAAGAAAGGTATTTAAGATTAGTCACTAGATGATTATTAGCATCGCGTGTGAGATTTTATACTTTTGCATACCTAGTGGGGGTTTTCCACACTATTTCGGAACTTAAAGTGTCCGTATTCGTATGGCTTCGGTTTATATGAACACTTAGGAAACTGTGTTATAACTCTTAAGTCTCAAATCAATCATAGAACTGTGGCGATTTTTTTAACTTGCTGAGTATCTTGATTCTAGCTCTGTTAGCTATTCAAGTACGCAATTTATGTACACTTACACTACTTGACATCGGAATAGAACTACGCCTACATCCCATACAAAGGTTATGTAGAAAACTACTAAAAGTGCTTTAATTCAGTTTGGAAAAACACCAGAAACCCAAATTTTATGGCAAAGATGTTACAGAGAATCCGTGCTAATAGCGTTTTCTCAAAAAAATTTACATTTATTCTGCCCTGTACTCGGGTTTTCAAATTGTGCGTGAGATTTGATCAGCATAATTTTGAAATATAAAGAGACAGTATCGAGAAAGAAAAGGCGCTAAGAGTGACAGAAAAAAAGGACGATGGGCATGGCGTCGCTCACTTATGGATCTAAAACCAAATACACAAATACTGCATTTCTAGTGTGGTATCGCCCGTCTAAAAATCGCTGAAATTAGACTATAACTTTTCAATGTTCTCGTTATCGAACATGAGGAACTCGATGTTTTGGGCTAATCTCTTACCGAATATATCGGTAAATCTCCCAGATATTCTAAAGTAATTCAATGGAGATGTGTTCCTTATAATAGTGTGCCTCTCTGTCAAAAATGGACAAAAACAGGTCAATACTTCCTCTAGCACCCATGTACCTCATATACGGATTTTCAATTTTTCACTTCCGGTGGACTTTATTCCGTATATATGGTTAATATGTGAGATATATTAGCGACGAACCAAATTCAAATTATACAAGTCGCTTATCATTCCTGTTTTATGGTGCAGAAGCTTGGACGATGTCAACATCAGATGAGACGACACTAGGAGTTTTCAAGAGGAAAATTTTGGGTAAGATTTATGGTCCTCAGAACATTGGAACGCTGGAACAATGAGCTGTATGTGTTGTTCGACGACATAGACATAGTTCAGCGAATAAAAAGACAGCGGCTACGCTGGCTAGGTCATGTTGTCCGAATGGACGAAAACACTCTAGCTCTGAAAGTGTTCGATGCAGAACCCGCCGGAGGAAGCCGAGGAAGGAGAAGGCCTCAACTCCGTTGGAGGGACAAGGTGGAGAACGACCTGGTTACACTTGGGATCTCCAACTGGCGCCAAACTGCCAAAAGGAGAGATGCGTGACGCGCTGTTGTGGACTCGGCTATAACCGGCTAAATGGTTGCAAGCCAATCACATACATACGTGCGTACGTAGCAAAATGAAATGAACGTAAAATCTTGAATATAATGCAGGAATTACCTTAGCTCCCATATGCAATATAGACTTATTTTCGTTATTCTAGTGACGAATTATGACTTTATGTCGAATATACGGGATGAATTGTGTGTTATCTTAATAAAATTAAATAAATAAATTGTATAGAGTACAAAATATTTGGTTACAGCCGAAAATATCACTTTCTTACTTTCTTTTACAATAAAGTAGTGGGAATGATTCAATCTGATTCTGACTTCTTTATACCGTTTACATTTCGATTCAAGTATTTTCTCTGCATTGGGATATATTTATAGTATATATATAGTTTATTGAATTTTTCCGATATTTTAATCGATCCAAAAGTTCTTGAATTATAAGTAATGTACCTTAACCAACTTTATTTTATTTATATAGATTTTTGAAGTTAGTTATAATATTTTCAATTACGAAAGCAAAAATGTGGGAAAATCAGTGATTGTCGGTAGATCAGCCCAACATTGTTTAAATGCTTTAAAACATATTATTTAATTATCTAGAACTTAAAATTGTTTGCATAATATTTTAGATATACCATATACCATTCAGATAAATATATAAGAGAAACCACAGTCAATGGCATACATGATCATTTATGAAAAATAGCTGATCCATTATGAAAAATATTCCATTTAAAAATTGGAAAAATAACAAAAACAAAAAGGAGACATAAATCGATATGTAATATAAAATATTTTAGACGAAACACTGAGAATAAACAAACGCAAACCACAAGGTGTAGAAAAAATAGTTGCATTTCGCATGCTCCCTTGGGCAAAAACTATGAATAAATGTTAAAGTTGGTATGCTATGCTATATACATACGTACATACGTATTACAACACACATCCAAATATGTTGGTCTTTGAGCAATTTTCTACGCATATTAAAATAACAGCAAATTTCATAACCGCGAGGCCTTGCATCGCTTCGTTGGGTGGGTGGATAAAATCTATGAATATTTATATACAAGCACACTACTATATCGCTACAAAACATATACACACACACATACACACATGAAGCGGAGTAGGTTCCAATAATGTGTGAATTCTTAGCTTTCGCATTTGGCTCAAGGCGCTTTGCAGATTGAATCGGTCAGGATTGATGATGCGCAACAGTACCGGAGACTCTATGCATTACAGGTTGTAGCAAAGCATTATTTATTTGCATACACACACACACACCTTAACTCAGCTTATAAGTGAGATCATAGTGATATGAAAATCCTAACGCTCAAAAATTTACACGCTTTGCCAAGGTATTTATTTTCACAACTGCGCTTTTGAGTCATTTGCGTGTCGTAAAATAAAACGGTAAAAAAGTAATTTTTAAACTTAAAATTGAAAAATGCAAAACTTATTTAATCTCCCATGAAATTGATTTCGTTTTGGTCAACAAGCCTAACGGCAGCGGGCAGGTAGCAGGTGGCAACCATGCAGCCAGTTGAGCGCAACAATCGCTGGGAGAGAAGCTGTAAAAATACAAAAAAAAAAAAACAATAAGTTGAAAAACTGTCAACAAATAAAACTCGCATAAAAAACTACAATGAGTCTCACATTCGGCGTGTTATGCTCGGTATAAAAGCGCACTCGCATAGCTTGTAACTGTTGTTATATGTTCTCCACAACACTGTTTCGCTTGTCATAGGTTTCAGCTGAGCGCTGTTATTTTTATGGCTGCGAATTTACTGTATTTTTAATAATCGTAAAAAGTGAAAAGAACTTTTTTTGTGAAATGTAAAATGATTGGAATTGTTTTGAGTTGACAGCGTTGCGCTTTAAGCCAAGGCTTTGAGCATAGCGTAGTGTATAAGGTACTTACCGGGTTTCACCTTTACTTGCGAATAATCGAATGCGAGTCAACTAATGTCAGTACTAGTTGAAGCCTATAGAGTTCATTTGTAATATAGCTTTTCCCAAAAATAACATATATTTTGAAGAAATCCAGTTGAGTCAAAGGGATCCAATTTGAACTACTGGATCGTCCATTCTTGTAACCATACTCAATAAGATAAGGAGGGTAAGGAGGGTGTATGACTCAAAGCTGATCCATTGCACCATAATCCGTATAAAATATGTCATCGTCTTCGTATAACCTCTAATTTTTTTTCCGAAATAGCAAAGAATCCTGACTTTTCTCTTTCCTTTCGCTGTATCTCATTTAATATTTCCATTCTATGTTATCAGCATCATAGGGGGTCATCCCATGTGACGGCTTTTAGCGATTTCTCCTGGTTTTTAGTGATCTTTCAGATTTTTTTTAAATACACCCTTAGGTTTATTACCATTTATTAACATATATTTCGACAATATAAATAAAAATTTGAAGCTAAAAATATTGTGTAGAACATACAAGGTTCGGAACCCCCCGCTTGGAAAAAATGGGCTCGCACTTCCTCCATGATTCCATCTCATTGGCTTATCGGCACCAAAAAAGCTCGAAATCTGTAAACTTAAATGCATTGAACGCATTAAGATCACATTGAGATACGTTGGATCGCTTCGAACAGCTTAAATCGACTTCGAATTTCTAAAAATCACTTTACTACCGTATTCAAGACGTGTAAAAAAATTGTTGACCCCATCACATGAGAAAAGTCCCTTAAAGCTCGTAAGCTTCGTCTTGCAGAGTAAAACTCCATATACGCGTTGATTGAGATATCCACAGTTGGTAATGATGAGAATTTAATTTGTAAAGTGAAGTCCATTAGTTCAGCTTTCTATTTAAAATAATTTTAAGAGAAGATTCGCTGAAAGTCAGAACTAAACGGTTAGTATAATTTCAAAGAGGGTAATCTTTTATTATTAAATAAAACTTATTGTATTTTCAAGAGAATAACATCATATTTTAGGTGTGACGTTGTTCGCTCTTAATTATGCTAATAATTTTCAGATCTTTATCAGCAATTCTTGTTATTTCGCCGCTAAAAACACAAACCTACCAAGAAATCGAATAAATATGCATACTATGTTAACACTCACCCTTCCTCTGAACACTAATTTCATATGCAATCCACGCGGCAGTGTCCTCATATACAAATATTCATACATATGTATTTATGTTTGAGGCATACTTAAAGGCGCACGAACTTTGACACCACTTCAGTGGCACAGCAAAGGCTGACAATTTAACTCCAAACTTTTATTATTATTTATATTTGCACTTTTGTTTTTGCCTTTTTGCCGTTGTTGACATTCTTTTCATAGTATGTAGTTTCTTTCTCCCGGTCGTAAAATGTAATACAATTCCAACAAAAAAAAGCCATAAAATGCAAGTATTCATTCAAACGCGCACACTTGAACATGGTAATATGGCCGCTCGCCTTGTCTTAACTGTGTCAAAACTACGTAATAAAATGACAACGTGAAACTTCTGAACATTGTCATAAAAAGAAGTTAGGTAAAAACCAAGAGAAAACCAACAAAAAATAGAATAACGAAAAATAGTTATAATGAAAATGAAAATGAAAAGAAGTTCGAATAGTTGTTAACAAGTTTCGTTTGTTATTTGAGTTGCGGCAAAGTTACCTAGGAAAAGTGGTAAATTTTCGGCAGTTTTCTTTGCGTTCTTATACAAATATGTGGACGGAAGGTATAGGTATGGTTATTTGTATATATTATGTATACATTTATGCAATGTTCTATGAAAACTGTTGGACACAAAGTGTCAATTTTCGCAAACCAATTTGCGTTCATTTCATAGAAGTTTATTTATTTCTAATGGAAAATTGTCTTTGTGCCAGAAGATATCTTAATGTGTCCGCCGATGTAACTTACGAATTAATTTCTTACTTTTGCAGTTATCGAGTTGTTTGTTTTTATGAAACTGAAAGAGAGAGTAATAACTGTGGTAATGCATCTAATGGCTAGAAATGAGTCTCTTTACAAGAGATTCTAAACAGTCAGTGAGGTACCTGGCAAACTAGAAAATTCGTATTGATTATTAAATAGGGATAGAAAGTAAAACCTAACCCTCAAAACACAACATTTTGGGTAACGAAAGTTTATATCCCGCGAACGACGATCAATCCAATGGATGTCAAAAAACTGTATCTAGTGAATACATCAGAAAACAATCAAATAAGTCAGATGACCGTCAAGTAAAGTCAATCGAGCTAACTGACTAAAGTTTTTAAAGAATTGTGCCGTTCAAATAAAAATTATGGTATATGAAAGTCTGTGAAGGTCACGTGACCTAGCTGTCGAGCTAATGTAGTATTGCTCAATTCAATGAAAACGATGACAAATTTCCTTCGAATCGCTGATAGCCTTTTCGCACAAGAGTTAATTGCTCAATTAACCGACCTTTGCTCGATTAAAGCGATGTACCATACAATATAAAAATCTTATTAATTAATCTACATTAATTATTAATCGAATCTAAATCGAGATGAAACTGAAATGTAGTTCTGCGTGTTGTTGTCTACGCTGCAAATTTGGTTGAGTGTATTGATAAAGTAGCATTCAACTAATGAAACTTACCAACTTCTTATGAACAACAAAAACAAAAATAAGTAACAGCTGATCGTTAATCGAGTAGTCGGCTGTGCGAAAGGCAATAACTGGTTTCTCAATTATAATCTTAATGCATTAAATTAATTTGGGGGTGCGAAAAGGCCATTAGTATTCTCCATTGTCTATGAAAATGGCTCTCATAGAAATATTCCGTTTATCGGAGTTCAAGAAAGCCCCTTCTGGAAAGAAATTTAGCAAATTTTAAAAAGTAATCGTTGAAACTGGGCCTATTTTCAAGAAAATATGTAGTTTTTGTAACATGATAACGAAAAATCGATTAATGAATATAAAGTACAACGAATAATAGAATTGAAATTTCAGAAGAAAATGTGAATTTCCTTGAAATTCTTCAGTCCTCCTGTTATTTGAATGAAACTAAGCTTCTAACTTCATCGAACCGCCATACCGTTGAAGGAAATTACTTCCGACTATCCTCTCAAACTTAAAATGAATATCTGGTATTATGGTTTAGATATATCCACGAATCTTATAAAACATTACATGAATCCAATTAACATTCTGATCAGGTTTTAATCAATCCATGTTAGAACATCTAAAAATTGACACATGAACTGTAGTGTAAAGCAATGGAATTACAATTAAGAACATTCACTGCTTGAAACGTCTTACAGCATTGTTTTATTGATGGTCGATTGCACTCAAACCTTCTCCGAACAGCTGATTTTATAAGAAGCTTTTCTAAGGCAGATATAGACGAATCGATTGTAGTTGAATGCCGTTGGCCAAAGCATATTAGACATATTTTTGGTGATGTTCATAACAGTAGTCAAAAACAGGTCTTCCATTACTCCTCTTTATACATACATACATATTATCAAAAGTAGAGCTGTTGGTGGTCTGTTAATATTCCTTTGAACCATAAGATACAACAATAAAATAAAGCTACTCTCACCTTCTTAAAAGCACCCAAAATTATTATTGGTATATTACAGCAAATTACATAAGAAATTCTCCAGAATATTTTTGTGTTTAATTTTCATTTTTTTCACAAACTTCTGCGCATTTTCACTTCCTACTCAGTAGAGGCATTTCGATTTTCCTAAATGGCTGCGGTTAATATGCATGAAAATGTTAAGCCCACCACATCAAAATTAAGAATCGCGATTTGCGAACTGGAATTTCTGATTTGTCGGCATTCCAGGTGAGCAACACATTTCAAAGCGCTTTCCTGCAATCACAGACACACATACACATATTACTTCCATAATGTTATATATGTACGAGTACATATCTAGATATATTTATGATTTGGTGTGTGTAAGTATGTATATGGTCGAAGTGGCAGTTGAGATTGTCTGCATTTACAACGGGAATAACTGTGTGCTTGTGTGTGTGCTCGTGGCCCGTGGCCCGTGGCATTGATGATGTTGACGCTCGTGTTGCCATGACTGAAGCGTAACAAAATAGCAGGAGCAAAACAAGCGACGGTAACTAACCGTTCGTTCGAGCAGTAAACACCATCATTACCGCCACCACCCATAGGCCACCCAAGCAGGAAGCGCGTTGTGAACAACCAATGTCAGTGATTTGCCGCGGCGGCAGCTACTGATGCTCATACCGAAGCTGTTACTATAGATGCCCGTGCCGCTGCTGCCATGACTGCCTATTGAGAGCAGCCGTGCGCTGTGTACATATATACAGAAGCTGGAGTCGGCGGTGCGCGCATTGGTAAAGCGTTTTGCCTGGCGCAACAACTGTTGTTGATTTTCGGTTGGTTCATTGCTGTTAGCTTTTTACATAATAAAAGTTTATGAAGCATTAAGTACAATACTGAAGTGTTATTAGGCGCTGCAAAGACAGCGCGCACAGCGCACGCCGCGCAGAATGAAAGAAAGTCAAGGTCCAGCAGATGTTTAACTTAACTGAAATGGCGGAGTGTGAGGTGCGGTGCAGAACGGCGTGCTGTTGCTTCTACTGTTACACAAATTGTCGATGAGACTTGTATTATTGCAGCTTTTGTGGTTGTATAGCTTTGGTATATATACTCTCATGCGTGTATTTGTGCGCGTTGTGCAGTAGATTTTCACCAAGATTTTCATGGTTATTACAACGAGCTATAACAATATGCCAATTATGCAATTGAAATTTATTATCGAGATAGTACAAACGCACATACAATTAGACGTACTGTAGTGCATATAAAGATGTGTGTATATGTACATATATCGTAGAATATGTAATGTATAGAACGGCGTTTGTCTTTAAGAAAATCGTATATATGTATAAACATCTGTATATGTAAATCGTTCTAGTTTATTATATTCGTGGAGGCATTTTAAGCCTTAAAAACCTTTAAACAAAATTTTCTAAAATTATGTGGATATTACTTTTATTGTTTTGCATTAAAATTATTGAATTTTAAGGTAAATTGTATGTACATGTGTATATGTATTGGTAGACCTTTATTAATTATAATTCTACGATATTGTTGATGCCAAGAATTTTCTACCATGTACGATAAAATTTTCAACTGTTTTCATTGCTTACTTTGTCTTGAGCAGCCGCTAATGTTAGACGCGTTTTTATTAGCTTCGTTTGTTAAAAACGTATACATCGTTGCGTGAATTTTTGGTCAAAAATAATACTGTTGCAATGCCCCAGCCTCAATATTCGCCAGACATGACTACGCGTGAGTTTTTCTTATTTCCAAAAATTAAAGGGCAATCCCAAAAATCGAGTTTGAGAAGTGTTTCATCGATTGGAAGAAACGCTAGGATAAGTGAAAAATGTCGAATGGGAACTATTTTAAAGGGGAAGAATGAATAAATAGTAAAAAAACTCCCGTTATTTTCTGAACACACTTCGGGTATTACAGAGCACAATTTAAATTTTTCCCACGTCTTTGGGCCCGGTTCACCAGCTTACTGCCTTCCCTAAATAAAAGCGTTGGCGGAACGTTTTTTACCGCTTAGCGTTAATCTCGATGCTCCATCCCTAAATGAAAGCAGCAACTTTACCTCAAATATCAAGATTTTTACTTGAATTGTTGTTGTGAAATTTTATTGTACAGAGAAACTTCATTTTTCGCAGCCAACTTTACTTCGGAACGCTCTGTCAAAATCGAATTTTTCAACCGCTCAGCGGTGCTGTTGCGTTATTTCGGTATGCGCCATACAAATTATATGGATATGAGAATTTTTTTACAGTCATTTGCCGCTGACGCTTTTATTTAGGGAAGGCAGTTAGAGCTCTAATGTTTGAATAAGAAAACACACAGTCAAGGTGTTCTTTAGTAAATATGTCATATATTTCATACCAAAGTATCCATCTGGTTAGAGATAAAGTCCACCTTTATATCTATTTACAATAAGGTCTCTAAGAAATTTGACTGCTTTAAGCATTGATAAATATATTTTCGAACTAAGTTCAATAATCAGAAGTACATCTAGAATCAGTTTCGAAAATATCGATAAATATATGTATCTATTTCAATTTGTATATGTAGGTTATATCTTAATCCCACGCTAAACTTCAACCAAACCAAATAACCATTCTGAGTTTAGAAAATTTCTATGTGCTGCTTGCCAATGAAATCAATATCCTAACGACTTTATAATCTCCCCACTAGGTTTTCAGCCTATATTTTGCCAAGACACAATTATATTTGTCTCAAGGAAAAACTGAAAACCTTTAAATTCTCTTCTAAAGCAACTTCTCATTTCCTTACTGGTTCCAATTAACCGATCGAAAAATATTCATGCGTTTATTTTGTGTAGATGATACATAAAAAGACTTAAATAATGCAAAATGCACTTGTAAGGTTAATAGGCTTGAGCGAGAGCTTTCTTAGTTGAAGACAAAAATTACTTTTAAAATTATTTTTGCTGACTTAATTTCAAAGCAACCAACTTTTAAAGAAGTTCCTGGAATCAAAATACATACAAAAAAATACAAAAAATATGATCATCTTGATCTTGACTTCCTTTAACTATGAAAACCAATATTGAAATAAAGCAGCTGGAATTTGTAGACGTAGAAACTTGTTCTCTCTGTCAGAACAACCGGTTTTTTAGCTAGTCTTATGTTTTATACATTCGATAGTGAGAGATATATGACTAAGTACGATTCCAAAGCTATCAATAATCACCTCTTCACATGCGTTATTTAACACAATCGTTCCAATTCCTTATTCTTCGCACCCGACGTTTTCGAAAAACACTAAAAATTACTGTCAGATGACCTCGCTGCATGCTCTTAATAACCTTCCGCAATAACAACAACATTTTAAGTGCAAACATTTATGCTCCATACATAATATCCTTTTGTTATATGCCCGTTAAAACACAACACACCACTTGATAAACGCTTGTTATTCTTTCGCTTTGCAATTCCCCAAAGAAATTCCGAATTTAAATAGAAAAATATTCCTGCCTGAACAATTTAGTTTACATAGGTTCACAGTTCCTTGAGTTGAATTCCAAAGGAAGCAGACATTGATCGCTTTGTGCTTTGGCTATTTAAAAGCTTACATACATACATATGCACAAATTTATCTATCTACTATCCTATGTAGACACAAACGGACGCTTGAGTTTACAAAGTGCAAATACTTTCTTATACAAATACTCAAAGGCTTATAAGTACTATTTGTAGATACATATGTATGTATGTGTGTGTAAGTATGTTTTTATAAGATTTGCTGGAAACTGCTTGTGTGTGGTCAGTGGCAGCGTGGCAGCAATTCCTTTGTAATCTTGGAATTTTCGGTACTTCTGGGCAGACGTATCTGTATGTAAGTGTGTGTGTAACAACTTTTAAAGTACTTCGTAATTTAATGCAGCACTTTTTGGTTAAGTCGGAATTTGTGAGCTCATAAATAGACTTAATTGAATTCTACTGATGTGTATCTAAACACTTGTGATATATGAGTTGGTCTTTTATAAACGATTGGGTTAAATAATATTAAGCTTTTGATAAGATATAAGTTTGTACGTACTAGTACTATATATGTCTGAGTGGATACTTAATTTTCTTTAGTTGCAATTTTGACACACAATATCCTTTACAATGCTTCTACTAAGCAAAGGCTTAAGGAGGTTTTGCTGAGATAGTTGTACATACATATGTATGTATATTGACTGCGAAGAAGTTTGTAATGCAAATTAATAAATTTAGAGCCAAATATGTTTAACTGTTTACCTACATATATGTTTATGTATAGAGAAATCTTTGAATAATAAATAGACTTGAATTTGAGAATCAAATGTGAGTTAAATAAGCATTACTAAACTATTTTATTTATTTAAAATTGTCTCAAAGAAATTATATATTTTCACTAATCAGCGTATGTCTGTAAAATACCACAGGGCACCGTGATGATTAATATAGCTACATCCAGGTACCGAAATTGTTAAGAAATTAATACTAAAAGACTCGTGCCCTTATAATACTTAAGCCAACTTTTTATTTGGAGTTAACCCTTTTGAATAGTTTGAAAGTTGGATGTCGTGAATCCATAGCGATTTAACTACGAGTGGGTAAGATCGTCATCGGCCATTAAAAATTGTTTAATTATCCATAAACGTAATATTGTAATCAATATTTCAAAGATAATTAACATCCGTGCCTTGGTCAGATGCCCCTCCAAATGAGTTGGGTTTTATAAAGCACTTAAATCCAGAAGATCTAAGAAAATTCCTGCTATCTTTGAATATATTATAACATGGGCACGCTTGCAGAAGTCCAGACGATGAACCCAGTTTTCGACGGTTTTCAAGCATAAATCGGCCGGTACTGCTGCAATTTCACGTTCGATATTCATACGAAGTTCATCAATCGTCGCTGGCTTGTTGGCAGAGATCATAGACTTTATGTAGCCCCACAGGAAATAGTCTAAAGGGGTGAAATCGCACGACCGAGGTCCCCAACAGACTGGGCCATTTCGTGAGATAACACGTTCACCAAACTTTCGCTGTATGGCTCTATCCTGTTGGAATCACATATTGTCCAAGTCCATATCATCCAATTCAGTCCAAAAATATTCGGTTATCATTGACGGGTAGCGATTCCCCATTCACCGATCTTGATCATCATGGAAGAAGTATGACCCAATGACGCTGCCTACCCATAAACCGCACCAAACCGTTATTTTTTCATGATGCCATGGTAACTCATGGAGTACGTGTGGATTGCTGCCTAATCAATAACCCACATTTTGCTTATTTACGAAAACATTCAGCCAGAAATGAGCCTCATCGCTACGTAGAACCAAGCGCTCTTCAAGTTGGAGCCACTGACTCCGAATTTCGGCAGTAAATTTTAATAATTCCGACTCGTTGTTGGATCGTATACCTTTCCATGAAGAAATGGCAAATCTTACTGAAGAGAAATGTCAAAAATTTTGGTGTCCTAATGGTCTACTTTAGTAGTGTTCCTTTTGAAAATCCCTTTATAAAGATTCTAAAATGCACGAGCATATTTTTGCTGACCAACCAAAGTCCTACATTTGCATAAATAACCACTACTCAGTCGTTTAACGATTTTGACAAATACGTATTTTAACTGTCACTCCTTTTACACCACATTCAATGTTAAGTAATCCTTTCGACTTTAAGCTTCATTTTCGTAACTTATTTTTAAAGCTTTCATTTCAAAGTATTGGTTTACGTAAATCTCAAAGGTTCATCGCATTCCCTTATCATATATTTATCCGACATTTCTCGTTTACTCGCACTACTCTGGCATGCAAATGGCATATAAAAATGAAATAAAAATCACTTCAAAGCGAATACGAGTATTGCCTGGAGGGCAATGAAAATGCTGACACACACACATCCACACATTCTCGCAGCGCGATGAGAGTAATAAAGCATGTGAATTGCTCTTTAGCTGCTCTCCTTCTTTTTCTTTTTCTTCTTCTTCTTCCGTCGCTACAACGCAAGCAAGCTAACGGAAGTGAAATGTGTAATGCGAGTATGTCCTCATATTTATGTGTATGTGTGTGTTTGTTTTAGAGACTCCCAGGCGAACTTCATTTTTCTTTTATTAAATTTATATTCTTCCTTGTAATATTTCCCCCATTTCTTCCTGCTTTGAAGTTTTTTTGCTTTGCTTATATATTCAAAGTCAAGGATTCGCAGGCAAGCAGCTGTATTCAATTGCTGTGAACTGTGGCGATATCTTACATTTGTTATCTGGTCTACATCTTCGGCACGAAGCGGCGGTGTTGACGACATTGCCAATAGCATGCAAGAGCCCTCTTCTGCTTCGATTCATATATCCTTAGCGTAGATAGTGCGTGTCATCGCTTGAATTTGTTAAAATTTATTGATGTACTCCTCAAAAGTTGTATGAATATTATTGTTGTTGGTTTTGAGGAAGTTTGCATTCCGTTTTTTGTTGTGGAAAATTAAATACTGATCACTTTGGTTAGAATTGCTTATATTCATATATAGTAACTATATGTATATCTACATGGAATGGATAATATACTACAAGCTGGAATGAGTTCCCATTATGAGTCGCATATTGATAGTTCAATGCTGGTCATTAGATAAATATACAAAATACAGAGAACTTTATATATATACTACTATTATAAAGAGGAAAGAGTTGTATGTATGTTTGTAATGAATAAACTCAATAACTACTGTGCCGTTTTCAAAAATTCTTTCACTATTGGAAAGCTACATTCACTCCCAATAACATTGGACTTATTGCTAGAATCTCAAATTTCAGGAAATAATCTTCAAAAAGACTCCGTGATGGAGAATCTTAATCTGAAACTGAAAATCGTCTTTCAAATCATTATCTTCGCATCGCAATCGCGCGCCAGATAGTCGAGTAACGAGCGCTCGCAGCTGCTTGCTGAACAAAATTTCAAAACCTCCCAAAGTACGCGCATGTGGGTCGAGTATGGAGCGTGTGCAGTTCTATCTGTGCAATTCCTTTTCTATTTTCCACAAAGGACTCATTCACAAAGCTGGATGATGTAAATCGGTTGAGAAGTTGGATATATAGAGAATAACGTATCTGAACACTAGAAAATTGATCGCTTCAATGCATAAATCTCTGCAAATCGTAGCCCAAACTTGGTGATCTTTTTTCCTGTGGAAAAAAATTAAAAATTAAATATAAAGTAACTTGTAACTTAACTCTTAATTTTGAATTTATTTATATATAAATAATATATAACAGTCTAACAAAATATTTTAATAAACCGATAAACAATTGGGTTTGTTATTTTTCGCATATAAATTCTGCCAACATTGTTGTATTATGCAGAATTTTGACTCCGGCATATTTCAAATATATGCACATAAGCGTGTAGATTTAAAGCTCAAATGTGTAATATTTCAATAACATGCTTGTTATTTCTCTTGTGTTGAAACAAAAGGTCCTTAGGGCACATTGTCATAATTCAACCACATGCATGCCTACGAGTACATATATGTAATTTTTTAAATAGATGTGTGTATGTATGATTGTTTTGTATTTAAAGCCCTGTAGATAAATTCTGACTATTTGAAAGATGTGATAGCTTTTACACAATTAAGGGTTTCGTTTTGGAGAGTTCTGTGGAACAGATTGTTGACTGAAATACTTTACATAGAGGCCTCAGTTCTAAACTTGATAAGAAATAAAACCATATTCGACTTAGAAGCTTCGAGGCGTTGTTCCATTTTAATTTTTATTTCAATATTTTGACAATTATCCAAAGAAATGATTCTGGGGTTATTTACTGAAGGACAATTTTTCTCCTCTCTGGTGGAATTCGCAAGGTCTTCAGTATGTCTCTTCATTTTGCTTGGAATTTTAAAATAATTGACACCCCAATTTGTTAAGGCTACTAGTTTTACTAGCATTAGTCACCAATGTATTTGCGTTGGCGGTCAGTACCCTGTCATCGTCTGGCGACTGACGACTCAGTAGTCTATATTCGCAGATAGTCTCTCGTGTTGCAATTTTTGGTCTAGGGTAGCCTGTCAGCGACTATAATCAGTCTGTTATAGGTACCTTAATATTGAAGGGTATACAATTTCAAACTCTCGAAATCCAACGCAGTATCACTCTTGCCAATAGGTGCTACTTTGGACTTAGTAGACAATTGAAAAGTAAAGTACTCTCTCGACGAACCGAAATCTATGTTGCAGAAGCGTGGACGATATCAACATCCGATGAGACGATACTAGGAGTTTTCGAGAGAAACATTTTGCGCACGATTTATGGTTCTCTGAAAATTGCCAACGGCCAATACCGCAGACGATGGAACGATGAGCTGAGTTATTATACGACATAGGCATAGTTCAGTGAATAAAAAGGCAGCAGCTATGCTGGTTAGTCATGCTTCAGATTTGAAAGTGTTCGATGGAGTACCCGCCGTGGAAGCAGGCGAAGAGGAAGGCCTCCACTCCGTTGGAAAGACCAAGTTGAGAGCGACCTGGTTAGACAGGGGATCTCCAACTGACGCATATATATTCAGGAGTAAATGCAAATGAAATTAAATACAAAAATAATCACTTCATAAAATTCATAAATCCAAAAAAAATGAAATATTTTAAAAAATTTCCTACAGGGTACCTACACATTCAAAAAAATTGTTACACATGAAACCATTTATTACAGTTGAATTTTTTGAAGCACGAAAGAGCAAATATGAATAAAACAAAGCATGTGTGGCATTTAAATTATGTTTTAGGCAATTTAATGCATAAATACATACATATTGCTGTGCATATTTCAAACTGGAGACTTTTAATATTACTCATATTTAATTTTAAAATTGATATACATACCATTTTCTGCTGGCAGATTAAACGTGCCATTATGTATTCATATAGATACAAGCTAGTATATACCATATGCACCTACTTATGTCTACAATTATTTATTTACCCTCAAGTCACGCACTAAAACTGTCAACAGCACTTCGCTGGAAAATTAATTACAAATACACATTATGTAGATTAAAATTTTTTAAGACGCAACGAAGGAATTTTAAATGCCAAACACGCGAGTAAGTGTAATTCATATAAATATATGTTTATGTTAAAAATTATGTTTATTTCTAGTTTGGCGCTAAATTGCAGTTTTATTAAATTTTAATTACTTCCATTACCCGCTTAACTAACACACCCTCATACAAAACTTCTCCTTTAATACAGAAGCCATAACATCTCTCGCTATAATATTCATAATGAAAGGGTGTGCATAGAATTGTATGCGTGCGCAATAAAAGCGGGGTAATTAAAATAAGATTCGCATCTCAATGGCTGAATATTAAAATAATTTATTTCTGTTATGAAGTCATTTCGGTGCTTATTTCATGAAAGAAATAGCATAGCGCGTCGCTGAAAGGAAGCTGAGCTTTATTGCAGGGTGTTCTTCGCAGCATTTTTTGTTGTAATTGGTTTTTATGTCATATTCTTTAGCAGACGAGAGGGTCTGCTAATGTTCGCACCTTATTTTAGTGCGTTAAATTGCAAAGTTTATTACAAATAGCGGGGCTTAAATCATATTATTCAGGTAACTGCGCTGTAATTAGTGTTTATTAAGTGAAGATGAATAGGTAAAAAGTGATCATTAAATTATGAAATGTAGTTTTAAATTACGTATGGATGAAGTGTCTTCCAATTAAAATAAATATACATACTGGTAGGGTGGTTCGTTAAGTTACCAATTTCACCGACCGATGACCCTATTATTGTAAGATAAATGTGCCATCGTGTAGTATATTTTTGGAGGGCGGTTGCCAGGTCAAGCCGAATCGTACTCGTAGTTTTGGTTGGTTCAATTTTAGAAAAATCGAAAAAAAGAGCAATTTTTACCGATTCTTGACTTTAGTTTTTAGACTGAAAATCGCAATATCGAATGAAAGAGTGTTTTGATGCTGTACTCGCATATATTCACTCTACTCCTTCAAAAATGACGGATACAATTTTGTTTAATGAGTTCAATGTGAACCACATTGGCTATTAATAAGCCACACCCAGATGCCTTGAAAGTGCTACCGCGAATAATATGGAGAAGAAAGTCCACGATCGCGTATTGGTAAATCGTATTGGTTAGCACTAAACTCTTGAAAGATCGAAACAAATTCAAACGTGCGACCACATAACAGCTGTTTAAGGGGCTGCTGGTCTAGACGCATGAATTTTAGGCATTTTTAAACTAAGATAAAAAAAAATGAAAAACATTGTTACTATCCATTTTTTATATGTTTTTTGATTGACATGTTAATAATATAAAAAAAATGCAAGAAAAAAACCTAAATTCGTCGAGATACGGGCCGGTGGAGTGGTGCTTCAAAAAAATGGTGCGTCCTGGTTGACGCTATTTCAACCCTTGTAGAGATCTAAAACACAAAAAAACAAGAAGATTCTTCATTAGTAAGGATGTCGTTATTGGGTTGACCATTTTCAAAAAAAAAAAAATTACATAACAAAATGGCGTCGACATGAAAAAAAAAAATTTTGGCACGTCTTTTTCGAACTTTTCGAATTTTTTAAAAATATGTACTTCAAATCAAAATTTTTGGAAATCCAAGGCAGAGAGCATTGTATAAAGAAGATATATACCAAATTTCGGTTCAGTAGAACTTGAGATATCATGTCAACCACTTCAAAAAAAGTAGTTTCGAGAAAAACGCGTTTAAAGTTTAGGAGACCTCTCGGCCGGCTCGGACGCCACGTCACAAAATCGGCTGTATCTCCGAAGATAAGGTCATATTTTTGAAAGTCTAAACTTTTTTTTCAAAATATGCAATAATAGCCCCTTATACAATACGAAGCGTTTCTTGATCGCTTTGTGACTATCGATGAACCTGCTACCTTTAATCTGAATGCTGTCCCATTGGCCGGAAAGATAATGACCATGGTTTTCTGAGATTACTGGAAAACGGTTACAGGGTTCTACTATGCCGAATTCTTAGTAAATTTTATACCGAATTTCAGAAAAAACAGCCTGATTTGATAGATTTATACTATTTTGGTTGTACTAGGCTACAAGTCTTGCTCCATCCACTGTATTATTTTACTTTGCACACCTCCAGAAAGGTATTTTTTAGACGAGTTAAAGATTTCAGATCGTCCGCTGGGTTGAAATTTTCCCAGAATATGTGAGAACAATTGGCAAGAAAATCGTTTTTCATTTTCTATACAATAAGCTAATTCCTTACTGAAATTCAATGTGTGTATGAACTTTTATTTAACAACAACACGCACAGAATTGTTGGTATTTGTTATTCGATTTAATTCAAAAATATTGCATACAATACTATTTAAGTAATTTATAAGCTCATAACTAAGGTTTTAATAAACTTTTATTTGCTTTATATTATACACATACATAAATGTGAATTAAAATGGATAGAATTCATTGCAATGCTAAGTAATTGCCATAATAAAAGACAGAAATGAAAATTCGTATGAATGTTGAATGCTGCTGTGGAAACCATACAATTCATGTGCGAGTATAATTGCCATAACTACTTTTACTGAGATAAAGTTTTCAATTTGCGCAAAAAATAATATTTCTAATAAAACTACAAAATAGAGAGCATTTGAGTAAACAAAATGAAGAGGAAACCTAAATTCGCACACACACACATACACACGAACAGCTTTAGAACATAGCATAGCATATGTTAACAGTATGAGTGCGCACAGATGATGCAAATATTTATGAATGAATGATGCTCAAGGGGCAAGTGTGCGTGCGTTGGAGAGATATTGCAAGCGCAAGGCGTGTAAACTTAATCCGTATAAAGCGAAAAGTTGTAAAGAAGCTACCTGTGCCACTACTCATGCTTCACCCAAAACTACTGCACTGTTAAGGTAACTTAACACAAACTTATACTATATAGAAGTATATTTATTTATGAGTATGTACTCATTTATGCTCAAATCTCAAATTCATTGGCAGACTTTTACTACCGGGCTTTTATAACTTTTGTTGCTGTTAAACTGAATTGCATTACCTTGTACTAACAGGTAGTGGTCCACCAAATAATCCCTATGGTCCTTAACTGCTATAAAAAAGGTGGACCATAACTAAAAAGTTCGCAACTACAACGAATGCAAAAATAAGTGAGTGCATGTAGTGGTCATATGCTATATATAATATACATACATCTACAGAAGTGTGTGTATATAAAGCAAATTAGACCTGCTGCGTAGCCCTGTGTTACTGTTCACCAAGTCCAAGGAAGCGGAAGTGGCAATGACTGCGTATATAATGTAGTGCGGTATATATTTTTATTATTTTATTGTTTCTCCGCTGTTCATAATACCGTAATGCTGTACATATTAAGTTTATATGTACTCAGATACATCTGCATTACGGTGTGCTGAAACTTAAGAAAATCAGAATTTTATATTTTTTATTTAATTTAATTTTTTATTTATTTATACAGTTTGGAGGTCGAAAAAGATTCAAGATAATTTTTTCTAAGCAAACTATTTGGTTTATTGATTTGAAACTTGGCAGGTATATTATGACAACCTTAAACTATATTCACATATTTTTTATTGCAAATATTATTATCGGGTACATTGATATTTGCAGAGGTCCGCAAAAAAAAGGCCTCTTGCGGTGTGCACGATATCTCTGAACTGAATCATCTAAAATGCAAAAACCAAATAAATTTCATTAATATAATAAATAATCTATGGATTGATCGAAAGAATATGGTAAAATTCGGGTGTTAATTGTTTATAAAAATAAGAAATTTTCATCGGATGGTCAAATCCTTCGATTAATTACTAAAAAATATAGTTAAGAAGCTTGTGTAAAAATTTCAGACCGATCGGTTCAGCCGTTTCTGAGAAATCTTGCTCACCGACTTTGAAAACACCGTTTCGAGAAAAACGAGTTTAAAGTTATATATAAATATACATATATGTGTCCTGGTCTACGAAAAGGGAGCTAACGTGCGAAAACTAGTTTTCTGGGAAACAGCTGTTAAAAATAAACAACTCTCATCTTCCATCCGAATCAACTAAAAAGTGAAAATTGATTTTTTGACACCTAAGCCCCCTTTCCGTAGACCAGGTCACATATTAAGAAAACGCAAAATCGATTTTTTGAAAATCCTAACTGTATATAACCCCTTAATATTTCATAAAAATTTCAGATTACAATCAATACAATAAGACCGCACTACTTTTCCTTTTCTAAGACGATAATAAAATAAAAATAGTTCCAAAATATTCAAACTTGATGAAACCAAATTTTATGAAAGCTTACACATTCTTTCAAAAATATCAAAAAGGTCTAATGTATAGGCTGAAGAGTTGGTATTTTTGGTCCGATTTTAGTTTTAACCCAGAAAATAATCAACCTATTATAGCTTAAAAATACAAGAATTATGTAAAAAAAACGTCTATCTTCAATGCTTTATGCGAAAAAAAAGTTTTTTTTTAAATTTTGCATAAAAGTACTAAGGAAAATGGTGAAAAATGTATGTTATTATCATTCTTACTGAAACATTGCCTATAGCCTAACATTTTAACATTTATAAATTAAAAAATAAAACAAAAAAAATTCCGTCTAAAATATATACCACCCTACTACCAAGCTTATATATATTTCTTCAAGAATTACAACCTACACAATCATTGCGGTGCTTGAGGGTATTACGGTTACATTTGCCACGTTCTGGTATAACATAATTTAAGGCTCGTAAATTTTCTCAATTACGAACAATGTCAGTGAAGGTATGAGCCTAACACCAATCTGGGGAGGTATTCGCAATACAAATATACATACGTAAGTTATACGAGCCAACGCCTATAACTCAAATAAAAGTGCTAAAACAAATTAAAGTTGCACACATTGCAACCAGAATACTTAAGTGTGTACATATGTATATATGTATGAATGTTTTTTTTTTTTTTTTTTTTTTTTTTATTTTTTATTTTTTTTTTACGAGGAGGAAGCATCGAAAGCCTGAACCCCAAGTCAGTGTGGAACTTTAATCCGAACTAAACCTCCTACCGTCTTGTACCGTTCCCCCCGGTACCACCGTCAAGTATTACGTCGGGAGGATGGTTGAGTTATGTATGAATGTATCTATATATGTATGTATGTAAGTTTGGGTGCTTTAAGTTTTTGAAGTTTACAACAAATCTAATAATGAATACAAAAATAAAATAGTTTCATTCTTAATTTGAGTAGTAAAGAGCAAGAAAAATTGAAGACTGTAAGAAATTTACTTACTTGGAAAATAACAACAACAAATACACTAAAGAAACTGGGGATACATGTTCCATGGAAATTGATTGAGGATTTTACGCTCAAGGAATACATAAGTAGAAGCACCCAGCAATGGTATACGAACGGATCAAGGACAGCAAATGGTTATCTGTGCCCATGAGATAGTTCCTCAGAGTCTTTCAAGCAAGGGTCTATGCCTTATAGCAAGTGTGCTGAGGTCGTACTAGACAGGAACTACCACAGTAAATGCATCGTCATAATCAGTGATAGTCAAGCGGCTCTACAGGCAATATTATCATTCGAAATAAATTCGGGACTTGTTCTGGACTTGAAAGAAAAGCTCAACAGGTTTGTAGCAACAATAATATAACTGGATCTCTGGGTACAAATGCATACAAGGTAACGAACTACTGACCTAGCAAAAAAGGTTGATCGCCTACAAAAAGAGGAACGACAAAGTTGGGACCGCTACTGGCTGCAATTGCAGGGACTTCGCCAGTCCAAATTGATTATTGGTTTAGCCTCCATGAAAATGTGTAAGGGTTTAGGGGTAGTCAGAGACACGAAAAAATGATAATTTTCAGTAATTTTTTTGCTATTAAATCATGTTGATTTACAAAAGTAATAATATGGCATTATTGTAAAATGTTTTGACTTAAAGTCACGAACATTTGAAAAAAAAAAAAAAATAATTTCCAAAGTTATAGCTGTCTGTGTTGACCCAGTTTCAAAAAAAGGTCCTTGCGGTGACAATCATAAGTCCTAGGAGATTCATCTGAAATCAATCGGATAAATAAATTAATTTTATAAATAGGTAATCCTCGGCTTGAACCAAATTTTTTTTTAAATTAACAAAATGGCGGCCACAGGATTTTTTTTCTAGATTTTCGGGAAAAAATCAACACTTAATTGGTCTTAAAAAATCGAAATTTTGGAAAAAAATTAAAAATTAGTTTAAGCCCGAGTTTATTATACATTCTAAAAGCTGTAGAAATTTAATTAAAATCTACCGAGCGGTTTTCGAGTTGCAGTTGTTAGCGGTTCAAAAAACATAGTTTTGAGAGAAAAAGCATTTAAAATTTCACACTAGCGTGTTGGAGTGCCCGAGCGCTCATTGTTATTTGTCAAATAACTCTAGAAGCAATTATCGGATAAACTTCAAATTTTCAGAGTCTCTTTTTAAGATATTACACATAACGAAAATGCAAAAAATAAATTGATTTTTTGAAAATCTTGACTACCGCTAACCCCTTAAACAATTGATCGCGATCCTAAGAAGCAAACTAAGACAAATAGTGGCACTTTATACTGATCACAGCAGATCAAGGAGCCCTCTGCACAAACTAGGAATCTATTCGTCAGATTAATGTCAATTCTGTGAGACAACAGATCATCTACTCGGTCCACTCTGCTCTCTATCGGCTTGGTAACGAAAATATTTTATCTGCTAATTGTTGTTGTTGTAGAGTTAGAAAACATTCCCAAACTAATTTTGAGGTGTGCTTCCTAGTTGACAGGCACTGGCTAGATAAAATGTTGAGACGAGTAATATTTTTGAATTCCAGTGTTTTGATAGATTTTGAAAATTATTTTTAGAATGGGAACCATCTGAAAATCCCTAACCTCAATTTGTTGAATATTAATACTCCAGTTAGACTATCAAAACTAAATTTCTAGCCTAAATTCTCCCATCCATATTCCCTGCCAAATCACCTGTCTACTAAATTAGAATGAAAGCACTTGCTTCAAGCATAAATAACTCGCTCTAAAAGCAAGTTGTGAAAACCAATTCACGCCTCAACGATTACAACCAATGAATAAGTAACTTTTTATTAGCTAATAGTGGAAAAGTAAATATTGTAAGTGCGAGCAGGTACTCAAACAAACCACTCGTAAGCGATAAAATGAGCTGCATAAAATATTGCGCAATAAATGTATTAATGAATGAATAACTCATGCTCGTAAAATCATTAAGTAAATTTGATTATAAAAATGTTTACATATCGGCTTTTAACTAAATTAAAAATTTATTTCGCCTTTTCGTGGCATTTCAAAAAATAAACTAAAATATTTTACACACATGTGTATGAATGTAGGTATGCTGATAAAAGCGTAGAGAGTGTAGAGAGTGTATGGTAATAAAATATAATAATTTATATTAAAAGCCGACAATGGCACACACACACAGGCATTTAAGCCAAAACCAAAGTTGTTAAGCCTAAATGAATGGCCGCGGACACGGCCAGTCCAATTGGCCACATTAATGTCATTTGGTGTATTTTATAACCGCAAATATGGGCAGCCACGTATGTGGACGGAGCATCGGAGTTGAACATATGTACATATATATCTGTATATATATGTATATATATATATATATATATATATATGTATATATATAGTCACAGCGCATTTAAATGTTGACGCGAGAAATTAAATGTTTGACCAAAGCGCGAACTCCACAGCTTGACATATGCACAAGGACTACGTAGTCCAAAAATAATAAAAAAATATAACACACACAAACACAAACACCATTCACAATCTTAATGCAAGCCATTAAAGTTCACATAAATTCATACGCTTGGCTTACCAAGCCGTGCAAAAACTTTAATTTGCCATAAAGTTCTAGTTAAGTAGTGCATAAGTACAAGTTTATGTGACCATTCCGCATCCGCAGTCACATCCATTCATTTAAACTACTATGCGCTCGTACTACAACTCGTTCACGGGCAGTGTGTAGCAGTGCTGCTACGGCACCAAGTGATTCCGTAAAGACTGCCAGTGCGCCGCACAAGTTTCGGTAACGAAAATCTTCCTTTGTATATATGTACTTATACTGCTGTATGCTTATACATATGTATATTTCTGTTTGCAATAATTTTGTGCATAAATTTGCGCATTTAATTGTCGTCGTTTGGTTGGCGTTACCTCTACTACAGATTCTTCCAGCGACCTGCCTTGGGTGATAAACTATAAGGCGGCTGCGTCCGCACTGTCATTGGTGTTGTTATAGGAGCTCTAGCAACGCCATCAGCGCCACCCCAGGTACTAATTGCGCGCACAGGTGGCAGGTTAATCAGTTACATGCATACGTACTTATAAGAAATGTGCTATAGATATGTATGCAAGTATGAATGTTAACATTAGGGTAAATCAGTTAGATGCGGAAAATCTATGTAGAGTTAATTCATTTGAAAAATACTCACATTGAAGTTGGAGTATAATAATGTTTGATCCTTATTTGTTGTATTCAGCAAAGAGTATAGAATATTACGAAGTAGATTATCTGACCATCAATAATTAACTCGTATAACAATGAGCGTTTAAAGACCACTTCTTTCCTAATATTATCTTACTGGGAACAGATCAGAGTTCAGTTAGATCTCTTGCGATCTAGAAGTCTAGGCTTCATCTCTTGCGCGACTGTAATATTCAGAATAAAACACAAGAGGACGGGGGAACAACTTATTCGCAAACTACCCGTACAAGTATTGCGCAATAGAAATTGAAGCTAAAATTTCAACGTACAGAAGAAGAGAAGATACAAACATCTCAATACTTTCTCCATGACTGTTCAGCTTTCGATAGACTAAGGATGAAACATCTGGGATACATGAATTCCAACATCCGGGCGAATTGGCTGGAATCGATAATAGTTGAATCTACCGATTGGTAGTCGATTCAAAGCGTTTCATCTATAAATGAGGTTAATATCTTGGAGTTTTTAGCATCCCAACAAGTGTTTCAACTGTCCCGAGGTGATTGATATTGATCTTAAGTTAGTAGTCGGCTTTACAGGTTTAAAAAAATCGATTTTTTTGTTTTGTTTTAAATCTCTTCCAAAACTATCCAAGAATATGTCTTTAAAATTCCAGAGGCCAATTCGACATATTTTCGAAGCTAGAACAGTTTTAGTGGCCGAGCGTCGAGCAGGTGCGAATGCTCAGGCAGACTTTAAAGAGCGTTTTCTCGAGTTTCATTTTCACAAGTGTTAGAAAACGGTGCCGGCGATAGCAAAATGAATATATGTCCGATCGAAAAAAAACCAAAGTGATCTAGCTTCAGTATTAAATTATCTTCTATTTGAACTAAAAAAGTTGGACAAAAGTATTATTTAAAGTCAATTTTTTTTTCCTAAAAAAGTGATTTTTTTTTTTTAAACTTCGAAAAAATTTGGAATTTTTTAACTTCTTCGGTATTTTTTAGTTCATAAAGAAAGGAAACTCATGAAAGTTAAAAAAAGTTTGTTTCGACTGTTTCAGATGTATCGCACGACCTCCATCACCGGCACCGATTTACAAGTGCAGAATCCAGGCGCTACAGAAAAATACTTACAAATTTGAAAAAATTTCAATATTTTTTAATAATAAATATTGTTTTTTAAGCCTTAAATATAGTACACTATCGTCTTAAAATTCCGTTTACCGCAATCATTTCCTTCCCTTTCAAAAAAATTAAAAAAAAAACGTTTTTTCGGCTTCTAAAGCAGACTACTGCCTTAATCACAGATAGCTTTTCAAAAACCTTACCGTAATATTCATATACTAGGCAAGCAACTATAAAAAAATGTTCGGTAGAGTTTTTGGCACCCAGATGAGTGATCTTTCGTCAGAGAGAGCATCTTAAAAATCGAACCCAACTATTCAATTAATAAATATAATAAATAAAATCGGCTCTAAGAAAATATATATCTGCCGGAGAAGCTAAAAATGGCATTCAGCTGAGCAAATGAAGATATCTTTAACATGAAAAACATTTCAACAGTCAGTAAGATGTATAAATTCAATTCGTTCATTAAATTCTCGGCAAAGTTTTCAAGTTCTTCTAAAATGGTTATGAAATTATGTAGGTGAACTATTACTATACTAGTTATTTATATGTGGAACTCGATTTCGATTAAGTAGGTGATTCCTAACTACGTTTTCCAAAAACTATCTTCAATTTCGGACCCGACTTATATCGAATTGTTCCTTTTAACAGCGTTTTCTCCTGGGTAAGCAATGGATTACTTCAAATGTATATGAATGAAAGGCTTCGGAGTCAACTAAAAACTTGTAGATCTCTAAATTTGTTGTAAATATAATGCAATCACAAAAATTTAGAAAAACTCAGCCATACCTTTAACAGAGATGTAAGCATCCATTATAGTCGCAGTACACTGCATATGTAGATGTATAAAGATATAAGCTCTCCCCTGCGAACTTTTTGATGTACTTTCTAAAATAATATAAAAGTATTTTTATCTACAATTCGATCATATTTACAACGACTTCAAAGCGGTTCAAAATATTTCAATGGGCTCGTGGTCAATAAAAATTCAAACATCACTGGGTTGTAAAAAACGTGACGAAAAATCGTTGTCGGTATATACATATGTATATTTGAAAATATTGGGTGGTTATCGCAAACTATAAAGCGCTGTGAGATCACTAGCACAACTACACACAAACATATAAATATATATATGATGTATACAGTATATACACTAGTTTGGCATGGCAGTGCATTAAAGATCTCAGTGGACAAACGTCAGTCAAGCGAGTACGCGAAACGTCGGCGGAAGCAACGTATCGCGATGCAATTATTTCTGCCGCAACGGTGGCGTCGATGGCAGCGGTGGCAACGCTCGTGGCTCGTTGGCGGCATGGTGTGCCAATTGGCAATAACTTGTGGACTATACTTTAGTGGAAATGCTACAATGTTGCAAGCCGAACATAAATGCCAGCAGCGCAATATGGCTTTCCCGCTGCTCGGCGGCAATTGGTGACATTGGCACGCCAATCGTTGGCACAATCAGATGGAGTGGAGTTGATGGTGGGGACGTAGTGTTGTAAGCTTGCTAAAAATATTCATAAAATTAAAATTGAAATTATGCTTGTATGAAATTGCTCATGCTATATGCTCCTTTATATACATACAACTCAATGTGAATATGTAGTATATAATCCGCTCCAAACGTGGTTTAATGCTATGAGAGCAAAATAGTTGCTGTTGTTGTTGTACTATGCCGATATACCGATTTTCGCTAAATTCGCATATATCATGTCGTAATTTAACGACCTTTACATGATCAACGCCAATGCGCTGGCTAATCATAGTGTGGCTCAGTCAATGGCATGTCTCGTAAGCTATAGGTAAAGGGCCCGCATGCAGGTCCAGACACCCAAACATATATATATATACGATTATATGTATGCGCTTGAGCAACTTGGTCACAACACTTCACCACTTTGGCAGGACATTGAATATTATACAGGGAGCACGATGCTGTCGAAGGGGTAATGCCGTGCATAATGGTTTCATTGGAACTCATCATATGCTGGCTGCCAACAGACCAACAAAGCTAACTGCTGACTGCACAGTGTTTAATTTTGGAATAGTTTGTTGTTATGCTTTTGGAATATGGAAAATTTTGTTTTTTTTTTTCAAAGAAGTTTTGTTTTTATTTTATCATGATTAAGCTAAGATCGCCAGAGTTTTCGGATTTTCCAGCGAGCTTTCGTCAAATGACCTATTAACCTAAATTAACCTACAAACGAATAACCAATTGGTATTAAGTTTTAAAGCCATTGAAACAATTGTCCGGGTGCCTATAAGAATTATCTGATGTATATTTATCGCAAAATCTTGACATCTTAATTATTGTAAATATTTTCTATCTTGCTTCCAGGGGTGTTAGAAATACAGCTGAGAGGCTGAAACATTTTTAAATTAATTTTAAGAGAATATTTTTAGCGAGACTTTCTTTTTAGCTCAAAGCAAATCGCTTATGAAGCTCTGACAGATTTTATGAGTTGCCTTTTCACTTTAAAAATGTTTAAAATGCCCGTCCAGGACAATCTACTGCACTGAAATGACGCAGATAACCTTCATTCCATGAAATGTTTGATTATCGTCTTAGAACTAAACTAAATTTATATTTTTTCTATAACCAATATTCGCTGGTTTTATTTTATTGCTTCGTAATATGACATCAACATATATCAGAGCTACACAGTCCATATTTACTTCGAAGATGATCCTGTGAATTACGTTTCTAGGCTAAATCATACAGTTCATTATTCCATACAAGTAAATAACCACTAACCTCACGAATAATCCAATGACCTCAATGATCTCATAGGATGTTGTTATCGATCATTCTTCCATACAATTTGTTAGGACAAATGTGACAGGTGGCTTATAAATTGCTATTTATTTTAATTGTTTATTCATTAAGTCAATTATTTACCCAATACAAAGTATTACCTTCCAGGAAGGGTGGTGCTATACAGATCTCAAAATAGAAAAAAATCTCTAAAACTTCACGGCTATGAAGGCAAGAAATTTTTCCACCTGACCCATTTGCTCATTACCAAAACGATCACCAGTACATTTCGGACTATTCAGAGAATTTGATCAGATCATCATCAGTGTTCAAAGGTTCAAAGGATAAAAGGATCAGAGGATTAGTTTACTGAGTGAAAGATGTGCTACTCGATTTCTTATATAGAAAATTATTCCAGAACTGATGGTAGGGTTATGTATAACATACTACATAACCTATAACTCAGTGGTTGAATATTATTATTATTTTCAACAAAGAGGGATCACCAGAGATCACAATCATCAGTGAACTTAAGGCAGTAGTCTGCTTTAGAAGCCGAAAAAAACTTTTTTTTTTAAAGGGAAGGAAATGATTGTGGTAAACGGAACTTTAAGACGATAGTGTACTATATTTAAGGATTAAAAAACAATATTTATTATTAAACAAGTAAGGAAGGGCTAAGTTCGGGTGTAACCGAACATTTTATACTCTCGCAATTTATTTATTTAACTTCATTTATATTATATAATACACAATTTGACCCACATATTCGTCATATATAGTGTATAAAGTCCATTGAAAGTTGGAAACCATAATATTAGGTTAGAAGCACCGAGGTCCTCGTGTTCGATATATGGGGCCTTAAAAACCTATGAACCGATTTCGGTGATTTTTAGAATGGGGCTGCCACACTATTAACATAGTATTTGTGCACAGTTCTGCACCGATATCTTCACTAGTACTTACTTTATATATTGTAAAGTTAACGATTCAGATTGTCTTCAAAGTTCTGGTATATATGAAGTAGCCGTGGTTGTGAAGCGATTTGGCCTATTTTCACAACATATCATTTGGATGTAAGGAAACTATTACAAACCAAGTTTCATTGAAATCGGTTGAGTAGTTCCTGAGATATGGTTTTTGACCCATAAGTGGGCGACGCCACGCCCATTTTCCATTTTGTAAAAAAATCTGAGTGCAGCTTTCATCTGCCATTTCTTATGTGAAATTTTGTGTTTCTGATGTTTTTCGTTAATGAGTTAACCCACTTTTAGTAATTTTCAACCTAACTTTTGTATGAGAGGTGGGCGTGGCTATGATCCGATTTCTTTCATTTTTGGACTGTATTAGGAAGTGGCTAAAAAAAATGACTGCAGAAAGTTTGGTTTATATAGCTCTATGGGTTTGCGAGATATGTACAAAAAACTTAGTAGGGGGCGGGGCCACGCCCACTTCCACAAAAAAATTACATCCAAATATGCCCCTCATAGTGCGATCCTTCATACCTCGCCATTTTGTGGGCGAGACAGTGGTCCGATTTTGCTCATTTTCGAAAGCCTTCCTATGGTGCCAAGAAATAAGTGTGCCAAGTTTCATCAAGATATCTTAATTTTTACTCAAGTTACAGCTTGCACAGACGGACGGACGGACGGACGGACGGACAGACAGACATTCGGATTTGAACTATAATACTAATTATATAATACTATAAAACTAATTTTGATCACATATCAGTACCTTCGAAGTCACTGTGCGCAGCAGCCTCATACATCGAATTATTTTTGCTGCCAACGTGATAGGTGACTCGTTTGCTTTTGCTTTTGTTGTAAACCGCGATCGGTGCACTATGGTTTACGCGGATCGTGCAAGAATCGTGTTAATGCCATGGTTATTCCTCCCTGATGCTTTGTTGCTATTGTTGTTGTAAGCTCATTGACGTGTTTCGCCTTATGTTGTTCGTTGCATGTGTGCAATTGCAGTTGTTTAGTTTTTATTATATTATTATTATTTGTTGTTGCATTTTTGTTGTTGCTTTTCATAAAAGAATCCTAAGTTGTTGTTGTTGCTGGCTGTTGATTTCGCCTTGGCGCGGGTAATGAAAGTGTGCCCTTGAGGGCGTGTCAACAGTCGTGCCAGGCATATTGACGACCATCACAACAACAACAACAACAATTTGCCAATGCCGTCAATGATGTTAAGTATTGTTTCCAGTTGTTGTTGTTGGTTGTTGGCGGTTGTCTGTTGGTTGCACGTCGTAGTTTTTGGCGCGCATGCGTTTCACATTAATGCGATTGGAATGCACATGCTGCAACAACTACACACACACTCATACATATGGTATGTGATGTGTGGCATATAGGTTTGTCTGTTTGACGCTAGTGAAATTGCACTGTCTCGTTTAGCTTTTATTTTGCGTTACTCGTGCGCTGACGCTTTTAAATCGCAAATCGTTTTTTTTTTGTTATTATTATTTTCAGTTGTTATTGTTGTTGTTGTTGTTGTCGCTGCTACAGCGACTATTAATGATAATCATGCGAATTCGTTCTGCTCCTCCAAGTGGTTTTAATGGAGTTTACGTGATTTAGATGATGACTTGTGAGCGGTTTTCGCGGAACTAATGCGGAACAACAACAACAGCAACAACAAGCACTAGCAACACAATTATATTATAACGCCTCCACTGCAGCAATATACGCGTGATTTTTTGACAGCAAATTGTCAGCGTGTTGCCCCGCTGGACTAAACACTTTACTGTCCAATCGCTTTCAATTGCTGTTGTTATGGCAAAAAATGAAAGTACCTCGTTGTTGTTGTTGTATGTATGCAACCTAATTAAGCTTTGCACATTTCCTAATTCACCTGTTTGTATGTTGCAGACTGGTTTCACGATCAGCGCGGCTTGTAACTAACCATGTCAACTGTTCGTAAGACCAGCAGCCAGCAATATTGCTTAGCAACATGTGTATATACAAATGTATGTCTATGTGTGCTTGTGACTAACAAAATAGTATAAATGTATGTACAAGCAAGCGTCATCAAAAGCGTGGCAATCACCAATCACCACGGCAATAAATGTTGCAAATAGAGACATAAATAGTTGACAGCCAACAAGTGTGCAACATAATTGACTACATTACGATAACAATAACAACAACACTACTTGGTTGCTTGCTCATACAGTTGCATGTCTGTATAGTATTTATGTATCGATTTGCTGTATGCTTTGGTGACAAATTGTCTGAGCAATAATGAAAATCACTGCAAAAGAGACAAGATTTCACCAATATTACTTGTTGTTGTTGTTTTTGGTTATTAGGTCTACAACTTTGCTTCCGCCGTTTTCCAATAGATGTCTCTAGGGTCAAGCACTGGTCGATTAAATGTTTCATATCGATCTTGGACATTTGTATCAACATTAACTCAACAAAATATTTGTAGAAATCTGTTTGCATCCCAAACTTATTCTCAACTGAAAATGTCACTTTTTGAGCCGAATTCTCGACATTTGCGGGAAATTTTGCTTTTCTCTTTTAATTCCAAGAAAAGTGCATCTGAGGCTCATCGAATGCTTTCGGCTACGTACGGTGAGGCTGTTGTAAGTGAAAGAACATGTCGCGAATGGTTGTCAAGAAGATTTTCGAAGATGCTGAATTGGAAGCATTATTCGACCAAAATGCGTTTCAAACCCAAGAGGAATTGGCCAAATCGTTGCGAGTGACACAGCAAGCCGTATCAAAACGCCTCAAAGCCCTGGGTATAATTCAGAAACAAGGAAACTAGGTTTCTAACGACTTGAAACCATGTGAACAGCTGCTTCAAAGGCACAACCGGAAGGGATTTTTACTTCGCGTTGTAACTGGCGACGAAAAATGGGTCCACTACGATAATCCTAAGCGAAGAAAGTCATGGGGAAAACCTGCACATGCTTCCATGACGACGGCAAAACCGAACATTCACGGCGCGAAGGTCATTGCATTTGATGGGACCAGCAGGGGATGATATATTATGAGCTGCTAAAGCCAAGTGAAACCATCACAGGAGATCGATACCGAAGGCAATTGATGCGTTTGAGCCGAGCACTAAAAGAAAAACGGCCGAGGAAAGACACGATAAAGTGATTCTGCAGCATGACAATGCTCGGCATCACGTCGCAAAGGTGGTCAAAAAATATTGGGAAACGCTGAAATGGGAGATTTTACTCCACCCGCCGTATTCTCCAGAAGTTGCTCCATCTGACTACAACTTGTTCCAATCGATGGCACACGGTCTAGATAACGAGCACTTCAGTTCTTATGAAGAAGTCAAAAATTGGATTGATACTTGGATGGACTCGAAAGATGAGGAGTTCTTTCGTCACGGAATACGCATGCTGCCAGAAAGATGGTCAAAAGTAGTAGCTAGCAACGAGGCCTTCCATGGTCAGTCCATCCCAGCCGTTTTGAAATTAGTCTCATGGATCTCGCTAGTCTTATCTCTAGCCTCAAGTTCCTCTCAAGCACGTCTAAGAGCGTAATTAGAAGCTTGACATATGCGTGCGTCATGCTCTTACAGAAAGACATTTGCTTCTTCACATTAAACACTGTGATTTACTTATCAAATGTGATCCATTTTTGAATCACGTCTAAAACGAAGAGATATGTCTGCATACTAAAGATCAACATTTCCCCAAAACAACTCAAGCATTGGTGGAGCTTGTCCAGTTTTACTTAGATTTAATAACTTATTGTAAGACTTCAAAGAGCAGATTCAATAAATAAAGAAATATTGAAGAAAAAAACAGTTTTTTGAAGCGCATTGCCACTGGCGACGAAAAGTGGGTTGTTTACTAGAATGTAAAGCGCAAGAGATCGTAATCTAAAACGCATGTACCAGCTCAAACCACTTTGAAGGCCGATAGTCACAAAACAAAATTATGTTCTCTGTTTGGCGGGATTTCAAAGTGATCGTTTGAGTGAAATATAAGATTCCAGAATTGATTAATAGAAAAGGCGTAGTGTTCCACTAGGATAATACGAGACCTCATACAAGCTTGAAGGATCGCCAAATGCTTTTGTAGCTTGAATGGGATGTGCTACCAAACCCATCATATTCTTCAGACTTGGCACTATTACTTGTATCTGGTATCTGCAACATTTTTTGGATGGGAACACTTTCACCATCAAAATGTTGTTCGCAAGGCTTGAAGACAATTTTAGTTCAAAAATTCTTTTAAAAATTAAAATATCACATCGAGATAATTTTGGGGCACATCATAATTTTATGTATTAAATGTAAATTCAAGTGCGAATTTACCAGCAGAAAATTGCATAAAGTACACTCCAAAAGAATGGCAGAGGAACAAATAAAAATGTATATTTAAGTAAAAGATTTCAATGTCATCAAGAGAGGCCTCAAATTTCGCAATTAGAAGCGAAAGCGCAGCTGACAAAAAAATTACATATTTATATACACAACGATTATACAAGGGCAGTGTGATAAGTCGAAAACATCTTGAAAAAAAAATTTAAAATTAAATATTAGTTTCGAAAAATATTATGGTCTTAGTTTCAGAGCGGATTTTTATTGACTAAACTCGTGTTCTCTTTCTTCGGAAAAGAGCTTTATTTATTATATATTTAGCTTTCAAGCATTACAGAACTCTTAAATGTAGTCACCGATATATTCAACTGCCCTCGCATATACATATGTAAAGCTAAATGTCAGTAAAAGCTTTGAAAAAAGGAAAAAAACTCGAAAAAAGGGTTCTGCAGAGTTATTAAAATATTTCGCTGCACTAATTTGCGTATTTGCCTTTGAATTGCTTGTAAAGCGGAAGAATTAAAAACAAAATCTACACAAATCCTTATAACCCATACCGTCTCATGCAGCAACCCTAAATATATTTGCAATTTACTGCCATTTCTAACTGCTAGCACAAGGTCTCATTGTTATCTTATCCCTCTTTTTCATTTAATTCGCAGAACGCCAACAGCAACAACAACACCGGCGTACACGCACACACAGTCAGAGCGCCGAGCAAGGGCAAGGACAGCAGAGTCAACAATCGCCGGCCGCCTCACCCACCAGTTGTGACGCTGTTACGCTTCGAGTGGCAAATCCTTTAGACAACTCGACGACGCGCCGAATTCGCCCGCGTGAGGACAACGTGAGTGGGCGGCATCAGTTTGCTAATCGTGTGTTGTGTCGAACGCCGCCGCCGGTTTACGACTCACTGCCAGCTACACCACCGCCCTCGTACACACCGCACACTGGCAGTGTGGCAGCGGGTGTTGTTGGCGCGGACGTAGCCCATAGTGCGGAAGTCTGGCAGCCATACGAGCCGGCAGCGCAAGCACAATGCCAAGCTTTCAACGTCCCTCAATGTGGCAGTAATGTCGCCGATTATGTTGAAGTTTTACTTCCCGCGTGCAGCGCTGGATATCAGCAGCAGCAGCAGCGAGCGCAGCAGCAATTAGTGCAACTGGGCGAGAATGTGGCGCCAACAGTTGGCCAACAGCAAGAGCAACAGCCAGCGCCGGCATTTGAAGCACACGTACAAGTGGGAGAGCAGCAACAGCGACATCAACAGCTACAGCAGCTGCAACAACATCAACAACACTTGCGTCGCCGTCGACGTTTGCATTTGCTGCAGCAACAACGTTTATCGAATATTAACGCGACAAGCACAGACAGCACGAGCAGCGGCAGCAATTGCAGCCTTAGTAATAGAAACAATAATAATAACAACAACAATTTTAATTTCAACAACCACAATCAGCTTGTTGGTGTCAGTGCCTCTGGCGGTGGAGGCGGCGGTAGCAGCGGTGACAGCGAAGCTTACGCTCGCTTGCCAATCGGTAGTGAACGACGACGTCAACGCCGCCAGCAGCGTATTGGTCGTGGCTTAAGGGGTATGTACAACACTACATTTAATTGCAAGAGAAGTTTTGGCCCAACCCTGAAAATATTATATATATTTTTTTACTAAAACTGAGAGGTCCACTTAAGCTTTGCTGAACAGAGAGAAAAAGATATTCATTTTGAACTTCAATCCTCAAGTATGTGAAGTTTTGGGGCATTGGCGTTTAAATAGCCAGTTCCTATTACCCGAGTTTCCAGATTTATCGACTTCCTCTTATTTGCTCTTAAACATACTATGTAAACCTTCATCTACCCATCAACACGACTGTAACTTGCCGATCTACTAACGAAGCCCTAAAGTTTAGTTTACTAATTTATCCAGCTAATCCAGATTACTTCAGTTACAAATACAATCTTTCGTAACAAGCTTCGCTAAGGTATATTAAACAATTTTTAAAATGACATGCG
Source organism: Zeugodacus cucurbitae (assembly GCF_028554725.1). Lineage (NCBI taxonomy): Eukaryota > Metazoa > Arthropoda > Insecta > Diptera > Tephritidae > Zeugodacus > Zeugodacus cucurbitae. The sequence goes on along the minus strand of NC_071669.1, from coordinate 61,396,881 downwards.
TAGATTCCTAAGCTTCTTCCAACTTCAGAAGCTTAGAGATAACGATTTTCATATACCATTTTTGAAGTTCTAAGAGCCGTGTATTTTATAGGGACTCAGTGTATTTGATATCTAAATAAAACATACAACGAATATAGGATTTGTTCCTACATCAAAAATAGAGACTTAACCAGTAGATTTGATAAGCCAAAGTTATTATGTTGTTTGGTCTAAATATAACTTCAATTGGGTTAAGCCCTTAATTTCCATAACTAATGTTGAGCCTTTGACTACGCCAGTCATGAAGAAGAATGTTGACCCAAATTGAGATCTGATTTTTGGATATCCCAACAACCTCTTACTACGAAACGAAACAAGTTTTGCTCTACTCCGTGTCTTTCTTGAGATATCGTTTCAAGTCTCTAAAAGGCCTCATACTTGCAGACCCCTTCATTTGTGAAATAACACCACGATCAAAGTCAAGTATATAGCCAATATTTAATGGAAAATTCCCCTCATAACATTAATATGTTTTATAGAGACACAAAGTAAGGTTAGGAACTCTAAAACAGTTTCGATCTGTAAGTCGACAAGGTTTTAAAGAGTGTGTAATAATGCACTTGTTCTTATTAAATCATTTTCTAAGCATTTAACGTTTGAATTTGAATATCATGAAGACCACTTATGCAATTATAGTCGAAAAATGTTAGCAGGAGTCGTCAACAAAATAGGGGTCCGAGCTTTGTTTGATTTTTGATTGGGACAAGTTTTCTATGTGGTGGGTCCCAAACCCTATACACAAACGCGTAAGCGAGCTTCGCATTCTTACTTTAGCTCGCATATAAACGAATGTCTGTTAGCTACCCAGACGATACTTGGTCTAAGACCGGAAGTCGTGAGCTGCTTGGGCCATGTGCAAAATATTCGTTCGTGTCAGAAATTTCCCTCACTTACGTGACCTTGTACACATGACCCCATCCCCCTATTTAAATAAAATTCACTATACCAACTATTCATAACGATTGTGCTCGATAAACTCCTATTTATTTTTCAGATGCGTATTGCCCTGATTTGCTACACGCTTGCTCCTTAATTCTAAACCAGCAGCAAGAACAAACCCTCGAACCCAATGACACTAGCAACGACAGCTCTGTGAGCAATTTTACAGCAACACCACCACGTCGCACCCACAGTCGCTGCTCCACAGATTATGTGGAAATAGATGAAATCCGTCCAGTGGCACGCGATCGAGAGGTCGAACGATTTAGAGATCTACAACCCAACAATTGGCAGCCGCAAGTGGAACATGCTATTAGCACACCCGAACTCCGACGATGTGTCTATAATGGCCGAGATGTTGGTGCACAATTAAACGTGGAAGACACTGAGAACAGAAGAGACGTCGAGTACCAAAGATTAGCAACGAACTCAACTCAACGGGACATGGGTCAGAATTTAAGTTTACGCCGGCCGCGTATCTCACTAACTTGGGTATTAAGAGAACAGCAACAACAACAACAACAGCAACAGGAGCCACAAAACGAACTACATACACCCTTGAATGGCGATGAGGAGCCGAGCACAACGAATTGCAAGGAACTTGGCAACGGCACATTAGAGACACCAAATAATAATAACGGTTGTGTAAACGGTTTGCTAGCAACTAAGCAACGCACCGAAGTGGTACCAACACAGTTGACCACCACTTCGACGACGAATACGGCTACTACCACAATAACAACGACAACGAAACGTTATCGCCTCAAACAGCTGCCTGGCAGCACTGATCCACTCAATGGCTATGCCACCACACCCACCGCACATATGCCAGCCAACGCATTGACACCACAGAAATTCTTCAGCAATCAGAACTTATTGGAATATAGAGATAAAACTCGTGCACCCTCACGTGAGCTGCTCTTCGTCTGTACCCCACAACGTTTGCCGAAGAGTTATGACAACAGCGAAGCGCTTTCGTTGGCCAAAAAGCGCAATGAGATACGTAAACGACTTGCAGCCAAGATGGCAACGCTGCAAGGCAATGGCAGAGCCAATGCGGACGGTGCTGAGGCAAGTCAGTTGGCCAAAAATGGCTGTGGCACAGCGGTAGCAGCAGGCGCGGTGCTCACCCCGAATGGTATTGTGCTTGAAAAGGAGGAACTAAAGTCGCTGAAAGGCACTTACTCCGAGCCGAGCTTGATCGCTGCTTCGGAGGGCCAACACCGCCGTCATCGGCATCGCAAACGACGCGAACGTAATCGTGGCCCAAAGTTCGGCTACGAGATAAGTAATGTGGATGAGTTTCTCTCGAAGTGTTCACTAGCGGCGCCCGGCAATATACCTGTCGTGCTCTCTGCCGCCAGCACACTGTACCAAACGCGTCCGGGACAACAGCAGATTGAAATTCCACTGCCGCTTGGTATGGTCGTGAATGCGGTGTTCAAAAATCAAAACTGGCTTTATGTACAAACGCCACATGCCGAGGAGGGCTATGTCGTCTACTCGTGTTGTCTGCCGCTCGGCATACTGCCACCGAATGTGCGTAGTGGCGCTGCGGTAAACAACAAACCAGCGCCCTGCTGGGAGTCCAACGGTGATATATTTCCACGCCCTGGCGGCAATATGACCGACTCCGAAAAGGAGATACGTCTGCGTGGTGGCACGCGCTCCGATGGTGCACGCACGCCACGTGGCAAGCGCGGTGATGCCGTCGGCACCGATGTGGATGCGACAAATGGCAATGCCACGCCCATCATTTCCACAACCGCCTCCACTTGCGGTGAACATCAGGTGGATCGGCTTTATTTGCGTGCAGCCTCGCAGCCGCGTCTAGTCGAGAAAGCTTACGCGCAACTTAGATCCACAAAGCAAGCGTTGGCGCAGCAGAACGCCGGCAATGATGAATACGTCACGCTGCAACAACAACAACAGCAGCAGCATAAGTCAAAGTTACACGTGCAGAAGCATATGCAACAACAACAGCAACAGCTGCAACAATTCAACAACAAGCCGCTCATCAATGGCTCGTACATTACGAACGGTCATAACGGCCAACACCTTCATCCAAAGAATACCAACAATGCAACGCTGGCAAGTGTGACACCCAATGCCACGCCCAGCGTTACCAGCATGTCGCACAGCGCCAGCTTTGCGGCGAACTCCACCACAAATGGCAGCGTGAAGAACGCCAAATTACAACAACACGCCAGCGTGCTGCACATGGCCAGCCGGAAGCAGCATGGCTTGCGTCAGACGCTGGTCGCTATCAACACCGACTACTCCACCGAGAGCATTGTGTTGCACAAAGGTGAAATTGTGACACTCTGTGAGTGTCGTGAGTCCAAAGATCACCGACAATGGTTCTATGTGCGCACGCGTGACGGACGCGAGGGTTACATACCCGCCGAGGTGGCCGGTCATGGCTATCTGTAGATCCGTTACTTTTTTGCATAACTACTAATCAATAACGAAAAGTTAAACTTGATTCTTCTAGTTGTAAGTTGCACCCACACATACACTCATTCCAGTCGCTTAGTCTGTAGCAGCTACATACATACATACATATTAAATATAATATATTATAAATAATCTATAAAATTAAAATTAAAATTGAAAATGAAAAAAGATATTTGTCTGTAGCACTGGGTGTGCTATGTTTATGAAATACATTTAATTATGCTTAAAAAGTGTTATACTCTTATGTACTTTAAGTATAGAAAACGTTGTTTGTATGTATGTGTATGAACTTAAGATTAATTGCAATGAAAGCTGTTTACAAAAATTAAATAAATTATCACTCCATCATCATAACAATTAAAAAAACAATATACGACGATTGTTTCATTATACGATTTGGACTTGAAGACCACCAAAGAAAAAGGAAAACTCCAGTGAATGTTTCTAATAGTCTCGGTATGAGGCCAGGTGCGAACGCCCAAATCCCCCCCCCCCCCCAAAATAATTGAATTTTTAAATAATAGAATTTAATTCTACATAGTCATTTGAAAAATTGTAATTTGTTATTTTCAAAGCAATCTTTCTGCCGACGATGTATGAATATGTAAAATAAATGAATACATTAGTCACTCACAGCATTGCCGTTTTGATACAATTGTATCTTTTTGATACTTTTTTTCTAAATTTTGTGATTTGATACTTTTTTGTTCACAAACGGCCTATTTTGATACTTTTCTGCTGATAGAATTTAATTTTTTGAAATTATGAAAATGTTTAACTAAAATCAAACCTATTGTATCTGGATAGTATTATAAAGTTGTGGGAATGTAGGCCAATTAAAAAACCCAGAAAAATATAAACTGGACAGAGACATTTTTTTAATTTGCTTCAAAGTAATGAGTTTGCCTTATAACTCTGTGGCTGCTGAACTGAATTTTTTTAGATTTAAGGGGAATTGTGAGTCGAAAATGGACTTAAAACATCGAGAGCTGCTTTCCAAAATTGAAAACATTTTGCCAAATAAAATTTTGAGATGCAGGAGACTGTTCGTGTTTTAGAAAAGCAGTGGTCCGCTGATGTAGACGATCCCGATGATTTCGTTGCTGAATTTAGAATGTGGAAAAGGTTAAAAATCTTTTCTTCATATTATATTTTCTAACTAAAATTTTGAATATATTTTCAGGAACTGGTTAAATCAAACAAAGAGATCCAAAACTCTTTTGGACGCGTTGAATTGTTGCGATGCAAAAATTTACAAAACAGTGCATCGTTTTTTAAAGATTGGAGCAACAATCCCTGTATCTGTCGCTTCAAGTGAACGCTCGTTTTCCTCACTTCGCAGGCTTAAAACATATTTAAGAAATAAAACTGGAGAAGCACGCTGAACGGAATGGCTCTCTTGAATATCCATAGAGATATAGACGTGACGGAGGAAGAGATTTTAAATGTTATGGCCCAAAATAAAAGAAGATTAGACTTAAATTTGTTAATAAAATAATGAAACATTGTCTTTTTACCTAAAAACATCAACATAAGATGATTTTTTATATAAGTGAAAAGTCTGTGGATATTTTTTGTCAAGAATATAATGTTCAATGACGAGAGAGATCGACAAAGGTTTGTCATACGACGATGGAAAGTCATTAAACAGCTTAGACCTTATGGAGGACTTAACTTTACAAGTTGTTACGGATGAAGAAATAAAAACCGTCTATTGTTACCGAGTAAGTCAAATAAATCATTACGTAGCGAAATCGATTTCGATACGAAAAGGTTTTTCCATCTAAAAATTTCATTTCATTGATTCTCTCAACCGCGTTATTCCGATACAATCGCGTTACACTTAAGTGATTGTGATAGTTAGACTGAAACTTAGTGTTGGGGAAAATTACACCAACTGGTATCTTATTAGTCTCTTACTTGTTATCGGGATCTCATCCTGAATATTTTCTGTTGCAGTTATTGGTGAGCATTCAAAACTTGGAAAGTCTTTGAAATCCAGGACTGATATATAGAGGACCTCCTCCTCGATTGTACTTAAAGCTACTTCGTTGAGCGTCCATCCCTTGTTATATAACAAGGATGTGTTCTACTTTCTTGACCTCCTTTTTAAGTTGCAAAATTATTTTTGTTAAATACTGTTGTATTATTAATTATTAAATACGATTGTTTACATAAATACTAACAAAGGTTCTATTCCTTTGAAATTTCTGCAACTTACTCACCAACGGATCGATTTCGACAAAAATTTTCGATTTTGTGGATTCATTGATTTCAAATTAGCGACATCTATGATCGGCGGAAAGTATTTTATCAACTAAGTGAGCTCACTTAAATCGAACATTTTATTTTCGATACGGTTTCAATGATTTCAACGTAATATTTTTTCGATAGTATCGATTTTTCGATCGAAAGGGATTCAGTGATTAGGTCCATTGTAATAAAAAATTCTATCAGAATTATATTATAGATAATTTGTATTATCATAAAGACCTTAATTACCTAATTAGGGCCAAATAAGATACAATTTCATGTAAGATAATATTCTGTAAATTATTTTCGAAATTGAACCACGAACTAAAATACAACGCTAAAAGTGTCGATTATACAAAACTACAAAAATGCAAAAAAAAATATAATTTTTTTCGAATTCAAAAAAAAATAGTCAACGTAGTAGTAATCACAAAAAAGTTATGCAAATTGTGAATTTGTTTAAAAATATTTATTTATTTAATAATTTACAATAAACATAGGCACTACTATACAATATGTATCTACGACTATTAATTCGCAGTAAACACAATTTTTTCGCACACAAATTTCTATATAAATCGAAAATATAGTGGGAGCCACACGCCCTAAATTTGAAAATGCAGCAATATGGCTGCTAAATGTTGTTTAAAATGCACACCAAAGTGCTGTTTGCAAGTTTAACTTTCAACTTCTGCTTCTTACAAATCGTAAATTACTTAATATGCTTTGCATTCTCTTATTGCTCTCACTCGAATGTATTTTGTTTTTTTTTTCTAAATTATATTTATTGCTATGAAATAGCTTAATTCTTTATATGTAGAAGTATATAACTTACTTAAAAAACACTAAATATATGATTATTTTAAAATTTGGCGCATGATAATAATTATGATTTCATTTTTACTTTGTAAATCTTATACTAAAGGGTTTAAAATTTTTACAAATTATTGCCCGTATTTTTTTTTTCAAATATTAAAATATTTTTGAAATGCTTTATATATGTATGGGTTCTATAAATTTTAATATTAATAAAATATATATATTTTTTACTTCACACGTTAACTTTGAAATTTTAACAACATTTTTTAGTAATCTACTAATTGATTGCATGGGTTTTATGATTTGTTTTGATCCGAATAATTGTTGTTTAATATTCGATTTGTTCGTTTTTGTTGCTTTTCAATTAATTTTGAATTTTATTATATTTTAATTTATTTATTTTTTAATCAATTCTTGTCGATTTTAGTTAATTAAAATTTTGAAATATTTTTTTTTTGCAATTTTTTTTTATTTTATTAAAATTTGAATTTTTTTTGTCTAAATTTTTTTTCGAAAATTGTTGAAATTCTAGTTTTGTTTATTGCTGCTTCTCACTCATTAATGTATATATGTATTTGTATATGTATGCTTTCTTGTATATATTGTTTACATATGGCGGATATGCGCATTTAATTTTTCTTTCCAAAATTGTATGTAAACCTTACACTATATAATTTGTTATACTTTTTTTTTATTTTTTGGGAAGAGGTACTCGTTATATAACTGATAACACGGTATTAAACAACACACATTTATATATATGATATAATATTATATTAATATTTATAATTATTGTGTCTCGTGTCTTGAGCAAATTGTTTCGAATTGTTTTAGCAGGCAGTTTTTGAAAATTACTCACAATTAATCTGATATAATTTTTTATTTAATTTTGACTGATTTCAGAATTTTTTTAATTTATTCTAATTTTGAATTTTGTTTTTTTTTTTTTGAAAATTATGTTTTTTATTAAAGATTTTTAAGTCACAAAATTTTTAATTTTCTTTGATTTTTATATTTAAGTGCTTGAAGATTTCAAATATATTTCCCAATTGTGTACTCATTATTTTTAGTTTCTGAATTATTTTCAATAATAATTTTTGCAGTTTTTGCAATATATGTTCTAGGAATGTAATTTTCAATATTAACACAATTTGAGCTGCTGCATACATTTTTTAATTCGTTTTTAATGTCTGCTATATTTGTTTTATTTTTATTATAAATTGTTTCTTAATTTGCAAACAAATATACTTTTTTTAATTTTTTTAAATTTATTTTTTTTTAATTTTCTTAAAATTTTGGTTTTAATTTTTTCATTTCCAAAATTTTAACTTTTCTAATTACTTGATTTTACGTTTTCTTTAAGAAATTAATTGCAATTATTTTAGTGTAGAATTCATAATTTTTTTTGGGCATTTATATACTAAATATATATGTATCTCTTTATATTGTATAAAAAAACACAGTATCACTATTTACTATAGATAATATCAAACACACAAAATATATCGAAGTGAGCTAAAACACGCCTTTACTTTGAAACATGCATAAGTCTGTTTTTCCTAAATTAAAATTATAATAATAAATTTAATTACTAAGAATTAGTGCATTATATAGAATGAGCAAATCGGAAAAATATAATAATATAAAAAAATGAAATTAAAATAAAATAATTAGAAACGATAAAAAAATAAAAAAAAAATTATAAAAAAAATATAAAAAAATAATTACAAAAAAAATTAAAAAAAAAATATAATAATAAAAAATATATAAATTTTAAATTTTTCGCACGCTGCTTTTAATGATTTTATATTATAAATAAAAGCTATAAAAAATATACAAATTATTCGAGCGTAGAAATATACAAATATAGTGTAGGTGTACAATTATGCTGAGCAGTTCCAAATACATAAATTTATAAGTGAATAAATTATATGCAAATTAAAAAAAATATATCTACAATACATATATATAAATATGTATGATATGCTATATAATTCACACCTGCGCTTGAGAAAGCGATTGGTGCTGCTTACAAAAGCATATAAATATGAGAGCGCGAAACTTGCACATTCTAAGCGTGAACTCTAAAAATTGGCAAAAGAGACTATTTGTTATTAAAATAACAACAAAAGCGCTAAACAAATAAAAAATTTAAAAAAAAATTTAACAAAAGTTACTTCTAGCTTTTGCATATACAAATATTGCTTTCACGCTGCATAAATTGCATATCTCTACAAAACTTCTTAGAAAATATAATTGAACGCATTTACACAAAATTATTAAAGCAATTAAAAAATATATATATGTATGTTGCTCTTAAAGCACGCATTTATATCGCTTGACTTGTATTGGAACTGGGCGAGGCAGTCGATGCATTATCGCAAATGCTATCACTTGTCGTGTCTTCAGCACTTGCGGTAAATTGCTTAGTAAGTGCTGCTAGGGACGTAGAGGCTGCTTCAGCTTCTTCTTCGTGCGCCTCCTCGAATGCTGTTACCGCTTTGCCATTAGCGGCGGCGGTTGGTTTCTCCAACAGTTGATTCATCGCCTTCAAGTTGCTCGGCTTCTCTTCGTCACGGTTTATATTGAGCGTTGTGTCGTTCATGCGATGATAATGCGGCTTTTGCGATGTGCTCGGTCGCGAGTAGTCCAAGTGATCGTACTCATCTGGGGAAGTGAGTTTATACGTATAGTATTTATTATTATTTTCTCAAAAAAGTGAAGTGAAGAAAACAGTAAACAATTAACAAAACGCAGTTATTTGATTTGTATTTAAAGAACAATGCGTGAAATTGTATAAACGAGCGAATAAGCGGTGCTATATAAAGCATTGTAATTGTTGCTAAAAAGTGCTGATGTGACGTGTTTTTATACAACTAATTAAATTCATAATAACCACGGGAGTTAGAGGCAGTAGTGAGCTGTGTAAATTCTATATAAAATTTTATTTGTGCGATTTTAGCATTACTCGCTGCTATAAAATTCGATACAAGATCGAAGAACCGAATGCCACACCCACAAAAAGAAAAACAAACAGTGCAATATTTGATTATAAAATATTTGTAAATCTTTTTTAATCAAACTCAATAATTTTCTATGGCAACACTGCACAAAATCGGGCTTTACTAAGCCACATTATTAATCGAAGTCGCTCTAATTTTAAGACATTTGACCCTAACATAAATTAAGTTTAAAATTTTCATATCATTTTTTGGAACAAGAATATAACTTGGATACGATTTAGAAGAAGTCGGCAACTATTCAAGGTCACCTGTTTTAAAATTTATTTTTTCTATAAACCAATAGGCTAGATCCAAAAGCTCTTTTAGGCCTGAGGATAGAAATTTTTGTCAGCCATATACAATTTTTCCTTACAGTAAGTATATAATCTGATAAAAATCCCTATTCTAACTTGAAAAAACGTCTAATAAAGTGAATGAGCCTTTCGGAAGATATGTGTTACTAGAAGAGAGCATCAAATAGAAAATTACAAATTGGAGGAGAAAGCCGAAAAACATCTAAACATATATCTGAGTATGGAGGCAAGCAACCGCATGAGTTAACGTACAACTGACGTCCAACTAATATGTAACGTTTCAGAATTTAGCCCCTGATATTTCATCAACAATAATCTCAATCTAAGGCTATATTATCTATACTGAATTATTTATATTCCTTTCGATGTCCTAAGTTTTCCAAAAATTGATCGGGAACTTTTAGTTATTGTGTGCTGTTATCATTAGTTTTGAGACGATAAACCGTGTCAAGTGAATATGAAGCCTAGACTTCTATGATCAATTACACTATACGACAAAATCGACTTTTTTCTGGGAATTTGACCAAACTAAATTTTTTGGGTAGCTTGAGCCATGTGTAAAAAAAATTGTATACTCCGATTTCCAAAAATCGAAATATTTAATTTCGAAAGTAAAAAAAAAAATAATTCTAAAAAAAAAAAATTATTAATTGCAGGATAAGTTACTATAAAATCTAAAAAATGGAATACCCTACATTTTGCTATTAATTTAATGGATTATAAAACTTTTCGGTCAAGTATATATTACAGATGCCACCAAGGGTTAAAGTTAGATCTTCGAAAAAAATAAAGAATATATTTTTCGAAAAATACTGGACCCCCTTATAACATACATAGTTATATAAGCTTGGCCGCAAAGTGTCATACACCATTGAAATAAGAAAAAAATATAGACTGTATCCTTACTTCAGAATTTTCAGTAAATATATCATTTAACTGATAATATATATATTTTAAATTCGATTTTGGAGGTTAACTTCGAAAATCGGAGAATGCACTTGTTTACTCGTGTCTCAATTTCTCGAAAAAAAAACAGTTTGGTTCAATACCCAGCCAAATTTTGTACAGTGTTATATAATTTTTACAACTTTATACGATTGAAATGTGTTAACTCAAACTACTAGCAAGTGATAACGAGTAAACATTAAAATTACTAATGTACAACAACAACTTTTATAAAATATACAAAAAATGTAGCGGAAAAATTGACAATAGATATGTAAATACGCACACCAGATCACATATTGTTGGCTTGAATTCGTTTTCTTACCCTCAGGAAATAGTTGCTTGCAATAGACTTTGACTATGTAAGCGTACACATATGTATGCATGTTTCATATGCATTAAATTGGCGTTTGCGTTTTTTGCGTGTTAAAATTGATGAAATTACAAATGCATTTAAATAAGTGCTTAAAATCGAACAACAACAACAATATACATACCGGGATTATTGTAACCCTCTTTCTGCTTAATTTCATCGTAGACATGCTCCACCTTCAAGGGATCTTCATACGGATTGTAAACATTCGGATTGGTGAGATCAGCATTTAAATTCTTGGTGAACATGTCATGCGTGAAGTTGACAGAATACGAAGCAGCTGCAACGTGGATAGAGAAAAAACGTATGAAAATAGGAATATAGGAAGGTATGCAAATGGGACTCACAACCAGTGCTGGCATTTGAGTTATCCGTGTAGAGATCACTACGCCCCAAATTGTTCGGACGCATATTGTTGAGTAAACGTTGTTGTTGTTGCTCTGGAAAACCATAAACGGGATTATCGAAATTATGGCGATCTGCCCAACTCTGACTGGGATCGCTTATATACTGCACATGTTGTATTTCAGTTTTCAAATTGGAGACGCGTCGGCGATAGTAGAAGACGAGTGCCACAATAATGCCGCACAATATGAGGAATATGAATGTACCCCAAACGACGGCTGCACGATTGGCTATTGAATTGAAATGTGTGTAAATTAGTATTTAACAGAAATAAAATTTATATAAGTAGAAATACTTACAGCCCGTATCCGCCTCTTGTATGCGTTCCTCTGCCAGTAGTCTATCACAATTGTCACCGGTGTAACCCTTGCGGCAAACACAACCGACAGCAATGTGGCAGACGAAGTTCTGTGAGGGGCATTCGCATTGAGTGATGCAGTGTTTGCCGTAGAAACCTTCGGGACAGACTGTAGAGTGGAATGGAAGAGCAAGTGTTAGTTAGAAATTGAAGATTTTCATTTAAATTGGGAAAAATCTGAGTTGAACATGTTATATTGCAATATCTAGCATTCCATATGCATTATCCGTTAACCCGGATAAAATCCGGATAAAACGGATAATCGGTTCATTGTGTTTTCTAATGCTATTTATCACAATTTAATATAATATAACGTTCTACAAAGCCTCTTTCAACCTTGTAGACTTCTCGGAATGTGTTTTTTTTTATCTCCGATAATCAGAAGAGATATCTGAATATAGATATAGAATCCTTTCCGTTACTAATACGTCTTACCTTCTTCACAACGTGTACCCATCCAGCCGGCTGGACAAACACAGAAACCATCATTCTTGCGACAGGTGCCACCATTTTGGCAACGACAGTGTTGCGCACAATTCGGACCATAATATTCATCCGGACAAGAGATGTTACAATTGGCGCCCGTCCAACCCGGTAAGCACAAGCACTGACCGGAGATATGATTGCACTCGCCGCCATTTTCACAATGACATTTATTCTTGCAGCCAGGACCATAGTAACCGTTCGGACAGGGATGCTTGCAGGTCAAACCAATGTAGCCGGGACGACAGACAATCTCGCCAGTAATGTGATCGCAGCTGGTATTATCTGGCAAGTGAAAAAAAGAGCTTATGAAATATGAATTATCGGAAAAATAAATGTTCGCACTTACTTTGCGCCGAATCGGGGCAACGTTCCTTGCAGCCAACGCCGAAGAAGCCTTGCGAACACGGCTCCGAACAGTCAACGCCAGTCCAGCCAGCAGCACAAATACAATGTCCAGTATCGGGATCGCAGGAAGAGTTGTTCAGGCATCTGCAAACTTGATCACAATTCTCACCATAATAGCCAGCTGGGCAATTTGTCTCGCAATGTACACCTTTTTATGCAGGCGTTTTATACGCATTACAATAACAAAGTTAACGTAAACAACGTAACGTAACGTAACGCAAATGTACGAACAATAAATACAGCAACGTAATGGAACCAAAGTTTAGGGTAAAAAAAGAAGAAATAATTGAAATTAACAGTTATAAAAATATTTTCTTGTTTTATTAAGGTTGTTGTATGTTTATGTGTAAATTTGTAGATGGGAGAGGAATTGTGTAGGAATGTTCATGCTTTTGACAGAAAATGTGCTATGATGAAAGTGAGGTTAGTTTAATGGTATCACAAATTAGATATAATATCCCCTTAAATTTTTAACCAATGACCACACTTTATATAATTTTTATTACGATGCGTTTGTAGTAGTATGAAGGAGTGTCTACTGATGAGGGCGTATATGGACTTATGACAAATATGAAAGAAATGTATGAGTGTATGTATGTGAAAACCCACCCACCCACTGCCGGTATAAACCTACCTCCCCAACCCTGCTTGCAGATACACTTCCCGGTCGCAGAATCACAGGCGATCGTATTATTCGCGTCACATTCACATTGCAACTCACAGCCGAGTCCAAAGGTGAACGGATCACACTTCTGATCGCACTTCTCACCCATCCAGCCGGGCGCGCATGCGCATGTGCCATTTTGTGGATTACAACCGGCATTATTGTAGCATTTACACTTGAATTTGCAATTTTCACCATAGTAATTCAGATCGCACGGCCGATCGCATTTGATGTTACGCCAACCGGCGGTGCAGCTGCATTGACCAGTCTCATGTGAGCAAACCGCGCCATTCTGACAATCGCATTTCTGTGCGCAATCCTGTCCATAACGTCCCTCCGGACAGCGCTCATCACAGCGCTCACCTTGATAGCCCGGCGCGCATATACACGTGCCATTTATCGGCGAACAACGCGCCGAATTCGCACACTCACAATTCAATTCACAATTCGGACCGTACTTGAGGAACGGACACGGCCGATTACACTGTGCGCCACTCCAGCCATTCTGGCAATAACACTTGCCCGTCTCCGGGTGGCAGTAGTGCGTGTTGAGCGCATCACAATCACACGTCTTATTACAATCGTCGCCGTACTTGTCGAACGTGCAGATGCGTTCGCTGCAGTCATCGCCTTTCCAGCCGGGCGCGCACTGACAAGCGCCGGTCGCCTTGTCGCAGCTGGCATCATTCTGACACTTGCACTTCTCCGTACAGTTCAAGCCGTAGGTGTTCAGTGGACACTCATCGTAGCAGAGCTCACCCAAATAGCCGGGCGGACATTCACATTGGCCGGTGATATGATGACATGGTCCACCTTTGAAGCATTCGCATTGCTCCTTGCATTGTACGCCGAAGAAGCCAACCGGACATTTGTTGGCGCAGACGTCACCCGTCCAGCCGGGTGGACACAGACAAGCGCCACTGCGCGGGTCGCATGTGCCGTCATTCTGACAGCGACAATCCTGCTTGCACTGCACGCCATGTTTGCCGTCGGGGCATAAACTCTCACATCTTTGCGTAGTATGAAGACACAACAAAAACAAAAAACAAAAAACGAAAAACAAAAAGTTGTATATAAAACCAGTTGCGTGGACAACAGCTAGCCATAAAATAGTGTTGGTATGTACATATGTATAAAGGACATACATATGCATGAGTAGTAGTAAGCCTAATAAACCCTACAACTTACAATGGCCCCGTATAACCGGGCGCACAACTGCATTCGCCCGAGATGTGATGGCAGCTGCCGCCATTCTCACAGCGACACTCCTCCATACACTTGGCACCGTAATGATCCGGCGAACATGTGTCGCCACACTTCTCACCCTGATATCCTTTGGCGCACTCGCATTCCCCGCTGGCCGGGTCACAGGTGGCATTATTCAAGCAATCGCACTGCTTGCTGCAATCACGTCCCCAGTAACCCGCTGGACAATCTGTGTATTGGAATTATCGTTCGATTATTTATGTGCTTACAAACAAACATTTTGCTTTATTTGCTTTCGTTGCTTTTGGCTTTAATATCAACATGAAGCGCGGTGCTATTTGATTGCAGGGATTCATTGCTTTTAATGTTGCCACACAGTTACATTTTTATATTTACACACTTAGCGCGTAGCTTGGGGTATTAGCGGGGAAAAAGGTTTGTATATAAGGAGAGTATAACATTAGTGGTTTCTATGGGTCTGTTGTGAGTAGAGTTAAGTGAGTGGGAGGTGTGCTATGCTTTTGATAAACTGATTTAACTGTATCAAATGCCAAAAGTATAATTAAAAGTGAAATAAATAAATAAATGGGCAGATAAGCAAAAGCTTTGAACAAGACAATATTTTAAAGCAATTTTTGGCACGTTTGCGATGATAGAAACATGTTTTGCAATGTTGAAGAGGTTTGGATATTTTTCCTTAATGAGCGCACGTATATTATGCATAAGAGTTTGGCATAAAAATTATTATTTTCCAAGAAGTGGATCACACCATAACTAATAAAAATTGGTCGCTGAGTATAAAAATGTGTGTAATTTTTTTTTGTCACGTTGTTTTTGAGATAACGTTAATTATAAGTTTTTGACTTTTAAAAACGTGTATTACAAATTATTGATTAATTAAGTAAAAAAAAAATGGATTATTAAATAAAAAATCAAAATTATGATATTTAAATTTTCTACTTTTCGAAAATACAGTTGAACTTCATAACTCGAACTTCTATAACTCGAAGATCTCCATAACTCGAACTCTTGAATTGGCAATAGCGTTTAGGAGTCAAATTTCATACAAATTTCCTTCCATAACTCCAACTTTCTTAACTCGAAGTTCTACATAACTCAAACTCTTGAATTGGCAATAGAAGTCAAATTTCATACAAATTTCGTTCCATAAATCGAACTTTTCGACCAGGGCATAATACAAAATTAAAAAATTTATTATCGAGATAAAATTTTAACTTTATGAAAAAGTATATGTTTTAATGAAAATTTCTATATCTCAGAGTTTTTTTGTGGATTATTGTGATTCGAGTTAGGAAAGTGCAACTGTACATAACTTGGAGCCAAAATTTCTAATTTTCAAATTATTTGTAAAGAAATATAAATTCTCCGTTCTCATAATTACTTCATTTTTGTTTTACCTCGATGACTAATATGTATATAATCAAGTGTGTCTATTAAATATTATTATAATTAATTAAAATAATCAAATTTTAAATATCATTTCTTTATCTGAAGTAAAATAGCCCAAACAACTTGTTCGAATTTCACTATGAAAAATATACATATACAGAAGAAATAAAAAAAATATTAAACGAAAAGCACGTGCTGTGAACATTCGAAGCAAAAACAAATACTAAAAACAACACACATGAAAAAAGCGAAAAACAACCAAAGCTACAAAAGCAACAATAAAAACACAAATGCACAAAAACATAATATTTTTAAAATAAACTTATTTTTAACGCCACTGCTACGTCATGGCAATTTAGTGCAAGTTATTTATATATTTATTAGCATCAAATTAATTTTGAAAATATTTGGCGAGCATTTCTTCATCCAAATGTGTTTTAGATATTGTGTTGTGTCACTGAACTTTTATTCAGGAATGTCTTAAAAAAAACAAAGAATTGGCACTTAATTAACAATGACGCAGCAACGGCTATGTTTATGCACATACGCTGAAGCTACACGAAATCGCTGTAGACGCATTTAATTATATACATTATTATTTTTTTTTACTGAGCTATTAAAATATGCAAAATATTTAATCAGTCATAATTCAATTCAAAAGTTTATAGCCGAATATTATTAATAAAATTTAATCAAACATGTTTGTTCGTAAAAATTTGGTAGCTAATGCTTTGAGTTGATAATTTTTATATTTTTAATATTTTTTTATTTGCAAAATTATTATTATTTTTTAATTTTTTTTTTTACTAAAAAATAAATTAAAAAAGTGTCTCTGGTGTACTTATCAGCGTATGCAACGTATACATAAATTTAGTTATATTATTAAAATAGGAATTTAACGTACTCAAATCGCACGTATCACCACCCCAGCCCTTTTCGCATTTGCACTTCTCCGGCGCAATGCATTTGCCATGTTCGCAGTTTTGAGAACACTTCGGAATACAGCCATCGCCATCCGGATTTTCGGTGTAACCATCTGGAAGTGTGAAAATTATTAATAAATAATAATATTGGAAATAATAATAAATAAATAATAAAATTAGATCTTCGATAAAAATATAAATTTTATATAGCGAAAAATACTGGACCCTTAAATCTGTCGTATAACTTAATGTCAATTTTTTCTTAAAAAAGTGCATTTTTTTTTTCAAACTTCGAAAAAATTTGAAATTTTATAACTTCTTCGGTATTTTTTTAGTTCATAAAGAAATGAAACTTATAAAAATTAAAAAAAATTTGGTTCGACTGTTTCAGATGCATTGCATGACCTCCATCACCGGCACCGATTTACAAGTGCAGACTCCAGGCGCTCCAGAAAAATACTTACAACTTTGAAAAAATTTCAATATTTTTTAATAATAAATATTGTTTTTTAAGCTTTAAATATAGTACACTATCGTCTTAAAATTCCGTTTACCGCAATCATTTCCTTCCCTTTCAAAAAAATTGCTAAACAAACGTTTTTTTCGGCTTCTAAAGCAAACTACTGCCTTAATACCTACTTCATAATACCGATCAATAATATTAATTCATTTTCATGATTAGTAAATTCAAAAACAGAGAATAAGAAAACTCTATTAACTTAATGGTATTGGTAGACTTTTCTATTGTCAAACAACGATAATATATGTACTATCGATAGTTTCGAAAACTCTAGTGATCCCAACGTAAAACTGAAATTACTCAGCAAATCTATTAGCAAGTGATTAAATTATTCAATTGATCTAAATTATAAAGCAATAGTTATAATAAAAATAATTGTCCTTTGTCACATGATTTTAGAGGAATTCCCCGGAATGGATCTACGTCAATACAAACTTCAAAAGAACTATTATATTCAGATTTGTAATAACTGTAACTAGGTTTTTCCTACCCTTTTGTGTAATTTTATGGAAAAGTAATTATTTGAATAGCAATTTGTATTAGATTCAATTCACATTTGTCAATAACCGATAATAACTAAGGGCAAAATATTAAGTTAAAGTTTTGAAGAGTTTCTCATAATTTACTCTCCATTTTCGGGTAGATAGCTCCCTCAATACTCTGATATTATTGAGACTAAATCAAAAACTACATATTAAGTTTGCCACCAGTTAAAAGCTACCTATGATTTGCTAACGAAATTTTATGATTTTGATTTATATTTTCCATAAAGTTTATAGCACCCTTAGCCTAGCATACGCACCACAACAGGCGCGCACAATGCGCGTTTTCATAAGCGTACGCGTTTTATTAACAGTACGATGTTTTATTTGATACGAGGAGCAACGCGGTGGCACACTTAGACACCAAACTGTTTGACGCTCCTGATATGACTGCAATTCGGTGGTTGTCACTTCGACGGGATAACTGTAACAAGTGAAATACAATAAATATTAGTAAATTATCAATAATAAATTAAATGCAATTGTATACTCACTTTTCACGTTTCTTACAGACATTAGGTCCATCCAGCCCATCAGTTAGACTGACTAGCAAATCAATTGAATAGACCGCGTTGATTATGCACAAAACTATGGCGAGTTGCGTGAATAATTTGCAATAAGTTACTGCTGCTGCTGACATTTTGCTTTGAGTGTTTAGCGGATGCGCCGCCAATGTTTTGTTAGAGAATACGTAAAGTAGACTGACTGATGCTAAATAAATATTATATGTATACCATATACGCGTACGCGTACATATGTATGTATGTATGTATATTAAATTAGCAGTGCAGTGATAAAGTCGCAATTGCTCTCGATGATTAAATTATTTGCTGCATAGTTGTGGCTTTTATCTGGCTTTAGAAACGCGTTGATGATTCAATGAGTCGTCCGGCACACACACAAGCACGCAGACACAGGCCAAGCATGCAACTGCAAAAAAAAAGTGAAAATAACATGCATATAAATTAATTTATTTCACCATTGTATGCATTTACATATATGTATGCGCGTAAAAAAGTTTGATTATATTAAAAAAAAAGGTGTTTGTAGATAACAGCGAGTACTAAATTTGTAAACTGGTACTTTCCCGTTTAATGTAAATATTTGGTCAACAAATCAAAGACGTTCAAACGTGTAACATTTTAATTTTAGAGCATGACGAAGATTTAGTTTGCGCTTCAAATTAGAAACATTTGTTAGGTCAGTCTAGGATTTTTGAAATATATTTTATTGCCTTAATATCAATTTGCATTTGGAAAAAACTGTTTTCCTATTCAATCCCCTGCAGTTAGTACCAGACAGCTTCAAGACTTTAAATGAATTTTTGTCGAAATTTAACGTCGCTCGTACTCCAAGCACGTATCAACTAGAATTTTGAATTGAATTTCACAGTAATGTTATCTCGTAAACTATGTAAGATTTTTATACTCTCGCAACCTGTTGCACGGAGTATAATAGTTTTGTTCACATAACGGTTGTTTGTGTCACCAAGAAATATAAGAGTTAGATATGGGGTTATATATACATAAATGATCAGGATGACGAGTAGATTTGAAATCCGGATGTCCGTCCGTCCGTCTGTCCGTCTGTCCGTGCAAGCGATAACTTGAGTAAAAATTAAAATATCTTAATGAAACTTGGAACACATGTACCTTGGCACCCTGAGGAGGTTGCTTCCGAAAATGGGCAAAATCGGTCCACTGCCACGCCCACAAAATGGCGAAAACCGAAAACCTATACAGTGTCATAACTAAGCCATAAATAAAGTTATGAAAATGAAATGTGGAACATGGGATCCCATTAGGGAGGGGCACATTTGGATGTAATTTTTTGGGGAGGTGGGCGTGGTCCCGCCCTCAAATTGGTTTTTTGTACATATCTCGGAAACCAATACGGCAGATTTTTTTACAAAATGGAAAATGGGCTTGGCGTCGCCCATTTATGGGTCAAAAACCATATCTCAGGAACTACTCGACCGATTTCAATGAAACTTGGTTTGTAATAGTTTCCTTACATCTCAATGATATGTTGTGAAAATAGACCAAATCGGTTCACAACCACGCCTACTTCCTATATACCAGAACTTTGAAGTGGATCTGAATCGTTTACATTACAATATATAAAGTAAGCACTAGTGAAGATATCAGTGCAGAACTTTGCACAAATACAATATTTATAGTGTGGTAGCCCCATTCTAAAAATCGCCGAAATCGGACCATAGGTTTTTAAGGCCCCATATATCGAACCTCGGTGCTTCTAGTCTAATATTATGGTTTCCAACTTTCAATGGACTTTATACAATATATATGACGAATATGTGGGTCAAATTGAGTATTTATATAATATTAATTAAGTTAAATAAATAAATTGCGAAAGTATAAAATGTTCGTTTACACCCGAACTTAGCCCTTTCTTACTTGTTTGTTAATATTGCCACTTTTTTATAAACAATTTAACAATTCTTAGTAGATATTTGAGTTTCGGGAGAACAAAAGAACCACAGGCAATCAAAGTTGGGCAAATAAAGCCAAACAAGCGATGTGCTGAAGTTTTTTTCGATCACGAAACTTTATTTCAGGAACTATACGTAGTGTTTGCGACGGACTTCATACCCAAACAATATGTGTGGAGGCGTCATAAACTACACCGCCCCACTATGGTCGCCTGGAGGCAGTAGGACGCAAATAAGGAAGCTTAAGACTTGTCAGTACAACGCCCACCGGTTGTCTCTTGATGACTCCGTTCAGGTGTTCGAACGCACAGCGAGGTCCGTATGTTCCTGTTATGTAGCATAAAAAAATGCTCTTCAAGCGATTTCTGTAGTCATTTCTGTTTCTATTCTTTCATAGAAACCATCATTGCAGTCACTTGTCAGAGGACGGGCCACTACCCAGACCCTAAAGAATACCTTCCTGAAATATGTTGACGACATAAAGCACTATACCGACCAGACTTCGGACGTAACTGACTTCAGATCATCATTACGCCATCCACAGTGGAGCTATTAACACCTTCGTCGATTCCCTCCCAGTGAATGACGTCCTTTTGGGTGGTGACCTATTGCAGACACCGAACTCGAGTTAACTCGCGAAACTAGAGTGATCCGTTTTGAATACTGAAGTGGATTTAACTCATACTTATCGAGTCTGGACCCCGACATACACAACATATGTCTCTCATGAGACTAATCACCTCTTTGCACGTCTATTTAACTCCACCCATCCACATTTTCTTTGGTCCGATCACATCGAAACAGGACGATTCTGTGGCCTCCCGACACTGCTCAAAGAGTGGCGAATCGTACAAACAATTCGCATACTTCAAAGAATTGATAAATCGACATAGAGAAGCAATATTCTGAAGTATCCAATATCCAACTATATGTATACAATTATTTCTGTAATCACATACAATTTTTTTTGACATAAAGCACAAACCGAATAGAGCTGTGACGAAACGAACATGTTACATTCAGACTTAATTTAAATTACGCATTAAATGTTAAAAATGTATAAACTTGAAGCAGAATAAAGAAATAAAGATGTATGGAAACTCTGTTTATTCGATGAATGAAAAAAAAAAACATTCAACAAGGCTTTGAGATTACAATTAAAAATACACACACAATATTTCATAACAAAAATAATTCGGATATTTGAAAACAAACAAACTAAAAAAGTTTTTCTGAATAAAACCAAGAAGCTGATTCCTTTATTTAGCTTTACGAGAAATCAGCTAAAATTGAGAAGATGCACACATACAATGAAGGTTTAAATTACGTGCCACTGCTAGCGGCACAAAGCGACGCAACACATATGGGCAACGGCGGTGGCGGAGTCTGCTTCAATACAGCGCGACGGTGATAAGAACAAACCACAACAAAAAAAGAACCGATTTCACTTTTCAACAATTTTTTTTTCGCTTCTATTTATGTAGAACCACTAGAGCGCTGTCACCGACGGGCAGCGTCATCTGTTACAATGGCAACTATGAGGGCGATCTCAGCATGTTCGGCAGCAAACCACTGCCACATCAGCGACGCTTGGAGCTGGTGGAGACCGATTCGGACACCGAGTACAGACGCGAATTGGAAGCTTATCAACCGCCACAACGGACTAGCGTTAATCGTAGTAGTAGTGGCATTGAGCGCCAATTGCGACGACTGCTCATCTACTATGGCGATCGTGTGCTGAGTCCCAAGCGACGTCAACAAGCCACAGCATTCACGAGCAGAATCTACAAGAGTTCACTTTATCAGCGTATAATCGAATTACTGTACAGAGCCTGCGCATGGATGCTGTGGCTGTTGCGGCTGCTGCTCTTCACCCTGTTACGCTTCACCAACAGCAGTTATGGTTGCTGGCGTAGTTGTATACTAATGCGTAATACAGCGCGCCGTGTGCTCTGGTGGATGACGCTGGCCAAATGTGGCGATGTGAAGCTCTTCATGATGATACTGCTCGGCACACCGCTCGTATTCGTGCTGGCTGCAGTGGGTTTGCTGCTCTCCATCTATTGTGCGCTGCGAGAATATTGTGGTAATGCAAATTTCCTTCGACGATTTCGTGTCACTTGAATCAAACAAATGCACACACACCCACACATACATATAGATAAACAGATATATTTTTGAGACTTATTCAATGTAAACTTGTAAGCACGGATATTGTTTATTGACGCGCGAAATTCCATGTGCCACTTTTATAAAGCGCACACTACAAAACTAAGCTAGATTTCTATATATTTTTTTAGCATTTTCTCCACTATTATTAAATTTATTTTACATAAATTTAGTACCGCAAATAAATTTTATACCATTTGCCTCGGATTATTAATATTTTTCCTCTGATTCAGTGACGAGTATTTCCGTTTTCAATTAGCGTGTGACTGTGGCGTGTAAATGATCGTTGACACAAGTCGGCTTGTATGGGTGCTTATCATATTGTAAATATACATATGTATAAAACAAGTAATATATGTACATATGTACAGTGTGTGCTTACAAAACCCGCTATGCGATATTTATGACAGTTATGATAAAGAATACTTGGCGTGGGACACTGTTTTGAGTCTTTGATAGTTAGATATGTGTCATTATTGATATTAAGCTCCGATCCAGGGAGTGGTATTTAGAATAAAATAAATATAAATAAAAAATGACATCAATATCAAATCAAAAATATACCAAAAGTACATAAAAAGGTAGGATGGTCAGTCTAATTCTGGATGATTTCGAAGTATTAAAGGTGTGTGAAATACTTCGAAATTTTTTCGAAATTTTGTTATAAAAATTTTGCATATTTTCATGAGTGTTTGTTAAAACGGAAATACTGAACCGATATATGTATCAATTCTAAAAGTAATAATCAACGAAAATCATTGTATTCACTGTATGGAAGATCTGGGAAGATACAGACTGTTATTATCAAATTTTGTTGCCGATCCATGCTGAGATACAAGACACTAGTGTACATAATACATCTTAGAGATTTCATATATTGTCTAATGTACACTGTAAGCAGTCAACCGGAAATGAGATTCTCATATTCAGTCGCGAGCGCTGAAGACCGTTCCGACAAACAGTTCTAACCTAAAAGAGCATTTTTGCAGGGCAAGGAGGGTCAATCCGGTAGCATTCTTCAAATTATATTGGGACTAATCATTATATCCGAATTAGATTTCGATACGATAAGAATTAT
The DNA here is from genome assembly GCF_028554725.1 of Zeugodacus cucurbitae. NCBI lineage: Eukaryota > Metazoa > Arthropoda > Insecta > Diptera > Tephritidae > Zeugodacus > Zeugodacus cucurbitae. Next base: position 61,373,122 of record NC_071669.1, on the reverse strand, counting down.
CGCTCGAAAATTGTCATGCAATCATTGATTGCGTCGATAAACTGCTTTACCACAAAGTGACCTTTGTCCACAAATTTGATAAATGAATTGGTTTGTGATTTTTATTTCGTTTTAAAAAAAGTTTAAAACTGTTCTCTTCCTCGAATGAACTTACCACCCCCTGTTTTAGATATGCGTTATACGTTTTTGTATATTATTTTTTTTTTGATTTCAAACTTAAAATCAGTTTCAAACTGCAAATAGAATACTTTAACAAACCATAATGATGCCTTGATGCCTTTACACATTTTCTTTCATCTTGTTTTGTCTTGGATTGGAAAGCCTACACCGTTTACGTATTGTGAAATTTCTTTCAAAAAAAGTATTTAATTTGCCTGAGACTCTTAGAGAAAATTCGTTCGCTATGTATTTTCTTTTTGTCTCTTGTCTCTAAAATACCTATTTAAAATATAAATTAGTCCGTCAGCACTATTTGTTAACATAAAAACTTCCAAATGTTTCATTATTTTACATTTCCGCAACTCACTCACCAACGTATAGATTTCGACCAAAATTTTCGATTTTGTGGATTCAATGATTTTATGAACGAAATTAGCGACATCTAGTTATGTATTAGTCGCGGAATGTATTTTATGAAGTCGGTAAGTGAGTTCACTACGATGGAAAATTTTATTTTCGATACGGTTTCAATGTTTACGACATAAAATTTTTCAATCGAAACGGATTCAATGATTAGGCTCATTTCATATATGATTTCTTAAGCCACAACAATAAAATCGTTTCATCAAAGCGATCCAACGACTATAGCGAATTTCCAACTTTATATGGCATTAACAAATGTACTAAGAAAAGGCAATTTACTTCAAAAGAAGCCTCACTCTCGGCGATTTGCACTTCGTTCATGTTAAGTTTTTTTCATCGAGCATTTTCTTAAGGACTTAGAACTGGTTGCTGGGATCTCAGCAATCTACAGTACTGTTTGAGATTAAGTAAAAGTAACATTCAATAATTTTAGTAAATCCATAAATTAATCGAAAAATAATCTTGTGATAATGCTGATAAGCGACAATCTTGGAACATCTATAAAGTAAGCTACTACGTTCTGCTTATGCAGACTCGCTTGAAGTGGAAGAATTATTACATTAATTCTGCTGTACTGTTTTTCTCCTTTTCATAGAAGTATAGTGGTGTCTAATAGCCAGTTTTATATGTTTCTCTCTGCTAGATTTGAGTGTAATAAAAGAGAAATATTTGTGTGAGCGCATTATATGCTGCAAGTAAGTAAACTCATGAGATAAACTCGAGTAGAAAGTAAAATGCAGAATTAATTGCAATGATTTCACTGGAAAAAAATAACAAAGCGCAGTGGTTTCGATTATTTTATCTCAGTTAAGAAGTTCTTTCAACATTTGAAAGAATATTGCAAGAATTTGCGTGTTAGTCATATTTTAAAAATATTAGCTACAGCAGAAAGCGTAACAAAGTCAAGCACAAAAAAAAATAAAAAATTGTCGCTTGAGTACGACTCGACGCTTTGTTATCAAACCAGAAGTGCCAAGTAAGGCTTTGTTACAACATTATTCTACACAGTTTTTTACGAATTACGCATTAAACCACGCCAATAAAATGCGTTTAGGTAGTTTACTAATAATAATAAAATAAAAATATAAAACAATTTTAGCTTATCGACTTCGGTGTTATTCGCACACTTCGAACGTAAAGCAAACAAAGCGAAATTCACATTTGTAGAAAAAATCAAAAATAAATGTTTATGCGTAATAAAGTGCTAAAAGGCTGATAACTGCAAGATTAAAATTATAAAGTTGTTTGCAATTAGAAATGGAAATGTAATTCTCACCCAAGTGGCATTGAAATGAAATTCGAGCATAAAAAATGCTGATATCAAAATGCTGTGTTTAGAATTCCACATGTGTATAGCAAAGTCATACATAATAGCGCATACGGGGTAGCGAAAAATTCTTTATATGCGTAGCTGATATAGTGTTACAAAATATAACGGTACAAAAAATAAATAAAAAAAAAATTAGTAATAAGCCAAGTGAATGTAGACTGTAAACAAATGATATGTGAGTATGCTAATGAATTTGTATTAACCTGTTTACCACCCTGTTAATAAAAAAAACTTCTCTTTCCCACCCTGTTCATGCACATATGTATAAATCTCAATAAAATGCCATCCGTTGCTCAACTCAATAAAAATGTTGCACTTTCGTATCGATTGTCATTTTGTATGACGCCGACATTGCGTTACGTAATCCCATTAGGCGCTCGGATGTCCATAAGTTGTCATCGGATAGCTAATGGTGCATTTGTGGTTATTCTGAATTGCAATTACACATTGAAAAGTCTAGAAAGCTTGTGTATCACGTACTTTTCATGAGTTTGCTTACAGTGTGTAGTTTTATTAACAGGTGCTAAAGTGGGTCAATACTTTATTGACTCTGCAGAATGTGGCAATGATGGCGGACTCTGTACTCAAAGGTATTTCACAAAATCGAATTTAGAAATCTGAATTGAAAAAAATTTATGAAAATTTCAGTCTGAAATTTCAATGGAAAACTTTAGCAACTTGCAGATTCTTAAGAGTATATTTAAACATCATTTTTTTACAATTGTAAAACATTATTGATCTACATTGAATGGTAATAAAGGTTTTTCAAAAGGAATGATAAAAAATCAGACTTATAGAGAGTGCAAAAGACGCCATTCCTTTTCCGCACTTTTGACATTTCTCTTCAGTACGGTTTGCCATTTCATTGAAAGATATGCGAACTAACACCGAGTCGAAATTATTAAAATTTACTACCGAAATTCAAAGTCAGGCCCAAATTGGATGATATGGACTTGGACAATAAATGATTCGAACAGGAACAGGGCGCCGGCCCACAAGTCTCATTGCGAATGTCACAATCGATTTATTGAAAATCAAGTTTGGTGAACATGTTATCTCACGAAAATTGGGTTTAGCGTCTGGACTGCTGCAAGCGTGCCCGAGGTGGCCATGGAAAGGAAATTGAATTCCATACAGTTTCACAGGAATAAAGAAATTCAATGATATCACATTTTTGTTTCATTTAAATAACCTTTTGTAGGGCTCATTTTGAAAAAACCAAAAACTACTATTTCAGGTATCGAACAGGCGATTGTCGATACATGACTCAATAAGAGCCACGGCTGATCTTTGATCATGATCTTCTAATGTTTAGATCAACTTATGAATTATGCTTACCACTCCGTTCTTAATTTTTCAAAAAAATAATTATCGCTTTATAACCTATTTATCTGTCAGTAGTGGTTAGAACTTTTATGGTTGGTTCTGTAAAGCAGTTGTTCGAAGTTTTATGTATAGTATGAGGTCGTCATTTATTTCCAACCGTAAATTGTAATATGTAAATTTTCAAGAAACGTTATGCTTTTAATGAAATCACTGTTCCAAAATTAGTGAAAATATCTGAGAACAGAGTTGACAGATGTTTAATGAATTTTCATTCGGCAATCATCGACAATTTTATCACTACAGATAGAGACAGTAGAGGATCTCAACATCTCTTGTGGGATCACTCATCTTCTCTACCTTTATATTATGTATATGAAAAATATTTGGACAATAGCCTGTGATAAAGATGATTTCCAATGAAACACAAAGAAAGAAAGTCATCACTCAGCTAGCTTATGGGCGCAATTTGGATCCCTCTGAAGACTTCCTGTTTTCGAAACTTAAAGACCTCGCTCGACTTTATAAATTATATATTGATTGAGATCATTAAGGCCATCCCTGCCAAAGAGTTTAAAAATTTGCTTATTTTGAAGTTGATAATGAAAAAAATGTCTTTTGTTAAAACATTTATAAAAAAAAACAAAACACATTTAATTTTTTTTTCACATTATTTAAATATTTTCCAAGCGACTGCACACTCATGAAAAAATGATACATAATACTCTAGTATGTACGTACATATTACTATATAAATAGAAAGTATATATACTCAAATATAATTACCAATGACTGTGGAATGCAACATCTGTTTTGAAATTGGAACAATATTAACAGTAATGAATATTCAAAAAAATTCTTAATTCGAACCATATTTATTAAATTTATAAAGACAGAACCATGAAAGTAACAGTCTAAATACGGAGTTTCACAATCGGATTAATTACTCTTATAAAAAAAATCTCAGAAAATCCAGAAAATATTATCATTATCATTAAATCAGTGTAATGAATTTCGAATATACAAGAGGTGGCGCTGTGGTCGAAATGATGCAACAAGTGTATCTTCATTCCGATAAGACTCTTGAAATGTGTATTAGTAAGCAGATTTAGAAACTAAATTTTACTAAAATTATAGTGAGGCTGATATCAAAATTGAGGCAAATCCAAAAGGAACTTTCTTAAAGTTGATCAGTGAAAACTTCCAAGAGAGCAGACATATATATATTATAAATTCCCTTATGCGCCATTTTTTTAATTTTAATAATTGTATTTTGAGTGACGACAATCTGTATTTAAATGCTCATTAACCGCACGAATGTTCCAAAAAAAAAAAAACAATAAACAAACTGTAACATTCACTTTCATATAATGGAAAAAATAACCGCTTGGAAATTAAAAATTCCAAATTCGTGCAACGCTAGTAAGTGGAGTGGTAACCTGCTATTAAGGCTGACCTGTAACTATTAATGTCTGACAAATTAAAGTATTAATACAAAGGCAGGCAAATATACTCGTATATAATATATTTGTGTCTATATACACTTTGTTTAATAGAGTACAAATCTGGTCTGTTCGTAATTATGGGGCACGTGTAAATATTTGCGTGTTTTAATGTGAGATTTGTATAACAGGAATATATGTATGGTATATAGACTGACAATATAAATGCATAATATGGACTCAGTGTAATGTTGTTAATTCATTGTCAAGGTCGACTGTGAAATTAAGTAAATATTTGGACATTTCGTGTTGAACTTTCGACGAAGTGTAAATGACGTACTGTAAACATGCGTAAATGCACTCCTGTTAACCCGACGATGATGACACTGGGTCAGTTTGACATGAAAGTTATTTATAGATAAAGCTTTGACAGATGTATGAGATTCAGATATACATATGAACAGAGATATACGAGAAAAATGTAGTCCCAAAATCCAACATTTTATTCATGTACGAAATTTAAAGTATTCGTTAACTCTCTAATGCTAATACGACACTTTTTGAACAGACTTTTCTTTACTATTGTCGGAGGAGTTAGTTAATATTCCATTCGAGGCAATAAATTTCAAAGAGACAACTTTCTTCGTAGTAAAAATTGCTAAAAATAACTTTGTGACGTAAGCAATGATGACAGCTGCCAAATAACTGTCAAACAGCTGTCATATCTACGTCAAAAATCACCCAAATGTCAAAGAGTCAGAGAACAGTTTAAATGTAGATGTTCCGGTTTATTTTTACTGCTGTTTATATGTCTGATCAAGCGATTTCCTCTTTAACTTGGAAATTAAAAGCGATCATTCATAATATAAATGAAGTTTTCTTTCAAACCTCCAAGCGTATATGAGTAAATACAAACATATGTAGAGCAAATCATTTCTGCATGTTAATAAATAATACAAATGACTTCAATGAACTAAATACAAATACTTCTGGGCTTCGGTTATCACTTTAATGACTATTCGCTAATAAATAAATTGACAATTAACAAGCAATTTGTTATCGCACAGTTGAGTGATTGCAACCTTATATAAACGATTGCAAATAATAATCAGTTGTTGCAGAGGATACTCATATATAGTAAGAGTACTTGTATATATGTATGTGTGATCTTAACAGTCGGTGGTTTGCTTTGTGATTGCGCGATGTGTGAGTTCATTGGAAAGTGGTTGCGGCTGGCGAATGAGTTGGAGCGTAACAACGATTTGTTTTTGTGAAAACCCATTTATATTTTAGCATGGTATTGTTGCTTAAGTATATATTATTGAACTGATCGACCATAAAAAAGTGAGTGAAGACATGAAGCTTTGTAAAGTTAACGAACGCGGAAAGTATATTACAACATAATGAAAAGATATGTATGAAGGGCCGTAACTGATGAAGCAAATATATTTAATAATCGCACAAAAAAATTGTTATATAAGGACTAGTAAAAACAAGTAAGGAAGGGCTAAGTTCGGGTGTAACCGAACATTTTATACTCTCGCAATTTATTGATGTAATTTTATAAAGATAACACAATTCGACCCATATATTCGGTATAAAGTTCAATAGAATAACGAAAATCATCATAAATAGTATATGGGGACTGAGGTAATTCCTAAACCAATTCCACTCGTTTTCACCACCAAGATACAATGTATCGAAGACTATACGCTCCCTAAATTTAATATTACTTATAATTAGGTATATGGGATCTGGGGGAAGTTATGATCCGATTTTTACCATTTCAGGTACAGAGAGAAACTGTTATAAGAAAAAAATTCAGAGGGAATGAATTACATAAAAATATCGGAGGGATTTACCTATATTTTCGGTGAAAAATTACCCTTAGGCACTGAGTTCTTCATGTTCGATATCAGGGGCCTTGAAAAGTCATGGTTCGATTTTGACAATTTTTCCACATGTGATGTCACAGCTCAAATACAATATTTGTGTAATGTTTTATTCCGCTATCTTCATTTGTTCCTAATGTATATATGTATTACAAAGTGAACGAATCAAAAGAATTCAAAATTGAGTTATATGGGAAGTAGACGTAGTTGTGAACCGATTTCGCACATATTCCACCCGTGTAATCAGGGTGTCAAGAAAGTGTTATATACCGATTTCATTGAAATCTATTGAGTAGTTCTTAAGATATGGTTTTTGACCCATAAGTGGGCGACGCCACGCCCATTTTTCATTTTGTAAAAAAAATCTCAGTGCAGCTTCCTTCTGCCATTTCTTATGTTTCTGACGTTATTCGTTAGTGAGTTAACGCACTTTTAGTTGTTTTCAACCTAACCTTTGCATGGGAGGTGGGCGTGGTTATGATCCGATTTCTTTAATTTTTGGACTGTATAAGGAAAATAGAATAAACGACTGCAAAAATTTTGGTTTATATAGCTTTATTGGTTTGCGAGTTATATACAAAAAACCTATTTGGGGGCGGGGTCACGCCCACTTTTCCAAAAAAATTACATCCAAATGTGCCCCTCCCTAATGGGATCCTATGTTCCAAATTTCATAACTTTATTTATGGCTTAGTTATGACACTGTATAGGTTTTCGGTTTCCACCATTTTGTGGGCGTGGCAGTGGACCGATTTTGCCCATTTCCTCAGGGTGCCAAGGAACATGTGTTCCAAGTTTCATTAAGATATCTTAATTTTTACTCAAGTTATCGCTTGCACGGACAGACGGACGGACAGACATCCGGATTTCAAATCCACTCGTCATCCTGATCATTTATGTATATATAACCCCATATCTAACTCTTATATTTCTTGGTGACACAAACAACCGTTATGTGAACAAAACTATTATACTCTGTGCAACAGGTTGCGAGAGTATAAAAAATTATTGGGTACAAAAAGAGGCTCAACTTATGGGTTCTACGCGAGTTAACGCCAAAAAACCTCATGCACTGAGCTGCCAACTAACAATCGGATGGTTACTGCTGAGGACAAGTGGGTGACAACATCAAACGAAAATGGTCGTGGCCGAATCGCGGTGAGCCGGCGCAAACGGTAGCCAAAGCAGGAATGAGGCTCAGCAAGGCAGGAAATCAACTACAATATGATGTTCTCTTACGGGTAAACTTTCGGACATATACTATACAGTTGGACCTGAAGGAAGCAGCACCAATCCAGGTGATTCGCTAGAAGCTCTGGGAGCTTGCTTGGGAGTTTCGGAATGGAATGGATCTACCATATAATTCATATAATTCGTGGTAAGGTATGCGTGTCGTAAGAGGCGACTAAAATCCAAACATGCATAAGGCGAATGATTAGACTTTGTAATAGCTGGTACAAAGTCTCTCATCTATTCGTCCTATATATTTCTTGGCTTGAGCTAGAATTATATTACCTTTTTGATATGGCATTTCTAAGGAACTGGCTATTCCTATCAAGAAGGGCAGTTGTGTTCAAGCCCAGGGAGCTTCGCTTCTAACCTGCTCATTGGGTTGGCCCTTCGAGGAGTTTCGTGGTGGCTGTGGTTTCAAAACATAAATGCAGGCAGATGGCCTTTGGTTTCTCGGTGTGGAGTAACATGGTTAACCGTGTGCCGGGCCCAAAGCACGGCAGAGGTTTTGGATGGGCCTCGGCTCTACCACACGCCAATTGGTACTGAAGGTGCATAACAAACTCAGGGCGCTGATCAACGCATTGTATTGATCCGATGTGTTTTTGAGCACCGTGAGGTTAGGCCTTCGCAGGCAGGTACTCACGTAAATCAAACTCACTAGTTCTCTGTGACGAATGATTTTGCTGGTAAAAAATACAACTCAAAAGAAGCTTGTGAAAATCAACTGTCCAAGTTTTTTGCCAATATGGAAGAGTATTTCTATGTTATTGAAATTATAAAATTACTCAGAAATGCTAAATAACACCGTTATTTAATGCAAAAAATATAATATAATAATTGTAAACATATTTTTAGAAATAATCTACTGATAATACACTTAATATTCATTAATCCCATACGAACAATGATGAACTTTGACACTCATAATTTCACCACAGTAATAGTACATACGTATACATTGAATAACTAACACAAAGTAGTTTTTAAAATCAAAAAAAAAAAAAATAGAAAAGCAAAAAATAAGTTCAAAAGGCTTAAAAAAGCTGTGTATTAGAAGATTCTATGAATGAAATCTACTACACTGTTTAATTAGCATTTGCACACAAATCAATTATCAACATTTATTATTTACTACACAGATGCGATTTTAAACAAATATTTATGAAGAGACAAGCAACTATAACACAAGCAAACAGCTGGCACATACGATTCATCGATTAGTCATACCATAATTACAGCATTTAGTAAATATGTACATATATACACCGGCATATAAACGCAAATAGTTCCTATATGAAAACAAAATGAATATACCACAGATTGTTAATAATATAGTGCTTGGCACATCAGCGCACATTATATATATGTAAACACATACATAAGCTTATTTACATATGCAAGAAAATCTCAGAGCATGTGAGGAAAAGATTCCGGCAAAATACTATAAATAACGTATACCCCAGGATGTCCGCTCAGATAGGTGGGCATGTACATCTACATGTACATATGTAAGTATTTATATATAGAGCATATCTTTGTGCAGTGAAACAGATAATTTTGTCATGCCATCATCTCTTATATACACAAAACTTTTCCAAGAAAATGCAGCAGTAAATAGTTTGAGATTGCATTCTAGTTGGCTATAAGTGCATATGTAGTATATATTAGGCTTATGAATGTTGCAGATTTATTGCAATTAGTCATATAACGAGTAGTAAAAGTAGCTGAGGTATTAGTAATAAGTATTGCCGAACAATTAATCCAACGCCAAATCACTTCAAAAATATTTTTTAAAAGCCTCGCATAGGTATATTAACATATTTTATAGGTATTTATGGAAAATAGGAAAAAATCTTGTTTTAATTAATGAGAAGATTTTCATTCTTTCCACATTAGTTGCACTTACATGGTCATTCAACTTTCGAAAGAAATAGAAAAAAATGCTGAGTCATATACATTGGACATTAATAGCTAAAAATAATTGGTATATACTTTGTAAGTTATTTCCAGCATTTATTCGGAATAAACGGCATCCAATAAAGAGAAAATGAAATAAAAATGTTTTAAATTTAAGAGCAGGCCAGCAAATTGTGAAGTGTTTTAAAAATATATTAAATTATTTTCTTAATTTTTTTTTAATTTGAAGCCAATATTGTAAATAATAATAGCTGGACAAGTATTTCCAGTGAAATTGTTAATTATTAACCTGTACGATCATAAACATTTTTAGTTTGATTTAATACTATTTTTTTAGAAATATAATTGAAGTATTATTTATAAAAAGGTGGCAACAATGCTAAAAAGTTTTTCTCAATTGGATACCCGTTTTGGCATGTCTCTGTGATATAGTATGTAAGTACATTGACGATGTGTTCAAAAAATAACGGGAATTGTAAAATTTTAAATTTCATGGGATCTGATATACATGCATCAGAGGAAGGACCTCTCCGAGCCGTTCGATACCAAACGAGGTTTCAGACAAGGTGACTCACTATCATGTAACTTACAATTGGAACCGAAAATGTAAATCTTCCATAAAAGTGTACAAATGCTGGCGTACGCCAATTAAATCGATAGCATTGGAACCAACAACCACGCCTTTAGTTCTACTTTTTCCAGACTGAAGAAGAAAGCGAAGCGTATGGGTGTGGTGGTCAATGAGTACAAGACGAAGTAACTCCTATCATCAAACAAACAGTCAGCGACTTCGCGTCTTGGCTCCCACGTCACTGTTGACAGTCATAACTTTGAAGTTGTAGATAATTTCGTATACCTAGGAACCAGCATCAACACCGATAATAATGTCAGCCTTGAAATCCAACGCAGAATCACTCTTGCCAACAGGTGCTACTATGGACTGAGTAGGCAATCCTCTCCTCAGTCCTTTCTCGGCGAACCAAAATCAAACCCTACAAGTCGCTTATCATTCCCGTCCTGCTTTATGGTGCAGAAGACGGTGTTAACATCCGATAAGACGGCACTGGGAATTTTCGAGAGAAAGGTTTTGCGCAAGGTTTATGGTCCCTTAAACATTGGCAACGGCGAAAACCGCAGACGATGGAACGATGAGCTGTATGAGTTATTCGTCGATATTGACATAGTTCAGCGAATTAAAAGACAGCGGCTACGCTGGCTAGGTTATGTTGTTTGAATGGATGAAGGTGCTCCAGCTTTGAAAGTATTTGATGGAATACTCAAGAAAACTCCGTTGGAAAGACCAGGTAGAGAAGGACCTAGCAACACTTAGGATTTCCAAGAAGAAGAAGATATACATATGTATGTAGATACATGTTTCGACGATTGTAAGAAATGTTGGCCTAAGTCCATAATATCGAATTGGGACTATTTCAAATGCGACAACATTAATGTAGGCGACTTAATAATTTTCTTTTTGAAATTGACTTTTTCCAAATCTTTTAAATGTTAGACTCAACCTTTGTACTTTACTTATCCACAAATTGAAGTCATTATTCTACAATATCCAAAACTTTTTCAAAATTTTCAGTACCTGGTATGTGTGAACAATCAATTTCAAATATTCTAGGAATGTTTTTTTAGTTTTTTTTCAGCAAAAGTTGGTTTGCAATAAATTCGAATGTTGAGTGTGTATATATGTTTATTCATTCAAACAATAAAGCTTTTTGATTAAATTTATTGCGGTTAAATTTAATAAACGATAACAAATTGAGGGATTTCATATGGTCACATTTGTGCATATGTATGTAGGTGAGTACTCACATATGTACTTTTACGTCAAACTTGAAATTTTCATTCTCAATTCTCCACGGCGTATTTATTCATAGCTATGGCAATAAATGCATAGCGAATTGTACTTAAATGGTGAATAGTAATAGAGATATCGGTGTAGACATTAGTATTCAAAACACAATTTAAAGTCTAAGAGGAAATAGAAAATAAATTCACATTCTACTATACAATGTATGTATATATAAGTGTATGTGTTAAAACACTGTCATTTAATGCCCAAATGAATAAAAATATATAAATTTAGACCCATCGAGAGCCTAACATTATCCAAAAATTTTGTTTTATATATTTGAAATGTGAATTCATTTCGTCTAAAATCATGCTCGTAATACCCTTATCGTGTAATATCGTTTAATGGTAGCACTGTTCCCACGAGTGTCGGTAATATGCAATCGATACACAACCGGCTCTATATATAATCGGCCATACGAGGCGTGTTAAAAAAATAACGGGAATTGTAAAAATGTTCAAAATATTTGGAAAATGTTTTTCCGCCATTACAACAACAACAACAACAGCTATAACATTTTCCAGTACCACAGCCTCTCTTTGGGGTAAGCCGGAAATTATGGTTCAATATTTTAACCACAAAAATTCTATAAAAATTATTATTTCAAATTGATTCAAGATTTTCCCAAACAAACCCACTAAATTATATTAGTCATGCGTACAACAACAAAGCAACATTTGCACTCATTTTAATTTGCAAATGCAATTCAATTTTTCTTATTCATAAATATATTTATACATATGTATGTAAGTGTATCGCTGCAAATGTGTTTGTGTGTGTGTGTGTGTGTAGTGCAATTCATATTTGGTAAGGTTGTAATGTCGGTACAAACGCATGTCTGTCCATTTATAAATAAAACCACATACATACATAAGCATATATGTAATGTGTAAATAACAACACGTACTCTTGACCAGCTGAGTGTGCATTTAATCAGCCGATATTCTGTATACATATGTACATATACATATATACTTATACATTTGAATATTTGGGTGTATGACTGCTTATACAGCACTCTTTCACTCATTATATTGCCTCATAAACGTGATCAAAGTATTAATTTCATGGTGTTGCTTGTGAACAGAATATTGCGTTGAAAATTAGTGGTAATAAAAATTATTATTGAAATAATTCTATTGTAGAGATTTTGAAAAAAAAAAAAAAATTTAAATTCATGAAAATTATTTACCTTAAGGCAGTAGTCTGCTTTACAGGTTTCAAAAAATGGAATTTTTTGTTTTGTTTTAAATCTCTTTCAAAACTATCCAAGAATATGTCTTTAAAATTCCAGAGGCCAATTCGATATATTTTCGAAGCTAGAGCAGAAGAAAAGAAACTTATAAATATTAAAAAAAATTTGGTTCGACTGTTTCAGATGATTTCAAAAAAAAAAATGCTAAAAAAACGCTCTTTTTCGGCTTCTAAAGCAGACTTAATTTAGATACGTAAAATTAAAAAAAAAAAATTCTGAAATCCGGATCCATTAAAAATTTAAATTCTTCCTAGTGAAATTCTTGAAGTGAAATTCAAGCAAATTTACTTTCAATCCGATATTTTGTGTACTGAATTTCGATTTTACTTTTCAATTTTCACATTTTTTTTTAATTTTCACTTTCACTCGGTTGCAGAACCTGCCTGATTATGTGCACTTCATATTTATAAATAATTCCACTGTTTCTTCGTGGATCGCTTTACTGCCAACCAGATTTTTGTTCAAAATTATTGAAAAAAAAAAACTATTTAGAAATTGGAAACTGGCAAATCATAGGTAAAATATAGTAAATAAAGATTTAAGATGTTTTAAATACACGAATTGCATAATTTAAGTCCGAAATAATCTCCTTTTCTCTGGTCTAGTCCATACAATATATCATATTAGACGCAAAAAAAAAAGAAAGCACTGAAATTTCACAGGATTTTTTAAATGTTTCTCAAAAAAAACTTTGATTAAAATCAAATTTTTGAAACTATGTCTTGCTTTAATTTAAAATGTGAGTACAAGTATTATGGTTCTTTTGTGTCTAATAAAGTGTCATAATCGTCACTATACCGAACAAATTGTTTATCTAATCTTTGCTGAAAAATGTATGTATATTGGGGCTTCACCACCATTATAAACGGTTGTGGGATTTTTTGTATGCTTCTATTTTTATCGTTCTATACTCTAGTCTTTGTTGAGTTTTATTAGGATTTTTATGCACATCTTTTCTTTTTTCTGTGTTTTTATAAAATTTCAATATTAATATTAGCTAATTTTTATTATAAATAAGGTTATGTCATCAATAAAAGATGACCGATAACAATAAATATCGAACACGATTGCCAATCGTTAAAGTTCTAATTATGATTATTGTACAGCACTAAAAAAATTTGATAAATTTTTCGCTTTCTTCCAGATGAAAATGATTCCGAACTTCAAGAACTGTTCTCAGGATAACGCATGATCGAGACATCAGAACTCAAGATGAGAACATAATTAGATCGATATGATGCGAAGAGTATTTGATTTAATGACGTATCAAACCTACCTAGTCTACATGATATTAAAGTATTTAAAACTGAAATATATATATTTTTTTTTAATTTTATGACTCAACTTATCTGAACTACTCGAACAGCCTGACATTGGAAAGTATTTGTCGTTTGCAGTCGTGTTTCATAACCGGCGTCTAACGTATCAGTTCTACGTGTTCTGGTTCGTTATAAACTAAATAAAATTTCTTCACTTTTTTTAACTAGCATGCATTTAATCATTTGATCAGCTATGGCATTTTCATCTAAAAAATATATGAATGGACTCACTATATTTGCTTTATAAATCTGTAAACATTAACTCACTGATTATATCATACCAAAGGCATGCCTATTTATTTACTCTACTTTCGCTTATCTCAGCACACTGTGCTGCAGGAGAAAACAGACAAAGTGTAATGAATTCTTGTAAACACAATGAACAAGTCAGACAGTCAGCAGCGGGAGTAGTGACAAAATGCCTGCAGAAAGCAGCCAATGAAATGCTGGATTAAAAAACACATATTTTTATCTAGACAAATATACACAATAAATAAAAAATAAATAAATAATGCATACACAATGCACGTAACGGCGAGTCTGAGTACATTAGTGCGACGACGGTGTCAGGTTACGGTTCTTAATGACTGATAAAAAAAGTTTAATGTCAATATAAATATGTATAAAAGTATATAAAGAAGTAGATGCAAGATTGATTGCAGAAGGAAAGGATTTTTTCAAACTTAACACTTGAAATGCTACAACTTATTAATAACACCGATAAAGTATTGAATCTCTGTGTGAAATGGCAGTGAAAAAGATTTGATAAACATACTTTTCTCATTGCGCACTGTCCATATACTCTTGTTAAGGACTTCAAAATCAATTTTTTTAAACACTATAGCGCCCAAATACTAAAATGCTTGCCTACAATTAGGCGCATAATGCAAAACGAGTAATTTAGCTAAGGTTTACACCTAATATTGCGTTAAAAGTAATATAAAATTATAATAAAATATAATTTTTATTTTAATTACATAAAAGTAATATAAAATATAATAATAAATAATTTAAAAAAATTTGAAAATAAAACAAAGGACCCCCTAATTTATAGAGATCAACAGATTACTTTACAATCGACCATATATTGTCTACCTGGCCGCATTTTCTAAAATTATTTGGGTTTTTTTTTTACAATAAGAAAAAAATAATTTTCTGGCGATACAGCCTCTCTTGGTTAAATCTGGAAAGTATTATTGTACACCGTAACCACTGAAATTCTATAAAAAAAATTGTATTAAAGCTAATTCAACATGTTTCTATCAAATATTATTAGTCATAAAATGTCAAATTATATGAAAGAATATAAACAAAACAACTGAAACACTTGTAGCAAAAAATACGATAATTTTTTTTTAATATAATTTATTCATATAATTGTTTTTGTTTTTTTGTTTTTTATTATAATTTTTTAAACATATTAATGATTCATATAAATTATAAATATATTGATGATTCATATAATTGAAATTAATGCAAAAAAAAAGTTATTGTATTTTTAAATTTTGGTTTTTATTATTATTTTTTTTTATATTATTATTTTTTTATTATTTAATTTTTGATATCATTATTTTATTTAATATCATTATGATTATTGTTTGTTGTTTTCCTTTTATACATTTTATTACTTTTGAGTTTAATTTAATTTCATAACTTAAGATTTATTTTCATAAATCTGGTACACACCTCTCATTCATTTATTTAAGCTGCATGTGAATGTCCGCAGGATAAACAGATAATGAGATGCCACAGTGAGTGTGATTGTCATATTAATCCGCTTGTTTACCACATGCACATGTTGAAATGTACATACATAGTAAATGTTATCACTTGTTGTGGATATGACGAGTGATATTCAAATAAATATATATTTACATATATACACTCATATGCATATACATATACACCTAAAGACATATATACACTCCTACAAATAAAATACCCAGTATATGCACCGCATGGACATCAGTAAAATGAGAAGGTGCTGATTCAAGTTCTCCGCTGCGCTTTTAGTTGGGTTGGTAATCACGAGCTTTTGTTATGCAAATAAAGATTTCAAAATAATGCTGAGCATGACAACAACAGCACAAGTAATTATTTGTGCAACAAAGAACGATAACAGATGGATATTAACGTGTACATATGTATGTATGTACATATACGTAAGTAGTCACGAAAGAGTAATGTGCCATTGTCACGGGATGGTGAGTATTAAATTTTACTTTTTTTTAACTTTTTCACAAATATACAATATGAAAAAAGTATCGTGCGATTTAAAACGAAAAAGTAATTTTGCACATGAAATTCCAACAGACCATCCAAAACAGACCTGCCTGCTGTGTATCTTTTCCAGCTAGTTCTAATGTCAAAACATATCTAAATAAACATATGACAAGCACATGTAACATTGAGCGTCGCCCGCGGTAAATGCATGACATTTATGTCAACATCTGCGGCTTGCTGGATTTTCCAATGTATGTTGAACTGCAGCGACTAATTGCAGACTAGAGTACTGTGCAGAGTTGTAAAAATACAGATATATGAAAATATTAGAATTTAAAGTTTGCATGACTCGAAATTATATTTTTTTATAAATATTATGGAACATGAATTGAAAATAAAGAAATACAGTTGAACTTCCATAACTCAAATTACCATAATCCACAAAAAAACCTCGAGTTTTAGAGACTTCCAAGTTACGGCAGATAATTTGTATGAAATTTGACATCTATTGTCAATTCAAGAGTTCGAGTTATGGAGAGCTTCGAGTTATGGAAGTGCAACTGTATTTAATTTCAACTGTATACAATTATATATTTAATTGTGCGAGATAAAAGAGCTTAACTGTATAATTCTCTACGCGATGTTGTATCGCAGAAAAAAATTAACAACAATTGCAACAAATTTTTAACAAAAAATTAAAAAAATATATAACTTCTCATAAAAAAATATTTTTTTTATGAAGCCGCCTCAAATAAAACAAATATGATTAACAAGCTTGTGATAAATATTGCAAATATATATACATATATATTTTATATAACATTGTGTGTAATCGCAACCGCCACCGCAGAACTTAGCAGATTGCGGTTAATAAAATAATTACGTTTTTTGAAATAGAACTAATCACAATTTGAAGTGTGCCGGGAGTGTGTTTTGTGCGCTAATGATAATCCATACGTATGTGGACACATATTATATATATGAAGTAAGTATGTATATTGCGAATTTCAAACAAGTCCGAGTGTGTATAAGAAGCAACTTAACTAAATCTATATTTAAGCGCATGCAGTGTGACTAAAATTAAAATCAGCAATTCTAAAAATGAATTTAATCATTTAAAGAATTTCTAATGCACTAATACACAAATACTTATACATAAGCACTATTGCATTTATAATGTGTAATATACACTTGCCGACGCACTACTGCTGTTATAAACAGAATTGTGAATATTAATTTTTCTCAATGTCAGGATTTTCCAAAGTGTCAGTTTCATGTAGAGCACAGGCTATGTGTATTATGAGAAAGAGACAAGAATGCATTGTGGAGCTTATGCATGACATTGCATGTAATTTGCATTGTATTTCGCAGCGTCAGCAAGAAACTTTGTCTTCTGCCATCATATGCACACAATTACAATGTTTAGAAGCACAAAAATAGACTATTTCCATATTAAAACACTAGAAATCAGGCACAATGCACTTTGCCGGCAATGCACATGTTCTAAGCGACTGTATGTAGCTGAGAACTGTCAGTTTTATAATGCCATGGAAAATGGAACTGGCAATAATATGATAATTTAATATTTTCACTGCACTTTATTGCACTTTTTTGAAATACAAAAATTTCAATAAAATAATTCAAGTGGACGTATATAACTTTTTTTTAACACTTATACAAAATTTTGCTTAACTTTTGCTCACAACTGTATATACCGCACATACAACATGTAACTTAATTCAGTGCACAACACTGCAGTTTCCATTATCATTAGTAAATAAACACAAGTATCTATCTAGTACATAGAATTGATTCAAGGAAGTGAGCACAGTGGCAGTCACTTACTGTGGCAGACGATTGTTGCAGACAAGATTGAAAGTCAGCGTCATGTAGCAGACGAGCTGCCGACTGCGGGCACCACTCTTAAATGATAAACTAGTATTTCCAGTTCTCAATGCATTATAAAATCACATAAACATACATACATACATTTGTATAGACACTCGTCCTTCTCTCCTCAATGCCGCAAGCATTTGAACACTCCCTAAGCGCTTGATGGAAATGTTCTTTTAAATAAAAACTATGCGGGCAGACACAATCAATTAAAAGCAGCGGCCGCATGGGCGGTTTGGGAGGGGTGTTTGTTTATTTAATTGTATGTACAATACACCGACATATCAACATACGTGTTTACGTACCAACTTGTGGCTACGGCATACAGCATCTTTATTGTAGAATTTATTGTGTTGGTTTCTTGCTGGCATGAGAAAAACAAGGAAAAACTCACATGTGTTTAGTATTAGGAATGTTTATGAAAATATATTAAAAATAATGATATTTGGAAATTTTTTTTAAGATGAGGTAATTTTGAAAAATTATGAACATATAAATTATAGATAATTCATCAATAACATACATTTTTAATTTTTGAAGGATAATTGCTTTTTTTCATAGTCTTGCTTTACATATTCACCAAAAACAATAAATTATTTCAAACAAAAACTAAATAAATATGTGCATTTTACACTTCACTCGAAAAAAGAAAAAAAAAAACGCGCACAGAACTAATCTTTCAGTTATTTGAAGACAATATTCTTTTTAGATCCCTTATAGGCTTAATTTTGACAGCACCATGACATAGAATGCATTCAAAACGTATAGATAACCGCACGTACCACACTCACTGTAATTACGTCTCGGTCCCCTTGATAATTTGCCCTATTTTAAGGTCATTACATACACATATACATGTATATACATATGTGGTAATTTCATATATATGATAATACATATGTAATGTAAATGCATGTGTATACGTTTATTATTGTCGTGCTTCTAAGCGAAAAGCAAAAGATATAGCACAGACCAACAAACACATGATAAAACCGCTTGTACCAGATAAACACACAGACACACAAATGAACAACGTAATTTAACAAATAAAAGCAAAGAAAAACACTAACTAAAGAAATCCAAATAGAATAAAACGAAGAAGCAAAATGGAGAAAATATTTTGTTAACGTATGGAAAAAGTGGAATGGCGAAAGCGATTTTTTTAATTGAATGAGCTAGCAACTACCTAAAGCGCAAACGGTGGAGCGCTGGATAACTCTTTTGCGAAACAAATAACTTGATTGTTGTTCGTAGTTGAGCAAGGAGACTGAGAATTGCAAATTCTTTTTCGCTTTTAACAAAGATAAGTAACTACTTATCGTTATAAACAAGATACTTACCGTCACTGCATAGCACAAGAAATTATTGTGCAAAATATTGAATACACTTAGCACTGCTTTAATTGTTTATATAAAAATATCTTTTGTAATTTGTATTAAACTTTTTCTTCTTTTTTTTCTGCTTTCTCTTTGTAACTTTTAACCACTTTTCACCAATCTTTTTATTGAACTATTAGTAATTTCGCATTATTTTTATACATTACAGCATCAACGCAGATTTCTTCTGCGGTTAAAAAAGCAAATAAGACGATGCAACAGACACTAAACCGGTTTACAATAGTTTTTTATTTCTTTTATAGAATTCCAACCAGAAAAAAGGAATAAACACAAACCAATTCAATTAAATCGTATTATAACTATACATATTTTTTCACAACACATTTTAGCTATTAGTAACTATGTATATTAACATGAAGCCACAATCACTGCTCAATACGCAATTAATTAATGATTAATTTGGGCAACGGAATTTACCAATCTTTTGTATTTATTTTATCGTTGTTTTCGCACAATTACAAGTATAGTTGTGTTACTTCGCGCACTCAAATTGAAATTAAATAAATTATTTGCATTTTTTTACCTTTTGAGCAATGCGAAATATTTAACAACATTTACTCAACCGACCAAAGAATAAACTGAAATTACATTGAATTGTCCTATTTGACATCACTGTCAATTTTACTTTTTGGTTTCCTTTTCCCAACTTCGTAAGTGATGCCATATTTAATTTTGTTACGGAAAATATCAAAAGTTTAATTCAAACAATGGTTTGCATGCAAATAAAAATAAATAAATATTATTTAGTTTAACATTTATGCTATTTTACACAAGAAATAATAAACTTTCACTTTTTATTTACTAAAATTAATTTTAAATAACTTGTTTTAACTATGTGTCGACAACACGACTTATACCGTCGTGTATACCACCCTTAATAGAACATCTTCACTTCGAATTTCGAAGTTAGAAAGAATGTAAATGTGGCGGCTGAGAGGTAAACAAAGATTTGGCTTAGAAACAATTTTCATATAATAAAGCCAAGTAAGCACTTTGCCGGTGATGTAAAGTGCAGTGATAAAGTCTTACGAAATATAGTTAATATTAGAAATGGCGTCCGTTAAACTAAGTAGTAACGGCAGCAAATCATCAACGGATTCTGATAATCCTCCCGAATTGCGAATTCTTTGCTTTGATCTTACCTACTATAACCGGACCACGCAATTTCTGTTGAGCTGTGCAGGCGTTTTTGTGCTTTACCTTATATATGGGTATCTGCAGGAACTGATTTTTACGGTGGAAGGCTTTAAACCGTATGGATGGTTTCTCACGCTTGTACAATTCGGCTATTACATATGTTTCGGTGTAATCGAACGTGATTTAGAGACTAGACGCAGAATTAAACTACTGCCAGGAGGTACTGTTGAAACTTCAGAGCGTCGTATACCAATGCGTACTTATTTTCTGCTTGCCGCGCTAACACTCGGCACCATGGGACTGTCTAATTCTAGTCTGGGCTATCTGAACTATCCCACACAGGTTATATTTAAGTGTTGCAAATTGATACCCGTCTTGGTGGGCAGCATTTTGATACAAGGCAAACGTTATGGACCACTTGATTTTGCTGCCGCCTTCGCTATGTGCATTGGATTGGCTTGGTTTACACTAGCCGATTCGCAAGTCTCACCGAATTTCGATCTCACTGGTGTCGCTATGATATCAGCAGCACTGCTTTGTGATGCCGCTATAGGAAATGTACAGGAGAAGGCTATGCGTGAACATCATGCGCCATCAAGCGAAGTTGTGCTCTATTCGTATGGTTTGGGTTTTATTTACCTATTCGTTATACTGATGGTGACCGGTAATTTCTTTAGCGGTTTCGCCTTTTGTCTTGAAGTGAGTTTCAGTGTTATTTACTCTACATATGTATATTTATAAAATACAATTTAATCCTTTTTTATTGCAGCACATGTTGGAAACTTTCGGCTATGGCTTCTTCTTCAGTTTATCAGGTTATCTGGGCATACAGTTTGTGTTGGCTTTAGTGCGTAGCAGTGGTGCGCCAGTGGCTGCCACCGTAACGACAGCAAGGAAGGCAGTCACGATTGCATTATCGTTTGTTTTCTTCAGCAAACCATTTACTTGGCAGTAAGTTATACAATTTTTAATTTCAAACAATTGCAATTTTCTTACAAACGTTATTCTACTTGCAGATATCTGTGGTCGGGCTTAATTGTGGTGCTGGGCATATATTTAAATGTCTACAGCAAAAAGAACAAAATGACTATGCGTGATTTTCAACAGAAATTCAAGTATGCGCTTAACGCCTTCCGTATTTTCGAGCGTTCTACAAGCCGCAAGTTCTTAGTAGAAGTTTAAACGTATGAAAATTTACATATATATCTTGTACTTCAAAAAGTACTTGAATTTAGTAAATTTGTAAATGTTCGTTACTATTATGATACCAAAATTAGAGTAGCTCGATTTGACAACAATCACTTTTTAGTTGTAGTTTGACTATAGCGCGTAGTGAGTAATGCTAACACATTTTGTGAAGTAAAATAATATAATGAATTTAATTGATGTAGCCATATGTATATGTATGTGTGAATTAGCAACGACTAATCACCTTATTTTATTTTGGTGGTTTATTGAATTGATATAAATCCTAATTATGTATGAATGTACCATTTTTCTTATAGATGTAGACTACAGTGTGTAAAAATAAAAACAAAAATAAATTTAAAAATTTAAATCTATTTATTCTATGATAAAAATGAAATGCCATCAGTATTGCTATTGCTCCAGATCAAATTCCATAACACGTTTGATGAAGTCCTTACGTTCCTTCGCGGACGCGATTTGACCCACCATTTCATTTAGAAAACTTTGCTGATGCCTTATTATAAATTTGTTGCAATGTATGATGGTAGCACCGACGTAGAGTGTATGGAATTTCGCACGCACATCACCGATCTGTAATTAAGTTAAGTATTCGTTTTGAATTGCTACAATTTTAAGTTAGTTCTTTCACATACCATCGTTATTAATGGAAGCGTGCTCGTCACCGTGCGATGTGAACGGTGTAGACAACGTATTATGGCAATTTTCGTGCGTTCATTACAATATTTTACACGAAAACCATGCTCCATAGTACCACGTCCATAATCACCGTAGTACTTTTTCACATTCTGTAGTACGCATTTAGCCAGCACGGCATCGTCGATTTTCAATACATTCGTAGCTGCTTGAGGCACTATACGCACAACTATATAACTGAAAATTTATAATTATTAAAAGGTTTGTAATTTATTTATTATTTAGTCTTTAATTATTTACCGATTTTTAATTCGCACCATTTTTGTTGGCGTATCACGCTGCTTTGTTGATTTTCGAACATAAACATAAAACAGCTGTTCGTAGTTAGGTAGTGCGGGTTGCCAGATGCTAAAATAAAAGTAGCTTGCGTAAAATGGAATGTGAATTTAAAAAATGCCGCACTTACTAATACATTGAAAAATATTAGCTTCTGGACTGTAGAATAATTTGTGTTTGCTGGGTAGTCTATATATAATACAACACGGTTCAACAATAAAATTAAAATATTTGAAATTAGTTCCTATAGTTATTAAAATGTGCACAATGAGCTCAAAACAATGGGTTAAAACACTGCAGTGGTCTCGAAGACTACCCGCTAAACTAAATTGGAGGTAACACAAAGAATCCCATGCAATTTACTTTTACGTTACGTTTGAAAAGTGAATTGCCTTGATCACAATTTGTATGCACATATGTGCGGAGCTTCATCTAGAATTGATTCCTCCATTGAAAGCAGCTCTCCATTTGCTAGAAGAAATTGGTAATTTGTGCATGTAAGCTATATCTTTATTATTCACATATTGAAATAAAACCTCTCAATATGCTTTACACATTCCAGAGAACATTGTGGTTCAGTGTAGGTACATACAAGTGTCGGAATAATTATAATTAATCTCAGACCTTGTATTTTAGATTGTTAATGCAGTGTACAAATAGACACTTGCACATACGTCCATATCACTTGCATGGAGAGCAGCTTATAAGCTTAATAATTTCAATTTACTTACGCTCTTGTATACACTTAAATGATAGCCCTCCTACGTAGAGCAGTTGCTACCTGTACTGCGCTTGAATAAACTTTGAGCTGATTGAGTACTTACTGAGACCAATTACATTGTGACAACATTTCAATTATTCTCTTCAAGTGAAAACCTTAGCTAGTTTGTGAGAATTAACTTAATAAACTAGTGTGTCGATCTTCATTATCAGTATTTTAGCTTTATTAATTTGACGCAAATTTTTTGCTGATAATACTTAAAAAAAGAACACACGACAAACAGCGTAAAGCAGATCAATCGAAAACTGGAAGCGCTCAGCAGTTTCAGATAGCTAACGCCAGTCGCGCGGTTAAGTAGCATAAGCGTGAGCGAGTAATAGCTTGATTAGTTTGCTTTTAAAAAAAACTTAGACCGGTTTTTTAACGTTCGCTGTGCTTTGCGTTGTCGGAAGATTACCGATATCAGTTCACTTAGCGCGCGATGACCGAAACGTTCTTTGTAGGTGTTGATGTAGGCACGGGCAGTGCCCGTGCTGCGCTCGTCGATTTGAAGGGAAAGGTGTTGAAGCAGTGTGTGAAGACGATACAAACATGGAATCCCGAACGCGATTACTATGAGCAATCATCGCAGGATATTTGGAGTGCAGTGTGTCATTGTGTGAAGGTGAGATTAAATTAAGTGTTCTGTGGTTGTTGCACGTAGTAAAAAAAAAACGTTAAAAAAAAACAAAGATAAGATCGATGTTGGATATTTGTTGGAGAATCCCTAATTTAAATTTTGAAATCCAGGGCGCATATGATAATCGATCAACAACATTGTTTTGCCGATAAGGAATGAGTTTGACCTTCGTGCATAACCTTTAATTTTTGATTAAGCCGATTACAAAGTGATTATAGGACGTCATAAACAATTGTTTACAAATACAGTAGAGTAGTTTTGCATTCAGTTTAGTTTAATAAGAGACAATTTGAGTTTAATCAAAGAAAACTTTAATATATGGAAACAGTTGAAAAAAACTAAATTTTCATTTCTATTTTTCGCTAGGACGTCACAAAAGACACCAAGAAGGAAAACATAAAAGCGATCTCTTTTGATGCCACCTGCTCCTTGGTGGTTTTGGGTGAAAATGGTGAATCCCTCACAGTTAGTCGCACTGGCAAAAGCGAACAGAATATCATACTGTGGATGGATCATCGTGCACATGCGGAAGCCACGCTTATTAATGCGACCAAACATGAGCTGTTGCAGTATGTCGGTGGACAGGTATCATTGGAAATGGAAATACCGAAATTGTTGTGGTTGAAAAAGAATCTACAAAGTACATGGGATAAAGTGTGGCGCGCTTTTGATCTGCCCGATTTCCTAACATGGCGCAGCACAGGCGTTGATACGCGTTCGCTTTGTTCGGTCGTTTGCAAATGGAATTACGATGCAATGAATATGCGTTGGAGTGCCGATTTCTTAAATCAGATCGGTTTAGATGATTTATGTCGGAATGATTTTGAAATAATTGGACAGCGTATCTGTGAGCCGGGTTCGGCTGTGGGTGAAGGTATGTAAATAAATACTGAATTTTAAAATTAAGAAAATAAAATAACGGTAATTTATGCATGCATAACAGGCTTAACGGCGCAAGCAGCTAAAGAGCTGTCACTACTACCAGGCACAATTGTTGGCACCTCGCTAATTGACGCACACGCCGGCGCATTGGGTATGTTTGGCTGTCGTGCCGCTTTGGAGCCGAATGATAAGCAACTCGAAGCGTCGCTGGAAAATCTACAAGGCAAGTTGGCGCTTATATGCGGCACATCCACCTGTCACATGAGTCTAACACGCGAACCATGTTTGGCGCATGGTGTGTGGGGTCCTTACCGCGGTGCCATACTGCCGAATTACTATCTCAACGAAGGTGGTCAGAGCGCTGCTGGTATTCTATTGGATTTTATTGTAAAATCGCATACACAATATGCCAGCATACAAGCTAAACTAGGCAAAAATGAGTGAGTTTACATGAAATTGAATTTTTGTTAAAATTTGTTATGTAATTTTTTTAACACACAGGCACATTTACACATATTTAAATAATCTATTGGAGAAGATGCGTGCGGAACGTGGTTACGATGATATTTGCTTTCTCACAAAGGAACTGCATGTTTGGCCAGATTTTCATGGCAATCGTTCGCCTATCGCTGATCCCAATTTGAAGGGAATGGTAAGCATTAAATGTATAATATTTATGTTATTATGTGCTGGAAGTGCTCATAAATATTCATATAACTTACATTACATTAATTACCTGTATTTAATACAATTCAGATATCGGGCCTCAATATGAACGCTGACGAGCAATCGTTGGCACTCTTGTATTTGGCTTTTGTACAAGCATTAGCTGTGAGTAACAACATGATTTATTGATAAACATTAAACAAAGCACTTGAACTCTATTTTCGTTTTTATCAAAAGTATGGCACCCGTCACATTATTGATAACCTTGTTGAGAAATACAAACGTGTGGCCTACAGTAGTATGCTCTTTTGTGGTGGCCTAGCAAAGAATAACGTGTATGTGCAAGCTCATGCTGATATCTGTCAATTACCGGCTGTGATACCAAACGAACAGGAAATGGTATTGGTCGGCGCCGCAATGTTGGGCGCATGTGCGGCAAACACTTATGGAAATTTAGAGGTGAACTATAGATTATTTTCAACTTAATTGCAATTAATACCACATTTATTTCTTTACAGGCCACATCGAAGGAAATGGGCGGCACTGGTGTACTGTTGAAGCCGAAAACATCCACTACGGACTATCACAATCGCAAATATCGTGTATTTTTGCAAATGCTTGAAGATCAGCGCAAATACCAACAAATAATGGAAAATTGAAACCGATTTAAGAATTTTGTTGTACATTCTTTATGCATTTATTGTACCGTTGTTTTTTCGAAATTGTATTTATCTAACGGTACATTACGTTTACACTTGTCTGTACCTTAATGTCTTCCAAAGATTTTTATAAATTGTTACTAAGCCATTAATTGTTTAATTATTAAATAAATTAAGTTTTGTTTTAAGTTTTTGTTTTGCAACTAACCAATCGTTGTGCCCGCACTTAATGTAACTACTAATCACTTTATTGCACCAATTGCAATGCAGATTTTGTGATGTGCATACACGTGTATGCAACTTGATTTGTCATATTAAGCGATAAAAGCTGCTGCCTTTGTCGCGATTTTACCACGGCACACAGGGCAAGTAACACGTATCTTCTCGGAGCAGTCTTCACAGATGCACACATGTCCACATGGCAATATTATGACCTGTAAAAAAAATAAAAAAATATTCATATAAAAACGCATTATTTTGGAGTCCATAGTTTTATAAAAAAATCAAAAAAAAAAAAAAAAAAATAGTTAGAATGTCCGCCCTTAACCGTTAACAGTTACACAACAAATTCGTTTGCATACACTCACCTCTTTGGGATTCGTTGAGCAGACCACACACAATTGTTCGGTGGTAAGATTAAGTGGACGCGTGCGTGCGCGCCGCTCACGTCGCTCCTTTTCTAGCGTTTCTTTGATTTTTCGTTCATCACGTTCTTGCTTCTTTTTATTGTACAGCTTACGAACTATGTAGCCAATTAAAATAGCTGAGACTGTGCCACAGACGAAGATTTTAACGCTAAAAGAAGAAGAATTATTTAAAATTAAGAAATAAAATTATTTTACTTAAAATACAATGATTAACACTTACAGCATGGATGATTTAGCCTCTTCGAATTTCTTAATCAATGTCGATTTGGTCGCTGTAGTTAAAAAGAGTGGACCCACCGGCGATGGTTGCAAACGTAATGTTTTACCATCTAACTCCAATTCACCGATAGCTGTAATGAAACTACCATCGCGCAGCACTTCTTCCGTTGTCTGCAAACCTTTTTGTCTAACACCAGAGAAGAAGCCGAAAACATGATCGAAAAACGAAAGTGACGATGGCTCATAATTGTCATACACAACATCCAAATCTAGTACGGCAGCGCTGAGCGCATCAATGATTTCGACGCTACTCTCGTTGTTGCGCAACTCAAAGGGCATTTCATTCGACGACACATGTATTAGTTTGCGTTGCTCGGTCCAGAAACCAGCAAAACCGCGCGTTACGCGGTGTTCACTAAAATTATTAAATTTATTGCATTCCAAGCAATCGTTTTTCAATTATTTATAATCACCTCAGTTTGATTACTTGCAACACACCAGTTACAGATGGCGACATAACACTGCGCATGGGCACACCGATTGGTGTGACCGTGCCGCGCACCACCGCATAGGGTATCTTTTTATCCTTTTGTGCACCCACATATTTCTTGAGATCACCATCAATAGCTAGTTGTGGCGCAGCCTGGAAAGCATAGAGCACATGTACATAACTTGTGTTGAAGAAATGTGAAGCTTGCTATCAGCTGTTGTTCATTGCACTAACCTTGAGACAGTTTACGTTTTTCTTGTAGCTAACATATTCCTTTACACACAGTCCTAATATTAATAAATCAACACCAAGCGCGATTGATTCGTGCAGGAATTCCATAATTACTGCAGATATTGTTTGATTTTTAAGAGGCTTCGGGTTATATTTACATTTTTCCTTGAGAGTTGACAAATCTGATACGAATGTGGAAGAACGTTGCAATAAGTGATAAATGAGTTGAAGTAGAAATTGTCAAAATAAATGACAACTTCGTAAGTGCTGCCAAGTTTCATAAGCAAAAGAATCAAATGTTTGTTTCTGTTTCCGCCATTTATTTCCTTTTGCTTAGAGTTTCGTTTTAATTTATTTGATTTTTATTACGCGAAATGTGTGTGTTGGTTATTAATTTTATGGATTATTTAATAAATAGATTTTGATATTAGCGAATATTGCACGATCCCTATTATACCTATATATAACAGCAATATAAGAAAGTAAGTGAAAGAAGACTAGCGATATCAGCCACCGTTTATGACAACCACTATTCCAGATATTTTGCACGTTTGGATCCAGTTTACATGATAATACTGAAAAACTACTACATTTAACCCGTTGATAAATACTTCTATGTTAATGGGATCATATCAACGCCATCCTATAAAAAATAAACAACGTACTGCTTTTGCTGTTAAAGGTAATCGAAAATGTAAAGGGATGACTCCAGAAGGAAAGTAACAAGTTAGCTGCTCGCGTCCGTTTGTTCTCATAGAAATGATTTGCGCATTGTTTTATACATTAATATAAAGCTGGTGTTAGAAATATTAAGAGGTAAGGTTAAATGCCTTCGGTACTTTGTAATCTACAAGGCAGATCTGGAGTCTAATGAGTTAACAGATTATTGATTTTTGGAGAATAAGCAACATACATACACACAACTTATTTCTTATTTATATAGTGTAAATATTAACTTATGTAACAACGTTCGCTTATTTCCATTAAAAAAAACAGTTAAATGGTCTGGTATTTGCTTAGCAAAGTGAAGAAATGTTTTAACAAACAAACTTTGATAACTATTCGTTACAGTACCTGAGCCGTCATTGGAGCCATCTCGAAGCATTTCGGCAATATCAATATTTACTCCAACTTTCTAAGATTTCACACGCCAGCTCTGCTTTGAACTGCTTTCAATTTACTGATAGCGTTTGAAAAGCAAACAAGCAGATAGCATAATGAGTCATTATACATATGCATGTGTATATATGTATATCTATCAGCAATACGTATAAGATGGCATATAAGTATTTTATCAAGCTTTTAGTTGGGATACTCACAAGAAGTTGCTTCAGATTGGTAAAAAACTTCGTCGCAGATAGATCGTTTTGATTGAAATTGAAGTTCGAAAAGTGTTTTTTATCGTCAAAATTCTCAATTTGTGAAAATTAATATTGTGTGTGTTAAGAATTTCTATAAAACAGTTTTAACTGTATAGTTAAAATTAAGAAAAGTACTTCGATTTAAAAAAAATCCTTAAAATGACATTTTCTAAAACATCTACAGTTATAGTGGTAAGATGCATACGTGGCCTAAATTGTATTATATGTGTAAATTTATTTTAAAAGTATCTAAGCATCATTCGTCATCCATTTTTTTACAAATATTTTTATTATTGCGGATTCTTCGAATAATTGTAATACAAATATTTTGTGAAAGTTTATCAGAAAATTTGTATAGTGATTCGAGACAATTTAGCCAAAACTACCGTCTATCAATAAATGAAGTCAGTGTTGAATGAAAAAGTAGTGCTAAAACTCTTTCAGATCATTGAAATCAAAATTTGTGAACTCTTACGATTAGAATTACATGAAAAATAACCGAAATCATTAATTGCCACACTTTATAACTGCAAATTTTATTTAATTTTTTAACTTGCCAACAGTTCGGCAGCCTTCTGTTGACGACGTGGTTCGCCTTAACTATCTCGCAGATTCAACCGCGTGAGGCGAATACCTGCGAGGGACGACAAACTACCGGAAATATTTGTGAGTCGTGTGAACTGTTGTCCACATGCGTGCGGAATTCCAGCGGTTGGATGATAATTCCCATTGAAATATGTGACATCTCTAATGGATTCTACTGTAACTCACGGGAGGGCGTGTGCAGCAATAAGACCGGACCGTGTCATCCATTCGCAATGGATGGTAATTTCCCTTGCACTTCACAAGGCATTTTCCCAGACCCATACGATTGCCAGAAATATCACATGTGTTACTTTGCGGGCGTTACACTTGTGTCGGTGACACTGGAGTGTTTCGGCAATAAGGCATTCAATGCAGCGACTGGTCAATGTACTTCAAACTTGCAGGATAATGCCTGCAAGACGCAGCAATTCCAATGCGCCAATGTTGGTGATGCGCATCCATGGCCAAATAATCCGAATGTTTTCTACATTTGTCGTGCACTTTCGCAGCAAAATGATCGTATACTCTATCCATCGCTTTATCGTTGTCCTGATGGTGAAGTTTTTAATGGCCATGCATGTCAACAGGGCGGCGGCGCACAATTCGAATCATCAACAACAAAGGCTCTAACTACGCCATCGCCTACCAATAGTATATGCGCGGTAGCTGGTTTATCAGCTGATCCAGACGATTGCACCAGCTACTACTACTGTTCGGGGGTGAATGGTGTGAAGCGTCACCACACATGCCCATTGGGTACTCATTTCAGTACTCAGTACGTGTCTTGTGTGATCGGTGCATGCAGAAAGTGATTGTCTTTATACTTGTATTAATTTTCAAATGTGAAATTTTTTGAGAATAAAATAAAATAACGAGTTTAACAGGTAACTGTATACAATTTTGTTGGCATGCGCTTATTATTCATTATGTGTTGTAGTCGTAAGTAAAAGTTCAAAACTAAACTGTCGATCTATGGGAGTATAGATATTATGTATTGAAGTTAGTTGGAACAAGCTATGTCTATCGCCTTGGCAATATTATGTAAATATTTATTATATTATTGTACATATTTCTTCTATTTTACCCATAGTGCTGTGTATTTGTAGGATTATCTGTTGTTTCGATCTTACTTAGTACACCACCGACCCCCAAACCAACATCATCGTCATCGTCTTCTCCTTCGCGATTCTCTCCGATATTTCCCACATCGAGACCCTCTCTGTTATTTCCTACAACGAGACCCCTTCCGACGCCAATATCATCGCTACCGTCTTCTCCATTGCCATCCTCTTTGGTATTTCCCACGTCGAAATCCTCTCTGTTATTTCCTATAACGAGACCCATCGCCGTCCTCCCTAGTATTTCCTACATCGAGACCCCCTCCAAGATGTACTACATCGCCATCCTCACCTGCATTCCCTACACCTAAACCGCTTCCGACACCAATATCATCTTCTCCATCGCAATCCCCTCTGGTATTTTCTACATCGAGACCCCCTCCAAGATCTACAACATCGCCATCCTCACCGGATTTCCTGCATCGAGACTCCTTCCGACGCAATATTATCGTCAATCGTCATCGTCTTCTCCATCGTCATTATCTTTGGTATTTCCTACAACGAGACCACCTCCAAGGTATACAACATCGTCATCATCACCAAAGCGAAAATATATTTTGCCAAATAAACTTGAGTAATTCCTAATTACAGTATATGAGCCCTCATTAGAGGTACCCCGAAACATTTTTGCAATATACATATTTACGCCAATTTTCGAAGATTTCTCCGGACAACACTGATAGCATTTCAGATGTTAACAAGCAAAGTGCATAGTGAGTCGCATATACGCATATGTACATATGTATATCTATCAGCAACACGAATAAGATGGCCTATAAGTATTTCATCAAGCTTTTAGATGGGATGCTTGCTAGAAGTTGCTGCAGATTGGTAAAAAACTTCGTCGCAGATAGATCGCTTTGAAGGAAATTAAAATTCGAAAAGTGTTTATTTTATCGTCGAAATTTTAAATTTTGTTTGGGTTGGTCGGGAAAATGACATTTTCTACTACATATTCAGTAATGGTGGTAAGATGCATTCGTGGCCTAAATTGTATCCGAGCATCATTCGACAGACGTTTATTTTTAACAAACATTTTTCTATTATGGATTCTGCGAATAATTGTAATCTAAATATTTTGAAAGTTTTGTGGCAGTTTACATATATCTGCAAAATTTGTAAAGTGATTCAAGGCTATTAAACCAAAAATACCATTTATCAATAAATGAAGTCAGTGTTGAATGGAAACGTAGAGCTAAAACAATTTCTGATGAGAGAAATGAAGTTTGAGAACTCTGGCGATAAGGATTACCTGAAGATTTTGTCACGGAAATCAAGGCACTCTATATGCCATGAAGGCCGGCAAACTGTAGTCAGACCATAAATCCTTTTCATAGAGAGTGCGAGTGAAAACCGTCGCAATAAGCACTTACCAGTCTAAAGTTTTTTCAAATCCTTGTCACTCTTTATGAAGCCATTTCTGAGGAGAGTTAACCGAACTTTAGTCCCCTTCGAGGTCCTTTAGTCCATCTGAGGAGTATACTGAGAGAAAAAATTTAAGTTTGTTATTTTGAAATTCTTATTGTAATATTATATACACAATTTGTTTGTTTTTTGACCTTAGTCCTTAGAACCGGTGCTAAATATGTCTAAAACAAATTATTAATTATGTAATTCTATATATTTTTATTCGCAGTTGGGTAGCCTCCTATTGCTGATCGTCTTTGACTTAACTATCTCACAGAATCAACAGCGTAACATAAATACCTGTGAAGGACGCAATACTACCGGAAATATTTGTGAGTCGTGTGAACAGTTGTCCACATGCATGCGTAATCCCAGCGGTTGGACGAAGATTCCCGTTAACTCATGTGACACTAGCAGAGGCATATACTGCAATTCACTGCTCGGTATGTGCAGCAACGCATTGGGACCATGTCATCCTTTCGCAATTGATGGTGATTTCCCTTGCAATTCACAAGGCATTTTCCCAGATCCGTACAATTGCCAAAAATATCACCTGTGCTACATTAAGGATGACACACTTCAGTCGGAGCCAGTGGAGTGTTACGGAGATACGGCATTCAATGTAGCGACTGGTCAATGTACTTCAAACTTGCAGGATAATGCCTGCAAGACTCAGCAATTCCAATGCGCCAATGCTGGTGAGATCCATCCGTGGCCAAATAGTCCGAAATTTTACTACATTTGTAACGCACTTTCAAATAAGGATGGGAGTATACTCTATCCATCGCTTTATCTTTGTCCTGATGATGAAGTTTTTAATGATGATACCAAACAATGCCAAAAGGGCTCCACTACGCCGCCACCTTTCGACAACAAATGTTCGATGGCTGGTTTATCAGCCGATCCAGACGATTGTACCAGCTACTACTACTGTTGGGGGGTGAATGGTGTGAAGCGTCACTACAAATGTCCATCGGGTAGTCATTTCAGTACTGGGTATTTAA
Source organism: Zeugodacus cucurbitae (assembly GCF_028554725.1). Taxonomy (NCBI): domain Eukaryota; kingdom Metazoa; phylum Arthropoda; class Insecta; order Diptera; family Tephritidae; genus Zeugodacus; species Zeugodacus cucurbitae. Next base: position 61,339,471 of record NC_071669.1, on the reverse strand, counting down.
CTTGTGTTTACGGTACATGCAGAAAGTGAAAAAAATTGTAAAGTTTCAATAATAAATAAAATAATGGGATTACTCTAAAACAAGGGCTTATTATTTATATAGGTTATTTAAGGGTACTTGAAGTTTACGAAAATTACTGCGAATATAGATATTATAAACTGCAGTTAGTTGGAATTTCCGTCAGAAGTCTGTACTGGGATATAAAAATATAAAATACACACTGAACTCTTTTTATCTTAATAACAAATTGTAATTAATGCTTCATCAATATCCAAGCTATCAGGTACACATGTATATATAATATGAATGATAAAGGTATAAAGCAAAATTATTAGAAAGCCATAACCTAACGACCTTGGGATATTAAGTATATAAATGCATTTGATTCGCCACATTTATAGTTAACCATTACTAAGTCGTTCAATAAGAATTTAGTGATTCCACAAATATGAAGTCGTATATTGTTTTAAGCTTTCTGGTGAGTAAATAAAATTTTCAGATTTATCAAAAGTGTATAAATATTTCAAATTTGGGTTATAACTTTTTTCCACTCACAGTGCTGTGCATTTGCAGTATTATCTTCTTCAGAGGTCTTACCCACTCCATCGCCGCCTCTTTTAAAGACACCAGCCTTACCATCATTTCGTGCACCGAAACCTCCACCGAAACCATCCTCATCAACAAATCGTATACCGAAACCTCCTCCAAAGAAATCAACGCAACCGGAACCGCCATCGAAACCACAACCACAACCGCAACTTCCTCCTAAGACATCAACGCAACCGAAACCACAACCCCAACCACAACCACAACCGGAATCTCCTGCAACACATACATCACCGCCATCCTCAACAGCATTCCCTACACCGAGATATCCTCTGATACTTCTAACATCGCCACCTTCATTGAAGTTTCTTACACCCAGACCACCTCCGCTTACATCCTCACCGGCAATTCCTACACCGAGGCCACATCCAACGCCTACATCCACACCGGCAATTCCTACACCGAGGCCACCTCCAGCGCCTAAATCCTCCCCAGCAATTCCTACACCGAGACCACCTCCATCTTCTGAATTACTATCCTTACGGGCACTTACTAGACTGAGTTCTCCTCCGACGCCTACATCATCGCCTTCGTCTATTCAATCGCCATCGTCATGATAGAGAAACTTTGTCCTAAAGGATATTGATTTGATACAGATGTAGTATTCCAGAAAATTGCGACAATGAGAACAAATATGTTGGAGCAGGATATTACTTTAAATAAATGTTTGTTGTAGCTATTGAAATAATATTATATTTGAAGCCATTAAAGACGAATAAGTTTTAAGTATTTCATTTCGAGAATTTTTTTGGGATTTTATCTTTATGAAATAGTAATTTAGAAAAACAACTACTCGCAATAGAGCTTACGCAAAAATTCCAAAAGGCTGAAAAGCTTGAAAAGCTTAAGATTTTGTTTACTGATAAGATGTGTGAAGGCAGTCTAGATCCAGACTCTCAACACGCTTTGTTCTACAAGTAGTTAAATTAAGCTTAGTATTTCACTGACAGCTGAATAATATCACAACGGACCTTGTAGACCCGAGCACCATCTGAGTAATTGAAAATTAATTAATTTGTTAATCAGAACAGAATGTGCAATTTTTAATCTGAACTTGTGTTGAGATAAATGTGGCAATGCTAACAATTATTAATTTCATTTTATTCGTCATAAAAGCAAAAAAAAGTAGTCTACAACCCTTTAATTGAAAATACATTAATGCTTTCTTCTAAAAATTTTGGATTTTGCTTGACATAAGGTCAACACCTACAACTGAACCGGTACCTTGTCCAACACGTAAATACTGGCCAGGTATGGAGTAGAGGCGTGGCGAGCTATGATACGTTAAGTGGAGTGTCGAAGGGGCGTCCGGTGTGGCGGTGCGCGAGTACCGATATTTCAACCACAGTCCTATTTGCTGTTCAAAGATCGACTGACTCGTGCTCGTCACTGCGTCACTCTTTCTAGGTTTCTTCGTTATGTTCTGTAACGGTAGTTCCCGATTGTGTTGAGTTGCATCATTTGTGGTGGCGTTTTGTGGTATCATCTCAGAGGATGGTGACTTTGCAACTCATACACCGATCCGTGGTGATATCATCTCAAAGGAAGTTGAGTTAATCATCAGACAATTCTATTTATTCTCCCTTTAATATCAGCATCAACGATCTTCAACATTTCAACTCTGAAACCTGATTCATTGAGAGTTATGAGGATGGTAGTTATTACATAATTGCTCTGTCAATAAAGACGGTCAGCTGAAGCTAGATTGATTAAACGTTATTCAGAGAGTTCAATATCGGTTAGGATTTAGTCGGAATTTTTAGATTTTAATAGAAAATCGTTTTCAAAGCTGCCTGCTTTTTATTTAGCCATACGAATCATGTAAACTGACCGCGTGACCCAGCCTACTTATTGGTCAAATGTCATATCTCAGAAAATATTCGACCAATTTGAACGAAATTCGATTCATAACATTTTTTAACACCACAATGCTAAAGCTTGAAAATGATACCCGTCAAAATTTGGCACTGGGATATACAAATATAAAATACACACTGAACTCTTTTTATCTTAATAACAAATTGTAATTAGTGTTTCATCAAAATCCAAGCTATCAGGTATATATTATATGAATGATAAAAGTATAAAGCAAAATTATTAGAAAGCCATAACCCAGCGACCTTGAGAAAGAAATTATATAAATGCATTTGATTCGCTCAATTTTTAGTTAACCATAAGTGAGTCGTTCAATAAGTACTAAGTGATCCCACGAACATGAAGACGTATATTGTTTTAAGCTTTCTGGTGAGTATATACAATTCCTAAATTTAACAAAAGTGTTCAAATTTTATAATTTTGGTACACAAATTCTTCATTCTAAATTCTTTCCACACGCAGTGCTGTGTATTTGCAGCGTTATCTTCTTCAGCGGTCTTACCCACTCCATCGTCGCCTCTATTAAAGACACCAGCCTTACCAACATTTCGTGCACCGAAACCTCCACCGAAACCACCCTCATCAACAAATCGTATACCGAAACCTCCTCCGAAGTCATCAAATCAACCGCAACCGCAAGTTCCTCCAAAGACATCAACGCAACCGAAACCCCAACCCCAACCACAACCGCAACCGCAACCACAACCGGAACCTCCTGCAACATATACATCACCGCCATCCTCAACAGCATTCCCTACACCAAGATATCCTCTGATACTTCTAACTACGCCACCTTCATTGAAGTTTCTTACACCCAGATCACCTCCGCTTACATCCTCACCGGCAATTCCTACACCCCGGCCACATCCAATGTCTACATCCTCCCCGACAATTCCTACACCGAGGCCACCTCCAGCGTCTACATCTACCCCAGCAATTCCTACACCGAGACCACCTCCATCTTCTGAATTAGCCGTTGGCACAACAACAGAATTCAAATGTCAAATGGCCGGTCGATTTCCTGATCCATATGATTGCCAATACTTCTATGATTGTAATAGTAGCGGTACATATACCCGGGAAGGATGTGGTCCTCGTGAACGATATTCGGTTGTTATGCAAACGTGTGCATTAGACTCCAATGTAGTTTGCTATAATCCGGCTTTTAAATGCACAACTGCCGGTGATAAGGGCGCATGGCCCACTGATCCACGTATATTCTACGTCTGTGAAGTGAGTGGCACTAGTGGCAAATTAATGCCATTACTATTTAAATGCCCTGAAGGATCGATATTCAGTGGCAACGTTTGCTTGTGATTTAGTGAAAAATATTGCAAATTCTTTGACTGCAATCAAGAGACCATTATTATAGTATACACATTTCGAAAATCTATTATTTAAATACAAATAAAAATAAATGCTACACCTTTCACAAATACGGAATTAGAATGATAATATATTGTGTATCTATCAGTTAACATTCGGATGGAACAGAAAAATATTCAGAGTTATGTCATATTTTCAGATTCACTTATTTCCGATATGTTTCAGATTCGTTATTTAAAATAATCATTTCAGTGTTTACTTTCGCTTATAACAATTGATGGGGGGCTAAAAAATGGGATTATGGTCGAGCTTAAAAAAATATATTTCGAGAATGTTTGTCTACAGTAGATGATAGAAAGATAAATTGTATTTCCCGCAGGGCTCGTACCAATTTAGCCATATATTCGCGAACCTATTCGCAGAAATCTCCATGGAAAACAGGAAATAATGTTAAGGGAGAAATGAATATATCCTCGAACAGATCAATGTCGAGACTTATACGAGATGGAGATCATCGGACAACTCGTCATCCACTGGGAATGCGCTTGAAAGAAATGAAAAGCCGCGAAAGTATCCTTATTACAGATAAACAAATTTTCACTGTTGAAGAAGTTGAAGCAAAACGATGCAAACGCAAAATCTTCCCGAGACCAACAAAAATGTTATCCAAAGGTTTCAACGTGGTGATCCAGCTGTTGTAAAGTGTTGGTGGAGGTTTTGAGGATGGTAGATTAAAAGGTTAAGAATGAGAAAGGCTCTATCCATAAAGAGTTCACAACTCTTAAGGTTTTAGAATGGCCAGCTGAGTCTGAATTAATTATGTCTATATTATAATATTTGTCAGAATTTTCCTCATCCTTGTGCATTGTGCATTTGGAACCCTTGTGATTAGAATTACTTGTTGGTGTCTAAAAGGCTTCCTTACTCTATGAACGCTAGTCAAACTGTAGTAAGGCCACAATTATTTTCTCTTAGCGAGTTTAAGTCTCTAATGGCGCTTTAAACACTGCTTAGTCCAAAGTGTTCCTTACCACTGTTAGGATTTATGAAGATATGTTAAGCGATTTTTGGGGTTCAGAAAATAATTGAACACTTTACCATCACGAAATCATTTTTAAAACTGTTTTTATATAATTTTTATGAAATTTGGAATAGTAAAATAAAAAAATAAAAATTCGGGTGCTACCGTACATTCTTTACACTCGCAGCTTATTTGTTTACTTTTATTAAGTTCAGATATAATTTGACCGATAAATTTGGCATAAATTCTACTAGACAAACGAAAATCATTTCATATAATATAAGAGGGCTGAGGGTTCTTGAACTGTTCTTACATATCAACCGAAAAAGAAGAATATCTATATGTAGAATTTAATATACTGTTATATGGGTTTCAACGTGGTGATCCAGCTGTTGTAAAGTGTTGGTGGAGGTTTTGAGGATGGTAAATTAAAAGGTTAAGAATGAGAAAGGCTCTATCCATAAAGAGTTCACAACTCTTAAGGTTTTAGAATGGCCAGCTGAGTCTGAATTAATTATATCTATATTATAATATTTGTCAGAATTTTCCTCATCCTTGTGCATTGTGCATTTGGAACCCTTGTGATTAGAATTACTTGTTGGTGTCTAAAAGGCTTCCTTACTCTATGAACGCTAGTCAAACTGTAGTAAGGCCACAATTATTTTCTCTTAGCGAGTGTTGTATCAAAAAAAAAGCGTGGTGTTGATCAAATTTGATTGAAACTGGAGTGCAGTAATTCCTGAGCTGAGGCACTCCTTCCATAGAAAGATATTATATATCTCAAGATTACTTAGGTTCCGAACAGATCGACATCCGGATCATTTTAATAGCTATAACATTAATCTAACTTAGTTATAGGTGTTACACCCAACCATTATGTGAACATGTAGTTATTTCGGTTTAGGAGCAGTGACATTATATAAGAATACTTTAAGTTTACGAAAATTACTCTAGTCGGGAGTATTATAAACTGTCGTTAGTTGGAAAAATTTATAATAATTCCCGACAAAAGTTTGCACTGGGATATAAAAATATAAAATACACACTGAACTCTTTTTATCTTAATAACAAATTGTAAAATATGTTTAATCAATATCCAATCTAGGTCAGAACCCAGCGAACTTGAGATATAAAGTATATAAATGCATTTAATTCGCAACCTTTTTAGTTAACTATTAGTGAGCCGTTCAATAAGTACTTAGTGATCCCACGAACATGAAGTCGTATATTGTTTTAAGCTTTCTGGTGAGTATACAAATAAAATTTCCAAATTTGACAAAAGTGCTATACAATTTATTATAAACTTTCTTCACTCGCAGTGCTGTGTATTTGCTACTGATGCTCAGTCCTGTAATGGTAAATCTTTTATGTTTTGCACTGCCGATGGTAATGTGGGTGTTTGCAAAGGACTAGTCGAACAAGTAATAATAAAATGTGCGTCTGGTTCACGTTGCCTTCCACTATTACCATATCTGGGTTGTCAACGTGACACATCATTGCCATCGCCATCGCCATCGCCTTCGCCATCATCCAACAACGTTGGCACTTGTGTAAATCATCAATTAATAGACATACACTTGGTGGATTGCGCCTCATATGGCAAATGTGTAAATGGTCTATTGAAAATACTCCATTGTCCTAAAAATACTTGCTTTGATGCGGATAGATATGCTTGTGTTCCAGGAAAATGCGACAACGGCATATGTGTAGGAGGAGGATATTACTCAAATTAAATGTTTGTTGTGGTTAATGAAATAATAATATATATATATTTGAAGACATAAAAGATGAATAAGTTTTTTTTTTTGACATTTTGCCATTATGAAATAATTTAGAAAAATAACTACTCGCAAGAGAGTTTACGCGAAAATTCCAATAAGTTGAAAAAACTGAAGATTTTGTTTATTGATAAGGTGTGTGAAGGCAGTCTGGATCTACTCTCAACTCTCTTTGTTCTGCAAGTACTTAAACTAACCCTAATATTTTACTGACAACCGAACTGTTCAAACGTCGTGAAATTGACTCCACGAACCCTGTAAACCTGAGCACCAACTGAGTAATTTGAAAATTAATTAATTTTTTAATCGCAACAATTTGTGAACTTCCTAATCTGAACATGTGTTGAGATAAATTTGGCAATACTAACAATTATTAATTTCATATTATTCGTCATAAAAGCAAAATAAGTAATCTACAACCCTTTAATTGACGACTTTAATAGCTTGAGTACGCACGACAGTTGGAATCGCTTCAGATGGCTAACATTTACTTCGCGAAATTTTGGATTTTGGTAGGACACTCTCTCTATCCACTATCAAGCAATGTTAAGGACACATAAATTTATAATTTTTAACAGCTCCTGTTTACCGCATGCACAACCACTTTGACACAGGCGTGGTTTCTACGACCTAACCATGGCTCAAATGGTTTTGCCGCTAGCACAACAACCGAATTCAAATGTCAAACGGTCGGTCGCTTTCCCGATCCATATGATTGTCGAAACTTCTATGATTGCAATAGTAGCGGTACATATACCCGTTATAGATGTGGTCCACGTAAACGATATTCGGTTAATCTGCAGTCGTGTGCATTCGCCTCCAATGTAGTTTGCTATAATCCGGCTTTTAGATGCACAACTGCCGGTGATAAGGGCGCATGGCCCGGTGACACACGTATATTCTATGTCTGTGAAGTGAGTGGCACTAGTGGAAAATTAATACCATTACTATTTAAATGCCCTGAAGGATCGATTTTCAGTGGCGCAGTTTGCTTGTGATTTAGTGAACATAGTACTCTCTTCTGTCGGTTTTTGTTGCGAATTCGTGAACTTCAACTAATTAAACATGGTTTATTCATTTAGAAGAATGGTTTATTGATTAAATAAAAATAAGATGAAATAAACGGACCTTATATTAAAAAAAACATCTGTGAAATTTATTTTCGAACAATTCACTTAAATCTACTTCTACATTTCGACCCTCAGTCTTCACATTCGCGCACGACGGGATGCAGCACAATTGACGCGCCATTGCAACCCGTTCGCTCCGAGATGAAATCATGAAAGTTGCTCTCCAAAGCCCACATGAAACGTTTGTGACCCGGCAGCACCTGTAGTTTTAAGAAGAAGAAACGGTAAACTTTAACACACCGAGCCAGAAACAACTGCTGTAAGTACTACCAACCTGCGTCGACAGTCGACAATCACCGCCATGTTGCACATCTTGTAAATTGGCTGCCTTAAAGCAAGTCTCCGAATTCCACATGTATATATCGTTCTCACCCTTGTAACGGAAGAACAGATTTGTGCCACCATCGGCGCCGAGCAACACCATTTGCTTGCCATAAGGCTTGGCGCCCACATCCACAATTGAACCGGCACCCTGGCCAACACGCAAATACTGGCCACGTATGGAGTAGAGGTGTGGCGAGCTCAAATATGTGAAGTAGAGTGTCGAAGTGCCGTCCGGTGCGGCGGTGAGCGCCATATAAAGCACATCGGTGGTAGGTGCAGTGGCCTTGGGTAAAACGATGCGATACGATTTGCCGTATGCAATATCGTAGACGAGTATGCTGCGTGCACCCGCATCGGCAACATACACGAACGGCTTGTTATCCTTCGAGTAGTCCACCACTATGAACTGCAAACGGGACTCAGACGTCACAAGATCACTCAAGTCGATACTCTTCACTACTTTGTTGTCAGCGGTGTTGATGGCTACGATTTTGGGACCACAACGGCGTATCGGCTGTTCCAAGGTGTTCACCAGACCTACGTCCAAGGCCCAGAGGAGGCCCTGCAATAAACATAAAAGAGAAAAAATTAATTGATTACTAAACTGGGCTAGATCGGAAGAATTTTATATCTAGCTCAACAGAATTATATATCGCTCATCTCATTAAGGTTGCCTTGCCGTCGAGTTTATGAGTTCAGTCCTGAAATGGTTCAATCTTTTTAAATATTGACGCTTGATTAGAGAGTTATCAACGTTTGACTCTTTTCAAAAGATTGAAGAATATCTCATGTTTTAGGAAGGTCAGCTGAGTCTAAATTCTATTTTTTATACAAATTAATCGTATTTGAGAATATAATTAAATATTAGGGGTTTCCAAGAGCCTCTTACCGCGTATAATTGAACGAAACTTTTAGATTTTCACAGAACATTTTCAAAGTTAAGGGAGGTTATACATATTTGGTTGGTTAGAGCAGGCTATATATGCTAAGAACCCTACAGATGACTGGAATACGATTGACTAATGCTTCAATATCAGCCTCTCAGAGTATATAATACTGACTCAGCTATAAATTATGTCCGAAAGTTGTATTAGGTTGAGTTCGGATGATGAATATAAATATTCTTTCCAGAGTTCAGTATGTGATATGTCATTGTAGATGGTTGCTGAAATCGATGCTTTTATCTAACACCTACTGATTAATATATTTTTATACCCTGAACAGGGTATATTAAGTTTGTCACGAAGTTTGTAACACCCAGAAGTCCTTCAGTTTTTAAGATATCGTTCTGAAATTTTGCAGATGTTATTTTCTCTTCAAGAAGCTGCTCATTGGTCGCAACTGCCGATATCGGACCACTATATCATATAGCTGCCACACAAATTGAACGATCGGAATCAAGGGCTTGTATGGAAAACTTCCGCATTTTACTGCATATCTTCACGAAAATTGGTGGGAGTTATTGTTCATAGAAATAATTTAATCTCCGAAAATATTGTTCAGATCGGTTCACTATAGCATATAGCTGCCATACAAACCGAAAGATCGGAATCAATGGCTTGTATGGAAAATTTTCGCATTTTACTACATATTTTCACGAAATTTCGTGTGAGTTATTGTTCATGGAAATAATTTAATCTCCGAAAAAATTATTCAGATCGGTTCACTATAACACATAGCTGCCATACAAACCGAACGATCGAAATCAATGGCTTGTATGGAAAATTTTCGCATTGTACTACATATCTTCACGAAATTTGGTGTGAGTTATTGTTCTTAGAAATAATTTAATCTCCGAAAAAATTGTTCAGATCGGTGCACTATAGCATATAGCTGCCATACAAACCGAACGATCGGAATCAATGGCTTGTATGGAAAATTTTCGCATTTGACGTGGTATCTTCACGAAATTTGACATGGATTACTGCTTAAGGTAATAATATAATCTCCGATGAAATTGTTCAGATCGGTTAACTATATAATCTTAAGGTTTCTAGCAAACAACCCGGCTAAAAAGAATTAGTAAAATGTTTTCTTTTTTTTTACTTACTTTTTCTTACGTCTTTAGATTTGCTTAAACACTAAAGAAGTTACTAAAAGAAATGCACCTTTGAATGGTATATTAGCTTCGGTACAGCCGAAGTTAACGTTTTTTCTTGTTTTTATTTACAATACTATCAACCTAAAATATCCCATTCACTTTCTAATCAAATGATTACATCGCCACAGTCAAAATCGGCGAAAATATTTACCTTATAATTTTTTAAATATTTAAAGTTATAAATTTCGCCGTAATGCCTTAAACGCGCACAAATACAAATTTATATTACAGAGATGTTTGTGTAACCCACAATTACTCGCATTCATGCATATTCTGCTATATTATAATATTTGTGTGAATTTTCCGCACTCATTTCATAAATAATATTTTTACATTTCACACACCGCACACCGACATTTGGTCGAATGTCAGTCCGTTTTAATTCCGCCTGCCATTGTCAGTGGCGCTGCTGCGGCCAAATGGCTGCATACAGTTAACGAGCAGCAAATTATGTACGGACGCACACACCCACGCAATAAGCGCTGATTTACGGTTATGCAGTGTGTCGAAATATTGCTGCAAGCTGACATACAAACAGACATACTTACATATTCACTTGTTTATGCATGCAAATATTATATTGAATATTATGCACCGAAATAACTTTTAATTGAATTCAAAATTTTTGCCTCGGCAATTTCGTTGTCAGCATTATGAATATTTTACGTAATTGTCAGCGTAGTTGGAACTATTTTAAATTAGCACAAAACGCGAAACTCGTTGGATTGCGCTTATTTCGGCGGGATAGTGGGAAATATTTCAGAATATTTTTCAACAATAATTGCTGGTACAAATAGTTATCAAAATCGGACCATTATACGATATATAATTATTATTATATTATATAAGAGTGCAAATCGATTTTGTACGAAGATATATTGGAGCTTATAATAAAGATGTACATATAAGGTTTTAATGTTTTGAAACAATAATGAAATCTATGAGGTGTGTTCAAAAAATATTGGGAATTTTTGTTAAAATTTTTTTTTTTTGCATTCGTCTACATTAATGCTGTCGCCTTCAGAATAGTCTCAATTCGATATTATGCGCTTATTACAACGCTTTTTTCGACTTGTCAAACTCGATTTTTGGGATCGCCTTTTGCTCCTTTAGCGATTCCTTCCTCATATTCATGTAAAACGACGCCACTCTAAGGTGTTTTTTTTTTTGGAAAGTTTTTGGGAAATAGGAAAAAATCACACGGAGACATGTCTGCCGAATATGGAGGTTGGGACATCGGACAGTACCGCTTTTGATCAAAATTTCAGGAACAGGCAAAAAAGCGTGAGCTTTAACCAAAAGAAAATCGCCGAACTCATAAAACACGTCTAACCTTAGCGGCTGCTACAGAAAAAGTAAGCAATGAATACTCGTACTTTTGGGGCATGCATATCAACATAATAAAAAATAACAATTGGACTTTTCCTGTTATTATTTGAATATATCTGTAATACCGTAAATATCAGTTAGAATATCTAACACCTTAATAAATTGATGGGAAATTTTAAGCACGGCCGCCATTTATACTTTTGGCGAGACCCTCATATACGATTGTTTATGTGCCTCTAGTTAATTTATGCCACAAATATCGAATATTAAGGGAGAATATTGAATTTATATTATATGGAAATATTGCCTTCGAAACAACCCTTCCTAAGTAGTTTACTCAATCACGTAGTGACCATATCGGACCGAAGGCGAAGTACCCAATAAAATTTACGGACGCAAATGACAAAACAGCCAAATAATTTTGGATGAACTCAAAATGAAGTTGTTGGAATGACTTGTTGGTAATATGGTTCGTGAATATTTGGGTATGCGAAAACTTTGTGCTTAGTCAGTTCAACTCTAGTTGGTACACGATCTACTCATTGTGTCACAGATCGATGAAAACGATCGTGCTTTCAAATGTTTCTTTATAATTGAGCGACACAGAATTTTTCCTTTCCACATAGCTCAGGAGATTGGTTACTGGAAAGAAATCTGAAAATGTTTCTACTGATATGGTCAAATAAAAATTAAAAAAAAAATGTATGCGTCAAGGTAAACTTTTAGAACAAATGACCCTCTCTTAGGCGGAGAGGTGAGAAAAGTTTCACTGTATACCATTTTATTTCTAGTACCAGCTTCAACCAATGGACAGTGCGAAATATTCTTTTAAAGCAAATATTTAAATATCAGAAGCAAATGACCTTTCAAATACATTAAATTATAAATGTACAAGAGCACAAGCTAATTGCATCTAAAAGTATAGTAAATGTAAATATATCCAATACAAATATTTCACTGTAAAATAAACTTTCGCTTTTGATTTCACCAAATCTGTCAATGACTGTGAAATCTACTTAGTGACACTGAAAAGTGACAGACCGGCGAAGTGAATGAAATTCGAAGCTTTAAAATTTGTTACAACTTTTCACTGTCATTTACCTAACTGTAACATGTAGATGGGTAATATCTGCAGTGCATTTGGGTGACTAAACTAGAGAGAATTGAATAAAAAAATGTCGAAGCAAATAATTCAATAAAGTTCAATATGAAGTGCGTTATACTGAGAAAAATGTCTAAGGAAACAGAAGCAAAAAGCAAAGTAAAACAGAGTAAATATGTAACTAAGTAAAAAACAAATAGTAATATGTTGCGGTTGTGTGTGTGTAAAAGTATGCTGCGTAGCTCTTATTGATTTTAGTGATACTTGGTACTGGCTGCTTGTTTACCGTTAAATTTGCTGTGTCAGTTACAGCCAAATTGTTTTGATTTCACAAAATTCATTGTAAAAAAGCACGTATTTGTTAAATAAAAGTTAAAGACATGAACTAGAATATAAATAATGGCGGTGTATTTACCGTTAACCTTTTATTATTTCGAAGAAGCGTTAAGTTGAAGATATCATCATGTTTGGAAACAGTTTCAAAATAAATAAAAAAAATTAGAAAGAATTTAGAAAATAAAATAAAATAAAACAAAATAGAATAAAATAAAATAAAATAAAATAAAATAAAATAAAATAAAATAAAATAAAATAAAATAAAATGAAATAAAATAAAATAAAATAAACTAAAATAAAATAAAATAAAATAAAATAAAATAAAATAAAATAAAATAAAATAAAATAAAATAAAATAAAATAAAATAAAATAAAATAAAATAAAATAAATAAAATTAAACAAAATAAAATTAAAATAAAATAAAATAAAATAAAATAAAATAAAATAAAATAAAATAAAATAAAATAAAATAAAATAAAATAAAATAAAATAAAATAAAATAAAATAAAATAAAATAAAATTAAATTAAATTTAATTAAATAAAATAAAATTAAATTAAATTAAATATCTGAGCTTTTACTTTTTTCTAAAGTTCACAAAAACGCTTCGAAATTATTTTACAATTTTAGTTTAGCTAAAATAAACGAGCTCATGAAGTCTAATTAAATTTTAAATTAATGCTATGTTGCCGAAGATATACGAAAATAGTGCAATCTTTTACTTATTAAAGAAAATAAAATATTTTAAGTGGAAGTTTCTTTCATAAACTAAAATTATTTAGTTAAAAATGAAAGAATAATATTAAAAAAGGTATGAAAACCACTAATCACGATGTTGAAATCAAATACTGAGTGAGAAACTCTTAAAAAGCGTACGCTCAATAATTTATAAATTTTTACACACATTTTTACATATCTCTATTGTATACAAAAATAAGTTGATTTATGTAAATAGTGATAATGTGAAAGTTTTTACTTTTTCTATGCAAAGCGGCCTCGTCTGTGATAGCAGAGCATATGCCTCTCGGCCACTAGCTGCAGACATACAAACACATACACTCAAACGAACATACACGAATAGTTACACGACAGCGATAAGAGCATATCCCAGTGACAGGCGCATCAGACCTTTTTGCATTAAACAAATTCACGCACAACTTTTGCACAGATTTTTTTTTTCGTTTCTTGCTTTTTTGACTTCCACCGCTAGTTAGTTAGTGGCCGTCGGTTTACGCAATGGTTTTAAGCTGCGCACAAAAAAAAAAACAAAAACTTTGCAATTGTAATGTCAGATGCTATCGCCGCATTGTGTGTGACATGCGGACTGACCCCGCTCACCGCAACGCCCTGCGGCCTGTGACCTTGTCTGCAACGTCAAGGCGACAACACATAATTTAATATTGGTGGCCAGCGCCACACACACAAATACACACATATGCTAGTTATTTGCTATACATTAAATATTCACTAAATATGGCAGATAAGATAACTAACTAGATTTATTACCCCAAAGGGTCTCTTAGCTTAAACTCCAGTGTATCGCAGCGCCGGCGTTAATACACCGGACACAGTGAACTTAGTGAGCTCTTCATGCACTTACATTGGGATCCACAGCGATGTCGACCACAGACTGCAATGCCTGACAATTGCCCTCCTCCTGTATGGCCCAGCACGGATATGGCGCAATCTTGGCCACACACTGACCCTTCTTCAACTGCACGCGTCCCAATGTGAATGGCACACCCTGTTTGTAGCGAGGCAACGCGACGAAGGCGTCATCACGTCGCAACTGGGCGCGCGTCACGATCACATTGCGCGGCACATACCGGCCGGATTGGACGTAAATGCTTTTGGTCGACTCGCAAGGCCAGCGCAGGTTGTTGCCGCTCAGCTGGAAGGTGAGTGCAGCCAATGGATTTTTGCTGTCACACTTGCTGACATACTTGTTGCTGTGACCGTAGCCGTAGCTGTCATGGTCAGCGGCGCCGGTGTCGTCAGCAGCATGGTCGTCCGAGTAGGTGGCGGCGTGTGTGGGTGTGAATCGGAGTAGGGTGGCAAGTGTGGTGGCAAAGAGTATAAGCGCCAGTTGTTGTTGTTGTGCGTTGGTGTGCAGCTGCAGTTGCATTTTGTGTGCTGGCTTCTAAGGGTATTATGTATTCTAAGTTGTTGTTGTTGTTGTTCCACTTGCTTGTTGCAGTGATTTTATTCGTACTTCGCGTGGCTTAAATGCTTGTTTATCGCCGATTTTTATGAACACTTCACTTAGACTATTTGCTTGTATTTGCAGCTTCGCCTTATTTATTGAGTGTAACTGCCAGCAGCGCCAGCTAGAGTGCTGCATTTATAGTGTTCATGCTTAGAGTATATTTGTTATTGCGCGCGTTCGTGCAACAAGAATAAAATAATAATAATAAAAATATATAAAAAAGTGAAATAAAATCATAATAATATTAAAAAGTGATAGCATTCTGCACGTTGGCTGCACGTATTTTCCACAAATGTTTATTTAATTTATTTTCTTCTTGTGCTTTCTTTTATTTGTTGTTATTTTTTTTACGGGGTTTTGTTCGATTTAAAGTTCTCTGATATGTGACTTTATTTTGTTTTGCACAGTAGTTAATTTTAAGTGAATGTTTTATCAATTTTATAGCGTAATCAAACTAAGCTAAATGTTTCAAAATAATATTCATACAATTTTTGAGGTTAGGTCAGCTTATATTATTATGAGGATGAGCAGAGTTGTCATTGATGTAGTAATAAATAAGCAGAAGTAAATAATTTAAGGACTACTAACAGTTTCGAATGACAATTCCAGAGGAAAATGTTTTATGCTCATCAAAATCATTTGCACGTTTCTCTTTTTCACTTCCGCTCTTTTTTCTCTTTCGCCAGAACAACTTGAATCTTCAATCTCATTGTTTTAGTCTCTTAGCAGGGTTGCATATAGCATTCGAACAGTAACAATTTGAGTATAACGCTTCAGGAAAATTTGTATTCAAGTTTGACCACGGTTAAAGCTTCTTTCAGAGGAGATCATAATCTATGTATCTATGAAATCGAGAGATCTTTGTTAATACAAAGTAGTATATGATAAAGTCTAAATAAATTTTGAAGAGAGAGAGAGAAAGAATTTTCTAAGCTCTAACCAAATCGTTGAAACCGACAGCTTTTCTTAAAGAATAACGATAAATTTCGTGATTAGTTCATCATTGAAAAACTCACTCCCTTATTTTAGGATTGCCATAAAATATTATATATATCATCTCCTAGCTCTTCCTATTGAATACTGAATACATTTCCGATGTTATATACTGTCTTCATGGTAAAAAAATATGCCGAGATTAGTGGGATCAATCGTTGAAAATGATATATTAAAAGAAATGCTCGACTTATAAGTTAAAAAATGGTGCCAATAGGTTTCTATTAGGAATCAAACTTGAGTGAACCTAGAACTTGAAGGAGGTTTCCTTTAATAATAAACAAAAACTTGAATGATGTTTCCTCAAAAAATGAAAAATAACTTGAACGAGGTTTCATCTAATAGTGAACAAGAGCTTGAACGAGGTTTCATCTAATAATAAACAAGAACTTGAACGAGGTTTCTTTCCATAATGAACAAGAACTTGAACGAGGTTTCTTTTCATAATGAACAGAACAGGAACGAGGTTTCTTTTCATAATGAACAAGAACATCAACGAGATTTCATCTAATAGTGAACAAGAACTTGAACGAGGTTTCTTTTCATAATGAACAAGAACAAGAACGAGATTTCATCTAACAGTGAACAAGAACTTGAACGAGGTTTCTTTTCATAATGAACAAGAACAAGAACGAGATTTCATCTAATAGTGAACAAGAACTTGAACGAGGTTTCTTTTCATAATGAACAAGAACAAGAACGAGATTTCATCTAATAGTGAACAAGAACTTGAACGAGGTTTCTTTTCATAATAAACAAGAGGTTTCATCTAAAACTGAACAAGAACTTAATTTTCTCTATAATGAACAAGAACTTGAACGAGGTTTCTTTTCATAATGAACAAGAGGTTTCATCTAAAACTGAACAAGAACTTAATTTTCTCTATAATGAACAAGAACTTGAACGAGGTTTCTCTTCATAATGAACAAGAACATCAACGAGATTTCATCTAATAGTGAACAAGAACTTGAACGAGGTTTCTTTTCATAATGAACAAGAACAAGAACGAGATTTCATCTAATAGTGAACAAGAACTTGAACGAGGTTTCTTTTCATAATGAACAAGAACAAGAACGAGATTTCATCTAATAGTGAACAAGAACTTGAACGAGGTTTCTTTTCATAATAAACAAGAGGTTTCATCTAAAACTGAACAAGAACTTAATTTTCTCTATAATGAACAAGAACTTGAACGAGGTTTCTTTTCATAATGAACAAGAGGTTTCCTCTAAAAATGAAAAAGAACTTGAACGAGGTTTCCTTTAAAGGACAAGAAGTTGAACAAGGTTGCCTTTAATAAAGAACAAGAACTTGAACGATGTTTCCTCTAATAATGAACAGAAGGTTTCTTTTTATAAAGAACAAGAACATGAACGGGGCTTCCTTTAATAATGAACAAGATCTTGAATAAGGTCTCCTTTTACAGAATATTGATATGATATCATAAACTCTGCAAGTTTTTCGGATAGCTTAAGACTAGTAATAGTTTGTATAGTGCCTCACATAAGCTAACTTTTTCATATTCTGTTACTTAACACTGTTACCCCAATGGTTAAACGTGTGAGTCTTTAAATATTATTTCTGTATTATACTTAAAATTAACAAGCTTCATACACCGCATAGATGCTCTAAAGTTATAAACAATCGCTTATTCGCGCTCTATGCACTTAAGTACACTCGAGTGGCCATTGCTGATGACAAATATAATTTATGGGCTTAACTAAGTGCACGACAAATCGAATAAAATTTTGCACGCGTTTTGCACAAATCCAACTACGGTACAAAATGTCGTTGAGCACAGATTTATTTTTCGCAAATAACACATATCACAACTGCTATACGAGACCCCTTTACATCAACATCAGCGCACATATTGCGTAGCATCACGCAGAGCATGTCGGCAATGGATAGCGTACATATGTGTGTTGTTGCAGATAAAATACAAAAACAACGTTTAGCACACGCTGCAGCAGCAGCACAGTCACGCCAAACGTTGCACATGACCCCGGTACGTGTCGTATGGCTGCCATTGACCCAGCACACCGGCCATGGCGGAGGTGCAATTTGAGTGTGTTTGTGTGTTTGACATGCTGTTTACCTTCCGGTCATATATAGGGATTGCAATATGCAAGCGCACATACACACATGCGTACGGAAATGTCTGCATTAGCTGGATCATAGCATACATTGAGGCGCTTACACACACACACAGGTTGAAAAGCGCATTCTCGCATTTTGTTTATTTTATTTATTTGCCAGGCGCGGGTTGAGTTCTCATTTCAACGAATGTTGGCGGCCTGTGTTTGAGATAAGAGAAATACATATCAACGAAAGTGGGAAGTGATATGAGTGGCTTCACTTCCAAAATTTTAAATTTTTCTTTCATCAATACTCAAATGCACTGAAATTTCGCTTGATGATTGGAAATTCGACAGCCTTATTTATGCTTTAAGCAACATGAATGTATGTATGTATGACAATAACTCACGTTGAAGCAAATTTAATAAAAACATAACATCACATAGAGAAGCGACGTATGGAAAAGGTAAAAAAGTCAAAAAATATATGGAACACCCACTGTTGCCAAACAAATACCCGCGCTGTGTGGTGCAGACATATATATAGAGAACGAGTGTATGTTTATGTATGAACATTCATATGTGTGTGTATGCAAGTACATTTGTTAGTTTGTAAATTCTTGTCTGTTTGTCTCTGCATTGTCAGCCAGTACATAGCAATCAAGCAATCCAGCAGCTATCAAATTACGCCAGACATCCATTGAGTCACCTGCTATGCGTAAACTGATATGATTTTCATTTTTTGTTTTTGTATTTTTGTTTTTGTGCTTTATTTTTTTTTTGGGTTTTTTTGTTTATGTCATTGACTTTAACATGATTTCAACTATGCTTATCACTCAAGCCAATTGGCCTGATTTGGTAAGAAATGATTTTGATTTAAGTGGTTATGATCGAATTTGAAATTCACGGTATGTGTATAGCATTATAACTGTAATATTAGTTAGAAATACAGAAACAGTTATAGCAGCACAGTTATAGACTAAAATCAAATACTTAATTAAAAAGTTTAAATATTTTATTAATATTT
The DNA here is from genome assembly GCF_028554725.1 of Zeugodacus cucurbitae. Lineage (NCBI taxonomy): Eukaryota > Metazoa > Arthropoda > Insecta > Diptera > Tephritidae > Zeugodacus > Zeugodacus cucurbitae. The sequence continues at coordinate 61,320,239 of NC_071669.1, read as the reverse complement.
TTGAAATACTACATATAGCTGAATTCTGATTTGCCGAGCAATTTTTATAAGATTTCCTTACTTCAGTTGATTTAATGGATGTTTCAAATTTTGTCAATTATTTATTTCTGAAAATTATTTAAAGCGCAAGATCATAGCGCAATCCGAACTTCATATTCTATCAGACCAGCTTTGGAACTTAAACACATATTTCATGATACCAAGAGCTGACTCAAGTTGACCTTCAGTAAGGTATCGAAAAACTGAATTTGGTATCGAATCATTTCTAACAGTGAGTGAGACCTTTATATTAGCTTCAGATGGATCAAGTACTTGGATATGGGACAAAAAAACCTGACTCAATAAAAGCTGTTCATAGGATATGAGCAAGACATCAATGCCTTAAATCGTTTATTCTTATTATAGCACATGTAGCTCTTTTAGTAGCTTTTAAGGAGCTATACAAGTGTAACCTATGAAGAAAGTACTCGATCGAATGTTTCGAAGTTTACATTTACATAATAAGTTACATTTTCAGCTATATTATACGATTTTTTTTCTTTACAAAAATATTGAAAAATAACGAAGTTATGTGCTGTCTTCGGAGGTACCAAAAAATGACCACCGATTTTCGATAATATCAACAATTAACAAAATGGCGCAGTTCTGAAAAAGTCTCCTTTTTTAGGTAAAAAAATTGCAGTTTATTTAATGCCAAATAAATAATTTTCCACAAATCAAACAGAAAGAAGTATAGCTTTATATATTTAGCAAAATTTATAACTCGCAGATTGAACATAGAATTTATGATTTTATCAAATAGACGGCAATTTACGTATTTTAACATAAATAAATTTCTTGCTTCGCTTTACATAACTCATCCCCTCTCTCCAACCGTTTTTTGCATACGCAGTTATTTTCTGAATATTTTCAGGGTCCATGAAGACTGTGGATATTTGACAAATAATAATGAGTATATTTTATGTCATCAGAAATCAATTGTTGTTTCGTCTGGTATGAGTAGATCCCTTTCTAGCGCATTGTGAGTAAAATTACTGCATATTTTGATGCCAACTCAAACCGCTATTATTACGGCTATCAAAAATGGAAAGGGTCAGCGCAATTGTTTGCCGAATTTAAAAAATGAATGAAATGAATAAAGAATGAATGAAACATGAATTTAAAAAATAAATGGCATACTCACATAGAATCATATAGTATATGTATGTTTGTGTGTAATAAGCATCCATTGAAAACGAGATATGAGCTATAAAGTCCTCATCAGAAAAGCATGTTTGTGAAAAGTGGAGAGTATGGGGTAAATAACCGATGGAATAATAAGAATAAGAAACAAAAAGCAGTAATATGCATAAAATAAAATATCCAATATTACGATATACATACATACATATATATAATACTATATTTTTGTGATTTTTTATGCAAAAACTCAGCAGCGATATCCAGCTATTATTCGCTTCCTATTAGACTTTTTATTTGAGAGCAAATGACCACAGGCATTTCTGTTGTCGATTTATTTATTTGAGATATATGTATGTATGTGTGTATGTAAATAAGTCTGAAATTGTATTGCCTAAATCTACTTATATGTGTGCGGAAGTGATTTGTGTTAGTGCCGTTTGGATGAGTTCTTCCATTTTGATGGTTAATGGCTGGATAGTAAGTATGGACGACTTTTAAATATACTCTGATTTACTAGGGTGACGTAAAGTAGAGTCGTACTAAGCAAAACAAGAAGTATTAAAATATAAATTTTTAATTAATTTAAATTAGAATTGAAATATGTGAAAGAGTAAACTAGTGTGGTGATAATTCTGGAAACATTTCAACTTGAACCTGAAAAGTTGATTGTTCAAATTTTCAAAAAATTGGACAGAACATGCTGAAGTCTAGTCCAATCTATTTTTTTCTATGACGACAAACGCTCAATCTCAAATATATCTATGTAACATATGTATATATTATCTAAATATTTATATAAACAAAGCAGCATTGAAGCTTCCCCACTGACTGCCACCAACCATTTCAAATCGACAATTTATGCAAGCAGCGAGAGATATGTATGTCTTCATTCGTCGGAAATAAATAAACAGAAAATTATTTACTTATGTTAAACGCATGGATTTTGCATACATTTTTGCATTTAGAGGAGGCTGGCGTTAATAGAAATATATTTCACAAAATGTTTCAATGCAAAAATGTACACAAAATGACAGCGATTGATAAACAATTGTTGAGCTTCCGGTGACAACTAGAAAATCAGCGTTTTTTACTTATTTATTTTTTATTATTACTTGTATTATACAATAATAAATCGATTTGACATTCTACCTATAAATGGGAGAAAATTATTACACTATACGAAAAAACCGCTTTTTGTCGGGATATTGAACCAAACTAATTTTTTCCAGGAGATTGAGACATATGAATGTATTTAAAAAAATTGCCTTCTCCGATTTTAGAAGTTAACCTCAAAAATCGAAATTTTTGTATTCGAATTTCTGGACTTAAGAAGAAAATTTAGATTATATAAAATCTATATTTTAGATTTTTTACTAGCTATATCCTGTACTTAATGGAATATTTTTCGAACTTCGAATCCAAATATTTCGATTTTGAAGGCCAACTTCGACTTCAGTTTTTTCTTATGACTCAATCTCCTGGAAAAAATTAGTTTGTTCCAATACCCAGCCGAGTACAGTGCTATTGATAGATGACATATTTTTTATATATTCCTCTGAAAAAAACAATCATGCAAAGGTTAGGTTGAAAATTACAAAGTGGGTTATCTCATTAACGAAAAACGTCAGAAACACTAAATTTTACAGAAGAAATTGCAGAAGGAAGCTGCACTCAGATTTTTTTACAAAATGGAAAATGGGCGTGGCATCGCTCACTTATGGGTCAAAAACATATCTCAAGAACTACTCGACCGATTCGAATGAAATTCGGTATATAATATTTTCTTGACACCCTGATGACACGTGTGGAAAATAGATGAAATCGGTTCACAACCACGACAACTTCCCATATAACTCAATTTTGAATTCCATCTTATTCCTTCACTTTATAATATATACATAAGAAACCAATGAAGGTAGCGAAATAAAACTTTACACAAATACTGTATATGATCTGTGGCAGCACTTGTGAAAAAATTGTCGAAATCGGACTATAAATTTTCGGAGCTCCGAATATCGAATACGAAGAATTCAGTGCCTTATGGTAATTTTTTACCGAAAATATTGGTAAATCTCTCAGATATCTGAATTGAATTCAGAGGCAATATTTTTCTTCTAATAGTGTGACTCTGTACCAGAAATGGTTAAAATCGGGTCTTAACTTCCCCTAGCTCTCATATACCTAATTATAAGATTTTGAAATTGGATAAAATTGTGTGTTATCTTAATAAAAATATATCAATAAATTGCGAGAGTATAAAATGTTCGGTTGCTCCCGAACTTAGCCTTTCCTTACTTGTTCATACTAGAATTAAATTTTTTATTCGTTAAAAAAATTAAAAAAAAAAAATATTTAACACATATAAATATAGGGTGTTTTTTTTTTTAGGAATATAATTAGTATGGGACACAGAAACAAGAGGCCAACATATCAAATTATTTCTTGGCAGATTTTTTGTATTTTATTATTTGAATATATTCCAGCTAATCCTCCAAGGAAATTTATATATTCACCAAAAAGTCACCCTATATATTCACAGCTATACTGCTATGTTGCATTACAATACATTTCTTCCTTCAGCTCGCTTTTGCTTCAATGCACGCCAACTCAGCAATTTGTTTACATTTCAATTGTTGCGAAAATATGCAAAATGCAAACAAATGGCGAGTAAAAGAAGCATGCAAAGCAAGCTAACGGGAAATAGGTGTTTAAAGTTGCACCAAAGGTGTTTGATTGCAAATACAAGAACAAAACGAAAGCATTATAAATGAATTTGTAATTTCCTTTGACACAAATTCGCTGACATGCATACAACTAAGCATTGAGACATTTGCATTCTGCTGAGAATTTCGCAGAAAAAATACTTTAAATTCAACTTCTTGTTGCTTGTTCCAATTGCTTGAGCTGCTGACTTTAAGAATTATTGATAGCGGGGCGACAGCGGTTTACCGGTGGTGAAAGTCGCACGGCGGAAACATATTGTGAGTGCGCTCAGGGCGTGAATATACAGACTTCAGCATATATAGTTAATAGCCATGTACCGTAAGGTGCTTGAACCCAGTGGTGGAAACCGCAGTCAGTGGCTACTAGTCTGTTATAAAGTCTTTAGTATTTTATTTTTAATATTTTTTTCTTTTATCAACTCATGTATTTATTTTTTTCTTAAATTTTTCTTAAACTGAACTAGTTATTTTGAGGTTAATATGTAACTAGTTACTTTAAGACTAGTTCATAACTAGTTGGTTGACATAAGTTGGATTCACTTATTTATCTCTTATGAACAAAAGTAAGTTTCCTGTACTTTAAATAAAATGATGACTTAAGGAACTAGTTGTTCTCGCGCTCTCAGCAGCTTTATAGCCACAATACATTTTACACACTCTCCACTTTCCAACGCTTCTCCTGCTGCCGTTTATTCATTCAGCAAATCATCATTGTTTATAGTGACTCATGAATGCTTGTGTGGATTCAAAGAAATTTATGTGCACTCAGTGTGCACTTTCCATATTGTTTATCTTCGATTGCAGGATATGCAATTGTCGGTGAAATCATTGCACTTGTTTACAGTAATTTTCATTTAAAATGCATAAAAGCCATGGCAAAATGCTTATTGGCGTTGACAATGGCAGAATTTATGTGCAAGTGTTGGTATTTACGCCAAGTTGGACATTGAGCCTTGAGCACTACTAAAACCAATAATTATTGGATTATATATTCATTGTATAAACGTGTTGAGAATTACAAAAGAAAATGAACAAAAAGTTTACAAAAATATGAACTCGCAATTGTTTAAGTTTAAAGTGACCTATTGAAAGTGGATTCGCTGGAGACTGACTCTAAATAAATGTGGAAGTTGAGCATTTTTTGTAGAGTATTATCATTGCCAAGTCCCTTTCTGGGGATTGTGGCAATTATTGGTCTAATCTTCGGTCCAAAATATCAGAGCAAGTCATCTCGATAGGTACTACTTAGGTGTCTGGAGACCCTGTCTGATATCAAAATTATATTTAAATTTTTGCTAAGTGTAATTTCATTACAACAAAAATGAGCAAAAAACAACAACAAATATGGAGTGTGCCATTAAATTATTACTTCGTTGAAATTGTCTACGCAGCATATTAATTTTCGCTAGCTCGTGATTTTATTATTGTTGTCTTTGTTCTTGTAATTTTTAATATATGTACCTAAGACATTACTCATCGAAAGGTAAAAGTCGGTAAGGCAAAAAAATCACCAACTCGCCTAGAATTGTTTAAATAAACGGCAAAAAAAGGTCAGCAAAAAGATAGAAATATACAAAATACCAAAGCGTAAGTGAATTTATGCTTTTTAGGCATCGCTCGTTAAATACAATATGCTTGACGATTAAAATAACGCACTGATTATTTGTTTGTTTACAAGCGCAGGCAGCAGCTATTGAGTGCCCTTTCATTGCGGCCATAATAAATGAGACAAGCAATATTGCCACTGTTGCCATTGTTGCTATTGTTGCTTGTGCGGAAAATGCGAAATGCGCGCTCATTGAAGTGTAGCATCATCCATGCCTTTAATATCGACATTAATCGTGCCAATCATTTGTGATTGACCTACAAAAAGCAGCTAATATTGGAGAAAAGATATTGCAAACAATAAGATAGATAGATCGTAATTTATGTGAATGCCTATAATTATAGCATTCGCCTTTCACTTTCTTGCATTCCTGCGCTATTGTTCTATTGTCTTCCTTTTTTACTTTGCTCAGCATTGCATTTGCGATTTGTGATTATATTTAAAGCACTCGTCAATGTGGACTTATGGAATATATGTATATGTGGTCGTAGTCTTATGCGTTGTGAGCATATTTAGCCTGTAAGGAAATCCGGTGAGTGGGAGAACCCCTGTAGGGAAGTTGAGAATCAGTTGCATCAAGAATAATCTTTAAATAAGTAGTCAGTATGAAATAATTATAGCGAAGCTTTCAAGGAGTGATTTTGGTTATTATACTCTCGCAACAAGAGTTGCTAAGAGAGTATTATAGTTTTGTTCACAAAACGGTTGCTTGTAAGTTATAAAACTAAACGAGTTAGATATAGGGTTATATACTATATAACAAAATGATCAGGGTGACGAGACGAGTCAAAAATGTCTGTCCGTCCGTCCGCCCGTGCAACGGATAACTTGGGTAAAAATTTAGATATCTTGGCGAAACTTGGCATACATGTTCCTTGGGATAGTAAGAGGGTTACTTTCGGGCAAAATCGGACCACTGCCACGCCCACAAAATGGCGAAAACCAAAAACAAATAAAGTGTCATAACTAAGCCATAAATAAAGTTATAAAAGTAAAATTTGGAATAAAGGATCGCACTAGGAGGAGGCATATTTGGTTGTAATTTCTTTGGGGAAGTGAGTGTGGCCCCGCCCCTAAATAGGAAGTACTCGACAGATTTCAATGAAATTCGGTATATAATATTTTCTTGACACTCTGATGACACGTGTGGAAAATGAACGAAATCGGTTCACAACCACGACAACTTCCCATATAACTCAATTTTGAATACCATCTGATTCCTTCACTTTATAAGATATACATTAGGAACCAATGAAGATAGCGAAATAAAAGTTTACATAAATATTGTATATGATATGTGGCATCAATTGTGAAAAAAATTGTCGAAATCGAACTATAACTTTTCAAGGCCCCGGATATCGAATTTGAAGAAACCAGTGCCTTATGGTAACTTTTCACCGAAAATATCGGTAAATCTCTCAGATATCTTAATTTAATTCAGAGGAAATCTTTTTTTTCTAATAGTGTGACTCTGTACCAGAAATGGTTAAAATCGGGTCATAACTTCCCCGAGCTCTCATATAGCTAATTATAGGATTTTCAAAAATACGATGGGCTTAATAGCATTTAAATCGGCTAATATATGAAATTTCTTAGCCAAATTAAATGAGCATCTAATCTAAGATATAATGTATGTTGGTGATGAAAATAAGTTTAATCGGCTCAGGAATTACCTCAGCCTATACATCATATATGATGATTTTCGTTTTTCTATTGGACTTTGTGCCGATCTTAATAAATCTTAATAAAAATATAGCAAATGAGAGTATAAAATGTTCGGTTGCACCCGAACTTAGCCTTTCCTTACTAGTTTAGGGATTTAAAGTAGATACAAAGATCTATTATAGAGCTCGTTGAATTTTATTCTAAGTGCTCCCTGTCTCATTTTTTCTTCAACACTACTATTAAAATCTACTCAACATGTGTCGATCTTAAAGGTTCTCGAAATGCTTTAATATTTAGGAAAAAATAGGTTGAGATTGTCGACTAAAATTGTTTAAATATTTTAGATCTTATAATTTTTTAACTGGTAATTTTCCAATTATTCTATAATACATATATTTTTTTTAAATACAACTCTGTGTAAATTGTTTTTCCAAAAGGGGCTCTCCTTTTCATTTTGCTACAAAGTCACTTAAAGGCTTTGATTAAATTTGAAAAAATGCTTGATGTTAATCAATTTTGGAAAAAAATTTCAATGGTGGCAATCGTATTTAAAAAAAAAAACGTATTTCGATAATAAAATTTAGATAACGTTTTTATTTGAGCTCATAACTATTTGTCGGCGGTTGGGGAACCTGTTTTTTGTGGTTAAAGCACATAAATTTGTCTGTTCCAAATTAGGATGCCAAATACTGTAATTTTTAATTTAATTTAATACTTTAATGATGGCAACCCTATTTTAAATATTGTTTTCTTTGACTAAATACTACCTTGATATTTTTAGTTAAATTTTTACAAATTATTACATCATTTAGTGACATGTAGTTTTGTAGGAATATGGCAACCCTATTTGTATTAATTTTCCAATTTGCATCTTTCGAAAAAACAATTTCAAAAACGGGCATTTCAACAAGCTGCATATTTCTTGTCAATTATGTAGTCGAATTCCATGATTTGAGGAAAAATTACCCTTTAAAATTTCCAATTTTTTTCACAAATTTTCCCTGCAGGGTTTTCCATTTCCATTGGCATTTTCATTCATTTGCTACAGTAAACAAAATCACGCAATAATGTAGCATAATTTCTGGCGTTTTAAAAATAAAGCGTTTTTATTGGCATTTAAATCTCAACTTTTATACACCCACATCAAGGGTCATAAAATCTGTGCGTTGTAACGCGGTACCATAATAATTTTATGCTGTCCAATACAATTGCGCCGCTACCCCTTCATGCGCTTTTCCCAGAAGGCGCTCCATCTTGCGGAGGTTGCGCGCACTCGCATTAAGTGGGCATGATTTCATTTGATGCAAAAGTGGCATTAAAATTAAATTAATGCAAAGAGTCGACAAACAACAACAAGTGATGTATTTATTTTTTCTACATTAATTTATGCAATTTTGCGTAGTCAGTATTATTCTATGTAAATATATCTATATATCTATCTATGCTTAGGGCATGTCTGAGCCTGTATAATGGCGTTTATTCGGCGAATTCGGGTAATATTTGTATAACTGTTTGCGGCAGTTGACCCCTTCTACAATTACCGATGAATATCAATTTCCACAATAACCTTCATAAATTCTAGCATTTTCATTATTGTTTTAATACCGTCGTTGATTTGAGGCGAAATTGAAACCAGAGCACTTTGGACAAGGTGAAAATGGTGAGAAATTAATTGCTTAAATAAATATATACAAATGTACTGTTAACTGCAGAGATTGCTTTCTAGACAAATCTCAAACGAAATTGCGTAAATAATTTCGTAGAAAACCACTAAACCTTAAATACAATTGTCAAAGTGTTAAGGCGAGCTAATGAACCAGCTGTTTGGGGTTACGACCTTTGATTAAATTGATTTTTGAACTTCAAAATTGGATTTTATTGTAAGAGAGTGAGAATTTCGCATTTGTCATGGCTGAGTCAACGAACAAGCAAATACGAGAAGTCATGACGAAGCTGCAAATACAAAAATCGCATATTACTATATAGGAAAGAAGAAAAATGGAAATACCTTTATCTTAAAGCTTTCTGCTGTATAAAGGTGAGGAGGTGAGTTCACTTTTCAATAAACTAGAAAAAATTATAGAGAAATGGGTAATGGAGATTTTCAAAATCTCTCCACATGTTGAGAGTTTTTGGAATCTTTTCAAAAGTAAAGAGTGGAGATTTTAGAAAACTTTCCTAAAATAAGAAGTGGATATTTTGGAAATCCCTCAAAATATTTACGTATATCCAGGAAACACCGTTCCCTCCTCTTGAACTTTGATGTTTCCGAGTACTTCCTCATATAGAGAATGGGTAAATTTCTGAAAACTTCTGGAGAATCCGGAAATTTTCTTCAAACAAGAAGAAATTGCTTACAATTTCTTTAAGTACATATGGGAAGTGGAAGTGGAAGCGATGCAACATGTACCAGAAGTCGATGCCGCGAAAAGCTCGTGCCGCAAGAAAGACCTTCATATTGCCAACCTCTTACGTGCAGACATACAGACATATGTCAACTGGTGAAATTACAACAACAAACCATCATAACAACAAGCAACTAAATACATAATAAACGCCGACAGACACGCTGTGTCGACACTGCTAACGGCGGCGGCCGACCTTGACAGTGAAATTGTAATGGAAATCCGCAATGCGCATTGACGCGCGTCACGTCTGTTGCCCGCAAATTGCGAAGCCAGCAAAATGTAAAACCATATAAAATAGCAATAAATTCATATGAAATAAATATTATTGCTGAAGTTGCAAATAAGCAGGCACATGCGAAGAGTGCGACGAAGTGCAAACAAATTACACATAAAGAGTTCAATAAATTAAATTAAACAAGCTTACTTAATACTTGCGTGAATTCCTCGCTAAATATTCACCAAAAATAAAAAAATGTGGACGCGCTGCCTGCTGCTTACAGTCTTCGCACAGTGTTTGTGGTCCAACGTGGCTGCGGTCAAATACGACAATGCGTACAGCAGCGCTGAAGCGGTTGCCGCACCGCCTGCCGTCACCTCGCTACAATGGACCGGTGGACAGTTCGAGTTTCCCGGCTCCTCACGTTCGCTTTTCCGCAGTTCGGGCAAGTACATCTCGAAGAATGTGATTGCGACTCGTGCGCAAATAGTGGGTGACACGGTGTTTTTGGCATTACCACGTTACAAACACGGTGTACCGGCGACGCTTGTGAAAACCACACTTAAACCGGGCGCATGTCAAGCCACTTTTTCACCATTTCCTTGCTGGGATATGCAGGATGATAGTACTTGCAAAGGTTTCCAGTCAGTAGTTGACTTGGTGGTGGACCAAAATGAGGTGCTCTGGGTGTTAGACACCGGCATTGTGAATACACTCGAGACGCCGGAACGCAAATGTACCGCCAAAGTGGTGGCGCTCTCAGTGAAGACGGGCAAAGTGTTGAAATCCATTTCATTGGAGGGTCTAACATCACCGAACTCGCGTTTACAATATGTCGTGGTGGACTATGCACCTGACGGCAGCTGCTTCGTCTATGTCAGTGATGCAGCGAATCGTGCCATCATCGTTTATAATCTACAAGCCGATCGTGGCTTCCGTGTGGTGCTGCCGAAGGCGGTAGCTTCTGGTTGCAGAGCGCGTGATGTGCTCTATATTGCGCTAATACGCAAACATTGTGGCACAACGGAGCTGTACTTCACCTACTTGAGCACGAACCGACTCTTCTCGCTACAATCGGAGTATTTGCGCAGTGGCGTGGCCGATGGTCGCATACTGGGTAAGTTGTGGTTAAAGGCATGACTTGCTGATCGCCTTTATAATTCTTTATTTCAACATTAAATTTACAGATTTGGGCAAGAAGCCTTCGCGCATGGTTATTATCGGCACTGATAACGGCTCGGCAATTTTCTTCCGCAATGAAGGCGACGCAGAGGTCTATCGCTGGGACACATCCACTGCATTTACGGAGACGAACTTTAAGCCTGTCTACCGTAGTGACACCTGTCAACTGGCAACGCATGCTGTGCCCGACTACAAGCGCAATACGATGCGTGTGCTGCAGAGCAATTTCCCGGATTATATGCAGAATCGTGTGGGTTGCGGTGCAATACAGCAATTATCCGTTATGCAAGGTTGTTGGTAAGGCAGCTTTCTGCAGAAAGAGTAGGAAATTAAAAATTATATTTAAATTACTGCAATTAGTTGATGAGGTTGAGAGTGGTAGTGTCGGATAATGTTAAAAGCTTGAGTTTATGAAGAAATCTCCGTTTAAGAAATATCCGGCTTAAGGAAAAGAGTGAAGTGAAATGAGTTTGAAGTGTTCAGATGCAGAGTTTCACTTGTTAATAATAATTAAAATTTAGACTGTTCGGTAAAATAGATTAGCTTAATCTTTATATTTGTTTTATATTGGTGTTGGGTAGTCGTAGTATTTAAGCTTTTAATCTTTAAGTATTTAAAACTGAACTGGAAATGTGTTTCTCATTAACGTTATTAAAATTAATATCATAACTATTTTTTATTTTTATTTAAGAAAGATAACAATATTGTACAGTGTTACCTCAATAAAATTATTTTTTATATAATGTGAAAACAATATATTCAACTTAATGTGACTTTTTGATGCCTTAGTAGATTTCATAGGTTCAATAGGGTTCAGGAATCAAAATATTTCCAATTTTAGTTTAATTTATGTCCTTGAGAAAATAGCTGGAAGAGCTAAGGAACCTAAATTTACTTTATAATAAATTGCATATAATAAATAGACCCACTTATGCAAGATTCTTTTTTTTAGATACATTTTATTGACTATTCGAGCAAAATTTTCGACAGTCGTTCGATCGAATGTACCAGGAACATAATAATGTAATCATAATGTAACTAAAAAATCCGGAAGGTTTGAAAATAAATACTATTGTGAAATAATTTTCTCATTCCCGGAAATATCGTTGATAAATATATTAATACAACATACTTCTCCTAACCAGTACGGATATAATATAAAATAACGTGAATATATTATTTCGCTTTAGATCTGGAAAGTATAGACTTCTCTCTGGATGGACTGTGCTGAGAAGTTCTTTTATAATTTGCTGATCTAGTTTTCACCGGACAATTTCCAGGTTCCAAAACTAGTGGTCAGTGGATCTTTCAAACGTCACATACTAAGAGAGAGAGAAAGAGAGAAATAGAAAGGATGAGAGACCGGAGACAGAAGAGATATTGAGAAACATAAAGAAAGGAGGAAGGTATAGATATAGCTTCTGATTGTCATATACCAATGCTTAGCCGGGTATTGTGTATTTGGAAATTATCTGAAAGAAAATAAGTTTTTAAACTGAAAAGAGGGTTGCATTCTCTTCGCGGATAATAAGAAATTGCCATAATTTCGAGTAATAAAATTTAATGACTTTTCGAAACATATTTGAATACTTATATACGAGTACACCGTATCTATATTCATACTTGAACCTTCGACTATTTGTGCATTAGTATATATGTAGTTGCGTGTGACCAGGAGTTGCTCATAAATTTGTTTAACGCATTTATTGTATTTGTGTACTTTGATGATAAGCGTATTGTTAACTTAATTTGTGGCGATGATATTTATTTTTCTCTATTGTTCAGCTAATGTCAAACTTCGCTTGCGATATGCGAACCCGAAAATTTGCGTATAACAAAGGAAATTATATATGACAGGATCAATAAATTATGAATGAAAAAATGTATTTCAACGTATGACTTTCTATCGCTTTAAGCCCTCTGACTGGGGATATGTAGGTAAGTGTGTAAAAAGAGCACAAAAAGTGAACACAAATATATTTTATGGCAATAAAAAGTAAATGTGCCAATAAAGATATGGAAATATTTATTTATGAAAGCGAGCAACGATCTACAAAGCCCAATAACAATAATGGCTTAAAATATGAGTAAAGCGGCGAAAAGTCATTGGGTCAAAGTTCAGATGAGCATGTATACAAAAAAAAAATAATAATAAAAATTCGCTTTTTTGCGAGACTAATTCAAAGAAAATCCAAAGTAAAGGTTAATATGTGGATTTGTATAGAAAATATGCATTTATCATATATTTTATTGTATGCATATGAAACATTTATTTGTGTCGCATAAAATATATATTCGTTAGTGTTTCAGTCATCATAAAAATGTCAGCAACAGGTTTTTGCATTCACGATAACGGTGCTTAATAATATGTACATACATTATATGCACATTTTCATTTAGTTGCATGCTCATATATCATATATGTATGCATTTTTGGGTAGTAATAAAATTTCATGCCCGAAAAAAGTGAAAAATTTATGAATACTTTGGTTGGCGTACATTTACATTTGCATAAAAGATATCTGCACACATTTTCATATAGTGGTTTATACCCAATGGGAATTTTTTTCCTCAAGTTGCGGTAAACTTTTTGTTGTCTGTGTTAATTGGAATGTTGATTTTAGATTTTTTCCATGAATAAATTAAAATCTGCGTGTCTCCAATCCATTGCGAAAGTTGCAAAGAATTATTTTTTCGAAAATATTTTTATTAATTTATCTTTTCATATTCAGGTTCACAATAAACTTATAGGTTTGTGGTGGAGCTTAAATATGTGACATGAACTTTTGGAAGATGATGGGCCCAAATTTTATTAGGTTATGTGAACTCTATAGTTCTTAGTCGAATAAAAGCTTCCATCTTTTCAACACAGAACTACCCTGTGATATATTCTTGTCGACTGATATTTTATTTTTAAACCAATTTCAATACTGACATAAGATCAGTAAGCTCTGCTTAGTAATCACCAATAAAGTGGTTTAAAAAGAAAAAATCTCTAGAGTCGTTAGTTCTCTAAATTACAGTATTGAAACCCGATGGTTATAATTTGTTGGACGCTATCAAGCCTCTTCTTTAGGGTTTGAAACTAGAAATAATTCGACAGTTGAATCTCTCAGCTTTTAAGGAACTGAAAGTAAGATCAAAAACAAGTTCTTTGGAATGGTCAACCCTATTTCCAAACCCTATTATGGGTTGGTTACCACGTTCTAGTCGGTTGTAAATGTCAACGCGACATTCCTAGACATTTTATCATCATCCAGAAAGTTGCCGTTACTACCTTGTTGGAGATTTTTAATCAGACATATCTAGTTTTTTATTATCTCTTGAAAGAACAGTATTTATAGATGTAATACTTAATATATCTCTTTACTCAATACAAGTATTATTCGATTAAATCTCGTTCGACTTCTAAAAATTTTGAGGGAGAAATATTTCATAATTCTTTCACATGTTTTTTTCAGTTCTTCTAGCCTACAAAATATACCTGTTTGATATTCAGTAGACCTTTAAAAGTACTTGAGGAAACACTCATGTTGTATAGTTTAAGAACCGCTTTTACAATAATTAAGAGGAGATCTTTTCTGCCAGCCAGTCACTTCGATATATCTTTTTGCATTTGACAAACAAAAAAATGAAATTCTTTTAACTTGAAGAATTAAGCCAAAAGAAAGCTTTAAAATTGTTTACTCAAACTCTAAGTATCAATTCCATAGTTATGTAACCGTAAAATTCTAATATTTATATTTAAATGTCAAAACTGTTATCTATTTCTATTTATTTAGTAGCCAGACCACTTCCATTTGGGTAAGTGCTTATTTGTTTATACAGTTACATACACATTTCTGTAGTCCATATTGTATATGTGTGAGTATGTAAATGTATATATGTATGTGGGTGTCTGCCCACATATGGCCAAAAATATATGTTTGATAAGTTGATGAATGTTTGAGCTATTCACTTTTGATTTATGGGTCATCACACTTTCATCTATTCATGAACACTTTAAGCCATGTGGGCATACATACATATAATAGCTTTCATATTTGTACCCATCACTACAATGAATTTCGATGGATTATCTGGCGTCTGGGATTTTAGTGTTCAATATTGAATTTTTGGTTAAATTTATGGGTTTTTGTGGGTAAATTTAGCAGTAAAAATTATTGTCCATGAAAGCACAAGTTTTTAAAGGGATTTTTGAAATGAAAGCACTTCTGTGAAGATTTATGCAACTGTAGAGTATAAACTTGAAGTCAAAAAATATTATTGATAATTGACTTCAAACTACTGACCAGTTCCAGTAAGTAGTTTCCTATTGTTAACCAGAAATCATCGTAATAAGTAATAAAGTACAGTATATATCTCCTATAACAGTCCGAGGTGACATATGGACATATTCTAATCGAAATATCATCTTTTCAGTGAGTTCATGGCAGAAATTTCAGAACCCATACTTTTCAATTAGGTAGCTTTCTCCAGATGTAGATGTTCCATCATTCCTCAAAGTATAATACTACTATTCTATGTAAAAGGTGGGAATATTAGACTATAGATCGTAGAGAAAATCTTACAATCGCTCCATCTATAATACTCGTATATGAATATTTTTCAAATTCTGCCGACACCCTAAAAATCTGTTAAATCGGTATTGGGAAGTTACTGAACACCTTCTAAATGAGAGAATGACACGAAGAAGGCTTTTAAGATAAATTGGTGAAGACTGTGGAGAGATAATACTTCGGATACTAATACTTCGCTACGATCTTTGGAGATTATTGTTATTTTGACCGATATCATGACAGTCGGGTCTACGTAACGGGAACGGACTCGGATTGCTGCCAAGAATTCTCAAGAACTTAGTGACTATATAAGTAATTCATATTTCTATTTATTTGTTCTACCAACGTTTCCGCGCCGAAACCTCATTCACCGCAACAGTGTCGTTAATATAAAAATAAATCGATTAACATGCACATCTGCCAATTTTTTTTTGACAAACCAATTCGATGGCACGGCCCACGCAAACGGCGAAGCACTTGAAGCGACAAACAACAACAATAAAAACAAAAAAAAAAAAACAAAAAAAAAAACAAAAAAAAAAGTATCAAAAATGAAAATATCACTTTTATTTCGGGCGATAAAAATTCGGTATGTTAAGTTACACTTGTCGCAGATAAAATTATTTATCTCCTGCGTACATATGTTTCGCAGACATGTGACTGTGTGACTTTGTGTGGGTGTGCGTTTGACTGTTGGTTGGTTGCGAAAATTGGCCAAGTGTTTGTCGAAATATTTTTTATCACCTTGAATTTGTTGTTGTTTTTTGTACTTTTTATATAAAAAACGTGTTAACAATATGTTGCATTTTTTGGCACTCCAATAAAATATCTCACCAGATAAAGCAAGTCGATAAATAAATATGATTTATGGGAGCAATGCGAATTTTTGGTGGATCATTGGTTAATATTCGATATTCCTCCAGTGCATCAGTGCATGGGATGAATGTGTGTAAATATATACACACATTCATCATATACATATATGTTCTTATTTCGAACACCTGCGGGTTAAGTTAATTCGTTGTTATTATTTTAGATAATATATGGTTATTGATGAAATTTGATTGCTATTTTTTTAAGAAATGATCTGGGTGTCTGAGAATTTTAATTTTAATCCAAATATTTGTAAGCAAATATATTGTCAAAAACTATTTGAAAGACTGGTAAACTCGAGTTAAATGACAAATTTGGTGTTTAGCATTAAATACTACTCATAAATAAGGAGTTCATTATACAAAAACTCAGTTTACCAACGCATATAAGAATTCATTGCCTGAAAAGATTTTCAATTAAACTCAGAGTTTATTTAACACCGAGTTTATCAAACTCGGAAATAGTATACAAATTAAAATCCAATTTCGAAATGAAATCAGAGTTTCTTAAACACACTTATTTAAAAAACTCAGAGATTTTTAACTCACTTATTTAACACTGAGTTTATCAAACTTGAAAATTTTTGTGTTTATCATTAAACACTATTCATAAATATTATTCAATAAGTTCATTATACAAAAACCTAGTTTACTATCGCACACAAGAATTCATTGTCTAAAAAGATTACCAATTAAACTCAGAGTTTATTTAACACCTAGTTTATCAAACAAAGTATATAAATGAAAAAAAAAAAATCAAAATAAACTCAGAATTTCTTAAACATACTTATTTAACACGAAGTTTATCAAACACGAACCCAGTATACAAATGAAAAAATGTAAAAAAAAAACTCTAAGATTTTTAAATCACTTATTTAACACTGAGTTTATCAAATTTGAAAATTTTAAACTAAACTCAGAGTTTCTTAAACACACTTGACAGCTGTTTATAAACACTGATTTGTGATTTTATTTGAAGATACTACATCAATACTATAACCTTTAAACAATATAAAAGAGAGTTCTCGATAACCCTAAACAGGTTCATTAAATGAATGCCAAACATAATACCAGATCAAATTCTTCGTTAGATATTACCTTGAAATATTAAATCAAATTTTAAAGATAAACCTTCAACACACTTAACGTAAAATCATAAATATTATTCCCATTCTTCATGCTCGTAACACGCTATGACTCATGACATGTACTACTTGTATGAAATTGCTTGCAACACTTCAATTGCGATCATTGTTAATTGAAACCAATTTTCCAATTTACCCTGACAATTAAACATTTAATTAGATTTCAAATTAAAAGTGAAAACAACAACTTGTCAACATAAATACTATAGTGCTAACCTACAAGTTCATTTTTAATTGCCAATTATCAATGGCGCAATCGATTGGAAGGGTAATGTACCCAACGTGATTGCTGATTCCACAAGTGCACTATGGCGAATGACATGCAGTTCGACTGTTTTTGCAGTTCGAGTGGGGCAAAATTAAATTGTGTAAAATTTAAAATTGACGATATTCAATAGGTCGAGTAGATTTGACTGCTTTAGAAGGAATGGGAATGGGGCTTATGGTTTAAAATAGAAGTTTTTAGATAAATTAAATAACAAGAACGGAAAAGTTTAAGATCTCATGTGATGTTTTTGAACCTTAGCGCAAGAAATTATACATTTTATTTGGTAGTGGTCGAAAATCTATTTTACAATGAAATCTTCTACATTTTGTACTTATATTTAAATAATTAATACATTAACTGTTTGAGAACTACCAGTTTATGCTGATGAGCGAACGAAACAATGAGAGCTACTAGTTCTTCGAGTTCATTCTTACGCTGAAGTTGTAGAGAGATCAGAGAACGGTTCAGTGGTAGCAGCATGGTCTGAAAAAAATCACTAGATGTTGGATGGTGAATCAATACTGGATTTTTAGGAATAAGTAACTGAAGGAAATATCTATACCGATGACTTCAAAGCTCAGCAGAAAAAAAATCGAAGAGAGCTATAGTGATAAGCCTCATCATAGCTCATCTGCGAGTGGTTCAATGTTTCGGATATCAAAATAACATTATAATTACTGTTAAAATGAAAAACCTGCTGGCAATAAATTACATTTTCCACAACGTTACATCAACTTCGTACCTTATCATCCTATGGATTCGGGCAATCAATTCCGGGTGCTAACTTTAAAATTGAAACTATTAAGCAATTTACCATGCAAATTCCGCACATCGAGCGAGATAAGTCATACCATAAATTTAGCGCTGCTTGTCCTGCAGCCAGAAATGAAAAGAAATAAGAGCGCAAAAGGGCAATTAAAGTTAAATGGCAATGCGAATGAGAACGCGGTGAGGCATGCAGTTGCAATTGTTGTCGGATGAGTGTGCAATTGCATTCGCGGTTCTGTTTTGCTTTCATCCTTCTATTTTTTTTTGCGCTACAGCGTTGCAATTGTTGCTTCGGTTCAGCTCATCGCTGATTCCTTACTATTCCTGCGGCACATTCGCAACATTTCACATTTCTTCGCGATAATTTTAATCTCAATATTTTACAAATGCACGTCAAAACGCTGACACTGAGCGCTGCTCAACCCGCAATTGCAATGTCTTCAGCTGTATCACAGTTATAATGATCGTACTCGTGCTGTTAATGACACTTTTTGCAGTTCATTAAGGAATTGCGAATGCGCTTGAGTTGGCGCAATGTGTTTTCCATGAATTTTAAGTGGGAGATGAATGGAAAATTATAACTTGGGGGAAGTATAATATTATACCGTTATATGCAAGTGTAAATATGTATTTAGAAAAGTGTGCTTTAAGCAGACTTAAGCAAGATATTTTTTTTTAGTGTGAATTTCTTTCGGAAGCCGTTTTGCTCTTTAACAATTGAAAGAGTTGCAAAAATCTCTCAGATTTATGACCAGCTGGTCTTTATTGATAAACCTCATAACATTAATGAAAATGTTAAGTATTCATTTATAGACATACATACCTTTGAAGGCCGATGGGGTTTGTTTTGAACTTAAATTGAGTGCTGTAAGGGCTTGGTGAACCTAGCTGTACTCTTTCAATTTGTTTCGTAAAAACGGATGTATATGTTAGTCCATGAATTGGAGATCTTGTCAATGATCTGACTGGTTATCAGGACGTTTTTAAGGTTTTCACGAAACATTCATTGGTTCTCTGAGATCTATTGAGATCTTTTCGAACTCATTTTCTGGAAACTGTAGATACTTAGCCTATAAAACGCCACCAAAAATTTAAAAAATCGTTATACATATACATTTATTATGTACCCCCCTTACTACCCTTACTCGATTTTTTTCAACATTATATCCTTTATTCCACACTATTAGTGTAACTGAGTCGATGTACTTTACATTGTATACAAAAATATTGTTCTCTAAAAACTCGTCCAGGTTACTAAACCAACATTTTTCATTTAAGATTGAATTACTTTCCGAAATACTTAGACTTTACGACTTCAGCAATCCATTCCAATCACAAATTCAATTCATTATTTCAGTAGGCGGCATGTATTCTGTTACTCTCTTTATGCATTTGTACAAAAATAGTTCGCATTGTCTAGCTCTTCCTCCTTCATACACGCCCTCATGAGCCCTCTTTTATGTCAAACGTAAGTAAATGACACGCTCAGTAAGCGCCAGTGACATTGAATGCGTGACAACAAAAGTTTCAAAAAGAAATACGAAACTAGTATTGTGGTTTCATATACGCCTATGGATCCAAACGCAGATGCACAGAAGCATAGCGGTTTTTGTGCAAACAGTTAAAGTGAATTAACAAAGTGAATGCCTGCTGTGACAAACGGGCGTCTACCGGATTCGCCATTTTGACATTACGAAAATTGTCAATGAAGTGCCATTTCCTATCCGAACTGGCATACAAGGATTTAAACGCCCACCGAAACCAGCAAACAACAATAAAAGCAGACGTGACAGCGGGTTAACCCAGTGAATACAATTGTTTTGAGAGAAAGAAAGAGAGTGTAAGGAAAATTTTGTTTTACAAACATTAATTGTTTGGTTCTAGATCTCGTCTTGGGTTTTCGCATTGAGATCACAGTATCAGCATGAGATCACAGTTTTCTATTTTATATTACCATCCATATGGTAAAGGAAGAGAATCCGTTTTGATTAGCTAAGAACACATTAAAGTAAAACCTCCTGAGACCTAGGATAATAATTCTTATTCGTCTTCTTGATATATGCGTCCAGGTCCAACTCATATTAAAGAGCTAATTCCCGCAGCCTTAAGGATTCATTAGATGTTTGAAAGATATATTCCTTCCACCACAACATTCATTGAGATAGAGATGATACCGTAAAAAATAAGATTCTCAATTTTATATTTTCACTACAATTTTCAACAGACCACACATTTTAACTCACTGTGTTACTACTGCCTCCTATATCAATCCGTCTGACTACACAAAATCGCACATAGACCTGCTTAACACTAAAATTTTTCAGCACTTCCGGTCTGTCAGCAGTGGCTGAACGGCTGAATGGTTGAATGGCAGCAGTGCTTTCAATCCGCTTGTCATAAAGGGCGCAGTTTCAGAATGTGTTGATTAAATTTATTTCAAATGGCTCTCAACGCGACGCCGACAAATACACGCTTACTACAACGCAATCGGTTTAAGAGCGTGCATAAAGGACGATGATGCCTGTCAGTGTTAATGTTGTTCATTTGCCGTTATTGTTAACGACAATGAGTGTTAACGTGCACTAATACAAGCGTGTATATGGAAAATTGAAAGTATTATTCTGAAAATCGTGTAAACAAATGCTGTCAACTTAATTTGTTTTTTTGTTTTGTTGGTAGAGTTGCCATAGTGAATTGAGTGTAGCTTTTTGTGAGGCTTTTTGGAAGGATATTAACTGTTTAGTGATTCAATCTAATAGATGTGGTAATAAGTTTCTATAGAAAGAATTTTATATTCAATAATTTCTATTACCTTTAAGGTTAGGAAGGATGACAGTTCAAAATATATTTTAACGGGGTTGCCATATTTTTTTAAAAACTGTTTATAATAATATTAATAAAACAGACGACAAATTAAATTGTTTGAAAGGATCTAGTTCAAGACGAATTTGTTTTCTGGGGTTGCCACCGGTTTGAAATTTTTAATTATATTAAAATTCTTTAAAATAGTAAGTATATTAAACATTAAAGTATCCGTATTATTATAAGCAAATAAAAGGAAAATTTATGCACCGTGATTTCAGGAGGGCTGCCACCTATTCAAAATATTTAGATAAATAATTTGATAAAAAATTATATTACGATATGGGTATCAAACTGAGGAGTCTTAAGAAAGCTTATAGTTCAAAATATATATTGAGGGTAATACAGTTTTGGAAAGCTTCCAGTCGTAAATATAACGAGTAATTCCAAACGGAGAGAGAAAGAGAAAGAGAGAGAGAGAAAGATAGAGAGAGAGATAGAGAGAAAGAGATAGTTAGGTTAGGTTAGGTTAGGTTGTAAGGCTGTTCCCAAAGGGAAAACACACGTAGACTTCAAAATAAAAAAGCGTGGATTCCAATCCCAATAGAGCAATGACCAGTAAGAACCCATACGACTAAGGAGAGGTAAGGTTTACTGAGGGCGAAAAGTTCAGTAGACCTACCGCGGTTTAACTTAGGCCAGAAGGATCCTGCGACTAAGCATGTGTTGGTAACTGACCAGCGCTTACCCAGCTCAGCCGAAGCCCCTCTGTCAAATAGCAGACCGCAGTAGCACAATGGAGTTCCTACATGATACCATGCTTCTAATAGTGGGTCCGTCGTTCCTGACCTTGCAAGCTCATCAGCCTTACAATTTCCCGCGATTCCGCAGTGGCCAGAAACCCAGACTAATCTAATTGAAAAGTATAACGATGCCACCGACAGTGAGGATAGGCATTCCTTAACCAACTCTGAGCGCATGGTCAATGAACTCAGGGCTCCCTAAAGGTTGTTGCGCTCCGAAGCAATATATCCGTCGTTGCTTTAATAGTAGCCACTTCCGCTTGAAAGAGATAGTCCTCTTTGGATAAATCTTCTGCGAACTCATAATAATTTCTCAAAACTGTTATTTTAAAATCACTTTTGTAAGATTTGACAAATCGAAAATAAGTAAAAAATTGAATTTGGATTCGAAACTCGATTTCATGATTTCGTTAATGACGCTCTAGAGAGTAGTAGTATTACATATGACCAATATCCCAACCTCGTTAGGGAACCCTCATTAAAACGTATCAATTTAAGTTATAGTTAATGGAATAAAGATTATCTTTTATAATTCTTAGATGCTTCTATTGCTATCTTTTACACCTATTCTCACTTTTTCACACTATACTCTCCTCATTGTAGTCACGAATGCAATGCTCTAAGCTACGTAGGTTTCAAATGAAAAAAAAAAAAAATTAAAATGCGTGAAATCACCACGACCAAACTAATAGTTGCAACAAAGTGTGACAACAAAAACAAATTGAGCAAAAGTTTTTCAACCGCCATTGAAATCCACCAAATGACACTAAATTTAAAGTTAGTGGGAAATAATCCCAAAACTTGCAACACGCACACGAGGTTAAGGCACACAGTTAAAACAATGAATTTGTTTTCAAAGCGTTAAAAGTTCGGCAATAAATATGAAGCGCGTATAGTATTAGCCAGTACGAGCGCAAGTAATTTACCCTCAGGTCAGTCTGCTAGTACTCCAACGAGCTTAGAAGGGTTACCTAGAGTCGAAAAAATCAAAAGAAGAGCGCCGAAATTCCCACTTTAATCTGACAGGCATCACAAATATGAGTGTCTGCAAATTACAAAGTCCGCAAAATTGCTGCGCTTCGCCTCCATTTTTGTTTACGCACACATTACTGTTCCACGCGCATTCCTCACATACTCACGCTTGATTACTCACTCACTAACTTGACTCGCCGAGCGTCATGCAACGCGCTGACATTTTACCCCTTTATGGCTGCACAACGTTTGCGGCAGCACGTACCGATGATTATTTTATTTTTAGCGTCGTCCCGCCAATAAGTCCTTGCACCGAGCCGCGCCACATCAAGTGGAATGCGAGTCGGAAAATTGCGAAAAAAAACAAAAAAAAAACTTAAACGAAGAGAGAATTAAATTTTATACAAATTTCACACGAATACCGCAAGGGCAGAGAATATGTGCGCACGAGGTGGAGCGCAGCGCACGTGTCGCGGTCATCAAATGCCTGGCGTGTGTCGGATGTGCGCGTACGTGTCCGCTCGCTCGCTGCAATGGACTGTACCGTTAATTTGCATAAATGGTTATTTTACACTTTTTCACCACTCCACAAATGGCAATTTAAATGGAAAACTTCAAATTTATTATACGAACACTTGCATATATGTATGTGCATATAGATTGCAACTTGTGGCAAATGAAGCTGAAAATTCAATTTGGAGCGCTGAAGACCTGTTGCATGCATGAAATTAAATTGCAGTTTTAAACGTATAATGTTTTTAGTGGTTTAAACTTTTTGATTAAAGTTTTATGTAAGTTTGTTTTTCAAATACAAATTCATTTTAAATCACACTTAAATGTTTAGTAATTGATTCACATTTAATGTAATTATAAATGATTTTATACTATATCAAATCAAAATCAATTTCAGCAGTGGCCAAAGGCAACATATGAAAAGAGAAATTAAATTTTAGTGAGTGGAATAAAAACTCTCTCTAATGAAGTAATAACTGCCAACTGAGAATTGTAGTATTATAAACAAGTAAGGAAGGGCTAAGTTCGGGTGTAACCGAACATTTTATACTCTCGCAATTTATTTATATAACTTAATTAATATTATATATTACACAATTTGACCCACATATTCGACATATATACTGTATAAAGTCCATTGAAAGTTGGAAACCATAATATTAGGTTAGAAGCACCGAGGTCCTTATGTTCGATATATGGTTCCTTGAAAACTTGTGGTCTATTTTGGCGATTTTTAGAATGGGGCTGCCACACTATAAACATAGTATTTGTGCAAAGTTCTACACCGATATCTTCACTAGTACTTACTTTATATATTGTAAAGTAAACGATTCAGATTGTCTTCAAAGTTCTGGTACATAGGAAGTAGGCGTGGTTGTGAAGCGATTTGGCCTATTTTCACAACATATCATTGGGATGTAAGGAAACTATTAGAAGTTTCATTGGAATCGGTCGAGTAGTTCCTGAGATATGGTTTTTGACCCATAAGTGGGCGACGCCACGCCCATTTTCCATTTTGTAAAAAAATCTGAGTGCAGCTTTCATCTGTCATTTCTTATGTGGAATTTAGTGTTTCTGACGTTTTTCGTTAGTGAGTTAACCCACTTTTAGTAATTTTCAACCTAACTTTTGTATGGGAGGTGGGCGTGGTTATGAACCGATTTCTTTAATTTTTGGACTGTATTAGGAAGTGGCTAAAAAAAAACGACTGCGGAAAGTTTGGTTTATATAGCTCTATTGGTTTGCGAGATACGAACAAAAAACTTAGTAGGGGGCGGGGCCACGCCCACTTCCCCAAAAAAATTGCATCCAAATATGCCCCTTCATAGTGCGATCCTTCATACCAAATTTTATTTCCATAGCTTTATTTATGGCTTAGTTATGGCACTTGATGTGTTTTCGGTTTTCGCCATTTTGTGGGCGTGGCAGTGGTCCGATTTTGCTCATTTTCGAAAGCAACCTTCCTATGGTGCCAAGAAATAAGTGTGCCAAGTTTCATCGAGATATCTTAATTTTTACTCAAGTTACAGCTTGCACAGACGGACGGACGGACGCACGGACAGACAGACATTCGGATTTGAACTCCACTCTTCACCCTGATCACTTTGGTATATATAACCCTATATCTAACTCGTTTAGTTTTGGGTGTTACAAGCAACCGTTATGTGAACAAAACTATAATACTCTCTTTAGCAACATTTGTTGCGAGAGTATAAAAATTCGTAGAATTAAAATAGCCTTGAAAATCACAAATATTGATTCAGATAATTTAGCTGGTATTGCAATAGAAATTTGCTTTCATCACCCTTTCAGTGTTTGTCGTGAGTTAAATACTTAATAGCTTCTCCTCCGTAATCCTATTTATATCAGTTGTAGAGTGTTCCCCTTATTTTTCTTCAGACTAGCTTCGGTGATTAAAATCACGCTAGATGTTCACATCACATTTGAACATACCTCTCCTAACTATTCACACAACAAATCACTTTTAAATGATTTTATTTCACCTCACCTAATATAAGACATATGGACATACATATATGAAAATCTGATGAAGTGAGAATAAACTGAATATGAAAAAATAACATATGCCCTAATGGTTCAATTGTTGACAGTTTCGCGGAAAATTATTTTAATTTACTTAGCAATAATAGTTACTCAAATTAGTTACGTATACGCCCCTGCCATACATAAATATTAGAGTCCGACCGTTTGATTGAGCTTAGCATCGGCAGCGGCTAGTATCGCCCAAAATTTTTAGCATCGGCATCGGACATATTTAACTGATTTTTAGCCGATTCTTTTTACTTCTTTCAAATGTCACTTAAATCCATGTTTTGTTTTTTTCCTATTTGGGTTCCTTTAAAGCTTAAAATATGAATTTTTGTGTTCACCTTATCAAACGCAGTTTGATTTGCGATAATAAAATAAACACTAGTCTGAAGAAATTCGTTATTTTTGCATCAAATTGAAGTAAATGGTCCTATTTCTATCAATATCTGTGGCCTGTCATTATCCTGTTGGAACACAACTCTTTTCCTATTAGCTGACCGCTTGCTTGTTGACAGTACAGGTTCGAATTATGTTTGGCCCTAGGTTTGTAGCTCATAATTAAGTATCCTCTGCCAAATCCACCAAACACATAGTTAAACCTTCCTTACTGTCCATCATTTCTTAGCCATCATTTGCGCCGTCTCGACATTCAACAATGTTACAATGGCGTCATCTATTTTTGGGGAATATGAAACATCAAAAGAATTATAAATTTAAAATTTAATTAAATGCTTTTTTAAATTGAACCAAATGGTTACTACAAACTATTCTCAAATCCACCTGAAAACACACAGAATATTTCATTAAAATCTATCCAGCCGTTTAGGATATGGGCAGTGACTTACGCACGTACAGAATAATTTTATGTATAAAGTTGGTCTATGGTCTTATAATATACTACAAGACCGCTCCAGCTTCGCACGGGTTTAAACAAATATTTCAAAAGTTATAAGTTTTGACATACTCTCCCATGTAAGAGGAGAGGCCATGGGAAAGCTACGTTCACCCTGAGTAACATAGGCTATATTTATTGCTCGAATCTTAACTTTTTGGAAATAGTTCCCAGGTGAGGGTATCAAAAAGACTCCGTGATGGAGAGCGGTCTGCTAGTATAAGTATATAGATATAGATAATTGAGCGCTAATTTTTGTACTCATAGATTTTTTTCTTTTTTTATTAAGTTCATCATGCAGAGCTAATATTGTGTTTGACGAGTGCACGGATCATATAAACATGTAACTTACCATATTCACGGAAACAAGTCCTAGAGAGTTACTAAGTTAGAGAGAGAGAAAGAGATAGAAAAGAGAGGGAGACAAATGGAAAAATAAAGACATGAAAAGAGAGAGGGAAAGATTTAAAGTGAAAGAGAGAGAGGGAGAGATATACAATAAAAGGTAACCGGAAATCTTCCATTCATTTTGGATTAGGGAACAAAGCCATAATCGCTAATAATATTTAAATATCTGAATTACTATAGTCTCTTGGAATCACCCATCAGGATTTCATTATAATTTTATTTAAAAAAGAATATCATACAACTCTATAACAGCACTTTAAGAATTGAAGGTGATCAGCCCACCATTTTCAACCATGCAAAAGAGAATTCAAATTCAAATATGGTGTAATTTTCCAAACTATTGAAGCGTTAGCTGAAAACGATTGCAATTGCGACAAAACAGTGAAGCATCATGCCCGATATGTGTGTGTGTGTGTTAATTACGCCAGAGTGGCTATCTATTCGAAAAGGTGGAAATGTGTGTGTGGGTATATAAAACGAAAAGAAATCGAACAACGAAAATAAAAACGCAAAATTGGAGAATTCAAATGGTAATGCAGATGTAGAGCAGAATTTCGAAAGGAGGTGTATGTGCTCGTGGGTGTACATACATGTGTGTGCGAAATATTTGCAGCCACACGCAGGAACAGTGTACCACAATTTATTGTTTTCTTCTAGTTGTTGTTGTTTGTTGACATTTTCACCAAATAATGGAAATAAAGACAGATGGCATTGCCAAGGGAACTTGACATCGTCGTAATATACTGTCCGCCCGCGCATCAAATACCATTCTAATGCTAGCAAAGTTGGTGAAGCAGAGTGTTATTGATCAGCTATTGTTGTTTTTGTTTTGTATTTTTGGGTGTTTTGTTGGAGAAAAGTTTTTGAAATTGCAGTGAGCAGGGGCAAGTGCAGTTGTTGAAGCTGCAGTTATCCGCTGCAACTGTGCGATTTCGCTGCAATTATCTTAAATATGCTCTGATAGGGAATATCGAGTTTAATGGAGATGGAAAACATGATGAAATGCGGGGCAAAGGAGTGATGTGTGCTAGGAGAAATGCAAAAAAATGCATAGGAGAGTTTTGTTGATGTTAGATGCATGGCTGTCGATGGTGCTTGTCTTGGCTAGAGTTCACTGAATTAGGAACTTAAGGGAGGGGTAAGGGTTTTCACTTTTGAAAAATCGATTTTTTTTTGTTTTATCTTACTGTTTAACATTTCAAGAATATGTCCTCAAAATTTTAATCCGATTTAAGCAATATTCTTAAAGTTATTGTTTAATTAGTCTTGGAACATAGTTTACAGAACATAGTCAAAACTATGCTCAATAATGTATAGAAAGTTTGAATAAAATTCATTAATCGATATTTGAGATAAAAAATCACAGAAAAAGTGTTTTTTTTTACGCTGAAACGAGTAGCTTAAACAAAAAAATTCAAAAAGGTGTTTAAAGTTGAGGGTATTTCCTATACAATGACCTACGAGTTTTGAAAAATATTAAAAAATGACAAAATGGCGTAGTTCTGAAAAGAATGTTAGTTTTCAACAAATCAAAACGATTGAAGGTCATTGTATAGTAAATCTATTCAAGAATACTCAGTTTAAAAATTTAAAGTTTCGACTATAGCGAGCGGTGGCTCTTTAGAACGCTGTCATTCATAAACTATTCAAGATACGCTTTTAGAGGTTATTTTTGAAGGTATCGAAAAAGCAAAAAATAAAAAATGAAAATGTCACAATGGTATAGCCCCTAAAGGAGGCTATAATTAATTTTTTAATTTTAAGATCTCGAACCAGAATACTATCGATATTATTGATTCATTCTTAATGTAACAGTTCCACATTGTTTTAATTTAAGATTCTATAATCAAATAAGACGTCTACAATAGACTCACAAAGTTCCAAAAGCTTTACAAAGAGCTTAGTCTAAAAAGAGATCCGAATACTAACATACTCTTTCAGGCTCCAACACTCATATCACGTACATATATTTATAATATTTAAGAAAAATATATTTCTTTTCAACAAAAATTGCATTGAAAAATGTTATTTAACTGTCCTCGTAGTGACAGGAACCCTCAGAGTCGCTTTAAAAATTTTTAGCTCTGAAATTTCAATCCTCACTAGAAAATCTCTGTCGTTGAAAATGAATCTAAAATACTTTAGTACTAATGCGATTGCAGCCATCAAAGTCATTTCAAGGGCAGTAACACTTTTTGATATTTTTTTTTAGCAAATTCAAGTTACACACACACGTTGTACGTTCATTGTCGAAACAATGACCTCTGTTTGCTGGAGAAGCAACCTACATGCACATTTAAAACACGCATGGCGAAATTTGCATAAAACTCACATCCATGTTAAAACAAAGCGGCAAAAAATTAAAAAAAAAAAAAAACGGAAAAAAATGAATTTTTCGCTTAGCATTTCGAGCGTTCAGCTGGAAAGTGAGATAAGAGTACGCGACGCGCCTATTTAGTTAAAATTTTATGCTCATACGATAGAGTCGCGTCTACTGCTGACATATTTATGCTTAGTCTTATGTACTTGCAGTATTTCTGCCGGATTTACTAGAATATTTCACGCATATATATGTGTATGAGTGTGCGTGTGTATAAGAGAGAGATAATTTTTTCTATTGAAAATATAAACGATTTAATAAAGCTAAAGTAATTCAATTGCAGCTGAGGCGTGAAACGGAAACCCGGTGGGGTAAGATGGGTACATAATGACATATTTTAAAGCTTGAATAATATAAAGTGAAAGCAAAAAAGTGAGAAAGAGAGATTTTTTAGTAAAGTAAGTGTTCAGTTTTGAGCTATTTTTTTAGAAGATTTTTCTTTAAGATTTTTGAAGTTTTTATACTCTCGCGACAAAAGTTGCTAAAGAGAAGAAGAACAAAAGTTTTGTTAACCTAACGGTTGTTTGTAAGTCATAAAACTAAACGAGTTAGATATAGGGTTATATATATTAAAATGATCAGGGTGACGAGACGAGTCAAAATTCGAATGTCTGTCTGTCCGTCTGTCCGTCCGTCCGTGCAACGGATAACTTGAGTAAAAATTGAGATATCTTAACGAAACTTGGAACACGTATTCCTTGGCACCCTGAGGAGGTTGCTTTCGAAAATGGGCATTGCCACGCCCACAAAATGGCGAAAACCAAAAACTTATAAAGTGTCATAACTAAGCCATAAATAAAGTTATGAAAATAAAATTTGAAACATAAGATCGTATTAGGGCAGGGGAACATTTGGATGTAATTTTTTTTGGAAAAGTGGGGCGTGACCCCGCCCTCAAATAGGTTTTTTATATATAACTCGCAAACCAATAAAGCTATATAAACCAAACTTTCTGCAGTCGTGTCTTTCAGCCGTTTACTTTTACAGTCCAAAAATGAAAGAAATCGGATAATAACCACGCCCACCTCCCATACAAAGGTTAGGATGAAGATGACTAAAAGTGGGTTAACTCACTAACGAGAAACGTCAGAAACACTAAACTTTACATAAGAAATAGCAGAAGGAAGCTGCACTCAGATTTTTTTACAAAATTAAAAATGGGCGTGGCATCTCCCACTTATGGGTCAAAAACCATATCTCAGGAACTACTCGACCGATTTCAATGAAATTCGGTATATAATACTTTCTTGACACCCTGATGACACATGTGAAAAATGGATAAAATCGGTTCATAACCACGACAACTTCCCATATAACTCAATTTTGAATTCCATCTGATTCCTTTACTTTATAATGTATACATAAGGAACCAATGAAGATGGCGGAATAAAACTTTACACAAATAGTACATATCATCTCTGGCTTCACGTGAGAAAAAATTGTCGAAAACGGACTATAACTTTTCAAGACCCCAGATATCGGACATGTTGAACTCAGCGCCTAAGGGTAAATTTTAACCGAAAATATTGGTAAATCTCTTAGATAATTTAATGTAAAAAATTTTCGAAAAAATCTTCATGAAGTGTCTCGGAAATATGACACTGATTTTAAAGAATTTCAGTGAAAAAAAGAACATACTTTGAAAGAGAAACCGCTATGTGGTTCAACTTATTGAACAATTTCCAATGGCTTCTCCTACCAACTTTTCTAACTCAGCTGTGTCTTTTGATATAATTAGCAGACACATATTCACGGTGCGGAAAAGCTCATTACACAGGATATACTTATACATATGTACTTTACATATAACAGTATATTTATAACAAAAACAAAAGGAGTTGAAGAAAATTAGAGAGACACAGTAAACGCTGAAGATCATAGATGGGAACAAACACATATGCCACGACAACGAGTGTAAATAGTATTTTGCGTAACAGCAGCCACAAGCCAACCCACAACGAACAACGCACGCCTGACTACTTAACCCCACACAAGAACACGAGAACAGCGCAAAAACCGACAACTAACAGGCATTAACGGCACTAAGCTAAACTTTCATGAGTTTGCAGGAAAAAAAGTGTGGCAGAACTTGCGAAGAAAAATGATAGCGCGTAACGGCAATACAAACAATGTGGCATACTTTGCGGCGTTGAGCTTTCATTGCGGCTTTCTTTGCTGGTTTCACTCTATTTTCCGGTTGACCTTTGGCGGAAGTGGATAGAAAGGGGTGGCTGCGACCTTAAATGCGCACAGCTAATAGTCATGCTCCCTGCACACAGAAACACATAACCACACACAGACAGAAAGAGGTTCATTGCCATTTGTGTGCGGAAGTTGACAGCAAACTTTAGCTGAAATGCATTTTTTCACAACTTTTTTCTCCAGCTGCCGCAAGGCTGAAGCCTACACTTACAATAGTTTTCTACTATACTCCGTATTTCTTTTTTTTTTATTAATAGCTGCTGAAAAGCGGAAATATGCGCGAATTATATCTTCCATGACTGGCGACTTTTTATAGCTTCCGTGTGGCTTTTAATTGTTGTCGGCATGGATTTATTTTGAGGAATATAAAAGTCATGCAATAAATTTGTATAAACTACACTTAGTTACCTTGATTTCGATAATGTTGTTGGCAATGAAATGAGAGGGAAAAATTGTATGTGTGAAGCTTCACACGAATGAGATGCTTCGCTTCATTTGATGGATTCACCGTCCATTTGACGGACAAAGTGATTGTGAAATTACTGAATTCTTTGGTTTGGATTGACATAAGATGTGTTAGAATATCTGAACGGATTTGGGTGAAATAATTAGATGCCAATAATCTCATACATCTTTCTTAGCTGATCTAACCTCATATTTATAATCTTAAAAATTGAAATATTCAGAAAATTATGTAATTTATTGACAAATAGAAGTATAACAAGTAAGGAAGAGCTAAGTTCGGTAGTGACCGAACATTTTATACTTTCGCAATTATAATTTTATTAATATAGTACACAATTACATACATATATATGGTATAAAATCCATTGAGAGTTGGCAACCCTAATATTAGCTATATGGGAGCTAGGAGAAATTATGACGCGATTTCACCCATTTTTTTCAGGGAGACATATTATTAGAAGAAAAATATTCCCCACAAATTTCTTCAAAATATCTAAGGACGTACCTATATTTTCGGAAAAAAATAATAAGAAGCACTGAGGTTCTCATGTTCGATATATGGCGCCTTGAAAATCTTTGGTCCGATTTTTAGAAAGGGGCTGCCACACTATAAATGCAGTATTTATGCAAAGTTCTGTTCCGATATCTTCATCTTTGTGCTTACTTTATATTTTGTGGAGTAAACGATTCGGGTCGACTTCAAAGTTCTGGTATATAGGAGAAGCAGTGGTTGTGAACCGATTTGGCCTATTTTCACAATATATCATTGGGAAGCAAGGAAAATATTACAAACCGAATTTCATATTGGCCGAGTAGTTGCAGTATGGGTTTTTGACCCATAAAAATTCCAAAAAAAATTACATCAGGACTTGCCCCTTCCTAGTGTGAGCCTTTGTATGAAATATTACTTTTATAGCTTTATTTATGACTTAGTTATGGCATAGGGTGTGGCAATGGTCCGATATCGCGCATTTTCAATACCAACCTCCTCAGAGTGCTAGGAATATGTGTACCAAGTTTCATTAAGATATCTCAATTTTTATTCAAGTTATCGCTTGCACGGACAGACGGACGGATAGACATCCGGATTCGGAACTCCACTCGTCATGCTAATCATTTATATATATATAACCCCATATCTAACTCTTTTAGTTTTAGGTGTTACAAACAACCGTTATGTGAACATAACTATAATACTCTCTTTGGCAACTTTGTTGCGAGAGCATGCAAATTAAGAAAATGCAAATGCAAATCTATGCTTTCTTTAAGATTTTTGCTGACTTTGTAGTCTTGCTTCTGAGTTTCCAATTATTATTCCGTTTCCAATTATTGGGTTCCGAGCAAACTAAGGGTTACTCACACCCTTCTGCATCTTAATGCTATTAATTCAGGCATGGAGAAAATTTACTAAAGCATTTTATATCAATTTTATAAAGCCTTTTATTTCCATTCATTATTTAATTAATGGGAGGGTGTGTTCAAAATATATCGGAAATTTTCGTTTTTTGAAAATTAAAATTTATTCATTCGTTCAGATTAATGTTGTCGCCGTTAAAATAATCTCCAATCCATATTAAGCATTTAGGACAGAGCTTCCTTCAATCGTTGAAACACTTTTCAAACTCGATTGAGGGAATAGCCTTAGACTCTTTCTTTTCTAGTTCTAGAACAAGCAACGAAGTGTGAGCTATTAACAAAAAGAAATCGCCAAGCTCTTAAAAACATGTCTAAATTTGGACAGACTCTTCAAAACAGGAAAATTTTCAATTTGTTGAAATTCCCGTTATTTTTTGAACACATCTCATTCGATGGCAGATGTTATTTATATAATTACAAGAGCAGTGTTCATAAAAGGTCTTATAACAAACAGAAAAAAAATTAAACCAACAAGAAAATAAAATAATGGAAAGCAAACACTGTGCTATCATTAAACGCATTTCCGGTTGATAAACGTTTGAGCAAATAGATATATAAATACATGTGTTTCAATATTTTGGTATTCATTAGAACTGCTCACATAATGATAACCAATAATTTGAAGCATAAATATGGCGCAGTAAATACGTATATACAACACTTTGTATCATACAATGCCGCGCAGCTGCCGCGCATAAAAGTATGCTTGTTTGCCTACAATTAATGCTTCAAGTGGCCCAAATGCTGTAATATCTCAAATCTATATTACTTGTATGGCAATAAATAGCAAAGCGATAATCGTGGGTGAAATTTTTATGACAGCTCATCAACTTCAATAATACACTTATTGTGGCGCTGTTGTAAGGCGATAAATTCATTTTTGCATCATTATCACTGCTTATAGCAGCTGACGTAGGCGATGATTCTTCTTTCACATTAATACGTGCATTCACATAATATCTTAAGTGAGTTTAACTCAGCTCAAACGTTTTCAAAGCTTATTGATTATAAAGCTAGTGATGGAAATTGCATAAATTATTGCATACTTGCAGGCGTTTATGTGTCTATACTACATTCACATCATTTATTGTGCATATTTATGTATATTATTATTGCATACTTGCATGTATATGTGTTTTGTATGAATGTCTGTCTTTATCTCGCATGAATGCATATGAATTTCCATACTCGTGTATTGTGACCTTGCAGCTTTTGCATTTATCCTTATTATTGCATTACAGCAGTTATTGCTCATGAGTATTGACATTCATACTAGCGTTATTGTACTGCATTACTTTTTATTAATCAATTCATTTCAACGCACATAAGGCCTGGGTATTATTGACATTTGTAAATGTAGTCTATAGATATGATACACATTCTACTGTCATCTTAGCTTTTCTAATGAATAAAAAGCCTAGAGACAAGACACGACACAATACTTGCTATATTTGATTTTCTTATGAAATTACGGAGATAAAGATTACAAACCCATGATTACTGTAGTTCCACTGCAGAGACACTGAGTCTCTTATTAAGGGGTTAGGTGGGTTTCAGAGGTTGAACGAGAAGGTATTTTTTTAAATATATATAATCATACATTTGATTTCAAAGGAGCATTTTCAAGCAGTATTTTGTGAAGTTCGAGTTAGTTTCGAGAAATCATGTCTACCAACTTAAAAAAATGAGTTTAGAGATACACGCGTTTAAGGTTTTACATTCAAACTGACCTTGCCTACTGAACGGAACTTCCAAAGGATCTATCTCTCAGAATTTTACTCGGATCGATTTCAATTATTACTATTTAAGGCAGTAGTCTGCTTTAGAAGTCGAAAAAGGCGTTTTTTTAGCAATTTTTTTTTTTTAATTTTTTAAGACGATAGTGTTCTAATTTAAGGCTTTAAAAACAATATTTATTATTAAAAAGTATTGAAATTTTTTCAAAGTTGTAAGTATTTTTCTAGAGCGCCTGGAGTCTGCCGGTGATGGAAGTCGTGCGATGCATTTGAAACAGTCGAACCAAGTTTTGGAAGAGATTTAAAACAAAACAAAAAAATCGATTTTTTGAAGCCTGTAAAGCAGACTACTGCCTTAATAAACCGCACACATATTTTTTTAATTTGGCAACCCACCTAACCACTTAAGAGAACTGCATAAGGGGTTAGGGGTTAGACACGAAAAAATGAGAATTTTCGGTATTTTTTTTTTGCTATTAAATCATGTTATTTTATAAAAGTAATAATATGGCATTATTATACAATGGTTTGACTTAAGGTCACGAAAATTTGAAAAAAAAATATAATTTCCAAAGTTATAGCTGTCTGTATTGACCCAGTTTCAAAAAAAAAGGTACTTGTGGTGACAATCATAAGTCCATGGAGATTCATCTAAAATTATTCGGATACAAAAAATTAGTTTTATCAATAAATAATCTTGGGCCTGAAGCTCCGAAGCTTTTTTTTCAAAAATTAACAAAATGGCGGCCTCAGGAATTTTTTTTAGATTTTCGGGAAAATATTAACAGTTTATTGGTCTTAAAAAATCGAAATTTTTGAAAAAAAAAATCCTTCGGATCAGGCCTGAGTTTATTATGTATTCTAAAAGATGTACGTATTTCATTAAAATCTACTGAGCGGTTATCGAGTTACAGTTGTCACCAGTTCAAAAAACATAGTTTTGAGATAAAAGCATTTAAAGTTTGACACTAGTGTGTTGGAGTGCCTGAGCGCTCTTTGTTATTTGTCGAATAACTCGAAAAGTAATTATCGGATCAACTTCAAATTTTCAGATAATAGTTTTAAGATTTTACTCTTAACGATAAATTGATTTTTTGAAAATACTGACAACCCCTAACTCCATAAGTTATTTTCAAATATTTATTAAAGGAAACTTTTTTTCATCTTTACTGTGATAGTATTACTTGAGTTTGTAATCTAATTCCTGAAAGCCATAATTCCATATACTTTCATGGGTAATGGAGAAGCTAAAAGTGCATTTAGTCCAATTAAGATTCTTTCTAGTACTGTTAAAATCGATATTGTTAGCTTAGGTTTAAAACATGGCATTCTTAAAAAATGATGTATTATGTGAAACATTGTTCCTAAAAGTATGCCACGAGTTCGTATTTTCTGCTTTAGTTTAGCTTGCTAATAATAATTCGTTGCCTACATTTACGCTGATATTAAATTTTATTCAGCTGCTAGTAATAATGACGATTTTTAAACAATTATTTGCATTACATATTAATTTTCAACTCTCAATAAATTAATTTTGTATTTATTGCCGGTCGAAGACAAATGTTAGGTCAACAACAATAAGAAAAAAAAAATATATTTTTATTTTAGCTCTTAGCTAACTAGTATCAGAGGCTTCCATAAATGAAATAGTATATATTTTGAATATTTATTAATTTTTTTTTTTTTACTTAACATATTATATACTATATTTCATCCTGTCGTCACCAATACGACCTGTAGATCTCATACATTAATCAAAGGCAAATATGGCCGTATACAAATGTTGCTCATACGCCATGTCATGCTATAACACATGCAACATGTAGTCACTTTCCCATCTAAAGGACACATGGCGTATGATGAACATTAAAATGAAGGCTCATTACCTCACATGCACATAAATATTATATATAATAATGCATATGTATATATGTACAATACTCGAAAATTGCGCATTCAGCTAAAAATAAGTGACGGAAATTTATTTTTCAGTTACATTTCCTACACATTTGATAAATTAGCTAAAATAGAACCTTCTTTAGAAATTACATTTACATATGCCTTCATATATATTTTTGCATGGCTATACATTTCACTTGATTGCGGTAGCCTTTTCGCAACACTTAGCTGACCTTCCACAAGTCACTTGGCCAGCAGTTGGCGCTCAACAGCACGACGTGACAAAGCCGCGCTCACAACCAAATGCCCAGCGAAGGTAAATGCGTTGCAAATGTATTGCGCAAGCAAAGTAAAATGGCACCGGCAAAATATTTGGACAAAAAAATGAAAAATTGTTGATTTAAGCTGCATAAAGTGTGGCATCAATAAAATGAAATTGCACAGCATAAATTACCGAAAAGCTTAGGTGTTGATGGGCGGTGTGTTTGGGCGCTATGCTGAGAGTGCTTTTGTGTTCGTTTAAGGGTGTTCCTGTGTGTGTAGCTGCTTGTTGCTGGGCAATTGGACGCAATCACACATGAAAAGTGGGAGCATTTTTCTCTCTCTCCAATTCTTTAAACAGCACGCCAAGGACATGCGCTGACAAATAGCTCACATATGCATTTATTACTGATACTCATGTGTTTTGTAGTTTTTTTCGTGTTTTTTTGCGGCTGTCACTTGTCAACATTTTGCGGAAAGTTAGACTTGTTTTTCTACATCATCTATTATTTTACAAATTCCTTGCAATATTACTAGTTTAGTTTTTTTGTTCTTTTTTGCTCCCTTTCTCCTTACATTCACATCATTTATTGTGGCAAATTGTTTGTCTTGCTAAGCATGAAATCTCAACAGCAACAACACACATACATACATGCATAAACATGTGTTTGTTGCCAAATATCCCAAGACAGATGGGATCTGAAGTGGCATGCCTTTTGGCGGAAAAATGAAAAATGGAAATAAATAGAAGACACAGTGAAAGACCTGCTCAATCTGGCTGGCTTAAGTCTAGCGGAGGGTGTTTTGGTTACACTGTAAGTAGAAGTCTCAGCTGACAAATGGAAGCTGACAGCATTACATACATGCAATACACATATCTATATACTTATAAATACATTTTTTTTTCTAGTCTTCCATATATGCTATTGCAACTCTTAAAGTATCGCAAGCAAAAAAAAAAAAATTGCATATTAAAGCTTATATTATATATAAATGGACATGTACTCGTATTCCATTTTATTTATATGAATATTTGATATGCTTGTTTTTATTCATTTATTTATGTTTATACCTTATGTATGCATTCCCTTAAGATTGCAAACGCCTTCGTCTGCTCGTAGAGTACATGTCTCTGCGGTACTGTCTTGCGTTTTTTTTTTATATTTTTCTGAAGCGCCTTTCTTCATGCGCCTTAATAGGATTTGAGTGATAGTGCGGTGATGAGATTATGACAAATGTGCCGCACAAAGGCGTCTCTAAACACACACATACACACATACATGCATATGCGCATATTAAATTCACATACAAATATACTAAAGTCTACATTAAAACATGTACAACAACACATAGACACCTTTGCGTACAATATACATGAATGCTAACATGAAATAGGCATGCCGCTCTTCTACTATAGACACACTTGGTTTCATATCAGTGTATATGGATGTGTGTGTGTTTCCAGTTAAGCGTGGCGCATGAAGCATATTTTCCTTTTTTGTGCTTTGTGATTTGATATGCTTTATGTTTTTGTGTGTTTTTAATCTCATTTTTTTGTTTTCCTAAAAAATACTTAAATGTAGCGCGAGTGAGAGTAAGCGTAAATAATGGAATAATTCATATTTTATGAAATTAAAATTTTATTTGGCAAATTTTCAATATTCAACCTGCCATTTGTATGACTGTAATTATTAATGATTTCTAAAAAAATGTTAGCGAGCTACAAAATGATTTTTTGTTATGAGAATAAATGAACAAAAGAGCTCATACTATAATAAATGTGATTTCACAATTGTTAAAGTCATTTTCATAATTTATTCATAAGCTTTGCTGGGCTTAGTTAAATTTTAATTCTAAAGCTTCGATTTCAAATGCAGTCGTCAGCGATTATTTAAAACTTGTGTTAAGGGGGGGGCTAAGGTTTGACAACTTTTTTTCCATTTTTTGTGTTAAAGTTTTAGGTTATTCGGAGAAAAACTAACGAAGTTACAGCAGGTTGAATAACGGTACCTCTAACTTAAGTTTGCGCGCCTTCCAGCTACCCGCGCTGAGTGTACAAAACTTTGAATTGATTTTTCCAAATATGTCATTTTTAAAGTCGGTGACCAGCCTACAGAAAAATCTACTGCATCGATCGTTTTGAAATTTTGCACAAATATTTTACATATATATAGCTCTCGAATGACGTTGAGTTTTTCCAAAAATTTTAATTACTAACAATTTTACAATAACAAATAGGTCGATTTTTTCATCTAAAATCGCCATTTTGGCTTGAAAATGGTACCAAAAATTGAAAAATTAAAAAAAACTCGACGTCAATTGAAAGATAAACTAATAAACTAAATAAAGCTTTTTGATTTTTTTTTTGGTGTCAGATGATCCAGTGATGCTGTAGGCTAGTCACCGTACAAAAACTTATTTTCGAGATGCCTGCAGAGATCGACGATAAATCCGTTATTCCTCGCT
Organism: Zeugodacus cucurbitae; assembly: GCF_028554725.1. Classification (NCBI taxonomy): domain Eukaryota; kingdom Metazoa; phylum Arthropoda; class Insecta; order Diptera; family Tephritidae; genus Zeugodacus; species Zeugodacus cucurbitae. Next base: position 61,280,380 of record NC_071669.1, on the reverse strand, counting down.
ATTTTTCGATAAAACTTTTTTTTAGTATCCTTCAAATGTTGTACTTTCATATAATAATAAGTAAAATAAACCTACAGCAATAATTTTTTCTAAAAAAATTCATGAAAAATGGCCTTTTTTCTACGAAACAAACCTAAATATATAAAGATTACTGATAACTATATTTGTTCACCCTCGGTCAATAATATTGTAATAATTAAAGTAAGTTTTTTATAATAAAATCCGAAAGCATATTATCACTCCATAACATGTATCTTTCGATGGGTTTTGCGACACTCTCGTCTTTAATGTAAACTAAGCTAAGAAGAAATGAGATAATTCTACCAAGGCTTAAACTTAGTAAAAATGTTTTTCAAATACTTAAAAATCTATTAAAAAGTGTATTTTACTCAACCAAAAAAATAATAAATATACATATATATAATATAAAAAAAAGTATATTTTAAAATTAGAATGCACCAGCTATTTTTATCTTCCAAGTTCACAAAAATTAATAGCAATCACTTTAAAATTTAAATAACTCACAACAAACATGCTTGTAATACAACAACATGCAACGATGCTCTAGAAAAAGAAAAAAAAAAAAAACAAATATATTTTATGGTATCAATGACAATGAATAGTAATTTATGCACACAAATTAGCCGTCAAGTGTTGAAAATGTGTGTGCCTACAATTAAAACTAGCAACTCACATGCCTATACAAGATTTATCACCTGTCAGTTGGCTGCTTTAAATTTTCAATTTCGCTTTTGGCGGCCTACCAGTCGTCATGGCGCAGCACAAAAGTACGCGAGAAACGCAGCAAGTTAATTGCTGGTAATTTTATTTCAACTTCCGCGCCAACCAACTAATCAACCGTTCACCCGCGAAGGCAAGCATCATTACACCTTTTCGGGTGATGCTTCTCCATTTCAGCTATTTCGTGTATTTCATATAAATAAGCGATTAAGCCGTTGAAGTGGCATAAATCAACTTGTGCTACTGTGCAGTAAACAACAATCACTAAAAATGGTAATAGAAGCTAGAATATGAAATAAAAAAAAAATTAAAATATAATATAATAATATTTTTGTTTCTTCCTCCAGAAATTCTTCGTCGCTATTTCCTTTGCCTTGTTGGCCTGCGCCGCCGCTGATGTCTCGCACTTGCAAAGTGGTTACGATTACCCCGCACCCGTGCATGAGGAGGTCAAATCGGAGCCAATCGCACCGCAAAACACTTATGTGCCACCACCACCAGCTCCAGCACCAGTAGCACCACAAAACACTTATGTACCACCACCACCTGCCCCAGCAGTAGCACCACAAAACACCTACATTCCCCCAGCAGCCCCAGCTCCAGCTCCAGTAGCTCCAATCCACGAGGAAATCAGATCAGAACCAATTGCCCCTGCACCAGCCGCACCAGCTCCAGAGCCAGCTTATATTCCACCAGCAGCTGCAGCTCCAGCTCCAGAGCCATCTGCCTCCCTCGATGCTGATGGTTACCACTACAAGACCGTTCGCCGTGTCGTCTACAGACATCGCGTTTAAGTAAAATAAACGATTTTGGAATTCATCATGTACCTGAGACCGCAAATAAAATGATTTTAATACGGAAATAATTTTTTGATTTCAAAAACTTCTTCCTTTTAGTACCTGCTAATTTACTTTAAATGGTTCCTGAAACTGCATTCAATAAACCGTTGGATCTATATTGCCTTACGAATAGCCAGAAGAAAGTTCTGATCTCAAGATCCCGAAGTATCCTCAAGCAAACATATTGATTATCTGGAAGTGGTTGTTAGAAGTGTTCATCATTTTTCAGAGTTCCTGGGGTTGATCTCAATTTTCGATCAACTTAGAACAGTTTTCCCATAGCCGAGCTCTCTCTGAAGGCAACGATAAAGCTCTGAGCGTATCTGAAGTCATTTGCATCTTCCTCAAACCTATCTGCTGGTTGTAGGCTGAGTTTTATATAGATAGACTAACCTCATTCAATTAGAGCTCTAGAAGGTTGCTAGAAGACATTGATTTACTGTGCTCTTTGTTCAAAACAGATAATATTATGGCCTCCCTGAAGTTGCATACATACGTGATGATTTTATCCATAGGGTTGTCTTATAAAATATAAGAAGAATTGACCATCTCTTGTTCTGGGATTGAAGCAAATTGTGCTAGGAAAATGTTCTGCTAGGGTAAGGAATAAAGCAGAGATTCTGAGTACCTCAGCTGAAATACTCGGTCATCAAACTAGTAAGAAGAGAGCTCAAATTTTACTCGAAGAACTTATCATATGTCGATTTTGTATTTAAATGAATATGAAGGTGGTACGGCATATAAAAAGTGGCTACAATTATCACACCCTAATCTATGGTGGTTTTCATATTGGTACTAAATCATCTCTTCTTCCATATTTGATCAAATCAACCATGTATCCATACTGAAATACAAACAATGCCATGCCAAATAAGCAAAATCATTAACACAATAATAATGAAATACAATTAAATTAGGTGGCAACGAAAAAGCAAAAAAGGAAAAGTCAAAAATAATTCATCTCTTATTTTACTTCACCAAAAACACAGCGATTTTGTGTTGTGGGTCAGGGTGTCGCACAGTTTCATTCATAAAACTGCGGTGGAAGCTATATTTGATATACATACATACATAAATACTTATAAATATGTATGTCCATTCATTTCAGGTAACAACACAACTCAAAAGTATCTTCAAACAAAAGCAAACAAAACAAACAGCAACATCGTGCCACCAGTTGAGCAGACATTGCTTTTGTAAATACATCCATTTCATACATAGCAACACAAAATGAGAGCTCTTTACTTTGCTGCACGAGTGGGCGCCACAAACGAATTTGTGGCGAAAACAATGCAACACTGACAATAAAACAAAAACAAACACAAACACAAGCATATTGAATGCTGAAAAACAAAAATAAAAACAAATAAGAAATAGCAAACACATAAAACTAGAAGTATGTAAGCAAGTGTTTGCAAATAAAATTGTGTTTGCTTAAAGCTATGAAGGCCTTAGTATGTACTGACCAAGCATAACAAAAGGGATATGGACCCGAACCGTACAAATTGCCGGCAAGTCTTCAGCATGATTGCAAAGGATGCAGCGTCAGCGTAAGGGAAGGGATGCAAGCATCAGCTGAGCGTAAAGAAAAGCAAAATGTTGCAAGCACAAACAAAAGTATTTTTTACTTTTCTTAAAAAAACAACAAAATTTAGATTTTAAGAGCGGACATGCGCACTTTATGGTTCTATTTAAGAGCATTGCGTCTTTGTAAGAGTGTTCTGCTTAACATTTTGTGGAAGCTATTTAATGTGAATGAATGAAAATGATTTCCATGAATTTTCTGTTTAAATTTTTTAGTGGTTTGTTTTTGTTGAACCATAATTTTGTCTGTTGTATCAAAAAATTAGATCTGGTATTCTTCGTCGTACCAACTGTTCTTAGAGGCTCGCAGGAATTCAATGATGCCTTCGTGGATAATGTATAAATGGTGTCTATATTTAATTTATGAACCTGTCTTCCATGTATTACAACTTTGACCTGATTGTCTTCAACTTTTCCTATTCGCAGAAAGCCGGTGCTTCGGTATAATATTTTATCTTGGAAGTGACGGTCTTTCGCAGGAAGTTTTATTTCCAACACCGCCCGAGAGTCAGAACATACACAGCTAACTTCTTTGGCTCTGGACGTTAAAATTACAGACCATAATTTTCATAATGGAATGAAGAATTGAACTCGAAGAAGGTTCTTACCTACAGTCAGCACATTCATAGCTACGTTCCCTACCTCCGGGCGTTATTCCAGACCAATCAGAGAGTAGAATTTTTATAACCGAATGAATTTTCATTGAACGGATTCGCCTAGACTAATTATTTAATTTGTTTGACTGGGTTGTAATTGGCGACTCGGAGAATTCGTTGCAACATTCATCTACTATAATGGTCATTACAGCTCGTAACATTATACCAGGAGGTTTCGAATTATATAAATCTACAGGCCTGCCAGAATGGAAGAGGATAACCTAGTCTAGTATATATATCAGTTCCATTTTTATAACGTGGGTATGACATCGTCCATTTTGAACAACCTTCCATGAAGATCTCACAGTACAGTTTATCGGTTCTGGGCTAATTTGGGATCCAACCACTGCAACGCTTTTATTTTAGCTATAATAACGTATCCATTAATCTACATTCGCCCAATTGGTTCCGAAAGAGATAGCTTTATTGACAAGTAGATCTTCTGAACGATATACTGGTCCTTGATAAAATTTCCGCTGGTACCAAAAATATACTGAAATAGATTTTTTTCTGGGACCATAATTTCTGGTAGATATTTTGAGATATCTCGAAAGTGGTTAAAGCTCTTCATTATTGGTAAGTTAAAGCATTTTATAAATACAACTTTTCTTCCGCCGTTTTCCAATAGATTTCTCCAGGGTCAAGCACTGGCCGATTAAATCGATTTTTTTTATATCGATCTTGGGCATTTGTGTCTGATCTGTTTGCATCCCAAACTTATTCTCAACTGAAAATGTCACTTTTTAGCCGAATTCTCGACATTTGCGTGAAATTTTACTTTTCTTTTTTAATTCCAAGAAAAGTGCGGCTGAGGCTCATCGACATTTGTAACCGTTTTTATACAAAAAAAATTCTTAAATTTACAAAAAACGGCGGAAGCAAAGTTATATTCTTTGCCTAAATTGCTAGATTTTGTATGTAACGGAAATGTTAAATCCTCTACATTACTCTTATCAGTGGTACATTCATAATGCTTAGATACGTTGTTGTGGAACATAAAAGTGGGTGGCAAACACAAAGTCTCGATTTGAATTGCAATGCAAAAGCAAAAAGCAAAAAACACAACAATAAAAAATTGCAATTGCCGATAACACGAGCCTGCTGCCGTTAAACGCACTCGCAATTTTCCAGCCTTCGTGGCACGCGTTTGTGCGGCTGTGTGCTGGTGCGGACATATTTGTGCGTACGGAGGACCGCTGGAGCTGTCTACACTACAAGCGAAAGTGCCGCAAAGAAAGTGCTTCAGTTGAATTTGTGACTTGCTGCAGTGCGAACGTCCATTGCGGAAAAGTCGGGAAAATTTGGAAAAATCACTCGCGACTACAATACTCGCGCAACGACTGTGTGATAACAACACGACGACGGCGACAGCAACGACGGGCTGGACGAATTAAAGAATAAACGCAAACGCGACTCGCGTGTGCAAGCGTATGCCTTTAAGTGGGGCGCACAACAATGCGAAAGTGGATATCGATGGTGAATTGGTGCAATGGATTGAAAATTTAATGGAATGCCAACAGACGGCGGCGTGTGAAAATGCGTTGTAATGCGCGCGAGTGAAAGTGTGCGGAAAATGATAGCGGATTAGTTGCGTTGTTTGTACGGCAAGCGAAAAAGGATTTAATTGCAAAGTAAATTTAAAGACGTGCCGCGAATAATTAAGTGAGCGTGCTGTGAAAGTGGAAGGAAAGTGAAAACATTTTATTAGAATTAAACTTGAATTTCATTCATAGAATTCGGCTCATTCGCGAAGCATAATAATAATATTTAATCATTTTGAAGTTCGAAAAACATAAGTAAATTTTTCATTTTAAGTGCTAAACTAAAGTAGCGTTAACTATAGTAACATAAAACGTTGTAGTTAGTCAAAAATAAACAACAAATAAATAAAATCGCTATATTTTAAGTGTTCGTATTAAAGTACGTATGCCTAGTTATTTGGTACATGTAAATATATTACATATTTGAAAATTTGAAAATGTAATGTAAAAATTTAAATTAACTTCTTCTCATAGAAATAAAAAAAATATTTACAAAATCAAAACAAAAAAAATTATTTTCGAAAAAGAAATTTAAAAATCATAACAAAGTATTTTTAAACTTCCCACTATATAAATTAACATAAATTTATTAACGTTTTCGTAGTAAAATTACAAAAATAGCAAATACAATATTTGTTTAAATATTCATAATCCGTTTAACGCGTGATTACTTCATAAAAAAGCTGAACTATTGTTCCATAGTGCTTTAATTATAATAACAAAGGAAATGAAATATTTCCTCATTGGCATATTCGGCTACTTTTTACGGTTTTCTTATTAAGATATATGGGTGAGTCAATTTATTTGTTTTAAATATTCACATATACATACATATGGAGATGTTTGATAAAAAAATTTATATACATATACATATATGAAGCACAATTTTTTAGCAATGTATTTTATAAACAAAAAATTAATTTATTTATTAAATTTTGTAATTTAATTTATTAAAAAAAATGGATTAAAAAAAATTAATTCGATCTTATTTTTTATATAATTTATATTTTTTTTATTTTATATTTTTTATATAACTTATTATTTCATCTAATTACAGCCAATTTTAAAGATATTTATATTTGTTGTATTTTTTTTCTTTCGATATTATATATCTGTTCTTAATTATATGGTCAGTTTAAATTTAGTAGAATGATTCCTTTTTTCCTTCTCTTTCTTCGTTATGAATATGCAATAACTGTACTTTTCATAATACAGTTGAACTTCCCCAACTCGAACTTCCCCAATTGTGGTGAACAATCCACAATTTGTACTCACTTGGGTAAAAAAAACAAAAGATTTTTTCTGCACCCAAGCGAGTACAATGGGATCGAATGGGTTAGAACATACATGTTTTCAAAAACGTGTAAAATATGGATTTATCCATAAGTGTAATATCAATTTTTTTGTTCGCCTCCATACGATATAGGAACTCTTTTAAAAGAAATTGGACTTGTATTGTCAATTCAGGAGTTCGAGTTATGGAGACCTACGAGTTATGAAAGTTCAACTGTAATTGAGTCGAAGACATTTTCTGTGAAAATAAGTGTGTACGTCATAACTTATCCATTTCAAATCCAAAATAGTTTTTAGTTTCTCACATAGACTTTCTACACTAACTTTTTAAAGTCTTTGACTGGAAATTATATAAATTTCCACTTCCTGAACTTTCCTAAATTTCACAATTTTTTTCCTTGCTTGTTGAGCTTTTATTTTATTTTTTTTTTTAATAAAGAGTTCTAGAAATATTCCTTACTTGTATTTCGTATAAAGTCTACGAAGTAAAATTTCACCTGCTACAGGTTCTACAAACTTGGCAATTACTATAATTGTACTTTCCATGCCTGTCGAAGATGTCAATATTTGTATGATAACTTATAAGTATGCTTAAAACTTTATTCACTGTTTTAATCCAAATCTCATAGAATTTAATCCAAGTATAACATTTAATCTAAAATAGAGAGACTTTGTTCCAAAATTTTGTGTTAAGAGAACGTTGAGAACTTAAGATCTTATGGGTCTATAGTTTTGTATACACATTTCTCTCTAAATAATCGGCAGTAATTATTAAGTTTCGTCCAAAATCTAGAGAAGACTTCAGGAACAAGTGACACTTGATGTGGAAAATATGAGTACTTTAGCTGGATAAAAAAAAAGACAATTAGTTGGTTATTCAGAACTGTAAGCAGAAACATTAAAGAATTCGGAATACTTGGAACTCAATATCCAAACATTCGATGAGATATTTCAATCTTGAAGATGACCGAAAAAAGAGATGGTATCTCTTCTTATTTCTTTTAATTAGGTAGCTTATTGTTTATTCATTGCTTGAGATTATTAGTGATCTGGTTCTGGAAGTACATTCATCGAAGTATTGTTCGACATTAAACGAAGATCATAATTTTACTCTTTTGTTTTTACTATAAAAAAACGAATTTATTTTTTTTTTTATGAAATGCAAAGCTTTTTTAGTGTCTCATCTAAAAAAAATGTAATAAAATTTTTTAGTTCATAAATTAAAGTTGCCAGATGTTACAACGCTCGAGTAACCTTAGTAATGAGAATACAGACTAAAACTGATATTGAAATTTCCATAGTAAACAGACTATTTCCTTTGAAGTAAACACATTTCCAGTGAAAGATTGAAATCTACGCAAATGAGATGCCCATTGACGCAGTATAAGCGGCATAAAAAAGCAAAACGATTTTTCATTCGTCACGCCATCATTTGTGCCATATTTCCCATCGATTTTAGCAACGCACTTATTTATGAGTTTATCAACTGGTCCATCTGGCAGTTCTAGATTACGTTTTGTTTTTATTATTATAAATTAAAATAAAATAAATGAAAACACATAAATACCAGAATGTGAACTTTGTTTAAATTGGCAACAATTTAAATGCAATAAATCTGTGCGTGAGCTTTATGCTGCGATAAATTAAGTGCTTCGCGTAGACCATCTGACCATCTGACCATCTGACCACTTGAACACGCAAGAAGAAAATGAAGCACAAAACGTGGCATAAAATTAAATATACGCATAGCACCATAATAGTATTGCTCTAAAATACCAAAAATATATAAAATAATTACTTGAAGTTCCGAAGAAATAAAAAATAAAAAAAAAAACAATTAATTCGTTTACTGATTTGCATTGCTAATGCTTAGTGATTGTTGTCGTTTATTTACAGTTGTTTTTTTGTTTGTTATTTTATTTAATCTGTTTTTCGGCTACCACGCATTCCGCGACAGCTATTGACATTTTAAAATAGTGGTTCGCAGAAACCGGTTTCGAAATGTAGACTAAACTAGTCAATTAATTAATAGCCAAAAGGGACGTGCTGATTAATATTTACATGTCCAAGCTAGCGCTAGAATATGTATTAGAGTTTATATTGTTTCTATTTTTACAATTATTGCTGTAAGCCGTTTTATTGATTGCGTTGATAAAATATTTTATTATCTCATAATGTTTAGTTAAATTTGAACTTGCTTTTATTGGTTAGACCTTGCCGTTTGCATGCATATTTTACAGATTCAAATAATATGTAAAAATAATAAAATAAATTATTTAAATAAAATAAAATAAAAAATAAAATAAAATAAAATAAAATAAAATAAAATAAAATAAAATAAAATAAAATAAAATAAAATAAAATAAAATAAAATAAAACAAAACAAAACAAAATAAAATAAAATAAAATAAAATAAAATAAAATAAAATAAAATAAAATAAAATAAAATAAAATAAAATAAAATAAAATAAAATAAAATAAAATAAAATAAAATAAAATAAAATAAAATAAAATAAAATAAAATAAAATAAAATAAAATAAAATAAAATAAAATAAAATAAAATAAAATAAAATAAAATAAAATAAAATAAAATAAAATAAAATAAAATAAAATAAAATAAAATAAAATAAAATAAAATAAAATAAAATAAAATAAAATAAAAAATAAAATAAAACAAAAAAAGATAACATAAAATAAAATAAAATAAAATAAAATAAAACAAAACAAAATAAAATAAAATAAAATAAAATAAAATAAAATAAAATAAAATAAAATAAAATAAAATAAAATAAAATAAAATAAAATAAAATAAAATAAAATAAAAAATAAAATAAAACAAAAAAAGATAACATAAAATAAAATAAAATAAAATAAAATAAAATAAAATAAAATAAAATAAAATAAAATAAAATAAAATAAAATAAAATAAAATAAAATAAAATAAAATAAAATAAAATAAAATAAAATAAAACAAAATAAAATAAAACAAAACAAAATAAAATAAAATAAAATAAAATAAAATAAAATAAAATAAAATAAAATAAAATAAAATAAAATAAAATAAAATAAAATAAAACAAAAAAAGATAAAATAAAATAAAATAAAATAAAATAAAATAAAATAAAATAAAAAAGAGAGAAAATAAAATAATATATAAAATAAAAAAAATAAAATAAAATAAATTTAAATTTACTTATAGAGTTAAAGTGATTATTCAATCGAGCGATGCCACATTCCTTTGCAGCCAAAATTCGTTACTAACAAAGCAACCGGACTCCACTCGAAGATATTTAAAATTTTTCAAAAATTTCGTACGCATAGATTTATTGCGCTTTAAAACCTTTTAGCGATTATTCAGCATTGGAGCTGCCATATGTCAATATAAAAATATTGTTTTATCACTTGAAAGCATAATTCGCAATGCGATTTTGAAAGCTAAACCTAATCAAGATGAATACGAATGCATTTATAAAACATTATCAACTAAAATCATACGGACAGCAAAATTTTCATAATGTCTTTTGGTCATTAATTTCGTACATAAGTACGGAGAAGCTGCAGCTGAAGCGGACACTCAAAGAAATATACATTTGTCAAATACACACTTATATTAAGAAACATATAGTATGTGGGGAATCTCTTTTATTTCATGCTTTTTTCGTCGCTTCTTGAATGGCACCCACAACAAAATTTGAATATTTAATGCGGCGCTCTTAAAGTGTCTACCTGCATTTTGTTTAATCAGTTTTAATCAAATTATAATTTTATATGTTTCTTCCATTTGAGCAATTAAAATATGCTTCAAATGCTTTTAACTGCATTTTTCGTTGAAGTTTTACGAGCACAGCGACCTTGCTGCTGGCGGCGTTGTTTTGAAACGAGGCAAGGTATTTTCGGTTTTTCGCGTCGTCATGTGGGCAAAAAGGACAAAATATGATAATTAATAAAAATATTTTTAAACAGCTGTGTGCATTAAGTATGAGGAAGTGTAAAGAAACATTTTTTTTAATTTTGAAAAATATAAAGAAAGATGAGAGAAATTATTTTATAACTAACTCAAATATTCACTTCAATTTTATTTCTTTTATAATATTATATTTATCACTACTTTAAAGCAACTGCTTTATAACCTCTTATAATTGAGCACCTTCTGCTTCGCATTTTTATGCTCCGTACAACAAGTGGCCAACACAAAACACTTATAATCAGTAACATTTTCGTAGTAGTACTTCCATACACACGCACATCGAGAGTTTCTAAGCGTGGCTTTTCGTACCGCACATAAGTGCGACAGCCAGCAAACGGCAGTCAATTAAATTATTTTAAGCCCACATAATAAAATCGAGTAAAGAATTAATTTAAAATGCAAATTGTGCAGACCGTAAAGAGAAAAGTTTTCGCCATAAAATGAAAAGAAAAATCAGCAGGCGGAAAAAATAAAAAAATAAAACTTTAAGTTTGGGTCCAATTGAATGTTTTGTACCCAATGCTCTTGCTTGTTCATGGTAAAAAAGTTGTTAGACTCGGCGAAAAGTTGAAGACCATACATGATACTGAAGAATGGCTTTCATGACTTGCGATTTGAACTTGGAAGTTAGATCTGCTAAATTCAAATTTATTACCTTCGCTTTAAATGCATATTTCACATGATAACGAAAATGTTTCTGATTGGTATTTTGAGTTATTTTGCATTTGAGAATCCTGAATCTTGAGAAACCCTTGAACCCTTGAACATCTTTAGTGATTCAATATTATTATATATTTGTTAAATGTTTTTTTAAGGTTATGAGATTTGTTTTTTCTCAGGAAGATAACCATTATAAGCTTAATAACTTTAGGGTCAGAATGTTTCATTGAAAACACATATTACATTAGTAATATTAATGAAATTACGTTAGTCGAAGTAAAAATAAGGTTTACTTAAATTAAATAATTTACGGTTAATTAAATTAATTTATATAAAATTTTGTATGTTATGCTCCATTGTAAATCTTTTTTCAGTGATCTTCATGTTTGAGAGATATTATGAGAAAATGGTTCAATTATCCATAAGGTTGGGGTTGCTGTCCCAAAATTCCTTTTGGGGTAAAAAGGTGATGAAATAAGGAACATTTTAAGATACTTTCGAAATCGAAAATCGAAGGGGGCAAAAATTGTTAAAAACTAAAAAAAAAAAATTATTTTTTTGCTATGAAATATTAATTTTAAAAATTTGTTTGAGAAATTTTGTACTTAGAACTTTTTTTTTCTCTGTAAGAACTTTTTTTTCAAGTGGCTTTTTTCCAGAGAATGCCCCATATGCGAAGGCAACCAGAAACTTCTATAAATATTTTGAAATTGGTTTTGGATCTACCTCTAAAATTTTTACTACTTTCTTGGGGTCCTATCTCATTGAGTCTATGTTATAAATATCAATGGAATCGGTCGGATCGTTCTCAAGATATGATGGAGAACAGTTTACATTACACTGTTTCAAGAAAGTGTTTCCAAGTTTCAACTCAGCAACATAAACATCGCTGTTTTTCTCAGATTCAAATAGAAAAGAGTTTTGGAAAATAGAAACTGAATTTACTATCAAATTTTGAGACGTGTTTTGGAACATTTTAAGTGATTTACGACTTTTTTGTCATCTGAAAGAGGGTCTATAGTTGAATTCGATTATTTTTTTCAAGAAGTTGATTCGAGTTGAGAAGTTTATAAAAAGTTAAAAAAAAATCTTTAGTTACAATAATTAACGGTTTTTTAAGTTTTAAGCAAAAGTTTTTCAATCAAACTGTTAAATTTTAAGAATCTTATGAACGCTCCAACACAGTTCTCATTGCTGTTTTCCGTTTTAAGTTATTTGCATGTCAACAATTCCTTAACAATCTAAACGTTGGGTATAAAAAAACCTGTTACAGACGTGTGTGAGCATCAGTTTACTTTCAAAAGAAAGAAACTTGCATATGCTCAAATATACTCACGTACATTTAGGGTGCTTAGAAAAAAGTTTCATACATTAGGCCAGTAAATGAGTACAAAAGGGGCCACACGTGAAGTTAAGGCGCTGTCCGAAAAGCACAAATTGATTACTACGAATATGCAAGTGATCCCAGAGGTAGCACTGGCGAAAAATTAAAAGGAATAAAAGTACAACAATAAAACCCACATGGCTCTTTCAGCAGTTGCAAGCGCTGCATATTACAAAAGGAGGCGCACCAGCAGTTTCCAGACTAAAGCAGCTTATACACATACATATTTATAAATGCGTATGTGCTTCTTGGTAATGTGTTTTGTTGTTTTTGTCTGAAAATATTGTTTTTGTATGATGCTTTGCATTTTTTTGTTTTCACGGTCGAAAGTTTTTGCATTTTGCTGAAATTTTCTTCATATATTAAAAGCCACTTGAATATTCAGTGGCTGTTGCACGCTCAAACATACACACAATCATACAAACTCGCACCTTTTCACTCCACTAATTGATTTGAGCGCAAAAACAAGAAGAAGCATACGTTGAAACATGCAATAAAATATAACGCAGAAAACTAAAGCACCCAACTATTATTAAAGTGCTGTTGCTTATTATATAAATTTGCTTAAATTAATCTCCATCAAATTGCATTGTCTGCTTAGCGGTATGTCCTTGTCGGTTGTCATAAACTGTCAGCATTTTTACTTGCGCACAAAACTTTACTTTACTTTACTTTAGTAGTTACTTTTGGAAGGAAATTTCCATGAACATACAAGTACTATATACAAATTCATTCATTGTCGCTTTTGGTAATATACTTGGGAAAAATTCTTTAGCTAATCCATTTTGTCGACAGCTTAAGCTGAAGTGTCTATGTTTACATTTATTTATACAAAATGTGTGCAATGAGAACAGTTTGTTTGTTTAAGGATATATGTATGTATTACATATATAAAAATACAGAGTTGATATAGAAAATGAATATAGAACTACATATTTCTAAATTTTGGATAGTGTCATTAATCCATATTTTGAAACTAATATTTGTTTGTATAATACTTAAATATGTCTTCGAGTATAATGTTTTCATATTATTAGGCACACGGTATAATAGTTCTCTTCTCCACACATTAAAATATTCGATATATGTAGACACATATCTGATTAGATCAGAGTCTTAAGAGGTACTGATCTTCCGATATATGCCTATTCGATTTAAGTGAAATTTGATACATGACCGACTACTTTTGGTATGGTTCTAAAACGCACAAATTTGACCAAAGCCTTACTCACTTCATACATAATTCTATTTTGCATCTCTTCGGGTCAAATGATTTAACCAGACGTAATACCCTAAGTGAATAAAAAAAATCGATCCGTATCGAATAAAACGAGTCCATCGGAGATACAGTATTCGTGGTGTAATAACGGGGGTTGTAAAATATTTAAAAACCTTAACTAGTTTTTATGAGCTTGGTGATTTTCGGTTGTTAAAAGCTCACACTTCGTTGCTTGTTCATAAATTCTTCGCCAAAAACAATACTGTAACGATACTCCAGCCTCTCTATTCACCACACATGGCTCGATGTGACTTTTTCCTATTTCCAAAAATAAAGAGAACCAATTTTAAAGGGTTGTTTTAGAAGCATAAGAGAAATTGCTGAAAAAGCCAAAGGCTATCTCAAAAATTAATTTGAGTAGAAGCGCTAGCATAATTGCATTATACCGAATGGGGACTATTTTAAGTGCGACAACATTATATAGACGAATGAATATTTTTTTATTTCTATTTTTTTAACACACCTCGTACATATGAAATCGGTTAAAGTGTTACGCTACCATGAACGATGAAAATCGGATGGCATTTTTTTGACAAAATTATTTGAGGCAGGACTTTTTACATTTATTGCTATTTAAGCTTTATAAATATTACAAAAAAAAAATGATTTTAATAAAAAAATGGCACAGATAAATTTTCCCGGAGCACATGTATACCATAATGATTGAAATTTTAATTTTTGTCTGAAACTAAAAAAATATATTTTTTGTTAAAAAATGATAAATTTAGAACAGATTGACGAAGCCGTTTTTTTTTAATTTTACTTTATATTTGTGGCTAAAAATAGTATAGACTTTGAAATTAAGCAAAAAAAAATGTCTTAGTGGCTTAACCCCTTAAAAAAGTTAGGCAAGCATCGTTTGATTAATATATTTCGGGTTGAAATGGTTTTAAAGAAGCCAATACGGGTTCGATTTTATAAGAAATATATCTCCAATAAAAGAATTTTTCGTTCCCTCGATACTTTTGCAACCTAGTGCGAAAATTTCTAATCACAACTGGTAAAGAGTTTCATTAATTTCTACTCGTTTCCTTTGAGTATGCTACTGCAATTCTTCAAACGACTTTGGGGTAATATTATTTGATAAATTTTAGAACTTTCTGTCTGTTTCACGACTAGGAGACTTTTTCTTAATTTAGAGATAGATTCTCAATAAAAGCAGTCGTGAACTGCAACCAGCAAATGCTAGAGTAATTATTAGATAGTTATTTGATCCCTAGTCAGTTCCTCTAATTGATTACGGTTCGAGAAGTATTTGCAAAAATAAAAATGAAACAGGAGAGGGTTTTATAATAGAGAAACTATTTGATATGAAACGTTTGATATACTAGAGCGCATTACCTTGAAGATCTTTACTATCGTGTAACTCTGTTATACGTTTTTGGCTGGCGATTATAAATGCTCTATATTTTATTTCTATATATTCTATTTATAAAATAAAGAAACCTCTTAGTTAGTAAGTCAACAAAAAAGCTTATTTGAATAACTGTAACTCTGTAATAATATATCTATAAATGTTATGGAATGGTATAAGTATATCACTGTAGTTTTAATAGTATAAATCTATACAAGATTTCAACTTATAAGTGGTCAGAAGAATCTTCCGATTATGTCACCATAAAAATTTTGTTATTTAAATGTAGAGCTACCTAACGATTTGTATTTATGTCTGACTATTTACATACGACTAGATAAGGAATTTAAAAACGATTTTATATTGAAAATCACATATTTATAAATATATATACACATATTTTCAAAATAGCAAAAGAATTCAAATTTATAACGTTCTTCCGCATTTGTAATCAGAACAATACGCAAATTGCTAACTTCAGCATTAAAAAAATTCAAAAGCACACTTAACTAAATGAGTTTTTAGCATATTGTCATATTACCAACTATAGTAATCAAGCCATATCTAGTATATACTCCATATATGTATGTCTGTATTCAATATGTAAATGAGACAGCGCAGATTTGCTCATTTATATGTGTGTGTTGGTTAATACAATCCGATTTCACGGCTAATCTATACAGAAATTTCCAATTCCAAATGTAGATATGTACGATATGTGTACCGTTAGACAATGAATATGTCAACAAAGCCTTATCAGTTGAGTTCCCATATGTAAACTCTTATGTAATACTGTATTGGCGTATTTCCAATTTGCTCAATTTGTATTATTTCTACATCGTTGACCTAATTTCCTTGTCGGTTAATGAGAGCGTACATATGAGGGAATCAGCGCTTTGCCACGACAAACTAATCAGTTGAGTCTGGGTAGTGTTCTTTTCATTAGTCGCATAGTATGATATAACTGTCATATAAATTTAACTCTTATTTAATTCTGAAGATTAATTATAGAAATTCGATTTTTTTATAATAAATTAAACATTAGTAATCGAGTCTACTTGAGCTCAGAATTAATGTCAGTCTTCTCCGAAAATAGTTGCTTTCGTTTCACAAAAACTTGGAAAGTGACGAATCGAACAAGCGACTGTCATAAATCAAATACACCTGTTTTTTCTCAAATCAAGCGGTTATATCACTTTAAAGCTCATTAAATTCCAACATTCTATTGTTTAGAATTTAATCAGTTGAATGTATGTTCTTGCTTTCATATGCAAATTCTTTAACAAAATGGAGCACAGCTCTGCGTTGGCGATCACTTGTCTATCGTACAACTTATGAGCTTTGAATATTTTATGTCAGGTAATTAATCTCACATGTTGTAGTTAATTCGAGTTTATAATACCTAAACTACTTTTTGATCACGTTTAGTGAATCTTGAGCTCCTTTTTATTAACGCGTTGGTGGAGTATTTTAATTAATAGTTATTTCTAGCGATATTGCGTTGATATCGGTCCAACTGATTTCGATATTCCGATTCAATACTAACTACGATATCAACTTTAAATTTAACATGAAATCGGCTTGGACACCAAGTGTTTTTTTGAAGAGAGTAGTGAGTCTGAAAGTAAAGTCTTCCCGTCGAACAAAATTAAAGCTTACCTATGCATAAAAGTATATGGTGCAGGGAGTGAATGATGATGAAATTCGCCCAAAAATATGTTTTAAATATAAAATTTATAGAGCTTTATATCCTTCCTTATCCTTCCATTAAGAGCAATAAAATCTCATCATTGATGAGCAAAGGATCATAATGAGATCTTGATCGATCGATCTTGTACTAGTCTCCAACTATTTTGGAACATAGATATTTCGATCTCCACATTTTTTCGCCAAGTTAAAGCGGTTGAGCCTTTCCTTAGGCTGCCTTGTGGATAGCGTTCCGGGAGATTATATCTGGATCTCGTCTCAGAACATATCCGAGTCAGTCCCATTTTTTTTGTAGAATTTCGGTCCAAAAGGGTGTTTGGTTTGTGTGTGACCATAAGTCCGTGTTAGAGGCGGTGACGGCCTGATTTGTGACAACTTGCAGTTTTTGGATGTCAGAGGCTCGAGATTCTATGTTTCGCAACCGTATGGAAGACTTGACTTAATATTGGAATTGCATCGCATAATGTTGGAGGAGCTCCAGACTACATTGAAACGAGGGCTGCTATATATATTTCTGGCCTAATAATGAAAATAGGAATATTTATCAACGAAAATGGTTTTATTGTTTTTCAAAATATTTTCCATCAAGATTTATACACTTTTGCATGCGCTCAAACCAATTTTCGTAGCACTTTTTTTGAGCCTTTTTTTGAGCGATTGTCAAATTGTGCGGGATCCAACGAGAACAAACATGTTTTACGGCCAGGTGTTCATGCAATATCGAATGTATGCTGGTGGGAGAAATGCATAGGAATGCCTCTATCTGAAGGTATGTTACATGACGGTCTTGCATTATCAGTTCACGTACGGCATCGATGTTTTCTGGCACAACGGCTGTTTTTGGAGAACCCTCACGGAATTCGTCTTTGAGCGAGCGTCGGCCACTACTGAATTCGTTGTACCAGTTTTTCACAGTGCTATAGGATGGTGCTTCATAGCCATACAAAGATTTTAGTTCATCGATGCACTCTTGTCGCCATAATCCACGTCGAAAGTTGTGAAAAATGATCGCACGAAAATGTTCACGAGTTAATTCCATTTTTTGGCCGAGATGAATTTTTTAATTCCCTGTAAATAAAACAATTCACGATTAAATGATATCAATGGAAATGTCAGTTTGCACCTGGCAACAGGCCAGAAATATAGCCTAGGCCAGAAATATATATAGCAGCCCTCGTAATATAACTATAAATATATAAAAAAATAGGAATACCAATACCCCTTTAAGTGTCTTCGGTGACGTCAAATACTTAGCACAACTTCCAGTTATAGAATTAGCTTCGTCTTTGATATTTCCAAGGTATGCTGATCATAATTGTCAAACTTACGTCTTTACTTTGACGGCTGGTTTGACAACTATCCCTTTAGGAAATTTTATACTTCTGAAAACGCTCGGGGTTTCTTAATATTTTTACTAGTTTTTATTTTATATAATTTAATGGTATTAGAAGTGCATAAAAGATATTTATTGATCAATGAATATTGATCTTCTTTTTTCGTATCTATAGTAAATATTCGCAGATATTGACCTTTTGAGCTTAAGTCAGAAACATTCTTAATAAATCATCAAGCTATTCCTTCATTTTCACACTTGTTTCAGTTATTTAGAAATATCTGACATTCTGCTCTATATATGACAGCGTAATTGAGTTGGCTGATATGTATAATTTCATTTTTCACTGACAGACAACGTGCTATAAAAAAATAAAGAAAAATGCTATCTTATGTGTTTTTATTTTGTTCAGAATATGTGAGTAGCACATAACTGTGCATAATTCTGCGTATTTTTTCAAATTTAATGTATTTTATGTTCATCTGCCCACAGCTGTGTCATGTCAATCCATTTGACATTTACATTCACAAAATTTGACGTTTATGATTGAGTTGTTTACACATGCAGTTTTCCTATGTGTGTAGGTAAGAGTGTGTGTGTTAGTATGAGTGTGGCAATGCACTAAATATTATTAACCCAAACGATTACCCTCCTCCCGCCCAACCGACGCGTGGGGCGCAGTCCGCATACGAGCGGAATTTGCCGAGTCTAGAAAGGCAAGAGATTTTTAAGCGTCCGGTTCTCAAACTGCTCAGCTACAGAAAGAAACATTTCAACAGCTGAGATTTAAAAATTTATAAAAACAAAAAGTTAAAAATTTCTGAATATTATTTATTAAGAGAAGACAAAATAGTTTTTTTGATGCTAAATATTGAGTCAGATGGATCAAATGTGCTGGAATGCGAATTAAAATCATGACATATTCGGCAGAATGGTTCATTTAACTCAAAATTTGTTCTAGAAGATTTTAGAAATAATGGTCTAAACTGCCTGGATGAACGCAATGGGACATTAAACTTAATATCAGACAAAAGGAATGAACTACAAACTAAACCATTCAGAAGTTTTACTAGAAAAATTATACCTAGCATTTCTCTGCGACTAGTGAGTGTGGGAAGATTTATAAGTTTTAAACGACTAGTATACGGGGGAAGATTCAATCTTGAATCCCAATGTAAGTGGCCTAAAGCAAAAAGTAAAAATTGTTTTTGAACGGACTCAAGCTTATCAGAATGGGATTGATAGCTAGGATTCCATACCACAGAACCATACTCCAATATAGGCCTTACCAATGTTGTAAAAAGAATTTTAGTAATATACGGATCACTAAATTCTTTAGACCAACGTTTAACAAAGCTAAGAGCACCTTTAGCTTTTAAGACAATTGAATTTACATGAGAATTAAAATTTAGTTTAGGGTCCATATTAACTCCTAAATCAACAAAGCTAAAAACTTGCTCTAAACTGAAGTTATTTATTACATAGGGGGAAAGATCAACAGTTTTACGGGAAAAGCACATCGTTTTACATTTTTTAAGATTCAGTGGCATATCATTTTTGTGACACCAAGTAACTAAATTATTTAAATCCGATTGCAACTCAGTCCTTTCGTTATGAGAAGTATATGATTTAAAAAGTTTTACATCATCCGCATATAATAAAATTTCTGAAAACTTAATTACTGAAGGTATATCATTGATGAACAACAAGAACAGAATCGGGCCGAGATGACTACCCTGTGGAACCCCTGAAGTGACACTAATTGAATCGGATAAAGTATTATTAAATAAAACTTGTTGTTTTCTGTTAGTAAGATATGAGGATACCCATTCAAGAAGTCTTGGTTGAAAACCAAGAAGATTCAGTTTTTGCAAAAGAATTGAGTGGTTTACTCTATCGAATGCTTTACTAAAGTCTGTATATATAACATCAGTATTCTTATTATCCCTAAAACCCATTGACACATGGTTTACAAATTCAAGCAAGTTAGTTACTGTAGATTTCCCTTTACAAAATCCATGCTGAGAGAATGAAATTAAAGGAGAGATTAAGAAAGTTATTTGGTCAGTGACAATAGCTTCAAAAAGTTTGGGTATAGCTGACATTTTAGCTATCCCCCTATAGTTCTCAACAGATGATCTAACTCCACTTTTATGCAAAGGTAATATAAAAGAGTTTTTCCACATTGACGGAAAAATACCTTGTTTAAGAGATAGGTTAAAAAGCTTAGTTAAGGGCAGATAGATATATTTTGCGCAATTTTTAAGAAAGCTTGAGGGAATCATATCAGGGCCATATTTAAACGAATCTTTTAACGTAACTAAATAATTTAAGACATCTGTTTCAGAAATAATTGGTGTATTAATTACAGTACTCGGACATAACACTTGATGATATGGCACATTCATAGGGTAGTTTGAACAATAATTGGATTTGAAGAATTCTGCAAACATATTAGAAATAATATAATTGTCACATGACATTGTTGATTTATATTTCATCGCGGACGGAAAATTTGAAATCCTGCGTTTGGAGTTAACGAAACCATAAAACAATTTCGGATTACGAATAATATTATTTTTTACTTTGATTATGTAGTTTTTATAACATTTTTTGTTAAGTTCCTCAAACTGACGACGCAATTTAGAATATTTTAAATAGTCAACAAGAGCTCCAGTTTTTTTATAAAGTTTAAAAGCACGAGCTTTTTTATTTTTTAATTTACATAGCTCATTCGAATACCACAAATTTGAACTTTTTCTTTTGATAATAAAACATTTCGGAACAAATCTTTCAAAAATATTAAAAATTGTTTCATTAAAATGTGATACATTTAATTCAATATTACCACTATAATCAGGCCAAGTCAATTTAGAAAGTTCACAATTAATCTTTTTGAAGTTAGCTTTCGCAAAGTTGAACCGAGAACAAAGGTCCTGTTTGTTGCATACAAGTAATTCGTCTATGATTTCGATATTAATTTCCAAGGCAGGGTGATAAGAGTCCTCTGGCAAAACTAAAGGATCAGATCGGACCACAGAAACTGTTGAAGTATTATCAACATAGACCAAATCTAAGAATTTACCAAACTTGTTCGGAATTAAGTTAATTTGGTTAAGACCCATCCCAGACATTTCTTCCAAAAACTCATTAAAGCTTAAACGAGTGCAAAAAGGGGTAATGCAATCGTCAACAGATTTCCAAGATACACACGGTAAATTGAAATCGCCTAGAACAATTATGTAATCAGTATTCTTAGCAATTGAAAAAACATTATTTATTAAAGAAACATGCTGCGTATATACAGATAAGTCCGATTGAGGCGGAATATAAGATAAAGTTAGATAAATAGAACATTGATTAATACAAATTCGTATGCACTTAAATTCAATAAAGTCCGCATGAGGAACTTCTACTTCTTCAGATGGAATTGAAGAATGCACAGCAAATAGTACACCCCCCCCGACTCTGTTCAGTCGATCGCATCTAAAGATTTGAAATTCACTATTTAATATTTCGTTATCAAAGATATGAGGTTTAAGCCAAGTTTCAGTAAAAGCGATGACTTTAAAATTACAATTAGTGCTGTTCAAATACAATTCTTTTAATTTTGTATTTAAACCCCTTACATTTTGATAGTGAATTTGTAATGAATTTTTTATAATTAGTTTTTTGAATCCGCGGCATTTTTTGGAATATGAGCAATTACAGTTTGTTTTTGTTGCTTTTGCTCGAATTCGCGCACGAAAGCACCAGGTGGCCAAAATGATTCATCAAGTAGCAATTGAAAATTAACAGCTGAAACGCCAATCTTGAAAGAAGATATGTTTCTTTCGTATTTAAAGTTAAATTTTCTGACATCAATATCAATATCGTTAATTTTTAATTTCGACGAGATGTAAAACTTTATATCTTCGATTGTGGTATCCGAAGCGAATCTCGAAACGAAAATTGATTTTCGTTGAGGTATTACTACCAAATTTTTTGCCACAAACTCAGAGTTAATAGGAGGCGGATCCTGAATAGTTTTCCGCTTAAGGTTATCGTTAATTGTTTTCGGAGGATTAAGCACTTTTGAAGAGGAAGGCTTCTCTCCTTGAGGGCAAGGAGATGAGAGATTAATAAGGTCTAATTTCACCGGTGACATACTTTTCACGGACAAAGTGGCAGGTTCCTCATTAGACGGACGTTTACGTTTTGATGAAGGCTTAGCATTATCATCTTGATCATTTAGGCATTTAAATGATTGAAACAACACTTCATAATGCTTAAATTTTTCTGTAAGGTTTTGAAGTTCTCGACCGATTTCTTTAAAATTATTGCGCGCCTGTTTAAAAACTTTAAATAATTCAATATCTGTCGGTCTACACTTTAAGCACGACCAGCGCAGACCCTTTCCATCGAGAATAGAATCTAAGATTCTACCTGTCAATCCAGCACATTTAAGATGGGCAAGCCCGTCACAAAGCCAACAAGAAACAAAACGATCAGAATCGCCTTTAATAGTACAATTCGGAAAATTGCAAGTCATTATGAAAAAAAAAAATTTAAATTGAAGGAAAAAACAGAATAGTAAATAATAATAAAAATTAAAATATGATATAATAGTAAATAGAAAAACAATAATAGTTATACTGAATTAGCCGAGATCACAACCAATATAATAGTGAGCAGTTTGAGAAGCACTGAGCCACTTAAAAATAACACGCAAACAGCTGTGAGCAAAAATGAAAGAAAAAAAAGACGAATCAAAAGAAAAAGAGCAAATTAAAACAAAAACAATATGCAATCGCACAAACAATTGCAAAGTAGGAAATAAAATTGATAATTGATAACAACAACAAATGATTTAAAAGACTCGGCACCAGAATTTAAGAAAATAGTTAAAATACAATTAAAATTTAAATATAACACAAAAGCAAATTAGCACAAATACTTAGCTTTAGATTACACTTATTAAAAGTAAACTTTCTTTAATTATATTAATAAATTTAAGCACAAATTCAAGAACCGAGAAAAAATTAAACTTCACAGTTTGACGTGTTGCCAATATGCATAAATAAATTTGTTTATTAAATTTTTCTCGCAAAAAAAGATTTTGTTTTAGTATTTGTTGGCTTATTAGATACTTTGAAGATGTGATATTTGTTGATAAATTATTAATATATGCAATTGTTATACAAAAATGTTTATTGTTTGGATTTCTTTGAAAATTAACTTGGTTTAGAGAATTTTTTGTTTGGATGTGTGCGTTTATGATGACTAAAAATTAAGTTTTTCTTGAATTTTCGATAAATTTTGTCA
Source organism: Zeugodacus cucurbitae (assembly GCF_028554725.1). NCBI lineage: Eukaryota > Metazoa > Arthropoda > Insecta > Diptera > Tephritidae > Zeugodacus > Zeugodacus cucurbitae. The sequence goes on along the minus strand of NC_071669.1, from coordinate 61,256,737 downwards.
ATAAATCGCAAACTAGTATAGTTTTAGAATATCTGCTGCGATCTATTGTTCTAGGTTATACCTGTATATAACAACAACAATTCATAATTTATGCAACAATAACTCAAACTATTTGTTCGAAAATCTTTTAAAGTTCTAAAGCTTTGGACTAGATCGCTTGGATGTTTGCATGTGTGGGTCAATGTCTGCTAAGCACCTCAGCGACACACACACACACAGCCAAACAACCACCAAATTTTCGAGAAACGTGCGCTTAATTGTGGTTTGTGTCGCGCGTTTGTTGTTTTTGACAAATTTTAAGCGCGCTGCCAATACTTTTAATAAGCCTAAATTATTCATGCTTAATGAAGCCCGATGTTATGCGCGACAAACAGCAGGTAAATGCGAATTTTATATATACATAGTCCCCATAAGCATAACAATCACAATGCGTTTGTGTGTGTGCGTTTCGGCGGTCAAATGCAGCTTCCGTGAAGCGCTGAGCGTTAAACGCGCGTGTGTAGGCTAGCAAATGTCGTTCATATAAATAGAGTGCCCCACGGCTGTTGGAGTATTATCAAACTTTGACCGTTGTGGAGTTAACAGTTCGAGAAGCAAAAGAGAAAATGGTGTGTACAGTTTTTCAGTGATAATTTGATAACAAGCTAAAATATATAATAAACAAAATATTGTGTTCGTTACAGAAACTCTTCGTTGCGCTTTCCTTCGCCTTGTTGGCCTTCGCTGCCGCTGATGTCTCGCATCTCGGCTACGATTATCCTGCTCCCCACCATGAGGAGGTGAAATCTGAGCCAATTGCGCCACAGAATACCTACATTCCACCTCCACCACCACCACCGCCACCAGCACCACAAAACACTTACATTCCACCAGCACCACCAGCGCCACCAGCTCCAGTCCATGAAGCCGTGCACTCGCAACCAATTGCTCCTCCTCCACCACCACCACCACCAGCACCACAGAACACCTATATCCCACCTGCACCACCAGCGCCACCAGCTCCAGTCCATCATCCAATTGCTCCTCCTCCACCACCACCACCACCAGCACCACAAAATACCTATATCCCACCTGCACCACCAGCACCTCCAGCTCCAGTCCATGAGGCCGTGCACTCGCACCCAATTGCTCCTCCTCCACCACCACCACCACCAGCACCCCAGAACACTTACATCCCACCTGCACCACCAGCACCTCCAGCTCCAGTCCATGAGGCCGTGCACTCGCACCCAATTGCTCCTCCTCCACCACCACCACCACCAGCACCACAGAACACCTACATTCCTCCTGCAGCCGCTCCAGCTCCAGTGCCATCCGCTTCCCTGGAAGCTGACGGTTACCACTACAAGACTGTCCGTCGCGTAGTCTACAGACACCGTTTCTAAACTGTTTTCACTTTTCCCTGTGGGAAATGTACCTGAGTTTGTTCTGAATCTAAATCTAAATATAAATTGTTAATCTTTCATATATAAAACTTATATGTTTTTAATTTTCTTCCGAAAGTTTCAAAGTTTTAATCGAATTATCGATAGGAACTAATGGAAACTATTTTCACCGTTTCCATTCTTTCAGTGAACTAAAATTAGTAGTATATTATGAGGCCATGGGCACTTATGGCAAGGGAAGTGTTATCGTGCATTCATCATCATTTGCTGATGGGCAATCAAAACTAGCCAATATATAGATTAGTTTAAGCTGAATTAAGAATCGTCAAATGCTTTAAGGAATCTAGCTCTGGAGACAGAATACTTTTGGACAGTTCTACCCCAAGATAATCCAATCTTTGAATTAGTCAAAATCGTTAAGACATCAGGCAAGATTGGTGTAGTTGTTTAAGTTTAATAATCCGTTCATCCGTGGCTAAGTGAGTTCAGAGCTTTATAATTACTAGGAATACTTTTACATAGAATTGACTTAAAGCAGCTTCGTCTCGCCGAACGAATTACAACTGCTAGTATATTTCAAAAATATTGTAGCTAAATATTAGCTACTTAAATAATATTAAGCCAAAATTATCAGCTCAGATGAGGATGGATCTATTTTATAATTAGATTCATGAATCGTATAACTTTTAAGTAGTTGGTTTGCCCTTTTGAAAATTTTTGTTACTAGAACATTTGATCCATGTTTACAGGAACAGATCTATACATACACGTTCGCCAGTGTTCCCATAGTAAAATAGAACTCGTGGGATTGCCGCACTCCTGGTGACGCTAGGATGGCTATTAGTGTCGATAATGCTAACCAATTGAATTAGGTTATGCGAAGTCTTTGATCCACCTGGTGGACTCACTTAATATAGTAGCATATGTGTGATTTGGTTAAGAGTATGTCAGTCAGCATTCAGCTGCATATTGAATCAAATTCATTCGATTGGATCTCCTCTGACCTTTTTATTATTTCGCATCCAGACTTTAACGCTTTTATGAAAACTGGTTCAAGATTGTCCAACCAATGTTGGGTCTCCTACAGCTTTCCTATTTCACCACCAAACTTCAGCGTTACTTACGAAAACTGTTAAAAGACTACTTAACTTGAAAGTGGACAACTTATGAGGAATCGCTCGATATACAACATACGTAGTAAAGTAAGTTATATTAATATTATCTATCATGGTCGAACATTGTTTTACGAAATAGAAACTAGTCATCGGGATGTTTCATCAGGATCTCATCAATTTCAGCCGTTTATATTTCCACTTCAATGTGTTGAATATTGTGTTTGCGTCAGAAGGCACTTGCTACTTACTTATTATCTTAAACCTTAAGCGGTACATCTTCCAGTACTTTGCGATTAAGGAGCAACACTGTCAAGTTCACTTACCTGGAACAACTGCTGTTACAAGAGACCCATATTTAAACCCGTTTTAAACAAACTCTCAGAAATTCTATCAAATATTTCAACAACGTTTATTTAAATCTATCAGGTGTTTCGTAACAAAATCAGTCAAATTATCAGAGCGTTCGGATCATTTCAGAATTTAGAAACGACGTCTGTAGACAACACGGCGGACGGTCTTGTAACGGTAACCATCTTGACCGAGTGATGCTGAAGGGGGGATGTAAGTGTTTTGTGGAGCAATCGGTTGGGATTGGACAGCTTCATGGACTGGTGCAGGAGCTGGGTAGCTGTAACCTTGAGCGGGTGCCGGTGCTGGTGCTGCGGGTGGGATGTAGGTGTTTTGTGGCGCGATTGGCTGTGATTGCACGGCTTCATGGACTGGAGCTGGAGCTGGGTAGCTGTATCCTTGAGCTGGTGCTGGTGCTGGTGCTGGTGCTGGTGGTGCAGGTGGGATATAGGTGTTTTGTGGAACAATAGGTTGGGATTGGACAGCCTCATGAACAGGAGCTGGAGCTGGGTAGCTGTAGCCTTGAGCTGGTGCCGGTGCTGGTGGTGCAGGTGGGATATAAGTGTTTTGGGGAGCAATCGGTTGGGATTGAACAGCCTCATGAACTGGAGCTGGAGCTGGGTAGCTGTAGCCCTGAGCTGGTGCTGGCGCTGGTGGTGCGGGTGGGATGTAGGTGTTTTGGGGAGCAATCGGCTGCGAGCGTACAGCTTCATGCACAGGAGCAGGATAATTGTAACCACCGCCCAGGTGAGAAACATCGGCAGCAGCGAAAGCCAACAAGGCGAAGGAGGCAGCAACGAAAAGTTTCTGTTGGGAGAGATAGAAGAAAGATATATGAAATTGAGTTTTTAAAATTGTATTTATTTCTATTCTCGAAATTTCTTCATAACAGTGTTCCCTTTCAGTTCAATACTTCGAAAACTTGTAATTTTTAGGTTTTGAAAATTTAATTATTTTAAGAAAATTTTTTAAATATATTTTTTTTAACTAAACAATGACTTTCATATTAATTTAAAAATTTTTTTTCAGGCATTTTTCTCTTAATATTTTCTTGCTTTTTAATTTCAAACACTTTGCTCTCTTTCAAGGAATAATATAAAATTATAATTTTCTTCTTTTCCAAACAAAATTTGCTTCACATCTCACCATTTTTGCTAGTTTCTTGAATTGTTTGCACCACTAACGTAAGACTTTGATTATGTCCAATTAGTTTCGCCCGCGCTTATTTATACCGAAGAAATATTCGTGGCGCAAATTCACTTAGGCGCCAATTTCGAATATTAGTCACAATAAGCCGCTAATGGTCATTTGCATAAAATGCGGAAGTAGCATTACTTATTTGGCAAAATCATTGCTGTATTTGACTTTTTTATTTTGTTCTTACTGCGCTTAAAATATAAAAAAAAAAATCGAGAAAAATATACGGAAAGCAGATGTACAAAAGCAACTGAGCCAAATTACCCCATAAAGGCGTTTCAAAATTTTTGCTGATTATAGTTAAATGGAAAATATATGGTATGTTTATATTTTATGTTTTAATTATCGATTCGCATTATGGTTGCTGCTTCATACATACGACCATACATACATACACATATGCTTAAATAAATGTGATAGACTTTGGAATTCGTTCGTCGCTTTGGAACTTGTTTAGCGCATTACGTTTTCAATATCTTACCGTTATATTACAACTTCTATTATTCTAATGTATTCTTCCACTAAGAACATAAGCCTAATCTTTATGTAAATATATTTAGAATCGTTCAGAATCATCTTTGTTTGCATAAACAGCGTTTAATTGGTTAGCTAGTTTACCAAAACTCGCCTTACAATGCTGTTTGTTTATAAGAATATTTAAATAAAGTAATACAAAAATATTGCTAAAGTCAAAACTAGCTCTTCTCTGCTATGTCTATAGTCTTACAAATGTGATATCACTAGTAAACATTTTAATGTAAATTCGCAAAGCTAAAATGACTTTCGAACCCAGCAGTGAAACTCAAGGCATGCGAACTAGTTCGGTTTCGATGACTTTGGTACTGTAATATTGCCTATGAATTTCATTGTTAGAAAACTGCTTCCTATTTCACAAAATAAATATAACTTGAAAGAGCCAAAAATGATCCCAAAAATTACATTTGAGAAATGGTTCGACGATTGGAAGAAGCGCAGTGCATAATATCGAATGGGGACTATTTTAAAAGCGAGAAAATATTTTTTTTTCAGAAAACGAAAATTCCCGTTATTTTTTAACATTTCTCTATAATAACACTAACAAATACTTTTACTTACCATTAATCTGAATCTCTAAAAGAAGAGAGATGAAAAAGGTCTAAGTTCGAATAAAAATATAATTTCATGCATTCGTAAAATTTTAGAATATAAAATAACTGAATATTTAGATATGTCAAATCGAACTCCATGAAAATAATTTTCAAGTAATATTTTCAGTGCATATGATATTCTTAAATCTATTTGAAATGGACCATATACACTTTTATTTGCTATATAACTATATAAACATAAAGCTAGGCTAACCATTCTCACCTCATCTCGCTAAGAAACCTTACAGACTGATCGATATACATATGTGGAGTAATATCAACCTAAGTTAGAAAGATCCCATATTCGTAATTTTAGGTGTTAAAAAGGTATGGAACGCACTGTTTTTTAAAAAGTCTCCACTTATGACGTGGTCATAAAATTAAATATAATATTAAAAGAGATGAATGGAATTATATTTGGATAGAGGCAGTAATACAGTTCTTATGGTAGTTTCGGTAGTTTATGTTAAATTTTCGAATAAATTTTTATCACGAAGAAAGCTGTTCATCAAAATCTACAGCTTTTCTTAGACAATTTGGTATGCATAAAACCTTCAGATGGAGAAATTATTAATTCCTGTTAAAGTACATTCGATGTCCTTATGTATGTAATTCGATTTCCTTTGCATGGTCACCACGGACACGCTTGCCGAAGTTCAAACGCTGAAAGGCGTCAAATCGCACAACAGCGCGGCCAATTGACTGGACCATTTCGTGATATAAATCGATAGTGATAATCGCAGTGTGACTTGTGGCGCCGTCCTGTTGGAACCATATATTGTCCATTCATTTCAGTCCATTCAGACAAAACATATTCGGTTATCATTGAGCGATTTCCACTCACAGTAACGTGCCGGTCTTGATAATCACGGAAGAAGTATTGTTGTAATTTTTTCGGGATGCAATGATGATTCATGGAATACGTGTGGATTGCTGTTTGACCAATAATGCATATTTCGCTTATTGACGAAGCCATTCAGCCAGAAATTACCCTCTGCTGAGCCTTACCTGAAGATGATTTTTCGATGAAAATTCGGATAATTTTCAAGTTGTTGCTCAACCCAGTTCACGAACAAACGAAGATTCTGTACGCTTGAGAACGAAGTGTGAGAGACTGATTTGGGACAACACCTGCACTTCTTTGTCACACTGGTACGGGAACATTCTGTACTGTGCCTGTGGATTAAAATTTTTCTACTAGACGCTCAATTGTTGATCTGACAGGATGATTATGACGAATATAAATTGAAGTAGTGCTCTTAAAGTTGAGGTCACAGACTCCGAATAGAGGTAGTAATTATTAAAATTTTGACTCATTGTTGGATCGTATATCTTTCCATTATTAAATGTCGAAACTTACAGAAGAGAAATCTCAAAAGAGCGGGAGAAATATGGCGTCGTTTGCTGTCCCTATCGGTCTACTTTTGTAGCGTTCCACTTGAAAAGCTCTTTAGTATTTAGGAATGGTTAACAACTAGTGTCAATAGAACTAGTTCAATTCCATTCAACTCATCGTGGCGCTAGAAAATTTTTTATATGTATATATACACAAAATTCGGAGGTGGTATTGCTGCTGATTGTGGTCAACAAGTTGACGCCTGCCGATGCTCATTATGTGCTGTCGATATAACAACAAGTTTTTTTTTCCTTATTTTCTCTTTTTATTCTGCAAATACTACTAATTTTAATATTCGCCTATTCATTGCCTCTTTTTTACGACCATTCCGCGTTCATCTATGGTATTCGCCCCCAAGCAAGACCAATTAACCAGCGCTACAACACACATTACCTAGCGGCTAATCGATGACGCTGGCGTTGAGCCAACGTACGAAACCCTCAACTCCGGTCACAGAGTTTGCACGCCGTCCATTTGTATATATTTATTTATGCGAGTGTTTGTTGTTGAGTATTTTTGGTTGAGGGCATGCATATTGGAGCAGCGTTTCGCTTCGTTGCCAACAGCAAATATACGCTAACATTAGCGATTGCGACTAATACAAATATGAGTGTATAAATACGAAATATTCGAAATAATAATAAACATTGAAGATGCCAAAACAAGAACAACTACAACACCACCACCGACGCCAAGCAAGGGCAACAAATGCGAACTGACGTGCACTGGTTGAACGGCATCTTCGTCATTTAATGGTGTGATGTGGTTCTTTGGGGCTTATACTTAGTTGTTGTTGTTGTTGTTGCTGGTGTCTAGTAGCCATCAGCTGGAAATTCATGGCGCTCCATCCAATAACTTTTTTATGCAGATTAGATCATTAGTGTTGTATTTTCGTTTGTTATTGCTATTGATTTTGTTATTGCTTTTGTTATTGCTTTAGTTATTGTTTTTGTTGTTATTGCTGTTGTGGTTTCTCGTTTTGGGCTAACTCAATATTTGTACGGTCATCTTTCGTTTAAGGTGGAAAAAAATAAAATATATTTTGTTGTTTTTGGTGTGATTGCACTTATAACTTTTTGCTGTTCCCCCATGAGTGCTATAATTTTTGTTGTTGTTATTGCTTCTGTGTTTTTTGCTTTTAGACATTTGACTGTTTGACTTTACATGTTGTGGTAGGCAACTGCTTTGGGGCATGCTTAGAGGCCTGTTGTTGTTGTGGTTGTTTTTCCAGTTGTTGTTGTTGTTGGTGTTTACTTATCGGTTTCTTCGTTTTTGACAGCTGTTGCTCTTTTGGTTTGCTTATTTGTTTGTTTGTTTGTCTTTTACACTTTTCTTTGCTTTTAACTTTTTGTGTCAGTTTCATTGAACTTGTACGGCAAATTAGGGTGAGCCATACAGTTTGTGCAACTATTAGTGGGTATGAGGCACGAAATTCAAATTCATCAAATCAAAAAAATTTGAAGGAAGGGTGGAAAACTCTTATTATAAAAATTTAGTACTAAATAATTTTTTGAACATGCTTCTTTTTATTTTAAGATTCTGTAATATTTTTTATAAAATATTGCCTATAATTTTTTTATATTGTTTTTGAGATTTTAATATTTTTTTTTTTAATATTTAAGTTTTATTAAACAAACAGTTTTAGCATTATATTTTAAAAATTTTTGGTATTGTCGTATAGTTTCGAATTATCTCAACTGTTTAGATTTTTTTTAATTTTTAAATTAGAAGTAATAATTTCAGAATAATATTATAATGATTATAAAAAATATTATACAATTTGCATTTTTATGAAAAAAAAATTAATATTACTTATACTATTTTCTTGAGGAATATTTTTTTTTTTTAAACTAAAAATTTTGAAAAATCATTTTTTTCTTATATTTCATCTCCATTGCTCGACTGTAGTCCCTCAAAAAATTGGTCACTCACATATTTTAAGCATTTAAGGCTATTATATATAACAGCATGGAAAGCCAATTACATATGTATATTTTTTTTAATTATTCTTCAATGCGTTTCTTGCTTCTTGCTTACCTTCTAAAATTAAAAATATAAAAAAATATTAGAAAATTCTCGCATGATATATTTTAGGGAAAAAATCGATATAAGAAAAAAATGTATTTTTCACTAAAATTTTTTGTTTCTTATATTTCATCTCCTTTGCTCCACTGTAGTCCCTCAAAAAATTAGTCGCCCATATATTTTAAGCATTTAAGGCTATTATATATAACAGCATCGCAAAGCCAATTACATATGTATATTTTTTTTAATTATTCGTCAAAGTGTTTCTCACTTCTTGCTTACCTTCAAAAATTAAAAATATAAAAAAAAATATAACAAAAATTCTCGCATGATATATTTTAGGGATTCTATTAATTTTTAAAAAATTGTAGCATGCAATATTTTTTTTTAACTTATGACATGTTGCTATTTGTTTTTAATTATACTGTCTGTAATATATTTTGCACTTTTTCATGTGGGAAATATCTTTTTCTATGTACAATTTTCTTGCATGATATTTTTATAAGTCCAATATGTTGACGTTGTCACTAATTAACTTAGTTCACCTTATTTGAATTAAATAAATTCGTATAAATAATTAACTGAGTGACATTTATTAGCATAAAATGTTTTTAATTATACTTGAGTATATTTATATATATATACATATTTATACTTATACTCTTCGTTAATATATTAAATGATAGCAGTAGATATGTGTATATTAGCATGTGTTTAGTTTGATGACGTCGTAAGTGCTCCAATTTGTTAATTTCATTTCAAGAAAATATCGATGAAGCAAATTATAGAATTATTTCAAATCACATTAAATATTTTTATTCAAAATTAATAATTTTTAATGATTTATGCTATATTTAATATGTTTTTATGAAAATATGAAAAAAATGGTTTTGAAAATCGTTTTTTGTTTTGTGAAGGCTCTGCAGTATCTTCTAGATCTGTTCATGTTTTTTGTATGAAGCATCGTCCCATTAGAATCCTATCAGAATACTTTAATTGTTAGCAATAAGAAAAAGGTTTCGAAATTAAAAACATTAGATCACAAAAAGGCTATACCGACTCCGAAAATATTCTATTGAAATTCATATCAAAAAGACACTACTTATCATTACATCTGTATCACATACATCATTTAAATCAGCAATAAATCTCCCTTTGTATCATGAAAATTTTGTTCGAATTATGTAAATGTCTCTTAGATCACTTGAAGGCTATTTTATAAAAATTCTATAACTTAGAAGCTGAATTATCAAAAATATACCTCAGAATTCATTGTTGTTGTAAGCAAAAAGACTGCAGTAGAAGAGTGAATTAAAGAAGTTCATAATATATGTAAATTATTCAGCAACGGCTTCGTTAATAAAGATGGAACATTTACAAACTACCTTTGATTGCCGAATTCTTGTACATATGTCTACTTCCGTATGAAGCAAAGGTATGAACCCTCGGCCAGTTCAGCTCTGCAGCAACTGCATGCTGCGACCTTTGGCTGTGAGACAACGTAAAAATCTAACGGGTATAAATACGCGTTCAATAGACAACTTAGATATTATCAAACTTTAACCGTTGTGGTGTAAACAGCTCAAGCATCAACTACAAAAAATGGTGCGTAAACAAACAGCAGAAGAATAAGTGATAAGCAAAAAAGAAAAATAAATACAAAATAAAAGTATACTTCGAAGATACGAAAAAAAATATATATACTATAACAGTTGAAAAATAACTATCTCTCTTATTAATTCAAAATAAAAATAACAACAATTTGTGTTTCGTGTCTTAAGACTCAAATAGTGCCTCCATATGTGTACCAATTAATGAAATCTCTTATATTTTGTTTGTGCAGAAATTCTTCGTTGCTGTCTCCTTCGCCTTATTGGCATTCGCTGCTGCTGATGTCTCACATCTCGGTGGTGGTGGTGGCTACAACTACCCTGCTCCCATCCATGAGGAAGTGAGATCTGAACCAATTGTACCACAAAACACCTACATCCCACCCGCACCACCAGCACCAGCACCAGCTCAGGGCTACAACTACCCAGCACCAGTGCACGAGGCTGTGCAATCGGAACCAATTGTCCCCCAAAACACCTACATCCCTCCTCCACCACAGCCACAAAACACCTACATCCCACCCGCACCAGTACAGGAAGCTGTTCTCTCCGAACCCATCGCACCACAAAACACCTACATCCCCCCTCCAGCACAGCCACAGAACACCTACATTCCACCTGCACCAGTTCAGGAGGCAGTTCTCTCGCAGCCAATTGCTCAACCACAAAACACCTATCTTCCTCCTTCATCCTCCCATGGTCAAGACGGTTACCGTTACAAGACCGTTCGTCGTGTTGTCTACAGACGCCGTTTCTAGATGAATCCACAACTGTTGATTGTTTATTATTGTTATTAGTTAATGTTGTTAATGAAGAATGTACCTGAGTTATGCTTGAGTTGAAAATATAAAAATTTAAAATTCAATTTGTCGACTATTTAATTAGAAAAAGATATTCATATACATTGCGTGACTTAAATTAATTATCTGGTCAAAATTTGAAATATCCAATAAACCCTCACCCAACGTCTAGTGAGTTGATTGTAACAACTTTTGTTCTGTAAACGAGATGACATTTGAGTGCTGTTTAAATCTATAAGTTTTCTTACCTCAATAACCGTTTTTGCTTCGGGTCATGATATATCATGAACCTTTCATATGTGCCCGCGTAAGGGTTTCTAACTACCTTATAGTAATTTCGATTTTTCTCTCAGATCTACATCAGTATAGACCCCAGAACGGTGGGTAGTTTACCGTAATGATTAACCACTCCGTCTCTGAAGAAGAAGCTTATCTTTCAAAGAAACAGATATCTTTATTTTGCTATGATGTATTACATAATGACTTTATATTAGGTATATGGGAGCTAGAGAAAGTATTCACCCGATGTTATTAATTTTTGGTACAAGGGCACATAATTATACGTAAAATAAAAAAATACTGGTCGATTAAATCGTTTATATCGATTTTAGGCATTTGTGTCAACATTAACCCAAAAAAATATTTGTAGAGATCTGTTTGCATCCCAAATTTACTCTCCACTGAAAAAATTTCACTTTTTGAGCCGAATTCTCGACATTTGCGGGAAATTTTTGTAACCGTTTTTGTACAAAAAAAATTCAATTTACAAAAAAAAAACGGCGGAAGCAAAGTTGTAGACCTAATAGCATATAATTTCGACCATTTTGAGATCAGCGTCGTTATACCTGAATGCACTATTTATGCAAAGTTTTATTCCAATATCTTCATTGGATCGTTATTTATATTTTGTAAATTGAAATAATTAGCCCAGAGGTCCAAGAAGCCTTCAGTCAACTCCAACGTGCCTATTAGTTCGGAATTTCGCGGAAAATGTAAATTGTTTTCTGAATCAGCAAAAGTATTTGAATAAAATTTGCCGAAGAACAACTTTAATTTGTCATTCTTCCCCAATAACGCAAAATATTCGCTCATCAAGCTATATTATATCAAAAATTACACATTAATTTAATTTTGCTAAGATATCTCCCATATTAACCGATAAATACGGTATGAAGTACACCGGAATTTTAAAAATCCTACTACGAGATATATGGGAGATAGGGGAAGTTATAACCCGATGTCATCCATAATTGTTACAGAGCAGTCCTATGATAAGAAAATATCTTATTTAAATTTCTTTAGAATATCTAAGAGATTTATTGATATTTTCTTAAAAAAAAAAAAACAATTAGCCACTGGCACTGAGGTCCTCGTTTTCGATATCTGGGGCCTTGAAAACTAATAGTCCGATTTCTGACCCCGCCCACTTTCCCAACAATATTTCATACAAATATGTTTTTGTATTATGTGAACAAACATATTTTACTCTCTGTGCAACATGTTGCGAGGGTATACAAGTGTGAAATTATTTGGATTCGAAATAGTTTTTTTTTTGTATTAGAGAAAAAGCCGAAGCTCTCAAAATATCATGTAGATATGCTTATACTGATATTTTGTGTATGAAGCATCGTCCCACCAAAATCATATCAGACAACTTGCACTTTATAAAATCTCTCTAAAATATTACATGGAATGAATAATTTCAATTATTTGATAAGAAAATTCTATACATAATTTTATAAACTTTCTTTTGAATTTTGAAAATTTTGTTCGATATATGTAAATGTTTCTTGAATTTGAAGGCCATCTTATATAAGTTAAATTAAATGGAAGTTATATTCAAAATTATATGTATATCCGAATTCCTTGTTGTTGTAAGCAAAAAGACTGGTGTGGAAGAGTGAATAAAAGAAGTATATACTCGTAATATATGTAAATTATTCAGCAACGGCTTCGGTAGTAAAAATGGAAAATTTACAAACTATATTTTATTGCTTTTTAATTCTTGTATGTCAACTTCCGTATGAAGCAGAGGTGTGAACCCTCGGCCAAATCAGCACTTAAGCGCAGAGCATCTGCATGCTGTGACCTTTGGCTATGAGACATAAAAATCTAACGAGTATAAATACGCGTTCGATAGACAACTTAGATATTATCAAACTTTAACCGTTGTGGTGTAAACAGCTCAAGCATCAACTACAAAAAATGGTGCGTACACAAAAAACCGAAAAATAAGCGTTAAACAAAGAAAAGAGAAAAACAAATAAAAAATAAAAAAGTTAACTTCGAAGTTACGAAAAAATATATCTTTAACAGTTTAAAAATAACTATTTTCGTATTAATTAAAAATAAAAATAACAACAATTTGTGTTTTGTGCCTTAAGACTCAAATAGTGCCAGTGCATATGTGTACCCACTAATGAAATCTCTTCTATTTTGTTTGTGCAGAAATTCTTCGTTGCTGTCTCCTTCGCCTTATTGGCATTCGCTGCTGCTGATGTCTCCCATCTCGGTGGTGGTGGTGGTGGCTACAACTACCCTGCTCCCATCCATGAGGAAGTGAGATCGGAACCAATTGTACCACAAAACACTTACATCCCACCCGCACCACCAGCACCAGCACCAGCTCAGGGCTACAACTACCCAGCACCAGTGCACGAGGCTGTGCAATCGGAACCAATTGTCCCCCAAAACAGCTACATCCCTCCTCCACCACAGCCACAAAACACCTACATCCCACCCGCACCAGTACAGGAAGCTGTTCTCTCCGAACCCATCGCACCACAAAACACCTACATCCCCCCTCCAGCACAGCCACAGAACACCTACATTCCACCTGCACCAGTTCAGGAGGCAGTTCTCTCGCAGCCAATTGCTCAACCACAAAACACCTATCTTCCTCCTTCATCCTCCCATGGTCAAGACGGTTACCGTTACAAGACCGTTCGTCGTGTTGTCTACAGACGCCGTTTCTAGATGAATCCACAACTGTTGATTGTTTATTATTGTTATTAGTTAATGTTGTTAATGAAGAATGTACCTGAGTTATGTTTGAGTTGAAAATATAAAAATTTAAAATTTAATTTGTCGACTTTTTACTGACTTCCAGGTCCGAGAAGGTCCTTTTGTTTTTCTCATCTTATATTTTTTTCCTGTACTAAGCCCAAACGTAGCCTCATTTGAGTTTTAGAATCAAGCAAATCTCAAATTTAAGACTGCTTGGTCATGCTATCATATATAGGAAAAAAACGAATGTGTAAAAGAGGATTAGAGTCGAGGAAATTGACAAAAGATTTCATACAATAATATAGAAAGATAAAAGATATAGAGTTAAATCATAGACCTATACGTAATGAGCAAGTAAAATTTCATCCAGAGATATTAATAAGAATAACTGTTATGAATCACTTTTTTCAAGTATTTTAAGTATAAATTACAGTTTTTTAATTTGAAAAAAAATTTCCCCTAGATAGACTTTTGCGAGTAGATTATAACTATACAGCATATATACGACCTTTAATGACATAGTTTTATATTTATTTTAAATGTAAGCTTTCGGACACTCAGTAAATAAACTTTCAGCTAAAGATTGGCGCTATATTAATTCCTATTAAATTTTTGCTATATATTCTATCTATATCTTTTCAAATTTTTTTGTCTAACCTAACCGATGTGACTTCGAGAAAAATTATCATAAGATATTGTGCCAAAATGTAGGCATCAAAATATTATAGTTTGGATTACAAATTTAATTCCTTGCCTACATTTAGGGTGACAATGAAGTTTGAAAGACGTTAGAACGAAATATACTATTAAGTACTACCTCACCGTGAAGGACTTTTCATATGAGAGAAAGAAATAAGCTATATCCTTGAATTTCTCACAAAAGAATCTCACTTAAGTGATGAACCGCTTGCCATTCTACCACCATTTGATTATGCCAATCTATGTGATTTATACCAGATCATATGTCTGTTTGATTGTTTACTTTCTTTACCACAATGCAGTTAAAATGCCAAAAAATGTTAAACACAAGTACGAGTGTTACCAGAAAACCACTTAAAGCCTGCTCGTGTGAACACATATAACAACAAAAGATAAAATAAAGTATAATAAAATTAGTGAAAAAACTGCACAATTATTTACGTGAATATTATCAAGGCGAAAATCCATTAATGCCGCCAACGCAATTGGCGACGCTTCTGCACCACGTTGAGCGCACCTATAAACTCTGGATATTTTCCCAGATGGCTGTTTTTGTTCGTAACTAATTTTCTGGTATGCTCGCTATTATTGTTATGTGTGCTTTCATTCGAACACACAGACATCGCTTAACTGCATTGTATTACAGTTTTGGCAGTGATAAAAACAGACAACATATATTCTATAGTAATATAATACAGAGAAACCTCATTAGTCAAGGTTTGCTTGTATGTGCGTGTACAACAAAATCCCTGAACCGCCGACATTTTATGATTAAAATGTGAATTTAGCCGAAATTCGCCATAAACATGCAGTATAACCATTTTTAGAAAATTACGTTGCATTACACGATTACCCAGCAGTTAAATAAACAAATTATTAATTACTTTGTAACTAGTGTGACTTACTAGACTCGGTTGTTTCTATAGCGTCTGCTTTTCATAAAAGATACTGCTGTTTTGTATGTATTTAATGTCTTTCGAGTTTTCAATTGTTAGATTCTGGTTCAAAATATACTAGTTCCATCCAAGTTCAAACCGATAAATAACTATTTTGATCAAGTATTATGAGAAGAATTTGAGTTGCAGGTGTCTCCATTTTTATTACAAAAATACTCTCTCTCTCTCTCTCTTGCCCAACTAAGCTCGCTTTCTGAATCAACATTCCGAAAAAACTAGTACGCAAGGAATGCTTTTCAGACTAGTTCCTTTTACAGTCAGGGTTGCATAGTTGATGACCTCGCCTTTCTCTGTCTATTTTGCTGTTCTACCGCAGCTAGTGTATTTAAGTGAGTATGTATATTTCTGAATATTGAGTGTGATATGTGGTGATAGTCTTCCTTTATTGCTCTTGGCACTTTTATTGCCAACAGATGTGTGTACGGCTGATCTTAGATTCGCATTTAATGAGAAATATTACATAAATATACATGCCTACGAAACTATATACTCTATATAAATATATATACTTACATTCTGAGCATACGATGCACTATCGGACATAACCATAACTTAATTTCAAGTATTTCATATTGCTAGCGCTAATACAGACATTGAATGGTCATTGTCGTTGCTACTAAGGTGTTATTAATGAATGGAATTTCTCAGAAACAATCACTAAAGCAAGGAATTTATAGCTGTCTATTTACAGAAAATGCAGTCAAATATAAAAACTCGAATAAATAATTATTTATCTATATACATAATATTAAACTTATATAATTGAAATAAAATTTAATTTAATTTAAAATTATTTATCTATATACATAATATTAAACTTATATAATTTTATAAACATTGAAACATAATGTAAATGTCTTCAGTGTCCACCATTATCCGTCTACTGTAGATTCTGTTTCAACAGAAGTACCTCAAATTCGTTAGAATTGCACAGAATTAGTTGTGAGATAGCGTAAATAAACGCGAGACGTAATTTCGAAGCAGTCAATCAGTAGTCTGTGAATAATTTTCATCGATTTTGCATTCAGATTCATAGTCGTAATGCTTTTTTATTGTTCAAAGCAGCAAAGCAAAATGTTGAAAAATTCATAATTTCCAGGAAAGACAAGTTTTTTATTATTGCGGCGTTAAGTCGTTCAACTTGATTACTTTTGTTAAGGAAGAGAAAGCAGAGAACACATTATATGAACTTCAATCGTCCTCCTGTCATTTTTCTCCTTCTTTTATAGGAAATATGGAAGAAGTTCTACTGTTTTATTAGTTGTGTGTTTCGATGTATGTTATATTATGCTCCTCCTCTATTTTACATTTGCCACTAACTTCTAGATATTCTATATGAAAATAATATCTGTAGATGTGGTATGATTAAGAAACTGATTTAAATTTAAAACTGTTTGAAGGGCACTTTGACTGGCCTCAGTCCTTGGGAACAATTCGTGGAAACATTAACCTATAGAAGTTCATTTATTTTACTATTCAGTTCTTTTTGACGTTGACGAACCCATATATGAAATCATCATACGATTGAATACTTCATGAAATTGAATCTTTGGAATCTCAACTATATTGTAGGGTAAAATAAGGTATTCTTGATATAAGTTAAGTCATCCCAAACTGGACGGTAACACAGTACAGTTAGATATACAGTGAAATATTCCGATTATTTACTACAATCATTTCAGTTGACAACCTTAGTAGTGTCTAATATTGTAAGATCTTTAAACTCAATTCGAGAGACCACTATATACATATATTACAAGCGGCTGGTGAACTCATTTTATAAATTTTTGGTCTTGCAATACTAGTTTTCTAATTCCAACTTGCTTGTCTATGATTCCTGGTCTGGAACTTTATGTTTCCGATATTGATCTATAGGAAGTTATCGACCTTTGTAAGAATCCATAAGATTACAGACAAATTCATGAAAAACATAACCTTAACATGATCGTATCTTGCTGTGTACTAAGCTCCGTCGATATGTTTGTGTTTACAGAGTATTGTCTGAAAGAATGGTCGCTTAGACAAACAACGCGATATCATATTATCTGGACATTTCATATGTGAAACTTTATACCACTAAAATTTATTTCATATTTTACATTTACTTATAATATCCTGTTTTCATATTTCAGTTTGTAAATTGTTTATCTTTGGGAATATTTCACAACTCATGTAAATAATTTATGATTTTATAAAATGAATTTAATTCACAAAATGCTTTTATTAAAATGACTTAAATATTTGACAGCCGTTTTTGAGCGCTCACACATTTATCAAAAATGAAATCAAATTTATGAATTGCATGGGAACATGCTTTTTATATTTTTCCATTCCACAAATTGGAACAATGAAGACAGAAGTGAAGCAAAAGAGCAACAAATAAAATATAATAAGAAAAATCAAAAAAAAAATAATAAAATTTCAGACTTTTGCGCAACCACAATGCAAAATAACAGCATAACCTATTTTCTGCATATTTAGATATATACAACTTTTCATACTCATGACACACACAAATTTATTTATTTGTCTACAATAAATTGTGTCTACTAAAGCAGAAAAATACTTTGGGCAAGCAAAATAGGGCTGAAATTGTGTTCATGCAATATAAAAAATTTATTAAATTTAGCACGGAATATATTTCAAAATTTTACACTGGGAGACAAAAGTACTTTAACGCTAATTTAAAAAAACAACATAACTTGATTTAATATATTTTTTCTTTCGGGTTCATTTATGTCATTGCCAACCACCTAACTCTTCAAATTTGTCATGCGAGTAAATATCTTCCTAAAACTCAATGTAAAATATTTAACTTGTTTTAAAAAAATAAAAATAAAATTTGTTCAACGTAAAATCTGCAAAGTCAACTTAATTATTATATCAAAAGCAACTTTACTTGCTCAAAAACTCAATTTAGTAAATTTTTAATTTATACTCAAGTCACTCTACACTCCTCTCTATTTTCTCTATTTCGCTCATATCAAATATTTTAACTTGTTTATCTATGTATAGTTATTAAAATTGTACTGCTCTGTGAGGTACTTTTTAATTACAGTTATGCAATTAAATCTTGTCAACTGTCAAAGTGAAACTTAGAATTTTCAAGAATTATAACAACAACTTAAATAACGTTTATTTACCTTTCTGCAACGAGTTGTGAATCTTCAACTCAGTGACGGTTTCAACAGAAACGGCTACTCTGTTTATTTATTTATTTTTTTATGCATTTTAATGCTTTATTTATTAATATTCTCATTTAAGCTTTGCTGTCATTCATTTTTGGCATTTCATACTTGTTTACATTCTACGCTTGCTTTGTGCTTATTTGCTAAGATGCTTCTGGTTTAAGTGAAATTAATTTATGTGAAATTATAAATATTGCTTTGTGGCTGACTGACTGTGTGTTTGGAGTCTTTTGGGTATTTCAGTGGAGCACAGAGTAGCTGCTTTTAATTATTTTATTTTATTTATTGTTGTAATGTTTTGCTGGAGAAAAAGTGTGATAGAGTAAAAGATAGATAGATGCACTCGTTTTTTGTACTCTATTTAAAAATATGTGTGGCAACCCTATAATTTTTTTGTCATATTGGAAATTGACATTCCCGAAATTTGTTTGATTTTTATATTTCACCTGAAGTCAATTTAAAAATAAACATATGTAAAAATTCCCAAAAAAAATTATATTATATAAAAAAGTGGCAACCTTGTGGCTTTCATATTATTTAATGATAATTATTATTTTCATTTATTTTTCACAAATGCAATATTTGACTGCTATACAATTATAAATTAAAAGTGAATATGAAATTCTTTCGAAAAAAGGTTGCCACATAATGAAAAATTAATAAAAATTTTTTAATTTTCTGTGTTTGAATTTGGTCGATTTTATCAATAAATATACATAGCATAATTTGGTGTAAACTAAACAGGTAAAAAATATAACGGGATTTTTTGGAGTTGCCACTTCAAAAATAAATTAGGGAATTAACAATTTATATACTATAACCCTATTCATTGTAATTTTAGTAATATGCAAGGTCTTATTAATACAAAAAAGTGGTTTTACTTTAGCAGGGTTGCCAACTATTGCAAAAATATTTTATTGATTTAAAAAAATTTAAATAAAATATATATTTTGGGTAGTAATGTGATAAGTTATCACTACATTTTTGAGACTTTTTGAGTAGGGTTACCACCTTAATTAAGTAAATTAAGACAACTTAACTTCAACAACATAATTAAATTACAACTCTAATACACCTAAATACTTACATGCTTATATACTGACATACTTATATACTTAAATACCTACATATTCACTTACTTACTTGAGTAAGTCAAGTACATCTGCAAGCAATGATAAAGAGTTTTCTGTATATCAAACTAACTAGCAATGCGAAAAATTTACATATAAAGAAAGCGAAAATTGTCAACAATTTCCTTGAAGTTTTCCCATTATAATTAATTCCAACAACGTAGCTGTGAACTAATGAACGAATAGTTCGTATACGCCTTCTTGAAATACTCTATAAAATAAAGCAATTAAGTTTTATGTGTGTTGAAAAGTATGCGAGTGTATACAGAATTTATCACTCATGAACATGTGTAAATATAAGTGCTTTATATAAAGATAAAATATACATATATATAGAGAGAATTAAATTTTGTCGAAAGCAAATAGCCTTCTTTCAATGCCTGTGCGTTAGTGCTGGCATATGTACAGCATGTGTTTGCCATATATTTGTGTCAAAAATAATAATAATTAAGCTGATGAAAAGTTAAATATTTTGACACAATAAATTGCTGCTTAATATAACAGCATACATGCATGAACACTTTCACACTCCCATACACATGCACACACACACACTTGTTTGTGCATGCTGGTGCCAGGCAGACTGTCCGCCTGCGTTTGAGCGGTAGGCGCCATACAGTTTTGATAACTTTTTTGATAGCTTCCAGTGATGGATTACTTAGATTGTTCATTTGCATATGAATTATGTGAAGTTTATTACGTGTTTGGCGCAGCAAATATTAATTGGATTTTAAGGAAGCTTGTTTTGGGCTTAGTTGTGTTTAATTACTAATGAAATTTATTAGGAAATTCATATATTTTGTTATTATTAAGAAAGTTGTTATCGTAATATATACTCAAATATTTTATATTTACTTTAAGTATTTTTATGATATATTCTCCGTACAAAACGCCTTTTTAACGACTTAAAAATACAATTTTATAAAAATCTGTTTTTTTTTTTATAGGTTTCGCTCAACGCGTTTAAGTTCTGAAAACAGCTGGATAGGTGAGTTTTGAAACAGAATTTGAAAATTAAAAGAAATAGTAATAAATGAAAGCATTTTAAGTAATTGACACCTTGGAACATAAATGAAATGCAAAAAAAAATTTAAATGGTTGGCAACTCTGGTGATTTGATAAATGTTTGAAAATAAATTAGAATTTTTTGTAAATTTATATTTAATTTAAGCAACATAATTTCGAACTAAAATAATTTTTTTTTTTTGGAAAATATTTTAATGAATTGGCAACACTGCAACACCTAATATCAAAAATCAATTTTAAATAACGTTTAAATCTGTATTTAATATTATAATCTATATTTTTTAATATATTTAAATTAAAAAAATAAAAAATAAAATTAAAAATTTGAAATTTTTATGAAAAAAAATATTTGGTTGGCAACCCTAGAAGGTCCAAAAAATATTGATAAAAATTAAATCATATATAAATACTATTTTTTTATTAATGAAAAGAAATAAAAATCGATAGAGGAAATGATTCTTAGCCATTAATTTCTTTTTTCACACTACTAAATAATATTCATATGTACATATGTATGAATGAGAACCCTCTTTCAAAATTTCGGAAAGGTCAACTCAAAAATATTATTGTATTCTTACCACGTGCTGGGAAAAAATGTGTAGAAAAGCAGAACCAAATTTTAATTATAACACCAAAGCAATTTTCAATTTCTCCTCATAATACCTTCAGTACAACAAATGACTAAAAATGCAAATGAAACTATGAAACTACTATCAATCTTGCAGTAAAAGTATTAAACACAAAGCTTCCTTTTAATCAATTCCATACAAAGGCTAGCAATCTACAGTCCACCTTACAAACCAAGATAATTTTTGCACTTCCTAAAACTCATTTACATGCCTTTGCAGGGAACACAAAGCTAAAAAGATAAGAGAGAAAATGTTGCGGTTGCCAAGAGAGATATTTTATTATTGATAAAGTAGTGAATGCGGTACTGAAAGAAAAATGAATGCCTGGAGAAAAGAATAAACGAAAATTTAGCTATAAAAGACTGATTAAAGTAAATATAAAGTAAGCTGTAGAAGACCTTGATGTCGCAGCAGAATTATTTCTTGTTTCTTCTAATATAAATTTCTTTGGAAGCAAAAGGATTGCCTTGATAAAACGGAAGTAAAGTGAATAGAAAAATTATAAAAAAAAAACACATTAATTTGTATAAAATTACATATAAATATTCTTGAATTAATTAATAATCCCTTTAACAAAGAAGAAAGCACTTCTATGAACTTTGAAGTTTTTTTTCAGTACAACGGAAGTTTTCATGGAAATATTTATTTAATCTGGATACGGCAACCAATTTTTTTGCAACTAAATTTTTTTTATTTTAATTATTATTTTTTATTAAAAAAAATTTAAAAATAAAAATTAATGGCACCCTTCCAAAAATTTCTTTGTATTAGCAATTTTTTATTTAAATTTTTGAAATAGATGCCAACATTTCAGCCTCTTCTTTGGTGAGAATAATATAAATTTTAGAATTAAGAGCTTAACAAATTTTATTAAGGGGACCCCCCCATTCTCGGTTTTAAAAATATAATTTAATTCGAACCTATAACTATTCAAGAATGTTCCTTTAAAATTTGTAGTGAAAATTTCTCTTGAAGATAAAACTGATTTAAGGTGGAAGCGTGAGGCGACGGCGAGAGCGCCTCAAAACTTTAAACGCGTTTTTCTCGAAACAGTGTTTTTACGTCTAGCGCAAGAGGTTACTCAAAAGCTACTAATCCAATAGATTCCAAATATAATATATAAATATATGCTATTCATATATAGCTATAATATGAACTAGGATGAATCAATTCGTTGAAGATCTTCTTTACTTTTCAACTTGATTTGTGGCTGAAAAAAAGGCGATTTTCAAAAACGAATTTTCAAAGGTCCTCCATTTTGTTCGAGAATGGCGGGTGTCCCCTTAAATTAGGTGCGTCTTTATTAAACGATCGCAATAAGTATACTACAAGCGTGACGTAACAAAATTTCGTTGCATATTATCAACCAATAAATTCTCAAAAAAAAAAAATAATAAATAAGCATATTTTGAATGACAGCACCACAATTTGCGCAAAATTTTTGCGTGACTTCTTAACTTCTCGCCTGCAATTTACTGCTGCACTTGTGTAGCTTCCAGCATTACAGTTACTTTTCGCTGACATTCTTCCGACACAAGCCATGTATCTGCGCACCGAAAGTTCAGTTATCAAATATTTCACAAAAATTCGGAAGCCCTTTTGCCGCAGCAACTGCATATATTATTTCCTTAAATTCTGCACACCGCATTAAAAAAGAACTTCAAAAATACTTGAAAACTTCATGCATTTACAGCAAACTCAATCGCATATTTGCTTTTAGAGAAAAATGCGTAAGTCAGCAGAAGAAGTAACACTGCATAACCTAAAAGTATGCTTTGAATTGCAAATGTGACTGCAGTGTGTGCGGTGCAACATGGCGTATGATTAATTGTATGCTGCTGTTACTGCTCCTGTTGGTGAAGTGAACTGAAATACATAGATGACTGCTGCGTATTTATGTGTGTGCATTATTTTTGATTGCTTTAAGACGAATTTGTAACAAAATGCTGGCAAAAAATAGGAATTGACTGCAACGAGGAAGTAAATATGTATTTGTGCTGTTGTATGAGTGATATGCTGTCATATATGTATCAAATACACCGTTATTAATCTATTGTAATATTTATATGTGCATATACAGTAACTACTGTTCTACACATAACTGCTCATATGCACATATGTAGAAACATATATTCCAGTTTTCGTGCATCTTTGTGCAACGCCTTCCTCACTCAAGGTTGTTCATCATACTTGACGTATTCCATTGTTTGCTCGAGCACTATCGTGCCAGTTGCTTGTGTGCACGCAAAACCTCAATGACATAATTATATAGATGCATGTATTTTTTGAGTATCTCAGGTATAAGCGCTTGCGTGTGTGTATTTTTGGATAATTTCCTCGTTCCTCACTTTGCTATCTGTGCCCACAATTTGCGGTCTTTTGGAGATAAAAACGGATTTCAACAAGCAATAGTTGTTAAGGATTTTGGTTGTATGAGCATATAATTGCTTGCTCGCTTATTACTTGCTGCTTTATGAAAGTGGGAGAAAGAGAATACGAACGCATTTGAGAAGAGGACAGATTGAGTGTGTGGTAATATGAAATACTTGGACATTTTTAGGAATAAAGTAAGATATAACAACTATTATATTGTGAAAGGTAAAAAAATATTTTTCGAAGTTTTAAGAATTTTTTATAAAATTTTCTAAGAACCTTGTATGTATATGACTATAAATTGTACATGTTCCTTGGTTTGTTTATCATTTTACTCTATCCAATACAACACGTCTTATCCTACAGAAAATTAACTAAAAAATGTTCCGAAAATTTAACCATCTGCACTTCATGCAGTTACTAACATAATTATTTTTTGCATGAGTTTTACATATTGTGAAGTAGTACATGTATTCCAAGATTTATTGATACCTTTTCAAGTAATGTGAAAAGCTATTCATCTATCTCATTTTAGTTTAATCCTTACGTTACTGGTTTCTATTAAAAATATAAAAAAACGATATGTTTGAATTAGGGTGAGCCTAAATGTAGGCAATGCTTTTCGTCGATAACACAGCATTGTAATAATAACGTTGCCTACATGCGGGCGAAATAAAATAACAAACTTTATGAAAGCAAGGTGATATTTTTGAAATATTTAATAACTATTCTTAGCTCGAAAAAAATGCAAAATAATCTAGTAATTACATTTTAGATAATATATATACAGTGTCCGACAAAATTATGCATACCCTATGAATGTAAACATCAAAATTATAATATCTTTTAAGCAGTGAAATTTATCTCTTTGACTAAAAACATTAAATTTATATATTGTACATTTGAACTATTTGCTTAACAACGACAAAAGTATGGATACCCCCATGTATTATAAGATTAGCTTATAAATGCAGCTTCAATATTTAGTGTTGGCATCTTTAGCGTTAATCACAGCCAAAAGACTTTGAGATTTTGATTGTGATATGTTTTCCCAGGAGTCCTTGAATCAATTTAAACTGTCTCATTTATTGGGATCACAAGAATATCGGTCGAGCTTATCATTTAAATATTACTATAAATACTAAAATACGATTTAAGTCAGAGATTTGGTCAGGCCATAGTACGAGCTCTGTCGATTTTTGATCGTAACATTCTTCCTAACCCAACTTGTAAGGTTGGGGTCATTATCCTGATGGTATATAAAATATCTTCCAAGTCCATTTTTTGTGCTGAGGGCTCTAAATTTGTACTTGATAGACCATTGTAGCAATACAACCCTAAACTAAACTATTTTCCTACTTAAATGGCAAATATTGCCACGGTATACATCATTTTGTCGTGTGTAAATCTTCAAAAAAGTCTTAATTTTGCTAGCGAAACAAAAGCTAACGGTAGATATCATACCATTATTATTTGGTAGCTTATAGTATCTACTAATATCATGTGCATTTTTTTGATGAATTTTTGGGAAATTATTCAAATAATATTAAAAAATGTGGTGATGTATTCATAATTTTGTCGGATACTGTCTATATTTTTTTGCAGAGAATGTATGAATGTAATGTGGTTCTCAGGAAGAAATTAAACGCACATAATTAAATGTTATATTCAATTATTTTATAAAAATGATTTCGACCAAGTGACCACCGTGATTAGTCGGAATAAATTGAAGCCGAGAGACACAATTTTCCATTATTCCATAACATCACATATAATAAGGTCATGCCTCTTGTTTGCTTCTTTTATTTTAATTTATACTGTTTTTATCTAATTAGATAGATACTTCTGCCGCGCCCGTCTTGTTAGGTGTCTTTGTTACTAGATTTATTGTTTTATGTAAATAAATTTAATTTAACTAACACTTTTACTTATTACTTAATCATGCATAAGTTATCCATATTTGCAGGACTAACACTACTAAAATAGCGAGCCTTCTGAAATTATTGCGCACATTTTACAACAATAAATTCTCTTCTCTCTCAATCTTCTATGAACTCACATATCACGAGTATTCTCAATTGCTTCTCCGGTTCAACTATGTATAAACATATCTACTTTGTAAATATATGCTTAAATATTATATATACCACGCGCACTTGTGTCACATACCAAAAAATAGAGATATGCTTTCCTAGCCGCACAATGCATTGACTCACTTCAAGTCAAATATATGGCGAATGCCTGAAAACCAACATTTTACAACAAAAGCATATGCTTGGTGCTGTCTCATAGTATGTAGAAATGCATATATATGTAATAAGATATATATACATATGCACTTTATTGCATTGCCTGCGCGCTGCGTCACTTAAATATTAAATTGTACTCGTAATACCTGCACAAAAGTATGCCAGCTCGCCTGTATTGTATGAATTTATATTAAATCTCTGCCCGTACATATGCACATACAAATATTTGCCGACGGCAATGTAGCTGTGAAATGCGCTCAGCCTTGAAATGCACTTCAAAACGTCGCCGTGTGCAGCAGCGCAGCGCAGGAATGTCTCTATGTATGTATGTATGGTAAATGTGGGTGCGAGCCAAGTGAAATAGAGATGACATGCACAATTGTACATATAAATATTTGAGAATTTCATATGCGCAAATATACACATATAAATGTATGTATGTTTGTTGCTATATTTATATGAATGAATTGAAATAGTTGCATAACAATAGTATGGTGCTGTGGCATAAACTGTTGCGGTTGCATACAAGCAAATAATATTATATACGTACATATTTATTTATATACGTACATATTTATATATATATATATTTATGTATATATGTCCGTCTGTTATTCACGTGCAATTTTAGTTATGTGAAATTTTGTTTGTTTCTTTTGCTATTTGTCAACACGCTGTAGCTGCACACAATGCGTTGTAAGTAGCGTTGGTGGTGGTAAGTCGGCACAGCTTAGTTGCATGAGTGTTGACTCAGCCGTTGCATTATTTATGTGCACATATACTCGTATGCGTTACCAATGAGGTGTGGAAAATCAGCTCTCAAGAGACGCTGCACTATTTGTTGTTTGTATGCTTATACATATATAAATATTATATTTTTACTATCGACATTTAGCCGGAAACTTGTCGTTTCGAATGTCCGTGGGAATTTAGATATACGAGTACATATATAAGTAAGTGCTTGGGGGTTTTAATAATACTCTTCCTAAAAAAAATATTTTTTATGGTTTATTAATATTTTTAAAATTCTAATATCTTCCCCTCTAGATTTTAATTTCAAAATGTTATACAAACATCTATGATTTTAACACTAATCCAGCTTTCCAAATTACTCCTAAATGTAGGCTCTGATCCACAGCCAGAACTGAGATTGAAACAAAATCTCAATTTTGTCGCCTTTCTTCAAGGAAATTATATATAGAGCGCTCTCTTGAGTCAGCGTGTTGTGATGATTCTATCTTCAAACTCTTTAGTCTCTCATAATTTTCTCTAAGGTTAATGATGTGTGGTGAACAGCTCGCTTATTTAGACAGACTTACCTTAGTGAATAGAAATATGAGGAGTTTTTTTTTGTTGTTGTTCTTGGAGTGGCAGAAATATTTGTAAAATATTTTGGAGGAATATTACTAAGATGACTGTCCAGAGACGTTAACTGAACTCTCTGCGGATCGCAGTTTTAATAGCTGACAGTGTTAAACCAATTCTATTTTCATTTCCTTTTTTTATACCGTTTCTCAATATTGGCTGCAGGAAATAATAACTATATGTAACCAGTGTTTTCTAAAGCTCACCACTAATAGCTCTGGGGTTAGAGTATTCAGATTTGATTATTAAAGCTTTGAAAGTTCACTAATGTATTTTTACAGCGGGTTCTCTGAGGTTGCGGCATTTGGAAAAGACCTGTAAAACTAATAAAATAATTAAGTATATGGATGTTACCAGTGTAACCTATGAAAAATTTGGCGATTTTCGTAAATTTTTTAAAAAGAAAGTACTCGATCCATTGTTTCGAAGTTTTTTGAATAAATAGGGTATATTTTCAACTACCTTTTTCTTTACAAAAATATTGAAAAACAACGGAGTTATATGCTGTCTTCGGAGGTGCCAAAATAAAAGTTCCCTAACTGCTGACATGATGTCATCCGAATGATTTGCTGAAACAAAAAAGTCACAAAGGTTATTAAAGTTAAATATATTTCCTATATAATGACCTATGATTTTTGAAAAATATCAAAAATTGAGAAAATGGCGTTGTTCTGAATAAAGAATTCGTTTTTTTAGGTAAAAAATTTTCTTCCCTTTAATACCAAATTGACAATTTTCAACCAATCGAAAAGTAGATATATTCAAGAATACTCAGTTTAAATTTGAAGTCGATCGGTCGACGTATCGTTGAGTTATGATAATCAGCAATTTTGAGATTTTGAGAAATGTCGTTTCGAGGAAAACGCGTTTAAAGTTTCACTATAATAAATGGGTTATCACGTGAATAGCCTTTTTTACAAAAAATATTAAAATTAGTGCAAATTTGTGGCTTCATGGACAAATAGGTTTGGAGTTCTGAAAATCGATTATTCGTATATCCGGTTTGTAACTGTGCGTATGAATATTAACCGATTAATAACATTGCGACTATTCGAATAGTTGTTCTGCTGAGAGTATTTGAATAAATGAAAATTGTTTGAAATCTAATCAGCCTTTGACGTTTTCTTGTATAAAAAATTTGTAGCAGTTTCATGCAATATTTTTCGTGTGTTTCCCTTTTTTCAATAAATATAAGAAAATGATGAACTCACAATATCCGGCTAGTCGAAAATGAGCGGTTAATCGAATAGTCGACGACGCACGACTATCCGGATTTTGCAAACCGAATATTATTATTCGAATAATAGTCTATGTGGCCAACCCGGTTAGTCGATTAGTGGAATACCAAGAGCTCTAGTTTGGATAATTGTTTTGCATCAATAATAATGAAATTAAATAAGGCGTAGACATTTTGGGTTAGAGTGATTTAGTATATATGACAATTTTATTGTGCTAAATTTTGTAAAATATTGTACATTTATCTGAATGATAAATAATATGCTATTTAAGTGATTTTACTACCTTATCAATTATTAGGTAATTTCGTAGACCCAAGAAGGGTACTTATGTTCAGTAATTCTAGACTACCATTTTTACATCTTCATCACATTTCTACTTGAGCTCTACGACAAGCTAAATGAAAACATAACAATGCCCACAAAAAATGTTGTTTCCACGAAATAATATACGAGTATATATTTTTCAATATTTGCATACAAAAAATTTACATTATGTACATGAAAAACAAAAGAATTTCAAACACAAATATTTAAATTAGTATTTCTCTTTATTTATTTTCCACATCAAAGCATGCATGCAACCAACCAGAAATCAATATACTTGTTTGTTTTTTTTAGTACTTTTTTCGCTCATGAATCGAGTAGCCAGCTTATGAGCAGAAGAGACATGAAAAAAAAAAATTTCGAGAAAGGGTGCCATGCACTTTTTATTATTTTCTTTCACTTTTTTTTGGCATTTTTAGACAGCGCCAAATGTGAAAACATCCGAATTATGAGTCCGTAAAATTGTTGTTTGTCATCTCTTGTATTTTCCAACAAGACACTGGCAGTTGTAATCTTAAATTTTTTGCACACTTATGCACATACATTTAAGCGGAGCAGAAAATCCATTTTTTTACCGCTACCAGCATTTGATTGTTTACAGCAGAGGAAGCACCGTTTTATAGTAATTTTTTGCAGTTGTTTATTTGAGTATTTGTTTGTATGTGCAGATTTGCACCGTTATCGAAGTCAAGGAGCGCTCAGATGTGTGCTAGTCTTCTGCTCCTCTTCTGTTCCCCTCCAACTTCTCTCCTGCTCGCTTATTGCCTGTTTTTTTGCACAAACTTTTTTACTAGACAACATTTGACAGACTGCAACAACAACAATAACAACCACAAGTGAACTTGAAAAACTTTTTTGACACGAATTCGAGATAGAGAGAGAGAGAAAGAAAAAGGTAAACAAAATATGTTGTATTGTTGTTGTTGTTGTTGCTGGCATGTATGTAGCAAATACAATCAACTGTCAGGTGCAACGTGGCGTATGAGTATTTTTTTTATTTTTTTACCTCAAGGCACAGTGTTGCATTTGTTGCCAAGTGGCTGCCGGAAGTAGAAGTCTTATTTGCCATTGGACACATCTGTGACTTACCACTTTGTAGATGTATATGTAAGTACATATGTGTGTGCCTCTGCTACTCTGTAACTGTCTACGTTGTTGACATAGAATTTATAGTACGGCTAGTTACGACTATATGATGCTGTCGAGGCTGCTGACGACAAAAGTTATGACTGCAACAACAATAACACATACACACCTTTACATGTGAACTGTATATATGTGCACTGTCGTGTATATTTGTGGTACAAACTGTCGTTGCAAAGGTGACTGATAAAGGAAAAATGGTAGAACAAAACCTCAACGAGCTGCTGTTTGAGTATGTGCCCCGAATGGGGAAGTTGGTAGGCCAAAATCTGCTTAAGTATGCTCAGTTGTTGGCCATTGTGGTGCAACACACATACATACATACATACATTTGTATCTTATATTTGCTGTGTTGTCACCCGTATGCCACTTTGTGTCATTCTACTTTGTTGCGTTGGTTCGCAAGCGAGTCTCTGTACATATTTACTTAGCAAATGCACTTGCTTGCAATATCTATACATATAAAATCACACTTTTGAATTTCAAGCCAGTTTACTATAAATTAATTCTAGCATAAACTCGTTGAGAAGTGCAGTAAAATGCTGGTGAGGAAATGAAATATTGGGTAAAAATGTGTTGCGTCTAAATGTATACTTCAATTTTATTTTATAGCAATAGTGCCTAAATGTAGACTTCAGTTATGTGCATTTTCTCATGCATTGTCTTTTATAGTGATTTTGTAGTAATTTTGAACTTTTTTTCTTTATTGACGAACTTCCCTAACCCAAGTTTTGCCTTTAATATGGCAAAAAGAAAATCTCGCAAAATAAGTAAGCCGGCTTATAGCTGGTCGAACCATTAAATCATAACGCTTTTAATAAAAAAGTACGCAAGAGTAGAAGCTGTTGTATGAAATGCAAGCGAAAAGGTGAAAGGTCAAAATAAAGCGGATTTGCACTTAACATATCGAGAAATTTTTTCATATCTTCAATGAGCTTAAAGTCTTCAAATTGAACTTCGTAAAAGTTTTACAGATTATTATGATTTTTGAAGATTCTGAGAATTTCAATAATTGGTAGTTTTAGTGCGAGTGATTTTAAATTCGAAATAATAATGGATTTTACAAAAACTCATACAAAAAAATTTACTTATTTATTTCAAATAAATGAGTGTCGGAAATCTGATTCCATATCTTACTAAGGTTTTAATTTTAATTATTCTTTGATATAATAATTGGTGTTTCTTCTCTCTACATTATATATATATTTCAAACATTATTTTAAGACAAACTTCTTTGGAAAATATATCATTATATTTTTTAGAAAACATCCTATTTGACAGCCCAAATGTATATCACAGTTGGAACGCGCTTATCGAAATGGCAACTAAAGTATAAATATTTAAAGAAATACAAATATTGCATTTCTAGTGTAAATTCGTCCGTTCGTTTCTAAAAAATCGCCGAAATCGAACTATGACCTTTCAAGGCTCCAGATTACGAACATGAGGACCTGAGTGCTGGTGATTAGTTATAAAAAAATATCGATAAATATTTTAGGAAAAATTCAAAGGAGATGCTTTTCTTGTAGTAGTGGGGCATCGTACCAAAAAAGTTTAAAACGGATCATAACTTCTCCATGCCCCCACATACCACATACACGGATTTTCAAGCTACCGGTGTACTTTATATCGTATATATCGGTTAATATGGCAGATATCTTAGTAAAATTAATGGAGCGTAAAATTTTCGATATAATGTAGCTTGGTGCCGAAAATTAAAGAAATCGGTCTAGAAATTACCCCAGGCCCCATATACTATATATATCGATTTTCATTATTCTAGCGGAATTTATGCCGAATATTTGCGTCGAATTGTATGTTAGCTTAATAAAATTACGTATTATAAATAAATCGAAATAAAATATTCAAAATTATATTCTGAAAATTGTGAAGTAAAAAAATTTTAATCTATACTAATATTATAAAGCTGAAGAGTTTGTTTGTTTGTTTGTTTGAACGCGCTAATCTCCGAAACTACTGGTTCGAATTGAATAATTCTTTTTGTGTTGGATAGTCCATTTATCGAGGAAGGCTATAGGCTATACAGCATCACGCTGTGTAGAAACAGTGGTAAATGTGTAAAAAACGGGGGAAATTATTTATGTTTGAGGGCTTCCGTTCCTTGCGCTGCGAAAGCGGTTCCAGATACACAAAAGTTATGTATGAAAGAATTATTTCTCTTTTAATGATCTAAAAGAAAAGTCTGTGAGTACCGTTTTTGTGATAACTAATTTGGTCGAAATTATTTGTTAGAGTTGAATTAACATAATAATACTAGCTGTGCCCGCGATTTCGTACGCGTGGAATAGTGATTTTGGGCTTCGTTTTTTTCTTCATCCGCGTCAATTTCTGTTATCAAAGAACTTCTGCGTAAATTATATTATTTGTTTTATTTTCTGGTGGCAGAAGAACATATTGATTTTCTCCGCAACCTGATCTTGACAACGCGACATATAATTGGCTATGTGAAAAGCAGTCTTGGCGTAAATCGATCCCAACGTGTTTAAATGTTTGCCCCTGCGATTTACTAATTGTAACGGCGAAAGATAGCTTAAGGGGAAATTGAATTCTTTTAAAATTAAAAGGTATATCATTTTGGATCATCGGGATGCGAGGTATAAGTACTGTTTGACCAACTGCTGGACCAGTCAAAACGATTGCAACCATCACGTTATTGCGAAGAAATTTGACTTGAAGACGGGTCCCGTTTCAGATTTCTAAGTAAAATTATTGGGGCGCCTAATTTTAGTTTAAAGGATTGTGGAGGAAGGCCACTTGGGTTCAAAGAATTTAGAAACTCCTGTGGGAATGGACCACATCTTCTTGATCCATTACATTATCAATAGATGTGTATGTGACTATATCTCCTTCAAGTTTATTTAAAACTAGAAGTTGGAAGAACGACACATTCGGCACTGAAGCTTCCGTTAAACATGCAAATCAATGAAACACGTGTTTGCAAGGCAATCAGCTATGGCAAAAGTGTTGAAGAATTGTAAACTGATAAGATAAGTGCAATTCTCTAGAAGCACTTGACAGAGCAATGAAAGATCTGTGAAATAATTATCTTCCAATTTTTATTCTAAATCATCGTATTTGTGGCGGTACGTGAAAACCATATGATTGGCCATGAATATACGAGTGTTCCTGCAACAGGATAAAACCACAGAAGAACTGTTAAAAATTCGAAATGTATGGTTTGATATCAATTCCATCTGCCATTTGTCAATTCACTTCAACGAAAGATGAACTCATCACGAATGTATATCTGAACATATTGGCCAAAATTATAAGTAACTACGATTGGTTGAGTGCATGCACAATTTTAGCTGTCAAAAAGACCGATGTTGCTGACTTCATCTATACGATTCAAATCAAATTCCGGGAGATTTGTGTGTTGAATTTCAAAATTTTTTGCATTTGCTTGACATACCACCGCATCATTTACATCTTAAAGTTGGATCTGTCATTGTTATGTAATTATATCGAAACTGTGTAATTGAACCCTGATTGTGTCGCAGCAAGCGAATAATGTGATAGTTCATACGGTCAGCTATATGTGGAATGTTCACGAGTTGAAAAACCATCTACTCTGTACATTTACGCTCCGGAACAGAAAACAAAAAATGTTGTTGTCAAGCTGCGTTACATTGAACAAAAAAATGTAGAAAGATCGCAAATAAATGATTTTCAATACAATCTAAATTCAACTTTTTTTCCTTTTCAAAACAAATAATTTCACGCAGAGCAACGCCTGTGGGGTCAGCTAGTTTTTAAATATTCCGGCTTAGATACCTTCAAAATTAGGGCAAAATTTTCATTATAAAGCTTTGGAACTCAATTTTTTTTAATTAACCACCGTACGAATAATGCTTTTAAGATTTTAAAGACTCCGAAAACAACAAGATTTTTTTTATTTTGTAACGTTTAAAATATACTCAAAAATTGTGATTTACTTAGTTTGAATAGTATAATATCTTCTACATCAATTACACATCGATAGTTCAAAATTAAAATAAATTAATAAAATTGTATTTTTTCAAAAAATCGGACATCCCTAATATAGATGAAATTGAGCATATATATATGTATATGTGTATGTAAATATGTTTGTGTGTCCGCCCCAAGGATGCACATCACGCTTGACATTTCGCATTGTTTGCCTTTTTCACTCGTTACTTTCACTGTCTACTTTAGCATTCACATAAATTTCAACAAACACAGACGCGGACGCATATGCAAAATCCCAAATACACACACATATGTATTTGTTAATATGTATGTGTGTGTATGTGTGTTTGAATGACTGCGAAAGTTCTGCCATTGTTTGCACTTTTGGCCTATTTCTTTTTGACCCCACTTTTTCGTACTTGTTTACCATAATTTTGACGCACGCATAAGAGCGCAAATGCAACAACAATTATTTGTTGTTGTGTCTGTAAGTTTGTTGTTGTGTTCTACACTTTCGCTACATATGCATATGTTGATAATAATTTTTAATACCCAGAGGAGTGCAGTAATTTTCTTAAACTGTACGCAGCACTTCTACAAGGGCGTTACATAATACATATCGTATAAACATATACATATAAGTAGATGTAGTATAAGCATAATTGCATATGCAGATTAAGCGCTACGCCATTGCTTGTTAGCATTTGTGGCACGAAAGTGGAAAGTAATGTTGCCAGCGTGAAATTAAAAAGCATAAAATTGATTGTGTGTGCGCGTATGCGTGTGTGTGGGTGTGTGGCTACGCTGATTTCTTGTGGCGAGCGAAAGCTTTTACTTACACACTGCATATAATAATCGCACATTTATCATATAAATTTATTGGTTTCTACAAGTAACGCTAAAAGCATGCTCGCCGCTATTTATAAATTGTGTAAGCGCTTTTCTGGGTAATAAAGTTTCTTCTTCTACGTTTTTTTTTTATTTCAAGTAAAAATATTTTTAGAATTTCTCTGTTAACCAAGTGAGAGGTTTGTTTCCTTTCAAAGTACTTGTCGCTTATAGAATTTGAGGAGTTAGCTATTTATAGAATATATAGTACCCACTTCTTTGATGCGTGTATTGAGCAACTTTTTGACTTGAAGAAATTTTAACTTGGAAACCTATTATTAGACTCGGTAAATATTTGGTTTTACCAAAGTATAGTTTTCCTGCTATTTTATTACATATCTATCCCTTAAAACCAGGAAACTCAGGAACCTCTCGATTCATTCGGTTCGTAACATTATTTTGATAACCTAATGCTAAAGTTTGAATATATACTATTTTGGGCGATGTTAGGGTTTACAACCACGCCAAATTTCCATATACCACAATTTTGAAATCTTGATTCCTTACTTTACAATATATAAATTAAGCACCAGTGAAGATATCGGATTAAAAGTTTGCACAAGTATTACGTAATGTGACATCACCGAAAAAAAAATCGAAATGTCGAAAAATCTTCGTAATCGGACTATAACTTTTCAAGACCCCATGGAAACCTGAGTGCGGGTGTCTAATTATAAAAATTCAATGGAAATTTCTCTGTGCCAAGGCATTCAAATCGGGCCAATACTTCCACTAGCTCCATATACCTTATATACAGATTTTTAAACTCCCATGGACTTCATATCGTATATATCGATTAATATGAAAGATATATTAAAATTAAGTGTATGTATAATCTTGGATATAATGTTAGTGGGTGGTCAAAGTTAGTGAAATCGGTTCAGGACTTAACACCGCCCACATATACTACATACTCATATAACGATTTTCAATAGTCTAGTGGACTTTATGTCGAATGTGTGGATCCAGTTGTGTGCTAATCTTAATAAAATTAAATAAATTACTTTCGAGTGTAAAATGTTCGGTTACACCCGAACTTTGCGCTTACTTCCACGGTGGTCTTTCTTACAAGCTCAACAATCTTGACGTTTCAATCGAATTCACTATCAGTAGAAACCCACACAGGTTTGATACTAAAGTAGCTTAATGATTAGTAAAGTCAAACACACTTTGACTAGCTTTGAGCGCACAGTTGGCCATCCAAGTGTCATTATTGCCGCTCTGCTATCAGAGTGAATGTTTGCCTTTCTATAGCCTTAATGGCAGCCACCTCTGTTTGAATAGCAATGCATAGGTTTGTTTGTGGTTGATGATGATATGATGAAGACTAACATATCAATCATTCCTTTGAGCTTCGACCCATTCTTGGAAAAGCCCACTACGCCTCTTCTGCAGCGTCTTCGCTACGCTCATATATCCATCGGAGGTAGAAGGAACCAATTAGTGAAGAGTCCACATCGTTATTGTCTACGCTTTCAGGCATGACCCACTTCTTTCCCAAGAAGGATTAGTGAGGGAATATTACATTTGTAGTATTCACTAAGTTAACTATTACATTTTTTATTCAAAATCAATATGTGAGTTCCACTAAATATCTACTAATACAGTTTAAAGCTCGTTCTCAAAAGCTTTTATGCTTATCCTCATATGATTTGCAAATACTTATTCGAATTGCGGTTTTAAATGCACTCAATACACATATGAATAAACTTCAGCAAATAAATAATCACAAAATTCACAAAATTGTTCACAAAAAAAAATCTTCCGCATGAATTCTAAAACTTTTTCGAACAAAACTTTACTTAAGCCGAAAGCTCCAAGGTAATATAATTCCACAAAATAGCGCAGAACTTAAGCTGCATGCACATACACTCGTGTGTAAGTTTGTGTAATGCAATAACAACAAATGCGTTGTAAATTAGTCCAGAAACTAAGAGAAGCGCAAAAAGGATTATTATTATAATTTCAGCAAATTCGTCTTACTTTTCTAAGGAACTCACTTCAGTGTCTGCGCGCTAAAACCCAGCAGATGTGCAATTTCTTATTATCTTAATAACTCACACTCAAACATAAGAATATACATATGCATGTGTATGTGTGTGTGTAATTTAACGCGTGTTTGCACTTGCAACTGAGAAAACAAAAGTGCAGGATTATTGTTGATGTACAGTTAGTTAGGCATTGTTTGTATAAGCGCATTAAGTGCACCATGAAACACAAGTTCATACATATATATTTGTTCATAAGTGCATAATTCATTATACGTACTTACATGGCGAAAGTGAAACTGAAGATTTCAGTACTTTCATACAAGTTACAAGTTTTTTAATCTAAACTAAAAGCAACAAAAAGTTGTATGAAACAACCGAAAACGGAAGATCTGGGCTGATAAAACTTTCTACTTTCTCACACATTAAATCATATTTTCTATTTTAGCCATTTTATCAAATTCCGTTTTGAAGTTCTTAAGTAGTTTTGAGGAAAGCAAATTTACGATGTGTGTTCAAAAAATAACGGGAATTTTTGCTTTTTTGAAAAAAAAAATTTATACATTCGTCTATACCAATGTTATCGCCTTCAAAATATGTAGTCCTCAATCGATATCATGCACTTATTTCAGCGCTTCTTACAATCATCAAAATACTTCAAATAGCGGGATAGCCTTTTTCTCTCTGCGATTTCTCGTATGCTTGTAAAACGATACTTCAAGGTTCTCTTTATTTTTTGAAATAGAGAAAAGTCAGATTTTACTTTCTTCTTTTTGAGCACTATAATCTCCTAAATTAGGTTAGGTTTGTAGGCAGATCTCTGCAAAAAAACAGAAGGTCTCACTTAGACAGCCTGGCGCTGTCCATTGCGGTACCATTAAAACTCCCTGTGGATCAAAGACCTTTAAGATTCAGCAAAACGCTTGGAATCCGTTACAAATTTCTTAAGACGGCTAATATCAATTCTAGCCAATTCGCTAAGATCGCCGAAAAAGGGCCTTCCGAGGTGTTTCAACCTCAGTTTGGCAAAATCTGGACAATGAAGAAGGAAATGCTTAGATGATTCCATCTCGCCTTCCTCCATACAACTTTGGCAATTTGCATCTACCACGATCCCAAGTCTCACCGCATGGGTAAGTACACAAATGATCGCGCTGAGATGGACCTTGCCCAGAGAACTATAATCACCTATATATAATCACCTAATTGGTTCTAAAAAATTAATTGTTGCCACTTTTTGACATATATTATTGCTCTGCTGTGGCTAAATGATACAACAAGAACTACTTTGAGAGCTGGAGCATCGAACTCCGTTTGCCAATGTGAAAGAGTTCTTCAATTTTCTATTTTTGCTTTCGATCAAACATTTTGTCTTATTAGCTTTAACTACTCAAAAAAAAAAATGAATATTTTTTAACCTATTAATCGTCTCCGATTCACCACAGGTTGGAGATTTGCGAATGGAACAGATTATACCAGCTGTTTAAACCGGCTGACAGATTGCGGTGTTGCCTTAAGCTCTTTGATTAAAAAATGCCAAAATTAACATTTTATAATATTCAGTTTTGTCATTCTTGAGAGATATTTGAGATTTATGAAATTCATAGTAATAAACACTTGTCAAAAATCTGTAATGAATATTAAAAATAAGATATTCTAGACTCAATATGTAAGAGAATATAAAAGAGAAAAGAAAAAGAAAACTGTTGTCATACTCTCTATAAGAAACTAACAATAAATAACCTAAAAAGCCATTGTGTGGCTACTAAAAAGGAATAGATGCAAGTGCAAATAACCACAAAAGCATAACAGGAAATAAAAAGCGAAAAATTTTCACTTGATTGACAGGACCTGGCAAAAAAGAGCTGAAGTAGTAAATTAAACAAGCACATAAAATTATAAATGTATATCCCTTTATATGCTATATATAATATAGTATATACAACCTTCTCGAAGTTATTTGTGCGACCATAATACACCATTGTGCTGCAGAGTGCTTGCACGGCACAGCATATTTCGAATTCTTTTATATTTCTAAGCGTGACAGGTAGACAATCATATTTCATAGCTCGTGGTTCGGTTTGTTCATTGACTTCGCTATTCAGGCATTCCAATGCGGCATTGTCGCCAGGAGCACCACCAGTGCACAACAACAGAGTGTTGTTGGTGTATACACCCGTTTTTCATATTTCTCATGCAAAGTGCGTTCAACTGCAAATTTTCCACTTGACTTATTGCAGCTGGTGCCTTTGAATTTCCATTAACTAAACAAAAATTCCACTTTTGCTTCGCTATGTACGCTCAATCGATTTTCAGCGGCACCTCCCTCCCCATGCATCTCTTCATTCCGGTGTATGTGCTCGCTTGGCGCGTGAGTTTGGAGTGTCGAAAGTGATTGGCGTTTAATTTGCGAACAAATGGATTGTGGTGAAGTGTGCACCGCTACGACTATTGACTTATTGGTAGCAGAAGAAATATCTTTTAAATACAGCACCGCTGGTGGGATACTGTAGGTATTATTGCAAGACTGTTTAACTTAACGGAAAGTTTTAAATTAATATTTGAGGTTGTTTAATTCAAAACTTAGTTGTAGAGGAAGAAGCTCAGGACAGTTAACTCAAAACCATAACATAGATGGCGCTGCTGTCAAAATTCGGTATTCTGTTTCATTTTATAATTGTCAAAGGAATTTATTCCTTAAGACACGATCAATTCTACATTTTTCAAAATATGGTAGCACGTGGAGATAATTTCGAGCTCTAATTACAAGCCTTCAGTCACAAATTCGATGTCATTATGTATGGAGTTCGAGCTCACCACGTTCACGCTTGCAGAAGTCCAGACTCTGAATCCAATTTTCGACGGTTTTCAGGCATAAAGCGTCCGATACTCCTGCAATTTCGCGTTCGATATTCGTACGAAGTTCATCAATCGTCGCTGGTGTGTTGGCATAGACCATAGACTTGACGTAGCCTCGCAGGAAATAGTCTAACGGCGTCAAATCGCACGACCGAGGCGGCCAATTGACTGGGCCATTTCTTGAGATAACACGTTTTGCCAAACTTGGTTTTCAATAAATCGATTGTGACATTCGCTGTGTGGCTTGTGACGCCGTCCTGTTGGAACCACATATTGTCCAAGTCCATATCATCCAATTAGGGCCAAAAATATTGGGTTATCAATGACCTGTAACGATTCCCATTCACAGTAACATGTCAGTTTTGATCTTCAGGAGGCCCAATGACGCCACCGAACCATAAACCACACCAAACCGTTATTGGATCGTATATCTTTCCATGATGAAATGACAAACCTTACTGAAGAGGAATGTCAAAAGAGCAGGAAAAAATATGGCGTCGTTTGCTGTCCCTATCGGTCTACTTTTGTAGCGTTCCTTTTGAAAAACGCTTTATTTTTAATTTCAAGATAAAAAGCTAAAGTAATTTAGAGGTCGGCAGAAAGTAGCATTAGTGAGGGCGAAGAGAAACTGCTGTTGAGAAGGAAGTATTTGGGAGTAGACATTTCTTTCGGAGACCGTTATACAATTATAGTGATTAGACCGACTCTAGCTATTTTTACAATTTTACCAATATTAATAATTACACTTTTCTAGTAATAAATACACTTTATCTTGAAGCATATTTCTGCTTCATATTAAAATAGATCAGCCATTCTTCGGTTAATGTTTCCTATAAATTTCATATAACAATTTATTTAAAGGTTAAATATATCGAACATTTATTTAAAGCTTACAGATTTTCTCATTCTACTTCCTCTCAGCTCATCATTAATTTCAATACTAAATCTGCTAATTTTTTCACACAAATCAGCATTCCTGGCAAGCTTTCAAGGCTTCCCCATCAACATTCACAAACAGTTCCGCTTTTTCACTAAATTCAATTAAATTCTGTAACTTCATATGGGCTAATTTAAACTTTCACCACAATGGAGACAAACACACCTTCACACAGATTAAAAACACATTCTCATTCATTGGCTTTGTGCCCTTGCTCTCTTTACCGTATGCACGCAAGTCACCTCGCCATCGCAGTAGCAGCTCAGCTACGTTGGAGCGTAACGACCGCACATTACCGCACAAATTGTAGGTTAATTCAATTAAATTCAAATTAAGTTGCCAACATTTTCTAGGCAGTTGGCTGCTCGGGCGGCTCTCGGTGTTTTGGCGGCAAAAGCGGTCTTTAACATCGCAGACGTCTTAAATCGCATTAAAGGACGCGTGAGTCGGCTTTTCTTTCACTTTTTGTTTTCATTCTTTTGTGTGTTCTTTTATGCGTTACTTCGCATTTTGTGCTTTCTTGTTTTTTTTTTTTTTTTTTTTTTGTGGACAACTCACATCAAAGTGTTTTGCCAACTTAGTTGCTTTCGTAAGCGCCTGGCGGTGACTTGCTCCGTTACGCGCTTTTAGACATGGATCACGCGCAAAAGCGTTTGTGCGCGACGGTTTGGTCGATTTTGGTTTTCCTCTTTGGCCTCATTTTTTCAGCAAAACATTTTTAACATACGTGTATGTGTCTAACTAACTAATTTATTTGAGTTTTACGTTGTCGTATTAGTTTTCTAGTTTAATTGAATTCCATTTTATATTTTACGCTTTCATCTCCACTCAGCTCACTTTCAATTAATTCGTTTTAATTTATATGTAGTATGTCTGGAATTTCAGGATTTCCTGTTTTAATTGAACTCATGTTTTATTTTCTACTCTCTTTTACACGTTCATTCTCAGTTGCCTTATTGAGCAAATTGAAATTTCATCGCCCCAAACATCGTCCGGTGTGCTCTCTACCCGCTGCTTTGAAAGTTTCCAGCTTGCATAGCAAGTGTCTAGGAAGTATGTTGAAACTGCGGAAAAAAGTTACTAAAGAGAGCAGACTTTCAAGCGCTATTAAATGGCTTTAGTTGCTACTTGAAAGTAGACAAGATTTGAGAAGCGCTTTTGATACTTTAAAAAATGTAAAATGTGTAAAAGGAGGAGAGAAATGATTGAATAGGGATTTCGCTGTTTTTATGTTCTACAGTTAAATATGAAATTCTTTTAAATATCGTGTTCTTGTCACTGTCTTTTTCGAGCTTTCGCTGAGATTATTCGATATTCACGGCATTAATTTCATTTCTGCATGAGTGAATGAGAAAATGCCAATTTTCTTTTCGGGAAATAGAATCACTGAATGCAGTAGCAGCCAAGCATGCAGAGTCGCTGAATGCGTAAAATAAGGAAGACGAAGATCGATCAAATATCTAGCAAAGTTCTAAGTAGATCAAGTAGTCATTGTTGAAACGAAGACCAGAGATTAGTGTTTTAGATTTTATATAACTCCAGAGAGTTCAATAGTTCTTATGATCGTTAAACGAAGCGCTCCTTGCTCCAGAGTTACAAATATTTTCCAACCTAATAGAGTTTGTTTAAATAGAAGTCAGTCCGCTGCAGTAAAAATTTCTTTAAATTTCGTCCAGTTTCCATTCTCGTCTCATCCCTCAGATATTCCAAGATAGTAGGTTTCCTTGTCAGAAGGCGCGAAACCTTTGCAGACAACTTTAGACAATTGCGAAGAAGCCTTTTTATACTCTCGCAACCTGTTGCACAGAGTATAATAGTTTTGTTCACATAACGGTTGTTTGTGTCACCAAAAAATATAAGAGTTAGATATGGGTTTATATATACATAAATGATCAGGATGACGAGTGGATTTGAAATCCGGATGTCTGTCCGTCTGTCCGTGCAAGCGATAACTTGAGTAAAAATTAAGATATCTTAATGAAGCTTGGCACCCTGAGGAGGTTGCTATACAGAAACCGAAAACCTATACAGTGTCATAACTAAGCCATAAATTTGGATCATAGGATCCCATAGGGAGGATTTTTTTTGGAAAAGTGGACGTGACCCAACCCCCAAATAGGTTTTTAGTATATAACTCGCAAACCAATGAAGCTATATGAACCAAACTTTGTGCAGTCGCTTATTTTAGTCATTTCCTTATACTAAATGTCTAAAAATGAAAGAAATTGGATAATAACCACGCCCACCTCCCATACAAAGGTTAGGTTGAGAATTACTAAAAGTGCGTTAACTCACTAACGAAAAACGTCAGAAACACCAAATTTTGCATAAGAAATGGCAGAAAGAAGTTGCACTGAGATTTTTTTACAAAATGGAAAATGGGCGTGGCGTCGCCCACTTATGGGTCAAAAACCATATCTCAGGAACTACTAGACAGATTTCAATGAAATTCGGTATATAATATTTTCTTGACACCCTGATGACACGTGTGAAATGGACGAAATTGGTTCACAACCACGACAACTTCCCATATAACTCATTTTTTAATTTCATCTTATTCCTTCACTTTATAATATATACATAAGGAACCAATTAAGATAGCGAAATAAAACTTTACACAAATATTGTATATGATCTGTGGCATCATTTGTGAAAAAATTGTCGAAATCAGACTATAACTTTTCAATGCCCCGAATATCGAATATGAAGAACTCAGTGCCCCATGGTAACTTTTCACCGAAAATTTCGGTAAATCTCTCAGTTATCTTAATATAATTCAGAGGAGATATTTTTTTCTTAATAGTGTGTCTCTGTACCAGAATAGGTTAAAACCGAGCCATAACTTCTCTTATATATGAAAATATGAGAATACCTAATTATAGGATTTTCAAAAA
The DNA here is from genome assembly GCF_028554725.1 of Zeugodacus cucurbitae. NCBI lineage: Eukaryota > Metazoa > Arthropoda > Insecta > Diptera > Tephritidae > Zeugodacus > Zeugodacus cucurbitae. The sequence continues at coordinate 61,212,891 of NC_071669.1, read as the reverse complement.
TCCGATGAGCTTAATAGCTTATAAATTGGTTAATATGTGAAATATATTTATGCCGAATGTATGGGTCAAATTGTGTGTTTTCTAATCAAAATATAACAATAAATTGCGAGAGTATAAAATGTTCGGTTGCACCCGAACTTAGCCTTTCCTTACATGTTTAATATAACTTAATTTTCGTTAACACAGACTTATAAGCAGTGTCCAGTTTTGGGTCGTACCGCTTCTATGAGTATCATTAAAAAGTCGACGAAAGAGGACCTCCGCTATATTTCTAAGTTTTCTGTTGCAAAGAACTCTCATAAGATTTCCATGAAGAACTTCAGAATTTGACACATGCATCGATCTCGGTGGTCGTGATAACGAAGGTCCGAAAGTCTATTTCTTATGTATCTATAAGATCTAATTGCCGAAAATAACCTTAATTTACAGAGCAATGGATCATTCCTTCAACTTAAAATCTGGGATCCATTCGAGGTTATGGTGAGACTAAGGCCACCCATAAAAGTAAAAGTCTGTCACTATCAGTACAAGTTTCGGTCCGAGCTCTTCTAAACGAAATCCCTTGAGTTTGTGTCGAACGAATATTAGTTCTCCTTCATCTAATCTACCCAGCACCTTCCTCAGCAGTGCTTTACAGATAGGTGCCAGCAACTTCTGAAAGGTGAGACAAGGTGTTTCGTCGCCGAAAAAATCAAATTAAGCCAATTTCAGAAAGTTCGAGCTTTTACCACATTTTCAGAATACATATACACATACAACTTCGTATATTTGTATTTGTTGTTTACAAACTGTCGCCGCCTAGCGATACTTACTATCTAATAGAATCTATTTAACAACATCGTCTGTGGGTCGTAAAATTTAAACCGCCTATTCGCGTTAATAAATCACAGTGTTTGTCTCGGTATACAAAACAGCAACAAAAACAAAATCAGAAAAGTGGCAAAACATTTTCGCTCGTCTATTACTCGGCATAACTTGCTGTTTTTATGCTCGTAAACGATATTTCTATTTGTACATTTGCTAGTAACTGAATAAGTATGTGTACACTCGCCTAGACGTGTTTATGTGCTGCTCGTATTTTATGCTCTGGCACTATTTTTTTTACGATTACCCAGTATATAATGCTACCAGATTGTTGGAATATATTTTAAGCTAGTTTGGAGAAATGAGTTCGGATCTCCGTTGAACTCACTGAATTTCTCGTTTTAAATTTAAGAAATGTTTCATCTTTATTATCATGCTCTCTCTCTCTTTCTTTCTCTATCACTACCTCTCTCTCTACATACTCAAAAATCTATTTCTGTAAACCCAGTGAACCCCCGTAACAAAAGCTGGTCCTTAATGCCCAATTTGTTGTTGTGGTCTTAAAAATTAATTAATTTCTATAATTAATTTTAAGTGCTACTGACTTTACAAAAATCTCTCTTGCACTACTCCACCGTACAGTGTATCCATATAAGAGTACATATAGTATAACTTTACAACAATTGTTTTCGCGTTTTGTTAAACACTTTGAATGGCATTTTGTTGCGCATTTAATGCCCTGCTTGTTCTAACATTTGCATATAAATTTTACAATTCAGCCATTTTTATAATCTTCCATGTAAATTTTAAGTAGTTTTTGCTATGCATTTGCAAATGACATTGCCATGCTGCATACCATATACCTAAGTACTACATACGCTCCAGTACAAGTGTTGTTAAATGTATGGAACATTGTTTTTATACCCTTTTTTATGTGCTGTAGAGTGTCCATAAATGTTGTTAGGGTGCAGCATTGTTCGCAGCATTTATTTATCTGCGAGTCCACCTATTAAATGTGTAAAAGGATGAGTCACCTCATACAGCGAGGCTGCAAACCACAAATTGGTGGAGTGGTTTTATTATTGTTGCGTTTTAAATCACTTGATATGTTATATTTAAGGAATTTAAATTGTCATGAAAGTGCTTCTAGAATGCCTTAATATTGTCATTTTGAACTTACTTAATTGAATTTGCTCAATTGAAACTCAAAGTCCTAGCCTAGTGGCTAGAAAGTATGTTAAGTTTCGGTAGGTTTTGTCCAGAAATAAGTGGTGCCATTTATAAACTATAGCCGAACTCTTTCAGACCCCCAAAATAAACAAACTAAGTGGATCATTTGTTGTACAGAAGTGTTTCCAATATTCTCAGAGGCCTTAAGTGAAATCTCTCACTCTCTTATAAAAAATGGACCTATAGACCTATGTAGCATTATATTAGAACTTCTGTTCCTATCAACAATCGTCCCATTGACCTTGGTTCTAAACTCAATTCATATCTCATCTTTAATCATTGGACAATCAGCTCTATATACTTCCAATGAAAGAGAACAGAGAGCTTCGAAAATCATAAATCTTGATCAAAGCGGATGCTAGACAAATAATTGAAATCACGGTCTGCTGTTTGTGAGGAAAAGCGTAAAGATTCTGTAACTGAAACGAGATGCTTAAAACCAATTCAAAGGAAATTGTCAGGAAAAACATGAATATTTTTCATTAATTTGAATGTTGACGGCGCTCTTTTGTTTGCGATAACCTTGAATTAATTTCACGAACATCACTGCGAGCTCATCTTTTCAGCTGCTTGGCTCTTAAATTTTCAACTTATTAAAGATCTGTATCAAGAAAAGTTAAAAGAAATAAAGCAAAATAAACAAAGCGCTCGAATATCCTTTAGAAAAGGCAAAATAAGAATAAATTAGTGTGTGCGCCTCCACTTCTTCTCATTTCACATTTCTTTATTTTTGCATTATATTCGCTTTGTCTCGCGCCAGAAGCGCAGCAAACGTAGCAGTGAAGCGGCAGCATTGTCATTTCGTGTGGAAAAACAATTGAAAATTTGTGTGGTTATCGGATATAAATAAATTGCCTTTAAGATTTTTGCTGCCACATTTTCTGCAATGTTGACTGCGGCATTATTGTCGCGCTGCTGTTTTTGTTATTGTTGTTGCTGCTGTGTAAACATAAAATATATATAAAAAATGTGTATGTTATCGCTTTATGTACAAATAAAAGTAGATACGTGTATGTATTATATATATACATAGGTATGTAGGTGTGTGTGCTCGTCGCATGCCGCCAACGCTGATGGCGCATTATTTGAATATTTGAAGCACTCACGTGCCGTTCGAGTTTTTTATTTCGCCTCGAAGCTGCTTCATACATTATTACAACTCCGCTTTGCCATAAAGCTCGCTCCTTATATTATATATATTTTATATAAAAATGCCTTGGCGTCTAATATATATGAGTGTGTGTAGATAAAAAGGTCACACGTGCCACTAGCGCAGCCCGAGTTATGAAGTAATCTTTGAATGCTGTGTTATACCAATTTTAGTATCATTCCATTTAGTAAAAATTGAATAAGCCATAGTCTTTTCATTTCATTTTATTTTATTTTATTTTATTTTATTTTATTTTAAATTATTTTATTTTAAATTATTTTATTTTATTTTATTTTATTTTATTTTAAATTATTTTATTTTATTTTATTTTGAATTATTTTATTTTATTTTATTTTATTTTAAATTATTTTAGTTTATTTTATTTTATTTTATTTTGAATTATTTTATTTTATTTTATTTTATTTTAAATTATTTTATTTTATTTTATTTTATTTTGAATTTTTTTTATTTTATTTTATTTTATTTTATTTTGAATTATTTTATTTTATTTTATTTTATTTTAAATTATTTTATTTTATTTTATTTTATTTTATTTTGAATTATTTTATTTTATTTTATTTTAAATTATTTTAGTTTATTTTATTTTATTTTATTTTGAATTATTTTATTTTATTGTATTTTATTGATAGAGAGAGGTTATGACTTAATAATCATAAGCGAGCAATACAAAAATAAAGAAAGTGGGACCTGGATAGAAGATATTAGCTCAACCGCTGCTATATGGCTTCCTCAAGCAAGTAAACTTAACATTATTGATACAGGGAACAGCAATGGTTTCGTCTGGGCCAGATGCGACCTTTTTACAATAATTAGCTGCTACCTGACGCCAAGCGATAACATACACGAATTCCAAGAAAAGCTCAACAATATCGAGGATACAGCAAGATCTATAGAAGGCCATCTAATCATCGCCGGAGACCTAAATTCGAAAGCTATAGAGTGGGGTATGCCAAGCACGGATTCGAGAGGCAAGCGCATTTTGGAAATGGCTGCGCGACTTGGTCTAACTGTACTAAACACAGGAGACGCGACCACGTTTAGAAGACCGGGATGTGAAGAAACCACTCCAGACATCACCCTATCATCAGAACGCTTGGCAGGCTCAATAAAGAGTTGGAGAGTCCTAGAAGATTACACTGGCAGCGATCATCAGTACATCTCTTTTACAATCGACACCGGAGCCAACGCAAACCAGAACAGAAAAAACACTTGCACTCGAAAATGGAACGTCTTGAAACTAAACCCTTCGAAACTGATTTCTGAACTAGACGAGCAGATCCCACCCAATAGCTCTCCCAAAAACGCAAAGGAGATTGTAGAGCACACAATGCTAAATATCACACGAGCCTGTCGAAAAGCGATGCCCAAAGCCTCACACAGCAAACACAAAGCAGCGGTCTACTGGTGGACAGAAAATATCGCTCTAATTAGAAGCACATGTCTCCGCTTTCGCAGAGCGTATACAAGATCCAGACGCAGAGGAGCCGCACCGGAACTAGCCGAACAATATCGAGCGGCGAAAAAAGAGCTTAAGGACGCCATCAATCTTAGCAAAAAACAAAAATGGGAGAAACTAAGAGATGACATTAACCAAAACCCCTGGGGACTCGGGTATAAAATAGTAATGAAGAAACTCGGAGCTCGCGCAAAACCACCCGACTTAAACACCGCCAAAATGGATCACATCGTAAGTGCACTCTTCCCTATACACGAAAAAAGGACCAGTGAGCCAGAACAGGCTGCAGGGCAACTGGAAATCCCCAAATTCACTCTTGAAGAGCTACAACTAGCCGCAGGGAAACTCAAGACCAACAAATCACCCGGCCCGGACGGGATCCCAGCAGAGATCATTAAAAAAATCGCCGTAGAACGACCACTAGTCCTCCTGAACATGTACAACGCCTGCCTCGTAGCTGGAAAATTCCCCGAAGTCTGGAAAAAACAACGGCTTGTCCTTATCAGCAAGGGAAAAGGAGATCCCAGCTCACCATCAGCATACCGTCCACTATGCATGCTCGACACAGCGGGAAAACTATATGAAAGACTACTTAAACCCAGACTTCAAGCGGCTATCAGGGAAGCTGGTGGACTTTCCCCTAGACAACACGGGTTTAGACCGGGTAGGTCAACTCTAGGAGCTATCAAAAGCGTCATTGAAAGTGTAGAAGGAGCACAGCGCAGAAGCCATAAGTATAAACGAATAGTCCTGTTGGCGACAATAGATGTCCGAAATGCCTTCAACAGCGCGAGATGGGTGGATATGATCGACGCTCTAGAGAAGAGTTTTAGGATCCCAAAATACCTCAACACGGTTTTGCGGAGCTATCTCAGTAACAGGAAACTGTTATATCAGACAAGAGAGGGAACACGCCAAATAGAGGTCACGTCAGGAGCAGCACAAGGATCCATTTTAGGCCCAGACCTGTGGAATATTAGTTATGATGACATACTAAAACTAGAAATGCCAGACGAATCATATTTAATAGGCTACGCTGACGACATCGCAGCAGTAATTACAGCCCGAGATACAGAGGAAGCCCGAAGAAAACTAAATCAGGTCATGATACGGACGCAAATATGGCTGGATTCACATAATCTCCAACTTGCCACAGAAAAGACAGAGCTGCTACTTCTAACAAAAAAGCATATTCCACTAGAAGTTAGTATGGAAACGACTTCGGGTATTCTAAGGACAAAAAAAACAGTGAACTACCTAGGTGTAAGACTGGACCCCAGATTAACCTTCTGGGCACAAATCCAGCACGCCGCAGTAAAGGCAGCGAAAATCATCTCCAAGCTAAGCAGATTAATGGCCAACATCGGCGGGCCCACACAAGAAAAAAGAAAGCTCCTAATGTCGACTACTATCAGCGTATTATTATATGGAGCAGAGATCTGGGCAGATGTGTTAAAAAGGGAAAATCGACATAAAGTATTGGCCAGAGTGCACCGGACCGCAGCGCTAAGAGTCGCATCAGCCTACCGAACAGTGTCCAGTGAAGCAATACTAGTTATAAGCGGAAATGCCCCAATTGACCTCCTTGCTTACGAAAGGAAAAAGATGTGGGAATTGAAGAAAGTAAGTCCAAACAACAAGAGCGCAATTGAACAAGTAAAGAAAGATACGGTATCAGCATGGCAACAAAGATGGGAAAACGATAGCCGCGGCAAATGGACGGCCAGACTTATAAGGGACCTGAACCTATGGACAAGCCGTAAATTTGGAGAAGTGGACTACTTCACAACACAGATGCTATCTGGTCACGGATACTTCAAAAAATATCTCCACAGAATGGGAAAAGTCGAAGAGCCGTCCTGCCTATACAACGACGCGACAGAAGATGATGCTGAACACACATTCTTTAAATGTGCGCATTGGCAACGGGAACGCACCATCGTAGAAGACCTAGTTGGACCAATAAACGCAGATAATATAATCAGCGTCATGATGGAGAGCAAAGAGAACTGGAATATTATCCAGAAATACGTAGCTAACTTGCTACGTAACAAAAAGCGGGACCTGGACGCAGGTGTGTAGATGTAAATCTCTCTATGAGAAAAATGGAACGCCACCCTGAAGTAATGCGAAAGCGGTTCCAGGGTGGGCGACGGTTCCCTAGAGGGGGGTTTTTAGTGACCTGCAAGTGGCACATACCATTGCTGCGACGACAGCTTTGATGATGCGGTAGGCATTTTCCACCCCCTCTCCCGCGAAAAAAAAAAAAAAAAAAAATTGTATTTTATTTTAAATTATTTTATTTTATTTTATTTTATTTTAAATTAGTTTATTTTATTTTAAATTATTTTATTTTATTTTATTTTATTTTATTTTAAATTATTTTATTTTATTTTATTTTGAATTATTTTATTTTATTTTATTTTATTTTATTTTGAATTATTTTATTTTATTTTATTTTAAATTATTTTATTTTATTTTATTTTATTTTAAATTATTTTATTTTATTTTATTTCGAATTATTTTATTTTATTTTAAATTATTTTATTTTATTTTATTTTGAATTATTTTATTTTATTTTATTTTATTTTATTTTGAATTATTTTATTTTATTTTATTTTATTTTATTTTATTTTATTTTAAATTATTTTATTTTATTTTATTTTGAATTATTTTATTTTATTTTATTTTATTTTATTTTATTTTAAATTATTTTATTTTATTCTATTTTAAATTATTTTATTTTATTTTATTTTATTTTATTTTATTTTATTTTATTTTATTTTATTTTATTTTATTTTATTTTATTTTATTTTATTTTATTTTATTTTAAATTATTTTATTTTATTTTATTTTAAATTATTTTATTTTATTTTATTTTATTTTATTTTAAATTATTTTATTTTATTTTTTTTGAATTATTTTATTTTATTTTATTTTATTTTAAATTATTTTATTTTATTTTATTTTATTTTATTTTAAATTATTTTATTTTATTTTATTTTAAATTATTTTATTTTATTTTATTTTATTTTATTTTATTTTAAATTATTTTATTTTATTTTATTTTGAATTATTTTATTTTATTTTATTTTATTTTATTTTGAATTATTTTATTTTAAATTATTTTATTTTATTTTATTTTGAATTATTTTATTTTATTTTATTTTATTTTATTTTAAATTATTTTATTTTATTTTATTTTATTTTATTTTGAATTATTTTATTTTATTTTATTTTATTTTAAATTATTTTATTTTATTTTATTTTATTTTGAATTATTTTATTTTATTTTATTTTAAATTATTTTAGTTTATTTTATTTTATTTTATTTTGAATTATTTTATTTTATTTTATTTTATTTTATTTTGAATTATTTTATTTTAAATTATTTTATTTTATTTTATTTTGAATTATTTTATTTTATTTTATTTTATTTTATTTTAAATTATTTTATTTTATTTTATTTTATTTTATTTTGAATTATTTTATTTTATTTTATTTTATTTTAAATTATTTTATTTTATTTTATTTTATTTTGAATTATTTTATTTTATTTTATTTTAAATTATTTTATTTTATTTTATTTTATTTTATTTTGAATTATTTTATTTTATTTTATTTTATTTTAAATTATTTTATTTTATTTTATTTTATTTTGAATTATTTTATTTTATTTTATTTTATTTTATTTTAAATTATTTTATTTTATTTTATTTTGAATTATTTTATTTTATTTTATTTTATTTTATTTTGAATTATTTTATTTTAAATTATTTTATTTTATTTTATTTTGAATTATTTTATTTTATTTTATTTTATTTTATTTTAAATTATTTTATTTTATTTTATTTTATTTTATTTTGAATTATTTTATTTTATTTTATTTTATTTTAAATTATTTTATTTTATTTTATTTTATTTTGAATTATTTTATTTTATTTTATTTTATTTTAAATTATTTTATTTTATTTTATTTTATTTTATTTTATTTTATTTTATTTTATTTTATTTTATTTTATTTTGAATTATTTTATTTTGTTTTACTTTGAATTATTTTATTTTATTTTATTTTATTTTGAATTATTTTATTTTATTTTATTTTATTTTGAATTATTTTATTTTATTTTATTTTATTTTGAATTATTTTATTTTATTTTATTTTATTTTGAATTATTTTATTTTATTTTATTTTATTTTATTTTGAATTATTTTATTTTATTTTATTTTATTTTATTTTATTTTATTTTATTTTATTTTATTTTGAATTATTTTATTTTATTTTATTTTAAATTATTTTATTTTATTTTATTTTGAATTATTTAATTTAATTTTTTTTGAATTATTTTATTTTATTTTATTTTATTTTATTTTATTTTATTTTGAATTATTTTATTTTATTTTATTTTATTTTATTTTATTTTATTTTATTTTATTTTATTTTATTTTATTTTGAATTATTTTATTTTGTTTTACTTTGAATTATTTTATTTTATTTTATTTTATTTTATTTTATTACTACCAGACACTGCCGAAAATATTATTATTACTTTTTTCTTTGTTTATTTATTTGTTTTTCGCTTTTTTCATGCTTCACGGTTTTTCTGCATGAAATGCTCCCAATTGCTTTTGCTGCCAACTGAATTTAAGTGTTTACCAACCACTTTTGTTGTTGTTGTTATTTTTACGCTTGTAAGTAGTGTATATTTGTGCGAGTAGCATATTTGCCATTATTACTTAGTAGCGTGTCAGTGGCGGGCGCTGATTTGAAATTGGTTTTTCGAAAATTTAGTTCAGTTCAGCGACAGCTCAGACAAAAGTCGGTCAATAGCGTCGCTGTAAAAGTATCAAGGCAACAAATGGAAAGTGAAAACAAAACAAAAAAGTGAAGTGAAAGTTGTGGGCGGCAGAAGATGCATGCACTTGTGTTCGCACTGTCTTTAGGCACTCGTAAACGACGAAGGTGTGGTGTGGTTTGGTCGCCTGCACTCGTTTGTCTAACGCTTTTTTGTTTGTAATATACACACACATTTCGAATATGTTAAGCGCTTTAAAGCTTTCGAATATATTCATGTAAATATTATATATAAACTCGTAAATGCTTGAGTGTGTGTGCGTTAGGCATTGGCTGTCAGTTACTGCTGTAATGGGTAATCATTATGGCAACTAACATTTGCACATAATTTATTTTGTTTTTATGAACGCCTGGGAATAGCGTTCCACTTGGCTATAAACAAAGAAATATAAGCTACAGATGTGTGAGAGTGTGTGTGTGTGTGGCAGCTGATGAGTTCGAGTAGCGCTTGTTGACATGAATCGGAGCGAAAATAGGGCAATTGCCCTTGCTTCAGCACAGGGCATTGGAGGCGTATGCGGTCGTAATGCGGCGCATAAGGTGTCAGCGCCTTGAAGTATGCTTGAAAAGTTGTTATTTTGCAGTTTGTAATATATTGATTACGTATTTGAAATACGTAAGGGATTTGCTGGCATATATTTCACACAATATTAGATTTCTCTAAAATTTGTTAAAAATATGATCCAATTTGAAATTGAAATTTTCAACTGTTTGTAAACGCTTGATTTTTGTGTAGATACATATTTTAAACTCCATATCTTTTTTAATAAAATTATAGCACTGGAAAATCTCAAATGAAATTTGTCGACTCAAAGTCAATTAAAAATGATTTGCTTTAGCCGACAGCAGCATGTCAGTTGCATGACAAATTTTCCACAATTCAGTGATTTCAGCTTTTTTCTTTTTTTTCGTATTCATTAGCACATATAGAATATAGAAAACTGCAACGAATGCTGGGAATAAATATAAAAAATATTGAAAAATTTGGTTTTGTGAATACAATATCAATCAAAGATTCATGATTTTCCATGAAAAATATTTTTTAATAATTTTATTTATTTTATTTTAATAAAATTGTACCATCGGAGTTTATATTTTGCGCTGTAATATATAAAATATATAAGCAAAGCATAACATGTCCGACTATTTTGGTGTCTTAGGTGACTCAGCGGTACTAAAAAATAAATCTTATAAATATTATTTATAATAATAATAAAAATTAGTTATAAATATATTTGGTATATGCCTCCACTCACAATAAAAATATTTAAAATTAATTAAATTTTTTGGTTTCGTTTCAGATTTGGTATAACTTTCAACATTCAGACCATGAAAATCCGGAATAATTTTGGTAAGTAAACTTAGAGTAAATTTTTACTATTTTTCGAGCTTAAGATTATTTTTGTTGTATTTGTGAAACACACAGCTCCTTCGTGGAAACATTTTTATACTACTTTTGACCAGTTCTTATTAAAGTTACATAACAAATAACGGGACTGTTAAAGGTGGCCAAGAAGCTTAAGGGGTTACATGGGTTTTGTAGCGCAAAAATGGGTTATTTTCAATATTTTTCTTTCCATGTACAAAATTTTTTTCTGTCTTATATATATATATTTAAAGATTAATTTTAGAAATTTTCAAAAAAAAAAAAATTAAAACTCCTCATTGTGACGTCATTTCCGGTGACCCCTCTGAAAAAAGGTGCGTCCGCGTTGTCAGCATGACTCCTGACAGGATCATCCAAAATGAAAAAAACCCAAATAAGTGTTTTAGTTAAGACCATAAACTCTTGCTTGAACGAAGGTAAGACAAAAAAAATAAAATTTGTAATTTTGGCAGACGTTTTTCCAAAAAAATACGAATTTCGGTAAAATTTGCTTGACATTTTGGTGTTTTTTTAATAGTTGTAATAGAAAAAAAATAAAATCCTTCGTTCAAGCACGAGTAAATTGTATCTCGAACACTTGTGCAAAATTTCATCAAGATCGGTTGAGTAGTTTTCGAGTAAATTTGATAACCGACTTTAAAGTTTTGAGTAACAATAATACCTGGCTTGAAGCGTGCACCTTCCAAAGGCTGTATCTCCGAAACTATTATTCAGAACGACTTGAAGATTGGAGATACTATTCTTGAGATGTTGTAAAAATGAATAAGCCAAAAAACAAAAAATAGATTTTTTAAACCCACGAAACCCATGTAACCCCTTAAGAAGCAAAAGGATATGTAATGTTATTAGGTTATACGTATTAAAAATTAGGTGGAAATATTGATTTAAATCTTCGTTTTCGGTTCATCACCTCTAGTCTAACTATAAGTGAGCCTGATCTGTTGTCAAGCATTTTATATATTACAAAAGCTCAAGCTTTTTGAGTTGTGGCGACCTTATCAAAACCATTTCTAATCATTCTCGATGTTATTATAACGATCTTATTGATTTATGCCAGTTTAGATTATTTATACCAGTTTGTACATTTCAGCACTATCGAAGGTTTAACGAATCGTTATAAATAAAGTATAAGTGATATTATGCAACGAAATTTGTTAGAAATACATAAACATCAGATGCATTTCTTTTCCTAATTTCGATTTAATTTCCATCAACGTACTACACACATTCTCTACAACATGTCTGTTATTTCTAACAGTTACTAAGCTATAGCTTCAAGCATAGCCAATTCGTAATGCCAGCAGCATTTTGTGGTTAAACGAAATACCAAATTTGACTGTCAGTCTATCGAGAATCGCTGCAAAAGTTCGAAAGAATTCATATGTGTAGGGTAGTGAGGCATTTTCCCATGTACTCATACAACTGATACTCCTGAGAATCGAATCACATGCATACATATACACACATCCAGTGTACGAGCAATATATTTAGTGACTGACACTTTCGCAACAAATGTAATACACTAAGCAACATTGCCACGTCTGTTACAGCTGTTGCTGTGAAAGAAAAAAAACTAAAAATTGGCTGCTGCAACTCAGCGAAGTTCTTGTGGCTAAAGCGCGCGTGTCTCCCTTTAATACCCTGCACTCTGAATGGATTTCGGCGAATTTTCGCAACGCTGCATTCCCATTTACGTGTCAAAGCTTTGTTGTTCTTCTCTGCTATCCACATTTCTCTCCATTTTAGTTTGTGTAATGCAATTGTAAATATTTCGCGAATTGCATTCGATATTGCTTTGGGACGCAATTAATTTATTTTACGTTTTAAAGGGAATGGTATGCAGTGGATTTGTAAAAGCGAATATTTATAGAAGTATTCTTTTACTACTTTAGATACAAGCGCGAAGATTATTTTTATTAAGATAAGGATTATTGGATGGGTTTTCAAATAGGATGATTCAAATTTCTATGGAATCGCGATAAAAGTGTCCGTGCTCAAAATAGTGCATGATGAAGAAAAGTTACCTTCTATAGTAGTAGTACTCGGAATATTCGAATATCTGGAGACCTTACCGAAATTATAAATAGCCAGTTCTAGTTCGGACTAGTTTGGGCGAAGGAAATTGTAATACTAATGAGCTTGCTAAGCTAGATAAGTTAGTCTCTCTTACAGTAAAATAGCAACAAGTATGAGCACCACTATCCTAATGTCGTTTACTACTGGACTGTTGGGTCTCAGCTGAACTGATCGAGCGCTGGATAGTCACTAGAACCTGTGCTGTCGTAAGAACTGGTACAATAGAAATCGCAAGATGTCTAGGGAACTCTTCACCCTCAGCAATGTTTAGATTTCCCTGGAAGGGTAGATGTATGGCCATTAGAATGCTAGTGGTCAGATTAAACATTTTATTAGGTGGAATCATCCCAACATTTCCTTGCGCGATCTAGGAAAAATTCTCTCACTTTTTTAATATCACCGCCTTCTTGTATCATCACTTAAGTACTTAGAGAATGTGAATGCCAATCTTTATTATGTTATTGTTTCAAATTCTCCCCACTTTTGTTAATATATCCCATATTATCTGGGAAGTCACGCAATTAACAATGACTTGAAAGTCCCTTTGTTTACATGAATCGATATCGAAGGATTCGACTCAGTACAGAAATTGCTTCAACGCTCTTAGAGAATATTTTTATTGATTTGGCAATGTTAGTTCATTCAACACTTAAAAGACGGCAACTTTTTTCTGGACTTAAATGAGTTTGGTTACTCTTACACTTAATAGGTGCCAATTTCAACCCACCACCATTAATAAACTCTTCTAAAGAACTCTATATGTATATAATTATTTGATAATCTTATATTCTCTATAACTGTTGCAAATTTGCATTTATTGCGGAATGAGATAGAAATAGAAACAAGTGGCTTTAGATTTGGTCTAAAAATAAAATATTGAGTATACATTTAGGCGCAATGAATTTTAAATCGGGAATTTCTTTAATTTGTTAATTTAGTGTAATATTAGTGATTCAAGTGATTTTCACATCATACGTAGTTGATAAAATTTATGAACTGATGTGGAATTATCGGCTCAAGGAAGAATTTGTCACAGTTAAGAGACTTATTTATTTATTTAAATATTTTGTTTCAATATAAAAACCTCACGTATATATTCGCGATTAAAATTTAGGAAAATGTTAACTTTTTAAGGAAATTATTTGAGCAATTGTATTAGAAGTTGTACGGAACGATCCCTCCTCTTTTTGTTACTCGAACTTCTTTATATTTAATAAAATACAAAATTGTTGCCAGATTTTATGCTTTACCGCGAAATTGACAAAACTTTCAACGGCACACACGCCCACTCACTTAAGTCATACACCCTCGCTGCCGCTGTTGCTCTGCTCCACCATAATTAGTTAACAACAATTTTTACAACTTTCGCTCTAAAAATTAATTTATGTATATTTAAGCGCAATTTTGTTGCCCAATTTACTGGCATATTTACTCACACTCGCGCATTAAGTTGCCAAACTTCAATTTGTGCCCTCAACCATATACTCGTATGTACGTAAATATGGCACTCATGTGGCAGCATTTAATTCCCGTGGTGCGTAGTCAGAAACTTTGTGATCTGCAATTAGAAAGTTTGACTACCTTTTTGATGAGTGGCTTTTGTGGTTTACGCTGAGAGCGTGCATGCCGCACAACCAAAGCTAAGCATTTTGATTTTAATTATACCGCAAAGCAACCGCCATAAGCGCCCAAATGCTCATACATATATGAACATTATAGGTATACATTTAGAGATATGTATGTGAGCTGAGACATCCAAAGGCTGCGATAGCTCATTCTTAACTCGAGTTCAGCTTGATTTACGACTAAAAGTCTTTGCGCGCGGGAAGGGAAGAAGTGCCTGAAGGTGCTTGTAGCAGCTTACCTGTGCACTTAAACATAAGTTTGTGTGTTTTATTGTATATTTTCTTACTTGAACTGTTAGTATGCGTGATTCCAGACTTGTTGCTTGAAGTATATGTGTGTATGCCTTCTGTGCAAGTTAAGCAGTGCTAGTAAGTAATTGTGTAGCAAATTAGGAATTAATTTTTACACACACACTAGCAACTAGCATTTAGCATTTTGCTATGCATGCGCTACACTTTGTTTAATTTGAAAAGTTTTTAATAGATTTCCATGCGCGCTTGCATTTTAGCGATATCCCCTTATTTGCCATGTATCCATAGTAAAGCACTTCATGACTAACTGTATTGTAATTGAGTAAGGTAATTTCTAACTACAGTTTAAGTGTGTGTGTCAAGTGAAATCGCTGCGTTAAAAGTCGCTTAATTAGCACTGTAATTGGAGGATATCAGTTTTAATTACATTTTGTGTGTGATTTAGTGGGTTGATGGGACTGAATGTGTGTATTTGATGATAATTAAAAATATTGATTTAAATAAATTTAATTTAAATATATGATTAAATATTCACTAATATAATATATAAACAGATATCTGCAAAAGGATGAAAACAATTAAAAAATAAAAACTAGTTTTTAAGATATAATATTTATCTTTTTTAAGTCGTCAAAATTACTTTTTTTCAACAATTTACTAATTTTATTTCTCAATTTTACTTACTAACAAAAAATTGATTATCTCTGCTTATATTGTTAACTAAATATAAAATAAAGTGTGTGATTTCCAATGAGTCAACATTTTTTTCAGAGTTGCTCACTTTGTCAGCTGTTGCTTGATTTATACTCAGTTCGGTTTTCCATTTCATAATGAACAGACTTACTACGGAACAACATTTATTGCTGACATACGACTCCAATTACTGCAAGAATTTTTCGAAAATTGCGCCTCACAGCTGAAATTTTTTTGGAGTCACCCGCGGCGATCACTTCCCCGAAATGATTTGTAAAACAAAATGAGAATTCTTTATCTTTATAATAAAGCTAAATTCTTGGCTATAACATTAAATTATATGTGTTTTTTCCTTCTTGAAAATCACATGCCTAAAACACATCCTTTACTCACAATCCTTTCTTCACCTAAAGTGCCAAACAAGCCGCAATATAAGTTAACATTTATTATCATATTAAAAATGAGTGATATATAACCAAATATTAAGCAGATATAAAGTAAATTGTCTCATAAAAATGTCCACTATCTGGTCGTACGGAGCGTATACGCAACATCATAAAGATGTGTAAGGCCAAACACTAAAAATGCTCACAGTTTCATACTATTGCAGACGCAGTTTCCTTTTGGCATTTATGTATATTCATATCATATCCCAGTTGAATGAGGTAGTTGTTGTTTTAATTATATGAGTACTTCAGTTATGAAATAATAGGCGTGTATATTACCCATATACCATGGGTTAATATTATCAAATGACTGTGCCCATTGATTGGTACTAGAAATTAAGTTAAGCCAACTTAGTATTTTTTTGCCGATACTGGCACTTTTGGATCATCACTTATTATTTAGCTTAGCTTTTTCGGCTTTTTAATTAGTTCACATAAACAAGTGACAGTTAATTAGCAAGGTTTTATGTAGATAATTGACTAAATTTAAGTGAACTCATTTAACTGTGTTGCTCATATCGTATATGTATCTCATGGCCACAACAAAATCTCAACATTTTTCATAAAGTTAAACATATTTGGAAAATAAAAAAATGATCCAAAACATTTCTGGAGGTTCGACAGTGATATCTAAAAGTATGCTTTACTGCTACACATGAGCTGAGTTCGATTTTATTTTTTATTAAATTTCGAAGAATTTGAAACTTGAGATTCTATTTTTGATAAGGAAGAACTGCTCTGATATCAAATTACTCATTATATAAAACTGGGGTTTTGTACTTAAAGGACCTCCCATTTTTCACATAACCTTAAGTAGAACATAAAATAAGAGCAACTCGGTCAAACATTTTTCAAAAGTGTATGCTTCAGCTGTATGATATAATATATATAGTAATTAAAAAACCTTTTCTATATCGATTTGCATCTAACCTATAAAGCAAATTTGATCAAAATTATACTTTTTGAAAATCAACAACTCTGGCGCCCTCTAGCGGGATGAAGATATTCCTTTACAAATTTAAACAAAACTGATTTAAATGTGTTGAAATCCATAGAAAGAAAATATTATTAATATTTAATTTATATGGAAGGCGCCACTTCTTTCTCTTCAAATTAAAACATAAAAAAGTGCATATATTCCCCGCGAGATATATTGAAGCACCAAAGACGCCTCTTCACCCATTAAATTAGCTTTATGAATAACCATACTTGATTAACAGTGTCCTCGTGTTCATTTAATCTGCTGAATTGCAAAAAAGAAAAAAAACGCAAGTTTACAGTGAAAGTTGATTGGATATTCATATCAGTTTCCTTGTGCCACTTTCGTTGCTCATTAAGTATAAGAGTTTTGCTATACGAGTACATATGTATGTGCACTTACGTCAATTAACAGTAAATTTAAATTACACCTACAAGCGCAGCAACAACTACTATACTTATACACACATGCGAGTGGGTGTGTGAGTGCGCCACGAGTTGCTTGACTTGCGTAATATTATAGCGCACTTCTCACGTTGTTGTTGCTGTTGTTGTTTCTTTTTATTTCGCTGATTGCATTGCGTCCCTCGGCGATGCGTGGCAGACTTGGCATAACTGCGGGCGGGTGTTGATAATTGCGTCCTTGCAAATTGCAGGTGTACTCAAGTGCTCCAATTGGCAATTGGACTATTTGCCACTTTCGAACATTGCATTATATGCTTTGGGTGTATATATTTACTTAGCTATACATACATATAAGTATATAAGTACATATGTATAAATAGTTTGTCCTAGTTGTTGATTTTGTTGTTGTATGGAATTTTCGTCCATTTAGTCGAATGACTTTGCAATCCTTGTCGCCTGCATTTAATTGGTAATTGTTAGTTGCAAGCAAGTATAAATTCAATTTATATCGGTTCATGGAAAAACTTTTTCACAGACTTGAAAGTTTTATGTAGATTAAGACCCCATATTTTAGTTAATTTCAAACAGTGTAAGACAGAATTTCTAGGATTACCTTCTCGGAGAAGACCTACCAAGGAAAGATTATTCGGAAGATCGGCTAAGTAGCCACCATTCTATATCAAAATGTATGCTATTGACAGCCCGAAAGATAAAAATATATGCCTTTTTCATAACTTTTTAAGTAAAAAGTCAAATTTATCACTTAGCTCTTAAAAATGTATATTCGGTATCAAAATTAAATGTCGAGATAAATATGTTCACTATTACCTTGAGCTACATGACAATATTGCTTCCATAGCAAAATGATCAGTCATATTTTTTACTCAGCATCGATGTTAAAATTTAAAATTCTCAAATGACATTATTACACTATATAGTAAAAGAGGTCTTAGGAGAGACTGTTTCCAAAAAGAGATTTTTAAGATGTCCCGTATGAATATATTCAGCCTTTCAGAAAATATATAAATGAGATTCCAGAACTTAGAAGTTAAAAAGGCCTGTATAGCAGTGAATATTGCTAATCACTCAAGAAATTTAGAGATATATTGTACTATTGTCACTCTTAGATCATATAAATGCATCTCTTTCATTCCATGTTGACTCATAGCAAATAATAAAAACGTGAACTTATATCTAGAAAGACCCGATGTGACTCAAAAATGTTTATCTAATATCTCTTTATATTCTCTTCCCTCAACTATTGTCTCTGAGCGCCCATGTAAATGTGTGAATGACGCCCTAGACTCTACTCTACTTCATAATTTAATTATTTAAAATTTTCTCACCTGCGATAAAAATGCGCAACTTTATTGATTTCTTTATGTTTGCAATTAAATGCTGCACACCGTTATATTAAAAAATATAAACATATATTTGCATTGCAAACACAAGCAGAATAATAATAAAGGATATTAAAATTTTAGGTTATGCAAACAAGTAGAAGTGGCACTCGCGCAGAAAACATGCACTCGTTGTAAATTAATTAATTTTTCTAGTACTGCACAATAAACTTACATGCCTACAAGGTGTGTTCAAAAAATAACAGGAATTTTAAAATTTAAAATTTTGCAGATTTGGAGAATATAATTCTTTTAAAAGCAATCGCTAACAGACAGGCTATCAGAAAAATTCGTGTTTGAGAATTGTTTCGACGATTGGAAGCATTGGGACATAATATGGGGTTTCAAGGCGACAACTTTAATGTAAACAAATGAATAAATATTTTTTCAAAAAATGAAAATTCCCGTTATTTTTTGATATATAGTGAGGTGACATTTTAAACAAACAAAACAGTTATTAACAGCGTTGATGAGCATTTTCAATGCTGAAATATAAAAGTGTGATATTGAATATGCTAAGGTTACAATATTTCACAGTTATGAATTGAATTTCATTTAATTGAAAAGCTCTGCTGTGAATTTATAATATTGAATTCTTTGTGGAAAATCATACATAAATGGTTGGAAATTTTCTCTAATTCATTTTTTCGAAGAAATATAAAGTTCATAAATGCCCAGAACATCCAAAGGATTTTATCAACCCAAAATACATTTATATTTAATGTATTGCTGATCGGTTAATTCCAATGGGTCTCAATACTCTCATACGAGTCCAATGCTTTTGAAAATGTTCTTCAATATAAAACTGAATATCGATATACGATTTTTGCGATCACAGCGCCACCTATCGAGTTTTTGAAATGTAATGTTGAGACCTTAATCAAGTGTTGGAGAAAATTTTACGCTTAGTTAATAGCCTTTAGAAGATACACAAATTCGTGACAATATTATACTCGTATTAGACATTTAATGATATTGTGTCATATTGATTGTCCTCGAAAAGCATTTGTCATATGTAAATTAGTTTCCACATCTATAATGCTCGCTTAGAGTATATTGGCCTGAATTAGTCTCTCAATTCTTTCGGGAAAAATTAGGTATTCTTTGGTCTCAAGCGTATACACTTTAAGTATTAATTAGTATTACGCTCTTAGTTCTAAGCTACAATCTGGTATGCATGTCTGCTTAGTTTTAAGTTGAAATGTATGCCGGTTCCTCTAAGCGGCCGTTATACAAAAAGACTAAGGCAATTTTAATGTATTTCGAAAAAAAAATCTATTTTACATCCATAACTGGCTTTGGCATAAGTTTCAAGCTTAAATGTCCATAACAACTAAGTTGAAATAAAAAATAATATATTTTAATACTTTAAACCATAATCCCACAAAAACTTAACATTTTCATAAATATTCTAAGAATTCATCAAATAAGAAAACAAAACGGCGACCAAAAGAAAAAAATTAAAATTACAAATTTCGGACTTAAATCCCAACAAAAGCGGACACGTGCACGTGACACACACATAGACCAATATATGCGCTGAAATGCCGAGAGTAGGAAAATACCATAAAGGGTTCGCAAATATTTCAAACCCCAAAAGAAACAATGTGCCAAATAGCAGTGCTGACAACTTGAGGGTTTAAGCATTTCAAATATTCTTACACATGCACTTTATTTCGCTAAGACTTTCCGTTTTTTCTCTCTCTTTTTTACTTTTTTCTCAAACGGAAATCCATGCACAAATAGGTTTGCTGATAAGCGTGGAGAAGTAACGGTTTCACATAACTTAAACATGAACGCAAATACCAAATACAGCGTTAGGTTGATTTGGGGTTTTGAGGCGCGCATAAATTTCCATATATTTCGCATAGGAAACTTTCTTTTCCTGCTTTTACTTTAACTTGTACTTACTTACATATGTATATGTAAGAGTCTTTGGGTTAAATGCTCGGGTTAAGGTTGTAGTGAAGGGTTATTCAGCTTCGTGTGCCGTAATTATGTTGAAAACTGTTGTGTAGTTTAAGAGTTTTGGGTTGACCAAAATCCATAACCGAAACCATACTACACACATACACAAATCTACTTAAACAATTATTCGAAAGCACATACCCTCGAGTAAAATAGGGTCAGTATATTTATTGAAACAGATGGGAAGGCAAGATAATTCTGGAGATTCTCAAAAAAGTAATAAAAGTATGTGAATACTTCCTTGTTTTTTTCACGGCTGGAGTTTGGTAACATTTTATCTTCAAATCTTAATATTTAGTAATGGCGGAGTGAGTTCCTTTACAACTCATAAATTTTATTTTCAATGCTTTCATAGCTAAAGCGACAGCAAAGACAACAAGATGATAAAGATTTAATAGATAAAGGATTTAAATATAAATATTGAATTATTTTAGGTTATGTGGCATTTATACACTTTTAAAGAAAAAAGTTTGCAAACTTTTTGTAAGTTTCTATTGTACTTTAGCTTTATGCCAAGGAAATGTTATTTACAACTTCAAGTCATCGTATATTTGTATTCGAAGTCATCAACTGATTTCCACTTCATATAATTTACTACCAAAAATAAATACCGTTACTAGTAAAAGCTTTAACGCTCATCCACTTTAACTATCTCATTAACACTTTTGCTCCTGCTGAGTTCGTGAACTATAAAGTGGGTCGTAAAATGGCGCTGTTTTAAAATGAGAAATGAGAAAAGGAGTACCTATGAATTATGTTTTCTGGTAGTTATACTGTATAATATATATATTCTCCATTTCCTGCATAAAGTGTGAGAGTAGTCTTTAAAGAGAGTACACTCAGTTTAAATTTTATAGGGTAGAATTGGAATATGAATTAAGTCTCTAACTAGTAGCTTTAGGAAACAATTGGGTATTAATAATTGGATATAATTGGATATTTTTAATTTAGTATGATTGGAGATCATATAGAAACAGAAACTTGATGAGATTTTTTAAATGAACGAGATGCAAAGGGTTTGTTGACCTCCATAAATTGTACGGAAAAGCGTCCGGAGAACAGTGAACTTTTATTTCTAATTTAATCAAGAAATCTTTATAATTATAGTCTCGCAACAAAGTTGCTAAAGAGAGTATTATAGTTTTGTTCACATAAGGGTTGGTTGTAAAAAATGGAGGAAATCAGATTATATCCACGGCCCCTCCCATATAAAAATTATGTTGGAAACTACTATAAATGCTTTAATTCAGTAAGGAAAACCATCAGAAACCTTAAATTTCATTATAAAGATGGTACAGAAGAGCTGCACTCAAAATGGTATACAAAATTTTAAATGGGCGTGGTTCCGCCTACTTATAGGTTAAAAACCATATCTCCGAAACTACTTGACCAATTTCAATGAAATTCGGTTCATAATATCTTCCTGACATTCCAATGATATGTTATATAAAATAGTCCAAATTGGTTCACAACCACGCCTACGTCCCATATACCCGAACTTTGAAATCGATCTGATCGTTTACTTTACAATATATAAAGTAAGCATTAGTAGAAGATATCGAAACAGAACTTTGCAAAAATACTGCATTTAAAGAGTGGCATCGCAATTCTAAAAAGCGTCGTAACCGGTCCATAAGTTTTCAAGACCCTATGTATCGAATATGAGGACATCAGCGCTTTTAACAATTTTTTTACAGAAAATATAGGTAGAAATATAGGAGGAAATATAGGTAGATATTTTAAAGAAATTCAGAGGGAATATTTTGCTTCTAATAATATGTCTCCGTGCCAAAAATGAGTAAAATCGGGCCATAACTTCCCTATCTCCCATATAACTAATATTAGGGTTTCCAACTTTCAATGGATTTTATACCATGTATATGCCGAATATGTGGGTCAAATTGTTTGTTATATTAATAAAATTAAATAAATTAATGGCGAGAGTATAAAATGTTCGGTGACACCCGAACTTAGCCCTTCCCTACTTGTTTTTAGTTTATTTATATTAAAGCCACAAACAATTCTATCAAATATCCCTTCCTTCAGTGTCTAATAAATAAGTCTTTAATTAGTGTGTAACTATAAAAGAAGTTAAGCTCATTAATTCCACGAAGTAAACGATTTTGATAGACATCTTTTTGTGACATGTATGTACATATATACATTGTATTAAGAATTATATACTGCGAAACATATGCATATCCATTCATTCATATCGAATTCAGACTATGGTAAATATATTGATTAATGTGGTTATTGTGCAATCGCGCCCCCTTTGTATTGATATGACAGAAAAATGTAATAATTCATAAAAATAAAAACGAAATGTGTAGGTAAAGCAGAAGCTTATATAAAAAAGAAGAAAGCAAAAATTAATGAAATAAGTATTGTGTACAATTACTAAGCGCAAATAACTATTAATCACAAAAAGTCGCCATACAAATTGTGCCATCGTCTGACTAACGGTAATAATCATTAATAGCTATAACATTGGGAGGAAAATTCCCCATTCAAATAGTACATAGCTACTCTTTAATAGCTCGCTCTAATACACTTTAATATTAGAGTTCACTATGTATGGTAGTATAATTTGTGTTACTAAATTTAAAAGAAAAGTGGTGGAACCATTGCCTTTTTATAGAAAAAATTACAGGAACTTCATATTTTTGAGTTTTTGTGTTCGAGGTAATCATGCTCTCCCCGAAATGAAATCATAATTTTCCTGTCATGTTAAACAAATTGTTTGTAGGTAGAAGTACATATATAGTGCATTATGAAATTGATGTCCCCAATTTTTGCTTATATTAATTAAGTAACCACCTCCAGATATGAGAGTCATAATTCCTTAGCACACCTAGTATTTTCGGTGCCTTAGAATTAATGGGAAATATTTTTAATGACACTCAAGTGATTTCGTAAAAAATATGGAGACTGCATTTAATTAGTTTAAGTGCTCGAAAATCATCAATAAATTTTCGATTTCATATAATTTTTTTTTGTTTTTGATTCCATTAATTTTATACTATACTATTTTTGGCACTATTTTTCCTTCCAAAATTCATAGAATATTAATCATTCGAACGCTGATGTTTACTTTCAATCTAAAAATGTTTGCCTTGCTTCAGTTCCGCTATCATTTAACCATGCATACAGCTACAAAGTACACCGTTAAGCCTTTGGTTTCCAATTAACTATCAAAACCACTCATGTAACCGTACTTCTTACCACAACAATGCCGTTAACATTGCCACTGGCACGTGTCCTAACAGCATAGTACATTACAACTGTGTGCACACGGGTATGCACCTAGCAAGCTTTGATAGTAAAGTATCGCAACTATGTGCATACATACAGACACACATACATATATGAAGTGTATAGATTTTTTTGTTGTTATGCATGCAATGCCGCTGGAGAATGCCAATCGGTTTGTTAGTGGTAGCTTTTTCATGGCAAAAAATGCCGCAGAGGAATTTTCTATTACTTGCTGCAGGCAGGCTAACAGTTGCCGACAATAAGCTTTTTTCGCCGATTGGGATTTTCCGAAAGAAGAAAAGTGAGTTTAGAATCAACATGTTTGCTTTAAGGCACATGTAAGCCAATTAACGATTTTGTGGTCTTTATTGTTGATTGAGGGTGGGAATACTATGTAGTGCTTTGGCTTCAATAAACTATATTTAATAATCTGTAATCTCTTAACAGATATTATTTACTTACTATGTTTATGATAGCAGCCGATGTACATATACTTCATTCATATGGAAAATATGTACTCGTATACAGATATTCTTGATATAAAGCATCTACAACTAAACTCTCTTTAAACTGATATAAGCAAATGCATCACCTGCTCTCGAGACTTAATAGATAGAACTTTACATTTGGTGGAAACTTTTAGATCTCCTAGTGTTGCAATTGTTAATCCTATAATCGAATCAAATATCGCTTTCGAAGTCGATAGTCGAAATTTAAAATACTCGAGTTCGATTAACTAAATTTAAACTCAAGAGAGCTGAAAATTTTTAATAACCATTAACACAATTCCACAAATTTCGAAAGGATTTCGTCAGTTATCTACCGGGCATTCAGTTCAGTTAACGACAGTTCGACATTTTGTCAGTCAGCTGTTTTCGAACACATTAATTTGGCTTTGAGGCCAGCCTCAACTATGACATCATGAGCTCTTTCGAAAAGCACAGAAAGGAAGCGTTTCATATCATACAATATTATATCGTTGGCATCATGTTTGTTGTTTTAGTGACTGAAATTCTGCCCCGAATATGTTTGTAAAATGTTGCCGGGTTGTCAGTCTTTCAACGGATAAATTAACCGAGTTCGTTGAGGTCATGTAATTCGGGCAAATTGGGAATCTGGGAACAGATATTATGAAGTTTTGAAAATAAATTTGAGGTTATATCAAAAATGGTCCTCAGAACATTGACAACGGCGAATACCGCCGGCGTTGGAACGATGAACTGTACGTGTTATACGACGACATTGACATAGTTCAGCGAATAAAAAGACAGTGGCTACGCTCGCTAGGTCATGTTGTCCGAATGGACGAAAACACTCCAGCTCTTCCAGTTCTGAAAGTGTTCGATGCAGTACCCGCCTGAAGAAGCCGAGGAAAGGGCATGCCTCCACTCCGTTAGAGGGACCGGATCTCCTACTCGCGCCGAACTGCGAGGGAAAGAAAGGAGTGGCGCGCTATTATCGATTCGGCTATAACCGGGTAAACGGTTTCCACGCCAATTACATACATACATATTAAAAATGTTTGGTATGGAAAGTATTACCATCATATTCAACTTGTTCAGGTGATACCCTCAACAGTCATCGAAATCTGTTTCAAAAGATAATTCTCTTCGGTAAACTGAAAGTTAATTGTCTCTAAATATATGAAATATGTTTAAAATTTTATCTACCTTCACATTAAAGCCTTCCGCAATTTATTTAAACTGCAAATTTATTTGCTGAAATTGGCTACAAGTTACTTAATTTGCGAATTTGTTTGTCTAGGAAAACTATTTAAAAGTTCGATTTTCCAGGGAAATCTAGAGATTCCTTTGTCTACAATTTTTTTCTTATTTTATTTAACTTGTAGGCTTACATATACATATGTATGTGTAAAATACTTCTCTAGGAATTACGAATGCTGTCAACACCATCACCACTAGATTCCTCCATCACTTTCGCCATTGATTGCTGCTCATTGTCAAACAATGAAGTTTCAGTTTTATTATTGTTTCACTTTGTCTTCGATTTTTGCCTTCTCAAATTCTATTTGCTTTATTTGAGCCTTTTGGTTGGGTTTGCTTGAGTGGTTTTATCGGTTGTCTGCGAGTTTTTCGTTTTATTCTTGTTGATGATTTGTGTTTTATTCTTGGTTGATTTTTTTTTTTTGTATTTTCTGAATTTTTTTGTTGCTTTGTCCACTTGTTCCTATTTGTTCCTGCCCTCCACAAAGTGTATACGCTTGTATTTGCTTACTTTCGCTTTTCGCCAATTTGTTTGGTGCTCTTCAACTTTTATCTGCCGAAAATCTCACGGCCTCTGCTGCCGCGCTTGTCGACGTCCGCTTTTCTAGAGTATTTATATTTATAATATTATTTTCGCCAGTTTTTGTTTCTCTTATACTCTTCTTTTTGTTGTTTTTTTTTTTGTTTTTGCTGATTTTGTTTTTGCTTAGCCCTGTTTGAGTCATTTAATTGAAGTCAATGACAAGGCCATCGAAAGTTTGGCAAAAGTTTAATGGAGCTGATGTGGGTGCCGAATTGATTTTTCCTCTTTACTCTCTGGCATGTGATTTCATTTTCGACTCTTTAAGGACTCACTGCATGCGTTCGTGTGCTGCTCAATGACACGTACGAATTGTCAGTGATTTTTGTATTTTGTATTTTGTGTAGGTGTAAGTGTAAGTTTGTCACAATCATTTGCGTATTCAAGCAACTACTATTTGCATAAATTTGACAAATTGCTTGCCTTTAAACACACACAGCAGCAGTATTGCAGCAAATATTCATGTAAACACAATTGATTTGACATACTCATGTAATTATATGGGAGTTTGTAAACAGCGGTATTGTTTACATTGTTGTTCCATTAAAGTATCTAATGCCAAAAGGGAGGCAAAGCGTTACCAAAGTCAATATCTAACAAAGGTTCAATTGATTTACTATTACATATGTATATAGCAAAGTACTGCAACAAATATAGTATTAAATAGGTAAGTAAGTACTTGATTAGGGTGCAACCAGAAATTAGAAAGTTGCAATAAACACTTGAAGATCACACAGCACCTTCAAAGGTTGCTTTACAGTTATAGGAACACCTAAGGTCTGGACACTAACAGGAATACAGGTCGCACCATAACATTATCGACTCAAATAAGTCTTTCAAGAGAAAGGATCATGTTACAGAGTAGGAATCATCACTGGACATTTAGCCATTAGATCTTCTCTACAGGCTGAAACTTGATGAAGTTGAATCAGCGGAATACACGAAACATGATGAACTTTTTTTAAGAATGTCCGATCTTGAGATGGCCCAGCGACCATCGAGCTTATTGGTCAGGAGCACTACCGTTTCTACAAAATCTTTGAAAGTACACATCTCCCTCTGGAATTTCGTAGCTTATTGGTATTAGAAATTACTTATGAAATGATTTTCGAACAATGCCGGTTTGTGGGCGTGGCAATAGTCCGATTTTGCTCAAACGCAAAATCAATCTTTTCAGGTCGCCAAATTCTCACAACAAACTATAATTTTTTGCCGAACAGACAGCCGGATTCGTGTAGTCATCTTTATTATTTTGATATATATTAGGTCGTTAAAGGCAAATTCAGTAGAGAAACGTTCCGTGTTAATGGTGTTTTGGGGAATGGTACTCTATCACTTCGAACTGCGGAGGAATGGTTTCGACAATTCAGAGCGGCTGAAAACGGCACCATGGATAAGCCAGCTGGCGGAAGACCTGTGACAGCGAATACCGATCAAATCATGGACAACATCGATTTAGACCGACATGTGGCATCTTGTGACATCGCCCAGGAGATGGCAGTTAGTCACCAAACCATTTTAAACCATCTGCAGAAGGCTTCTGTGTATCCACAGAAAAGCTTAATGTTTGGGTGCCGCATGATTTGATGAAAAAATACTTTCTGGACCGAATCAACGCCTGCGATATGCTGCTGAAATGGAACGAACTCGACCCAATTTTGAAGCGGATGGTGGCTGGCGACGAAAAATAGATTACATACGACAATATCAAGCGAAAACGGTCGTGATCGAAAGCCGGTGAATCTTCCCAAACAGTGGCCAAGCCGGGATTGACAGACAGGAAGGTTTTGCTGTGTGTTTGGTGGGATTGGAAGGGAATCATCCACTTTGAGCTGCTCTTATATGGCCACACGCTTAATTCTTCATCTACTGCCAACAACTGGACCGGTGCAAAAAAATCAAAAAAATCGGAAGGGAAATATTTGCCAACCTAATATAGCTTTATATTTAATAAACCAGAGTTAAATGGGAAAATTATTACTTAAACTCTGTTCAACATTCTGCGACAATTTAAAAATATTTTCATGTCAAAAGTGACAAGAATGTCCACTATAAATACTTCAGCTTTAAAGACAATGCATCATACTAATACGTTGCAAATTCAAGGCGAAGGTCAAACTAAAATTATCAAGGTTGTTTGCGCTACACAAACGGACAGAATAATTTATTTATAATTTCATTGCCGGTAAACAGCAATCAATCAATCAATATTGGAATGTTGAGGAAAAGCAGGAAAAATAGCTTATGTCGACTTTGGGAAATTATTAAAAAATTCAGATTTTTTGAAATAATAAATATTTCTATAATTTGAGTTGACTTGGTATAAGTTCTTTATATAGAGAAGTATGTTTGGGTCAGTTCAAAACTTTTTTCCTCCCAAGTTTCAACAAAAATTTTAATTTCAAATACACTATTCAATATCTACGTGTGTACTATTTCAATTTAGCACCATTTTAATGTCACCAATCAAGCAAATTGCAGTTTGAATTCAAAAGAGAAAACAGACATTATATTTTTGCTATCGATTAGCAGTTTTAAGACCTATTTAATAAAATTATCAGCTTTAAAAGCAGCAATCCATGAACAGCGACAGTGTTGTATGAAATTCTTATATTTATATATAGAAATTATATTTTATATAGACCACATATACATATGTGGCCCCACATATTCAAGTTTTGACAAATCGAATGCAAAATACTACACCCTCCATCCACCCACGGATAAATCATTAAATTTAATCAACCAATAAAGCCAAAAGGCAAACACAATTTTACGCTACTCGCACGTAATTACCACCATAGTATATATAAATACCCACATTTAAGTACATATGAGTATGTATGTGAGTTTCTATAAGCCTCAAATGCCCCCACTGCATTTAGTCGGCTATAACTAGCTGTTTGCACTTTCGCCGATAAAGTGTTTTTGTACAATATAAAAGCTTATTAATCATTAAACTTTTGTGCGGGAAAAATGTCACTGAAACATGCGAGCATGCCCCGTTCACTGGTCGGTCACTCGCGCGGTGCACTCCGTCGGTGGGTGGGCTGAGTAGGAAGGAAGCATTTGGCGTTAAGTGTATTTGCTGTGGCTTATGCCTACAGGCTGCACCGGTCAGGCCGGAAAGGCGAGTGTTAGAGCAATCAGCTAATGTTTAGGCAACATGCGAGGCCGTTAAGTTTCTACAAACATGCATTAATTTGTACGTTTATTATTGAAGGTTAGGTGCCCGACTTGCGTGTTTAAACATTCGTTGATTTGCAACAAGATCAGATTTAGATAAATATTTGTTTATTTGTGCGCAGCAAAAAATTTGGGGAAAATAAAATTTCATACTGAATTTATTAAATAAGTGAAACGCAATGGAAAAGTTGAGGTTAGTAATATGTTAAGTAAAAGTCACTTTGAATTTCAAATTAAGATACACTGAATTAGGGAGTACAGCTGCTGATATTGATATCATCGGAAGCATAACCGCGCCGTTTGATCTGCTTTTTCCAAACTGGATAAGGAAGCGAAGCGAATGGGTCTGTTGGTGAATGAGGACAAGACGAAATATCTCCTGTCTTCAAACAAACAGCTCCCACATCATTGTTGACAGTCGTAACTTTGAAGTCTTAGATACTTTTGTCTACTAGTGAACAACAGGTGCTACTGTGGACTGAGTAGGCAATTGAAAAGTAAACGAACAAAAATCAAACTCTACAAGTCGCTCATTATTCCCGTCCTGATGGATGACGCTGAAGCTTGGACGATGAGAACATCCGATGAGACGACTCTTTGGGTTTTCGTGAGAAAGGTTTTGAGCAAGATTTATGGCCCTCTGAACATTGGCAACGGCGAACCGCAGACGATGGAACGATAAGCTGTACGACTTATACGACGTCATTTACATAGTACAGTGAATAAAAAGACCGACTACGCTGGCTAAGTCATGTTGTACGGATTGATGAAAACACTCCAGTGAAAGTGTACGATGCAGGAAGCCACGGAAGAGGACAACCTCCACTTCGTTGGAGAGACCAAGTGGAAAGTGACCTGGCTCCACTTGGTGTTTCCAGTTGGCGCCATATATAACTAGGCGTTCAGAGGATATCTGCTTTTTTTTGGACATAAAACATTTCTGTGCTCAAACTACTTTATATTAGCTTTCTGCGATTCATCAATCTTTAGAGAGTAGCGAATCGAACAACCTAAAGCAGATGTTCAAGCAGACTGACAATACTTACGTTACTTTGATTTGTTGGATAAAGAATATATTATTTCGAGGATCCTCTTACTTATTGCAACCTAATTCCATTGGTCTTCTAAGGCAACAGAAATGTGACTTGCCTAGAGCACATTTTCCTTCGACTCTGTGTCAAAATATTTCCACAGCCGGTACATAGTCTTTAGACAGCTCTAAAATAATTGTATATCGTTGATGCACTTCACACTTTCTATTCTAAACCTGCCTAAGTTCATTTTAAAGCCGTCACTTTGGACCATGATCTAAAGTTAGAACTCTTGGTTCGTTCTTTATGAACTTTACTCCTCGTCTTTGTGACATTCATTGAACCCAACAGTCGAAAGAGTCTATCTTGGCGAGGTTCCTCAGTACAGAACTCGCACAAATCACATTGACATCCGCAGCTCATCAGCAATTATTGCCACCAGCAAACAGATGGCATACACCAAACTATGAGAACATCACTCTCATAACCAGCAAAGAAGCACTTTCGAATATAAGCAATATCGTTAAACTAGTGGCAATAAGCTAACAAACATTTTGGCACACACCAAAACTTCAACAAAGAATAATAACTGCATTATGTTACTCAAGCACATAAGACGTAACATCGTTACGTACAGCACACGCTTGTTGCTATTGAGTGAGCAAATGAGTTTTGTTGCAGAAAAGCAATATTGTTGTAAGTAAGAGTGTCTCATGTCTCCATTAAACACAAGGTTGCCACGAACGATCATTATACTTTAGAAATACATATGTATATCATATATATGTATATGTTTGTATGTATGTATGTAATGTCCGTTTATCACGTTAGCGTTGAGTGCGTTTCTGTTGCCAGACAGGTCACGTTCGCAATTCCCCAGGAATATCACGTGCATTGCCGAAATTGAAAACACGATTTAACGGAGCTATTCACCTTCAATATCAACTTCGAATTTCTAACTCAATGAGTGTATGGGTGTGTGTGTTTAAAAACGTGTTAATTCAAAGAAAACAAAGCAGAAGATTGAAATTACAATAATATTGACATTCATAGAAATTATACACATTGCGCCAGTCACTATTGCACGCAAACACTCTTCTATACATATAAACAAGTATATCTCTTTGCAGTCGAATAAAGCGTTTGCCTAGTACGTAGTGTCCTTTGCTGGCAATAACAAATCAGCTGTTTGCTTGTGGTCCAATGCGTTTGGCACATATTGTCGAAATTGAATTTTCGCTCACTTTTTGGACAAACAAGGACATGTGACACGACGTGTCGTAAGCGTGAACACAAATTCAATTTGTTCGTAATGCGAGCAAGAAAGGGTCGTCCGTTGGCCATCCTTGAGCGAGGACTGTGTGCTTTGTTCTTACGTTTCAACTAGCATTGGTCTTTGTGGATGATATTTGTCGTGCTATTGTGGTGGTTTTATCGAAGATCTCGTATTTGTGAATATGTAAAAATATATATAGCGATTAATAGTAAGAAGAATACAATCAAAATGTCTTCTGAGAAATTTTAATTCAAATTAAAGTTCTTGAATATAGTTTTCAAGAAAATTTCATGAGTGGCAATCACACTTTGAGAAGAATAATATATTAAATATCCTACAAGGCTGTACATTAACACTTCTTATGAAATGCTTACCCACAAGCTACTACTACACTCTATGACCGATGCCTATTGGTTTGGTATTGGGTAACATGGGTTTCGTGAGTTCAAAAAAAATTTTTTTTTTGCTTATTAATTTCTACAACATCTCAATAATAGTATCCTAGATCTTCAAGTCGTTCCGAATAATAGTTTCGGAGATACAGCCTTTGGAAGATGTGCCCTCCAAGTACTATTGTTACTCAAAACTTTAAACGCGTTTTTCTCAGAACCGTGTTTTAAAGTCGGTTGCCAAACGTTCTCTAAAACTACTCAACCGATCTTGATGAAATTCTGCACAGGTGTTCGAGATACAATTTACTCGTGCTTGAACGAAGGATTTTTTTTTTTCTATTACAACTACTAAAAAAATACCAAAATTCCTTCGTTGAAGCACGAGTTTGTGGTCTCATTTTGGATGATACTGTTAGGAGTTATGCTGACAACGTGGACGCACCCTTTTTCCGAGGGGTCACCGGAAATGATGTCACTATGGATGAGTTTTAATTTTTTCTACTTATCTGTTAGACAGCAAAAAGTTTGAATTAAATATTGAAACAATGGCCTATGCCTTTTACCCGACAAAACCCATATAATGCTTAAGCCCGTTAATCCTACTTGACGTAGCCTACCTAAGTTAATAGCTCAAACCAATTTTAACCATAAAATTTTTACTGATTAGTATTAATCTACCCTAACACACATTTTATATGAGAGACATATAAGTAGGTGTGTCTAATGGAGTCAGATCATATAATAAAAAGAGGGGAGATACTAGTTCTCTTAATAAATTAAATGGAAATCTACAACCTTTTGGGGAATCCTCAGTACGATCGTAATTGAAAAGACTCGCACATAATGCAAGCAGTATCAGAATAAATAATAATCGTATAAGGAGCATCAAAAGTCGTTTGAAAAGGTATCTTAATGAGTAAATTTTTCAGTTTCAGAGGTCAATAGAAAAACTGACGACTTATTTTTAAATGAATACCGACTCCATGTTATGACTAAAATGACTTTTTGAAAAAATTAAACAAACTTCGTAAACTATTTTTCTACCTTGCTTATATATCATTCATGAAACAGGGTTTTCCATATAGAATTTCGTAAGATTATCGAAATTAGAGATTGTTTCTTTATTAACCACCATCTTTTAAAACCAAAAAAGCATTATTTGTGAAATATATATATTCTGGGTGAAAATATTTATTTGTCAATTGGATTAATCAGAATAGTATAATTTTTATGAATTTTTATAAGAAAAAAAGAAGACAATGTTTCATACATACTTTCTTTAAAAAAATAATAAAATTATTTTAAAATAATTTTCCAACTCAAATTACCAACATCAACATTATCAACATTTATGCTAAAGATAAAATAATATTAGTATCTTTAGTGAGACATCAACGCATTAAATTTATTCTAATGCGACTGTAATATACTCAAGTGACTCAGTTTAGTAGCAACAGGCAATAGACCATGACAAGTTTAAAACAACAACAACGACAACATGTTTTTCACATCTAATATAATAAGCATAAATTTACCTGAGTGTGGAAGCAACGTTGAAAACCCGTATAAATCTCGAACTCCTTCAAGCGCACGCACACGCACACAGGAAAACAAAAACAACAACAAATATGCAGTTTGCATGAGTTTACAAGTGGGGAATCTGAGGTACGAACGAAGGTAAAATAATGCAAGTGCTTGCTTGTTTAGAGTGTGTCTTCACATGAGTGAGTGTGTTGCGCTTGAGAAGGTGATTGCAGAAGATAGGTGCTGGCACTAGAGTTATAAATTATAGGATAAGCGCAAAAGGGCTGATATGTATAAAGAAAGGAAGGTGAGAGCGTCTAGAGTAAGTTGGCAAGGACATAAGTTGGAGCAGAGGGGAGCGGAAGCCATATGCAAACAGAGCTGGCCTTGCGCATCATTATTTACTAACTAATGGGTAGTGGAAGCATTAATGGTCGAGCTGTGCGTACTGCGTAATGATGTCCTTCTGGTTGGTCAATTTTCAAAAGGAGACAAGGCGAGGGTTTAAATTTTAGCCTTAACGTAGGAGCAACAGGTTTTTTGTTAGGGTAAAGAAAATTATTTTGTGAACTTTAAGTATTTATTATTACACTGGTAAAGTATGGGCAGAGATCTTTAAAATACATATATGTAATCATAAGTTTCTTTAAGAAACCTTCAAGTAGTCTATGAGTGAGACATACAAGAAAAATGTGTGTAAGTAAAGCAGAGATGCTGTTAATGCATTGCTATGGAATATAATTTTGATTTATGGTAATTGCATACCATACTCATTCCACACATTACCAAGCAATTATATCGATAATATTGCTGCTCATTCAACCATTTATCATACTCGCATCATTAACGCATTGTATAAATGAAATCATTAACAATTGGCATTCGCGAGAAATGCAATTACTTACTGATTACAACTGTAATGAATTACACGCACACAACTACACACATTTCAACACAAGCAAACGATTACACTCAGTATTTCACTGCTTTTTCAACACATTCCTCACATTTGCGAATGCTTATGTAGTTGTACTTATAGATTAATGTGTAATTGCTGTAATTGTAATTAACGTTCGTTGAATTATTTGCGTTAATGAAATATAGCAATAATTGTGTATTAATTACACAAATGTAGACGAAATGTATGGGGATGCCCATTTATTGTAAATGTAATTATACTGCAATCTATTATATTTGTTTAATTATTATTTATCAATGCAATAAATGCGAGTAAGTAGTTATTCATTATACTATTGTACTATTGCGCTTTGTCTACACACACAATTACTGAGTTGACATGACACTCGATTATGGAAATTCAATTCGCGTTTGCAGACAGCATTTTGCTTGAGCGCAATTAACTTGGCAATTAATGAGTTTGCGTATGAATAAGAATTATTACTTTATGAGTAAAGTGTTTAGTGTGCCAAGTGAATTTGATATGATTCAAAAAAGCCTCAAAATGTATCTACAAATTAAGAAGTAATACACTTTAAGATATTCCACAAATATATTTCAAAAAGAAAAAATCATCGTAAATCATATGAATAATATTGTTCTTTGCCTATAACTTTAAAGCAACTTGAGCTATATTGGTTGAGTACAAAATCCATATACTTTTTTAAACTCAAACTTAAGGTAAGTTCTTCTACTTATTCTTATTCAAAGTCTTAGCTATGCCTGAACCAGACCATTCTCAATCGAATTTGTTACCCAAATTTTTGTCGTTGGTGGCAGTACTAATGTTCAAATTTTGTGTTCGAGAAAATGGAAATGAATATGCTGCGTTCAACTGATCATATGACAATGCTCGCACGAAAAACATTTGTAAAAAGTTTTATACAGTGATAACCTTACTTACCTTTTACTCGTTGAAAATTTTCTACAAATGATATTCGTTAGCAATGTTCGAACTAGTAAACGGACAATTGTAATTCTTATTCGATGAATAGTTCGTCGAATAAATTCGACTGTGAATGGTCTGCTTCAAGTCTTCGTTTGCTACCACCAAGTGTAATGCATTAAATACTTTCAGAATTAGATCTTCTGCATACATTAAAAAAACGCATTTATTAGACTTTGGTACCATTTCTACAAGAATATGATAAAATGTTTGTTTCTTCAAGAACGACCAACTGGTATATCACTTCTAGGCTAAAGTTATTGAATTTCGAATACGACATATTTAGTCCTTATAATATCATTTAAAGTTAAGATAAACAAATAAATGGTAACGAGTCGAAATATATAGTTTCCAATTAGCTTTCATTTTATCTCAACTGTACTATAATCTAAACAACTTTCATCACCGTGAATAAATGACTCTACTGGAAATCCATGGAAATGAGCTGCTTTGATTTCCTTTTGCTTTATTATTTTAATGATGTTTCTCTTCAGCTGTGGTATCATTTTCCACCGGCATTTTGACCCAGTGTTGTTCTTCCCTTCAGCTAATTAAGTCGTTCATCTTGGAAACCCGAAATCAATATTGTGTTCGGCTGGAGCGTCTTCTTAAAAATAATGAGAAATTTGGTCGAAATGATTATTTATTTTTTTGGAGAATTCTCTCTTAAATAGTAAATGAAGTTTTCAAAAAGATTTTAAGAATATTTGTTTTCATTTAAAATTGAACTTATGTCTCATGAGATCCTCAATATGTATGTATGAATACATAACAACTTTCAATTTTTATTTCAGAAATTTGTATTATTTGCAAACCTGGCTATAACATATTCTTAAAGTTTTTAAGCAGGTATTTGGATATTAAGAACAAGCTAATCAAACTAGTTTCTTTGTTTTACAGATACTTCTGGGGATAATCCTGTATTTGCAAAAATGTAAGTAAAACAAGTAAGGAAGGGCTAAGTTCGGGTGTAACCGAACATTTTATACTCTCGCAATTTATGTATTTAACTTTATTAATATTATATAATACACAATTTGACCCACATATTCATCATATATATTGTATAAAGTCCATTGAAACCATAATATTAGGTTAGAAGCACCGAGGTCCTCATGTTCGATATATGGTGCCTTGACAACCTTTGTTCCGACTTCGGTGATTTTTAGAATGGGCTGCCACACTATAAACGTAGTATTTGTGCAAAGCTCTGCACCGATATCTTCACTAGTACTTACTTTATATATTGTAAAGTAAACGATTTAGATTGTCTTCAAAGTTCTGGTATATAGGAAGTAGGCATGGTTGTGAAGCGATTTGGCCTATTTTCACAACATATCATTGGGATGGGACTATTACAAACCAAGTTTCATTGAAATCGGTCGAATAGTTCTTGAGATATGGTTTTTGACCCATAAGTGGGCGACGCCACGCCCATTTTCCATTTTGTAAAAAAATCTAAGTGCAGCTTTCATCTGCCATTTCTTAGGTGAAATTTATTGTTTCTGACGTTTTTCGTTAGTGAGTTAACCCACTTTTAGTAATTTTCAACCTAACTTTTGTATGGGAGATGGGCGTGGTTATGATCCGATTTCTTTCATTTTTGGACTATTCTAGGAGGTGGCTAAAAAAAAACGACTGCAAAAAGTTTGGTTTATATAGCTCTATTGGTTTGCGAGATATGTACAAAAAACTTAGTAGGGGGCGGGGCCACGCCCACTTCCCCAAAAAAATTACAAATATGCCCCTTTATAGTGCGACCCTTCATACCAAATTTTATTTCCATAGCTTTATTTATGGCTTAGTTATGGTACTCTATGTGTTTTCGGTTTTCGCCATTTTGTGGGCGTGGCAGTGATCCGATTTTGCTCATTTGCTCATTTGCTCGAAAAACAACCTTCCTATGGTGCCAAGAAATAAGTGTGCCAAGTTTCATCAAGATATCTTAATTTTTACTCAAGTTACAGCTTGCACAGACGGACGGACGGACGGACAGACAGACATTCGGATTTGAACTCCACTCTTCACCCTGATCACTTTGGTATATATAACCCTATATCTAACTCGTTTAGTTTTGGGTGTTACAAACAACCGTTATGTGAACAAAACTATAATACTCTCTTTAGCAACATTTGTTGCGAGAGTATAATAAAAAAACAGACTTCAAGTCTTTTAGTTGTATAAATTATATATTTTTCTTAAAATTAACTCGCGTACTTTTCGTAAAACGAGTTTATACAGTTATGCATAATTTCTTACGCTTTAATCTCCACTTAATTGTATATGAGTGGGCGTTAGAAAGTTCACTGCCAAATTCGATTACTTTCGGGGTCATAACCAATACGCACATTTAAACAGACATATTAACGCATTCGCATATTTTTTGCACGAAATACGACCGTTTCGTGGCAAAGTGCTAGACAACAGTTCAAGTTGGTCATAAAGCGGCAGCCAATAATTCGCACGTACTACTATACTTATACTCACACAACACACTTAACCACAAACAAAAGTATGTCTGTTTCTGTGTTTGCAAAAGAAATGTTGTGGCTAACAACAATAACAAGTAGCGCTTATGAGCGTAGCTTATTGCTGGGCAAAGCGTCTCATGCCAGCCAATTGCTCATTACATTAAATTGTTGTCCACTGTTTTCATGGCAACAACAATGAAATGCGTAATTTTGGCATATTTTACGCGCCTGAAAATATGCTTTTATGCGTTTTGTTTTCTACTTTTTATTGTTATTATTTTTTTTTTTGCTGTTTGTCGCCTGCTTTTTGCTCTGTCTTTTGTTTTTTCTTTTTTTGCTGTTTTCCATTCGTTGTTCTGTTTTCTGTCAAAGCGATTATTACCGTTAAACCGCTGGCTACTCTGGTTTCGCGTGCCTACGCACAGGCATACATACCTGCGTTTTTTAATGCCAAAGCTCGTATTTTGTTGTTTGTGTAAAAAAATATAATTTATTTCCAAGTAAAAAGTGTTTGTGTTGTTGTGTTTTTTGTGTAGGAGTGCGCATAATTTTAAATTAAATGTCAACATTTTTATTTACTGTTAGCTTTGCTTGGTCGCTCGCCATTTACTTTCTGACATTCATTTGATTTGTTGGCAATTTCGGTGTGTCTTTAAATTTTATTAACATTCATAATTTGGTGAGTGCGTTGCGATGCGAACATTTCCGACGGCAAAAGAAAAACGTAATCGATTGAGTTGCTGTAATCTCATTAAAGCATTTATTGCATGGAATGTGCTACCAGTGCAAATATATATATGAAAATATATTAGCACATAATTCAGTTATTATCAGTAGTTTCTTCAGTTTTTTTTTTACTAAAAATAATTATTTTAATTAAAATTTTCTATATAAATTAACGTATCAAAGTTGAATGAAAAGGTGTGCCACTGCGTATACGTACCATCAAATTTTCTTTCATCAATGTTAGAAGATCACATTTTTCTCTTTAAAATATTTTAATAATATTATGTATTATTTATCCGCACTTAGATGTGTACAGATCTTCTTCGAAGCTTTGAAGCAGAATTTATCTCCAAAGGTTTGCCACTGCGTATACGTAACATCCAAATAGGTGCTTTCAATGCAAGAAAACACATTTCACTTTTCAACAATAATATTGCATTTATTGTTATTGTTTTTCATCTAATCATCATCATCAAGTGCTTAATTAAATGCACTACATCATTTTTATAAAGTATCTAATTGGCTCTATTTAAAAAATGTGTTTTTTTTATTCCTTCCTTCTGCTTCAGTTTCCTCATTTCTCATATCCTTATCTTCTTCTGTGCACACTCGTTGAAAATTTTCCATCGAAGTGATTGCTGCGTTGCTCAAAGAAAATACCCGTACAAACATACTTATATATAAGTATTGCACTCTCTTAGCGTAATTAAGCCACTGCTCTTCTATTTGTATTACTCTTGAGAAAAGTTCAATTTATTGAAACAGTTAATGCGAAAATTTAATAATTGTGGGATTTATGTCTCTGGGGCGGGCGCGTGGTACATCAGCTGGAATGTTTAAAAATTAGATTTTAACGCAGTGTTGCGAAAGCGTTGAAGATGAGAAATGTGATATCTAAATATACTTTGTTTTATTTTTTCCTATTAGAAGTCACTTGTGGAATAATTGCAGAGCCACATCGTCGGTTTTTTTAAATTCAAAATGGCGGATCCAATATGGAGGACATTTTTATTTGAAAATTTCATCGGAATCGCTTAAAACTCGTTACTCTTGGATTCTTGGGGTCGCTGATTACGAATTTGACGTTACTTTTTAAAAATTAAAAAAATGGCTAACTAATATGGCGGACATATTTTAAAACTTCCGCATATTGCATGCGCCATTTTGATTTCTGAAAAACCGACACAGGATTCGTAATCAGCGACCCCAAAAACCACAGAAAAACGAGTTTCAAGCGAATCCGATGAATCGCTATCCGCCATATTGGTTTGCTGGGGTTATCTCAAAACCCTGATCTTATGGGTCCTCGGATTCGAATTCAGCGACCCCAAAAACATATCGCCACAAAGTAAGTGCCTCAGGGCATGACAAAACTTTTTTTTGTGTAGATGTGTTATTTTATAGTGCTAGACAGATTATAGTTCTGAAACTATGAAATATGCAATGAGTAATGAGTAATGAGTTTGATTGAAAGTATACATGATTACACAAGTATTCATATTACTACGTCGGTTAGGCCATAAAAATTAACTGAATAAATTATTCTTGATTATTTACTTTTAAAAATGCCGCAACATGGGTTTTATTTGTTTTCGTAATAATAAAAAACCTTCTACAACGAAGGACTGAGAAATTGTGCAACATTGATACTTAACCCTGAGTGCTCACCTTCAAAAGCTTGGTAAGGTGAAATGGGAAGAATAATGAGCAAGTCCTGAGGAACCCTTAGCTGAGTTACAGAGGATATCTTCCCCGAATTCTCTATTCTAAAATAAAATCTGAAAAAGTGATTAAAATTAACGAGTTTTTGTTTGGTGTTTAATTGGAACTCATTTTGGACCACAATGGGCCACACTTCAGGCCACACATTTTAGGAAAAAGTTGCTTAATGTAATCTCTACGTTTTTTTTTTTTTTTTTGGAAAGACTAGAATATGTGGGCATGATCTTGGTCCATTAATTCATGTACCTTTTGAATCGTTTATCAATACAAATGTTAATCTTAATGAAGATTGTTGTTTACAAATATTATATCGAGTAGTTTGTCATCATCATTTCCTGTATTTCACACTGGAGCTTAAGGCTTTCGAGCTTCTTTTTGGTGACTATTTTATGATCGAGCATCAAACTTATGTATCGACTTTTATTGATTTGCTGTTAAGATGTAATGCTCTAAGGATCCACAGCAAAATACCTTATATGCTCAAAACTTAACTTCCTATCAGTTTCTGGGTAATTTTTTGTATGAAAAGAAAATAATTTGTACCTGCACTTCGCTTTTAATATGTTTGTTGTTGTTGCAGTAAAAATTCCATACTTTTTTTTAACAATTGGCTAATGTTTTTGTCTTTAGCAAAGCCAAATTCCGAAGCCGCTTAGTTTTCGTAAGTCCATTTTTTGCGTGACAAACGCTGCTTTTACTCTCAACCCTTCATAATAATTGTCTAAACATACAGTAAAAGAATATATTTACTTACTTAGGAACTAAATTATATTTAAAATATTAGGTTTTTTAATATTTTGTTGACTTTTTGTATATTTTTTTCTCTCTCTAAAATTTAAAGCATTCAAAACATAACCACCAAACAATGTATACAAAAGTCTAAAAGGAAATGAAATTAGCTTTTTCCAAAATTATGAATTAAGGCTTAATGTATCATATACCAACCAACTAAGCAACGGTTATTCCCACATAAATCTGCATTAATGCGATTACCACTCGTTGCGCTGCCAACTGGCAACTGGATAAAATAGAATGGCAATAATAATGCCCGTAATAATATTCAAGCTATCCCTCAATGATACTTCAGCTGCTATGCGCTGCTGTTATGTACCTTGTGCTATGCCATGCTATGCTATGCTGTGGGCTGTGTAAAGCTAAACAACACGGTCGCAATTTCAAGTGCTTTACAAGTCCCATTACAACTGCGGATTCACTCAGTGAGCCAACAGCAACAATAACAGCAACAAGAAAAAAACCAACAACACCAGCAAACCACAAAATTTAGGCGTTTTGTGCATTATGGACACAGACCGGCCCCTAAAAACCACAGTATTTCTTTGTTAAGGTGTTTTCCTTTTCAGTTTCACTTTGCAGGCCTCCGGGGATTGCTTGCCTTTTTCTCATTCGAAACAAAAAAAAAAACAAAAACAACTTTACAAATACAGCAATGACAATAATAAATGTAGGCTCTTACCAGCTTCTATGCTGTGTAAATGCTCTGCCACGCCTTCGAGCATTTGGCGACGAAGTTGTGTGGCAGCAACGAATTTTTGAAGGCAAAGACAGCAAGCACACACACACAAACACATACAAAAAGAGACTCAAATAGGGAGACAAGCAAATATGCATAACTGAGTAAAAAGTGTCATAGTTACTTACACAAAAGGTAGAAATACTTGTGTATTCTCCAGCACTCGTCACTTTGCATTTGCCTTAAAATTTATTTTATTTTTCATTCCTCATCATTGCGAATGCGATTATCCTGGCAACAAAGGCTGTTAGAAAAACATTTTGTGTCTAACCTCGATTTATTTCGACTTTAATTTTATGCAATTGTGGGCAATTTAAACTTTAGTTGGCTCATAGTAGAAAGTGAAATAAAAAAATGAAAAATATTTGTGAGAAATAGACAAATGGCACTTTAAGCATTTTTTAGTTGATATATGTATTTTATAACGGGTGTTTGTCATTAAAATAGACATAATGTTATACTTGCGTTATTATTTTTGTGATAACACAAACATTTAAACAGGAAAGTTGAATATTATACAAATAATATATCTTTCTTTTCGTATGAATATACGACTATCCGTCACCGAGAACTGGAT
The DNA here is from genome assembly GCF_028554725.1 of Zeugodacus cucurbitae. Classification (NCBI taxonomy): domain Eukaryota; kingdom Metazoa; phylum Arthropoda; class Insecta; order Diptera; family Tephritidae; genus Zeugodacus; species Zeugodacus cucurbitae. The sequence goes on along the minus strand of NC_071669.1, from coordinate 61,170,247 downwards.
CTACTGACTTCAAATAGCTTAATGTATCATTCCCTGGCGTGTCCACTTATCATATATATTCAACATTGTTCCTTAATTATTGATACATAAGATTAAAGAACCCATGATATATTGATACCACACCCGCCATCGCCAGCAAGAGTAGTCTGAACAATATGAAACAATAAATGTATCATAGTTTGTAATAGTTTGTAATACGAGCTAACACGAGAGTAAGCAGGAGTGTCTTGATCTGTACCTAAATATTTAGATATTAGATATTAGCATGATAATGGACCAGTGTTTTAACTATTCAATATGGATCCCATGACCTTCGGCTCCGAAAGCTAATCTAACCTAATCTAACTAATAATTGTACTTTGTGACGTCATTTTGAATTCTTAATTTCACAAGATTTTGGTACAAATATTATTAAACGGAGTAATCGATCTTAACCTTCTTGGATGTAGAGATTATATTGATTACTTTTCTTCAACTAAACATTGTAAAATTGATTTCTTTTAATTTATTTCAATCCGTGTCTTTTTTTTTTGTACGTTAATTTCGCATTTCCCAACCTCATGGTAAATAGACACAGAAAATGTAGTCAGCGAAGATTATTTTGTTAGGTCGAAGCTACTGAAAGTGGAGTACAGAGAACTTGTTTGCGGCTAATTGAAAGTTCAAGGTGAAACTTGGCAGCACAATCCACTTTCCATTTAGGAACTCTTGCAGTGAGAAAATTAATGTTTTTGAAAGCAAGCCACTGATACTAATTTTTGACACATAGTTCCTAAGGTCTGTTTGTTTAAAACTGTAATAGATGATTGGTCATGGCGGAATGCCTGGAAACTGGTGACAAGCTATGAAATTACTTCTGTGAGGGATTGAATTTTAAGAGATCTAGAGAGTTTCATTCTTTAATTATTATATCACTGAATGTTCACTATCCTTTTGGTACCCAAAGGAGGCTGAAATTTATGTTAGCTAAGAATGGTACCTTTGTAAAAATCACTTACTTTATGACACAGTTAATGACAATACTGCTGATATTTCAATTTCAATACAAATACATATGTGTTAAGGTGGCAAGATTGCTCCGAATCAAATTTCAATATAATTGGACAACTACAATTTCCAATATTTAATATACAAGGCTACAATATTAAAAAAAAATCTGTTTTATTTATTTAATTTATTTCATATTTTTTCCAATTCTTTAAAGATTTTCTAATTTTGGGATTTATGAACTATTCATTTATATATTATTTTTATTGCAATTTCAAATTTTTAGAATATTTTTGAAACTAATATACGCAATTAAAAGAACTGCAGAAGGCTGTATCGAAAACCAGAGCTTTACTTCTAAATTCCATGATAGCTTTAGAGGCGCTGTGAATATTGCAAGCATTGCTGCTCATAAATCTGATCCTACCACAATGTCAGCAACATATTGAGTGCACAGCATGTGCCTTTTGTTGATGTCGTTGTGGTTTTGTGCCCCAAAAAGTAGGTAAGGCATATGAGACTGATAGCATGACTGTGCACTATTGCATATGTATGTGCAGTCGTATATTTATGCAGGAATAACTGAATTTTTCCACACACAACTGAAATTTGGACATGCATGTTGGTAAATAGAAGAGCGCAAAAGCCAAAGGAAATGTGCAAATGCAAACAAATCTGACAAACGAGGAGGCTGACACATTTGTACACATGCCTATATAAACTGGTCTGTATATAAAATGAGGGTGTGGCTATTGAAATGAGAAATTTTCAAGGGCGGTGGTAAAATTTAGCGAATGCAACGAAATTGTGTTACGCAACGAAATTTCGTCACGGTGTAAAAAGCTCCACACGTTTTAAAATTTAAAGTCTAAAATACAAATAAAAACAATTAACAAAAAGAAACTTTCAGTTGAAAGTGTTTTTGAGAGAGTTGTCATATTTGTTATAATATAATCAATGAAATACCACCTGCTAAACCTTGCCTCTAACTTTATAGAGATGTTATGTAAGAATCTTACAATAGATTAATTTTATAAGATTGTTTCATAAGCAATCCTTACATTCTGGACACCCCTAGTTCACCTATATACATACATCTGCATCCGCTTATTAGAACATGCAAATCTTTTCCCAAATCGGAACAGCTTACGCACTATCGACCAATCGTTTGGTATGCCATCTTTTGTGGTTTTTGGCTATCTTTGGTCCTGAAAATTATACAGTTCGTTTTTTGGTTGTGTTGACAAATTTAATAATTGAAAGAAACAATGAGAGGTACTATACTAAAATGCGGAAAATCAAAGGATGAATATTTAACTAGTTGAGAACAGCCACCTTTAATTTGAGGTACATGTATTCTATATACATATGTTGGTAGGGAGTTTGTCTCCTTCTCGATTTTAAAAATTTGCTCTTTTTCCTTCAAGAATTCAAAATTTCTTTTGGCGAAAAATTTTTAAAGTAAAATATCAAATACTTGGTTTCTCTTTCTTATTTGAACTACACTACAAAATATACTGCTCATCATCGAATCAAAGAAATTCGGTTCATAAATTTCGTTCTTCAATTTTCAAAGCACTAAGCTGGCATTGAAGCCACACAAGGACTTTGTATTTTTTGCAATTCAAATTCGTTCGTTTGTAATATGTGTGAATGAATATTTATGTGAGTAGTAGTAGTGTGTTTGAGTGTATTAAGGCTGCCACCAGCAGAGACTTTTTCTCAAAAATAATTGGCAGCCTTGCTGCGCTTTATTTATTGTACTTGACAAAGTAAATTTAAAATATTTATACGCTCGTACATACGAAAAATAAGTAAACAAGCGAGAAGAATATGGTGCAAGGCAAATAAAAATTGTGATTTCATGCATTCTGTTTACGAGGGTTACCTTACATGTATCAATGATAGGATTTGATTGTACCTTGGTTGATTTTGAAAACATTTTTAAACTAAAAAATATGAACCTTTTGAATCTGGTGTCTCCAAAACTGCTTAGTAGTGTTCAAGTGGTCAATCAAGTGTTAAAAGTAATTTCAAATTGTTTTTAAATATTATTTAAATTTTAGTTCTATAAACTTTAATTCAGCCCTCGTATGAGTGCGCTATTAAATTATGCATATTTACAACGCACTAAAATCACTTACTAAGAAAATGCCTGTGGTTTTTCTCAGCCTTGTGGTTTTTCATTTTCTTTGCGCCTTAAGCTCAATTTGGTTATTTGCCAAATGATTTTACAGTTTTGCTGCCAGTTGGCAGTTTTTGCCTTAAATTACATAATGTAAGTTAGTATACTAAATTAAAAGGGAAGAAAATAGAAAACAAAAAGTTTTGAGGACAAAAAATAATGAGAAAAAAAACAACTAGAGATCATTGAGGGTTTTGGAAAAAATAAATTGAAGAATAATAATTTTTTAATAAATTGTTTTTTTACAAAAAATTTTTAATTGTAAAGAAATGCAAATAATTACTGAAACTATAATATATTCACTGAAGATACGTAGAAACTGTAAGTCTTTCTTTTGAATCACAATCGATGTAGAATATTGATTATTTAATATAGAGTAGAGAATACTAGCGTTACTACGGGTATATTCATATATTTCTATACTGAAAGGTTTGGGTTATCAATAAGTTATGCTGCTTATTCAGATGGAGTTCAACCAAAGGGTTTTTTAGACATGTGGTTCTCAAGAAGAAATAAAGCGTTTATATTAGGTTGTCAAATATCTCCCTTCAGCCCCTTTGTCTTTTGAATTTCGCGACTATATATAAAGCGCTACAGAGCTCGTATCTGGCAATACTACACATCTTTGAAAGGTCTTGACATAACCTTTGAAACTACGCTATGCATTATTAGTTTGGATACTGCGTTCAATATGTAATGGAATTCACTAGTTAAGGGCAAATCCGCTAGAGAAACGTTCCGTGAGATTAATGGTGTAATGGGGGGATGGTACTCTATCACTTCGAACTTCGGAGGAATGGTTTCGACGATTCAGAGCGGGTGAAAACGACACCATGGTTAAGCCAGCCGGCGGCAGACCTTTGACGAGGAATACCGATCAAATCATGGAAAACATCGAGTTAGACCGGTATGTAGCATCTCGTGACATCGACCAAGGAGATGGTAGTTAGTCACCAAACCATTTTAAACCATCTGCAGAAGGCTGGATACACAAAAAAGCTTGATGTTTGGGTGCCGCATGATTTGATGTAAGAAAACCTTCTGGACCGAATCAATCAAAAGATGCTTGTGAAAAGTGGCTGTCAGAGTTATTCGCATATAAGGAGGGGGGTTTCTACGAGGGGGTATTATGAAGCGGAAGAGAGATATTTGCCTACCTAATATTTTGTTAATATGGCCAAGAATTCAGCGTTATTAATATTACAGCCGCCGCGGCTGGTTCCAACAGCCGATAGGCCCATTTTTCGATTGCTGCATTTGGAGCCATATGTTAGCACCAAATGTTGTTCCAAACTAAGTCTGTTCATTATGAAACAAACACCCGTTCAAGTTCGCCAAAGTGCCGCCTCATCGATTCAGATATTCAAATTTATTCCGCGTACAGTTAATAAATTAAGCTCTCCAGCTGTATATATAATTCGATCAGACGAACAACAAGAAGCTCTCTTACTCGCAGAAAGATTAAGTTAGAAGTATTAAGCTGGCAATAGAAGACACTATAACTATAATTATTGAAACATGAAATTCTGTGATAATGGTGAAAGCTTTAATCTCCCGAGAGTACCAGATATACTAAAAAAAAATATTGGTGCTTCTTATTCCATCGGTTTTTTAGCAAACTCTTATAAAGTGAACTGCCACAGCTGTTTTTGTCTAACTCATATCACTACTCCTTTACTCTTTTTTACTACTTTTTCTCTTTTTTTAATTCCCTCATCCATTTAAGCTTTCGATTAAACATTTCAATTCCTCGTTTTCCATGTTTTTGCTATGGAATTCGAGTGAGTTATTTCGTGCACTTATTTTCGCATGTTAACACAATTTTGCTTTTAACCAAATTTCTACTAAAACAACAAGCCTACTTGTATACGCATACATACAACCTACATACATATATAATCTAATATATACTAACATACACACAGACACACACACAGACAGATATTTGTGAGTATGCATAATGGCTTTTATTGATGCTCCATCGCTTGCGCTTATGTTTCACCCATTAGTCATTATCATTTGTCTTGGTTACTTGGCGAATGCCTACGCAGCCACACATCCATCTACCCTATATACAAGTACACCACTTGCATTGCAAAGGGCTATGCTAACACATTTAGACATATATCAATTTCTGATTTGTAACTGTCTCACATTTTTAAAGTTGAGCGCTTGAAGGGGAGAGCAATAAAGTAGAATTCCATAGAAATTTCTCATATCGCGGCGTTGCCTCAAACAAAGCGCATACTTTCCTTTCGTATACATTTAAAGAACTCATCCAGTCAACGCGCCGCTTCCCTTGTTTGAATGTTTACAAAGTGCTTTTGTTGGCTTATTTGCATAATAGGCGTGCTCTCTTCGCATTCTCTTAGCATCCCTTTTGCTTTAGTTTTCGTTTGCTTTATTTTTGTTGGTTTTGCTTTTCCTTTTGCTTTACTGGAATTCAATGCTATTAGCATTTTCCTTTTTTGGTTTTTTAGTTTTTGCTGCCATTCCATTCAGTAGTCCTCTCGGCTTCTGGTTTCTTGACACAATTCCTCTGTGTGTTGCCGTTTGCGGTGCGGCAATCAAAGTGGCTAAGTTTGGTGTTTTATTCAACAGCAAAAAGAAAAAGAAAAACATATTCCACTTTTCTTTTTGTGTTTTGTTTTTGGCAGCCGTTTTGTGTAGGGTCAAGTGGCGTTGTGGGTGATGACCTTCATGCTGGGCGCAATAGTGTGCGTGTCTCATTATGGCTTTTGATAAATTTGCTGTACGCAGTTGATAAACTGCATAGCTATATTGTATATAATATATAAATATATCCCGACAAGAGAAGCTGCCTTTATATATTTGTTATATTTGCATAAATGTTAGTAATCTGTCAGCGATTCTATAGAGATGTTATCGGAAATCAGTAAAATAAGTTAAATTGCAAAGTGACTTAAGTTTAATGCGCGCCTTAAATGCCTTAATGGGATTAATTCGGTGAGCTAGGCAACTGTGCGATTTTATTAAGGAAGTAAAATAAGCAAAAAATTATATTTTGCTTAATAGTAATCCATAGCATTTAAGGCAGGACTCATAAATATTATCCTTCTTCACTTTGCCACTTCTCTGTACTTTTTGTTCTACTCTCTTCACAAAAAATTTACATGTGAAGTCTGTGAAAACAACAGCAAAGTTATCCAGTAAAATGAAATGATAATGATTATATAGATACTGTGGTATAACTACTTGCCTTTCGATTATGCCAGTTCATATGATTTATACCAGTTGTATGTTGGATTCGTCATTTTCGTATTTCCATTCGAATCGATCGAACATATTTAGCTTGACCGTAGGGCCCTTGACTAAATACTAAAAGGATACAGTTTTATACGAGTTGTAAAGTTATACCACTTCTTGCTTTAGAATATCCCGAACGATCTTCCTTAACCAACCAATGAGTATGCTCCTGATACAAAATGATGAACTGTTGCAACTTCCAGAATTAAAATCATGAAAAGCACAAAAAAACAACACTCAGTTGTACATGAACGACAATTGAATATTATACTATATTGAAATATTCGAAAACTTCGACACTCTCGTATTGCAAAACAAGAAAAAACGTTAACTTCGACTGTACCGAAGCTAATATACCCTTCACAGGTGCATTTCTTTTAGTAACTATTTGTTTAAGCAAATGCAAAGACGTAAGAAAAAGTAAGTAAAAATAAAGAAAACATTTTACTAATTCTTTTTAGCCGGGTTGTTTGATAGAAACGTTAAAGTTATATAGTTAACCGATCTGAACAATTTCTTCGGAGATTATATTATTACCTTAAGCAGTAATCCATGTCAAATTTCGTGAAGATACCACGTCAAATGCGAAAATTTTACTTACAAGCCATTGATTCCGATCGTTCAGTTTGTATGGCAGCTATATGATATAGTGGTGCGATATCGGCAGTTCCGACAAATTAATAGCTTCTTGAAGAGAAAATAATATCTGCAAAATTTCAAAACGATATCTTAAAAACTGGATTACTAGTTCGTATATATATAGACAGACAGACAGACAGACGGGCATGGCTAAATCGACTCAGTTCAACATATTGGGTGCTTAATTCTGTGTGTTACAAACTTCGTGACAAACTTAATATACCCTGTTCAGGGTATAAAAAGAAAGGACAGAGCTACCTAGTTTTCTTTGAAAATAGCTGTAAAGTTAGTTGTCCAATATTTGAAGCTTTTTGTCCTCATTGCAAACCACTTAGTTTCTATAGATGGTACTCGTCCAGACAAGTAAACTTGGGGTAAATGTTATGCTCGAAATTGATCATATAATTGTTGTACAAAAACCTAATGAGTTGTAAAGCATTATTCACGCTTCACCAATGAAACAAAATTTCTATAAAAAGTTTTTGAGACTCTAAATTTTCAGTTATTTAACCAGACTCTAAAGGAAGTGGCATATCATATATTAATATGTTCTTTTAAGTTCATGGGACTATGTATAAAAATTGATGAGGACGAAGTGAGTACTGAATCCTTAATTAAAAAATAATAATAATTTCGATAACAAAAATATTGGACACTTAATTTCCATCTAACAATATCATAAAGAACCAAAGAACTTCAATTCAATTGTGCATTCAGACACGTCAACTAAAACTTGTGCTTCAATAGATTATCTTCCAAAAACAGACACCAAATATCATAAAGATAGCAATTTATAGCCTAGAAGCATACATTAAGTAGTTAATAACGTTGTTTTGTACCACAAAAGCTTAATTGTGTAGAAGAAATCTCAACAAATACTACAATAAAATGTACAAAGCATTGAAGACAAACGATTGTCAAGCTAACTATGCATAGTTGTCGCAAGTGCTTTAGCATAGAAATCGACAAATGAAGCATTAATTCCAGGAAGCGGCATCGGAAATGCCAGCAGCGATAAACAAATACTGAAATACTCGTCGTCGTCATAAATATGAGCGCCTCTTTGCCTGGAAATGTACAAATATTACACAGATTTATGTGAAGACAGTTTCTCATGAATATGAGTGTGTATGTTTATTTATGTATGTCAACATACACATTGCTGTGTTTTTATACGTACTCAGATACGTTGATAACTATACTTTAACGCTGTAGTAAATTGAACTAGTTGTAAGTTACTTTTGGACCAATTTGGACTACAAGCGTAATAAGTTAGACGAATGTCTTTCAAGAAACTATTTTTATGGTCTCGCAACAAAGTTGCTAACAACAAAATTGCTACGAGAGTATTATAGTTTTGTTCACATAAGGGTTGGTTGTAAGTCCTAAACCTAAAAGAGTTAGATATAGGATCATATATGTCAAAATGATCAGGGTGACAAGAAAAGTTCAAATCCGGATGTCTGTCTGTTCGTCCGTCCGTGCAATCTGTTACTTGAGTAAAAATTGAGATATCTTGATGAAACTTGGAAGACGTATTTCTTGTCACCGTTCGAATATGGACGTAATCGGACCACTGCCACGCCCACAAAATGGCGAAAACTGAAAACACATATAGAGCCATAACTAAATCCATAAATTAAGCTATTGAAGTAAAATTTGGTATGAAGGATCGCTTTGTATGGAAAGTGGGCGTGGCCCCGCCCCCTACTAAGTTTTTTGTACATATCTCGCAAACTACTAAAGCTATGTCAAGGAAACTTTCTAGAGTCGTTTCTTTTAGGTACTACCTTATACAGTCCAAAAATGGAGGAAATCAGATTATAACCATGCCCACCTCCCATACAAAGGTTATGTTGAAAACTACTAAAAATGCATTAATTCAGTAAGGAAAACCACCAGCAGCCTAAAATTTCATTATAAAGATGGTACTGAAGTTCTGGGCGTGGTTCCGCCCATGTATGTAAAAACCATCTCTCCGAAACTATACGACCAATTTATATGAAATTCGGTTCATAATATCTTCTTAGCTTCCCAATGATATGTTGTGAAAATAGTCCAAATCGGTTCACAACCACGCCTACTTTCCATATACCAGAACTCTGAAATCGTTCTGAATCGTTTACTTTACAATATATAAAGTAAGCATTAGTGAAGATATCGGAACAGTACTTTGCAAAAATACTGCATTTAAAGATTGACATCGCCCTTCTAAAATCGTCGAAATTGGTCCATAAGTTTTCAAGACCCTATGTATCGAATATGAGGACCTCCGTACTTCTAACAAACTTTTTACCAAAATTATAGTTAAGTCCGTCAGATATTTTGAAAAAATTTGGAGGGAATATGTTACTTCTAACTTCATCTATCTCCCATATACTTAATATTAGGGTTTTCAAACTTTGAATGGACTTCGTACCATATATATGCCGAATATGTGAGTCAAATTGTTTGTTATATTAATAAATTTGAATAAATAAATTGCAAGAGTATAAATGTCTCCTCACTTGTTTTATATGCTATACATTCAGGATATGTTGGAACTAGTCTCAAACTAGTTCTAAATAGAAACATAACTGCCTTATTCAATCTTTAGACTCATAAAGAATTTAAATTTCGACCTTCTTTAAGTCTTTTGTGTTTTCTTGAACAATTTTGATTCTTCGATATAACTTTGCTCTCTTTCTAAATTAATTTTCCAAAACAGTGATCCAAATATGATACTTCTCGGACTAGTTCGAATTTAGTTAACAAATTATGTTTACTTTGTTTCCCAACTCATTGGAACTTTCACTGTGGGATACGCACATCTAATGAGTAGCCATGCGTGTGTTGACATCAAAACATGTCAGAAGTGCAGGAAAAATGTTGAAGAAAATATACAATTTATGAGCACAAGTAAGTAGTAGTTAATGAGGCAAAAGAAGTGTCTAAGTACATACATGGAGCTCATAATAGAGCATAAGATAACAGTGTCTAAATAAACAAACACTGATGATGCATGCGCACGGTGGCAAATAAGCTGGATGAAACACACTTTGGCATATACATAAGTACATACAAAGGGATGTTTACTTCAACTACAAAATTTCATATGTCCATACATGGATATAATCGTATTAAAATACATATGTACAAATATTATGGCACATCATGTTTAGTAAATAACAACAACAAATATAAATTTACTTCTTCTTGATAAGTAAAGAGTCTGTACAACATATGAAAGTACACTGTTGAGAAATATATATGCCTGTCAGACAGACTACTCACTAAAACTTATATTCTCTACTTATCTCTGTCCACATAAGATTTTTATATATTTATATGTACACATTTATACATATATATTATATATATTTACTCACACTCACTTGTGTACGTGTACATTTGTAATGCACAAGTGCACTTCTACCATCTTTCGCTTGAATGCATCAGCTTAATGAAGTGAAACATTTGGATTCACAAGAGCAAAGCGGCAATAATAAAGCCGACAACAGTTACATATGTAGCAGTAACAGCAATATATAAACAACAATAATAACAAAATCAAATAATTGAGTTGAAATGATTCAATTTCATTGTTTGTGCTGTCATAATTTCTTGCCTGCTATATACACTTCCATGTCAGTGTAAATGCACGTCTTTGTAGGCGTACATATCTGCTTGAGCAATTTGATAAGGATATATAATGAAATTTTTCAAATAACCAAGTGGAAATTTCTTGCTGTCATTATTAAGCTTTTGATATGCACTGAGCGCATAAATGCAATGTGAAGTTTAGTGTTTGTGGAAAATGAGAAACTAGGCGACTGCAATAAGTACTGGTGTAGTTGTAGCCATATGTATATATGAAGAGACTGTGCTATGCATTAGCCACAAAGCTTTTCATATATTTTATTCAAATTTAAATTTAAAGAATTGTTAGTTTACTGCTACCATTTAATTGTTGAAGACTGCATACGAATTTTTAGTAGTTTTCAGTAGATTAGAGTTCAAAAAGTAAGTACAAGAAGTCAATTTGTATAAAATTGTTGTGAGATATTTATTTCATTATAAAGTTAAATATGCTCTTCTGAATCATAATTGCATTTTCTTTAGTGCTTTATTAAATATAATGACATTAATTTTGGACATACAGTTAGATTAATACACGAAGATTTATAGGAATACCACTGCGTATGAGTAACCTGTTGATGCCATTAATATTAGCTGCCTTTGAATATCGGAAATTTAAAATATGTTGATACAGTTGGAATAAAATTAGGCAATTTCATTAAATTTTTTATTTTTATTTCTAAAAATTCATGTTTTTTTTAAGAATTTAGCTCAAGCATAACAATCAGAAAGGTAAGAAACAGAAAATTGCTAAATGGAAATTAATTGCTTTCGATGTATTGTCAGTCCAATTAAAGAGTTTCATGGGTTCTGTCGCGTAAAAATTGGTCTATTTTCAATATTTTTTTCTATGTGAAAAAGTATATATTTAATTCAAAATTTTTTCTGTCTTATAGATACATATTTGCTTTACAGGCTTTAAAAAATCGATTTTTTTGTTTTGTTTTAAATCTCTTCCAAAACTATCCAAGAATATGTCTTTAAAATTCCAGAGGCCAATTCGACATATTTTCGAAGCTAGAGCAGTTTTAGTGGCCGAGCGTCGAGCAGGTGCGGAATGCTCAGGCAGACCTGTAAAGCGCGTTTTCTCGAGTTTTCATTTTCACAAGTGTTTGAAAACGGTGCCAGCGATAGCAAAAAGAATACTCGTATATGTCCGATCGAAACAAACCAAAGTGATCTAGCTTCAGTATTAAATTATCTTCTAATTGAACTAAAAAAGTTGGACAAAAGTATTATTTAAACAACTTGTTTTGCAACTTAAAGTACATTTTTTTCTTAAAAAAGTGAATTTTTTTTTCAAACTTCGAAAAAATTTGGAATTTTATAACTTCTTCGGTACTTTTTAGTTCATAAAGAAAAGAAACTTATAAAAATTAAAAAAAAATATGGTTCGACTGTTTCAGATGCATCGCACGACCTCCATCACCAACACCGATTTACAAGTGCAGACTCCAGGCGCTCCAGAAAAATACTTACAACTTTGAAAAAATTTCAACATTTTTTAATAATAAATATTGTGTTTTAAGCCTTAAATATAGTACACTATCGTCGTAAAATTCCGTTAACCGCAATCATTTCCTTCGCTTTCAAAAAAAAAAATTGCTTAAAAAACGATTTTTTCGGCTTCTAATGCAGACTACTGTCTTAAAGATTAATTTCTGAAATAAAAAAAAAAACTTAAAACTCCTCCATTGTGACGTCATTTCCGGAGACCCCTCGGAAGAAAGGTGCGTCCGCGTTGTCAGCATAACTCCTGACAGGATCATCCAAAATGAAAAAAAACAAATATAAGTGTTTTAGGTAAGACCATAAAATCGTGCTTAAACGAAGAAAAGACAAAAAACTAAAAATTGGCAGACATTAAAAAAAAATCGGTCAAATGTGCTCGGCTTTTTTTTTTTTAATAGTTGTAATTCAAACACGAGTAAATTGTATCTCGAACACCTGTGCTAAATTTCATCAAGATCGGTTCAGTAGTTTTCGATGAAATTTGACAACCGACTTTGTAAACACAAGAAAAATGCGTTTAAAGTTTTGAGTAACAATAATACCTGACTTGGAGCGCACACCTTACAAAGGCTGTATCTCCGAAACTATTATTCGGATTGACTTGGATTATATTATTGAGATGTTGTGGAAATTAATAAGCCAAAAACCAAAAATTCAATTTTTTGAATCCACGAAACCCATGTAACCCCTTAACATAAAATAAGTAAAATCTTTTTTTTTTCTGAACTACATTTCCATATTTGTGCCAGAAATTCGAATTAAGGATCCTGACCTTTCAATAATATTGACTCTTTGAAACATTGATGCTTTCATTACTAGAATTAAAGAAGTATTTATGGAGCCAAACTATGTTTGTGCCAAAAGACATTTAATTTGCCTTCTATTTTATAAAGAAAAAATTATAGAAACTTTCTAATTATTGTGTTTATGCAAACAGAGTTCTTCCATACATTCCTTAATACAATTTTGTTTTACTTTGATACCGCACATTTTATCTGCTGAAAATCCTGTTTTAGTGGAAACCATGGCGTATGAGTGACTTTTATCCTTCCTTCATAATACTGATACAGAATTTCCATTTCCCAAGTATTTCTTACGCCATTTACTGCCTCACTTTAAAATTTTATTGACCATATCATGATAAAAGCCAGCAAACGTATCATTACCGGCCTCCAGTTGGTTAATTTTCGAGTACATTTCGAGCGCCTTTAAACGTTCAACCGAATTAACTTCATAACTATTAAATTTTATTTGCCACAAAGAAATGCGATACCATTTGCTTTGTCGCTAAGCATTTTAGTAATGTAATATCACAGCTAATTAACGCTACTCAAGTAAATTTAATGGATTTTCGCTGACATAATAACTGTAATTAAATGAAAGTGAATGACCAGAAACACTTCCTTATTATTAGTTATTATCATTCGAGCATTAACAATGTGTCATGCCGCACAAAAGCAACTACGTTTGAGCGTATAATTAAAATCTGCATGTATAGCAGTGGTCAGCATAAAATTTTCGTGTTTTTTTTTTGTGTTGTTTGTGTGTAGTAAACCGCAAATTATTTCAATATGGCCACAAATGACATGAATACAAAGCACAAAGCTTATCTTATCAAACGTGAACACATAAGCTGATAAGCAAATAACAAAGCTGTTGAGTAAATTAGTATAAACGGAGAGTGAGAAGTGGAAAGGAGGATGAGAAGCCAGCCAATGTAATATGGTACATTGAATGTCAAATATGTTATTCAAGCGATTGTAGGGGATGCTGAGGAATTTAGTTTGGTGTCATTTTGGTATATGTGCTTTAATTAAACCAAAAAGTGACCCAAGCCTTTTTGGTATCCTGTTTGATAAGTTGATTGTTGTTCTCATACATTTTTGTGGTTAGAATTTTGTACGCAGAAAATTTGTAAATGTGTTTGTGTTATTAAGATTTTGTCATTATGTAAAATGATGTCGTGTCCATCTAGTGTCCTCATAGCAGAAATCCTGCGAGGAAATTCGCAACTATCGCACCAACGGTTAAATAACTGTGCTTATGAAGGTAAATAACTCAACTGGAGCAATGGAAATGAATTGTTTCGTATCTACAACTTCACTAATTTTTGGCACGGAGACATATTATTAGAAGAAACATATTCCCTCTGAATTTCATCAAAATTCAATTCTGAGAAACTTAACTATAATTTCGGTAAAAAAATTGTTAGAAGCACTAAGGTCCTCATATTCGATATATAGGGTCTTGAAAACTTATGGACCGATTTCGGCGATTTTTAGCAGGGAGATACCAATCTTTAAATGCAGTATTTTTGCAAAGTTCTGTTTCGATATCTTCGCTAGTACTAACTTTATATATTGTAAAGTAAACGATTCAGATCGACTTCAAAGTAAGTAGTAGGCGTGGTTGTGAACCGATTTGGTCTATTTCCACAGCGTATCATTGGGATGCCACAGAGATATTATGAACCGAATTTCATTGAAATTGGTCGAGTAATTTCAGAGATATGGTTTTTGACCCATTAGTGGGCGGAACCATGCCCATTTAAAATTCTGTATACCATTTTGAGTGCAGTTCTTCTGTACCAACTTTATAAAGGAATTTAACGATTCTGGTTGTTTTTCTTACTGAATTAAAGCATTTTTAGAAGTTTTCAACATAACTTTTGTATGGGAGGTGGGCGTGGTTATAATTCGATTTCCTCCATTCTTGGACTGTAGGAAGAACTCAAAAGAAAGTTTGGTTGATATAGCTTTAACAGTTTACGAGATATGTACAAAAACCTTAGTAGGGACGTGGCCACGCCCACTTCCTCAAAAAAAATTACACCCAAATATGCCCTTCGTAGTGCGAACCTTTGTACCAAATTTTACTCTTATAACTTTATTTATGACTTAGTGCACTTTATAAGTTTTCGGTTTTCGCCATTTTGTGGGCGTGGCAATGGTCCGATTTCGGCCATTTTCAATACCAACCTTTTTAGGGTGCCAGGGAATATGTGTTCGAAGTTTCATTAAGATATCTCAATTTTTACTCAAGTTATCGCTTACACGGACAGACGGACGGACAGACATCCGGATTACAACTCCACTCGTCATCCTGATCATTTATACATACATATATAACCACATATCTAACTCTTTTATTTCTGGGTGTCACAAACCACCGTTATGTGAACAAAACTATAATACTCTCTTTAGCAACTTTGTTGCGAGAGTATAAAAACTACTTTTCCGAGAGTGTCTTTCACCAAAAATCAGGAAAATTTTCCACAAAACCCAGACATCATCACTCCAACTAACCCTCTCACTCACACCAAAATCTCATTGGTCCACAACAAATTGTCTGTTGTTGGGCAATATGTGCACAATTTGTTGGCTAAATGTGCCGTTATACGAGTGTGTAAGCCTATGGCATATTTGTTTTCTTTTTCGTGTCAAAGCGGATTTCGCCTTATGTCATACAGCAAAGCATTGCTATACGCTGCCACAGCCATGGTTGAACCACGATTATTTAAACGCAAGTTGCTGGCTAGTTTGTGAGTATTTCCTGTTAAATTATATAACAGATTTTTAGTTTGTTTGTTTTTTTCTGTTTTCGGGTTAAAAACCGTTATATACAGGAAGTGAATTTGATGCAAATTCAAAGCTTATACATTTTAAGCCGGAAGCATAGTTTTGCGGTTAGAGGTTATACAATGAAAAATGAAATAGTTCCTGGAAGTCGGAATGAAAAAGGAAAATAAAGAAAAAAAAAATTAAATGAAATTTAATGAAAATATTCACTCAAAAAATAAAAATATAAATTCTCAACTCTCACAAAAGCAGAAGTCCATTCCTTCAAAAACTACAAACACAAGTGCATTATAAACCTATTAAATTTATATTTATATGTAAATATGGCTGTCTCTTCATTTCGAATCATGCTGAACAAAGCTGCCATTGCACACAATTTGCTGAAAATAGAACAAAAATTTGGCGCTTAAGAGTTCTGAAGTTCATAGTGCTCTTCTATCTCTACATACACACTCAACTATCCTTCGAAATTCATTTTAATATGCACTTCGTAGCAGCTGCTTGGCCATTCGACTCAAATGCTGGCACTTGACTTTTGTACGCTTCAACTGTTAACTGATAACCAATGCGAAGCAAGGCACGCATAAAATAGAATAACAACAAAATACGAAAGTTATTGACACATCTTGATATAAAATCTAAAAATAAAATTTGTGGCCAAGTGTGTTGAGAAGTTTATTGAATGAAAACTAATGGAATTTATTTGAGTTGAGTGTTGAATGTTGAAAAGTTGTGGGTGTGAACAAGCGACTTGAGCATACATGGCATTGATAGCTATGAAAAATGGCACTGACATGCACATGACACAGTCAGTTGAATTGGAAATGTTATTCTTAAAAGTTATATACTCAAACTCAAATATATAATATAAATATGCATACGTACATGCAGACATAGCTTTCTCATGTGTCAATAGCAGCCAACGTGTTAGCTTATGCACTTTATTTTATTAGAAATCAATAGTCATAACATTTTTTATAACTCCCATGTCTCTAGGTGTGAAAATATAAAAATAGATGTATGCCAATTTTTTAAAGAATTATTTTAAGTTGAAATAAGTATCATATATCAGATATCAGATATGAGTGTTTACTTTGTAACTAGTTAGTCATTAGTTATCAGTTTATGACATATGAAAAAAGTTAATTAATTAGCTTAGTTTGTACTTGTCAATCATGTTGGAAAGAAGTGTAAATATAAATACATGCAATTTGTTGCCATTAGAATATTTATTCAACACTGCAATTCCCTGGGCCCGTATTGACGGTATTGTGGTATTGTCAATTAAAGTTGATTAATTCGAATTGAATTAAAATGCACTCCTTATGTTGAAGTATGTTGAAAACTACAAAAAATGCTTTAATTCAGTAAGGAAAACCAACAGAAGCCTCAAACTTCATTATAAAGAAGGCACAGAAGAGCTTCATTCAAAATTGTAAACAAAATTTTAAATGGGTGTGGTTCCGCCCACTTATGGGTCAAAAACCATATCTCCGAAACTACCCGACCAATTGCAATGAAATTCGATTTGTAATTCCCAATGATTTGTTGTGAAAATAGACCAAATCGGTTCACAACCACGCCTACTTCCTATATACCAAAACTTTGAAGCCAATTTGAATCGTTCACTTTACAATATATAAAGGAAGCACCAGTGCAGATATCGGAATAGAACTTTGCACAAATACTGCATTTATAGTGTGGCATCGCTCTGCTAAAAATCGCACCATAAGTATTCAAGGCCTCATACATCGAATATGAGGACCTTATAGCTTCGAATAAATTTTTTAACGAAAATATAGGTGAATCTCTCAGATATTTTGAATAAATTCAGAGGGAATATTTTTCTTCTAATATAATGTCTCCGTGCCTAAAATACGAGAAATCGGGTCATAACTTCACCTAACTACCATATACTTAATATTAGGATTTTCAAACTTTCAATGGACTTTATACCCTATATATGCCGAATATGTGGGTCAAATTTTTTGTTATATTAATAAAATTAAATAAATAAATTGAGAGAGAGTATAAAATGTTCGGTTACACCCGAACTGAGCCCTTCCTTACTTGGTTAGGTAAAAAAATGGTCGTTTATTTATACCAAATTGACAATTTTCAAACAATCAAAAAGATCGCAAGTCATTGCTTAGTAAATATATTTTAGAATACTCAGTTTTAATTTTTTTAAGTCGATCGGTCGATTTCTCCTTGAGTTATGATGTCAGCACTTTGAAAAATAGTAGTTTCGAGGTAAACGCGTTTAAAGTTTCGACTATAGCGGCTTATACCTATAAGCGGTCGCACTCTAAAACGCTGCCATTCGAAAACTATTCAATATACGACCTGACCGCTTTCGCAAGATATTTTTGAAAGTATAAACTATCGAATAAGAAAAAAAATTTAAAACGTCGCACTGGTATAGCCCCTTAATCGAGCAAAGGCCGATTAATTGATCAATTAACTCATGTAGGTAAGTGTATATATTTTAAAAATTGTATCATCGCCAACTTAGAAGGTTTCTACTTAAACTAAAAAAAAAAAAAATTTATACAGAAAACAAACTGGATAAACGATATTTAAAAACCAAATAATTGAGAGCATTTTACGCTCCATAAATTTCATATTAACAGCTCAGGCATAGGAGTATAAATGAAACTATCAAACAAGAAACCACAATAGTGCATAGATAAATTTAAAACTATACCAATCAAACAGTAGAACATATTTTCCATATTTAAATAAAACATAGAGATAAACGCACAATACATTTTTACTATTTCTTAATGCTTTCCCAGAATTTATGAACATTTTTCACAAGCGTTAGACACAATTTACTAATTTTCAAAACATGCACGTGCAAATTGAAAACTCTTGCTTAAGCTGATCAGAAAAAATAAATTGAAATAAAATAAATTTCTAACAACAAAAAAAAACGCATTTTGCATTTGTTCAACTAAAAACCGAGTTCCGGGAAAACAAGCCTTTATAGTGATGCAGAATATATACATATATGAACATATGCCAGCATTTGTAGTAATTATTTTTTTAATATTCTCACATGCACGAAAAATTGTTAAATTTATATCATATATTTAGACATAAATATTTATAAAACGCATAAATTTGAAATGAACGCACTCTAGTGAAACGCTTTGCAGCTGAAAAAATAATTACTGCTAACAAATTTCTAGCGAATCTAACTGTGACACACACAGGCTTTTTTATACCGATATATTGTTAACCATGCCATTTTCGAAATAATATCAAATAGTAGTTTTTAAACAGATAAATTGCCTTAAAGCAGTTACTTAAAGCTTAAACTACTACGACGAAATTAGAGAAAACTTAGTCGAAAATTTATGAAATTTCCAACTTAAGAACTTGAGAGATACCGAATGTATGATTAAAAAAATATCTTTAAAAAATTTTCAAAAATAATTATTTCGGAATTAAATAACAATACTTTGAAAATTTGTTGCTCTTTTTTAATTTATTTTAACAAATTTCGTTGAATGTCACATACATTTTATAAAGGGATTTTCAATAGGACGATAGAGACAGCAAATGACACCATATTTTTTTCTGCTTTTTCGACATTTCTCTTCAGTAAGGTTTGACATTTCATCATGGAATTGCTGGATCCAGTCGAAGTTAATAAAATTTAGTACCGCAATCCGCAGTCAGTGGCCTCAGCTTTAAGAGCGCTACGTCCAATTTATGTTCGTCATAATGGTCTTGTCGCATCAGTTGAGGAAAACTCAAATCAGTCTGTCGCACATCGTTCTCAAGTGCTGGCCATCTCTGTGACGTCGTTGTGGCGAATTTTACGAAAAGATCTTGGCCTACATCCTTACACGACCAAGATGAAGCCGCTTGATCACCAGATTCGTCGTATGTTCGTGAACTGGGCTGAGAAAATGATCTGGATTTGCATCGAAATGTCATCTTCAGCGATGAGGCTCATTTCTGCCGGAATGGCTTCGTCAAAAAACAAAATATGCGTTATTGGTCCAGCAGCAATCCACACATACTCCATGGAGTCATTCTTACTTCTTCCGTGACGATCAAGTCCGGCACGTTACTGTGAATGGGAATAGCTATCGCTCAATGACAACCGAATATTTTAGGACCGAATTGGATGATATGGACTTGGGCAATATGTGGTACCAACAGCACGGCGCAACAAGCCACGCTGCGAATGTCACAATCGACTTCTTGAAAACCAAGTTTGGAAAAACGTATTGTCTCAAGAAATGGCCCAGTCAATTGGCCACCAGGGTCGTGCCAAAAAGCCAGCGACTATTGAAATTCAGCGTCTGGACTTGTGCAAACGTGCCCGTAGTGGCAATGCAAAATGGCATCGAATGTACTTTCACAGTAATACAGAATTTCGTTGATATCCCAAACCTTTTTTTTTTCATTTAAAAATCAAGCGCACTTATTGAGGGTTTATATATTAGGTCTACAAATTTGCTTCCGTCGTTTTGTATCTAGATGTCTCTAGGGTCAAGCAGTGGTCGATTAAATCGATTAAATCGTTTTATATCGATCTTGGACATTTTTGTCAATATTAACCCAACAAAATATTTGTAGAGATCTGTTTGCATCCGAAACTTATTCTCAACTGAAAATGTCACTTTTTGAGCCGAATTCTCGACGTTTGCGGGAATGTCTCTAGAGTCAAGCACTGGTCGAGTAAATCGATTAAATCGTTTTATAACTATTTGGGAATTAATTGCTGGTTCTCAATTCTTCTAATATTCGTTTACTATTACATACAGCAACTCGATATTCTTTCGATGTCGCAAGTTGTCGAAGAGAGACAACTCGAGTATGTAACGGGTGATTTTTTTGAGGTTAGGATTTTCATGCATTAGTATTTGACAGATCACGTGGGATTTCAGACATGGTGTCAAAGAGAAAGATGCTCAGTATGCTTTGACATTTCATCATGAATAGACTTACTAACGAGCAACGCTTGCAAATCATTGAATTTTATTACCAAAATCAGTGTTCGGTTCGAAATGTGAAATCCGCTTTTTTATCGACAAATTTTGTTCAGCGATGAGGCTTATTTCTGGTTGAATGGCTTCGTCAAAAAACAAAATATGCGTTATTGGTCCAGCAGCAATCCACACATACTCCATGAGTCCCATTGCATTCCGAAAAAATTAGGGTTTGTTGCGGTTTATGCGCCGTCGGCATCATTGGTCCGTACTTCTTCCGTGACGATCAAGACCGGCACGTTACTGTGAATGGGAATAGCTATCGCTCAATGACAACCGAATATTTTTGGTCCGAATTGGATGATATGGACTTGGGCAATATGTGGTACCAACAGCACGGCGCAACAAGCCACGCTGCGAATGTCACAATCGATTTCTTGAAAACCCGTAGTGGCCATGCAAAATGGCATCGAATGTACTTTCACAGTAATACAGAATTTCGTTGATATCCCAAACCTTTTTTTTTTCATTTAAAATTCAAGCGCACTTATTGAGGGTTTATATATTAGGTCTACAAATTTTCTTCCGTCGTTTTGTATCTAGATGTCTCTAGGGTCAAGCAGTGATCGATTAAATCGATTAAATCGTTTTATATCGATCTTGGACATTTTTGTCAACATTAACCCAACAAAATATTTGTAGAGATCTGTTTGCATACCAAACTTATTCTCAACTGAAAAAATGTCACTTTGTGAGCCGAATTCTCGACGTTTGCGGGAATGTTTCTAGGGTCAAGCACTGGGCGAGTAAATCGATTAAATCGTTTTATAACAATTTGGGAATTCATTGCTGGTTCTCAATTCTTCTAATATTCGTTTACTATTACATACAGCAACTCGATATTCTTTCGATGTCGCAAGTTGTCGAAGAGAGACAACTCGAGTATGTATGCCTTGAAATATTGTGCATTATCTACAGTTTTCGATTTATTATATACTTTACTGAAGTGATTACTCAGAACATCAATGGATGATTTCGGCACGAACACCTTCCTCAACCTGGTTTCGTTTTCGTCGCACACTTTGTTTTGTTGGGTAAATGCCGCGCGAGTTAGATACCCAATTATCTCTCACGCATATAGAGTATTTTTGAACGCTGTATTTACATTAGAAGTTACCTTAGAGTCATACAAATTTAATATCTATTTGCTATGTTTTTCGGTCCAATTCATCTATTAGTACACGAAAATATCTACTTGCACCATTCCGCTGAAATTTCAAGTTTCACTCAGTAATGATAGTGTCCTTGTACCCCGTACTCCGCTTCACCACATACAACTCTTAACCACATAACCTAAGAAAAATAGTACGGCTTTCATCTAACGACGCTCATAACTTATAAAACTTGCATAGTTGCTGCCACACTCGCTTGCCGCAAATTAGTGCTTAATGAAGTTACACCAACACACCAAATAGCGAGACCGAACTGCAAGTCTGCGATATGCTTAAATTAACCATTCACAAGCATAACAAGTATTTAACTTAATGAAAGAAAAATTACGTGGCATGTGTCGTAACACACACACACACGCACAAACAAGCATACCAATAAACAACGAGCAGCTTATGAAACACGCAACAGCGCACATGAATGGCGATACACATGTGTACCCAAAAAATCAAATCATAAGCGGAGAATCTGCTGTAGAAAACTAAGATATACAGCGGCGGTGACGGCAGACGCTTTGAACTCACACACTCACACTCTCGTGTAAGAGCCACTTAATTAATAACAGAAATCGCGACAAACGTTGGCTTATGCCTGCTGCTGCTGTCTCTGCTACTATATGCATTTGACGCGCAAATTACTCACTCGCCTATACACTGGCGGTCGCGTTCTCGGAATGTGAGTGAGAGTGGGAGGTGTGTGGGTGTGAGTGGGCGTGTGTGTTTCGGATGCAGCAGACCATAAAAGCCGTAGCGTCAAGCAAATAGTCTTTATTATAACCGCAACGTGCCGCTTACCACACATACATATATCTATAGATGTGAGTATGCCTCCTTGGCGTTGTGACTTATGCTTGGAGGTCAACAGTGCGCGTTGGCATTCCGATTCATCTTTTCGCATGAAAGCGAAAGCTTTAGATGTTTCTGTTGCTTTCTATTCACTGTTATTGATGTTGTTGTTGTTGTTGTTCGCTCTTTTGATTAAAGCGCTTGTTGTTACAACGCATAAACACCTACTAATTAATTTGTTTATGACAACACGATATTAACATAAATAATTGTATTTAATTTGCTGGCACAAAATTCTGCTTAACAAAGTGACAATATGCACTTAGGCAGTCATATTCGAATACTATATAGTTTAATGTGAGTATATTGCGAAGTACCTATGACCCCACACACTTACATGCATATAAGGGATGTGTTCAAAAAATAACGGGAATTTTCAATTTTTTTTTTTGAAAATATTTTCTAATGTTTGTTATTACGGACTTATACCAGCACTTCTTCAAAACGTCGAAACATTTCTCAAAGTAAAATTTTGGGATAGCCTTTGGCTCTTTCATCGGTATCTCTCGTATACTGGTATAACGCTGACCTTTTAATGTTCTCTTTGGTTTTGGAAATAAGGAAAGGGTCACACGGAGTCATGTATGGCGAATATGGACCACCGTAACAGTATTGCTTCTTTGCCAAGAATCCACGAACAAGCAACGAAGTGCGATCTTTTAACAAACGAAAATCGTAAAGCTCATAAAAATACACTGAACCTTATTATCGTACGTCAGGAGCATAATCAAAAAATACAAAAAAACTTTGAGAATTGGATTTTTGAAAAATTGGCAATTCTAAAAACAGTAAATTCAAAAATTCCCGTTATTTTCTGAACACATCTCAAGCTCATAAAAACACACTTAACCTTATTATCTTACTTCAGAAAATAAAAAATATAAAAAAACTTTAAGAATTAGATTTTTGAAAAATTTCCGTTATTTTCTAAAATTCCCGTTATTTTCTGAACACACCTCTTATAAACCGAGCATATGGTCCATATACACACAATTTCATTTCATATATCTCTAATTAATGACACAGCTCGGACGTCGTTGCTGTCATTTTCCACTGTATGCATTACCAGCGCACAGCCAACAACTAAAAACACACTGACTTAATGAAATGATGCAATGTAGTGGTAAGTGCTAGTAGGTGCCTGTGTCGTCCTCGAACCACTCGGCTTAAATAACTATATTAATTTAGAGTGCGACTTGCGAGCTTACGAGCACATCTTGCTATTACAAACACACACACTCACACCTTTAAAGAGACAGTCACACATAATACAAACTCGACTTAACGCACGCATATGTGTCTTCAACATGTCGCCAAACACATTTCTTCTCTATTTTTCCTTGACCTCAACAGTGCAACACATTGCCATTGTCGTCAGCCTCGTCCTTCTCGTCGTTGACGCTTTGCGGCTTAACTGTTATTCACGTTCTAGCACGTCGTGTCGTGTAGGCGCCGCTGTTATTTAGTTAAATATTTGCAGCTGTTACATGGCAAAGAAAACCTTTTAGTTGCACACCTCAACTCAGTCATGAAGCAATAACACGGCAAGCAAGCCATTTCCATTGCCATACACATATAAAAATTTGTATTTATTGCTGCTGTATGTGTGTGTAGAAAATGTCTAAGTCAATTCAATTCAGCTGTCGAAATTATGGCAGAAATAGTAGAATTTTGTGAGCTGGAAAATGTAATTATGTTGCAGGGAGATTTATATTGGTGCGATTTTTATATTAATGCAAGTGCAATATTCATACCATAGCTAACAGATCAGTTGGATTTCATTGCTTAGCAAATACGGCTATTTTATGATATGGATCACCTGAAGTACGTTTTGATAATGTGTACAAACTTAACTCTAATAAGTCAGCTAGCAACCTACTTAGAGAGATTTTAGCACTTCATATAAGTTAACAAAAATTCTATTGTTGGGCTTCTTATTCATTTATTCTGATAAGCTATGATTCCAAACTGTTTTCAAATCCATATCATGAATGTTCAATAGTTACCAGACATTCTACATGTGTAAAGAATTATTTTTTACCTTTACCTTACAGTTTGCTCCATATGAAGACTCCGCCAAATAACATTTCAAATATGAACCTCGTTAAAAGAAATGTTTCATGATCACCAAATTCGAACGATTGTAAGAAATCAGATATCATCTGATGATTGGTTGGTTGAAATGAACGCAAGCGGCCGCACTTAGGCCATCTGACAACTAGTGAGTTTGATTTACGTGAGTACCTGCCTACCTCACGGTCTAACCTCACTGTGCTCCAAATCACATCGGATCAATACAATGCGTTGATCAGCGCCCTGAGTTTGCTATGCACCTTCAGTACCAATTGGCGTGTGGTATCGACACACTTATGCCACCTTAGTAGGGCCGAGGACCATGCAAAACCTCTGCCGTGCTTTATGTTCGGCACCCGGTTAACCCTGTAACTCCTCATCGAGAAACCAAAGGCCCTCTGCCGGCATTTAGGTTTTGAAACCACAGCCACCACGAAACTCCCCGAAGGCCCAACCGATTGAGCAGGTTAGAAGCGAAGCTCCTTAGGCTCCTGCTCCCCGTGGTACCAGGTTAAAGTCTCTGGTAAGACCTTGTAGCCGATGCTACTACCAGTTGAGCCTTGGCCATACTGCTCTGCATTGGTGGACAATTGTGGCTTGAACACAATTGCCCTTCTTGATAGGAATAGCCAGTTCCTTAGAATTGCCATATCAAAAAGGTAATATAATTCTAGCTCAAGCAAAGAAATATATTATAGCACGCATAGACGAGAGACTTTGTACCAGCTATTACAAAGTTTAATCATCTGCCTTGTGCATGTTTGGATTTTAGACGCCTCTTACGACAGGCATACTTTACCACGGGGTTATTCTGCACCCTCCTCCGCAGGGGGAGCTATCATCTGACAATAAGAGATAAATCTATCCTTTGCTGGGGCAGTATACATAGTAGTTGCTTATTACATCTCTCTAGTATTCACCATTGATCAAGATGCTGTTTCTAATTATATTCGCAGCGAACAGTTGTTCACAGATTCCAAACCACAATATGGTACTTATTGCCTGCAGTTCGATCCCCACTTCCAGTAAATTAAAATTTTAATATGCTCAATAAAGTCAGACCTGCAAAAATTAATGGTTCGAATCGAAATTATATGCGATTATCTGATATATTCTTATCGATCTTATTGCCTTTACATAGTCTCTGAATGGGTTTTAAGATAAATTTATTCTTAATGAAACAGGATAAGGCTATAAGAATTGATTTCTTAAAATTTATTAATGGAAGAAGCAAATAAAGATGGGCCTATTTAGAAAACAAGGATATTACATATTATTCGATAGCCACGGAAGTATATATATATATATATATTTGGCGTAGGAACCGCTTTAAGCGATTATAGCCGAATCCACCAGAGCGCGCCACTCATTCCTCCTTTTTGCTTTTTGGCGCCAACTGGAAACACCAAGTGAAGCCAGGTCACTTTGCACTTGGTCTTTCCACCGGAGTGGAGGTCGTCCTCTTCCGCGGCTTCCTCCAGCGGGTACTGCATCGAATACTTTCAGAGCTGGAGTGTTTTCTTCCATCCGTACAACATGACCTAGCCAGCGTAGCCGCTGTCTTTTTATTCGCTGAACTATGTCAATGTCGTCGTATAAATCGTACAGCTCATCGTTCCATCGTCTGCGGTATTCGCCGTTGCCAATGTTTAGAGGACCATAAATCTTGCGCAAAACCTTTCTCTCGAAAACCCCAAGAGTCGTCTCATCGGATGTTGTCATCGTCCACGCTTCAGCGCCATACATCAGGACGGGAATAATGAGCGACTTATAGAGTTTGATTTTGGTTCGTCGAGAGAGGACTTTACTTTTCAATTGCCTACTCAGTCCAAAGTAGCACCTGTTGGCAAGAGTGATTCTGCGTTGGATTTCAAGGCTGACATTGTTGGTGTTGTTAATGCTGGTTCCCAGATAAACGAAATTATCTACAACTTCAAAGTTATGACTGTCAACAGTGACGTGGGAGCCAAGACGCGAGTGCGCTGACTGTTTGTTTGATGACAGGAGATATTTCGTCTTGTCCTCATTCACCACCAGACCCATACG
Organism: Zeugodacus cucurbitae; assembly: GCF_028554725.1. Classification (NCBI taxonomy): domain Eukaryota; kingdom Metazoa; phylum Arthropoda; class Insecta; order Diptera; family Tephritidae; genus Zeugodacus; species Zeugodacus cucurbitae. The sequence continues at coordinate 61,143,318 of NC_071669.1, read as the reverse complement.
CTTCGCTTCTTTATCTAGTCTGGAAAACGCAGAACAAACGGCGCGGTTGTTGCTTCCGATGATATCAATATCATCGGCATACGCCAGGAGCTGTACACTCTTGTAGAAGATTGTACCCTCTCTATTTAGTTCTGCAGCTCGTATTATTTTTTCCAGCAATAGATTGAAGAAGTCGCACGATAGTGAGTCACCCTGTCTGAAGCCTCGTTTGGTATCGAACGGCTCGGAGAGGTCCTTCCCGATCCTGACGGAGCTTTTGGTGTTGCTCAACGTCAGCTTACATAGCCGTATTAGTTTTGCAGGGATACCAAATTCAGACATCGCGGCATAAAGGCAGCTCCTTTTCGTGCTATCGAAGGCAGCTTTAAAATCGATAAAAAGATGGTGGGTATCGATTCTTCTCTCTCGGGTCTTTTCCAAGATTTGGCGCATGGTGAATATCTGGTCCATTGTAGATTTTCCAGGTCTAAAGCCACACTGATAAGGTCCAATCAGTTCGTTGACGGTGGGCTTTAGTCTTTCACACAATACGCTCGACAAAACCTTATATGCGATATTGAGGAGACTTATACCACGGTAGTTGGCGCAGATTGTGGGGTCTCCCTTCTTATGGATTGGGCAGAGCACACTAAGATTCCAATCGTCAGGCATGCTTTCTTCCGACCATATTCTACAAAGAAGCTGATGCATGCACCTTATCAGTTCTTCGCCGCCGTATTTGAATAGCTCGGCCGGTAATCCATCGGCCCCCGCCGCTTTGTTGTTCTTCAAGCGGGTAATTGCTATTCGAATTTCTTCATGGTCGGGTAATGGAGCATCTATTCCATCGTCATCGATTGGGGAATCGGGTTCGCCATCTCCTGGTGTTGTACTTTCACTGCCATTGAGCAGGTCGGAGAAGTGTTCCCTCCATAATCCCAGTGTGCTCTGGACATCCGCTACCAGATTACCTTCTCGGTCCCTACATGATAATGCTCCGGTCTTGAAACCTTCTGTTAATCGCCTCATCTTTTCATAAAATTTTCGAGCATTACCCATGTCGGCCAGCTTTTCAAGCTTTTCATACTCACGCATTTCGGCCTCTTTCTTTTTACGTCTGCAAATGCGTCTCGCTTCCCTCTTCAGTTCTCGATATCTATCCCACCCCGAACGTGTTGTGGTCGATCGCAACGTTGCGAGGTAGGCAGTCTGTTTTCTCTCCACTGCGGAACGACAATTCTCATCGTACCAACTGGTTTTTTGGCGTTGCCGGAGACCAATTGTTTCGGCTGCAGCGGTATGCAATGAGTTTGAGATGCCGTTCCACAGCTCCCTTATATCGAGATGCTGATGAGTGCTCTCCGAGAGCAGGAGTGCAAGTCGAGTAGAAAATCGTTCGGCTGTCGGTTGTGATTGCAGCTTTTCGACGTCGAACCTCCCTTGTGTTTGTTGACGGGCGTTCTTTGCTGCACAGAGGCGAGTGCGTATCTTTGCTGCTACTAGATAATGGTCCGAGTCAATGTTTGGTCCTCGGAGCGTACGCACGTCTAAAACACTGGAGACATGTCTTCCGTCTATCACAACGTGATCGATTTGATTGCGCGTGTTTCGATCAGGGGACAGCCACGTTGCTTGATGAATTTTTTTATGCTGGAATCTGGTACTACAGACAACCATATTTCGGGCCCCAGCGAAGTCGATCAGCCTCAGGCCGTTTGGCGATGTTTCGTCATGGAGGCTGAATTTTCCGACTGTTGTGCCAAAGACACCTTCTTTACCCACCCTGGCGTTAAAATCGCCAAGCACGATTTTGACATCGTGGCGGGGGCAGCGCTCATAGATGCGTTCTAGGCGCTCATAGAAAGCATCTTTGGTCGCATCGTAACGGAAGTATAGTCCATAATTTACTAGATCAATATAGCTTCCTCTGTGTTATCGATCTTATCTTTTCATGTCGGAAACCATTTGTTTTCCAAAAGGTTATATCCATATTCTTCTTTTGCGTCACCATTTATATCATTAACACTTTAAAAATTATTTGATAAACAATGTAAATTTCGTAAGCAGCTTTTAAAAAATACTGAGAAAATAAAATTTTCACATATTAAGTCTACCAGTGCTTGACCCTAGAAACATCTATTGGAAAACAACGGAAGCACAGTTGTAGACCTAATATATTTAAAGGGTTTCAAACAAATTTTCTTTTATCACTTAATATATATATAACCAAATCCACATCTAAATATATTTTTTCGACCTAACCTCAAAATGCTCACTATTAAAATATCCAAGTGTATAAACTGCAACTTTAGTTCTTATAATTATAAAACTCCAAAGTAGCTAATGTCAATTTCACTCTCTTTATCGATTTATCTCTGTCCGCCTCATTTCCTCGTCCTTATCAGTACGTGCCCTTAACCAGTCTCGGCTCATTAGCGCCATTTCAGCGCACTAATTTTAGCTTTAGCTCATTCGCATGCACTATGCCGTTGATGAGCAGCTGCATTTGGCATACAACATTAGGCTGCAATTAATTATATTTTCTACACTTTTGCAACGCTTCATCGCCCTCACTGCTTTGATTGCATTAAGCTGGGTGTGTGTGTGCACTTAGTGCACTATGTGGATGCCACGTGAAAGTGCAGCTACTTAGCATTAAATTATATTTGTTGATGCTGCAAATGTCATGTTAATCTGCCGCATTAGAGGCAAACTGCGGCTTTATACAGCTACAAAGTGCAAGAATGATTAAGTAAAGCTTTGACTGCATGTAGTGTATTAAGGTAGCTTTCTGTTGGAAATCAAATAAAGGGTAAGGATTGCGTGGTGCTGGCTTAGTTGAGGATTATAAATGTTTTGGTTAGAGGAAATGGAGGATTACTTTCTCTAAATAGTGTTAAGTGAAGTCAGATATTGTTTTAAATCCTCTGAGAGCCTCCAGGGTCCGACGATATCTCGCAACTCAAAGATCTTAACAGAAGACTTCATTGTATTAATAATATGAAAAATTTAAGCATGTGGCAACATTAACATTTCATCAACGAGTTTTTAACATTTTGATAGACAGTTATATGCGGTTTATCTCTTAAAATATCTCTCTTAAATATCTCTTAAAAATAAAATTAAGTTTGTCACGAAGTTTGTAACAGCCAGAAGGAGGCGTCGGAGGCCCTATAAAGTATATATATAAATGATCAGTATGTTGAACTGAGTCGATTTAGCCATGTCCGTCTGCCTGTCCGTCTGTCTGTCTATATATATACGAACTAGTCCTTCAGTTTTTAAGATATCGTTTTCAAATTTTGCAGATGTTATTTTGTCTTCAAGAAGCTGCTCATTTGTCGGAACTGCCGATATCGGACCACTATAGCATATAGCTGTCATACAAACCGAACGATCGGAATCAAGGGCTTGTATGGAAAATTTTCGCATTTGACGTGGTATCTTCACGAAATTTGACATGGATTACTGCTTAAGCTAATAATATAATCTCCGAAGAAATTGTTCAGATCGGTTAACTATATAACATTAAGGTTTCTAGCAAACAACCCGGCTAAAAAGAATTAGTAAAATGTTTTCCTTTATACTCTCGCAACAAATGTTGCTAAAGAGAGTATTATAGTTTTGTTCACATAACGGTTGTTTGTAACAACCAAAACTAAACGAGTTAGATATAGGGTTATATATACCAAAGTGATCAGGGTGAAGAGTGGAGTTCAAATCCGAATGTCTGTCTGTCCGTCCGTCCGTCCGTCCGTCCGTCTGTGCAAGCTGTAACTTGAGTAAAAATTAAGATATCTTGATGAAACTTGGCACACTTATTTCTTGGCACCATAGGAAGGTTGCTTTCGAGCAAAATCGGACCACTGCCACGCCCACAAAATGGCAAAAACCGAAAACATATAAAGTGCCATAACTAAGCCATAAATAAAGCTATGGTAATGAAATTTGTATGAAGGATCGCACTAAGAGGGGCATATGTGGATGTAATTTTTTTGGGAAAGTGGGCGTGGCCCCGCCATCAAATCGGTTTTTTTATATATATCTCGCGAACCAATAGAGCTATATAAACCACACTTTCTGCAGTCGTTTTTTAGCCACTTCCAAATACAGTCCAAAAATGAAAGAAATCGGATCATAACCACGCCCCCCTCCCATACAAAGGTTAGGTTGAAAATTACTAAAAGTGGGTTAACTCACTAACGAAAAACGTAAGAAACACTAAATTTCACATAAGAAATGGCAGATGGAAGCTGCACTCAGATTTTTTTTAAAATGGAAAATGACGTCGCCCACTTATGGGTCAAAAACCATATCTTAGGAACTACTTGACCGATTTCAATGAAACTTGGTTTGTAATAGTTTCCTTTCATCCCAATGATATGTTGTGAAAATAGGCCAAATCGCTTCACAACCACGCCTACTTCCTATATACCAGAACTTTAAAGAAAATCTGAATCGTTTACATTACAATATATAAAGTAAGCACTAGTGAAGATATCGGTGCAGAACTTTGCACAAATGCTATGTTTATAGTGTGGCAGCCCCATTCTAAAAATCGCCGAAATCGGCCCTTAGGTTTTTAAGGCCCCATATATCGAATACGAGGACCTCAGTGCTTCTAACCTAATATTATGGTTTCCAACTTTCAATGGACTTTATACAATATATATGACGAATATGTGGGTCAAATTGTGTATTATATAATATAAATAAAGTTAAATAAATAAATTGCGAGAGTATAAAATGTTCGGTTACACCCGAACTTAGCCCTTCCTTACTTGTTTTACTTACTTTTTCTTACGTCTTTAGATTTGCTTAAACACATAGTTACTAAAAGAATTGCACCTGTGAAGGGTACAGCCGAAGTTAACGTTTTTATCTTGTTCTTTTTTAATTTTTGGCTCACTGGGTAACCTCTTTTCCATCGCATAGCAATCCAAACGCACGTACCGTACTAACTAACTTTAGTAATTTCTGTGCTAAACATTTGAATATACTTCCGCAATGCCACAATTTTCAATTTGCTAAAGATAAAGTGCACTTTCCAGCACGTACCGAAGCACATGCCAGGGCGTATACGTAACCTCTAGAACCAAAGCAAAACTAATTCCAATTAAATTGCACATTTTTCAATTCGTAAGAAAAACTAAAAGAAATAACAAACATTCAAACATTTAAGTGAAATAAATGCCACACTTAAATATGTGCTCAACAAAACTCTATTTAGTGTGACACACGGTGTATGAGTAACATTCACATCGGTATTTGTAAGTTGTCCTGGCGCTGCTCTTTAATTTAATCGAATTCCTTTAAGCACTATACTTATGTACTTAGAGGTGCGTGTGCCTTTTTTCTATTTATTATTGTTGTTGTCGTTGTTGTTGTACGCTACACAAAAGGTACATGGCGCGTACAAAATGTTAACATTGAAAACCCCTGAACGTGAGTTAATGAGGTTAGTGGACAGCCACTGTTCATAGAAAGCGCTGTGGACTAGCGTCGCTTGACTGTATATTTAATAGAAATTAGCGGCGACAACAACACGGCATAAGGCACGGACAAAAAATGCGAAGTCTTAATACTAATTAAAGAAAATACAAAATAATTATGTGTTGTTTGTGCTCAATTACTCACTGGTGCTTGTTGCTGGCGTGGCCGTGCTTGCTATTTCATTATTTATATTTTTTTCTTTTGCTTTTGCCATTTTCCTTTCGGTTTCTCAAGGCCACGAATGACATGTTGAGCATTTATAAGCACTTAGATTTGACCGAAAGCAACAAATGTCTGGCAGTTGACAGCTGGAAGGCAGTTATGAACATAGAACAGCACACACACAATCAAAAGCACCAAGCAAATTGACTCCTACTGTTTGTTTCTAAGTATTGTTGGTATTATTTAGTAACTGTTTGGCGCACGTTTCCATGTAATTTATGTGTGAGTGCATGTGCTTGGTGTGCATAATTTCATTTCAAGTAGCCAGTAAGGGTTTGATTGGCAAAATTGTTGAAGTGTTATTATTGAGGCGGATTGTGAGTATATAAAATAAACTGATATATTGAATTAAAAGTGAATACATGAAAGTATGGATACATAATACTTATTCATAAATAATATTTCAGTAATTTGTTTAGCTTTTTGCTGATTTTAAATAGGAAATATGGAATTTCATTCGAAAATGTTAGGTGTTATTGATTGAAAATGATAATTAAATAGCAAACAAGTAAGGAAGGGCTAAGATCGGGTGTAACTGAACATTTTATACTCTCGCAATTTATTTATTTAACTTTATGTATATTAATAATACACAATTCGACCCACATATTCGTCATAGGACCTCATGTTCTATATATGGGGCCTTAAAAACCTATGGTCCGATTTAGGCGATTTTTAGAATGGGGCTGCCACACTATTAACATAGTATTTGTGCAAAGTTCTGCACCGATATCTTCACAGTACTTACTTGATATATTGTAAAGTAAACGATTCTGATCGTCTTTAAAGTTCTGGTATATAGGAAGTAGGCGTGGTTGTGCAGCGATTTGGCCTATTTTCACAACATATCATTGGGATGTAATTAAAATATTACAAACCAAGTTTCATTGAAATCGGTCGAGTAGTTCTTGAGATATGGTTTTTGACCCATAAGTAGGCAACGCCACGCCCATTTTCCATTTTGTAAAAAAATCTGAAAGCAGCCTTCATCTGCCAATTCTTATGTGAAATTTAGTGTTTCTGACGTTTTTGGTTAGTGAGCTAACTCACTTTTAGTAATATTCAAGCTAACCTTTGTATGGGAGGGGGGCGTGGTTATTATCCGATTTCTGTCATTTTTGGAATGTATAAGGAAATGGCTAAAAAAATATACTGCAGAAAATTTGGTTTATATAGCTCTATTGGTTTGCGAGATATGTACAAAAAACTTAGTAGGCGGCGGGGACACGCCCACTTCCCCAAAAAAATTACATCCAAATATGCCCCTTCATAGTGCGATCCTTCATACCAAATTTTAAATTTTTTTTTCATAGCTTAATTTATGGCTTAGTTATGGCACTTTATGTGTTTTCGGTTTTCGCCATTTTGTAGGCGTGGCAGTGGTCCGATTTTTTCGAAAGCAACCTTCCTATGGTGCCAAGAAATAAGTGTGCCAAGTTTCATCAAGATATCTTAATTTTTACTTAAGTTACAGCTTGCACAGACGGACGGACGGACAGACAGACATTCGGATTTGAACTTTTCTCGTCACCCTGATCATTTTGATATATATAACCCTATATCTAACACGTTTAGTTTTAGGACTTACAACCAACCGTTATGTGGACAAAACTATAATACTAATAAAATAACGGAGTTATGTGTGCCAGCAGTTGTGAGAAATGTCGTTTCGAGAAAAACGCGTTTAAAGTTTCGTTTATAGCGGCTTAAACGTACGAGCGGACGCTCTTTAGAACGCTGCCATTCAAAAATTCAAGATACGACCTTACCGCTTTCACAGGATATTTTTGAAAGTATTAACTAGCGATTAAGCAAAAAAAAAAAACAACTCGATTGTTTGAAAATGTCACACTGTTATAGCCCCTTAACCACGTTTTTCAACTGCATTTATACAGAGTCGATATTAAAATAATATATTAAATCCAATCGTATTTAAATTTGCACTTTGAAGTCAACATGACTATCAGAAATCATAATTGTATTGAGAGAAGTGTTGAACCAATATCACCAAGGCAACTAGAATAGCGTAGATCGTTATATAATACCATATATGGGGGCTGGGGTTACTTTCTCGATTTCTGTTTTCGTTTTCTGCGATATAGGGGGCCTTGAAAAGTTTTAGTCCGAATCCTGTATGTTCTCGGTCTAACAGTCATATTTTTTACGCAAAATTGTATACAGTCACCCTGAGAGATGAAAAATTTATTATTGGACATATAAGAATATATAGGATACTTTGAACTGATCTCGTATATTTCTAGTTCCAAATTAATTTTTGCTCCAGAAAGCATAATTCACTTGTTTTATATACAATACCTCATATTGAATGACGTAAAGACAATCGTAAAATTGGTGATCATCATTTTCTAGATATGCGGAATAAGGAAGTTATAAATTTCGAAAATTTCTGAGATAAGAGATATGCAGTATGATAAGGGATAGTCCTAGTAATTTTGTTTAATATATTTTTGCTTGTGCTTGTGCTAACTGTTCAACAGCTAAACAAGTTGTTAATAGACGTGGTTGTTGTGTTCTGCTGTATTTTGAGCTTTTTTATTATGCCCTAGGAGGGTCTTATACAGTAGCGGACAATGAAATCCAGACAACTAAAAAATTATAATTTTTTGTGGCTTTTTGTCGGCGTTCAAACTAACATCTCGATTGATTCTTGTGCTAACTTTGGTATCGACAGCTTCAAATAACTCCAAATTCAGCAGCAGTTTTGAAGAGATCCCTCAAGCTTATACATTATATCATCCGATCTTTCTTTAAATACAAAAGAGTTGTCCGGATTTCAGTAGCGGACAACTGTAGAAATACGAAGTAAAAATATTAGATAATGATTATTCTGAGTTTTACAATTCTTTAATATATGCTGAGCTGCGAATGAAACCTTTGTTACAAAGATTTCCCAAAGAAAAATACTTTTCTAGAATAAATTAGAGGTAAAAGAAGACCAGTAGAATCACCTTCACATATTATGGAAAAAAAATGTTACCTAAAATTTTACAAAAAATAAAGACAATTTCAATACTTAACCCTTTATCTTAATCACTACAACAGCACATCAACCTATGTTCAAGAAAAATACATATTGATGACAAAAGTAAATGGCTTAACTTTAATCTAATGTACCTCCAATTAAATAACAAATGATAACAATAATGGCACTTATTCGAAATATTTATGCTGTTAGATGAGAGTATGACTGCTCTGATACTTCATATATTCAATGCTTCTTATGGTTTTGGTGCGCTGATGCTGTTTTAAACACATTTAAAACATTTGGTGCATCCTGTATTTGATAAAAGCTGTCAGAAATTCTATTTATTTCATATATTTAAAATCCAATAAAGCAATTAGTTAAATCCTTTACTTAGAGAATAATACATATCAATTGCTTAATATTTGTTAGAGATGTAATTTTTTTAAACTTCTTCCATTTGGCAAGCATTGCATTGCTACTACAAATACACCATCCTTTCCTCTAAAGATGAATGCTTCTTTTATTGATTTGACCGACAATCGTTTGTCCAGCAATTAATAATTGTCAAATCGAGATTCTCATGTCACTCACAGCCATAAACGGAATGTTGGTCAAGCTATGAATGCGAGTGATGGTTGCAATATGTCAACGACACTGCAAACTCGCGAATTGATGACATGGCATCGGTGCGAAAGAGATATGAGTGAAAGCCAGAAGAAAAAAGCTTAAATTTTCTTTTACTGAAATGGCTGTAGAGTTTGAATGTGAACTGATTTGTTGAATATATTTTTATTGTATGAATTCGACTACTTTAAAATTAATATTTTAAAAATTGAAAGAAGAGTGATAAATTTTAAGAAAATCATTCTTTAAATTATAATAAAGTGACTATTTTTTTCATTTTATTTTCTTTCATTCTATAAAATTAAATTTTCTACTAAATTCTCGAATATTCGATTGTCACTGTCTATTATATATAAGCCACATGCTTTTTGTTGCATATGATCCAATTGGAATTAGGCATATATAATAATTCATACATTCCGCAGATTGCACTTCACAGCCAAACTCTGAACTTTCCGTTGTCTAATTGTCTAACAATAAACAGCTGACATTGTGTACATATTGATTTAGACAAGCAGTTGGCATTTGTCTGCCTGCAAATGCCGGCCAACATTTGCGAAAAGCACTGCTATCTGCCACTGCGCTTATTTACTTACCGGTCACTTTTATTATTGCGCCGACTGCATTTATATTAAGTAGATATGTGTGTAGCAAGCAAACAGCGGCACGTATGCGCTTATGTGTGTCTATCTCAGCGAATGTATGTGTGTGTGTATGAGTGTTTGGTCTTTAATAAAAGCAAAAATGTTGTTAATTTGGATGTTTGCCATGGCAGACTACGATGTCAGCGATTACTCGATAAATAGTGGTGGTTGGTAAACAAATACGTGTATGTATGTCTGAACTGTTATATGATATATATATATATATATATATCTATATATGTATAACACAAAACAAAGTCCGGCCAGCAGACAAGTATTTGCACTCAGTTGAGCATTCAGACAGAGAATTAAGTTCAAGTTCAAGTTTAATTACTTTGGCTCTTCCTTCCTTCCGAGCAGATGTTCATACTTATATACTTATATATACATATGTATGTACATACTTGAGGTATGTACAGTTATGTCTTATGTCGTTTGTTTGGTTACTGTGCCCTGTTTATTAAGTGGCTTTTGTAGTAGTTACGCTAAAAATGTACTATTTACTTTTACTACATATTTAATGAAGTGTAAAAGTGTTTGCATTTCAAAGCTGAATTTATGTGTGAGTTGCATGTTTCTACACCTATACACACATAAATCGTTATTGATATTTGCTTATAAATAAGTGCGTTTGTGTGCGTAGCATCGTTAGTTTTTCACCTAATTTAACAGACATAAGAATTTATTGCTTTATTGTGTGTTTAGCAAATTTCACAAATACTCTGAAGTGTCAGTTCAATTGTTATTTGCATTACAATTTGTGGTTTGTAATTGTTGCTGTTGTGGCAATGAAACTGGCTTTGAGGAGTACAATTATTGATTTCAAATTGAAATAAGTAAAGGAGAGTGACTCGACGATGTGGAAGGGGATTTGTTTATGCATTTTCCAGCAGGAAGGAATTTTCGCATTTTAAATTCAGAAATAATATTAAAGGTGTTTAAAAAAATATCCTTATTTTATTTAGTGTTATTGTCCAAATTTTATTTTACTTTTATTTTTTTTTTAGAGAAAATATTTTTTTCGCCAAAAGGTAGGCCACATATTATTTAAAAATTATTTATGATTTAATACACTCCTTTCAAAAACAAGGCTAGTGACATACAATTTCCGCTCAAAGTAGAATACAATAGGCTTTCCAAGTAGTCAGTTGAAAAAATTAATTATGGATGTGAACCTCTCAATCGTGATTAAACTTTATATATCAGCTCCTGAATGATGTCGTCAAAATTACTTTCGTTGACAATTCTAGAATTAGAAAAGTGAAACAACTTATTTCATTTATATAAAAAAAATATCACAGCCACACAAAAATTTGTCATGACCTGAGGCGCTTACTATGTGTACTACATGTTTTTGGGGTCAGTGAATTCGAAACCGAGGTCCATTTAACCCATGACGAACATCGTTTTTTTTTAATTCAACGGATTTGCTTGAAACTCGTTATTAGGTGGTTTTCGGGGTCGCTGATTACGAATCCGGTGTCGGTTTTTCAAAATTCAAAATGGCGGATCCAATATGGCAGACGGTTTTTTGAAAAATTCGTCGAAATCGCTTGAATCTCGTTACTCGGGGGTTTTAGAAGTCGTTGATTACATAGAGTAAGACCCCAAGGTCATAATATTGTATATTTTTGGAATATGAAATCTCCTCTGAGAAATAAGAAAAAATTGAAATTTATTCACACCTAAATTAATTTAATTTCATACCAAAAATTAATGACGTCGCCATATAATCATTGACACATTTATTGCGAGCATACTAAACTCCTTCTGAAATTTTGACTTTAGACTGAATATCTCACACAATATTTTATATAGGCCCTCCTTTAAGGTTATTTATAAAAAAATGTGTGAAAATTTGAATTATGAGCTAAAACATTCATCGAAAAAAAAAAACTGAAATGAGGGCTTGTTTGTATTTGCAATAAGAGATAAAAAAAATATTACCAAAAAAAAAAAAAAAATTATTAATGTAAAATTTTTCAGGAGCGAACTTTTTTCAAATTTGGTCAAATTCATAAAAATTAGGTATATTCAATAACAAAGTGATTGTTTGTTTTTATTTTTTTTTAGTCTATCTAATAGGAAATATCTCAATCAATACTTTTTTGCGCTATATTTTGCCGCCATAACCCTTGCTGATATGGACGAAATGAGCTTTTGGAGTAATCCGACCTCCATGTCATCATACCACCCATTCAAAAGGACGGAATGCAGTTTTTTTGGTTCCTCTGCTTCTGTACGGCTTCCTGTTTCTTCATAATCGCCAACAGGTTTCCGATTGGGTTTAAATCGGGACTGTTCCCAGTCCACGTCCATTGATTTATTCTCATGTTTGGCATAAAATCGTGTACCTCAAAAAAAAAAAAAAATACAAGGAATGGTGGTAAAAAATAGTTCTTAATGCGATTAATAACAGGTAGAAGAATTAAAAAAAAAGTCTTACGATGTTGGACCTGTGACTTGGCTCAGTATCGTCCTGGAAGATCGTTTTGGTCCTGATACAGATCTTCGATACAGGGTATCAAAATGGCTGCCAGGACTCTTCCATCAATTAAATTAATCCCTTTTAGTCCATAACATTCATTTGATTTAAGGAAAAGTCAACGGTGAGGCATATAAAAAATTATTATTAAATCAGCAAAATTACTTTTAAATGGAATCATAAAGTAATCAATAAATGCTAACTGCTTCTGATTAAATTTAAAAGGAAATTTGTGTAATTGGTCTAATTAAAACAAATTTACTCATAATTATCGAATTTCTTTCTTGAAATGGAAATTTTATGCAAAAAAAATTAATTCGAACTACAAAAAATTCAAATTTTGCACTGCTCTATTTTAATATTTTAAGCAGGCCAAATTCTAAGTAATTGTAATAAAGAGATCATAACATGAAATCAAGCCAAGCGAATGTGGTTTTAAACTTGCTGGGCTTAAATTCATTGAAATTCACAAGAAATTTGGATATCAAAGATAATTTCCTCGATCAACAATACGATGGAAGCTGCATAACAAGTGTGTAGTAAAAACTATCGACAAATTAGGAATACTCTTCACACATTTTCTTACGCAGAAAAAATGCACAATTTGCTCATGTCATTAATGAATGGTTATAAATTTTCGTGAAATACTGTAATTATTTGAATTTTAGAAATTACAGATAAAGGAAAATAGTCTTTTTCACAATAAAATTATGACAAACTTGATGCACCAACTTCAAGGTAACCATTTCACTGAAAATTCATTCAACCAATTTTAATGGTGATTCATAAAATTTCATGAAAATAAATACAAATTAACCTGCTGGTATAAAATCATTAAAAAAAGAATTAAATAAACGCTAAACCTCTGTTCAAATCAATATGATGTGCTCTCACAACCGTGCTCAGTATTAGGCTTTTTAATGCCACAAAATATGCTAATGAAATCGCATTAAAGCAGACTAAATTCGCATACAAAGTTTGATATATTTTCTTCGATAATCATTGCTGCCATTGAAACTCAATGAGTCGCAACAAATTGTCGTGTGAAACGCAAAGACTGCGAGAGTTCAGCAAGCAGGACAGCGAAGAAAAAAATTATGTTGAAGAAGAAAACAAAACGCCAAAAATAAATAAATAAAAAAGTTGTTAAAAAAAGAAAAATAAAAAGCAGCTTGCTTTAGTTAAAAACCAACAACAACAATATGCGAGTGCGCTTGTAGCAAAAAGTCAATGACAATCGCACTCATACACACGCCGCTTTGGCTGCGCTGCCGGCTCAATGATAATGCTTTGCTTTCATGTTTCATTGGCAATTCAAACACCGTATAAAGTGAGATAACAGCTGAAAAAATGTGCTTATAAATAAAACAACAACAACAGCAGTAGCTTATGAATACAATTTTTCTAATAAATATTGATGATATTGAGAGGATGTGCAAGTGCGTCGCTCATTGGAGATCAGCTAATTTAGATTGTGTTAATAATATTTTGAATTGCATTTATCTAGTCTAGTTATAATGGCTGGTTTATGCATAAAAATGATAATGAATGCAAGTGGATCAAATTTATTTTGTGTAATGTGCTACTTAAGTCAGTGAATGTGAAAATATTAGATTTAATAATTTTATATTAAAATTATAATTTGAAGTTTATCAAAGCTTTCGGAAGCGCAAAACTTCTCCTAAATCCAACAAAAACTCATCTGATGTTGACCAGCATCTTTCATGTTGCTTTAAAATCTTTTACACCTTTGTTACTCTTACTAATCTGTAATCCTGCTGAGTGCTATCTGACATTTTCTCATGTTTAAAAATAAATGCTTTTACGCTAACAAAAAACGTTTATGAACTAAACTCTGCCTCAATTCATACTAAAAAACACTATTTTCCACCTATCGGCGATTATTTGAGGTATTCTCAGCGTTTATTGTCTCATTGTCAGTTCGATCACATAAACCTATTCAATTCTGTCAATTTTAGTAGTTCGGTCGAATACTTCCGAGATTAACGTAATCACATTCTTTTATTGTGTGATTCAAGCATTATGTGATTTTTATGAAAATCTCTTTTCTATTAGCTGCTTTAAAGCTACTTAAGTGAGATTTTACCTTTCAGCGATTAAGATTTTATGCGCCTCTGCATCGCAAGTACGTTAAAATAATGATAAGCGTAAAATAGGCTTAGCAGCTTGCAAATAAATGTGCAATTACATAAGTGTATAATGTGCTTATTTTAAATGTTTAAACAGATAAGAGCATTTAAATTGTTATTTAAATGTGTTAGTGAAAGAGAGACTATGTACTAAATTTTGGTTACGAAATATAGTTAGTTGCTTATTAGAATCACAAAAATAACAATCTAACAAGAAAGTATCCAAATTTCTAGATTTCCAAATTTGCAAAATTTACTTTAATTCGGCATAAAAAATTTAAGAGGGTTGCCACCTTTTACAAATTGTAGTTCGATCCAAAAATATATAACAATCTAAGAAGAAAGTTGCTAAATATGACAAAATATACTCAAATTAAGTGTGAAAAAATTTTAGGGTTGCCACATTTTGTATATTATACATAAATATAATTAACAATATTATAGTGTTTTAATTTCTTCTGACATAGTATAGACACTTATAAAAATATACCGAGAGTTAATTAGCACATTTTATATGAAACAGCGTTGCCACTTTACTGGAAAAAAAATATATGAAAAAATTTTTAGGAATCAAAATGGAAATTAAATTGTACTCATTTGTATTCATTTACACTTTGAATGATTTTCTGATAAGAGTTGCTACCTTTTCAAAAAATATATCTATATACATACTAGGGTTGCCTAATATAACTAATTAACGACATTGACAACAAAAGATATAACAATCTAACAAGAAAGTTTCTAAATATTTAATTCAATCAAATGCAAAAAAATTTAGGGTTGCCACATTTCACAAATTAGTTATATAATGAGCATATTGATAGTGTTTTGATTTTTTTGACTTATACAAATACAGAGATTAAATTTGCATATTTCATTTTAGGCAGAGTTGCCACTTTATAGAAAAAAAATGAAATTTTTTTTAGGGATCGAAATGGAATTTAAATTATACTGATTACATTTAATAATATTTGATTTACTTTGAATGATTTTCTGATAAGAGTTGCCAACTTAAAAAAAATATCTATATAAGTATTTCAAAACGTAAAAATCGGTACTAGGGTTGCCCAATATAACAAATTAACGACATTTTACTTTAAGGAGTCAATATATGAGCAACATAAAGCTAACACATACTATAAATGTTATATTTCCGGTAGGGTTGCCAACAATTTCATTTACAAGAATGCCCTTTATATATTATAAATTTCCACATATATATGGAAATAGTAAAAAATAGGAAATATATGTATTCATATAGAAATTAATTTAAATCTACCGTCTCTACTTTCAGTTTACCGCTGTGAAAACTAATACCACGCCGCAAGAAACCAAATCTGATAACAAAGAAGCGCATGCTGTTTTATAATTAAATCCTTAACTGCAGTTTATAATAGAATTTAATGCAACGTGTGCAGGCAACAACAAAAACTCAGTTCAACCACAGCAGCAATCACAAAGCACAGCACATCATCTGTGAAGCTTCCACAAATATAGAAAATTAAATGACATCAACATAATAATGGCTACGAATGAAACCCAGACGATTTACTGTGGCAGTGGACTTGATAATTTTCACACCAGGTAAGTTAAGCTAGTTAGTAGTTTGTAGTTACTTGTTAGTATAGTTAATGTAATGAATGGAGCTCTGTTGCATTTTATTTCATTTACTTTTAATTAAAGAGTTTTAAATACATATATTTTGCTGGAAACCTTCTTCCTGCATTTAGACATTTTTCCTCTATTCAGATTTCAAAAATAAAAAAAAAAGTATTTTCAAACATGCAGAAAGCCAGGTGGCAACCCTTTACGGAACGTAAACGCAAATATCTAAAAATTTCATATATTTTTCGAATATTTAACTGTTTTTGTTTTTGTCGCATCAAAATTTAGTTTTATTTATTAATCTAATGCTGCAAATGTACCGCGTTGCGTATACGCCATGTACACCACACCAAGCACATTTGCGGTTCGTTAATTGCTTCCGAGCAATCCAATTCCATTGCTTTCCGACCACACTCATACAAACACAGAGTCACATTACAGACTCGCTACACGTATGTGGCATGTGGCAAGAACCATTAGCGTGTTTCTAAGCAAGTAATTGAAAGTGTGTGCGTGTGTATTAGTGAGGCTGTGGTTGTTGTTGCGTGTTGCCGCATACACAGCAAGACACCGCGTGATTGTCGTCGTAAAGCGCGCACTGCGTGGTGTTATCATACGTTTACGCACGTAAGGCACACAACGACGCGGTGTTATTGTTGCTGTTGTGGGTGTGAGTGCGCTGGCATTTAATGTCTACATTAATGTGTTGACATTATAAAAACTTTGTCGCTCTGCGTCTCTATGTCTGTGCCTGCGCATCTACTTACCTTGTTTGTGTTAATGCAATTTCCGAGCGGCTGTTTTTTTCACTCAGCACATCGATGTGTTGGAGTATGTGTACATGCGAGTTGCGTTCACATTGTCAGCGGCAAATGTTCTTTGCTTTGCTATTTGAAATTTGCTCGCACAACTCGTCATCATGCGTGGTAAGGCGTATCATTTAAATTAATTACACTCACATATGCAATAAACACGTATGCATAGAGGCGTGTGCGCCTGCATGATACTTCGTGTTACAAGGGGGATGTATAATGGCTTCATTAATGATTTGAGACATTAAGTAATAACAAACAAAAAAAAACATTGATTACTTTCCGCTTTGTCAACACAATTATATTTTCACATTCTTCTTGATGGCATTAGAGTAGCTTATAATTGTACATATTTATGTACAATTACATAATTATGTGTGTAAGTATGAAGGACTGCTTCTCATACTCGGACTTAAAATATTAACAACTACATGTTGTCCATGTTTTTTTGAAGTAAAATTGAGTATTATGGTTGCTAGTATCTCATAAAATATTAAACGAATTTAAACTATTACTGGTGGATCAGAAAATCTGGACTGATTTAAAGAAATAATACAATTCAATCAATTCACATATATTATTTAGTTGAGTTGTTATGTATTCATTAGAATAACCTTAAAAATTTTTGATTTCGTGTTTATACATATTTTCTCAAAATTAGGACTCAGGCTCGGTGAGTACCTTTTCATGGCCGTGAGCACTTTCTTGAGTTATGAGAACTGAAAAAAGTCACTGGGAGTCAAATCCGCAGAAGGTGGTGAAGAAATTTGAAACATAGTCCATGAAATTTTGCACGTGTTTTCAATGTCTTGAGATAAGGTTAATCATTCGACTGGTATCCCACTTTGCTTTCATATAACCAAATATTCATTAACGATACATCTAACAATTTTTTTGATATAGTGAAATGCCGTTCATGTCCAAATTTCGCTGGGCTCATAGTATTCGATTCCCTTATGACCTCCAATACAATTTCTCACCGAACCACTGTTCAATAGCTAAGAAAATGTGCTAACATATTACATTCGAAGGCTAATTCTAATTACAGATCAGTCTCATAGAAACTGTACACATTTTTAGTTAGCTTGGAATTATGATATATAACAAGCACATAGCACCTTCTTAGTACTCTTTGATAATCAGGCCACAGCCGTTCCCACATTCCATAAAACCATAACCGTGATCAACTTGCTTTTCGATCTGATATCATATTGAAAATGTTGAAAACTCTAAAAGTGTATTAAATTACTAATGAAAAGCAAAAACTACTATAGAAGAAAAGGTGAAAATAAGCTGCGCTCAGATAAAAAAAAAAAACATTTAAAAATTGACCTGGCGTCGTTCACCCTGTTATCGATGGAAAATGGCCGAAATTGTTCAGCAACCACGTCTACTTCCCATATATCACTTTTCTGAAGTCCATCTGATTCGTTCACGTTTACAATATATAAATTATGCACCAGTGAAGATATCGAAAATCTGTTTACCTCATAACATCTCCTACATCCTATAAACCTAATATGGAGGTTTTCAAACACAAAACATTCGATGTTTAAAATCGTAATATCATTTGGAATCTAGGTAGATATTATGAACCGAATTTCATTGAAATTGGTTGAGTAGTTTCGAAGATATGGTTTTCGACTTCTATACCATCTTTATAATGAAATTTAAGGCTTCTGGTGGTTTTCCTTACTGAATTAAAGCATTTTTAGTAGTTTTCAACATAACTTTTGTATGGGAGGTGGGTGTGGTTATATTTCAACTTTACTCGTCACCCTGATCATTTTGATATAAACATATATTGATAGTTTAAGGACTTACAACCAACCGTTATGGGATCAACATTGTTGCTTTGTTGAGTATAAAAATATACTCAACCTTTTCGTATTATATATATATATAATATAATCTATTTAACTACCATCACATTCTTTAATTTCTCCCGAATCATCTCACTTTATTCGCTTTCACTTCACACACTTCCTTCGATTAAATTTCAATTCATTTTCAATCAATTCGAATTCACTTGTGACCCTACCAATAATTTAACTGACTATAGTTTATACTCACATCCACCAATGTTTTCTCCATTTACAGCTACAAAATCTGGCATGGCTACATCTCGCTCATCGTCTGCATACTCGGCACCGTGGCGAACACACTCAACATCATCGTGTTGACGCGCAAAGAGATGCGCTCACCCACCAATGCCATACTCACTGGACTCGCAGTGGCCGACCTCGCCGTTATGATCGAGTATATACCCTATACGACACACGACTACATACTCGCCGAGCGGTTGACACGCGAACAACGCTTGAGCTACAGTTGGGCTTGTTTCATAAAATTCCACTCGATATTCGCACAAGTGTTGCACACGATTAGCATCTGGCTGACCATCACACTGGCGGTGTGGCGCTACATAGCCGTTGGCTATCCGCAGAAGAATAGCATTTGGTGTGGCATGCGCACCACCATTTTCACCATCATCACGGCGTACATCGTTTGTATATTGGTGGTGTCGCCATCGTTCTACTTAGTTTCGGCCATTGTAGAGTTTCTCGAAACCATCGATGAGCATGGCAAAATCATATACTCGGAACCGCTGACACAGTTCATAATCGATTATCTAAACGAGATGGCAAATCACACGCAGCAACAGCAGCACATGCAGTTGCAGGCACAGGTTACAGCATCCGCTTTGGCCTCGGCCGGCAATGCGTCCGCCACAAATGCGAGCGCTTTGGCAGCAACAACATTAGCCGCTGCATGGAATGCAAGTGATATAATGTCGATAGCGACTACAACAGCCAGCACACCCATCACCACCACGACTACTACGTTGGCCGCCACAACTACATCACCGTGGCAGCAGCCACATCACAACATCACCGTCTACAAGTTGTATCACAGCGATTTGGCGCTGCACAACAAATCGCTGCGCAACTCTACCTTCCTCATCTACAGTGTGCTCATCAAGCTGATACCCTGCATTGCGCTGACGATACTATCGGTGCGTCTGATAGTGGCGCTGTTGGAGGCCAAGCGACGACGCAAAATGCTCACCAGCAATGCGGCGAACGGCATGAAGCCCATCGTCAATGGCAAAGTATTGGAGCAGCAGCGACCGCGCAAAAACAGCAAAACACTGGAGAAGGAGAAGCAAACGGATCGCACGACGCGCATGTTGTTGGCGGTTTTGTTGCTCTTTCTCATTACCGAATTCCCGCAGGGCATTATGGGACTGCTGAACACCATGCTGGGCGATGCCTTCCTCATGCAATGCTACTTGAAGCTGAGTAAGTAGTTGGCGGCAGCGCCAAAAATGCCTAAATGGCTGACTGTGAGTGTGACTGTAGCTATAAATGAATGTCTGTGTATTTGTGTGTGTGTGTACTTGTTAGCAGTCACCTCATTTCTGCGTGGCAGCTGCCTAGCAGCGCAAAGTTCATATAGCGCCTATTTGGTACTTTGGCTTTGACTAACTGCGCGGTCTCTAGAGCCATTTAGACGCTGTCAGCACTTTGTCGTTGTGTCGCTGAATTTGCACTTGCATTTGGTGGCAAAGAACAAATTGCATTGGCCCTGCGCTGGGACATCACATTAATGTCGCGCTCAAAGTAACTCATACGCCCTGGCGCTAATTAAAACTTTCCAGCCGTTCGGCAAATGCGCCGCTTTTAATTTGTTTTTTTTTTTTGCTCTTGCCACGTAGCGCACAAGGGTATTATAGATTTGTGCTGTTTAAGGTTTTTTGTTTGTAACACTTAAAGGAAGAGTAAAACATTATATAAAGGTCAAATATATTACTCAAGAAAATTAGTGAGCACATATTTTAATCATAAAGTAATAAATTAAATCGGTCAGATTTTCTCAAGAGCTCCATTGAAGTGTGTTCAAAAAATAACGGGAATTTTAATTTTTTGAAAAAAAAAACATTCGTCTGCATAAATGTTGTTGACTTCCACAAATCCAAAAGTTTACAAATTTTTGAAAATTCCAAACTCGCGAATTTCCCGTTACTTTTTGAACAAGAATTCTGAATATCCAACAGAATATTCAGCGACAAAAGTGAGTCATTTCGGTTCAACATTTCAATAAAATTTTTGTTAGAATTTAAAAATAATCAATTGCGTCCGAATTTAACACCTCCTTACCTCTTTATTTTTTATTATACCTCTCCTTCTTCCTTTGAAAAAATGTGTTGCCTCTCATTTGTGCTGTTTTTTGTCCCACTTTTTTCAATTTCGCTGAAATATTCTATTCTTTATTAGAAAACTCGTAGCTACCTCCTCTCGAACGACACGCAATTTTCTCGAATCCGTTTTGCCATTCTTCTATGCGGCTATATGCAACCCACGGCTTCACTTGCACCCTTTCAACCACTCAACTGCAATTACAACGTAAATCAAATTAATTACAAAGGCGTTGCTATGACATTCCTTCAGCATCCCTTGCGGGAGGTGGAGACCAACACAAATAACAACAAATATAAAACGCCGGGAAAATGACAAAATACAATAAAAATAAAATTAAACAATTAATAATTTCCTTCAC
Organism: Zeugodacus cucurbitae; assembly: GCF_028554725.1. Taxonomy (NCBI): domain Eukaryota; kingdom Metazoa; phylum Arthropoda; class Insecta; order Diptera; family Tephritidae; genus Zeugodacus; species Zeugodacus cucurbitae. The sequence continues at coordinate 61,121,758 of NC_071669.1, read as the reverse complement.
TTTAACCACTTTGCACAACTTTTACAATATTTGACTTTTTGCGACATTTTACCCGCTGCAGGGAGTAACGACATAATTAATTGTAGCATTTTAATGGTTGTTAACAAGCGTAAACATGTTCTAATGAAATCAGCAACAGCGAAGACAACAACAGTTTTTGATGTTTGGTGGGAGATTTCTGATTACTTTTTGTGCATTATATTTTGACGCATCATTATTTTTTTTAAATAATTAACAAAAATTTTAGAATTAAAAAATAATAATTAAAAAAAAAAACAAATAAACAAATCTTTCCTCATATTGTTATGATAATGTTAGACAAAAAAAAATAAATGAATATTTCCTCATATTCAATTCTTTTCTATGCCTTCTGTAAATGGATTAAATCAAAACATTTCGGATTTCAAATTTTTATGAAATATTATAAAGTATTCTCCATAACTTGCTTGACTTCATTTTCAGCAAATCTTAAACCCTTTTTTTAAAAGCAATTCCTTCGATCGCTATTCTCTTATCTGTTATTCTCTCACAATCAATTTTATACTACAAATGAATACTTATCATTAACTGCTAGCATATATTTATAGCGTTTTCACACAGGAGTTAATTGACCAATTAACCGGCCTCTGCTCGATTAAAACGCTGATTAAGTTCGATTTACCATACAAAATAAAAATCTACATTAATTACAAAGTCCATATTTGTAATTATATATACGTTCTCTGTCTGCGATGGGCTGATTAATAAAAAAATGTTATAGTAGATGTCGCTGCTAAAAATATTAATCAGCTGATGAAACTTACCAACTTCTTATGAAAAGCAAAAACAAAAAAAGCTGATTGGTTATCGAGTAGCCGATAGTCTCAATAAAAATGATCAATTAATTTGGCGGTGTAAAAATATTATTAGATCAATATGCTAGTAAGCTGCCCCATCATGGATCATTTACTGTGAAGTCTACCAGTCCCATTGGATACTTCAAGTAGTGCCAGCAGCTCTTAAGCATCAAATTATTGAAGTATTCAGAAGATCCAGATGCAGTTATAAATTATATTAAATTCTTTCGTAGTAAAATAAAGTATTCAAGAAGATTTTACAACAATATTTATATCAAAACTAATACGGCTATGTAAGCTGACGTTGAGCAACACCAAAAGCTCCGTCAGGATCGGGAAGGACCTCTCCGAGCCGTTCGATACCAAACGAGGCTTCAGACAGGGTGACTCACTATCGTGCGACTTCTTCAATCTATTGCTGGAAAAAATAATACGAGCTGCAGAACTAAATAGAGAGGGTACAATCTTCTACAAGAGTGTACAGCTCCTGGCGTATGCCGATGATATTGATATCATCGGAAGCAACAACCGCGCCGTTTGTTCTGCGTTTTCCAGACTGGATAAAGAAGCGAAGCGTATGGGTCTGGTGGTGACTGAGGACAAGACGAAATATCTCCTGTCATCAAACAAACAGTCAGCGCACTCGCGTCTTGGCTCCCACGTCACTGTTGACAGTCATAACTTTGAAGTTGTAGATAATTTCGTTTATCTGGGAACCAGCATTAACAACACCAACAATGTCAGCCTTGAAATCCAACGCAGAATCACTCTTGCCAACAGGTGCTACTTTGGACTGAGTAGGCAATTGAAAAGTAAAGTCCTCTCTCGACGAACCAAAATCAAACTCTATAAGTCGCTCATTATTTCCGTTCTGATGTATGGCGCTGAAGCGTGGACGATGACAATATCCGATGAGACGACTCTTGGGGTTTTCGAGAGAAAGGTTTTGCGCAAGATTTATGGTCCTCTAAACATTGGCAACGGCGAATACCGCAGACGATGGAACGAAGAGCTGTACGATTTATACGACGACATTGACATAGTTCAGCGAATAAAAAGACAGCGGCTACGCTGGGTAGGGCATGTTGTACGGATGGAAGAAAACACTCCAGCTCTGAAAGTATTCGATGCAGTACCCGCTGGGGGAAGCTGCGGAAGAGGACGACCTCCACTCCGGTAGAAACACCAAGTGCAAAGTGACCTGGCTTCACTTGGTGTTTCCAGTTGGCGCCAAAAAGCAAAAATGAGGAATGAGTGGCGCGCTCTGGTGGATTCGGCTATAATCGCTTAAAGCGGTTCCTACGCCAAAAATATATATATATTTATATCATTAAAATTTCGCCAAATTCTTTCAGGTGTTCTAGGCCCGCTTTATATTCAAAGTATGAAAAAGTTTTTTAAGACACCCCATGCAAGATTACAAACCATTATCTGTCTCCAAATGCTAATATGATGATTTTTGAGAAAATATCTTAAACAACCTTTATATTTGAGTCATAGTCAAGCACTTTTTTCTAACGATTTTATATTAATATATTCGTTGTTAAATTTGTCTCATATGGAAGATCGCCTAATCTACTATTATGCCTCGTTGAAATTTTAAACAAATATCAAAAGAAAATCAGTAGATAAATTTTTGTATAAAAATTATAGAAAAGCTTTGCGAAGATCTAACATATCTATCCATTAAAATTCGTAACAAAAATCAGCGTGACGTATATGTAACATGTGTTTGAACACTTTTTAGAGAATTTCCAAGTCGTGTCATTTGTATGTATTTCTGCAATATATCTCTTTTTTTTATAACATTCCTTTGTATATATACAAAATTGAATCTGAAGGATATAGTCAGCGCTATTCGATACGTGCTTCAGTTTATGACATATTTCACTATCATCTTTTGCTCATTTTAGTGAATTTGATGTTTATAGTAAACATGAAAAGTGACATGACTGTCAACTTCAGAGATGCTGATTTTTCATTTAAGGAAACAGTATATATGTAGCAAATGTTACGTATGCGACGCGTTGTACTCTTTAAAGAACACATTTGCAAACATTTCTGTATTTTGCTCAAATGATTGACTTGAGTTAAAAATTGTATTTGTATTGGAAAGAGCAGAGGAAGGAAGAGAAAAATTTCATAAAAGTCGCCAAAATTGTTCTATTTTATAAATGAATTCCTGATTATTATAACAAAAAATTTGCACAATGTTTGTTATGGTAGGTTGCTAATGTAGACCAAAATACTGCCAATAATATTTACTATACATAAATTTATATATTTAATATTTTATATCTTATTAAAATGAAAGAAATATATATACATATATTGATATATATGTGAAATTATTATTTTTTAAGTAAAACTAGCGTAATATTCCACTCTTGGCTTCGATATATTTTTGATGATTTTTCTAGTGCTTTTACTCATACGTATATCATTATTTATTCACAAAAACGAATATTTCTTTTGCAAAGTGAGATTTGTAATTTGCATAAAAAATAGTTTGCCGTTATCTTGCACTGAAAATTGTTACAATAATAACACCATTATTTTTATATGTCTGAGCGTCCAACTGAGAAGATTATATTATGCGCGCATATGACTATAAAATAGCGTAAATGAATATATTTCACATATATTATATGTACGATACATATTTATGTGTGTTTTCACACGCTCAGTCTGAATTAAATTAATTTATTTTTTCTATTTTAACTAATTTTCCACGTGCAAACTTTCTGCACACTTAAAAAATTATTTTTTCCCCTAAGTAAACATATCTTGTGTATGGGTGTGTGCGCATGTGACGGCGCCACTTAAGCGTGAGAAATAACACCGTTATTTACACATAGAAATCGTGCACATACACTTCAACAAATGCGCATATATTTCAGCCACAATTGCACATATTTACAAGCCATTCAGCTATACACATGTGTATATGTTTATAGCAACATTTGAATATAAATAAGCAACAGCGTGTCAGCATAATTTAAATAACTAAATGGTGGCAAATAAAACGCTTTCGCGCACATATACACGTATGAATAATGACATATAAGTATATGTGCTATTTATTTAACAAAACAAACACATTTAGTCATATTTCAAGCATTTTTTTTTTTGCCTTGTCGCCAAATGTGACATTCGAACGAGCATAAGCATGCAAATGTGAAATAATGAAAGTATTTATATGCGTCGCCACATTAAGCTCACACATTCCACTCACTTGTTGCACATTATTTCGTGTATTTGCCTTAGCTAATTGCAGCGATTATTATTTCTTAGATACGCTGAATTTATCGCAGTGTTACATGCAAAAATAAATTTGTTTATATATAATCATGAACAAATTATGCATATTTATTTTAAATTAATTAATATAAATTTGCATGTAAATTACAGCAAATACTGAGATAATAAAAATTGTTTCAAGAATAGAATTGGTTTAAAGCAATAAATCACCTGGATTTGTTTGTCTAATTTGGTATAATTTTATATTAATTTTTGGTATGATCTGGTATATTATTATAAAAACAAATTTAAAAAATTTAGATTAAAAATTTTCTCGTCTTTCAAATATAGATTTTTTCTAATTAAAAGCATTTTGTGTTTTTTTAATCAACGTACTCGGTTTTATGATATATGGCAACACTATGCTAGAGACTTATACAATCATTTACATTTGATATTCGATTTGCATTACTTTTGTCTCACATTTTTTTATAAAATAGTCATATACATACATATATCGGACACTTCTAAAGGCTCCCATTTAAAATACTGCCACAAGCATTGTCTTTTAATAACTGTTGCGGTCTTCAAGTTATTCTAGAGTCTATAAGTCACATATTTGAATTGAATTTGAGTCCTTAGATGCAAATGTTAGTTATGAGTCAATTTGTTTTTATCTGTATATCCGCTTTTAAATGGGTTTTCTTCGCTGTTATGTTAATATATGAATGTTAGTGAACCAATAATTTCATATCATGCACTTATGCCAGCAGTTTTTTAAATCGTCGAAACACCTCTCAAACTCGATTTTTATACTCTCGCAACAAAAGTTGATAAACATTGTTTGTAATATCCAAAACTAAACGAGTTAGATATAGGGTTATTATAGAGTATATACCAAAGTGTATATCCTAAAAATACTTTAATTCGGTAAGGGAAAACACCAGGAACCTTAAATTTCACTATAAAGAAGGTAGGCTTGTTTAAAAATTAAGATATCTTGATGAAACTTGGCACACTTATTTTTTGGCAACATAGGAAGGTTGCTTTCGAAAATGAGCAAAATCGGACCACTGCCACGCCCACAAAATGGCGAAAACCGAAAACACATAAAGTGCCATAACTAAGCCATAAATAAAGCTATGAAAAAAAATATTTAAAATTTGGTATGAAGGATCGCACTATGAAGGGGCATATTTGGATGTAATTTTTTTGGGGAAGTGGGCGTGGCCCCGCCGCCTACTAAGTTTTTTGTACATATCTCGCAAACCAATAGAGCTATATAAACCAAACTTTCTGCAGTCGTTTGTTTTAGCCACTTCCTAATATGGTCCAAAAATGAAAGAAATCAGATCATGCCCACTTATGGGTCAAAAACCATATCTCAGGAACTACTCGACCGATTTCAATGAAACTTGGTTTGTAATAGTGTCCTTTCATCCCAATGATGTGTTGTGAAAATAGGCCAAATCGCTTCACAACCACGCCTACTTCCTATATACCAGAACTTTGAAGACTGAATCGTTTACTTTACAATATATCAAGTAAGTACTAGTGAAGATATCGGTGCAGAACTTTGCACAAATACTATGTTAATAGTGTGGCAGCCCCATTCTAAAAATCGCCGAAATCGGACCATAGGTTTTTAAGGCCCCATATATCGAGGACCTCGGTGCTTCTAACCTAATATTATGGTTTCCAACTTTCAATGGACTTTATACAATATATATGACGAATATGTGGGTCAAATTGTATATTATATAATATAAAAAAAGTTAAATATATAAATTGCGAGAGTATTAAATGTTCGGTTACACCCGAACTTAGCCCTTCCTTACTTGTTTATGAATACATTTATCGATTTTAGAATCATTGTGGATCTTAACCCATTCCATCCCATTGTACTCGCTTGAGTACAGAAAAATTCTTAACTAACTACCGGTGTACACATAAGTGGTCCCACCACTATTCGCTTCTCTCATCGCTCACTTTTGAAAATTTTGTTTTTTTTTTTCGTGGGTCTGTAGCATTTAACACTCGAACAGCTAAGACTGCAGGTATTATTGAAAAAGTTTGCTAATAAAACATTTAAAACTCATCTAGTTTTAAGAATAAATAATACACATAAGACAACAAGTCTGAACAAATGCTTTTCGGTACGCTTGGATTTTAGTGTACTCGCATGGGTACAATGGGAATATGCATATTTTTGTAGATTTTAAAATGGATATGCAAGGTTTTTACGGTAATTTCAGGAACCTTTATGTGGCCAACGACTATGTTATATCAAGCGATCGTGCTATCGTACTCATTTCGATTGATTCAAATTGACCGTTACATACCGTCAAACGATGGTCAAGACGGGAAGGATGTAAATGGAATGTCCATCAGCCAAAGTTAATAGCGGAATACAACTCGGGAACGTGAGGAGTTGACCAAGCTTTGCATGTTTACTGTATAAAATTTCAGAGAAAGAAATGGTGGTGGCCTCTTTTCACATCAAAACGAATCCCAAACCACCTCAGATGCAGGGAGTGTCACCAAAGAATTCGATGGATTTGTGAGCTATGTAATATATAACTTTGAGTAGAGCGAGAATGTTTCAAAAACTATCATATTAATGGTCATCGTACAATTATTTTTTATATAACTGCTACTTTGCGTAGATACCCCTCCTTTCATTATCCCATTGTACTCGATTAGGTACAGATCCAAATGGGCGCTTCTTGAAATTTTGAAGCTATTATTTTTTAATAGGGCCTTCTAAATGAATTTAAGAAATGGGGGGATTTAATGGGTTAAGATACTTTGAAGTATCGACAAACGCAAAGGGAATTTCTAGTTACCGGATCACTCTGGTGTCACTAACATAATCATATTTCTGTCTCCGGAAAACAAATATTCATAATAACCTTCTTTGAGCCGAATGTGTTTCTAACCTCACTTATAAGAAAAAATTATAAAAAAATAAATTCATATATTGAAATATTTATTTAAAATCAATTGTTATTCAAGATCAAAGTAAAAATTTTATTATTTGCTGATTTATATATGTAGATATTTTCTTATGAAATTAAAATTTCCGTGTTGTTATATGCAATTTTAATTTCAAAAACCTTGTTGATCAAGGCCAAGAGGTAGACACGTGTTTGCCTGCAAATACATAAACTCAATTAGATTATTCAATAAATAATCCCATATGGAACCATATTTTCTACTCAAAACACATTTGCTAATTTAAGTTCTCTATTTGCAGGCATTTGCATATGATTTCGTTAAATTCAATTCACTAATAATATTGCTGCACAAATGCAAGTGCTAAAATTTCAATATTTAAAATTCTCATTTAATTTCCCATATAAGCAGCTCGGGCAAGTGGCCTTCAGTTGCAGCAAATGCACACTCGTATGCAAGTAATGAGCATGCAATTATATGAAATTATTTATGCGTGCGGCATATTTCGAAATTATTTGCAGCTATTTTGAGAGCAAACACACACACACACACACGCATTTGCATTTGGATTCACAAAGTGGAATTTCAGCAGCTTCGCACATTCGTTTGGCAAGTCACATGAGCTGACAGTAATGAGGCAAATTGTCAAAACTGCCATTTGAATATAAGCAAACAGAATCGAAATGAAATTTTCGTTTGTTTAAACTCGTGTCATCCAAATATTTATGCGCAAAACTGTTCGCCTGATTGTGTGTTTGGTGTGTGTAATTATAAACATTTAAATGCTCTCGTGCAAATATTCGGGAAAATTCGTATATTTACTATAGATGTTTTAGACTGTGTGCGTTTTTGCCAAACTGTATTTATTTCGTTTGCAACACTAAGGTGCCACATATGTAAATGACAAGTGATTATTTTCGGCCTTGATGCGTTCAGCTGCATGTGTGTATGTAGGCAATAATATGCTTAATGGCAGCGTGTTATTGCTGTTGCTTCGAGCCTTCGCTTTGCTAGTTGTGTACTGATAGTGCTAATTGTTCGAGTGAAGTACTTTTCTCACTTGAAAAAATTTAAATCGAAAATTTATTGTGATTTGAAGGTAGAGTTTTCTGTTTAAATTGAAAGTAAAGCGATTTGTTGTTCAATTAGTAGGCGAATTGTTGGATATTTCGCTAGAAAAAATTAGCAATTTTTGTTCGATAATACTACAAGTACTAAAAAAATACAATAATAAGCTCGTTTTTATTTTTATACTCTCGCAACCTGTTGCACAGAGTATAATAGTTTTGTTCACATAACGGTTGTTTGTGTCACCAAGAAAGAGTTAGATATGGTGTTATATATACATAAATGATCAGGATGACGAGTGGATTTGAAATCCGGATGTCTGTCCGTCCGTCTGTCCGTGCAAGCGATAATTTGAGTAAAAATTAAGATATCTTAATGAAACTTGTTCCTTGGCACCCTGAGGAGGTTGCTTTCGAAAATGGGCAAAATCGGTCCACTGCCACGACCACAAAATGGCGGAAACCGAAAACCTATACAGTGTCATAACTAAGCCATAAATAAAGTTATGAAAATGAAATTTGGAACATAGGATCCCATTAGGGAGGGGCACATTTGGATGTAATTTTTTTGGAAAAGTGGGCGTGACCCCGTCCCCAAATAGGATTTTTGTATATAACTCGCAAACCAATAAAGCTATATAAACCAAACTTTCTGCAGTCGTTTCTTTTAGCCATTTCTTTATACAGTCCGAAAATAAAAGAAATCGGATACTAACCACGCCCACCTCCCATACAAAGGTTAGGTTGAAAATTACTAAAAGTGGGTTAACTCCCTAACGAAAAACGGCAGAAACACTAAATTTTACATAAGAAATGGCAGATGGAAGCTGCACTCAGATTTTTTTACAAAATGGAAAATGGGCGTGGCGTTGCCCACTTATGGGTCAAAAACCATATCTCTGGAACTACTCGACCGATTTCAATGAAACTTGGTTCGTAATAGTTTCCTTCATCTCATCATCTCAATGATATGTTCGGAAAATATGCCAAATCGGTTCACAACCACACTTACTTCCTATACACCAGAACTTTGAAGTGGATCTGAATCGTTTACATTACAATATATAAAGTAAGCACTAGTGAAGATATCGGTGCAGAACTTTGCACAAATACTATGTTTATAGTGTGGCAGCCCCATTCTAAAAATCGCCGAAATCGGACCATAGGTTTTTAAGGCCCCATATATCGAACACGTGGACCTCGGTGCTTCTAGTCTAATATTATGGTTTCCAACTTTCAATGGACTTTATACAATATATATGACGAATATGTGGGTCAAATTGTGTATTACATAATGTAAATAAAGTCAAATAAATAAATTGCGAGAGTATAAAATGTTCGGTTACACCCGAACTTAGCCCTTCCTTACTTGTTTTTTTTTTTTTTAATTTAGGTCTTTCTAATCGGAAATATCTCAATTAATAATTTGTTGCGCTTCCTTTTGCCTTATTTACCGCCATGATCCTTGCTGGTATGGACGAAATGATCTTTTGGAGTAATCCGACCTCTATGTCATCATACCACCCTTTCAAATGGACGAAATACAGTTCGTCCACAGGTTTTCGATTGGGTTTAAATCGGGGCTGTTTGCAGGCCACGTCAACTGATTTATTCCCATTTTAGGCATAAAATTGCGTACCTACAAAAAAATAACAAGGAAGGAGAAATTAGTTCAGACTGCGATTAATAACAGGTAGTAGAATTAAAACAAAAAAAAATACTTACAATGTTGGACCTGTGACATGGCGTCCTGAAAGATTACGTCGTATTGGTGTTGATACAGTTCTTCGAAGAAAATTACCAAATTGGCCTTCAGGAGTCTTCCTTAATTTAAATAAATCCGTACTGTATGTACTTTTTCACAGTTTTTTAATTGATAATGGTTCTGGAAATTGTTTTATTTTCCCAAGAAGTCCCAAACCATATATGTATATGGTTTTAAAAGTTGATATCGATTTTCAGATTTTTACCAAATTTGAATAAGTTAATTTAATTCTCATTGTGCAACTTATTTTAATATGTTGCAATTTGCTATTACAAATGTCGCTTTGAAGCCAGCGTCTTGAACATTTTGAAGACGGTAGCGACATATCAAGCAGCAATTTCATTGTTGTCGTACTGAAACCTTTCACTTCAATAAAGTTTACATATTTTGTTCTAAGTGAAATTTTTTGTGCAAAAATGTATAAATCGGTCGATTTATTTGTTTTAAATAATCCATTGTTATTATAAATGATATATTAAAGCTATTTTACGCTTCTGCTTCCAAAATAAAGTCACACTTGTAAGAACTTTGAATAATTTTACATTTCACATATTAGTGGCAGCTCTACAGCGGCCATTGTCGTCGGCAAAATTAGAAACATTTCTAATTTGGCAACAGCGAAGACTTCAACCATTTTGTCGCGAAGTCATGCTGTTGTCGCTTGTCGTCGTCTATGTGTTCAGCACTTCAACCTCTACAGTCGTCATTTTGTTACAAAAAGAAAATGATAAATAAAAAAATGAAACTTTTATTGTTTAACTGAAAATAAATTGAGGTGATTCCCCAACACTCAGTGATATAGTCTCTTACTGAAAATGATGATGAAATGAGCTTGTGACCTTATACTGAATATTGAATTTATACGCTAGATTATTATTTACAATTTCCGCGCTTCCGTTCAAACGTGATCAAAAAACTACTATAATATTATCTATTCATTTCGTGATTACACTTATATTTTCGTGTAATATTTCTATATTCTATTTCTATATTCAACTTAATTAAGTATAATTACATTTTAATAATTCCCATGTGCATATTGATTTATTAATTAATACATGTTTTGTGTTGTCTAATTTTAAACCCAAATTACGTTATTTAATAATTGGTAAGTTCATATGAAATTATGAACTTTAGCAGCTATAACTAACCAGTAGTAAATTAGTTTCAAATTGAATTAAAATTTGCACAGAATTACTGGAAAATCCACAACGCATGCGTTTATATTTAAATATAGAAATGGAAGTGATTTTAATTGTGCTCTTTTGCATATTTGCCAAAGCTTATATTTGGATTACAGTACTTGTTAGCATAAAGCATAATTGCAGCTTAATTAAATGAGGAATTTTGGTTGTGCAATTACTTGCTATTAATTAATATGACACTCATATTTAATGCATAAATTGAAGCAGTAATATTATTTACTAGAAAAAAATATATTAAAGAAAAATTAAATGAATAATTCTATTATTAATAATTAATGATTTTAATTAATTAATTATTATCTATTAATGCTAATTGATTGCAATTAAATTTAAATTTTTTTTTTCGACAATTACAATGCTTTGTATAATGTTCAAACCACTACTTTCAACTGCTGCTTTGTGTTTTTACAAAGAAAAACAAATAAAAACACACACACACAACAACAACCACCACCAACATGAATTCAGCATGTCATTTCCACATTCAATTAGTGTTTCAAATGTGCGAACGTGATTAAACCACAATGCTACAAAATCTCACGAAATGTTAAAACCCAACATTTACCTTAATTACATATCGCATAAATTAACATATTGAGCTGTGATATTGTAGCATATCCGTGTACCTTTGAGACTCGTTTGGAGAGTGTGCGTGTGCGTTTGTATTTCGTGTTTAATTGCGCTGCTAAATGTGTCGCCATTTTGACAGCAGATACAAAGGCAAAGGCCTCGATTTACAATCAACCACGCACCAATTAACTTCACTCTGTAGTTCGCTTACTTACAAAATACTGTTAAGCGTGTGATACGTGCTGCGTGCGCTGAAATTTAATACCTGAAATGAGAGTAGCTTTGTAAAATTAGTATATTTACGTGTGCGGGAATGGAGTTTGTATTGCGGGCTAATGACTGCAAGCCTTTGTATATTATTCCATATTATTTTATATTTATTAGTGCTACGTGTTAATGATTCAGCAGCGGAAGTTCAGCGAGTTTCCTGAAAAATTTAAAGCTTAAAGTTTATTTTTCTAATTTGATTCTTTTTTTAAATTTCTTAAAGCATAGTACTAAAAAAACATCTTCATAGTCAGTAAAAAACGTGATTAAGACACCAAAAAATTTACTCTTCGAATTTCTGAATTTAAATATTTTTATAAAATTTTGGTCGGAAATATTAAAGCGTTTAAATATCTTATTTTTTACTACATATTTCACTCAGCGAAAAAAAATATTTAAAACTTAAAAATTTAATTAAGTTTCAAAAATGAATTAAAATGTTTTTTGTTATATTTTTGAATAAATTATTTAAAAATTATTTTAATTTAAATTATTTAAAAATTTAAAATTTTATTAATTTAAAAAATTAATTAAAATATTTTTATTTTATATTCTTGAATAAATTTTTAAAAATTATTTCAATTTAAATTATTTAAAAATTTAAAATTTAATTAAGTTTCAAAAATGAATTAAAATGTTTTTGTTAAATTCTTGAATAAATTATTTAAAAATTATTTTAATTTAAATTATTTAAAAATTTAAAATTTTATTAATTTTCAAAAATTAATTGAAATATTTTTTTTGTATATTCTTGATTAAATTATTTAAAAATTATTTTAATTTAAATCATTTAAAATTTTAAATTTTATTAATTTTCAAAAATTAATTAAAATATTTTTATTTTATATTCTTGAATAAATTGTTTCAAAATTATTTTAATTTAAAAATTTAAAATTTTATTAAGTTTCACAAATTAATTAAAATATTTTTTTATATATTTTTTTTTATAAATTATTTAAAAATTATTTTAAATTAAATTATTTAAAAATTTAAAATTTTATTAATTTTCATTAATTATTTAAAATATTCTGTTTTATATTCTTGAATAAATTATTTAAAAATTATTTTAATTTAAAAATTTAAAATTTTATTAATTTTCAAAAATTAATTAAAATATTCTGTTTTATATTCTTGACTAAATTATTTCAAAATTATTTTAATTTAAATTATTTAAAAATTTAAAATTTAATTAAGTTTCAAAAATTAATCAAAATATTTTTTATACCCTTGAATAAATTATTTCAAAATTATTTTAATTTAAATTATTTAAAACTTTAAAATTTAATTAAGTTTCAAAAATTAATTAATTTGTTTATATTTTTTTGTATTCTTGAATAAATTATAAATTTTATTAGAGTAGAAAATAGTTCCTTTAGAAGGGAATTACAACAATTTTAAAAGGTGGTTGTCCTACGAATCGAAAGTATTCACTATATATATATAATCCTTAATGTAGGCAACATTTTTTATTATTACAATAAAATTATGGGTACACATTCAAAAACGTTGCCTACATTTTGGCGTATTATGTAATATAAACCTATCGAAATCACCCAGCTGAAAATTTATTCAATTTCAGTTACATTAAAAGTCATTAAAAATCACGTTTTACATTATATTTTATTCCATTTTTTTATAAATGAAATAAATAAAATATTTTTTTTAGAAAATGTATCAATTCAAATTTATTAAATTTGTTGAAATCTGTGTCTGCAATCAAATCCAAAGCCAATGCTCACGTATTCGTAGACATCATAGGCCAAGTCATTTCATAGACAAGTATATTCATATATATATATTGTATTTCAACATGCAAGTCTACGAGCTTATTAAATTACTTACAATTTATATATATAAATCTCTCTGTGCTTACATAAATTAATTCTCTCAATTTACGCAGTTAATCCACAGGCATGTGTCTACATATCTCCTACATATTTATACACGTATTTAGCTACTCGAACACAGATCGCGTGTGTTGATTAGGTGGGTTAGCAACTAACCTCATTGACGCTAGACAACATTTTTAATCCAATAAATACCAAAGTAATCAAGTTGGTATGTGGGCAACAGACACGAGTGCTCATTTTCGGTAAATAACATATTTTATGTTTTCCAAAGTACGCAAGTGGTTAAGCCGAATTGTCGAGCATAAATTAATATTTGCTGGTGTATTATACGCCAAGTGTGTTTACGAACGTGCGCTGTTTGGTAACATATGGTGCACCGAGAGATGGTACATATTGCTGATATTGTTAATGAGAAATGTTCTTATGACGTACATATGTAATCTATATATATATATGTTATATATATAAATGTTTGTAGGGCATTTGATATTAATATAGTACACATTCTATTAAACATGCATAAGTTGGAATTTATGCAACAGCGCTTGAATATGCAATCAATGGCTCTAGTAATGACCACACATGGCGTATGAGCAACCAACAGCAAGTGTTGTTTAATTAAGTTGACCACTGGCGGTGAACTGCAGTTGTTGTTGCATGTTGTGGGCGCCCACAGCTGGAGAGCAGAGTCAGACGACAGCTAGACTAGATAACGCTTACATATATAATATATGTACACCTAAACATGCATATATGTTTCATACATTTAGGCACTTAACTTATTTATGAGCATATATGATATTTCGTTAGATAGACATTTAAAATCAAATGCTGTTTTCACTTAAAATATTAGTGAACTTTCGTTTATGCGTTGAAGAATTTTGCAAATATTTCAACTGCAGCTTTTATGCATTTAATTATTTATGAAATGTGTGTTAAAGCATTCCATTTGTAGATTTTGCGTGTGACCACTTAAAAGATTAGCTTTGTAATTGCTTTTGCAGAAATCAAATTATAATTTTAATAACTCCAAATTAAAGTTTGCTTTATTTTTGCTATTTACACTATTACGCTTTTCAAAGTGCAAATATTCATTAGTATGCAAATTCTAACTCAACAATGGCTTATAGCTGATTGATGATGATGATTTAATAATTAAAATTCAAAATTATTTGCTCACAATAATTTAGCTTCCATTGCAATTGAATATTATTTTTTTTTAAATTCTACTAAAATTCTACAAAAAAATATAATTATTAATAAAATATTTATTGCGATTGTCAAATATATTTTAAGAAACGTAATTCTGGTAGTGTGAAATACTATATCTACTCAGGTATACTCCTAAACATATATATACAGTGATCCCCCCTTAAGTGCCTTTCCCGCTTAAGTGATGTTGCGGCATCGTTATTTTTCTCTCAATTTACATATAAAATTCCTCTCTAAAGAGCCTCCGCTTAAGTGCCTTTCCCTCTTAAATACCTACAATAAAAACAAAATTGTTTGCAAATTTCCTCTTTTAAGTGCCTTTCAATAGTTTTGACATTGAATGTCCTGAGTATTGTCAAAAGGAAAGGGGTCACTTAAGCGGGGATTGCTGTATTCAATAACTCTAAGAAAGTCCGAAGAACTTAAACTTTTTGTCATGTCATAAGCTGTCATAATCTATTTTATAAATGAAACCACAAAAAATGTCCTCTTTTAATTTCGAATACTACAAAATTTTCCCTGAAATGAAAACCAATTATTATGAATGAATTTAAATAATTTTCTTTTTTTTGAATAGTGATGGAAGTTGAATATTTCTATTCTAAATAGAAAATAGTTCCTTGGAAAAATAATTACATTAATTTGAAAGGTGGTTGTCCTTAGAATCGAAAGTTTTCTCCATATCTAAACTCCTAAATGTAGGCAACAGTTCGTAGAATATCACTATTGCAACAAATTCAAAAACGTTGCCTACTTTTCGGCACATTTTGCAATATAAACATAGTTTACGGACGTGACCTACATGAACAGATGAGGTAAACTTTAGTAAGCAGAATGAAGGTCAAAAGGCGAGGATCTGTCACATCCACATTTCTTATTGGCATATATATGGCATGGTATTTTTGACAGCTTTTACTTGATTTATACTCAGTTTGCAGTTGTTTATTGCTGACATACGGCGCCACTTGTCTTGGGTCACTTGACTGAATTTTTAAAATATAATGACAAACTCTTATCTTTATAATTAAGCTGAATACTTAGCCATAACATTAAATAATTCGCGTTTTATTTCTTCGTGAAATCAACATGCCCAAATAATAACATTTATATATTATACTAGCAGACCGCTCCAGCTTCGCAGTAAAATAAGGAAAATTCGAACATGAAATTATATTTTATTTGCAATGAGCTAAAACTTGATTACGATCTCTAGTCTTTGGTGTCCGTTGTCTTTCTCTCTGATAATGTTATGAAGACGTTGAGAACGCTCTGAGTTCGACGCCCTAGTGCGAGCTTGTAGATTTCTAATATTTTGTTCTTCAAGCCGCTGCACACGCTCCGTACTTGACATTCAAGCGCGTACTTGGGAGGTTTTGAAATTTTTTTCAGCCAGCAGCAAGACTTGCAACTTTAGCTTTCCAATGGTGAAAGAATTTTGGAAATCGGCACAGTAGTTTTTGAGTTTATTCATTACAAACATACATGCAAATCTTTCCTCTTTATAATAGTAGTATAGATTACATATTCCATATACTTCATTACATAGAATGTAGATGTAGTCATAGAGTAATTTGGGTCACATTTTATACCAACTGTTTAAATTGAATTTGCAGTTTTCAAACAAAAATTCGTTTATTTTTCTTTGAAACTGTTTTGCTTTTATATTTGTAATTGCTTAATCCTCAAAGTTATTAATGTCACTTAAAACTTTAAGATAACAACGTCACACAAGGTGTTGTTCCTAAGTTTACGTGCTTGCTTTTACCACCACTCGTCAATTAACTTCCTGCCACAGCGGCCATTTAAGTCTGCCGTTGGCAGTTCATTGAGTTTATATTACCATTAATGCGAATAAGCTTCCACTCTCCGGCCCACTCAACACAAATAAAGACTTAATTACACACAAATCCTTTCACTTAACTCACGCAATATTTTTTCTTCTCTTCCATTTCTTTGTGCAACGCTTCGCCGAACAGGTGACATCATGGACATACTGGCGCTACTCAATTCCAGCATCAATTTCATACTCTACTGTTCGATGAGCCGTCAATTCCGCACCACATTCACCAAGCTCTTCCGCCCGAAGTTCCTCGACAAGTGGCTGCCGGTCGCGCAAGACGACGACGGCGGCAACGGCGCCAATGGTCGGTTGCGCGGCGAATTGGCTAGCAAATCGCACGCCGTCGAACAGCAGTGCCTGACCACGCAGGTGACGAACGTGTAGCATCGAAGTCACATGCGTTGCTGTCGTGCAACGCCGTCATGTGGGGATGAGGAGACGAGCGTTGTGGCGGCGCGCAGCGGACTCTGCGGCTGGGGTGGCGCGCTTATTTGCAATGCGGTCAGCAAGCAAACGGAGCGTTGGACGAATGGCAATGGCAGCGCTGTAGCGGGAGTGCATAAATCAGATGAGGATGTGGCGGATGTGGCCGGAGAGACGGTGTATCGACACAACAACAATAATTGCAGTAGTAGTAGTAATAGCAGCGCTGAGGGCATGAGAAGCGCGCACTGTGTCTTGCCGCAGCAACAGCAGGAGCAGCGACGGCGACAGAGCACTAGCGGCTGGCGTAGCAGTAATCATCGTTACAGTCTGCTGCGCTGCATTCTATGTAATCTCAAACAAAGTAATACACAATCGCAACAACAACAACAGCAGCAGCAGCAGCAACAACATACGAAAGCACACGCGAATCAGCTGCTGCAAGTGCAAACGCATGCACAACGCAGTCGACAGCAGCAATCGCAACAGTCACAGTCACAGCCGCAGGCTATTGTTGTTGCAGTGGTGGTTGGCGCCTCGATTGACCATCAAATACAACAACAAGAGCCACAGCTGAGCGACCATCTCAATGTGAAACAACACAGGCAGACCACAGCCGGCGGCGGCGATGGGAAGAGTAACAGCGGCCGCAGCAGCAGAGCTTCGTCGTCTTACAGCTGTGCTGACGAAGGCGGTCATATTGGCGGTAGTGAGGCGCTATTGTAAATGGGCGCGGCATTTGACACGCAAGTTGGTGATATGTTCGTTGCTGTTCGTTGCATACCTCAAGGCTGTTGTTGTAGTGCTCTGCATGCGTGTCAGTGTAAATGCAAGTGTCTGCGTGTGCGTGTATATGTAGCGCTTATGGGTACTAAATAAATACATTTTAAGTGCGCGCACAATTAAGCTAGTGCAGTAATTTTAAGTAGTTTACATTACAAATATAAGCAAGAAGAGTAGTTATAAAGAAAAGTGCTAATACAAAATATTTTTTATTAAGATTTCTTATATTTCATTATAAGCTCAATATTTTGCTACTGAAATATGCATATTACAAAAAACGCATTGGTAAGTAATTTTTATAGCTTAATCTGTACTAAATTAATTGAAATAGTTTGAGAGTTTCATTAGTAATGGTTAGCTTATATTTACTATATCAATAAGTGGTACTTTCAATACGTACAAAAATAAGGCGCATGAATAAATTGGTGCTAAGTTTAAAATTTTATGCATTAATTTTGATTGGTTGTTGCAGAATTTAACGTAGAATTTGGTTAAAATATATTTCAGTTTCGTTTTTTATGGGTGTATGTGAGATGGTAGGCGAGTACAGTATATTAGAAATGTAGCAAATTATTTTATGTTGCAAAAATAGTGTCTATTAATTGGCTATTCTTTAAGATAACCCCTCTTGCGAGTGTCGACTGACAGTAGAAAATGTACAACTGAATGATTATCAACTACAGGTGATCAGTCGCTTAACCATCGACTGCGAATGCTCTTTAATCGCTCATTTGTCGACAAAAATTTGTCAACTTTTGAGTTTTGTCGATCAAGTTACACAATGGCAGAATAAAATATAATCGCCGCAAACGACTGGGGTCTATTCTACTGCCAGTCGACACTCGCAATAGGAGGATTGAGTTTTTTTTTTAACTAAAATTAGTTTCTATTTTCTTTTTTTTACAAACTCCCTTCATTTGGTGTGTTACAGAACGTTGGAATAGTATGTTCAATTCAAAAATAGTACTTTAAAATAAATAAATCCAATTTACTATTTCATTCGAATCTACATACATTTTCTCGAATTTTAAACTTACAAATTGTGTCCCATTGTATCATGCATGAAATCTACTGGATTAATACATTTTTCTTTAATTTGATTATTTCTAATAAGACATGTGTTGTTATTCTAATGCAGAGTTCTAACATATACAAAGCATTTCCAAAGATTTGTATATCACCATTGTCATATTTTTGCAAGTTTTTCTGCAAGGTTGTTACTGTGCGGTGGTGATATTCAAGGCTTGTATGTATGTGATTGGCGTTGAACCGTTTAGCCGGTTATAGCCGAATCGATGAGAGCGCGCCACTCCTCTCTTTCCTTCGCAGTTCGGCGCCAGTTAGAGATTCGCAGTGTAACCAGGTCGCTATCCAATTGGTTCCTCCAAAGGAGTGGAGGCCTTCCCCTTCCTCGGCTTCTTCCGGCAGGTACTGCATCGAACACTTTCAGAGCTGGAGTGTTTTCGTCCATTCGGACAACATGACCTAAACAGCGTAGCCGCTCTCGTCCAAGCTTCTGCACTATAAAGCAGGACGGGAATGATAAGCGACTTGTAGAGTTTGATTTTGGTTCGTCGAGAGAGGACTTTACATTTCAATTGCCTACTTAGTCCAAAGTAACACCTGTTGGCAAGAGTGATTCTGCGCTGGATTTCGAGGCTGACATTGTTGGTGTTGTTGATACTGGTTCCCAGGTATACGAAATTATCTACGACTTCGAAGTTATGACTGTCAACAGTGACGTGGGAGCCAAGACGCGAATGCGACGACGGTTTGCTTGATGACAGGAGATATTTCGTCTTGTCCTCATTCACCTCCAGAGATATTCAAGGTTTAACACACCAAAATAATAATTATTATTTATTGATACACTCAAATGTTATCTAATTTGCTACTATCATACTCTACCAATAACTGCTTCGTCTTTTCATATGAGTTATCTGATTGTATCCTTCGGTTTTACCACTTATAGGCAACGGAGTTTGACTCTCATTGAGAAAACCGAAAG
Organism: Zeugodacus cucurbitae; assembly: GCF_028554725.1. Taxonomy (NCBI): domain Eukaryota; kingdom Metazoa; phylum Arthropoda; class Insecta; order Diptera; family Tephritidae; genus Zeugodacus; species Zeugodacus cucurbitae. The sequence continues at coordinate 61,101,737 of NC_071669.1, read as the reverse complement.
AGTTTTGTTCTCTAAGAGATCATTAACACACTTTTTAGAGCAGTTCATTTCCATATATATCTTATTGAACGCTTTAGAAAACCTGAGTGCTTGCTTTAATCGAGTATAACTCACTTCGGATAAATTCCAGTGGACTCTAGTTTGATATCCATTCCTACTAGTCGGTCTATTCTAGTTGGTTCATTCTAAGTAGAACAAAACTATTTTCTTCTTTTCTTCTTTCAATTATTATTTAAAACATTTATTCTATTGAAATCCACAGTCTACTATTACTTAAAAAATTAATTGCATTGTCCCAAGAACAACCATCTCGTATGCATCAGTTTTTTGTATGAAAGAAGTTAAAATATATATTTAAATATAAAATTATGGCAACTGTTTAAAATTATTTTCATTTGTCGCATATTTATAGCATTTATGCCAGATAGGTTTCAGAGAATGCAAAAATTTGGCTGTAGAATTTCGTATGTAAGACTAGATAAATAGAATTTTTAATTGCTAAGACAAATATATACGTTAAAAATTTTAAGATTTCTTAATATAACAAATTAAATAATATTTTATAAAAAAAAAACTAAAATAATTTTTATTTTTTTAAATAAAATAAAATAATAATATATTTTTTAATAAATAAAAAAAAATACTAAGCGTGTATAAAATTTGTAATAAATCAGCACTTAATTTAAATAGCTTTATATTAGTACTATATTAAACATTTATGGCTTCTTAAGCGTGTTTATAATTTTAGTTTTCCAGCAGCAGATATACTTATAAGTATTCCCATAAAAAGAGTGCAAATAAAGTGCAAACTTTTGAGCGCAGTGAGAGTTTGAGAAGCCAAACATTGCTGGTAAACTTATTTTAAATTGTTTTAAATAGATACAATGCAATTTATATTGTATTGTTAGTGTACTCGTATTTTTATTACTTTAACAATATAGAACTACTTTCTACCAAGCAATAAAATTATCTGCGTCAAAACATTGCATTTTTCTGTTGTGAACAAATTTATCTGTGGCAAATTTCGGTCAAAAATTAATGAATTTATTTCTAACTACCCTCAATGATTTAAATATTGCGCTTCCTCCACTAACATACCCTTTTCCAATTTATTTTATATTATTTATGTGAAGCAGTAGTCCGTAAAGTGACATTCGATGCACCTAATTTAGTACTATCAATGCCAGTTCTGCTCCCTTGCGGCACACAAACACATTCACTTGCAGTTTTAATTATTTTTTCAGAGTCTCAAAAGTTTCAATACAAAAGTTCGACAGCAACGACCTCATTTTTCCTATCGACAGTTGACATTAATAAATTGGAAACGCCGCAATTAACTAGTACATACCAGCATATCTACACTACTGTATATATGTGTATATGTTAATTCCAATATGTCCTTTATTGCCGCTAAACAAAAAAAATTACATGACCTTTCTGTCATTTTAAACAAAAGTGACCCAGTTTCAATTAATTAGCTGCGAATACGAAAACATTGCAAAAAAGAATGCAAAAAATTATCATATGAAAATCGACAAATTGCCTTTATGCTTGAAATGTCGCAGCAATAAGTATCACATGCAGTTGCAAGCAAACTGGTCAGTCAATGTTGCTGTGGTGCTACACTTTTTCCTTTTCTTTTGTCAACAGTCGTTAGCGCAACTTTGTCTCTATTTTATAATTATCGCTGATGTGTTGGTCAAATGAGCAAGTGACAAATGATAAGGGAAGTTAGCTGAAAATGATTGCAAATAACCAGCGGTAAATTTATCAAGTTGGGTATTACTTGTGAACTAGTTACTATTAAAATTTTGAATTATTCTTTAATATTACAAAATATACCAGCTTCAATAAATGTATTAACTAATATGAGCAGCTTGTATCATTGTTTTACCTTTTCGCACAAGAGCTAATTGAGCAATTCAACGGCTTTTGCTCGTTTTACTATACAAAATAAAAATCTAATTTTTCTACATTATTTTTTTAAAGAATTTTAGTCGAGTTGGAAATGAAATCCAACTCTGCGCGTTGCCTGTATTTTTTGATAAAATAGTATTAACACTACTCGAGGGTAGATGTCGCTGCTGGAAATAATGAATGTGGTTATTGAGGAAATAGCAAACAGTTGTTGAAACTTACTAACTCTTATGAAAAGTAAAATCAAAACTGCATAACAATTGATCGGTTGTCGAGTAGCCAGCAGTACGAAGGCAAAAACTGGTTTCTCAATTAAAATTTTAATTGATCAATTAATTTGGTTGTGTGAAAAGGCTATTAGCTTTGAAATGAAGTTGAATTGAATTATACGTAACTTTAAGAATACATTTTCTGTTTAAAAATAACCCTTCTTTTTTATTGAAATGACCATAGCTCATGTATGTAGAATCACTACAATATTCAAACTAAAAATTGTAATTTAATAATTTTATTTTTTTGTATTTTTTATTCTATATTGTTAATAATTGCATTTATAATTCTTTAAATAAAAAATGTATTGCTAAAAAAAAATCAAGAACTTAACTTCTTAATGAATGCTTTATAATAAAAAAAATGTATTCATTTATAAATTTTTTTGGTATCCCAAAATGTATACCAATAACTCGGTATTCGCAAAATAATTCGAGATTAGTGTGTAAATAGTTTTTTTTATAATTTTAGATAAAATAATTCTATAAAATAGTTATGTAAAATTTTAAATGCATGAATTTCAAAGCAACGAAATTTTTAAACCTTAAATAAAACAATGAAGTGAATTCTAATATATTCATATGTAAATATTTAATAAATATACTATAAGAATGTTGTGTTGCTAGGCTTAATAAAAAATTTGGTACACAATACAAAAGCGAATGTACAAAATGAGATTACAAAAAAAAAATAGTTTATGTATTCCTCTATACTATACATTTATATTGACAGAGTATATATGAAAACTTATTTTTTAATTTTTCATATTTAATGAAAGTTACTTTCCTTATTAAAAATACAGCGGAAATGTGTAAAATATTTGTGCTTGAGCCCCACAAATATTTTTGAGCATTTCTTGAGAGAAATAGTGTTTCAGAAATGTACTAATAAATACAAGGTAAACGGTATATTTACAGTTAAATAAAGTAAATCAAAAATACAGCTAAATATAATCAAAAGTGTGCTATAAAAATGGATTGTTAAACAAAAAATTGATTAATAAATTTTATTTAAGTAATAATTAAATGAAATAAAGTGAGGCAAGCAAAAAAAATTTAAGTTTTCGGTTAATAATTGCATTTATATTTTTTTAAATACAAGAATTTTTACTAAAAAAATTTTTTTTAAGAAAATAATTTATAAAAAAATTATTTATTTATTTTTTTCATTTATAAATTTTTTTCTTTATAAATGAAAAAATTTATAGAATATATTTGTAGTCATATAAGTTTGGATTAAGTGCTTGTATATATAAATTCATGTATAAATATATATACATATGTAAGCTAGGCTTAAAGAATTTCATATACGATTTTAAAAATAACTGTTTCAATAGCCTTTAAATGTATACATTTGTAACTAAGTAAAGTGATTGAGTCAATATTTCGCAAATAAAAAAAAAATTACTTAAAAAAATATTAAATTATTATTAAAAATATTTCGAAATAAAAAGTAATAATTTTGGTTGAATCTAAATGCTAAATTTAATATTAAAATTTAAATTGAATATTAAAATTTAAAAATAAACCAAAAATCTAACGAAAAATATTTAAAAAAAATTAAATATTTAAAAAGAAAATTAAAATAGTTTTAAAGCTAATGAAATTTTCCTCGTCATTAAACGGAGGAAATTGAAAAAAGTTTTACCGAAAAAAATTCACAATTTATTTACAATACGACGATTAAATTCTATTAAGCGCGTGTCTAATGTAATTAATAATTAATTTAATTAGTTTGCGGCATAAATGAAAATGAAAAAGGCAGGTGGGAAAAAATACTGTGCGCGTTAAATCAACAAATGTATATATGTATGTAGCCAACAAATGTATTACTATTATATTATAAAATATTTACCGAATCGCACACATACATGCATATTTTTTATAAGCGATAAAAATAGTGATTTTATTTGTATGTATATATGTATATACATATGGACAAAATGAAATTGTTGGAAATAAATTCTGATGATAATATTTGTGAAAAATTAACATAAATATGTGATTTTTTATTTAATATGGAGAAAACATCGAAAGGTAAGTTGTGGGTATCACGAGGGAAAACATTGTATATATATATTGGTCCAAAATAAATCAACCATTTCTGAGTTAAATATTTGAGACCGAATGTTCCTAGAAATTGTACAAATTTGTAGCCCTAGTAGGTAGAAGGATCAATATAGATATAACCATTTTCGATAAACCTATATTTAAACTTCAGCTGGAGAGAACATATATATATATAATATATATAGACAATGGGCCTAATCATTGAATCCGTTTCGATCGAAAAATGGTGCGGTTCCATCGAAAAATTTTACGTCGGAATCATTGAAACCATATTGAAAATAAAATTGACGATCGCATTGAACTCACTTACCGACTCGAACAAATACATTCCGCGGCTAATAGATGTCGCTAATTATGAAATCATTGATTCCGCAAAATCGAAAGTTTTGGTCGAAATCTATCCATTGATAAGTGAGTTAAAAGAAGTAAACCATTTGGAAGTTTTTATGTAAACAATTACTGATGACGGACTAAATTACATTTTAAATGGGTATTTTAGAGACAAGAGCCAAAAGCAAACTAAACAAATAAATTAAAGATATTTAAAAGCGATATAAAGTTGTCCCCTCGAAATAGCGAAATAATTTTATCAAAGAGCCTCAGGCGAATTAACTATATTTTGGAAGAAATTTCACAATAGTTAAAGGTCAGTTTTAATTTTTTTGAACAAAGCAAAAAGCACTTGTCGATAAAGGTCGAAAAAACGTTCGCACTTTGTGGTAAAACAGTTTATCGACGGAATCAATGATGGCAAGAAAATTTTCGAAAGAAAATCCTTATCATATCTAAATCGAATTCGCTGCCGATTCAATGATTAGACCCATTATTAATCTTCGATCTCATTAGTTCATTCTCAAAAAAAAATCAATTACTTTTTTACGAAAGCATACATTTAGGAGGTCCCAACAATGTAATATTTTTCTACCCTTCTTATAATGGCATATGTTTATATACGTAGAATTCTTAAAAAAGTAGTAGAATGATTTTTAGTTGTCCCCTCGAAATAGCGAAAGAATTTTCCCAAAGAGCCTCAGGCGAATTAACTATATTTTGGAAGAAATTTCACAATAGTTAAAGGTCAGTTTTAATTTTTTTTTTTGAACAAAGCAAAAAGCACAGACACTTTATGAAATTTATCGCACTTGTCGATAAAGGTCGAAAAAACGTTCGCACTTTGTGGTAAAACAGTTTATCGACGGAATCAATGATGGCAAGAAAATTTTCGAAAGAAAATCCTTATCATATCGAAATCAAATTCGCTGCCGATTCAATGATTAGACCCATTATTAATCTTCGATCTCATTAGTTCATTCTCAAAAAAAAATCAATTACTTTTTTTGAAAGCATACATTTAGGAGGTCCCAACAATGTAATATTTTTCTACCCTTCTTATAATGGCATATGTTTATATACGTAGAATTCTTAAAAAAGTAGTAGAATGATTTTTAGTTGTCCCCTCGAAATAGCGAAAGAATTTTCCCAAAGAGCCTCAGGCGAATTAACTATATTTTGGAAGAAATTTCACAATAGTTAAAGGTCAGTTTTAATTTTTTTTTTTGAACAAAGCAAAAAGCACAGACACTTTATGAAATTTATCGCACTTGTCGATAAAGGTCGAAAAAACGTTCGCACTTTGTGGTAAAACAGTTTATCGACGGAATCAATGATGGCAAGAAAATTTTCGAAAGAAAATCCTTATCATATCGAAATCAAATTCGCTGCCGATTCAATGATTAGACCCATTATTAATCTTCGATCTCATTAGTTCATTCTCAAAAAAAATCAATTACTTTTTTACGAAAGCATACATTTAGGAGGTCCCAACAATGTAATATTTTTCTACCCTTCTTATAATGGCATATATTTATATACGTAGAATTCTTAAAAAAGTAGTAGAATGATTTTTAGTACTAGCTATTCCACTTTCATGAAATAAAATCTTAAAATCCCATATAAACACAATTTAATAATATAAAGGTACTATCCCTAAATATATGCTATGACAGACATTGATGAACCATTACATTTAGAAAGCTATAAACTAAAGTTAGATCTTTAACTATAGGAAAAAATAGGAAATTTTAATTTAGCAATAATTAAGTATGGAATTTTATGAGAAATGAATTGAATTCGACTAACAATTATCTTATACTCGTAAAGAGAGATAGTTTAAATAATGTTGGTTTTCAAAGAATGTGATCAGAAAGGTAGGCTAACTAACTGAATAATGTTGTTGTTTTATATACTAGCGAATTAGTTGTATGCTATTGAGACTTCTCATCTAATCTATATTATTACAGGTTTTTGGAAGATATTATTAAAATATGGTGAGCCCAAGGAGAGTGCCATATAACTAATATGAGATGAAAAAGGTAAGTAATTAATATACATAGTAAAATATATGGAATACTTATCTCATCAAATATTACTACAAAGCTGAGTACAGACCTGCATATCACTCGTATTACCAACAAATGTAATATGTACATTTAAAATAAATTATTAGTCATTTAATTTGCCGTAATATTTTAAATATTTTAGAAATAATTCATAATTTAAATACGCCATTTTCAGATTAAATGTGTCTGTCGTCAATGAGGCATTGAAAATAAATTTCCTCGCGAAATGTAAACAAATGTGCAGAGACTAGTTATAATTAAGTGCAGTGACGCATGCTAATTCGTAATAAAGCTATGAGAAATGTAGAAATGAAATAATTGGAAGTGTAATTCGGCAAAAAAGTTGCAAAAGTCAAATATATATTTTTTAAATTAGTTGAATTTGGATAATTTTTTTTTAATAAAAATATTAAATTAAAAAAAATACATACCTATATGTATTATACGTTAATAAAAAAATATATAAATAATAGTTATATTTCACTGCATATTTTTACTTGCGCTAATTTATTTCGGTGATTAAAATCGACAATTATTTAGGGTCAGTAGTTAGCTAACCAAGTCAAAAAAACATTAAAATGTAAGTAAATAAAGTATGTTTTGTTATATGCTATTGTACGAATTGGCGCTTTTTGTGATAAAACAGATTGCTCATATCCGCATCGTCGCACCGAACTAATGATTAATTATATAATATTTTATTATTGCTGACTGACTGGTTGGCTGTAAAATGCCATGCTTACCAACTTGTATAAAAATACGAACTATATAATAGTAGGTTAGGTTAGGTTAGGTTTGTAGGCAGATCTTTGCAAAGACAGAATATCTCACTTAGACAGCCAGGCGCTGTCCATTGTGGTACCAATAAAACTTCCCGTGGATCAAAGACCTGTAAGATTCAGCAAACCGCTTGGAATCCGTTATAAATTTCTTAAGACTAGTAATATCGATTCTAGCCAGTTCGCTAGGATCGTCGAAAAAGGGCTTTCGGAGGTGTTTCAACCTCAGTCTGGCAAAAGCTGGACAATGCAGTAGGAAATGCTTAGATGATTCCATCTCGCCTTCCTCCATACAGCTTTGGCAACTTGCATCTGCCACGATCCCAAGTCTAACCGCATGGGTACCCATTGGACAATGTCCAGTAAGTACACCTATGATTGCGCTGAGATGGACCTTGCCCAGAGAAAGCAGTTGAAAGGACCGCTTACGCTCCACAGAGGGCCAAAAGGACCTCTCGCCACTGCACAAGTACTGGTAGTTGACCAGCGTTTGACGAGCTCATGCGTAGTCTGCATGTCCAGCGCTCTTGCGCAGGTGGACCATGGACTACCAATGCGCTCCCATTCCGACGTCAATGTAGCTAGGGTACCCTCCCTTGCAAGCTTGTCCGCTATACAGTTACCAGCGATCCCGCGGTGACCGGGTACCCACACTAGTCGGATTGCAAAATAGCTGGAAGCTATTGATAAGGATCTAAGACACTCCTTAACTATCACAGAGCGTACTGTCATCGATTCCAATGCCAGTATTGCCGCCCTGCTGTCGGAGTGAATACATACCTCTCTAAAAGAGGTCACCATACGAAGCAGTGCGTCCACTGCTACTTTGATCGCAGCGAAATAATAGTAAGTAGTATACAAAAAATTTAGTTGATTTTACAATGACATTTGAAATATTATAGTGCAATTTATTATCTAAATTACACCATTTGCCATTAATGTGATGCATTTGAAAATTTATGTAGTTAAGTGTAACACATTTAATAATTTATTTAGTTACTTTCTGCTGTATGCATTATATATTATTTATTTATTTTTTAATAAATGGTCACACAATTTACTGTGCAAACAAAAATTTTCACAAAATTTTATAATATTTCATAATATTTCCAAATTACTCGACTGCTGTCCATTTAACAAAGGCGACCTTGAACTTGGCAAATGATTTATATTTAATAAATTGCACGTAATTCATGAAAGTATTAATAATTTTTGACAGGCTTACAGAAAAAGCCTGAAAGTATAATGAGATAAATATATTTCATTTGAATTATTGAATAATTGTATTTGAAAATTGTATAAAGCGGAGCTTTCTGTAACACTACAATCTTTTTGCGCATTAAGTAAATATTTGGATATTTAAAATGATGCTAATGATATAATTTATTCGGAAATTCAATACAGAAAGTCAAATTATAAATTCCTAATAAATTACTTTCATTTCCGACAAAGGGAGGATAATAATATTAAAATGAATCCGAATTTTTTTTTGTTTATGAGCAATGTACATAGATTGAAATTTCATAGTAGTGTTTAAGGGGCTATACCAGTGTAACCCATGAAAAATGAGGCGATTTTGGTGAATTTACCTCTATCTTTCAAAATTTTTTCTTTACAAAAATATTGAAATATAACGGACATAACGGCATATAATGTTGTCTTAGGAGATGCTAAAAAAAAGTTCCAGAACTGCTGACATGATTCCTGCCGAATGAGTTGCTGAAACAAAAAAATTCAAAATGGTTATTAAAGTGAAATATATTTCCTATACGATTTTTGAAAAATATCAAATGTTGAATGGTCTTTTTTAAATATCAAATTGACGATTTTTAAACAATCAAAAGGGTCATTGTATTTATAAACCCAAACGATTACCCTCCTCCCGCCCAACAGACGCGTGGGGCGCAGTCCGCATACGAGCGGAATTTGCCGAGTCTAGAAAGGCAAGAGATTTTTAAGCATTCAGTTCTCAAGCTGCTCAGCTACAGAAAGAAACATTTCAACAGCTGAGATTTAAAAATTTATAAAAACAAAAAGTTAAAAATTTCTGAATATTACTTATTAAGAGAAGACAAAATAGTTTTTTTGATGCTAAATATTCAGTCTGATGGATCAAATGGGCTGGAATGTGAATTAAAATCATGACATATTCGGCGGAATGGTTCATTTAACTCAAAATTTGTTCTAGAAGATTTTAGAAATAATGGTCTAAACTGCCTGGATGAACGCAATGGGTCATTAAACTTAATATCAGGCAATAGGAATGAACTACAAACTAAACCATTCAGAAGTTTTACTAGGAATATTATACCTAGCATTTCTTTGCGACTAGTGAGTGTTGGAAAATTTATAAGTTTTAAACGACTAGTATACGGGGGAAGATTCAATCTTGAATCTCAATGTAAGTGGCCTAAAGCAAAAAGTAAAAATTGTTTTTGAACGGACACTAGCTTATCAGAATGGGATTGGTAACTAGGATTCCATACCACAGAACCATACTCCAGTATAGGCCTTACCAATGTTGTAAAAAGAATTTTAGTAATATACGGATCACTAAATTCTTTAGACCAACGTTTAACAAAGCTAAGAGAATCTTTAGATTTTAAGCTAAAAACTTGTTCTAAACTGAAGTTATTTATTACATAGGGAGAAGGATCAACAGTTCTACGGGAAAAGCACATTGTTTTACATTTTTTAAGATTCAGTGGCATATCATTTTTGGCATATCATTTTGTATAGTAAATATATTCAAGAATACTCAATTTAAATTTGAAGTCGATCGGTCAATTCCTCGTTGAGTTATGATGTCAGCAATTTTGAGAAGTATCGTTTCGAGAAATACGAGTTTAGAGTTTCGACTATAGCTGCTTATACCAGCGAGCGGTCGCTCTTTAGAACGCTGTCATTCTAAAACTATTCAAAATACGATATTACCGCTTTCACAGGATATTTGAGAAAGTATAAACCATGGAATAAGCGAAAAATAAAAAAAATTGTTTTTTTGAAAATGTCACACTAATATAGTCCCTTAAGAAACTCAGAGTTAATGCTATAATTTAGTCTATCAAATAATAAAGCAAAGTTTCAAGCATTTCCAGAATAATCAAAAATATGGTATGGATTAACTCGAAAGTAAACACTTTTTCCAATAAACTTAACTATAAATTAAACCTAAGTTTCCACTCAAACTATACCAAAGCACTTGTCAATAAATTGTAATTATCTCCCACGCAGCTGGTTCTTACTACTACTTACAGAAATATTAACATCCCACGCCCACAAGTATTTAGCAAAGTAACTAATTTGCGTACTTATATACTATATTATATTGCTGTGTATATAAGTATGCAAATACCTAAGTTAACTCTGCGCTTAAACATTCCAACCAACATAATTTCAATGGCAAACAGCGTTAGCATCACACTACGCTGAATTTCGACTGTAGTTAACTCAACTCAACTGAACTGAACTCAACTGGCCAAAATGCCAAAAAAAAAATTGCTGGCAATGACGCAGTGCCTGCCGACAAGTTGTCATTCTTCACATTTTGCGCATTTCTGATCATTCAAGTTGTTACTACAAATATTTACATTTCAAACTAAGCGGACGTGTTTGAAATTTTCAATTTCGTTTATGCCACACACACACAGTCGCATTTGCAAACGCCCACACTATGGACACTACGCCACAACTGGTTACGCTATGCTATGCTGTGCTGTGCTGCGGCATGTCAGCGGCATCTGTGTAAATAGGCTTATTACTTTCAAGTGTTGCGGCGAATTTCCAAAAAGTAAAATTAAGCCATTTCCTACAAGCGCCAGTGTATGTATGTTTGTGTGCGTGGTCACGTAGTTCGCGATTGAGTTTATTACTGAAAAGTGACGCCAAAAATGTTTGTGTTCAAAAAAGGTTAAATTATATGCAGGCATGCATGTCAATAACGTATGTCAAATTTTAGTAATTTCAGCTCATATTTTAAGAGTAGTTTGTGTAACATTCAACACGAATTCTTTTTATGGCTACATTCCAGGACAAAGATTTTTTCATATGCATGTTGCTAGAAACATTGCTCAGCAACAATGTTTAAAATAATTAAAAATTTATTTTAGTTTTAATATTGCTTTTCCATAAAAAAAAAAATTAAATTTCATGCAATGTTGCTGCAACAATGTTGCTTTATTATATATACATATGTTGCTGCAACATTGTTGCTAAAAGAAATTTTTAACTGAAAAATCCAGTAATCACTAAGTTACAAGTTTCTGAAATGACGCACGATAAGTTTATGCCAGCAAAAATGTTGCTTGTAATACTGTTGCAATGCTATTAGGAGTACAAATCTTTCTGAAAATATTTCTGATATATCGTCTACTACCAGCGTGAACATACGTACAATTGACTAAAGAAAACTCTTAATCCACCCAAAACGTCGCATGACTTAAAGGTAAATCATAGTTCTTATACAAAAAAAGACTCAACCTCAACTAAACTTTCCTTTAATTTGCCGAATACTTCTTCTCAAACTGTTCCACAAATAGCAATGCAACAAATTTACGACACCACAATGGACCCATGTTAGTTATCTACCACTTAAACCTTGGAGACCTGCCGCCAATAATATTCAACTTGACCACACAAAAACTGTGTTCGCAAAGTTTCGTCTTTTAATGTGAAAACTTCAAGACACAATTTCTTTGCCGTGGAAACTTAACAACTTTCTGCCAAAAGAGCAGCTCCAACTACTTGCAGTTTCACATATTTTCGCTTAAAATGCAAATGTGTACTGACTTATATTGCGCATTTTTTTTGTCTTTAGCCACGCAAATGAGTTTCCACTATTTACTGTTTAATCAAACGAATAGCAAAGCGACTGCCGAAAAGTTTTGTATTCACAATTAATTCCTTGGGGACCTGCGAACTTACATAAAATTTTAATTACCTTTTTCTTGTTGCTTCACGGGCATTAAAGTTGTCGCCGTTGCCGGTATTTTACCGCTTTTGGTTGCGCTCATAAATTATTCGCGCGCAGCTAGTCGAAGATTTTTGTATTTACTTAATGTACTTGTACCTAGAGAGTAACGGTAATTTCGGAAATTATAAGTTTACTAGGGGTGTTCTATTTTATTTTTTAAACCATTTTTTCAAACAAAAAATTGTATTTTCTTAGTGGAAACATCTATGCTATTTAAAATTATAAACAGGTGGCAGCACTTTTCAAACATTGTTACAAATTTAAACATTAGTTTAATGTTAGTAATTAATTAGTATATATTGAAAACTTCTGAAGAGTTTGGTACGCATAGGTGTCGTGTTTTATTTGAGTACAAAAATATTTTATAATTTTAAACATATGGCAACATCGCAAAAAAAATATTTTCAACTAAAAGTTTCTAATTTTTTTTAAATGTATATAAAACCAAAAATGTAAGATTTAACCATAAAAGTTGCTAGTAAAAATTTTCGACAGGTGGCAACCCTATACCATTTCATTTCAAAACTTGCTATTACTACACTGAAAAACACTAAAAATAAATATTTAAATTCAACACTCAATTTAGTAATGCTTAGTAAGCGTGACGCAATTTCGTTACGCTACATATTTTCGTTGCAGTTGTTCGATTTTACTAACATGCCTAAAAGAGAACCACTTATAATCTTAGCTAGTTATTTTCCATGAATTTTTTTTTTTTCAATCATGAATCATTTACTAACAACCCTAATATTCAGTGTACCAAGTTAAATCAAATAAGTCGAAATATAGCTGTTATAATTATAAATTTGCTGGCGTTAAAGGTGAAATGAATGCGAAATTTACACAAAAACTTTGCGTGCGAAATTATTTGCGAAAGAGTGAATTGAATGAAGTTCTTACCCGCTTAGAAAGTTTATGATTTTAACCTTTGCAACGTAGGCTTTATTGCACTACCGAGTATTGGCTTGTTGACAGTGTCTTTATTGCTAGATTGTGACCGCTTGGGAAATTAAATTATGAAATATGAATTTGCTTTAGAATTGAAGAGGTGAAGGTTAGCTTCAATTATATACAGAATCTTGCATGAGACTTCTTAAACCATGAGAGCTTCAGAAATTATGGTAGTTCTATTAATAGATCTCACATGTGAGAACACAATATTTTGAGCAATTTTCCCTTAAGCGTTGTCAGAGTATATCTCTGGCATAAAAAGTACCCAATTAAATTCCAAAATATACCTTGAGACTATTAGGAAATATATCCACAAGTACCCATTAAGCTTTCTGCATAATATCTGTAAAATAATCTCTTGCTTCCCTCTCCAACAATTTTCTCATAAATATTTACAAAAATACCCCATTCAAATGATTTCTTAAAATATTCATAATTATCCAACTACTACAATTAAATACCAATAAATTACCAATAATGCCACAGCTTAAAATAATTAATGACCGCCAAATTACAGTTAACTGAATCATCATTTACTTTTATAGTAATTTAAATCATATTTACCAGAAGCAGCCATAAAATAACTTAGGTCTTAAGAGCACCCAGTACTCGATTACCAATTCCCAGAACGCCAATGAAAGAACACAGAAGAAAGACCAGCTGAATGAAGGTGTTGAGTATTGCGTCTGCGACAGCTTTCAATTAAATTGTGTATTAAAAACTTCAAGTGCACATAACGAGTTGCTGGAAGTGATAAAAGGGCAGACAGATATACCGCTCAGCGGCGCTTTCTCTCGCGGGTCAGAGACAGTGTGAGTGAAATGAAATTATATGAAATATGCCTAGGTGTCAAGAGCCTTAATTTAACAGTAACTTAGTGAATAAGCGTCTATAAAACAAAAGCATTGATGTTGCTAGACGAGCTCGAGCAATATGCTGTATTTAAAACACTTTGGGTATGACAGGGCGTATGATTAACCGACTGTAGCAGTTTATATTGGCAAGCTGACGCACATCAAACAAAATGTTAATGTACTTAAGGTGTCAAAAATTTAATGTGAAATTATTAAAATTTGAATATTTAGTGGAATGAAAATTTTTTGAAATTTCAATATTATTTGGAAGAGAGAGTCACTAAAATCTTTAATTAACTTTAATCAAGGAAAGTTCGTGATAATTATATAGGATTTGTTTACAGAAAAAAATTAGAAGTGTAAGAATGAAATTTTTGGATTGTTTGTTGTAATAACAGAGTAGTTTAAAGCAAAAAAAAAAAAAAGTTTGGTGGGTTGCCACCTGCATGGAAATTTCAACTAAAAAAATATTTTATAAAGAAGCATACAATACAGATATCAAGCTGAAGAGGTTTAAAGAATCAACCAGTTGAAAATATTTTTAAGGGGTTGCCACCTATTTAAAATTAATATTTCAAAAAAGTTTATGAAATAAAACAATTATTACAAATTGGATAACAAAGCTAACTAAGCACGTTTAAGATGTATTAAAGTTAAAGTAATTTAAACGAGGGTTGCCACCTATTTCCAATTATAATTTTAAATATAAAAAAAATATAACAATATCGATGAAATTAATTGTGTTTCAAAATTTTTACTATCGGAGATATTTTTATTTTTGTAAGTGTTGCCAGCTTTTTGAAAAATTAATATTATTCGAATAAAATAATTAAATATTACAAAAATGAAAGCAATCGTGAAACCAAAATAATGTGTATACATTTATTTTTAAATTTCTGCCTGAACTTCCCCTTTTTCTTATGCCCATATTCTACCCTCGTGCAATTAACTCAAATAAAATGATGATGGCAGTGACGAACTGAAATTCTCCATGGAAAAGTTAAAACACCGCTTTTCGATTAAAGCCACTCTATAGATAGCAATTACAGCAACATATTAAATGCGCTGAAACAACGGAAGTAATATTTCAACTTCCGTTATTGCCGACATTATTATACTGACAGTATCATTATTGCACAGATTACACGCATCCGCTTTGGCAGATCAATCAAATTGTTTGTATATGAAAAGAACTGTTGAGTAAACACGGATATAACTACGTAAACAAACGAGGGAAAATGTAAACAATATATTTGTATGTATGTGGGTGTATGTATGTTTGTATGTGAGTACTGTTACACAGCTAAAGTTACAGTTACAGTTTAAAGTTGCTTAATTCCCTTGGTAATTTTAAACCGTTGCAAGTTGCTATATTATTTAGCACCTTAATGTACATAGTTAATAATAAATTTATTTGGACAGTCATTAGCTGAAGGCTTTACTTAATGCGCAATTAGCATTTCTTTTGATATTATCAGAAGGTTCACTTTACAAGAACTTGAAAATTGACAGTAGGGGTAACTTACTGCTTGGAATATTACACCTTGGCATTCACTTTGATTTTAGGCAAATGCTTGCAATTACTCAAACCAGTAGCGAGAAATTTTCGATTAAGTGCTCAGTAAAGGATAATTGGTGTTGGTTTAAATGTAAAATTTCCCTAATATGAATAATAATTGTATATTATTGATATTATTATACCTTTAAATAATTTTTTTTAACAAATTTCCTAATATCAGTTGAATTCTTTCGCAGTATTTTCAGCAACGCACAGTGGTTCCGCCATAGGCCAAAAATCAAAAAATCCATCTCACGATTTTTCGACAAAATATATACCGATGGCCTCTAAATTGTCCACACTTCCTATTTGCAAACCGGGGTTTCCTAAAAATCTAACGGTACTTTCTAAAAATAGAGTTAAATGCATGAACAACCGGGTTTTTTTTTAAAGCACATCAGAATTTTTTTTTTTTAATTTCGCAGAAACAAAGGACTTCCATTTGTTCTGGTTATTGTTCAGGTTAACGAATCAAGATTATTTTTAATGGATTTTGAAGCTAAAGGTATTTACTTTAACTTGTGAAATTAATTAAGACTAACGATATTTGTATTTTTTGTGAAATTAGTGTTTTATATCACCTATATATTTTTAGATCTTTTTTCTGCGTCTTCAATGTGTTTACATGTTTTAATTGTGTTCTCTCGCGATCTCCCTTTAATTGTATTTTATATAGTATTTAGCAGAGTCTTAAGGTAATAAAAGTGCTAAAGTTGGGTTCGGAAAGTTGCAGATGTATTTGCAATCGTCAAAATAATAATGGCCTTTGAATTAACTATTTTTAAGTTCAAACTCATCATAATTGGGCTAAGGAAGCTTGGAAAGAAGAATAAATCGTCTTTATTTCAATCTGTGTACGGTTTACTAGAGGATACATTATAAGTTTTTGTTCTAATTATAATGGCTGTGAAAAAAGGAAATGTACTAAATAGGTTGATAATTTGCTTTTTCCCTACATTACTCTTTTAAATGATATTATTCTTATAGGTGGAATATGGGCGTTGGATGAGGGAAACTATAACGACAAATCATGTTCAGCTTTTTTTTCGCTTTCTTAACTTTTTTTCCAAAGCCTTACTGAAAGTTTTGACGCTCCAACCATGGACATGAGAAATATTTTTGCATATCATTGCCATGTAATAGCAATTACTGTTCTATGGGAGCTATAGGACCTAGTAGTCCGATGGGGCCATTTTTTTAATATATATTTAAAATATTTTTCTAGATTTTTGGTGAAAATTTCATAGCGATATATCAACGGGAAGTATTTATGACCGCGCCTTCATACAAGCTGAACCACTGTGCAATGTTGCCATAACAACACTTAATTTTTTAATCACAAATAATTAGCTTAATTTAGCTAAGTTTTAAGGGTTGATTTATTTTTAGGTACATCAACAAAGATCTAGCATACAAATCACAATACAAGTTTTGACAATTTTTTGACAGGTGGAAACTCTTTTTTAAACTTTTTCTAAAATTTTCCAGAAATTTTTCTCAAACTACTTGCGTTGAATGCACAATTTGTAATATTATTATGTTTTATTATATACTCTACGATTAGGTGGCAACTCTATCTCAAAAATTTTTTTTCAAAATCTTTCTAAATAAATTCTTAAATCTCTTCAATCATTTGATATAAACTTTGTAGTACTTTGCTTACTTTTTGAATCAGTGGCAGCACTATTCCAAAATATTTATAAATTTACAACATCGCGAATATAGTCATTTTATTAAGTCTGTACTTTTTAAGTGATCACACCATTATATACATTACATTACAAAAAGAGATAAGAAAACTTGTCATTTCCAGCACATAAAATTTGTCATTAATACATGTACTTAACTTCGTATACTTTATGAGAGATTTTTAACAAACAGCATTTAGGTTTTTTATACTACTTCCATTTACATCATTTCAATATTATCTTTCCGCTTTTTTATGATGCCATTTACTAGCTGTATTCTTAACTCTTCATACGTTATATGGCTAACACATATGAAATTATTATTCTCTACATTGCACGTAGAATTCTCAAAAAGTTAATGTGTTCAATGTAGACAAAAAACGTTTGATTTTTCACACAATTTGTTGAAATAAAATTTAAGCACCCAAATCACGTGCCATAAATGGGTATTATATTTAATTTTATTAGCTGTCAACAGTTCCTGATTGTAATAGTAATGTGGTGTGACAAGCGGTGAACGTCATTTATATAGAAACGGGTAAAAAAATATAGAAGCACAGCGCATCGCTCCCTAAATACAAGGAAGCATGTGGGAAAGCTAATTTATTGTTTGCTCCATTTTATAAGTAAATATTGTCATTCAATTTCATTATAAATACTTATTTTTTTTTTGTAATTTTAAATGATAAGAAATAAAAAATATATTCGTCTCATATTTCATTTAATCTGGGATAGAGCTTATTTCAGATTTCAAACACCTTAAATCTTAACAGTTACTAATATTTTGCATTTATTGCTACTTACAAAGCTTTTAGAATATGAACCTGGTTTGTTTCTTATATAGTTACTCAAGTTATTACAAGTTTTTTTATACAATGACAACCTTAGAGGTGGGAAAGTTTTATGATTTTCTTATCCGAAATCGGTTCTAGAGATATAATGATAATTATTTGAAGATACATTTTATATATATTCATATATATTACCAAGGACCGATAGTGTAATTCTCTAATTAAACAAATAATTATTGTAATGAAAAGACATTCATCGAGTGAGAAAATCTTCTTAAAGTTAGTGCCAAAAATAACTATAATAATTCAGGGAACATCCTGCTTACGCAAAGAAAAAAGTTGCCGTATATCATTAAAATATAAATCTTCACAATATGGCGTTTAAACAACTCTCTGCAGTCGTTTTCCTTATGTACCCCTTCACATACCATGAAAATAGTTGAAATCGGATAAGAACCACGCCCACCTGCCAAACAAATTTTAGGTTGAATTATTAAAAGTGCATTAACTCACTAAGGGAAAACGTCAGAAACATTAAATTTTACGGAAGAAATATCAGAAGGAAGCTGCACCCAGATTTTTTCTTCAAAATGGCGTTGTTCGCACACTTATGGGTCAAAAACCATATCTCAGGAACTACTCGACCGATTTCAATGAAATTCGCTTTATAATATTTTCTTGACACCCTAATGACCCTGGAAAATGAATGAAATCGGTTCAAAACCACGACTACTTCTCATATAACTCAATTTTGAGTTCCATCCCATCCCTTCACTTTATAAGATATACATAAGGAACAAATGAAGATAGCGGAATAAAACTTCACACAAATACTGTATAAGATCTGTGGCATCACTTGTCGAAATATGACTATAACTTTTCAATGCCTCGGATATCGAATATGAAGAACTCAGTACCTTAGGATAATTTTTCACCGAAAACATCGGTAAATCTCTCAGATATCTTAATTTAATTCAGAAGAAATCTTTTTCTTCTAATATTGTGTCTCTGTACCAGAAGTGGGTAAAATCGGGTCATAACTTCCTCTAGCTCCCATATACCTAATTATAGGGGTTTCATTCAAATACGATGGGCTTATCGCTTATAAATCGGTTAATATGTGAAATATCTTAGATATAATGTATGATGGTGGTGAAAATGAGTGAAATCGGTTCAAGAATTACGTTAGCCTATATACTATATATGATGATTTTCGTTTTTCTATTGGAATTTATGCCGAATATATGGGTCAAATTGTGTGTTATCTTAATAAAATTTCTTCAATAAATTGCGAGAGTATAAAATGTTCGGTTACACCCGAACTTAGCCTTTCCTTACTTATAAATTTACATGTTGCATACTTTTAGGATAACTTTTTTGCTTACCTGCTCTATAGCCTTGTTACAGTGGCGCTCAAATAGTTTAAGTTTCGGTAGCCGTTTCAGAACCACTGAAAAAAATTACAAGCAAGCATACATAAATTCAAGTGAAGCTAATAAAAGTGTATCAAAAAGCCAAATATCATTAAATGAGATTGAAGATGGGTAGTAAGAATAAATTATTTATGGACTCAAGGATTATAAGTTTAAATATTTCATGTGAAAAGACTTGATATTTTCTTACTTTTTACAGGAAAATTAGACAAAATTCAAAATTGCTCCAAAAACTGCTATTTTAGGAGTATTCTTAAAGGAACGACGACCAGTTCTCAAATGAGGAGGCTTTCTGTATTGCTTTTACTCTCATTCACAAAATTCACAAAATCTTAAACACCAGCGCTCGCTTGTGATCCACTGAAGTTCAAAGTGTACACGAAATGTATGATTCTCTTAAAATGAATACATTTCACCAGTGAGTAATTATGCGCATAATTAAAAGAAGCCATGCAACAGACAATGACGAAATCATAAATAAAGATGCGATCGACTATAATTATTATGACAGGACGGCATACATACATACTTACGCAAATGCAATCAAGCATGAATGCACATAACTACAGTAATCACCAAAATGCATTAGAACAAACACACACGTGTCTTGTATACTCATATTTAGACAATGTAATGACAATTTGGATGCTACGAGCGCCAGCATGGATTATGACATTAAAATGAAGCAGCAACACAAACAACAACAACAACGATGGCCAGTAAACCTTTAATTCATAGCACTTCCAAGAAGATCTATTATGACAGGCAACAAAGAGAAATAAAGCGCTTGTGATGTTGATGATAATGATGAAACAACAACAGTAACAACAAATTAATCCAAAACCAAAAGCAACAAGTAAATGGCGTACAAATTACTACACATGTAGTAAGTATTTATCAGAGCCGGAGGGGAGCATGACATTTCTGTAGAAAAAATTTTGGAAGAAGAAGCGCAATTCGACACATTTGTATGTTTGAATGTATGTATGTATGTGTATGTCCGTCCATAACTAAACTGTTGACCATAGTGCCAGTATAGCTAGTGCGCTAACTCATGCGTATAATTTTAATAACATAATGACACAAGCTCAACTCATCGTCGGCAGTAGCAGCAGCAGCATTTGCACACGCAGTCTAGACAATTTTCACGTTAAAATGCCGAAAAGTACAAAAAAAGAATTGAGAATTTTGTGAAAATTTTCATTCATGAATTCACCGAAACAAAAGTGTGCATAATCAGTAAAAATGATAATTCCAATTTATCCTTATCGCTCACGGTATTTGTGGTTAAGCCGATTTCAGTTAAGCAATTTTGTCTGCTGTTTACAAATGTAAATCTATTCATGAGTTTTTATTGAACTAGAAACATGTCGAACGGAAATTATTCATTTGGAAGCGAAGGTTGCCATCAATCATGTTGGACCTTTATCTAGGCATAAAAAGCTTAGCGTTTTTTATGAAGAAAAGATTTTTAATGAATTTTGTGAATTTTTTTTTCAGAATGTCTACCTTTCTTTAGAGTGACTAGGCATATATATTCAATATCGGAGACTGATTGAATATTCTTTATTTTAGTGCTGTTTTTATTATTTTAGATGACAGGTTTGTCTCATTAATCACACCACTTTTAAAAGATTATGATAAATTAATCTCAGTGAGAGCGTGCAAAAATCGATTTGAATGATACTTTTTTCATTTCTTTCTCAAATAATGGTTAAAGTTGGAGAATTCATTTGAAACTTTCATACAAAATACTAAAATCCATTATAACTATACTACACCGAGAAGACGATACTTTAATTGAAAGACCAATTGTAAGTGACTCTATACATACCCTTAATTCGTATTGAAAATTTCAATAAAGCAAGAATTAGAGAGATCGGATTAGGATGCATAAAAACGCCTTTCAAAATTCAGATATTAGTTGTCTTCCTGAAATCGGTGTGTGTCTTTGCTAACTATGACATTTTGGTGCACTTGAATGTTGAATGGATGGACTTATAGTCTTTTCACACAACCAAATTAATTGATCAACTAAAATTTGGATTGAGAAACCAGTTATTGACATTCACACTGCCGGCTACTCGATAACCGATCAGCTGTTACACATTTTTGTTTTTCATTTTCATAAGAAGTTAATAAGTTTCATCAGCTGATTGCTATTTTTATACACTCGCAACAAAGTTGCTGGAGAGTATTATAGTTTTGTTCACATAATGGTTGTTTGTAACACCCAAAACTAAACGAGTTACATATAGGGTTATATATACCAAAGTGATCAGGGTGAAGAGTGGAGTTCAAATCCGAATGTCTGTCTGTCCGTCCGTCTGTGCAAGCTGTAACTTGAGTAAAAATTATCAATATCTTGATGAAACTTGGCACACTTATTTCTTGGCACTATAGGAAGGTTGCTTTCGAAAATGCGCAAAATCGGATCACTGCCACGCCCACAAAATGGCGAAAACCGAAAACACATAAAGTGTCATAACTAAGCCATACATAAAGCTATGGAAATAAAATTTGGTATGCAGGATCGCACTATGAAGGGGCATATTTGAATGTAATTTTTTTGCGGAGGTGGGCGTGGCCCGCCCCCAAATAAGTTTTTTGTACATATCTCGGAAACCAATAGAGCTATATAAACTAAACTTTCTGTAGTCGTTTTTTTTTAGTCACTTCCTGATACAGTCCAAAAATGAAAGAAATCGCATCATAACCACGCCCCCCTCCCATACAAAAGTTAGGTTGAAAATTACTAAAAGTGGGTTAACTCACTAACGAAATACGTAAGAAACACTAAATTTCACATAAGAAATGGCAGATGGAAGCTGCACTCAGATTTTTGTACAAAATGGAAAATGGGCGTGGCGTCGTCCACTTATGGGTCAAAAACCATATCTCAGGAACTACTCGACCGATTTCAATGAAACTTGGTTTGTAATAGTTTCCTTACATTCCAATGATATGTTGTGATAGGCCAAATCGCTTTACAACCACGCCTACTTCCTATATACCAGAACTTTGAAGACAATCTGGATCGTTTACTTTACAATATATAAAGTAAGCACTAGTGAAGATATCGGTGCAGAACTTTGCACAAATACTATGTTTATAGTGTGGCAGCTCCATTCTAAAAATCGCCGAAATCGGACCATAGGTTGTCAAGGTCCCATATAGCGAACATGAGGACCCCGGTGCTTCTAACCTAATATTGGGGGTATCCTACTTTCAATGGACTTTATACAATATATGTATATGACGAATATGTGGGTCAAATTGTGTATTATATAATATTAATAAAGTTAAATAAATAAATTGCGAGAGTATAAAATGTTCGGTTACACCCGAACTTAGCCCTTATTTACTTGTTTTATTTATTTCCAGCAGGGACATCTACCGTCGTGTAGCGTGAATAACAACAGACAAAGAACGTTAATATAATTACAAATACGCTCTCTGTCACAGAGTTGCATTTCATTTTCAAGTCTATTAAAATTCAATTAGAAATCAATGTATTATAGAGAAATTAGATTTTTGTATGGTAATCGATCTAAATCAGCGTTTTAATCGAGCAAAGGCCGGTTAATTTATCAATTAGCTCCTGTGTGAAAAGACTATTAATCTATAAGGTCTACAACTTTGCTTCCGTCGTTTTTTTGTAAATTTAACGCTTTTTTCACTTAGGACAGCCTCACCGTACATATCCGAAAGCGTTCGATGAGCATTAGCCGCACTTTTCTTGGAATTAAAAAATAAAAGCTAAATTTCCCGCAAATGTCGAGAATTCGGCTCAAAAAGTGACATTTTCAGTTGAGAATAAGTATGGGTTGCAAACAGATCTCTACAAATATTTTGTTGGGTTAATGTTGACACAAATGTCCAAGACCGATATAAAAAAAATCGATTTAGTCGACCGATCTCATTAACTATCAATGCTATGTTAATCAAATTTATGGGTAACCCTAATATTTAGGAGCAAGATTGATTTATATAGCTCCCCTTGACTTCTCAGTACAAACTTCCAAAAGATTAGCAAAACAAAACATTCCTAGGAAGGAAATATGGCGCAGCATTAATTTTTATTAATTTTTTAATTAAAGCTTTGAGCAACTTCCGTTTTTTAACTTTTTGAATTAATGGGTGCATTATAACAGCTTTAAGTTAATTAAATTCTGACAACATTTGTAAAAAGTCTTAAACTAATTGTGAAGTATTGTATTAAAAACAAATAAGAAACAGGATCCATCTTTAATAACTTAAAAAGAAAATAATTGCAGCTACAATTCACCTACTGCGAGTCAAATAAACTTAAATGCAAAATTTATGTATCAAACTGATAAACAACTCCATTCAAAAACGCGCCGGATAAGCCAAGTGAAATGTAAATTTATTGCAAAAAAAAATAATATTGAGAAAAACAAATTTGTTATGCAAAGCAGGCGACCAGGTAAAAAGCAACTTTATTGCCAACAAGGAAGAGCGCCATGTCGCCGGTTAAATGTATTGCACTCATCACTCTTCAAATACAATTGCAGTTAACTCTACAAATATTTGCTAATAGAAAGGTACATGCATGCATGCATTTACTATGTACGGTAAACTGTACCGGCGCAGTAACTCTATTTTGCGCTATTTTCGTCCAAACATATTTGCCCAATAAATTGTGGCAGTCAACCGCAAGTTAGGTACACACACACACACACGTGCAAAGCAAATATACAATATAAACATACTTGTATATACTCATACTCATACATGTACTCCTACTCATGTGTAGTATATAGTGACTGCATATCAAATAAACTGCAGGTGCTACACGGCGTATGAGCAACAAAAAATTGCAAATGGCTCAATTTTGCACCTGTGACTGTGCTGCTTTGGTGAAAAACAAGCCGCTTACTTTTCACTTAGTTGCATGTGTTTAAACGTGTGTATCGTTTTACTTATATGCTTAATATATTTCAGTTATTCGTATATGCAAGCTGGCGTAGTTTTTGGACTCTTCCGTTCATAATTTCTTCTGCAGCTGGGAAAATATGTTGCTCTTGAACTGATGTTGATGTTGTTGTTGAACTGATTTGAAACGCCAACATTCGACTATTGGAAATTTACTGTATTTAAGAAGCTTTATTTTTGCTATGAAAAACTATAATTACTAGCTGATTTATGCGATTGAGAAAGTGTATTTAGCATAAAAACAAACAAGAGTGCCGAAAATCATTATATGAGGTATATGGAGGCTAGAGAAAATGCTAAACCGATTTTTCGAAAATATTTTTAAACGGTTTCATTAAGATAACTCTGGCAAATCAACTACATATTAACTACACTGCGCGTCATCAGGATAGCGCTTGGTTGAAACAAATATTGAGTGAGAGCTACAAAATTTTTTTCTAACATACTTGAAACAATTTTCCTCAAAATAAACTATAAAAGGACACAATATGATTCTTTATACAATTTTAATGAATTCAAAACAAAAACTGTACAATAATTTGCGAACGAAACATAACTAACATAACATAATTAACATTTCAAACTTAACATTTTTCATTTATAATTTGAATACTTTCAAGGGGCACATCTAGTGTAACGGCCTAAAAAAAGGCGATTTTTGGGAATTTTTATTAAAAAACTACTTTATCAATTATTTCAAAATTTTCAGAATATATGTATTTACATGTTTCAAGAATATACAGTGAAATTTTTGAAGAAAAAAATTAAATATTTTTTAAGTTATAGTCGACCTCCAAAGGCGCGAAAAAAAGGTCCTTCACTGCTGCAGTGATTCCGGCCTTCTCCGTGGATGAAATCTAAAAAAAAAAAATTCTCCTTAAACTAGATAATATTGTCTGTACAATGACCTACGATAAAAAAAATCAAAAATTGATAATATGGCAGCGTTTTAAAAAAAAATAGCCGAGTTTTACCCAAAATTTTGTTCGTTTTTGGCCTGCCAAAATTCGATTTTTTGATCAGATCTAAAATCGATAGGTCATTGTACGGAGAACTATATATAGAACATTTAAAAAAAAATTTAGTGATCGGATCATTTGTTTTTGAGTCATCACTGCAGCAAATTCGGAAAATGCTGTTTCAAGAAAAACGCGTTTAAAGATAAAATGATCGTTTTCACTGTTACCGAGCGGCTGCTCTTTAAATTGCTATAACTCAAAAACTATTTGAGATATATGAACCAAAAAAAAAAAATATTTTTTTGAAATTTCACACTAAATGTGCCCCTTAACTGAAATTAGTAATGGGTGGTGCCACTTTGTTAATAAAAACTTCATAAATTTTATTAGGGAAAGAACCTTATAGTTTATTAATGAAATCTAGTGTAATTATTGACCAAATGAGTTTTATGTCGTCGATTAGTTCTATATATTTAGGTCTGGGGAGTATGGCGGCCACTCCAGAACACCGACATTTTGGCTTTTCAACTGTCGTGCTGTAAATACCATTCTAGATTGCCAAAAATATGTTTAACAAGTGAGAAAGGGCGAACTGCGAAGGAGAGAGAGAGGTGGCGCACTATCATCGATTCGGCTATAACCGGGTAAACGGTTGCAACGCCAATCACATACATACAATACACACTTTGACCCACACATTCGTCATATATATTGTATAAAGTCCATTGAAAGTTGGAAACCATAATATTAGGTTAGAAGCACCGAGGTCCTCGTGTTCGATATATGGGGCCTTAAAAACCTATGGTCCGATTTCGGCAATTTTTAGAATGGGGCTGCCACACTATTAAAATAGTATTTGTGCAAAGTTCTGCACCGATATCTTCACTAGTGCTTACTTTATATATTGAAAAATAAACGATTCAGATTGTCTTCAAAGTTTTGGTATATAGGAAGTAGGCGTGGTTATAAAGCGATTTGGCCTATTTTCACAACATATCATTGGGATGTAAGGAAACTATTACAAACCAAGTTTCATTGAAATCGGTCGAGTAGTTCCTGAGATATGGTTTTTGACCCATAAGTGGGCGACGCCACGCCCATTTTCCATTTTGTAAATAAATCTGAGTGCAGCTTTCATCTGCCATTTCTTATGTTCAATTTAGTTGTTCTGCCGTTTTTCGTTAGTGAGTTAACCCACTTTTAGTAATTTTCAACCTATCTTTTGTATGGGAGGTGGGCGTGGTTATGATCCGATTTCTTTCATTTTTGGACTGTATTCGGAAGTGGCTAAAAAAAACGACTGCAGAAAGTTTGGTTTATATAGCTCTAGTGGTTTGCGAGATATGTACAAAAAACTTATTAGGGGGCGGGGCCACGCCCACTTCCCCAAAAAAATTACATCCAAATATGCCCCTTCATAGTGCCATCCTTCATACCAAATTTTATTTCCATAGCTTTATTTATAGCTTAGTTATGGCACTTTATGTGTTTTCGGTTTTCGAAATTTTGTGGGCGTGGCAGTGGTCCGATTTTGCCATTTTCTAAAGCAACTTTCCTATGATGCCAAGAAATAAGTGCGCCAAGTTTCATCAAGATATCTTAATTTTTATTCAAGTTACAGCTTGCACAGACGGACGGACGGACGGACGGACAGACATTCGGATTTGAACTCCACTCTTCACCCTGATCACTTTGGTATATATAACCCTATATCTAACTCGTTTAGTTTTGGGTGTTACAAACAACCGTTATGTGAACAAAACTATAATACTCTCTTTAGCAACATTTGTTGCGAGAGTATAAAAACGGGAAATCCACTTTATCAAATTCAATTATGTATATTTATTTGTATTCCAACGTGGCATTAAAAACTGCAATTCGCGGGTACCATAATATGATAGGCTCTCTGCCCCGTTACACCATTGATCCGTGTGTATTTGTGATTCTAATGGGTCCCAACCATGGCGCACGTCATGGAAATAAAAACTTTTATCATCTGGTCGTCATAATTTGAAGCTTCTCTGAGTGTACACCGCCTGCCCCCTTCCGTAAATTGACGATTATTGCCACATTTGAAGCTTTTTTTCAAAAGTTTCTTTATTGAAGATAATTGAAAATTATTTTTCGATGCCTTCCCACTTTTTCTGCAATTTTATACAAAAACAGTCCACATTTATGAACCGTTTCCGCTATACTGATGACGCGCAATGTATATAGGACCCAGGGAAATTGTTGGACCGATTTCAGCAAAACTGGAGTATATCTTGAAAAATATGTTGACTTAATTCTATTAAGATAAATTTCAAATTGACTAATATATAAGATATAAAGTGGAACGAAAGTTCGATCAATTTTATATTAGGTATGTAGGGCCTAGAAAAAGTACTGATCCGATTTCATTAATTTTTGGCATTGGCCATAATTTGAATATTCTGTTATGAATTGGCCAAAAAGTTACTTAGATATGTATCTGAATTGCTCTTTCCAATATTCTTAAATTCATCTTTGCTTTCACTAAATCATCTTTTAGCACTTCCTCACCTAATTAGCTACATTGTACTATACTTAATCAAATTTAATTAACTTAAATCTAGCATAAGAGCTTTCACTCACCAGACGCGCATACGATCAATGAAAATCTGAAGGGTAAAGAGTAAAACATTCCTTTTTGCTATGCAATCCATCAGTTGTTCAACTTTCCGTGCGCCCCATTAACTTTATGTGCACTATGTGGTGTATATATGTATAGTATGTATGCCTGCAAATCCATTTTATTGGTAAAAGCCTGCGCACATGTCAGTTCATTCATATCCCCTAGCACAGGCAGGATGAGTGAGTATGCGTGTGTGTGACTGGGCATTTATTTGAATTGTCCACTCATCCATCATGGCACCTTCGCCTCAACAGTTTATTTGAATGTGTGTGCGGCTTAATTTGTTGATTTGTTCTTTACACTCATATAACTGTACGTACATACAACATTTCACGTATCTACAACAACACCACATTTGATGGGTCAGTGAAGGCAGGCATAAAGTGACTGCTCATCGCTTATATGCATATACCTATATATAGTGATCCATTGCAGCTCACCAGACAGATAGCTGCGTTGGCTGGCACCGATTTATGAGTTGCGAACTTTGTAAATTCGCTACCAATTTCACTATTTACCTTAGCACTTTGCAATCTAGCACATGATAAAGGGTGTTAAATTGCGCTTTGCTTATACACTGCACATACGCAAGCGTATGAAATTTTTCATAAAGTGTAGTCTGGGTCGTAAAATGAGCAGGGCTAATAGTTTTTTATTACCGCAGCAATATTGCACTGATTTTTCGATAACCATTTTGTACTTGGTGATTTCCAGACAGACTGAGAGAATTGAAAAAAAAACGATATATTTGCCATACGAAACAGAGTGAGTAAGAGAGGCTAAAGTACACGTGTTCGAAGAAATTGAAAATAAGTGCAGTCTATATTTTCAAAAAAAAAAAAATCGAGAAATAAAAACGTATTTCAAGATCAAATTGAACTCTATCAGAATAAAAATATGTATGATCAGGTTCCCGACCATTTCATAAATGTTGCTTCCGATATGACTAAGTCACAAGATCCCAAAAATCTTTTTTACATTTTCTGCAGCAGGCCTTCTTCATCGTTGCCAACCCCTGCATGCGAAATCAAATTTACTCCTGCACCAATGCCCGCGCCAATGTGATTACATACCTAAAAGCATACGCAAAAGCCTGCTTGTATTTCATATAATAGTTAAAGCCGTGAGCAGTGCTTTCGCATATGCGATTGTATTTTCTCCCCCACTGAATTGAACTGCGTGTTTTACATAGCATAGGCCACGAAATGCACCCCTGTTGCTGCCATGAGTTTAACTATCGGTATACAATCGTGATCAGCGGCGAGATTTTATTATTTTACAAGTGCATTTAACATCTGTTTCCATTAAAAAAAGCTTACGGGGAATCCACTAAAATATGTAGAATTATTACTCATGACCTTCATGTGCTTCAAATATGGTATTTTCATCAATTGAATGCGATTTCAGTATATCAAAACATTAAAGCAATTTATTTATAAGAGGTATTTTTAGAGTTGTAAAATATAGATTAATTTATAGATTTTCGTATATATTGATTAAATAAGCCAGCCAAACTTTCGTGCATCTAATGGTTAAACAGATTTTCGGCAAAGTGGACAACGAACAGCGATTTATAAGTATCATTATGTTGACATGTATGTATGTGATTGGCGTTGAAACCGTTTAGCCGGTTCTAGCCGAATCTATGATAGCGCGCCACTTTTCTCTCTCCTTCGCATTTCGGCGCCAGTTGGAGGTCCTAAGTGTAACCAGGTCGCTCTCCTCACCTGGTCCCTCCAACGGAGTGGAGGCCTTCCTCTTCCTCTGCTTCCTCCGACGGGGTACTGCATCGAACACTTTCAGAGCTGGAGTGTTTTCATCCATTCGGACATTCATGACCTAGCCAGCGTAGCCGCTGTCTTTTTATTCGCTGTACTATGTCAATGTCGTCATCGTTCCATCGTCTGCGGTATTCGCCATTGCCAATGTTCTGAGGACCATAAATCTTGCGCAAAATTTTGCGCTCGAAAACTCCCAGTGTCGTCTAATCTGATGCTGACATCGTCCAAGCTTCTGCACCGTAAAGCAGGACGGGAATGATAAGCGACTTGTAGAGTTTGATTTTGGTTCGTCGAGAGAGGACTTTACTTTTCAATTGCCTACTCAGTCCAAAGTAACACCTGTTGGCAAGAGTGATTCTGCGCTAGATTTCGAGGCTGACATTGTTGGTATTGTTGATGCGAAGTTATGACTGTCAGCAGTGACGTGGGAGCCAAGACGCGAATGCGCTGACTGTTTGTTTGACGACAGGAGAGATTTCGTTTTGTCCTCATTCACCTCCAGACCCATACGCTTCGCTTCTTTATCCAGACGGAAAATCGGTTATTGCTTCCGATGATATCAATATCATAGGCGTACGCCAAGAGCTGTCTGTTAGCTACAACTTTCCCCGTTTTGAATCGAATTTATATTCTAGATGTGAGATCGACTAAAGATAGTTGACAATTGCACGTCGATTTCATCTATTCTAGTAGAGCTTGTGTTTTCAATTCCAACCAGGAATGGTCGAACAAGTTTATAAAGTACCGAAAAAAATTTTGACATCAGAAAACAGGTAAATGATATTCAAGTATTACATTTTCATTAGGCAAGTAATGCTGTAATCACCAGCGGTATACGGGTCCTAGTGACTGTAAAATGATTTTTTATTACGAATGTAATTCTTGAGTGGTGTTATGTTTTTCACAAAAGATAATATAGCGATTTGGTTACAGGCTGCGACGAATAATGTGTATTTTGGTATAATGATGAGCAGCGGATACTATATTCACGCTAGTTGTCTTAAACAGTTAAGTTCTTACTTTTTTCCAATAAGTTATGAGGAAAACTGAAAATAAATCACTTTACATTTCCTTTTTTCCACTTTCTCTTTATATCCACCGAATATAATTAAAAAGCAACTCACATTTCACAGAGGTGACATATCTCCAAGTGCTCCAAATTGATATATTCGTGTGTTCCAACCAAAAAAAAAGTATTTAATTTATGTACGAAAGTCTTGAATTATGAGCGCGATACGAGTTATGGTCAAGGGCCAAGCCACATATTAATTTGGCGCAATCCTTTGCAAGGAGTTTTTCTTTGGAAGCAGAATCTGTAAAGAAACGAAAATGTAAAAATTATTTTATATGCAAAGCAGCAAGGTGATATATGCACATAAATATGTATATGTATGTGGTTGTGTTTCTGCGAATGAATGAATAATATAAGCGAAATATGTATTTCCCATTCAAGCCAGTAGCCTTGCATTCATTAATACAACTCCGTGTACACGCTTGCAGCCATTCATCAGCGCTTGCGGAGACTACATTACACCAACGCATAATGAACTGCGGCCAACGAAATTTACATAGCCACCCACACACACATTCACACGCGGTTTCTCCTTCGATTAGTCGGGTTGGGCACGCCACGAATGCCATATACTCGTACAAATGCCAGGGCCAATGCCAGGGCCAACCAGCCAACCGACCGACCAAGCGTGTGAACCCAACCGCGAACAAATGCAAAATCTTGTTCCTCAGCAAGCTCATGGTGAGCGCAACTCGCTTAGTACTAGCACACGCCATTATGTGGGCTCCTTAGCGTGCTGCTGACCTGGCTTCAAGGGCCACTCACTTTTCGCTTTGCGCCCCAAACAAGTGCGCCTTCCAACTGCGAGATTTTGCTGCACTCAAGTGAGTGAGCGCGCGCGCAAATTAAAAGCGTTGTGTGGCTGTGTTTGGCTGTAAGACTGGCGGTTGGAACGCCTGAGCGCGTGGCAATAGCTGCAAGTCAGCAATGGTGGCGGCAAAAAAGAATCGAAAAGTTTTCAACAGTTAGCAGGTGGTAGCCGAGCATAATTCCATTTGCATATTTTATAGTAATAAAAATACTTGCCGGCGTATTGTTTAGCAGCGTTGTGCTGAGAGTTCCTACGAACGCTATTACGTATCTTCGCGGTTTTCTGAGAATTGCATGGCATTGCGGTTGTTGGGGTAAAGTTTCAGTATGCAGCTGCAATTACTTGCAATAGATGGATGCTTTTTAATAATATGGAATGGTATTTTGGGGCGTCAATTCTTCTTTAGTTCTTTTGCACTAAAAAGTATTAAAAACCGAAAATGACTTATTTGCAGAACATGTAAATCTTCATTACTAGAAGATACCAGTTACATTCGTATTCATCCACAGCTATTTTGAGCAATACCTTAAGCAACTGCAAGTGCAAAACCAATAAGTAAGGAAGAGCTAAGTTCGGGTGTAACCGAACATTTTATGCTCTCATAAGTTATCCTCTGTTAGTCCTCTGAATTTCGTTGAAATATCTGAGAGAACTATATTTTCGGTAAAATATTTATTCGAAGCTCTGAAGTCCTCATGTTCGATAAGTAGGGGATTGAAAACTTCTGGAACGATTCGTCGATTTTTAGAAGGGTGATGCCACGCTATAACAGTATTATTTATGCAAAGTTCTATTGCGATATCATCAGTGGTGCTTACTTAATATATTGTAAAGTAAACGATTCAGATCGAATTCAAAGCCCTGATATATAAAAAGTAGGCGTGGTTTTGAACCGATTTGGCCTATTTTCACAACATATCATTGGGGTCCAATGCTTAGTAGTTTACGACATTTGTACAAAAAACTTAGTAGGCGGCGGGATCACGCCCACTTTCCCAAAATTACATTCAAATATGCAACTTCCTTTGAACCAAATTTCAATCTAATATCTTAATTTATGGCTTAGTTATGGCTCTTTAATCTAAAGAGTTTAGTAGAAATTTTTACAAACAAATGGTTTTTTGGTTCTCAAATAATTGGTTTTCTAACTGTATATATCCTATTTTGATACCTACTCTACTTTCGATCTATAAAACTATACGGCAAAATCGACGTTTTTTG
Organism: Zeugodacus cucurbitae; assembly: GCF_028554725.1. Classification (NCBI taxonomy): domain Eukaryota; kingdom Metazoa; phylum Arthropoda; class Insecta; order Diptera; family Tephritidae; genus Zeugodacus; species Zeugodacus cucurbitae. Next base: position 61,068,603 of record NC_071669.1, on the reverse strand, counting down.
GGTATTAGATCAAATGGAACTTTTCCTGGAGATTGAGTCATAAGTAAAAAAAAATAATATTCTTCGATTTTCGAAGTTAGCCTCCAAAGTCGAAATATTCGACTTCGAATTTCGAAATTTAGCTTACTGCAAACGCCATTATTAATTACAGTATGGAAGTTACCAAAAAAATAAAAATATGGGCATAAGCTACCTATCCTTATTCAAATGGTGTGTAAAATTTTTCGGTCAAGCTTATTTGACAGATAATATAAAATTCGAACTATTTTTCGAAATATAAACCTTTTATTTTTTTGGACCAATTCAATTTTAGCCCCTAATAACATCTGTCATACAAGTTTGACCAAAACATTTTATTGTATTGATTGTATCCATATTTTGTATTTTTTGTAACAATATACCACGATATATTTATATCATATATCACGATATGTTTTGAAAAAAATTTTAATTTTTTAGGGGGTCTAGGTGTAGGATTTTGAAAAAATCTATATTTTTTTTGTTTAAAAAGTTTAGACTTTCAAAAACATGACCTTGGAAGGATTTTTCAAAATTCTACTTATTTTCGGAGATACAGTCGATTTTGTGACGTGGCGTCCGAGCCGGCCGAGCGGTCTCCTAAACTTTAAACGCGTTTTTCTCGAAACTACTTTTTTTGCGGTGGTTGACATGCGTCAAGTTCTACTGACCGATTCCTTTGAAATTTGGTATATATCTCCTTTATACAATGCTCTATCGTGTCTGCCTTGGTTTTCGAAAAATTTTGATTTGAAGTATTTTTAAAAAATTCGAAAAGGTCAAAAAAATCGGGTAGAAAAAAATATTTTTTCAAGTCGACGCGTTTTGTTATTTTTTTTTTTTTTTTGAAAATGGTCAACCCGATAACGACATCCTTAGTAATGAAGAATCTTCTTGTTTTTTTTTTTTGTTTTAGATCTCTACAAGGGTTGAAATCACGTCAACCAGGACGCAACGTTTTTTATGAAGCCCCCACTCCACCGGCCCGTATCTCGACGAATTTCGGTTTTTTTTCTTGCAATTTTTTGTATCTTATTATATTAAAATAGCAACAAAAAACATATAAAAAAATGGATAGTAAAAATAAAAATAGAAATAAATTTATATTTACTGAAACGTATCAAAAAGAGTTGCCACATTTTACAAATATTTCTTTAAGTAATTTATTTTCATATAAATTAATTTCAGCGCCATACAAACACAATAATATTTTTGAAACCAACTCATTTGCTTCCCACTTCCTTCGCCTATGCAAAACCAAGACTTCTAGATTTGTTTATTCTACTAAAATGCAAAATATTAACACATATTCCTTTTTGAAAATACCAATGCTTGTGTATTCTAAATGAATTCATTTTTATCCAACTGCTGCAGTTTTGTATTTATACTTGAAAGTGTTGGTTAAAAGCTTGCTCATTCTGTAAAAAATCTCCCGACACTTTGATATTAAAGGTGTTTCACACTCAACTGCAGCTCAACTCACCAACCGATTTGGGTCAGGCGGACGTCCTTGTCAAACGCCATTTGCCCTTGAACTTGCACTTAGCGCTTCAAAATATGCCAAAAATACTTTCGCTTGTGTAGGATGTACTCAAAATTATTACAATTTTTTCTTTCGGAAAAAAAGTTACAAGTTAATCCCGTCTCGCTGCCCTTTTTTTGCGAAAGTTAAATGCCATCGATCAAGACTGTCAAAGTAAGTGAATTAAATGGATTTGATGAAGAGTCAAATTTACTAAAATAATTTTTTCTTTGTATTTTGCATAAACATCGATTTTTATGGCATAACTTCCAGTGAGAATTTCAAAGTTTCTGGCAGCGCACCCTTTACAAGTCAAACGCTGATAATATAATATGCTAGTTTATGTGTGGGTGTGTGCGCGGTGACTGCATGTGGCGTGTGATGAAAATGTCCTTTGAGGGTATTAAACATGTTTTTTGTTTCCACTTAAATATGTTTTGAATTTTTTATTTTCATTTAGAAAAAAAAGTTTTGGCCATAATGGATAGTCAAGTTAAGCCAAAAATGGCTGTTTGCAAAGAAATTATACACTTTCTTCTTTGTTATTTAAATAGTGAGATGGGGGGCAAAGGCGAAATACATATCTACAAAGTAGCATACGAAAATTTTGCAAGTATCCCACATTTTCATTTTTGAAATATTACTCAAAGTTCAGCCTAATCAAGTTAGGGAGAAAAATTTGCGGTTTTCATTACAAAAAAAAATACTTTGTTGTTGCATACTTTCTTTGTGAAACTTTTTCCAATTCTAATGCCACTGATTAAAGATTCACCACAGAAGCACCACTAATGGTGAGGAGCGTAATGGAACATTAAGAGCTGGTTAAGGAATGTAAGAGGGAGAGAGAGAGAAAAGGAGTTTTTATTTGCATAAAGGAGAAAATAAATTTTATTAACACTCACACAGGTTTATTTTTTTTTTATTTAAGAGCATCATTCTTCCGGAATATTAAATTCATATATTCCAATATTTGTTTCAACTCTGTGGTCCATGCGGTTACAAAGTATGTTTTGTGTTCTCATTGACTACATTAACTCATAAACTCCCCATTTCAGCTGAATTATTCCAATAACTGTTTGTAGCAAGTGCAACTGTTACTCCTATTGGCTACATTGATTTTAAGTGGTCGGCAATTTATTCGAATTTATGATAGCAACCACAGCTTCTGTGTTACTTCTCGTATTTGGGTGAGTGATAGTGCCATAAAAGAGCTTACTCAAATGTATGACCTCTGCAATGAGCAGTGGATGTGATTATTTTGGATTGCACGTTTATGTAAAGGGTGGTTCTTTTATGTTGAGTTATGCACCATTCTCTCTGATAGGCCATGCAACAAAATTTATTTATTAGGGAACTGTAACAAAAGCAATATACTAGCTTTGTTCACAGAACAGGTCTTTGGAACACCACAAGATGGAGGGTTATACCATATATTTCAATATAGTCATAATAAAACTATAGACCATTTCGCCGTATCTATCCATTCGCCTGACCTTAACCCTTAATTGTACGTTACTCATATCTATTTGAGACACCTCAACCAAACTCAGTGAGAACATTTCGTAGTTTAGTAACCCTATAAAGGGGTCAGTACAATCATTGACATTGCATATACTCAACAAGTTCCCGTTTCTACCAACTAGTTATCGTAATCCTTTAGAAGTGAATCCTCGCCTTCCCCTCCAGAGAGGAGTAGAATAAGGGCGAGATGGACTAAGATTCAGTGTTAAGTATCTATACAGAGGGATTTAAACTAAACAAATGGGAAGTGGTGTCTTTCAGAAAAATTAGATACCATAATTATCTTCCGGATCACTGCAGTGTCTTTCAAGCGTAGATTAGTCTCCTAGGAACTCATCGAAAATAGTGAAGGAAGGTCTGCTATGGTCCCAAGACATAGTGATAGTGCTGGAAACTGCGAGGCATAAGAACTAGCCAGATAGATGCCGATAATGAGTGAATAAACGTACATATATGAATCTGGCTACGTGCAGATAGTTAATTCACGATCATGTTGTAGATATAGATGAATCTGGGCGGAAACATTCACTGACTTGCTAAACAAGGAGACAAACGTGTCTGAGTGGGAAAATAGCCGTACATGCCGACTATTGAAAATAAAAGGAATTACATATGAGCCCTAGTAAAGGTGATTACAGGTCACTGCCTGATAAGAAGACGCGCCAGGAGACTGGTTATACCTTACAAGGATTACTATATAAACTGTCAAGAAGTCAAAGAAGAAGAGACTATAGCACACCTTCGAAGCGGATACAAAACTTGTACTGGAAAAGAATCTCAACTATCGGTTTCCGTCACGATGTCGCAGAATTTTCACTTATAAAACTTTATCAAGATCACAGTCACCCTTCAGAGACCTAACCAATATACCTAACATAACTTACTAGTACCATATATCATATACCATACCATATTTACTATGAAAGAGCATGAACATAAGCACAGATAACAGATTGGACTCTCTGGAATAATAATGTGCGCTGATTTTGAAGGCTCCGAGTAACCTTACCTCATTCATTAATAGCTGAATAAACAATCGACTTCCCACACATTAATTGAGATTTGTGAGTCAAATGCAGGTTGCTATGTCTTCTTCTCTATCTTCACACATACAATCTAACACATAAGCACATACGCTGACCACAGAATATTTCCAGAATTTGTAACAGTCCACGAAGTAATATCACAGCAGTGGCATTATCATTGCCATCAAATTACCATAAACATTATTAGACACAAAGTGCAATCAAGATGCAGAATCTTCAATGCAGTTTAACGATGATGCCACAGTAAACTTTATAGAGCTGCAACTACAACTATAACAACACATGTAATGCATAGAAAATTTGAAAATGCCTCACACACATACGCACTAGCTTACAGGAACACAACATTTAACTTTTCCACAGGCAAGCAGATGCCAGAATACACACACACACACATATATATATATATATACATAGTATATGCAAAGCACTTTGTATATACGCTGAATGTTTGCCAGCATGCCACAGCTGCCCACATAAGTGTAGTTATTGTTGTTGTTGTGTTGCTGCATGCCATGCAAACAAATTTAGAATCCCTTTGGCTCTGCCTTCTCAACTATGCTTACAAACACATATCCAGTTTTAACTTGTTTAATTCGCTTGTTCTACACCTTATGCTTCGTTTCGCCTTTCTAAGTCCTATTGTGTCGTCGTGCTTTGCTATGCTATGTGCTTATATGTATGCTATGCGTAATCTCCCACTTACACACACACATCACACAGTGGCAACACGCCTAAGGTGATCACAACACTCTCCTCTATACACCTACTTCTCGTCTGTCTTTCTGTCCGTCCGTTTGTCTGCCTAGCGGCTTGCTTGCCTGCCTGTTTGTCTATGCACCTGTCTATGTCTAAGGCTGTGTCTGTATTTGCATAACAACGAAACGTGCGATAATAGAACATTTTTAGCTCATTTTGACACCTTATACTGTAATATGCCATCATACTGCTACAATGGAGTATGTGTGTGTGCTTGTGTAGGAAAGTGAAAACTTGTGTGGGTGTTACGCAGTCATGCTGTGGATTAAGTTCGCCAAAACTCGTCATATGCGCATTAGTATGTATGAGTTGTCTGCCTTTGCCTGAACTTTTAGCAAATCTTTCACATATACATATGTATTCTTTTTTACCTGTTTGCGTAATTTAATACTCACTTTCAGCTAATAAAAGCGAACTTTTTTCAAAATTATTTGCAGTAATTCATTAATATAATTGAAAAGGTTGAAACTTTCTGGAAGTTATATATAGTCAGCTGTGCATAAAACTGTTTAACTTCTACTGCTTTTGAGGAAATGTTGGTTGAAAACACCCAAGCAGGTCTGATCCCTTTCACTGACAGCGATCATTTATAGAGCATTGTTAACACACCTTTGTTCGAATTTTTTTCACGGAATATTTTCGAAATTATGTAAACATAACAATTTTTCTGAACACCGCAATATAATTTTTTATTCTCTCGAAACAAAGTTGCTACGAGAGGTAGGAGAGGTGACGAGCAAAGTTCAAATCCGGATGTCTGTCTGTCCGTCCGTCCATGCAAGCTATAACTTGAGTAAAAATTGAGATATCTTGATGAAACTTGGAAGACGTATTTCTTGGCACCATAAGAAGGTTAAGTTTGAAGATGGGCGTAATCGGACCACTGCCACGCCCACAAAATGTCGAAAACCGACAACACAGAAAGTGCCATAACTAAGCTATAAATAAAGCTATGGAAGTAAAACTTGGTATGAAGGATCACACACTGAAGAGGCATACGTGGATGTAATTTTTTTGGGGAAGTGGACGTGGCCCCGCCCCCTACTAAGGTTTTTTGTACATATCTCGCAAACTACTAAAGCTATATCAACCAATCTTTCTAGAGTCGTTTCTTTTAGTTACTACCAATCCAATCCAATACAATCCAAAAATGGAGGAAATCACATTATAAACACGCCCACCTCCCATACAAAGGTTATGCTGAAAACTACTAAAAATGCTTTAATTCAGTAAGGAAAACCACCAGAAATCTTAAATTTTATTATAAAGAAGGTGCAGAAGAGCTGCACTCAAAATGGTATAAAAAAATTTAAATGGGCGTGGTTACGCCCACTTATGGGTCAAAAACCATATCTCTGAAACTACTCGATCAATTTCAATGAAATTCGGTTCATAATATCTTCCTACCTTTCCAATTATATGTTGTGAAAATAGTCTAAATCGGTTCACAACCACGACTACTTCCCATATACCAGAACTTTGAAGTCGATCTGAATCGATTACTTTACATGATATAAAGTAGGCACTAATGAACATATCGGAAGTGATCTTTGCATAAATACTGCTATTATAGTGTGGCATCGCTCTTCTTAAATTCGTTGAAATCGGACCATAAGTTTTCAAGACCCTATATATCGAATGTGAGGACCTCAGTACTTCTAACAAATTTTTTACCGAAGATATAGTTAAGTCTCTCAGATATTTTGAAGAAATTTTGAGGGAAAATGTTTCTTCTAATAATCGGGTCATAACTTCATCTATCTCCTATACACCTAATATTAGGGTTTTCAAACTTTCAATGGACTTTATACCCTATATATGCCGAATATGTGAGTCAAATTGTTTGTTATATTAATAAATTGAAATAAATAAATTGCAAGAGTATAAAATGTTCCTCAAATGTTAATCACTTGAGGATATACATATAACCCTATACCTAACTCGTTTAGTTTTAGGTTCTACAAAACTATTATACTCCGTACTTCAAAAGGTAACAAGTCAGCATATAATTTACTACAATTATCTCCGAGTAAATCTTCAAGCAGTTCAGAGTTCGAGCATTTAAAAGAATCGTAGTATACTTCCATTACACAGTTAGTACCGAAAATAACATTCTGAGGTATTATTATAGTAAATGGTATATCCTGATTTTCCGAACTTAAGCTTCTGTAAATGAAATGCCTAATAATTAAGAATATATTCAAGAAAAATTCTCCCAGATTTCACCAGCATCGAAATAAATAATCCGTATAATTTTTCTTAAGCGTTCTCTATTTGATCCAGTTGTCTATTGTTTCAGACTTTCATATTCTGTAGTCTGTAACATCGCATACATATATGATCCCATACGAATGCATAATTGTTTATTTGAACTTAAACCCACTATTTCTAGACTCTAAAATCCTTATAAGAAATATAACATAAATCTACAAATATATATTATATCTCAATAATATCTTCTGATATCAATAGTGAAGTAGTGCTTCTTCGTCCTTGGTCTTCTATGACATTTATTCCTTCACATCTATATGTATTTTGAATTACACACATCGCTTGAAAACCAACAAGCTCGTAAATTTGAGGTGAAGGTAACGTTGCTATTGTTTATTGCACAAGGTGAAATCGACTCCTAATTAGCAAAACCAATTTAATTGGAAGACAAAAGGTTAGTAAATAAGACGTATGCAATAAATTAAGTAGAGAAATAATAAAGAAAACCTTTATAATCAAGAATGCACATTCAAATTATGATAGATGGAAATAAATACGAAGGTGTGCACCGTGGTAAATATGTATGTGAGAATGACAATTAAATTGTGATATTTAGTGTGCCAATAGGAAACAAGAAAAAACGTTAACTTCGGCTGTACCGGAGCTAATATACCCTTCACAAGTGCATTTATTTTAGTAACTATGTGTTTAAGCAAATCTAAAGACGCCAGAAAAACTAAGTAAAAAAAAAGAAAAGTTTTCCATACACGTCATTGATTCCCATCGTTCAGTTCGTATGGCAGCTATATACTATAGTGAACCGATCTGAAAAATTTTTTCGGAGATTAAATTATTTCTATGAACAATAACTCACACCAAATTTCGTGAAGATATGTAGTAAAATGCGGAAGTTTTCCATACAAGTCATTGATTCCGATGGTTCAGTTTGTATGGCAGCTATATGATATAGTAGTCCGATATCGGCAGTTCCGACAAATGAGCAGTTTCTTGAAGAGAAAATAACATCTGCAAAATTTCAAAACGATATCTTAAAAACTGAAGGACTAGTTCGTATATATACAGACAGACGGACATGGCTAAATCGACTTAGTTCAACATACTCATCATTTATATATATACTTTATAGGGCCTCTGGGTGTTACAAACTTCGTGACAAACTTAATATTCAAAAAAAAAGACTTCAAACTTCAGGGTATAAAAAGAACAAGAAATTATTGGAGGGAATATTGGAGGGGAGTTAATTTTGACTTTAGAGAAACGAAATGACCGAAAGACAGTCAGACAGAGCTTTTTAATTGCATTGAATACAATAAAAATTAGCTTGCATAGCTTAATACTGGTTATTATTAGGTTACTGTTATACGGAAGTTTTAGAACACGACTCTGATTTCGTTTCTCCCTTCACCCTTCTACAACAGCTTTTTTATTTTGCTTTTCACCTTATATTTACTTTCTTATTTTTTATCAAAAATAAAAGCTTTTGTTGCACTGTAGCGCATTCATGGTCATTCGATGAAGGTAATTGCTTACTTACCTTGCCTGCAAGTAGCTAAACAGCTTCAAGGCTGCATTACACACACACACACACACACAAATGCACCAACAAAAGAAAAATGTCAAATGCATAGCAGCAGATTTTCATAACATACATAGAATAAGGCGTCTCACATAATTGCAGCTGAAGTAAAAACCCATTTATCGGATACCGATAAGAGCAGCTTATTTATGGCTACAAACTTCGCAATTTGCATGCTCCACTCCACACATATGCAAACATATTGCTAATTAGTTGAGTGTGAGCACAAGCAGACAAACAAAGCCACATTGTTGGATATTGTATAGTATGCAAATAGCAACAACAACAGTGGCAACAATTAAAGCGCAGTTGTAAAACAATGAAAGTTACACACAGCAAGTTGGAAAGTTTTAAATAAAAAGAAATCTGTAATAGTCGGTTGGAAAATTACATGTGTGAGGGTGCAGTGCATGCAATGAAACTTTGAAATTTACAGATAGTTTGCAATTTTCCATAGCCTGCAGTTGGTGCAGAATTTTTACATTGCAGAAATGTGTGCAGTAAATTCTATGAAAAAGCAAACGCCCTAGAGATTTAATGTTTGAAATGAAAAAGTAAAAAAAAAACAATTACAGTTAGATTAAACAATACGTTTTTGTAGCAGCTGCAAATATTTGCAAAGGTATTATTGGCTTTTAAAAAATATTTTGTATTTCAAACGCTTTTGGTGTAGAGGTTGCGTATACGACATGGTGGGCCAAGTATAGCAAGTACCAAATATATGCAATTAAGCGAAAAAAAATTAAAGGAGAGTCATACAATAATTTAAGAATACTGTTTCTAATAACTCATGCAATATTTTTTCATTTAAGAAATAAATTTGTACTTTTTTTACAGATTCACAACTCAACTTGAACTTGAAGGCATTCAATCTTACACACTCTATCGGGTTCTTAAATCATTTAAGCAGAAATTTCACTGCAAATTAAAGTAGATTGTAAGCGAAAAATCGATAAAATACGCAATAAATCACGAAATAATCAACAGCAATTGGCAAGTAAGCCACACAAGCTGTTACATAACAAAGTGTTGGATTTAAAACAAAAAAATAAATTTGAAAGAAATTTAGAAAAAAAAATGGAAAATAACGTTATATGTTTGCCAAAACTTTTTCAAATACGCAAAAGTGCCTAGCAAATTTTGGCATACTTCATTAGTAGCCAGCTATTTCCCTAACTACCAGGCGGTGCTGCAGCAATTTGTGTTTCATTGTTTCCGCTTTATGACCGTTGCGTGCTGCCAAGCATTAAACCCTACAAAGATTCTACAAAACAAAAAAGAACTTCGACAGCTTTTTTCTGTGCGTTGCTCTTTCTGCTGCATGCTTTTGGGCAATTTATCCAAAAAAAAAAAAAAAATTTTTTTGCTTTCATTTTGAAACCTTACCAACACCATGGAAATCACATAACAATTGCCCACATAAATTGTTGCACACTCTCCTGCCTACAATGCAGAACGATTCTTAAAGCATTATGTTTGCGTTTATATGAAATATAAGTTAGTAAATAGCAATACATAAAAAAAATACAGTTCGGAGTTAGTGGAGTTTATAAATTTCCCTTACTGTGGTATTGACTATTGAAGCTGCATAAAGGAATATATTATATTAAAGCCAATATTTGCTCAAAAATCCATATTAATTTGCTTTGAGGTTTGAAAATATTCTCTAGAATTTTTACAGAAATAATTGAGATTAATAAAATTTTCGGTGGGTTTCCTAACTCTTATTCGATCCCTTCTCACAAGAACTTCCACATAAATTTATTTGAAATCTTCAAATATTTTATTTTTATGGAAGCCATTTTATAAACATTAAAAGGACCTAACCTGGACAATTTATTCTGGAAGTAAATAAATAGGAATCGAATTTCTGTCTTCAAGCTTTATCAAACATAGATTTGAATATAAATTAATTTTTGCTGTTACAAATAATACAAAATGGCAATGTTATTCGATGGGATCAGCCAAAAAGTTTTCTACAGGCGACGGTGCTGTCTCTTGCCTTATGAACTGATTCGACGCTGCAGTGGATGGCGTGGGGAAATTTAATTATTCTGTATAATTTGCTATTCTATATAATATAAACTACCTTATATTCAATAGAATAGAATTTTAAGTATCCTAGAGTGTACTTAAAAACCCAAAACTACATGATTTTACAAATCCTGAATTGACCAAGGCCATTTAATATACATATTAAAGGTTCGATGTGACAGAAATGACAAAAATAATATTTTCCCCGAGAGATTTGAGTAAAAAAGTAGTTTCTTCTCTTTTCGAAGTTAGCCTTTAATATCGAAATTATTTCCAAATTTCGAAAATAGACTTATTGAAAGGTACGAAAAACTTAAGAAATATTTTGTATATGTTTGTGGGTTAAGGGGTGGGTTTCAATATTTTAAAATTTGGAAAAAAATTTGATTGCCTTATAAAATAGCACAATATGTTTAAAATATTATCCAAAAATATTCCGTCCATCAGGCCACGTCAGTAGGAATGTAAAACTTTAAACGCATTTATCTCTAAACTCAATTTTTCAAGTCGGCAGACACGATATCTCGAAAAGCTATGAGGCGATTTGTTCAAATTTTGCACACATCCTTGGAATAAGATTATCTTTTATGAACGAAGAATTTTTTATATTTCAAAAGTGAGTTTTTGGTCAAAACTCTGTCAGAAATTCAAATTTCACTATTATCTTTTTTCCTTCGTTCATTAAATAGATTTATCCATCTACTATCGAAATGTATTTCGTTAATTGATTTTAGATGAACCAATCATGAGTTGTGATAGCAAGATATTTTTGGACACGTCATGGGAGATGAGGTGCCAACGGCTGAGTTTTCGGAATTTTTAAATAAAAATTTCACAAAGCACTCTTTAAATATGTATCTTTGATACGCTGAATTTTTTAAAAAACAATATTTTTATACCAAATTTTCAAAAATGGTCCAAATATTTTTTGAAATATAAAATTGTTAATGTTTTTCAAAGATCGAATTTTCATCATCTGTCATAAAATATGAATTGTTATACACTATTGAAATCAGAAGAAAGAGTTGATATTACTCTTATTTTTACTTACATGAAATATTTAATAGTCACATTTCCAATAAAGTAAATTTCAGAATTCAAAGACGAATATTTCAATTTTAGAGGTTAACTTCGAAAAACGGAGTACATACATATTTTACTTATGACTTAATTTCCCGATGTCTAAGGTTTGGTTATGTACCGCACTCATGGAGAGAGGCCAGGGTGGTTTTCATACCGAAGGCAGGTAAAAACAATCCAACCTACTCGAAAGAGTTCAGGCCCATAAGTCTTACCTCTTTCCTTCTGAAGGCGCTGGAGAAAATTCTAGATGCACAAATAAGGGACACAGCGCCTCCTGGCAGCTTGTCCAAATCGCAACATGCGTATACAAAAGGCAGATCTGTGGAGACTGCACTCCATTCATTGGTATATGACATTGAAAAAGCTCTAGAATACAAGGAATATGCTCTGGGAGCATTCCTGGACATTTCGGGAGCATTCAATAATGTGTCTACGGAATCCATACTGCGAAGTATTGAGTCAATGGGTGTTGAGCCTGTCACACATAGGTGGGTGAAAAACCTATTGACGTCTAGAAAGATAAAAGCAGAATGGAATGATGCCAGTGTGACCAAGGAAGTCTGTAGAGGTACTCCGCAAGGCGAGTAGTAACAGCGTATGCGGATGACATCGCCATCTTAATAACGGGAAAGTGTCTGCACACTCTCAGCAGTATAATGACCAGCACTCTCAGCACTGTCAATAACTGGGCAACGCAAGCGGGACTGGGGCTCAATGCGGAAAAGACCAACCTTCTGGTGTTTACTAGAAGGTACCAAGTACCTACATGGAGGCCCCCATTCGCTAAATGGGACCGAGCTCCTGCCCAAGGACCGTACCAAATACCTAGGGGTAGTCTTGGACACCAAACTTCTGTGGAAGTACAATGTGGAGGAGAGAGTGAGGAAAGCCAGTAATGCTCTGTATGCATGCAGGAAGATGCTTGGCACTACCTGGGGGCTTTCTCCCACTCCCATGCACTGGTGCTACAAAGCAATAGTGAGACCAATTCTGCTCTACGGGGTTCTGGTATGGTGGACGGGTACCAGAAAATCTACGTATCGGAAGCCAATGGAAAAGGTTCAACGGCTTGCCGCGCTATGTATAACGGGGGCCCTAAGAACCACCCCAACGGCTGCTCTAGAACGAATATTAAACCTGCCACCTATAGATCTCATTGCCGAAAGCTGCGCGGCGAAATTGGCGGGTCGACTGATGGCAATAGGTGAATTCACATACAGATCCTTCGGACACAGCTCGGTTGCTAAGAGCAGTCTGACAGGTATCGCAGTCTGACTGGGAAAGACGTTTCATGGTAAACATGGAAAAGGATGGTTGGCGCAAGGGCACCGTAACTACACGCAGTACCTTAAATATCTATACTGATGGCTCTAAAATGGATGAGGGAATAGGTATATTTGCAGAGCTAGCCTCCAGCGCACAAGGCCAATACTCTAAAATTAACATCAACGTAGACAGCCAAGCGGCAATCAAGGCAGTCACCTCGTGTCGAATATCGGCCAAAAGTGTCCTGAGCAGCAGGGCAGCAGTAGTGAGGGTCGCCAGAAATATGAGGCTACACTTCCACTGGGTGCCAGGCCATAAAGGCATAGAGGGCAACGAAATCGTAGACGGGATTACCAAGAGTGGTGTACAGCTGTCACCCGGAAACATGATCAACATCGCTAAACCCATGCACATTCTATACGATGACATAGACAGGTGCATGGCAAGAAGAATCATATCTGCTGGAAGGATCTACCGGGGTGTAAAACTGCAAAGGTCATGTGCAAAGCGGTAGATCAAAAATATACAAGGTTCCTACTGGAGCTCGATAGAAAGAGCTGTATAAAATGGGGCTATCAGATCGGGAGGAATGCAGAAAATGTCAAGAGCCTACCAGACCAACCTAACCTAACCTAACCTAATTTCCCGAAAAAAATGATTTGGTACAATACCCATAAAAAATCTATTTTTTTTCGAGTCCAGAAAAACGCTGAGCTAATGTAAGACCAATAATACACAAATTCATACAAAACAAATTTCACTATCAAAACTGAAGTCTTCACAATTCATATCTAAATACCTATTCTGCTGATATAGTCTAGTGAGCAAATAGTATGAGTACATATACATAAGTCATACCCTAACCTCCATGAATATTATTAATATTCAAACAAATTTGGCATTCATTAAAAAACACATGTAGCTGCTGCACTACAAAAGATACAACAATGCGAACAAAAATATATTACTTATACATATATATATAGGCATGCATATGCAGATTATAATGGCGGTGAAGCGACTCACAAGCAAAAGCCGAACAAAAACCCAGGCAAACACATATGCACATACAGGTGTAGCACATGTATATATGTACACTGGCATTTATAAATATCTACGTATGAATGGAGCACACGAATCCGAGTTAACAAAAGCGAAATTTACACGAATATTTAAATTGGGTGCACCACATAAAACTCTAAAACTCGTAGCTGCATACATATCGAGTTCACACACGTGCCGGTGCTGAAATCCACTTTTTTTTACTTTTTTAAATTTATTTTTTTTTCAGATGCTCTAGCACAATAATACATGGACATGCGAAAATTTCATGCGCTACTAAAAAATATTTATTTCAAACTCATTACAGCGCATTAGTAGAAAGCTTTAAAACCACTCTCCGAAATTAAGCATTACTACCGGAAGGCATATAATTTCACTGGAAAAGCATAGAAAATAAAAACAAAAAAATATCTAATTTCCCATCTGTTGTGCTTCAGTTGAAATCGAATAAGTTTTTCGAATTATTCAACTCACATGGCTAATGCCGATTGTACACATTTGCATTTACTCAAAAAAAAAAATAAAATTATTCACACACATACAAATAAACTCAAGTGTTTAAATGCTCATATGCTCACATTTAAGTTCGTAAAAAAATTCAATCCAGCTTGCAAGCTGCCAAGCCTCGGCTACGCACGTGTCAGCTTCACGCTTTCAATCACAACTAAACGACTCAATTCGACGGGAAATCTTTATGCACGAGGTGTGTAGCAAAATCAGGAAAAATTGCCAATTTACGTGGTGTTTAGCGCGCTTTGGCAATTTCATGCTCCGATTGTGCGACATTTTGTTTAGCAAGTTTTGAAATAGCAAAGCACTTCGTACTAAAAATAGTGAACATCGGGATTAATTGCTTATAAGATCATAGTATTTGATATCGAAAATAATGATATGCTGCTCTAACACTTAAGCCGCTTTAAATTGAAAAATCAAGCTAGTTTGCCATATTAAGGTTATCTAGAAACAGTGGTTTTTGCAATGACCAGGTTCTGTTGACGAAGTTACAGATTTGAAAGACTCTTCCCAATTTTTCCATTTTTGTCCTTTTCCAAGCTTCTACTCCATATATTATTAAAGGCATAATTAAGATACTTTTTACCGTTTTGTTTCAAAATATTTTTCAATAGTTAGCTAAAGAGTTTCTACATAAGATTTTAAAGCTAAAAAAGCTTTCCAAGTACACAAAGTTAGGACTGTCAATAGTTAAATAGACACAAAAATATGTACTGAAGCGAGACAAAGAGAGAGAGAGAGAGAGAGAGAGAGAGAAACAAATACAAGATTTACTACTATCTGTATACACCAAATATCCTTTCAGTATAACTTTTGATGATAATACCCCCAGGCGCCATCTAGCGTTAACTTTTATTTTTCAAAAGTACTTTACTGTTGTCCTTAATTATATATCTAAAGGTATAAGATTAGGAAGGTAGTCAGGATTTTCCAATCTTAAAATTGAAGTAGATCCAATAATTACTTTTCGAGATATTCGACAAACAAGTAGCGCTTGGTCATGTACCTATCGGCAGCTGCAAGCAACTTTAAAAGCGTTTTTCTCAAAGCTATGTTTTTGGAACCGGTGACAACTGTAACTCGAAAACCGCTCAGTAGATTTTATTGAAATTTCTACAGCTTTTAGAATATATAATAATCCTGGGTCGAATCGAATTTTTTTTCCTTTCAAATTTTCGATTTTTTAAAACTAATTAACTGTTGATTTTTTCCCGAAAATCAAGACAAAAAAATCTTCTGAGGCCGTCATTTCATTAATTTAAAAAAAAAAAAACAACAAAAGACCTTCGATCAGACGCAGGATTATTTATTTATAAAATAATTTTTTCTTATCCAATTGATTTTCGATGAATCTCCCAAATTTTCGTGACTTCAAGTCAAAACATTGCGTAATCATTTCATATTATTACTTTTGTAAAATAACATGACTTAATAGCAAAAAAATACTTAAAATTCTCTTTTGTGGCCCTCTGACTACCCCTAACCCCTTAAAACGAATTACTTTCCAGTTGTATAAAATGAAGTTATGAATTAACGGATATTTTGTCTCTCAACCTCACCATTTTTTTATACTTAACTAAATATCTCCTGTCATCAAATAAACAGTCAGTGCATGCGCGTCTTGGCTCCCACGTCACTGTTGACAGTCATAACTTCGAAGTCGTAGATAATTTCGTATACCTGGCAGAATAATCCAGCGCAGAATCATTCTTGCCAACAGGTGCTACTTTGGACTGAGTAGGCAATTGAAAAGTAAAGTCCTCTCTCGGCGAACCAAAATCAAACTCTACAAGTCGCTTATCATTCCCGTCCTGCTTTATGGTGCAGAAGCTTGGACGATGTCAACATCAGATGAGACGACACTAGGAGTTTTCGAGAGGAAAATTTTGCGCAAAATTTATGGTCCACAGAACATTGACAACGGTGAATACCGCAGACGATGGAACGATGAGCTGTACGAGTTATACGACGACATTGACGTAGTTCAGCGAATAAAAAGACAGCGGCTACGCTGGCTAGGTCATGTTGTCCGAATGGACGAAAACACTCCAGCTCTGAAAGTGTTCGATGCAGTACCCGCCGGAGGAAGCCGAGGAAGGGGAAGGCCTCCACTCCGTTGGAGGAACCAAGTGGAGAGCGACCTGGTTACACTTGGGAACTCCAACTGGCGCCGAAATGCGAAGCAGAGAAAGATGTGGCACACTATCGTCAATTCGGCTATAAGCGGCTAAACGGTTGCACGTCAATCACATAGAAAACGTTGAGTTACACCTTTTCATGTTTCATGGCATACATTTAAATTGGAAAAGGAAAATACACTACTATCTTATATCTCCTAGGAATCTCCGGTGAAGTTCGGAGAACTTTCGAAAGAATCTGAGCTCCTAATAAAACTTTTCACTCATATAGTTCTACTTAGGTGCACTTACTACCATATTTTCTCTCATCTCTCTGAAGAGATGAATACTGAACTGTACATAACTCAACTCCAAAGTTCATAATGATTTAAATAAATTGCTAATTACTTAATATTTAATTATCTTTTCGAAATTTATTTTTGTACTAGTTTTTATAAATTATAAAATTTTTTCCAATAACGCTTTAGCGCATATAACACGTACACAAATATATTTAGTTATACTTTATAAACTGTTATAAACCCCCACATGCACAGAAAATAGTTGTGTAAAACTGTCTTGTTAAACAAATGGGTTTGTCGACATGTGAGGCAGCAGAAAAAAAATATTTTTGATAAGGGTTACATATGAAATAAACTGGGATTCATCCAAAGCAATTGTATACAAAGAGGAATTTTTTTAAAAGAATAATGCCAAAGACAAACACTTTGCATAGCAGCTTAAAGCAATACTTTTTATTTCATATATTTTTTAGGGTAAAAGCTCTGAAGTCTGATATTTATTTTAATACTCATAATGTGGCGAGGGATATTTAACATAGATTATACTTACATACATATGTAAATATGTATATAAGCCTTCTGAGTAGTAGAAGCACAGACAGAGAGCAGGGCAGATTTAATATTTTTTAGGTTTAGTTTAACAATATTCAATTCAAGATGAGTAGCTAAGAGACAACTCTTGGTTATACGGTTATATAATCAACTGTTGGTTTGAAAACCCTTATATATTGTATACTTGGGGCCTAATGCAAAGACAGAACCGATTTTATCCAATATTGGAGTAGACTATATATTTTTCAGAAGATGTCAACACAATTTCAATTATCTTTATACCACAGATTGAACGATATTTTGGATAGATATATTTGGTATAAAGTCGGAAATAGACACTGAGTTCCTCAAATTCTATTTTGGGCCTTAATGAGTAATAAACCGATTTACACCAGTTTAGACGAGCGATAATCCACCATCACTGTGAAAGACAAAAGAAATCAATATTTTTTCCTATGACCCCACAGGCCCTGGGTCTTTCACTTGTGATCTCCCAAATTACCTTCCTGTTGTTTTCTGTGAGGCCTTTAAAAGCCCATGGTTCCTATATTAGGAGGGCACCCTAGCTATCTGAGATGAACCTATTCGAGATGACAGCCGAGGCTGCCCTAGCTCTGTGCAGGTTCACTTGGGCTATTGACTTGAGCGGTGGGATCATAGAACCGGGTCCTCTAGGAGTGGTTCCTTCTCCTCACAGGTCTTGTCAACCTGAATGGCCTCCGGAGCAAGTACGTCCAAGAGCTCTTGGGTACTTGGCAGTGCGATCTGATCACTCCCATCAGACCGCTTCTCTCAATTGACTGGTGCAGCGCACCCAAGGCTAGATGACGCTAACCTCGGCTACCGTTTTGGTTTTGCCTGAAAGAAATTAATATTGCATTACGTGGAAAGTGGGCGTGGTTGTAATCCGGTTTCTTCTATTTTCATAGATGATGAAATAGTTACATAAATTTAGCGCACGAGATAAAATTCCTCACCGACACCACTTTTAAACAACCGTCTGGACTCTTTACAAAAATCTAACACATTTCAAATTTTCTCAAAAGGTCTGCATATTTACCAAAATAATTTCTTTCCATTTTTCCGTCGCACTGTAATCTGAAACCTTTTGCAAAGAAATTTATAATTTTTAAGTGAAACTAAAACAAAGGATTTAAAAGAATTTTCGCCAAAATGAAACGCATTTATCAAAGCCATAAAGCATAACTGCTAGTCTGCATTACAAATTAGCCTTTGGACGCCTACTTTTCAGGTGCGCGCTAAGTAACAAATGCCATAAGTTAAAATAGCAAATATTTTTCAAAATAAAGAAGCAAAAACTTCAGCTAGCATAACTCAGCACATCGCTCATCCGCAGCATTGCGCACAGCGTGCAAAAGTATGCAACAATAATAAATAGCTGAGATTTCCTGCAACACGCTTACTGAGCACTTTCACTCTTTCTTCTTCCTTTTTCCGTTTAATGTGCCGTCTTTATCGCCAAAGCCTTTACCCATACACAATTAACACAATAAATTACAAAGTCACATTCTGGAACATAAATGGCGATCCTTTTTTGGGGCCAACAAATATTTATGATACTCACTGCTATACGTAGCGCCTTAGACGGCCTTACACACACATACACACAAGAGAGAAAGTGGCGTCGGTGCCTGTTGGTAGCTCGTAGAGTAGAGTCCCGAAGCGAGCAAGCGTAGAAATGGCAGGAAATTAAAAGCACAAATCTGTTTTAATTTTTTAGGTCAACAGTGGCGTCAACATCTAACATAATACAATAACTTTTGACATAACAACAATAACAACAACTTTACAACATGCTAAAGGCGCACATACATATAGGTATCCCACAGCCAAGCATACAACAATTTGCTTACAAATATATGAATACATAAATAAGAGAAATATAACTGTTCACTGCTTGTTGGCAGACGTTCGCCTTTTGGTTTTCAGTTTATTTTTTGTTTTTGTACAATTTTTTTTTGTTGGAGGAAAAATATTCAGAAAGTTGTAAGTGAAAGTGAGCCTAAGTCTGGTGGCCCATATTATACAAGCACACATATATATATGTATGTTTTATGTATTTGTTAGTGCGTGTTGTTCATATAGCGGCACGTATAGCCTTCTGGCTCTAATTTAGTGGAAAAGTCTAAACTAAGCGAATTATGTAACAAAAGGGCAACAAAATCACCAACATATACACTCATACGTGGCTCCTGGTGTGCGAGCAAATCAATTTTAAACCACTTAAATATTGGTTACAATTTAAAATCTTGCCATAAATACCATAATTATGATAAAATATTTTAAAAAAACTTTTTTAATATCTTTTTTTCCAATAATTCATAATAATGCTACACTACAAATTTTCTTTAATTTTTTTTTTTTTGTTTATTTCTTTCTTTTACATTCATTTCTTTCTTTTATCTCACTTTCCTTCTTCCTCTATTTATTAATTTCTTTGTTTTTTATACTCTCGCAACAAAGTTGCTACCAGAGTATAATAGTAGAAAGGTTGCTTTCGAAAAATCGGACCACTGCCACGCCCACAAAATAGCGAAAACCGAAAACACATAAAGTGCCATAACTAAGCCATAAATAATGCTATGGAAATCAAAGTTGGTACAAAGAATCGTACTATGAAGGGGCATATTTGAATGTAACTTTTTTGGAGAAGTGGTAGCCCCGCCCCTACTAAGTTTTATGTACATATCTCGTAAACTACTTAAGCTATATCAATCAAACTTTCTAGAATCATTTCTTTTAGGTACTATCTTATACAGTCCAAAAATCGGATTATAACCACGCCCACCTCCCATACAAAGATTTTGTTGAAAACTACTAAAAATGCTTTAATTCAGCAAGGGAAAACACCAGAAACCTTAAATTTCATTATAAAGAAGGTACAGAAGGGCTCCACCCAAATTGGTATACAAAATTTTAAATGGGCGTGGTTCCGCCCAATTATGGATCAAAAACCATATCTCAGAAACTACTCGACCAATATCAATGAAACATGGCTTGTAAAATTTTTCTCACATCCCAATGATATGTTGTGAAAATCGGCCAAATCGGTTCACAACCAGAACTTTGAAGACGACCTGAGTAGTTTACTTTACAATATGTAATGCGAAATCGTACCATAGATTTTCAAGGCCCCATATATCGAACATGAGAACCACGGTGCTTCTAACCTAATATTAGAGTTTCCAACTTTCAATGGACTTTATACCATATAATCTTAAATGAATAAATACGTCTTCTATACTCACTTTTGAAAAGAGATTGCAAAGTATTGTGAGAAGTATGAGTAAATTGAGTATGAAACAAAGGAAGCAAAAGCAAACATTTGAAACTAAGGTAGCTTTATTCAGTAATTCAGTTTAAGAACAAATGACGTTCACTGTTTGGCAGTAAATTCTGGAAATCTAATGAAATAGCTGGTAAATGGATTATTCACGGTACCAATGACCGGGCAACTCATAAAATATTTGACTTCCCTGACTCATAACCTTAACATTCTAAGCAAAGAGAATTGTTACTTGAGAGAAATGATAGATCAAATTTTACATCACCTTTAAGTTAATTAGTCAAAACCTCCTAAAGAATTACAGCGCAAATAACTTTTGGAAAAGGCTTAACGAATTTTGTGGCTTTTCCCAGAAGTAAAATTAATTAGTTTCCTTTAAAGTAGTAAGAGCATATTGAATTGGACTTCCAGCTCTACTCCTCCACAGCGACCTTCCTGCAAATTCATATCCGTAGTATAAATTCATATCCGCAGTATAAGTAATCATTCCACGCTAATCTTCCGCCATACTCACCACATTGTTACGTTGCGGTTCCAATATACTTGAGAACCCATTCCGTAGTTTGCCAACTCAAAAACATACTTCTGCGTCCTCTCATTCCTATACATAAGATTACAGATTTCTCAGCGCGCTTCTAACATTGTGTTAATCTTTTGGGATTAAAATTCAATTCAAAGCTTTTCAATGGCAATGACCCAAATCCAAACCCAAAACCCACACACAATCTTACTCCCTTTTCTGGCAACTATTCTCCCAACGCCTTCAGGAAGTTTGTCGAACAAAAAGCTAATTCAACAATTGTCTTATTGCTATGCCACACTGCATTATTTACATTTAATTATAGCAGCAAAATCAGCCATACTACCAAACATTCGCGCACGAATGATTCAAGGGAGAGTTCGCACAAAAGGTCCCCTCGAAGCCCCAATGAAGCAAATGAATTCACGCTAAACACTTCCGTCAGCCAAATGCCACTCGAACGCGCACATACAAACGGGCGTCGATGGTTGGATGGGCATTTAGCATTCGCGTAAAGCGGCTTAATTAGCATTGTCAGTCACTTATTGTTCCAGGCTGCATGTGACGCTTTTATGATTGATGTGGATTAGGCGGCGCTATTAAACTATTGTGTGTGTATATGTGAGTCCATAATGAGCCCCATTAATGGTTCAGCAGTTCCAATGAAGCGAGCAATGTGCTTGTTGCGCTTGCTGCTAATTGTTTAAAATGTAAATGAGGGCAGAACGATTCATTGAACTCAAAATTGAAATTCGCGGAAATTATTTTTCACCTATTTTCGCTTGTTACTTATTTACGAATTCGTGTGTTAAAATCAATGAAAATGTGTAATTTAAAAATGTAGAAATTCAACAAAAATCAAATAAACCATTTGCACTGCAAATATTTGCTTTTTTATTTCATTAAATCCACGAAACTCACCAATTAACTCCATTATTAAGTTCGGCGTGCTCTCATGCATGTTGCACATACTTGTTTCTCGTATAAATCTGTTTTTCGTATAAATTCACTGAATTCGGTAACCACAACATTTTCAATGCGCCGTGATTGGCGTGTGGCTACAAATGCTTTGATTTCCGTTACTACGGTTACAACGTTATGGTTCCATGCATTTTGCGGTTGCAATTCCAAAAGCACACGTGAACTGTGCTAATAATTGATGTTGTGTTTTGTTTAGCACTTGAAAATACATATGTATATGTTACCTTATATACATATAAACATACATAGACGTATATATATGTACATTCAATACTTTTTTCATAGCAATAAGCGTGTGTTATATAGTTTGTATTGACCCATTTTGCCACAATAGCACTCGAATAACCCGCAGCTTTGGAGAATTAATATTTTGTGGAATGTGGTTGGACTCATTCTCCATGGTTTTGAATACATAACCTCTGAGTTTTGTTATAATATATATTCGGTTGGTAAATATCTCCCTACCGCCTTTTTGTCTATTGAAGGGAATCGTCCACTATGAGCTGCTGCCATATGGCCAGACGCCAGAATTCTACCATCTACTTCGAACAACTGGATCGCTTGAAACAAGCGATCGACCAAAATTTGTCCAACAGGAAGGGTTCCACCAGGAGAACGCCAGACCACACAGTTCGTTGATCACTCGTCAGAAGATACTGCTCGGGTGGGAGGTTTTATCGTATCCACCATAGCCCGTCCATAGCGCCAAGTGATTACAACCTGTTCCTGTCCATGGCGAACGCCATTGGTGGTGTAAAGTTGAACTCAAAGTGAAAAGTGGCTGTCCGAGTTCTTTGCAAATAAGGAAGGGGGGTTTCTACGAGGGGGTATTATGAAGTTGCCGTCTAGATGGACACAGCTTATCAAACGAAACGGCGTATATTGATTTAATTGAAAGAAAGTAGTTCACTCTTTTATTATATATATGTACATATCTAGCATAGCAGGTATCTACCCGCTCCTAAAAAACTTTTATGCATTGATCTTTAGAAAGTCATTCTGAACTACAGTGAGGTTACATAATTTTTTTTGCCGTTTTACATCCACATTACATTACCCCATGTATAATTACGCTCTAAGGCAAAATCTACTTTTTTCATTGGTATTACACCTTATGAAAAAATGAAGCGACTTAACGAAGGTTTCAAGACCGGAGCATCCTCATATAGAGACCAAGGTGGTAATCTGATAACCGATGTCCAGGGCATACTGGGATTATAGAGGGAACACTTCTCCGACCTGCTGAATGGCAGTGAAAGTACAACACCAGGAGATGGCGAACACGATCCCCCAATCGATGACGATGGAACAGATGTTCCATTACCCGACCATGAAGAAATTCGAATAGCAATTACCCGCTTGAAGAACAACAAAGCGGCGGGGGCCGATAGATTACCGGCAGAACTATTCAAATACGGCGGCGAAGAACTGATAAGGTGCACGCATCAGCTTCTTTGCAGACTATGGTCGGAAGAAAGCATGCCTGACGATTGGAATCTCAGTGTGCTCTGCCCAATCCATAAAAAGGGAGATCCCACAATCTGCGCCAATTACCGTGGGATCACCCTCCTAAATATCGCCTATATGGTTCTATCGAGCGTACTGTGTGAAAGACTCAAGCCCTCCGTCAACAAACTGATTGGACCTTATCAGTGTGGCATTAGACCTGGAAAATCGACAACTGACCAGATATTCACCATGCGCCAGATTTTGGAGAAGACCCGTGAAAAGAGGATCGACACACACCACCTTTTTGTCGATTTTAAAGCTGGTTTCGACAGCACGAAAAGGAGCTGCCTGTATGCCGCGATGTCTGAATTTGGTATCCCCGCAAAACTAATACGGCTGTGTAAATTGACGTTGAGCAACACCAAAAGCTCCGTCATGATTGAGAAGGACCTCTCCGAGCCGTTCGATACCAAACGAGGTTTCAGACAAGGTGACTCACTATCGTGTGATTTCTTTAACCTGATGCTGGAAAAAATTATAAGAGCTGCAGAGCTAAACAGAGAAGGTACAATCTTCTACAAGAGTGTACAGCTCCTGGCGTACGCCGATGATATTAATATCATCGGAAGCAACAACCGCGCCGTTTGTTCTGCTTTTTCCCGCATGGATAAGGAGGCGAAGCGAATGGGTCTGGAGGTGAATGAGGACAAGACGAAATATCTCCTGTTATCAAGCAAACAGTCGGCGCATTCGCGTCTTGGCTCCCACGTCACTGTTGACAGTCATAACTTCGAGGTCGTAGATAATTTCGTATACCTGGGAACCAGCATCAACAACACCAACAATGTAAGCCTCGAAATCCAACGCAGAATAACTCTTGCCAACAGGTGCTACTTTGGACTGAGTAGGCAATTGAAAAATAAAGTCCTCTCTGGACGAACCGAAATCAAACTCTACAAGTCGCTTATCATTCCCGTCCTGCTTTATGGTGCAGAAGCTTGGACGATGTCAACATCAGATGAGACGACAGCAGGAGTTTTCGAGAGGAAAATTTTGCGTAAGATTTATGGTCCTCAGAACATTGACAACGGCGAATACCGCAGACAATGGAACGATGAGCTGTACGAGTTATACGACGCCATTGACATAGTTCAGCGAATAAAAAGGCAGCGGCAACGCTGGCTAGGTCATGTTGTCCGAATGGACGAAAACACTCCAGCCCTGAAAGTGCTCGATGCAGTACCCGCCGGAGGAAGCCGAGGAAGGGGAAGGCCTCCACTCCGTTGGAGAAGCCAGGTGGAGGGCACTTGGGATCTCCAACTGTTACACTTGGGATCTCCAACTGGCGGCGAACTGCGAGGGAAAGAGAAGAGTGACGCGCTTTCACCGATTCGGCTATAACCGGCTAATCGGTTTCAACGCCAATTAAATACATGTATACATCTAGACATAAAACATATCGGTGACCAATGACTATTAAATATCAAAAGCATAGTTGTCCAATAATGTCGTCTTAAGAGAATCTATATTTCAAAATATATTTTTTTCTTAATTGTCTGAAGGCTGTTTACAAATCTCTAAAAAACTAAAAGTGAGATTAACACTCACACTTAATTGGCCATGTGGATAATGGACATGCACAATCACGAGATTTAACTTTTATAACTAGAAGCAATACCGTATCGCACGCTATCAGCTTACCTAGTGACAGACAGTTAATGCCTCACATTGAACTTAAGCAACAGACTATCAAATTTCCATTTATTGACGAGCAAGCTTTTACTAATAAAATTGTCATAAACAAGCTAATTATAATTATACTTTCGTTGCGCTAAGCTAGCGCAATCTCATTGCTCACGGCCGTACATGCACACCAAATGGTAAGCAGAGAAGCGCTTTTATTACACATATAACCAGCCAGCTGATTAGGGAATTAAGTAAATACCCAATAAAAGCATAACGATTGTCAATAAAATTGCGAAAATAAATTAAAAGCATATTATTACACTGTAACACTGCCTATTTTGAAAGCAACAGCGTGGCAGTTGAACTGTTAGGCCGTAGATACCCACAACACTACAGCGAGAAATCGTATATTTAAAATCGCACAGCAATGCCAAGCTTTAGAAGCTTAGCAGCAAAGGCAAAAGGGAACAAAGGGGACTGAGAGTGAGTGGGCATGTTTTTGTGTTAATTTTATAGCTGAGGGCAAACAAATTAAAAAAGTACAAAACAAATAAACGCCACCACATTAAACTTGAGCCATAAACGAAAAGTAGAAAGGAATGTGAAAATGAAGAGATAAAGTCGCAAGACGGAAAAAAACCAAAAAGTTTAACCATAAAACGCGTTGAGACTAATCTCTTATTGCTGTTGTTGTTTTTGTGCTTGTTGTTTTAGAAAAAGAAAATAAATATAAATAAAACTGAAGCAGTTAATTACTCCTGACATGGCAGCACGCAACACAGTTAAAGCGCCGCAAACACTCGCCGCCTGCTAGACAAACTGTTTAACTTACACGTAATTGCAGAACGAGTGCTAGCTGTGGATGGGTATGAGCAGTAAGCACTTGATTTATTGCGTACATCTACTACATAGGCTGTGCAGCGTTTGACCTGCTCATACAGCAGCATAGCAATTTCTTGGCCACAAATACTACACTGATGTTGTTGCTGCTACTCTTGTTGTTGTTGTGGCTGCTCGGTGGTCAACAGCTGGGTTAACGGTATTGTCATTTGGTTAAGCAAACGCTCATTCATTCGGCCGCTTTGTTGTCTATTGCTTATGGCATTGGCTGAGCCACTGGGCGTATACGTTACATCACATTGTGTATTAACGAATGGTGAGTTTATAGGCTTTTGTTTAAGTATTGAGCATAACATATATCAAAGTGTGTGTATATTGCGTAACAACTAGACTTGTTGCGCTTTTCTAGCGATTTGCAAGGCCATAAAGTACGAAAATGTAATAAATTCCATTAATAGAAGGTATTTGTTGGAGTTAATAAATTTTATAGCTCGCATTGCATATGATATACGAAGAGATGTGCAGATGTAGGTTTAAATATTTAAGCAGATATAACATAAGTAAGTCAGCTTTCTTTTGATTTAGGATTAATGGCTTTCTGTCAAACTTTTTATAGCGAATAAGAATAGAATTTTGCTCTTTCAACGCAAAATTAAGTTCAAATTAGTATAGAAAAGTGAAAACTGAAAAGAAATACTCATATAATGGTGAACAAAGCTAAATTTTAACGGATTGCGGATCAAACTGTCAAAAGATGAAATATATAAAAATGTATAAGAACGGTTCTGAGAGAAAAATTCGATGAGAGGTTCCCTAAAATGGCTCTGAAGCAATAGCAATTTTCTCTAAATTGTTCTCCATGCTATAATATTCATATTAATGTACTTCTATATGATATTTGAAGACATAAAAAAAGCCTTAATATCAATAATAATACGTTAAATATATTTATAGTAAGCCAACTATAACATTGTGAGCACACATGTCAATCACAACAATACAATTACCTTTACATTTTAATTTACTTCAGATATCACTCATACGCAGTGTATAACTATCCTCAATTAATTAACATGAATGTTACTCATACGCAATGTACAACTGTCATGCTCTTTATAATCAATTTTTAATATTCCTAATTTAAATAAACAATAATACATTATATTATTTCAATAAGCAAATGATGAAATGATCTAACTCTAGTCAAATATGCACCCACATTCCTAGACAATCAGACTTTCCCTAAAATATGACTTAACACAAGTATAATTTCCACAATATCACTTCATTGCTGCCACTGTATAACACACAGATAATGTACTCATATGTTAAGCAACAGTGCATTTATAGCTTCGGGCCACCGCATCATTGATCCGTAAATGCATTAAACATACATAAATACGCTTGACTTGGCCAAAGTTCAAGCCAATCAAGCGTTGGATTTTAACATGACAAAAGCATTGTGGCCAACCACAAACGGTGGCATAATGTATGGCATATTCACAGTGTGTGCCTTTCATGAGGTCACATGTGCCATACAATGGCTGGCAGAGTTGACACGGCTTTAATGAGGTACAAGCGACGTATATACATATATATATGTTATTTTTATTGTAAAATGTATTTATAGACAATTTTAAGGTAATTTTCAGTTTGTATTTGAACTTTATTGCCATTAAAAGGTAATTATTGAAGAATAGCTCTCTCCTTATGATCTTCATGGATAAAAACTTTAAATTGCGAAATAGGTATTGATCTTTCATAATTGTTTTATTTTTGTTCTTTACTAAATACCATCCATTTAAGCTTAATAGTAAAATCATTTTCCAAATTTATGATATATCATTACTAAGCCAGAATTAAAAATACGCTCTTACTTTACAATTTTTCGAAGTCAATATCCGTAACTATACCAACCAAACGACCCAGCAGCATGAGTCGCCTGTCATAAATCTTTTAAATTTTCACGCCTAGTCAGTTTGCTGCCAGCAATGTTTGTTAACTTGCCAGGCGAGTACATAACCGCTGTGCGTTGTTATAGCAGTTGAAATAATCTTGCAGTCAAGTAAAATTGATCATTTCATTCACATAAAAATATAGGTTTTAACATACCATCCATAACTCGAAGTTCTCTCTAATTCGAACTCTTGAATTGCAAATAGATATGTAAAAAATTCTAACTCGAAGTATTTTTGTGAGTTTGGCGGTTTTTGATATTTTATTTTTATTTATTTTAATTTAATTTAATTTAATTTAATTTATTTTATTTTATTTTATTTTATTTTATTTTTTCTTTTTATTTTATTTTATTTTATTTTATTTTATTTTATTTTATTTTATTTTATTTTATTTTATTTTATTTTATTTTATTTTATTTTATTTTATTTTATTTTATTTTATTTTATTTTATTTTATTTTATTTTATTTTATTTTATTTTATTTTATTTTATTTTATTTTATTTTATTTTATTTTATTTTATTTTATTTTACTTTATTTTACTTTATTTTATTTTACTTTACTTTATTTTATTTTATTTTATTTTACTTTATTTTATTTTTTATTTTATTTTATTTTATATTATTTTATTTTATTTTATTTTATTTTATTTTATTTTATTTTATTTTATTTTATTTTATTTTATTTTATTTTATTTTATTTTATTTTATTTTATTTTATTTTGTTTTATTATTATTTTTTTATTTTATTTTATTTTATTTTATGTTTTTTATATTTTTTTATTTTATTTTATTTTATATTATTTTATGTTTTTTTATTTTATTTTATTTTTTTTTTTGGAATCCCAGGACCTGCTTAACTGCTTCAGAGTATACACGCATATAAAAGTCATCTAACATAGACATTTGTATTTTATTTATATTTATTATTTATTTTAAAGGCATATACTCGTGTATCCCGGTCTTTGAAGTTCACGTAGAAATTTAAATGTCCGCCTGTCCGTTTTCGAAGCCTGAATTCATTAATTTACATTATTTTACACATGTGGGGTCTGAAATTCATGTGTTCATTGCCATAACCACTCACCCATACACACACACACACAAGGACTTAGAACCGTTCCTCAAAGAGAATGGCGCCATTGAGTTAACAACGAAAGGTGAGTGTTTCGGCAAAGTAAATATAATACACCGTTACGCACACCCACATATGCGTAATACGTCAACAACAGGTTCGCGCGTGTTCGTAATTGCTTTTTACGTTTACGGTCACCTTAATTTCATGTTTGGCCTACACTTTGTTACGCATAAATAAACACGTTTAGGCGCCTTTTGCATGTCTGTTATCTTTTAACACCAGCAACGTTTTGTATTAATCATGAATTTGGCACTTTTTCGCAAAAAAAAAAACGGGTAACAATAACGGTAACACTGTCTTGTGTGCCTTTGCCCTGCATATATGGTAATTAGTTATTTTAAAGGGCGAAAATAAGGAAAATTAAAAAATATTCAGTAATTTCAAAAAACATAATTCTTTTTTTTAAATTGTATAGAGTTGCCACCTCTCCAAAAATAATTAAATGTACATTTACAGACCAACTGAAATTTACGTCTATGAATGCATAATAAAGTTATTTTAGTATATCTGTAATTTTATAGAGTTGCCACCTATTTAAAAATACTTATTTATTAAATATTTTAAATGTCGATTTCAAAGACATAATTTGGGAATATAATTTTTAACTTGTACAAAATTGTTTTAAAAGACTAAGCAAAATTACTCAAACTGTTCAAATGTACCCTTCTAAGTATTCTATTTGTCACTCATTTTTAATGAAATCCTATATTTGTATTCAATTAAATTGACCATATTAATAACATACCCACTATGACATTCCAAATATAATTAAATGTGTTTTGCTGGACTACAATAAATTAGCCACCTTAGATGATAATAACAAAACACAAAATAACAGCTGATTATTTTGCGCTGTTTACCGACCCATACAAATACAAATACACTAGACACGCGCATACTCACAGCTAAGCAAGTCGTGTACAATTTCCAATTACGCTAAATGACCCGTATAAAGCCAATAATCTGATCTATCAAACAACTGATTGATGACGCCGAATCAATGAATGAAATAAATATACACCTACATTTACCGTTAAGTATTTAATATATACGACATGCCCATGAAACACACCTAACCTCAAAAATGTGTTGGCCTAAAGTCCAATTTGACATGCTGCGAAAATGTAAATAACAGTTTATTGTGACGGACACAACGCCTACGTAATCGATCATTAAAATCTCATGGAAATTATATGGGAAATGAAAAAATGTAATGATTTGTGCAGTGCTTGCGACAAAAAGTTGGTTAAATGCGTGATGATATGTCTGATTCAGATTGGTTGGCAACAGCGAAGGACACGAGGACAAGTAATTAATTTTGATATAAATGCATAAAAAGTTATTAAAGTGACAATTTTTTATTCATTTGGTTTGAGATTGTTTGCAGAGATTTATTTGAGCGCAGCTAACGAAATTTTAATATTATGATTATTACGAAACTCGCTCTCTTTACTGGTTGCTCTCTATCAATTGATGTATAATAAATACTAAAAAGGTAATTTAGTTCATTTTCTCATTACTTTAGTCCACTTTGAATGCATCATAGTAGTCTTCTTCATCAAACCATAAACTCATAATAAATTTGACTTGCTGAGGCTTTAGGATTAAACGCCTTTATGCTTCCATGTAATAACACAAAGCTATAGTTCACAATAAATTCTAAGTTTTTCAGAAAAAAATATTAATTAGTGCATAGCGCAAAAGCTGAGAGCACTTCTAAGGTATCCATTTCAAGGTAAGCATTGTACGGTTATTCGCATTGTTTGTTAAATGCTTCAGTTAATGTGAGTAAAATAGTGATACAAAGAGAGAGAGAGAGGAGGAGATGGATCCCGTAGAGAAATGTACAATTATTAATTTCAGAATAGTACCCCTTTCAAATAGAATTATGAAATATGAAGAGTCGCACACAATTCTATTAACTGCACTGGCATTTTTCAACTGAAGCAATATTTCCTGTGAAACTGATTTGTACTCCAACACAAAAATGTAGGATAAATATAATAAAGTTAAAAGTATGAATTATTTGGAATTAACACTAAAGTGCTGCTAATTCAATAATAGATTTATTAGAAAATTAAATTTTTTAATAAGGAAGCCTTTATTGGTATATACAGTCAGATTCCACTGAATTATGAACAATTTTCAAAAATTATATTATTGAATTGGTAAGAGGAGATAGTTATCTCTAAGATTAAAAGTATAAGTTTATACCTAACATTATAAATCCTTACAGTACAGAAATAAAGTGGTCGAATAATAATTTTATTCGAACTCAATGCAATATAATTTAAACCCAATATAATATAGTTTAAATCATAGTATAATTAATCGAATAGTATAATACAAGAAATAAACAAGTAAGGAAGGGCTAAGTTCGGGTGTAACCGAACATTTTATTTTCTCGCAATTTATTTATTTAACTTTAATTATATTAACTTTATTTATATTATATAATACACAAATTGACCCACATATTCGTCATATATATTGTATAAAGTCCATTGAAAGTTGGAAACCATAATATTAGGTTAGAAGCACTGAGGTCCTCGTGTTCGGTATATGGGGCCTTGAAAAACTATGGCCCGATTTCGGCGATTTTTAGGATGGGGCTGCCACACTATTAACATAGTATTTGTGCAAAGTTCTGCACCGATATCTTCACTAGTGCTTACTTTATATATTGTAAAGTAAATGATTCAGATCGTCTTCAAAGTTCTGGTATATAGGAAGTAGGCGTGGTTGTGAAGCGATTTGGCCTATTTTCACCACATATCATTGGGATGTAGGGAACTATTACAAACCAAGTTTCATTGAAATCGGTCGAGTAGTTCCTGAGATATGGTTTTTGACCCATAAGTGGGCGACGCCACATCCATTTTCCATTTTGTAAAAAATCTGAGTGCAGCTTTCAGCTGCCATTTCTTATGTGAAATTTAGTGTTTCTTACGTTTTTCGTTAGTGAGTTAACCCACTTTTAGTAATTTTCAACCTAACCTTTGTATGGGAGGGGGGCGTGGTTATGATCCTATTTCTTTCATTTTTGGACTGCATTAGGAAGTGGCTAAAAAAACGACTGCAGAAAGTTTGGTTTATATGGCTCTATTGGTTTGTGAGATATGTACAAAAAACTTACTTGCAATCCTTCATACCAAATTTTATTTCCATAGCTTTATTTATGGCTTAGTTATAGCAGTTTATGTGTTTTCGGTTTTCGCCATTTTGTGGGCGTGGCAGTGGTCCGATTTTGCTCATTAGCAACCTTCCTATGGTGCCAAGAAATAAGTGTGCCAATTTTCATCAAGATATCTTAATTTTTACTCAAGTTACAGCTTGCACAGACGGACGGATAGACAGAAATTCGGATTTGAACTCCATTCTTCACCCTGATCACTTTGGTATACATAACCCAATATCTAACTCGTTTAATTTTGGGTGTTACAAACAACCGTTATGTGAACAAAACTATAATACTCTCTTTAGCAACATTTGTTGCGAGTGTGTAAAAATGTAACAGTGCGATTATAATAAATACTTTTAAAATTCGCAATTTACAGAGACCCTAAATGTATGCTACGCTTTATAGTTGTCTAACTGTTGCTACTACTACAAAACTATTTAACACTGGGATACCAAGAGGAAATTACATTTCATGTACTAAGGTTCAGATATAGCAAAATCACTGTAGTCTAAACCAGGACATTTTCTAATCTATAATTTCTAATAATGTTGCCTACCTTTAAGCGCTAAATTAGATATTTTTTAAATTTGAGAACTCAGAAAAAATTAATTTAAACTTTGCTAATATGCATAAATTGAAAGTCTCAAAATAACATTCTTAGAAACAGAAGTAATTAAATGAATGAAATTCTGGAAATAAGCTGAATTAAATTAATTGTACTCGGAAAACATAACCCACCTTAAAATTTAATAAATAAGTTGACAGCATTTTAGAAAAATTTCTGGCCTAACCTAAGCAGCAAAATACAAAAACTACAAATTTACTGAACTTACAGAAATCAAACGCCAGCCAAACCGAACTCTTTAATATTCGATGTTATCGTTGTAAGGACTTCCGGGGACATTAAATATCTGAAATATATGTACAAAGTTATTGTGCAATGTTTGCCATTTGCTCAGCAAAATCGGCAAACTTCATATTGTTTAGAATAGCACATACTTCTCGGAATTGGAAATTGCAAACACCTACACTAACTTTCCGCTTTTCGCCAGAAGGCAGTTCCGTAGCGCACTACTGCATGTGAGCTAACACTCCTACATATTTACATCTATTCAATTATTTACCACCAAAGTTTCAGCAGCCAAAGTGGGAGTCATTAATAACAACCCGGCGGCAATTTGCTGCTATGAAAAGGCAACTTTTTTGCTCCGTCGCAGCCAGCAGCTCGGCAAACGCTTTAAGGCGCCAAGCCAATGAACGATGAAGTTACCGACAAACAATTCTCATATCGGACATGTGGTGCGGCAATATTTTATAACTAGCGATTTCCTTTTTGCAATTTATTGATTTTGCACGCATGCTGAGCCCAAGTCGTTATGTCGAGCCGTCGGGACTCATATGTGTGTACGTTTGTATGTATGAAGTTAGAAGTGTGGTTGTTAAAATGAATGTTTAAGGTTTTTGTTTTTAAATTGCTTTGGAGGAAAGTAATTTTTAAAAACTTGATTACATTCATGCATATTTAATACTGAAACGTTTTTAACTGATAATACTCTTACAATTAATTAAAATGTTGATAAGTTAGCCTGTGGCACTTACTTTGAACTTTGCAGGAAATTGAGTTAGTTAAAAATTAAATTAAATTAAATTAAATTAAATTAAATTAAATTAAATTAAATTAAATTAAATTAAATTAAATTAAATTAAATTAAATTAAATTAAATTAAATTAAATTAAATTAAATTAAATTAAATTAAATAAATTAAAATAAAATAAAATAAATTAAAATAAAATAAAATAAAATAAAATAAAATAAAAAAATAAAATAAATTAAAATAAAATAAAATAAAATAATATAAAATAAATTAAATTAAATTAAATTAAATTAAATTAAATTAAATTAAAATAAAATAAAATAAAATAAAATAAAATAAAATAAAATACAATACAATAAAATAAAATAAAATAAAATAAAATAAAATAAAATAAAATAAAATAAAATAAATTAAAATAAAATAATATAAAATAAATTAAATAAAATAAAATAAAATAAAATAAAATAAAATAAAATAAAATAAAATAAAATAAAATAAAATAAAATAAAATAAAATAAAATAATATAAAATAAAATAAAATAAAGTAAAATAAAATAAAATGAACTAAAATAAAATAAAGTAAAATAAAATAAAATTAAATAAAATAAAATAAAATTAAATTAAATTAAATTAAATTAAATTAAATTAAATTAAATTAAATTAAATTAAATTAAATTAAATTAAATTAAATAAAGTAAAATAAAATAAAATAAAATAAAATAAAGTAAAATAAAATTAATTGAAATTAAATTAACTAATTTGTTTTTTCCAAAAACGAATATTGCCGTTATTTTTTGAATACACCCCTAATACAGCTTCTCAAATAATAATAAATATTTGTTAAATTTTGTACAAATTTTGTTTTGAATGAAAGCAACATCAAAGCATATTTATTTATTTTTTCTTTGAAAATATTTAAGACCTTACTTTCAGTTACATATATGTATTTGTAACACACACCCCACACACATTATATGTTTGGTGGATTTATGAAGTAAACAGGTGAATTTCTCATTATAAAGTATGCCAACAAAAGTAAAACGCGACTTTTTAAATCACATATACAACAACACGCACGTCTACGCACACAACAATACATGCTTTTGGCTTAGAAAGCCAAATGTTATGGCAAAGAATAAGCTCTGTTTTTCTCGTAAAACAACAACAGCGCATCAAAACAAGCAAAGCTGCGAAGTAATCAGGCGTGTGCCGCCGTTGGCAAGCAAGTAAGTAGCATGAGGTTGCGATGAAGGTCACATTTTGTATGGAGTTATGCTCCCGAATTCTTATCTTATGGTGTAGTATTAGGGTGCTTTTAACTACAGAGCTGTAGTAAATATATTAACTATACCAAGAAAGATTATTTATTGGCATAAATACATAGCAGATTAAAGCGAAATAAGCGCTTTGCAACACTTGACTGGCTTGACCTCATTTCTTCGAATTTATATTATTCAACGTTTATAATAATGCCCGAAGCGCTCCTAACTTATAAATCTAACATTCTTAATTTTTTTCAGGCGAATTAATTTTCTGCCAAATCAAGTATAAAAACGCATTAAATATGCTCGGGGGTAGAAAACGCATGTTTCTCAATAGTAGAAGAATAATTCAAATTATATTACTAACAAAAAACAAAATTGGCGTAAGCCAAATACTGATTTCTTGCCTCATAGGACTCGGACTACATGGGCTTTGTTTTATTTTTTAATTTTAAAAATCTGTTTGAATAAAAGATCATAAGTATTATGCACTGATTTGAAAACATTTGAAAAATCTACAAAAAAAAAAATTTATGAAAACCAAAATTCGGGTATAACCGAATATTTTGCTGAAAAATTACACACTGTTTGTTGTTAAGAATTTTACTTTAAATTTATTACGCTAATGTTATAGCTATGAAAATTCACTTTCATATGACACCCACGTTATCAAAATTGGAGTTTTAACTGTTCAAAGTGTTGTGGTGCTCCACATCAAAGCTCCGCTCGCTCTGCCGGGTTACCGGAAGCGGAAATGGGGGCATTCGGAACCGGATATGAGGTGGCTGGATATGATGCATCCGGTACCGGAAATTTTGTTACCGGAACCGGATATGAATTAACCGGATATGAGACAACCGGAAAAGGATATAGCGTAATGCGCTACCGGGGGCGGAAATGATGTTACTGAACCCGGAAATGGGACTTCCGGAACCGGAAAGAAAGTAATCCAAACAAGATGTGAGATGGCCGGATGCGAGACAGCCGGAACCAGCCTAAGGTGATCGCAGGATCACCTGCTATTTGTTCTTAACAAAGTTCTTGACACTGTACTATGGGGCTAAATACCTGCTGTGAGGCTAAATACAATGACGGATGCAAATGTTTTGTTTACCTTTTGGGTTGAGGGCAATGACCTTTGGCTGGGGTTTGTTTACATTATGAGAAGTCAAGTTTGTTTACAATTGGGAGGTTATGTTTGCTTACACTTTGAAGGTTCACTAAAACTTAGTTTTGTTTACATGATAATGTGTTTTGAGTTTGTTTTCATTTTGAGCGAATGTGGGGTCAGGTTTATTTATTGTTTTCTTTAGGTCAAAGGTGGCTTTACACTAGTAAAAAAAAAAATTTTTCATTTCCTGAAATGTGGAAAAATGTGCAAATTTTTCCAAAATTTTGATGGAAATTTAACTTAGTTTATTTCTAAAGTAGATTTTCTCAGCTACCATTTGCTATTATTTTGAGGTCCGTAGCATTACTTTCTACAAAGTTATGGACAATGAAGCATTAAAATAGAAATTCATGAATTTCGATAATTATCGATTTTTGACTAATTTTGTGAAAGGAAACAAATGTTTAAATTTTTAGTTTTAAAAACTATAAGCGACACCCTTCATAACACCGAAAATTTCATAAAGATATTCGGAAAATTTAGTATATCACTGTAATTTGTATGAACGGTGTTGATCAGGCAAAATGTTTTAATCTTCGATTTTTCATTTTTGAGCAGTTTGCGGCATCACAAAGCACTGGTAAAGCCATGTGGGATATTCTGTGGCACAGGGAACAGTACTTTAACCTAACCTAAGGGCTGTCCTTTAAAATCTAAGTGTGTATCCCCTTTTGGGATCTTTAATCTTTAATTTGTATAGTGAAGAGGGCAGAGGAAAGCTACTGTGACTATTGTGTATGGCATGTCTTCATATTTGCTGGAAATGTCTGTCATTTCTATTTTAAACTATCTAAATACTTTTTTAAATATTTTTTATTAACGTAATGTCGCTAAGGAGACAAAATTTAACTGATTTAATAAGAGATCTTTGCCTGAGCATTGAAGCCAAATAGCACCTATGTACTTTCAATAAGTGATTTTGCTGTGTACAAATTACTATCATTTACGATTTCTAATAATAATTATGCCTCACAAATCCTGTATGTCGATTCTCAACACTTTCAAATGATATTACCGGAACCCAAAAGAGTATATGGGGTGGCTGGCTATGGGGAACTCCCGGAACCGGATATAGGGTAATCGGAACCGGAAATTATGTTACCGGATGTGGAATAGCCGGAACCGGATATGGGGTAATGATGTGTTTATTGGAATGAGTTTATTGGAACCTGCTATGGGATAACCGATAGAACCAGATATACGATTTCACTCCATCCGTGTCATCAGGGTGTCTAGAAAGTATTATTTACAGAAGTTCATTGAAATCGGTCGATTAGTTTTTGAGATATGGTTTTTGACACAAAAGTGGGCAACGCCACGCCCATATTTAGACATTTTTACTTGAATAGTTTTATTTATGGCTTAGTTATGACACTTTTTAGGTATTCGAGTTTCGCTATTTTGTGGGCGTGGCAGTGGTCCGATTTCGCCCATCCAGCAAGCATTAGCAAGCATCCATGGAAATTTCACCCAGTGAATGAACGCTTTTAAAGTCTCATACGGAGCCTGCAGCAAATGGAAATATACCCGATTTTTCTCCATTTGTTGAGGTCCCTATTGCTGGGGTTCAAATCACTCCCTATTAGAACTTACAGAATCACTCTTGCCAACAGGTGCTACTATGGACTGAGTAGGCAATTGAACAGTAAAGTCCTCTCTCGGCGAACCAAAATCAAACTCTACAAGTCCCTCATCATTCCCGTCCTACTTTATGGTGCAGAAGCGTGAACGGTGTCAACATCCGATGAGACGGCACTAGGAGTTTTCGAGAGAAAGGTTTTGCGGAAGATTTATGGTCCCTTAAACATTGGCAACGGCGAATAGCGCAGAAGATGGAATGATGAGCTGTATGTGTTGTTCGATGACATAGACATAGTTCAGCGAATAAAAAGACAGCGGCTACACTGGCTAGGGCATGTTGTACGGATGGAAGAAAACACTCCAGCTCTGAAAGTTTTCGTTGCAGTACCCGCTGTTGGAAGCCGAGGAAGAGGGAGACATCCACTCTGATGGAAGGACCTGGTGGAGAGGGACCTGGCTTCACTTGGTATTATAAATTGGCGCCAAACTGCCAAAAGGAGAGATGCGTGGACTCGGCTATAACCGCGTAAGCGGTGTCTACGCCAGTCAAGAAGAAGAAGAAGAAGAACTTACATATATAAGATTGACACTTAAGCATTTACTATAAACGCACCCTTATGTTAATAAGGCACAGACACAAAATACAAACAGCGTGGCAATTCATTTACTCATTTATAAAAAAATTGGAGATAGGAGTTTAAATCCATAGGAATTAAAACAAGCATGTAATTAATTACCATAACACTTAAACCACAGCCACGTACCATAAGTACACTCATTTGTCATATTTATTTTGCCCACCCTCCATTGAGGATCCAACCTATAAAATAAATAACTAATTAACCGTAACAATTGCAAATACTGTACTTTGCATTAAAAAATTCCGGAAAATAATATAAAATAAATGAAAAATATTCTCAATAAATTTCCGCTGTAATTTAATACTCCAATTTTTAAGCAATAACAACAAACACATGTGAGACAAATTAAAGCATGAATTTCGGCGCATTTTTCAGCAATTGTTTTTGTCAGCACTTGTACGCGTTCCATCATTATATTTATTATTGTTTTTATGATTATTATAACAAACATATTCGGCATTAGTAGGCGGTTATGTCATAAGCCAGCCAACGAGTATGCAAAAATGAATCATTACAGCGGGGAAAAAATCGTTTACGACGCGAAATAAATGCTTTCACATATCAACACGAGTTTAGACACGAGCACACATACTACTGCAAATATGCATGTGCTCAATATGATGTGTTAATGTCAACTGTGGGAGCCGCATGTGTGTTTGGCGTCGAGGGGACGCTTGTTGCGCAACAACACACACAAAAGTTTGTTGCGTTTTCAAATTATTATTTTCTGTTTTTTTTTTCCTGTTATTTCCCACGTGTTAGATACGTTTGCACCTGTCGACTATATTTTCCCCACATGACGTTCCGGTAACGGTGGATACCGTTTTAATCCATTATAATTTCGCTCATCTCCGGCAAAATGTGGCAACGATTTCTTTCCGTTATGCGTTGAGTACATATACATACATACAAACATTTTACGAGCGGGGATTATACAAACACTTGCATGTCTATATATATTTTTTCACTTTAGCAATGACAACGGCTTCGCACACCTGGTAAATATTTATATATTTGTGCGCGTGTGTACTTGTGGTTGTTTACTTTTTAAAGCCACTGTGCTTATGCTTTTTCGGAATTTAAGCTGCTTGGCTAATGAGTGCAGACGTGCGTTGACTTTATGCAGACTTGCAGAGCTTTTCGGTGCTAACAAATTGATTTAACATGATACAAGTAGATGTTGCAAGCAAATTTGAGGAAGGCAGGAAGTCTGGCAGAGCGTAGCCGACGGAAGTTCACACAATGAAATTGATTAAATATGTGAAACATGAATTGATTGTGTGATTTATTACAAAGGTCACAACAACTCAAAATGTAAACAAAGCTAGCCTTTCGTGACTCCTCCAATGTAAACAAAAGGTCGTTGATTCCTACCTAAAGGTCATTAACTCCAATAAAAGGTCATTAACTTCGATCAAAGGTAAGGGAACCCGACTAAAGGACATTGATCACAATCAAAGGTCATTGATCCCGACTAAAGATCACTCAACTTTGACCTTTGATCAATTGAACCCGACTAAAGGTCATTAAGCCCTACCAAAGGTCATTAACTCCGATCAAAGGTCATTGGTCACGACTAAAGATCATTGACCACGATCAAAGGTCATTGATCCCGACTAAAGGTCACTCAACTTTGACCTTTGATCATGTTCGATTACCTCATCCTGATCAGAATATATTATTAACTCTAAACAGTTTTCGAAAGCTTTAGGTATTACAAACAATTAGGTAAATTGACCTACTACACTTGAGCAACATGTTGCGAGAGCATAAAAAAAGTTTTCAAACTATCTATCCAAAGGTCATTAACTTCGATCAAAGATAATTGAACCCAACTAAGGGTAATTTAGTCCTTCGAAAGGTCATTAAGCCCTTCCAAAGGTCATTAACTCCGATCAAAGGTCATTGGTCCCGACTAAAAGTCTTTGACCACGATCAAAGGTCATTTACACCGACTAAAGGTCACTCAACTTTGACCTTTGATCATGTTCGTTTACTTCGCCATCCTGATCAGAATATTTGATTAAATCTAAATAGTTTTCGAAAGCTTTGGGTATTACCAAAATCCGTTAGATAAATTGAACTACTACACTTGTGCAACATGTCGCGAGAGCATAAAAAAAGTTTTCAAACTATCTTTATGGAATTTCATCTTATGCAATTCGCATAAAAACGGTTTTCCATTTGTCTGTTAAATTGCAAAACAATCACAGCAATTATCCACTGCACTCCGCCACTGCGATATTATGTACCACAATTTTTTCGTAATATCCAAAAAATTATTCGCCAACACCCACGCAGTCGGTTGCCAGGCTGTTTTTGTATATTGTGGAAATTTTCCGAGGTTTAAGTTTAAGCGCATGGAATATTTGCATATTCAATTTCATTGAAAAGCCATCAGAGCGCAGCATGAGCGCCGTGAAATGAATTCGCATTTTTTCAAACGTTAACTATAGGGTGATACAAAATAATCGAAATTCGAGCACATCTGCTTTTAGTGATTTACTATGGATATATTGATACTACAGATATATAAAAGATATTATATATCAAATAAATCTTATATATATATTTATTCATATGTGCAAAAATTCATATCGACAAAAACTTGTGATTATAACAGCTACTTCAGATTTTTTAATGATAAAAATAGTTAAATTATATTAATAAATTTTTTTTATCCGAATATAGTTTCTAATTCATGAAATATTTTAACATATTTTTAATTTATTATTTCATTGAAAACAATTTATTTAATTTGTACATAAATATTTTTAAT
This sequence comes from Zeugodacus cucurbitae, assembly GCF_028554725.1. Classification (NCBI taxonomy): domain Eukaryota; kingdom Metazoa; phylum Arthropoda; class Insecta; order Diptera; family Tephritidae; genus Zeugodacus; species Zeugodacus cucurbitae. The sequence goes on along the minus strand of NC_071669.1, from coordinate 61,026,913 downwards.
CACTCATAGTCACCTGAACCTGTATTGCACTCTTTATTATACTTTCACAGTTCTGATTTTTTTTTTCGTTTTTTGACGAAAATCTATGAATCCACTTCCACTGCATTACATGAATATACATCTATAATTTAGAGTACAATCATATTGCCATAAGAAAGCATTCACATGGGTCACCATGTTCCAACAGGTCTTAAGTTAAGCACATAGTGCATCAAAGCACTTCAAAAATAAATTTTGCTGAAAAAACACCATGAAAAATATCGTTCTAACACTAAAAATGTCGTTCTTTCTGAAAAGAAAACCAAATTCACTGTCAGACAATATGTGTTGTAACACAAAATACAGTGGAACTTCCATAACTCGAAGATCTCCATAACTGGAAGATCTTTATAACTTCAACTTTTTTAGTTGACAATAGCGTTTCGAAACCAAATTCCCTTCCTTAACTCGAACTTCTATAACGCGAAGTTCTCCATAACTCGAACTCTTCGAATACAAGGCATAATACAAAATTTAAAATTTTACTAACGAGGGAGAACTTTAAAAGAGTCCCTCTATATCGGATAATGGTGATTCGAGTTAGAGAAGTTCCACTGCATGTCTTTCTTTCTGAAAAAAAACCATGCCTGCGTTGGATTTCAAGGCTGACATTGTTGGTTGCTTCCGATGATATCAATATCATCAGCGTACGCCAGCAGCTGTACACATTAGCTTAATTACTTTATAAAAATATAAGCTTAAAATTTTTAATGAAAATAATATATACCAGTGTATGTTATACTGTGAGTATATTCAAAAATAACCACATTTTTCAAATATGTCACACATTTTATATAAAAAAGACGTAACTCAAAATTTGTCAAAAATCATAAAAAACGTACATAGAATATATTATTATATCGTTAAATAATTTACTTGTAATCATGATAGTATTTCACTCGAAAAACTATTGTTTTCAATATAACGGTGAGAAACTAAATTAAAAAATAAATCAAATTGGAAATAGGGTTACCACCTGGCGAAAGTAATAATTTCAGAAAACTCTTACCAAATATACCAAAAATTACCAAAAATTTGGCTCTACAGCTCTCTGTGAGTTTTGTCCTGCTGAACAATACGCCTCCATGCTACTCTGTCTTTTGCGATCTCTCTTCAGTTTTCCAGTCGGAGCTTCTTCAGATCTTCATATAATTCGCCCTTTTATATCGATCTTGACCATCCTATTGCTCTGCCGATGAATGCTTTCGGGTCCGATACCTCCTTTGGGGTTGTTGACTCATCCATTCTTGTAATATGTCCTAGTCATCTTATTCATTGTGTTATGATGTCAAATTAGCTTTTACATTTTATACTCCATTCATCAGGTCCGATTCTGACTGCGCGGAACAATTTTCGGAAAATTTTTCTTTCAAAGGTCATCAATTTTGTTTTGTCTTTTTCACTTATTGTCCATGCTACAGCTGCATAGCACAAGACTGTTCATACTGCGGTTTTATATAGGGCTAGTTTGCATGGTATGTTGATTAGTTTGGACTTAAAGAGTTTTAAAGACGAATTCAATTCCAAAAGTTCGCTTTAGCTTTAACTTAAACAAATTTGAAAACAAAGTTGCTAACTGTTTAATATATTAGGCCTGAATTTAATACAAAATGTGTGTCAAACATAAGGTATTTGAAAAAAAGTACTCAAGAAAAATTTATTTATTTAAAAAAAGAGGTGCACCTATCGCATAGCATGTTGTCTTAAGAATATCTTAGCAATTTTTAACTCATATACACACTGAGTGGCAATCCTTTTCCTCTGCGGTTTTTTGCCTTAAAACTCTAAGTTATGTATAATATTTTTTGATAATAAAAAATGATAAACTTTTATCACTCTTTTCACCACTGTGCGCTTAGCTTAAATGCTTTTGAAAGTTTGCTTTAACTTCACACGCATTTCACATAACTGTATCTTTTGCAGCTTTCGAGCTAATTATTTTGCAAGAGTACGAAAATTAATACAAGTTTAACCATTAGGTAAACTTTTTTAAAGCGTTTGGATGGAAATAAATTTCATTATGCGAACAATTTTTCTACAACTTTTCCTAAACATTTTTCACAAATAAAATGGAAATAGTTTTAAAGTGGAAACTACTTTCGCTAACCAAAATTCTTTGAACGTGAAACTTACAAATATATATACATACTTATAGTCACAATAGCGTTCATTATATGATATAAAATCTTATAAATACTTACAGTTGTTTATCATAGGTATAAATATGTGCCTCGTGTAGCGCCAAGAATAGCATATATGCTCATATAGAGTAAAACAAATTTAGTTGAAAGTTTAGAAAACTTACGCTTAAGTAATTTACTGCCATGCAAAATGACATTCATCTGCTTAAGTTGTCAAGTGGCATGCAGCATGTGGCATGTGGCATGCTGGTGTTTGATAGACTGCTAAACTTTCGCACACCAACAACACACACACATACACAGCAGCACCGCAACTATGCATCGCTCATAAGCCAGAAGTTCCAAACAATGGCGACAACACTATTTATTACTGCTACAACTACAAACAATATTATTTATTAGCGCCTCTTGGATAGAGATGTATGTATGTATGTATGTATGTATGTATGTATTTAATATGTTTTTGGTTTACGAGCACGAGCTATGTTTAGCTATAGTCTCTTCGCATACTTATATGTGGCTATAAATTTCGGTGCTATAGTCCCATATGCTGTTCAAGTGCCATATATATGTATATATGTATGTTTGTATGTATTTAATTTGGTAAGTGTGTGTGTTGTGAGTGTGATATGCGCTAGTTAAATAGCGTTAGCAATTAAATCTACTCAGTGCCTGCATTTAGCAGCTGACAAAATTGAATGTGCCACTGAACAAACTTCCACACTAAACGCATTGGTTGTTGGTCTCAATAGTAACCCAGCAGTGTATGAACGAGTCCTGTAAAAAATTGTGCAACTAGTTTTGACAAGGAACACCACTAGTCAGCAGAATCTCTGTTTTCAAATAGAAATCCAATATTTTTTACATAATTAACCATCTATCAACGAATTCACAATTATTAGAAATTGGCCCAAAAAACACCAGTTTCAGACTAGTTCAAAAAAGCAATATAACTAGTTCTTTTTACATATTATGAAGAATAATTTTTGAATTTTTCCATGTTCTTCATGTTTCGATTAAAAAAATATTACTTTGCCCAACTAATTATTTTTGGAACTGATTTTTTTTTCAACTAGTTCCATTTAAGGCGACAACTGGTATTTTTCCTGTTCTGTTTGCTATTTCACTGCAGCCATACAAGCACATGTATGTTTATGTATTTTTCGTTTTAGTGCCTTTCGTGCGCATTTCGTGTCAAACTTTGCGCAACTTGCGTGCGCGACAAGTGTAAATAACAGATTTTCAAATTAAATGTGGCATGTTGCAATCACCTTACACATCGTTAAACATTATTAGATACAAAGTTGTGGGGGGGTAATATTTCAATGAAACATACGTGAAATATACAAATTAGTTTTTAGTATTTAGCTGTATTAAAAAAATTCACCCAATTATAATTTAAAACAAGTAAGGAAGGGCTAAGTTCGGGTGTAACCGAACATTTTATACTCTCGCAATTTATTTATTTAACTTTATTTATATTATATAATACACAATTTGACCCACATATTCGTCATATATATTGTATAAGGTCCATTGAAAGTTGGAAACCATAATATTAGGTTAGAAGCACTGAGGTCCTCGTATTCGATATATGGGGCCTTAAAAACCTAAGGGCCGATTTCGGCGATTTTTAGAATGGGGCTGCCACACTATAAACATAGTATTTGTGCAAAGTTCTTCACTAGTGCTTACTTTATATATTGTAAAGTAAACGATCCAGATCGTCTTCAAAGTTCTGGTATATAGGAAGTAGGCGTGGTTGTGAAGCGATTTGGCCTATTTTCACAACATATCATTGGGATGTAAGGGAACTATTACAAACCAAGTTTCATTGAAATCGGTCGAGTAGTTCCTGAGATATGGTTTTTGACCCATAAGTGGGCGACGCCACGCCCATTTTCCATTTTGTAAAAAAATCTGAGTGCAGCTTTCATCTGCCATTTCTTATGTGAAATTTAGTGTTTCTGACGTTTTTTGTTAGTGAGTTAACCCACTTTTTGACTTTGGGCGTGGTTATCATCCGATTTCTTTCATATTTGGACTGTATTAAAAAGTGGCTAATAAAAACGACTGCAGAAATTTGGTTTATATAGCTCGATTGGTTTCCGAGATATGTACAAAAAACTTAGTAGGGGGCGGGGCCACGCCCACTTTTCCAAAAAAATTACATCCAAATATGCCCCTCCCTAATGGGATCCTTCATACCAAATTTTATTTCCATAGCTTTATTCATGGCTTAGTTATGACACTTTATGTGTTTTCGGTTTTTGCCATTTTGTGGGCGTGGCAGTGGACCGATTTTGCGCAACCTTCCTATGGTGCCAAGAAATAAGTGTGCCAAGTTTCATCAAGATATCTTAATTTTTACTCAAGTTACAGCTTGCACAGACGGACGGACGGACGGACGGGCAGACAGACATTCGGATTTAAACTCCACTCTTCGTCCTGATCACTTTGGTATATATAACCCTATATCTAACTCGTTTAGTTTTGGGTGTTACAAACAACCGTTATGTGAACAAAACTATAATACTCTCTTTAGCAACATTTGTTGCGAGAGTATAAAAAAAATAAATCGATAGAGACCAGTGAAATTTTTCCGAATTTTTTAGCAATAAAGCCTTGAGTGATTCAGAAAAAAATAATTTCACTTCAACAATAATATTGATTCGAGAAAAAGCATTCGAAAAAGACAGAAGCAAAAAAAAAATAAAAAAATACAGCAAAATCTAATGAAGAGTGGCAACTCTATTTCAAAATATGTCAAAAATTAATCCACTTTCTAAAGAGTTTATTTAAAGAGGGAGGGAAAAAAGTTTGAAAAGAAAAAAATCAAAAATATACAGTAAAATCCAATAAAAGTGTCAACTCTATTCCAAATTATATTAAGATTTAATCCTCGATCCAATACTTTCTGGAATTTTCTGTAGGTGGCAACGCTATTACAAATTACGTCTAAAATAATTAATTAAAAAATAGCTACTCTTTAAGTTCTTTAGTTCGAGAAAAAGCGAACGAAAAAGATAGAAACCTGAAAAATTACAATACAATCCAATCCATAGTGGCAACTCTATTCCAAAATATGTTAAAAATTAAACCTTTCACTTTCTGTAAGGTTTACTTAAAGAGCATTCGTTTAGCAAATTTTTATAACATTTTGTAGAGTCAAAAATTTTCGTTAGGTGGCAACTCCATTTCAAATTAAGTCTAAAATAAAGATTTATAGAATACTTTCTCATTGATACCCATATCGTACATATACTTTTCGTTGCTTTATCTGAAATCTATTAGTTTGGGTACCGCAAAAATCATATTTAGAACTACATCTTCGAATTCTATAAATATTGTTTCTTAATATGAATTATTTTGTGGACTGTAAAGAGTTGAGCAAGTCTATAGTTAGAGCATGTAGATAGTACAGAAAAAATTCTCGAAATTTCAAAAATATCAGTGGGGCCGTTCCAGACTTTTGCAAATATGAAAAAAAGATTTAATGAATAATAAATCTATAGAGCCTAAACCTAATAAATCTCAAAGTAATATTAACAACAGTTGCTTCAATTTAAGTATTAGGTTAAATATTTTGAAACCCTACAATTTTATACCAGTACAGAGCAATGAATAAAGAATAAAAAAAATGTCTCTTGCTGTCTTTCACAATTTTACAAAATTTTTCACATCACAAGTTTGCTTTCAAACTACATAAAAACTTACAAAAAAAAACCAAAAAATATTTTATTGCTTTCAAAATTTTTATGTGTTCTCAATATTTCGCTAATAAAAATTCAAAATTCCACAAAATATAAAGAAAATTTTGCAAAAAAATTTGGTATAACAAATAATACAAAAAAATGTCCAGAAAACCTACAGCAACATCACTACAGAGGCCCTTGAAACAAAGTGGGAGAAGCTCGAGGTCTTCGAACGCATCCAAAACCACACTTAATAGCAAAACAAAAATTAAAACTGCTATTGAAAAACCAGTAAAACCTGAGCGAAATTCAAAACGAGAAAGCGAAGTTATTGAACCAGAAATCGAACAAGAAAACGAAAAAGAAGCACCAAAATCGTTAAAACGTGAAACGAGCGCAGACAATGTAAACGTTAAGGCGGAACACGATGATAAAGCGACGAATAAATGTTTTGACGATTGGAAGGAGTTTTATTTGCAAATTTTTGGCAATATCAAAACCAAATCTGATCTGATTATAGCGTTTACGCATTATATACTTATGAAGAATGGTTTCAGATGTCTGGGGCTGGGAGACGATGTATTTATAATATATTTAAAGATGAAGAATATTTACAAAATAATATTATTTTCTTTAATAGCGCACCTATTCCGAAGATGAAGTGGGCACAATTTACATCCCTGAGGGCTGGAATCAATTTTCGAAATATTCCATACGTTACATATACAATCGCATGTTGTACATACTTTTGGGTGTGCATTTGGACCATCGTTTATTGATCAATTTCCTAAATACACGCACTAATGTTGTAACGAATGTAACGGTGTTTCCTGAGTTAACAGTGCGCGCCACTTGTGGTGGTAGTATCAATGTGTTGATACCTTTCCCGGAGAAACTCGCACAAACTCTCTATAGCAATTTAATACAATCAGTAAGTTATTAACTGTTATATAGATATTGTATATTTTCATTTTATGAAAGCAAGCTTTTGAAAAATTGCACCCAGAATGGTTTGTGTCTTCAATAAGTCATAAGACACACAACTTGTTTTCCAATTTATTGCCTACCTTTAGGATCAATTCACATTTTTCACTTTATTACCATAAAAGGTTTGCGTCCTTAGTATAATATACAAAAATGTTCGAGGCTTCAACCTTTCATGACCGTAGTACCAGGTTTTTGCCTACTACGTATTATTTAATATACACAAATATACACAAAATACCATTGCCTACATTTGAGCGTAACCACCGAAAGTCTCTTAAGAAGATAAGATAAGATATTATCCAATTTCTTTCCAGTTTACCGACTTGCAGGCAAGTGATCGTCCACCGAAGATATTATCACGCACGAAACAGCAAAGCAATCCGTGGGATGAGCTCGCAGCGCGTCGCAACAAAGACGTTTACCCCATAATGGAAGAGGATAATATTTCGGATATTGAGGAAAGTCAGGAAGTACAAACACTGAACGCAACTAAAGAACGCTTTAATGCGTCTAACTCCGGACAGGCGGAGAGACATGCAAGCTGGGCTGACGTGAAACCGCAAACAGCAAGTAAATTATTTCTTATTATTTATGCACTTTAATTTCCCACTTCCGTAGACATCGAAGTAATGAATTCGCTGAAAACACGACTGGATGAAACTGTGGAACCAGTGAAAGACGCCATTGTTAGCTATGTAGAGGCTATGGTTAACAATTGGTTTCGACTCTATGGCAGCGAAATAATGAAAAGCGGAAAATTAGCCATACAAGATTTAGCCGATCAACGTCAGATGATTGAAAAATATATGAATTTCGCGAAACCTGTTGCCGAACCCAAGAGCGGTTTCGTCATCTACAACACAAAGGTCACCTTGGACGATAGCAAGCATATATTATTGCGTGATACTGTGGAAAAGAGTAAACAGGAACTGAAAACTGAACCAAAGCGGGTGAATATAAAAGAAGATAACACAAATAATCAAGCAACACCCATTCAAAGTGAAGAACCGTTAGTAGAAGAAGCATATAAAGTGCGAAATCGTAATTATTATAAGAACGTGCGTGCAAAAATCAATACTGGTATAAGAAATGATAAAACTACTACAAACTCACCGCCGCAGAATGTAAAAAAGACTGTAGAAATTATATTGTCCGCCGAAAGAAATACACAAAATTCCAAAAATAATCTTACAGAGCCGAAAGCTTCTACTGGTTTGAAACCAGCACTGAAGAAAGCAAAGCCATTAAGTGGCGGTCGAATCGAAAAGGAAAATGCTGGCAAAAGGCATTCTACAAATAATCGAGGAAAAGGGGTTAGTATGCTTATTACTTTTGTTGTAAGAAAGATCTCTTCTTAAAAAAAAAGTTTGACCGGTGTTCTTCAGAAACTTATCCAATAGGAATATATTTATTCAAGAGGTCTCTTCTTAAGACTAGTAAGATCGGTATTGTTCATAAAGAAGAAAAAGGTATTTTCTTAAGACTATTAAGATAGTTCTACAAAAAGGTCTCTTCTTAAGACTATTAAGATCGGTCTGCTTCAGAAACTTATTCAACTGGAATATAATTTTACAAAAAGGTCTCTTCTTAAGACTATTAAGATCGGTCTGCTTCAGAAACTTATTCAACTGGAATATAATTTTACAAAAAGGTCTCTTCTTAAGACTATTAAGATCGGTCTGCTTCAGAAACTTATTCAACTGGAATATAATTCTACAAAAAGGTCTCTTCTTAAGACTATTAAGATCGGTCTGCTTCAGAAACTTATTCAACTGGAATATAATTTTACAAAAAGGTCTCTTCTTAAGACTATTAAGATCGGTCTGCTTCAGAAACTTATTCAACTGGATTATATCCAAAGTAATCTCCAACTAGCTCTCCTCTCAAAATAGATATGGATCCAATAAAGATAGGCATAGCCAAGTTCTCTGCTTGCCTAATATTTGTGATCCGTTACTTGTCTAAAAAAAATCTCAAAAAATATTTTTTGTTCAATTAACTTCACATGCTTTTTACTTTCATTTAGGGTACGAGCATAAATTCATCACAGCAAAATTCCCTAATAAATATCGATGGCAAATTAAAGAGCAAACGTGCCAAGCTCAAAGCTGGCGTAACTGCTGCACAAAATTCCAAAAATATAAGAAACAATGCCGTCAAACATTCAACCACGAACAGCGTTAACGCAGCCGAGTCACAAGTGAAGCTCAACAGATCGAGTCCAATAAAAAAGATACGCTTCAATCTATTGAAAACGACCGAACCAACATCTTATCTCTCAAGTCAATGGCCAAGTACGTACAAAAGTTTAGAGAATCTACTGAAGAGTTCTTTCCCATTTCGTGATCAGGCGCGTGAACCCGGTGGCAGCGCAGATACGAAGGACTTTTTAAATAAATATGATTTAAATAACGATCTAGAGGAGATAATCTTTAGCAAAAACGAAAAGAATATCGCCGAAACGCAACTTAAATCACAAAAAAGATATACCTACGATTTAGAGAAAAGTGGAGACAGCGCAAATGATTCTTCCGAGTTACTGCAGACGATAGAAGAGCATTTTGCCGAACAAATCGAAGCGAAGCGTTTGGAACTACTGGACATGGTAAGGCGTAGAAATCTGCCGAACATCATGGATAATAATGAAAATTTCGATTTGAACATCAACTACGTGAACGCGGAGCGTGAAGAAGATGTGGGTTATTTTGTGCCACCGGTCGATGAATGGGCGCAATGGGAATTCAAAAAGAAACTGAAGGAAATGCGTGAAAAGGAAATGTTGACTACCCTGAACAATAAGAAAGTGAATTTCAATGAATCATAATGTGTAAAATTTGAGCAAATAAATACATACATACATATGTGCGACGGTACCACAAAAATCCCTTTCTTTTTTGGTAATTTGAAGAAGAAAATGTTGAATGTAGGGAGATGGGTGTTACAGATGGATTTCTAAAAATAACTATCATCAGTAAGTTTTGTGTTAAATAAGCAAATTAGTATACGATCCAGATTCCTAATCGTCTATAATTTCACCGCAAATAATTTACTGATTATACGAAATCATGTAGATTCAGGTACATGCAGGTAATGTGGGTGATCCCAAAAATACCAGAACTTTACTAGGTTCGGAATCACCGGAGATTCCCAAAAAGGGATCTTATTCCATTTTAACCTGCAATGTGAAGACCAGGGTAAAGAAAGCAGCGATATATATTTATACCTGTAAGACCCAAATGGACACTAACGCCACATGCAACACATTAACTCTTTTCAGAAAAATTAGTCATGAGAATCGCCTTCCGACTACCGGATCACTGCAGTGTCTTAAAGCAAATATTACTGCAATCAAAGATAATCTTCTCTCTTTAAGGGGTTAGGGGAGACACGAAAAAATGAGAATTTTCAGTATTTTTTTTTGCTATTAAATCATGTTATTTTACAAAAGTAATAATATGGCATTATTATACAATGTTTTGACTTAAAGTCACGAAAAAAAACGTCAAAAAAAATTTATAATTTCCAAAGTTAAAGCTGTCTGTGTTGACCCAGTTTCAAAAAAAGGTCCTTGCGGAAAAAATAATAATAAGTCCTTGGAGATTCATCTAAAATCAATCGGATAGAAAAATTACTTTTATAAATAGATAATCCTGGACCTGATCGAAGCTTTTCTTTCTAAAATTAACAAAATGGCGGCCTCAGGAAAGTTTTTTCTAGATTTTCGGGAAAAAATCAACAGTGTATTCTAAAAGCTGTATGAATTTCATTAAAATCTACGGAGCGGTTTTCGAATTACAGTTGTCACCAGTTCAAAAAACATTGATTTGAGAAAAACACATTTAAAGTTTCACACTAGAGTGTTGGAGCGCCCGATCGATCTTTATTATTTGTCGAATAACTCGAAAAGTTATTATCGGATTAACTTCAAATTTTCATAGAATATTTTTAAGATATTACACTTAACGAAAATGCAAAAAAATTGATTTTCCGAAAATCCTGACTATCCCTAACCCCGTAACAAAGAGGGTCCTAATAACAAAATTTATGTTTACATATAGGCGTCCTCGAAAACACTAAAGTCTCTTAGAAACAGTGAAAGAATGCCTGGAGCTATTAATTGGACTATCTGTCTGTTTCACAATAAATCTGTAGTTGGACTCAGTGACAGTCCAAGTAACAGTGAAGCGAATGAATAAGCCAGACTAGTCTTACAAATAAAATTTGATTAAGGGGGAAAAACTTGACCAGAGGCAGAGATTTGCTCAACAAGCAGACAAATGTGGACTGAACGGAATAAGGCCATGTGTGGTCCTTATTCAACTATTGAAAATCAAAATGAACGGTTTAAAAACTGTAGTAGGAGTGTTAGCAAGTCAATGTCTGATCGGAAGACATGCCGTTACACTGGGGACCATACAACAATTACTGTAGAAACTGCCAAAAAAATAAAAAAAAAGAAGTAAGGAAAGGCTAAGTTCGGGTGCAACCGAACATTTTATACTCTCGCAATTTATTTAGAGATTTACTTATATTTTCGGTGAAAAATTACCCTTAGGCACTGAGTTCTTCATGTTTGATATCAGGGGCCTTGAAAAGTCATGGTTCGATTTTGACAATTTTTCCACAAGTGATGTCACAGCTCAAATACAGTATTTGTGTAAAGTTTTATTTCGCTATCTTTATCGGTTCCTTATGTATACATTATAAAGTGAACGAATCAGAAGGATTCAAAATTGAGTTATATGGGAAGTAGGCGTAGTTATGAACCGATTTCGCCCATATTCCATATATTCTCGTGTCATCAGGGTGTCAAGAAAATATTATATACCGAATTTCATTGAAATCTGTCGAGTAGTTCCTTAGATATGGTTTTTGACCCATAAGTGGGCGATGCCACGCCCATTTGCCATTTTGTAAAAAGATCTGAGTGCAGCTTCCTTCTGCTATCATTTCTGTGAAATTTAGTGTTTCTGACGTTTCTCGTTAGTGAGTTAACGCACTTTTAGTCATTTTCAACCAAACCTTTGTATGGGAGGTGGGCGTGGTTATTATCAGATTTCTTTCATTTTTGGACTGTATAAGGAAACGGCTAAAAGAAACGACTGCAAAAAGTTTGGTTTATATAGCTTTATTGGGTTGCAAGATATATACAAAAAACCTTTTTGGGTGCGGGGTCACGCCCACTTTTCCAAGAAAATTACATTCAAATGTGCCCCTCTTTAATGTGATCCTATGTTCCAAATTTTTCATAACTTTATTTATGGCTTAGTTATAGCTCTTTATGTGTTTTTGGTTATCCCCATTTTGTGGGCGTGGCAGTGGTCCGATTACGCCCATTTTCGAACTTAACCTTCTTATGGTGCCAAGTTTCATCAAGATATCTCAATTTTTACTCAAGTTACAGCTTGCACGGACGGACAGACAGACAGACATCCGGATTTGAAATTTACACGTCACCCTGATCACTTTGGTATATATAACCCTTTATCCAACTCGTTTAGTTTTAGGACTTACAAACTACCGTTATGTGGACAAAACTATAATACTCTCTTTAGCAACATTTATTGCGAGAGTATAAAAACATCTATATGGATTCAAGGTATGTAACAATCGGTCGTGATTTACCTGACGATGGATTAAGATGGATCTTAATAGTTATTAGAGTTGGAATAGATCCGACGAAGTCAAAGGGTAATAAATACATAAGTGGGAATATTTGATATTCTTTATAAGGATTGGACTTGAGGTTTCGTATTACCTTAAAAATCGTTTAAATTATCGGTCAAGTTTGACTACAGTGAAGAATTTCTTTTACTGCCTACCCTAAATAAAAGGGCTTGAAAAGACAGTTTGAAAAATTTTACTATTTGACTGAAGTTTCACTACAGGAATATAGTTCAAAATTCACCTGAAAAAGTAGTCAAAAACCTGTGTCATTTTCAGCAGAATGCTAGCGCTACAAAATAATAAATAAGCAAATATTCGTAATATGCATAACACACATGCTTCTCAGCCGAAATCGGCTTGCAAGCGAATTTCTGCCAAAGTGTCAACAAGCCGAACGGAATGTTACTTTAAAACTTACTAAAAACACACACACACTCTCTCTCTCTCCCACATCCGTTCGCCACAAAGCGTTGTTACTGTCATGCATTCCGCACACTACCACTGACACTATGTAAATGCTTGTAGAGTTGATAAGTGTAGCTTTGCGAATGTCAGAATGCGATGACATCGCGTAGAATTTTGTTCAAAAGAATTGACGCTGAGTGGCAAAAAAGTTGCCATGTTATGTGTCGCAAAGTTTTCGTTTGCCAAAGCGCGCATACAAACGGCTTACAACGGCTTGTGTTGCTGCGAAAGGGTTTGAGTGTGGGTGTGTCTGTGTCGGTGTGTGTCTGAGCGGGTTTCGAGTGACATTTTCAAAGCCAAACATTTAAAAAGTATTCAACTTCAGTTGCTGGCTGTCAGCGTCAAATTTGATACAATACTTTAGAGACGAAAATGTTGAGTTGGGGCTATAGGCGAAACAATAATAACAATTGGGATATGAATTATATTTTTAATGGGGACTCTTTAAATTGCTTTAAAGTACCTTTGGTAATTGAAATTGAATATTCATGAATTTTGGAATGTAATTAATGTAATTGTGGTCTCAAAATTTTGGAAGTTGAGTGAGAGTCGAGACGAATTCAAATAATTTTTGTGACCACTACCTTAGATGATTATATTAACAAAAAATTGCTTCAACCAAACAACAACAAACTTAACAATTTTCAAAAAATTTACTAAAAAAAATTATAAAATTTATAAAATTTTAATTATTTAATTAAAATAGTAAATTAAATTGATGGCTCAGTTTTACTACACTCAATAGCGCCACGGCGTATACGTAACATGCAAATGCTGAACTTTAAATATTTAAGCATTTATAACAACATATGGTATTTTATAGTCCAAATTTGATACACACTCACTGAGTTACCCACAAAATAAACCTACATTATTTTGGCAGTGGAAATACTAAGCGATTTTGGGAAGAGTTCACAGATTTCCAACTCAGTGACGGAAGTAAATATTTGGAATTCAGACAGCATGCTGACACTACAACCGCAGCTTCACTGCATGCACATATGCTTGTACAAACTTAACTGTATTTAAATGCTAAATATATATAAACTCATATAACTTTATATAAGCAAAATCAATTATGCTGGAAACCGCTTTGCTGCCACAGTTGTGTTTGGCATAATAAACAAAGTTTGTGTTAAAATAAATAAACATATGAGGAGTGGTGAACAAATTTAATTATTTACATATATATACATATGTTTTATATTGAAATAGACTCTCGATAATAATTATAGAGAGATACATACATATACATATAAGTGCTTTATATATTTACATGCATATATGCCTCTGTGGAGGAAACAATTTGTTGCGGTTTTGCTACTCAATATGGGAATTTGGGTGAGAAATAATATTTTAGCAGAGTTTCCATGATTTGGAGAAATTTATTTCAACAAATAGTTCGAAATACAGAGGTAGTCAAAATTATTTACACATCGGACGTTTTTTTCCAAGTTTCACACAAAAAGCTTTCGCTTGTTGTTGTTGTTGTCGCAGGGTAACAAAATGCTATGTTGTTGTAAACCTTGATCTATTCCCGAGCGAATGAAGTCGGTTTGGCAAGAATAGCTAGAAATATGGCGGAGAAATAAGAAAATGAACTGAAGACTCGGAGTAGTCAAAAGTATTTACACACCGAGATTTAGCCTTTATCCTTGGATTTGGTTTGAGCAAAAGTAGTCATTTGATTCTATTGCATTCTTAACAACCTAACTCAGCCTTAAAATATAAAAATTGGTAAATAAAATATCGAAAACAAAGGAATTATCGATTATAACTATATTGGAGACTGTTACTAAGTTTAAGACTCGGGTTTAGGCTTCGGAGTTAGTTAAAATTTATAGAATTTGATGGAATACTGTTTATAATGTTATTAAAAAGAAGGAAACGAAGTATTGCAAGGACAATTTAAAGATAATTGGGCGGAAACCTGTGATAACTCAAAGAGAATGCAGAAGATTAGTAGGAACTGTCATACAAAATCCCACAATTAGTCCTCTTAATATTGCAGCATCATCGAATCAGCATTTTGCATGAACAGCCAATGATGCTACACTGCTAAGGACATTTTAAAATAGTAACATAAATACATACGTTGTGTATAAAGTTGACCACTTCCGAAACCAAAAAAGCTTTATTTCCGAAACCAAAACAAGCGATATGCCTCTCATTTGCCTTAAAATGCATCCTAAAGCCTGTCGTGGACAGCTAAGGCTGATTTTTTGTTCCACGGCTTCTTTAGTAAACGCTTTATGCATTTACCACGTGAGAAGAAGAATAATGCAGCTTAGACGCTAAATAGAGTCGGGAGTGATGATTTTTGATTTTTTTTATTCTTTGGGGAAATTTTCCTTACTTCTGTTTTGGAGATTTGGTACTAATTTAGTAACCCTAAATCATCCGGATATATCAGAATTCACATGACCATGCCATTGTAGTGGTCCGTCGGCCTTTTCCAACTATTGACTACATTTTACAATAGGATAATGCTCCATTTCATAAAGGATCTTTTCCTACAAAAGTTTTAAATTAAGCAAATCAAGTTGACCTCCGCACAGCCATGACCAAAACTTTACTCAAAATGTTTGGTCTTTCGTTAAATATCAGAGGACAATTGATATAATAACCGAAAACGCCGAAATTAGCGACATTTGGTTTAAATTAACTGTTAACTTAGCGCACAATTGTGTTGAATCAATTCGGACCATAAAGCAGGTCGGTATTGATGCCAATGGTAATGTAACCAATTATGAATTTATCGCCTTAGAATAGTAACTTAGACTAAACATTAAAATTAAAAAAATTATCATTAAAAACTAACAGGATAATCCATTTCATGTTGTGTGTAAATACTTTTTCCTACACCGAGTCTTCAGTTCATTTGCTTATTTCTCCGCCATATTTCTAGCTATTCTTGCCAAACCGACTTCATTGTCTCGGGAATAGATCAAGGTTTCCAACAACATAGCATTTTGTTACCCTGCGGCAACAACAACAACAAGCGAAAGCTTTATGTGTGAAACTTGGAAAAAAACGTCCGATGTGTAAATAATTTTGACTACCTCTGTATATACAATCGAAAGAATTAAAATTTTAAAAAAGTTCAATTGTCTTCGACAACTATACTATAAAGGAGAGAAAAAGATAGAGAAAGAAACTCCAAATTTATTAATTATGGATCTTTGCTACCAATAACACTGTATAACATACGGCTAGGTACTGGATCAAACTGTTTTTTTCGGGAGATTGAGTCATAAATAAAAAAAATTGCATTCACCGATTTTCGAAGTTAGCCTCCAAAATCGAAATATTTGGTTTCGAAATTCAAAAAAAAAAATTAATTATTATTAAGGGGGTATTCTGGTCAAGGATTTTGAAAAAATCGATATTTTTTTGCATATTTTGACAGTTTAGACTTTCAAAAATATAATCTTGGAAGGATTTTTCAAAATTCGACTTATTTTCGGAGATACAGCCGATTTTGTGACGTGGCGTCCGAGCCGGCCGAGCGGTCTCCTAAACTTTAAACACGATTTTCTCGAAACTACTTTTTTGAGGTGGTTTACATGATATCTCAAGTTCTATTGAACCGATTCTTTCGAAATTCGGTATTTATCTTCTTTATACAATGCCGTGTCTGCCTTGGATTTCCAAATATTTTGATTTGAAGTATTTTTAAAAAATTCGAAAAGGTCGAAAAAATCTGACGCCATTTTATTATAATTTTTTTTTTAATGGTCAACCCGATAACGACATCCTTACTAATGAAAAATCTTCTTGTTTTTTGTGTGTTTAGATCTCTACAAGGGTCGAAATCACGTCAACCAGGACGCACTGTTTTTTTTTTTTTTTTGAAGCCCCCACTCCACCTGTACCTCGACGAATTTTGGTTTTTTTCTTGCAATTTTTTGTATTTTATTATATTAAAATGCCAATAAAAAACATATAAAAAATGGATAGTAAAAATGTTTTTTATTTTTTTAATCTTAGTTTAAAAAATGAATACAGAATATAGCCACTGAAAAATCCAAAAGATAGATAAAACCTTAATTTTCGTCTTCCTGCAATGGTGTATAAAAATTTTCGGTCAAGTTTGTATGATAGATGCTATAAGTCCAGGTTTTTTCAATAAATATTTTTTTTTTTCGAAGATCTAACTTTGACTATTCATAGCATCTATTATATAAGCTTGACCTAATAGTTGAACCATTGAACTAAGAGACGTTTGTGGATCCTGTAATTAATAATCTTTTTTTTTAAGTCCTTTTTCGAACTTCGCATTAAAATATTTCGAATTTGGAGGCTGATTTCGAAAATCAGAGAAAACGAATTTTCTACTTAAGGCTTCATCTCCTTGAAAAAATTAGTTTGGTCCAATATCTAGAAAATAAAATCAATTTGTCGTGTTGTGTAAAATCAGACCAGTCAGCATTTACATCCATCTGGACCTATAGAGGGGACGTAGCTGAGTGCCCAAAACCATTTTCGAAAATAATTCCAACTTATATTGAAAGTTTAAGGAAACGCTTCCCAATAATGTTATCATACTTATTTTGAGCTCTTTTGTGGCCTCATCATATGGAGTTTTAACACTCAAGTTCAATTGCCACAAAACTTGAAAAAATTTCTAGTTAATACAAAAAGCATAATAAAATATCTAAACAAATTCATTAAGCTACGTTGACATGCCAAAAAAAGCTAAGCGCGAAGTTGAAAGTAGAATTTCCAACAATACACACTTCTAAAAATTCAAACTTCAAGAATTTTTCGCGCGCACAAATGTCTTGAGATATTTTTTAGAAAGGCAACAATGTAAAACAAAAGCTTCGAGTGTCATTTCAGCGCGATTTACTTTCAAACTTTAGCAGCACCAGCACTTCCACGCCAGCATTTGCGCTTTTACGCCTACAAGTCGTATTATTTTATTTACTTTTCTTATGAATTGCTCCACTGTTAATCGCAAACTTTTGCCGCTTGTCAACGGCGTATGCGCAATCCAAGCAGCTTTGTGACAAGTCAAACTGTCACAGTTACAGAACTTCTGCAACTCTTGCCGTTGCGCTGCTGATGAGTGGAAAAAATTTACTTTTGTCGGTTTTGCAGTTGACAATGTGGCTTTAACTTTATTGAAAAGCAAAATTCCAGACGGCATTTGCACGTGATTCACTTTTATTTGCTTTTTGTATTGGTACGCCTGCTATTTCCGGTACTGCTGATTGGTAACGAAGAAAGTAGTAAAAAGGAGGTCTAATAGTTTAATAATTAGTTATCAGAGCACAGAGAATATATTTTCAGTTATAGAAAATTTTTGTTGAGGATGGCAACATTTTTTATACTCTCGCAACAAAAGTTGCTAAGAGAGTATTATGGTTTTGTTCACATACTGGTTGTTTGTAAGTCATAAAACTAAACGAGTTAGATATAGGGTTATATATAGCCGTTAAACGACTAACTCAAGTAAAAATTAAAATATCAGGACGAAGCTTAGACAATTGCCACGCCCACAAAATAGCTAAAAAGGGCACATCTGTATATAATATATTTAGAAAAATGGTTTTTTATATATCGCTCAAACCACTAGAGCAAACCTTTCTGCATTCACTTCCCTTACGTACACCATCACATACCCTAAAAATTGGTAAAATCGGATAATAACCATGCCCACCTCCCATACAAAGGTTAGGTTGAAAGCTACTAAAAGTGCGTTAAATCACTAATGAAAAACATCAGCGATACTAAATTTTACAGAAAAAATAGCAAAGGAGAGCTGCACCTAGATTGAAAACAATGGAAAATGGGCGTGGCATCTCCCACTTATGGGTCAAAAACCATATCTCAGGAACTACTCTATCGATTTCAATGAAATTCGGTATATAACACTTTCTTGACACCCTGATGACACAGGTGGAATATGGGCGAAATCGTTTCACAACCACGACTACTTTCCATATAACTCAATTTTGAATTATATCTGATTCCTTCACTTTATAAGATATACATAAGGAACCGATGAA
This sequence comes from Zeugodacus cucurbitae, assembly GCF_028554725.1. Taxonomy (NCBI): domain Eukaryota; kingdom Metazoa; phylum Arthropoda; class Insecta; order Diptera; family Tephritidae; genus Zeugodacus; species Zeugodacus cucurbitae. The sequence continues at coordinate 61,007,905 of NC_071669.1, read as the reverse complement.
GATAGCGGAATAAAATTTTACACAAATAGTGCATATCATCTCTGGCTTCACTTGTGGAAAAACAATCAAAATCGAAGTATAACATTTCAAGGCCCGGATATCGAATATGTAGAACTCAGTACCTAAGGGTAATTTTTCACAGAAAATATCGTTAAATCCCTCAGATATTTTAATGTAATTCAGAGGAAATTTTTTTTTCTAATAGTGTGTCTCTATACCAAAAATTATTAAAATCGGGTTATAACTTCCTGTATAGGTTTTTCAAAAATACGGTTGACTTTATTCCGCATATATTGGTTAATATGTGAGATATCTTAGGCAAATTAAGTGAGCGTATAGTCTTGGATATAGTGTACCTTGCTGGTGAAAATGAGTAAAATCGGTTCAGGAACTACCTCAGCCCTCATATACTATATATGATGATTTTCGTTATTCTATTGGACTTTATGCCGAATATCTGCGTCGAATTGTGTGTTATCTTAATAAAAATATAGCAATAAATTGCGAGAGTATAAAATGTTCGGTTACACCCGAACTTGGTCTTTCCTTACTTGTTATTATTTATATCGATTTTTATGCTTACTAAATTACAAAAAAAAAAATTATAAAAAATTTAAAAATTAATTTGATCAATGACACTAATTTACTATTTAACTCAAAAAATGTTTTCTTCACCCTAATGACCTTTATTTGCCTTCCTCAAATTACATAATTGGAAAATCGTTTTTTTTTTTCGTTTTAACCTTCAACCTCAGATAAATACCGATTATAAAAGAGCGGAATTACAACACAACCAATTCTTGGCACTCAGACCCTTTGAATTACATGTTTTATAGTACAAAGGGAAGTGAAAGCATGAAATAAAGGTTTAAAACAAAACAAAAACAACTACAAAAATGAAAATGAAAAATACAACAATGGCCGGCGATTTAACGGGCACGAAAATAAATAAAAGAAATAATACAAAAGCGCACGAAATCAGACACCGAAAATGAGAACAAAAACAACAAAAATTTTCAGCCTGTAACAAATAGCAAATAATGGCAAAAATCACCGTTTTAGTATAATAAACGGTACATTGTCTTAACTCTTCATACTTGTACCCTTTTTTATGAGCGCCTTTGCTTATTTAATTTTTCTTTTTGATATTTCTTTTCGGTGACATTTGCTGAAAAATGAAAGAAGAAAACAAATAATTTGCGCTAATTCAATTTTATCTCAAGTGCTTTTTAAGCGCTCCTAAGTGATATGGGTGCATTTAGAGGATTAAAATCTTGCTTTGGTAATAAAGAAACCGCGAAGAAAGGAAAGCGCAAAAAGAATGTTGTAACGGTCACAAAGACAGTTACTTGCATAAAAATGTAAATTAAATTAAAGAAATTTATTTGCAATTAATTTTCCAAATTGGTTTGTCTGCTTTAATTTATTCAAGAGTTTCACAAGCTTTTAAAATCGCTTTCTAAAATTCAAATAAATCTACATTCAGCGTTAGAGTATTAGAAAGTTGCGGCACAAATAGCTTGTTGCAGCTGTTGCTTCATTTTATTATGTTAATTTGTTAACCCAGACCAGACCTATGCACATAAAACGCAATAAAAGTAAAGGGTTTCAATACTCAAACCTTGAAAATTTGCTACTAAAATTTAATTTACTAACAGCTTATATAGAAATTTCTCTTTCTCGCTTTTGTTTTTGCTTTTCCAAGCTCCGCGCCAAGTCATTCAACGCAGCTGCGCCCACCAAAGTTGTCAATTTTCAAGTGATTTGGCCGCAGACAAACAGGCTACTCTAACACCCACACATACACGTGCACATAAAAACATATGTACTATAGTATGGGTATATATGTATGTAATAAGCGTGGTATTAGAGTTGCGCGATTTCATGCCAAATGAGCCAAATTACATTAGATAGGATACCGATATATCACGTAATAATATTTCGTGGAAATATAAATAGTGGTAATACTATACCGAGAGAATTTTACCGAAAATATTTTAAAATCCCGAAATTTAATTTCAACGATTTCTGAACATTGAATATATTGGAATCCCGAATTTTTACAAGTCTAAAACGAACATCTTTTAAACTACATTGCATCAAAATCAAAAAACAAGAAAATCACAAATTTTTGTAATCCCGAAAAATTTTCAGAATCTCGAAAGAAGAAAAAAATTTAATCCCGAAAATTTGTTGAATCCCGAAATTATATTTTAAGCAATCTCGAACTTCTATATATACGTGTATATACATATTTCTATCAAAATTTCGAAAAAAAATTTTGTAATCCCGAAATAATTTCAAAATCCCGAAAAATTTTCAGAATCTGGAAAGAAGAAAAAAATTTAATCCCGAAAATTTGTTGAATCCCGAATTTATATTTTAAGCAATCCCGAACTTCTACATATACGTCTATATATTTCTATCAAAATTTCGAAAAAAATTTTGTAATTCCGAAAAATGTTCAGAATCTGCAAAGAAGAAAAAAATTTAATCCCGAAAATTTGTTGAATCCCGAAATTATATTTTAAGCAATCCCGAACTTCTATATATACGTGTATATATTTCTATCAAAATTACGAAAAAAAATTTTGTAATCCCGAAAAAATTTCAAAACCCCGTAAAATTTTCAGAATCATTAAAGAAGAAAAAAATTTAATCCCGAAAATTTGTTGAATCCCGAAATTATATTTTAAGCAATCCCGAACTTCTATATATACGTGTATATACATATTTCTATCAAAATTTCGAAAAAAAAATTTTGTAATCCCGAAATAATTTCAAAATCCCGAAAAATTTTCAGAATCTGGAAAGAAGAAAAAAATTTAATCCCGAAAATTTGTTGAATTCCGAATTTATATTTTAAGCAATCCCGAACTTCTATATATACGTGTATATACATATTTCTATCAAAATTTCGAAAAAAATTTTGTAATTCCGAAAAATGTTCAGAATCTGCAAAGAAGAAAAAAATTTAATCCCGAAAATTTGATGAATCCCGAAATTATATTTTAAGCAATCCCGAACTTCTATATATACGTGTATATATTTCTATCAAGACAATATCAATAACATAAAATACTTATCTACGCCACGTGCCATCTCTAAGGAGTAGAAATAAATTTCCTCTACATCCTAAATATCACTTATACGCCACGTACCACCAACAGCCAATAAAAAAAATTAGAATGTGCTATCTCACACAGTGGTCGACTGTGATTGAATTTACACCAGCACATAATTTTAAAGTCATAAAATATGCTAGGCGCCATAAACCTGCCCAAGCCTACACCCACGCACACTTGGAACCAGCAGCATTGCAAACACACACAAGCGAACCGACAAAATGGCGATGGAGCTGAATGAATGGGGAATTACGGATTTTCCGAATATGATTGATTGCAGATAAATAATGAAATATATAAAAAGGTGGCTTAAGATGATGCTTCAAGGTTGCTTGCAGATGGAATTCGTTTTGTGGCAGTTTTTGTTGTTGTTACTTTCATTTCATATCATATTAGAATTTGAGCGGATATCAAGCAAGTAAGCGCGGGATTCTGAGAAGTAAAAGATATGGCAACTGCGTGCGTGAGTGTGGGCAAGAGTATCTTTTAGATTGCAATAAGCGAGTTGTTGCGCGAAAATCTTAGAGGATTCGGAAATATTTGGGTGAAATTATGCGTAAATCTTATTGAAGAACGTTAATGTAAGGGTTTATATAATAAATAGTTTCGCTAATTGTACTGTACAAGGTAAACGAAAGATAATAACCTGAAGGTTAACTATTAAATATTTTAAGATTTTTCGAGAATGTCTTTGTGACATACATGCATATGGCAAATACCAAATGGATATCACATAGACGTCAGGTGGCAAATGGATGTAAAATACGTCAGATGGATTTCACATAGACGTCAGATGGTAAATGTCACATGGATATAGATGTAGGTCAGATGACAAATGTCAGATGGATGTCAGTTAGACGTCACATTGATGTCTGATAGACGACAAACGGCTAATGTCAAACTGATGTCATATAGATATTTTATTTATTTTTATTGTTTTATTTTAATTTCTTTTTTTTATTTTATTTTATTTTATTTTATTTTATTTTTTTTTTTTTTTTTTTTTTTTTTTTATTTTTTATTTTTTTTTTTTTTTATTTTATTCTATTTTATTTCATTATTTTTTTATTTTTATTTTATTTTATTTTATTTTAATTTAATTTAAGTTAAATTAATTTTATTTTATTTTATTTATTTATTTTATTTTATTTTATTTTATTTTATTTTATTTTATTTTATTTTATTTTATTTTATTTTATTTTATTTCACTGGGCAAACGCCCATCAGAATCGAGGCCAGTAAGATTCTGATTATGGTATACTGGAAACACGGATTGGATTAGTTTGACAAAGGGCTGGTGAGAGCAGCATTCTGCCACTTTAGTAGGGGAGAGTGAAATCTCACCGAAATGGCTGGTAGGCTAATGCTGCGATCATCTCCGTCTCGTTAAAACCTTGGCAGGTCTTCAAGTACGTTCAATGCATGTCGCCATTAATTTGGTCGTACAGGTTCAGTTGAGACGAACTCCTGATCTGTGCCTGAACCTGGCTCTGAACACAAGCTCCCATAAGGACTTGTGTCAACCCTCGCGTGGCCTCCCTGCTTGCATAGATAACCACGGGGTTCATATAGGGCAACTGTGCAACGTGCGGAGATAGCGGCTTGAAGCGGAGACCCTTTAGCAAAATAAAAATGAACACACCACAACAACAAAAACCACAACAAAAAGAACAAAACGAAACACAACAAAACAAAGATGGACAAGAAGAGGAATACACTGCCTTCCGTAGAGCTAGCAGAATACTCAGATCTCCCATACTTACTGTCACGCCAAAGCAAGTAGACAAGGCTGGAGAAATGACAGCCGAAAGGGAAACTCCGTCTACACCAGCAGGATCCGCAAAGCAAACAGATGTGGCGAGCACTCCAGCCGTTACCACAGAAGAACCCCGGACCACTCAAAACTCGCCGAAGCAAGAGTATATATCCCAAATGAGACGGGCGGAAGAAGAATCCATAGAAAAGTGCAAGGGCATTGTCAAAATAATGAAAATGGCGATGGCGAAACAAAAAAATGTCAGCATGGACGTCAAAAATGGAACGGCACAGCTAGACGAACTCTTTGACGTAATCAAGAGTTACCGCAGAAATTGGCTTATCGCGGAAAAAGATCAAAAACGAGGACACCTTAGGACGCGCACCACGAATGCAGAGCCAACCACTTCGAAGCGACGCGCGACAAGCCCTGCGGAACCTCGGGTAATAGTGCGACCGCGAAGCGAGCACGACAACCAGTGGCAAACAGTTTTGCCTAAAAAGAAGAAAAGGCCTCACGCGGATGGAGAAAAGGAAACGGAAGCACCTAAAAACAAGGAAGAAAGAATACAAGGAAAGAACATTGCTACAAATCTGAGAACAAATAGGAATATCAAGCGACAATCAGAGGCAGTGATCATTAAACCAGCAGAGGGCAATAGCTACGCCGAGGTCCTTAAAAATATCCGAAGCAAGGTGAATCTAAAAGAAACCGAGGTTAAGATCAAAGGCATCCGCAAAACAAGAACCGGGGCACTACTATTAGAATTGGAGAAGGGACAGAGTGCAAAAGCTAGTTTTTGTGAGGCGCTTAAGACCACCCTTCAAGAATCGGCAACTGTGACCGACCTTAAACCCAAAGCAACTGTGGAGATTAGAGATCTCGACTCCCTGACAACAAAAGATGAAATCACAGAGGCTGTAAAAGAAGCGCTACAGGACCAAAGCGACGATTACAAAATCAACATAACGGCACCCAACACACGAGAGCAAGTAAGGGCATACATAACCCTTCAACCCGATAAAGCAGACACACTGATGCGACAGGCGCGCATTAAAATTGGTTGGGTCAATTGCAGGTTGCGGCTCAAAGAAAACGTCAAAAGGTGCTTCCGCTGCTTCGGACCAGGCCACTTAACTTGGGACTGTAAAGGACCCGATAGGAGAGGGCAAGGCATCTGCATAAAATGCGGCCAACCAGGCCACAAACTAAAAGAGTGTACGAAGCCCCCCTTATGCTGCCTTTGTGCAGAGGCGAAACAAGAACAAATTGACCATATCCCCGGCTCTATAAAATGCGCTGTATATAGAAACTGCCATAACAAATGAATATTCTACAGGCCAATATGCATAGATGCAAGACTGCTGACGCACTACTGTCCCACATGGTTACGGAGAACGGCTACGACTTAGTAATCATAAGCGAACAGTACAAAAAGAAAGAAGGTGGAACCTGGTTAGAAGATAGCAGCTCAACCGCTGCTATATGGCTACCTCCTGCAAGTAGAGTGAACAATATAGAAAAAGGGAACGGCAACGGCTTTGTCTGGGCCAGATGCGACCTTTTCACAATAATTAGCTGCTACCTGACGCCAAGCGATAGCATACAAGAATTCCAGGAAAAGCTCAACAACATTGAAGACACGGCTAGGTCTATTGAAGGGCATCTAATCATCGCCGGAGACCTAAATTCTAAAGCTATAGAGTGGGGCATGTCAACCACGGATTCAAGGGGCAAGCGTATTCTAGAAATGGCCGCGAGACTTGGCCAAATAGTACTCAATACAGGCGATGCAACTACATTTAGAAGACCCGGATGCGAAGAAACCACACCAGACATCACTCTAGCATCAGAACGTATGGCAGGATCAATAGATAAATGGAGAGTTCTGGAAGATTACACAGGCAGTGATCACCAGTACATCTCCTTTACGATAAATATCGGAACTAACCCTAACCGGAATAGAAAAACCTTGGGCACCCGAAAATGGAACATTTCTAAATTAAACCTTTCGAAATTCATCTCCGAACTGGACGAACAGAACGCACCAAGCAGCTCTCCCAAAAATATAAGAAAAATTGTCGAGCACACAATGGAAAATGTTACACGTGCCTGTCGCAAATCGATGCCCAAAGATGCACACAGCAAACATAAAGCAGCAGTTTACTGGTGGACTGAAAATATCGCTACACTTAGACGCACATGTCTGCGCCTTCGTAGAACTTACACGAGATCCAGGCGCAGAGGAGCCGCATCCGAAGAAGCCGAACAATATCAAGCTGCAAAAAAGGAGCTTAAGAATGCTATCGAAGCAAGCAAAAAGAAAAAATGGGAGGAACTACGTGAGGACATTAACAAAAACCCGTGGGGACTTGGATACAAAATAGTAATGAAGAAAATCGGAGCTCGAGCAAAGCCACCTGACTTAAACGCTGCCAAAATGGACCATATTGTAAAGGTACTCTTCCCTACACACGAAAAAAGGCCCAATGAACCAGAACAGGCCATTAGCCTTTCGGAAATTCCCAAGTTTACCCATGAAGAGCTGAAAATAGCCGCCGGAAAGCTCAAGACTAACAAATCACCTGGCCCAGATGGAATTCCAGCAGAAATACTTAAAATAATCGCCACGGAACGACCGGCAGTACTCCTGAACATGTACAACGCGTGCCTCGAAGCTGGAAAATTCCCTGACGTCTGGAAGAAACAACGGCTTGTCCTAATCAGTAAAGGAAAAGGAGATCCCAGCCAGCCATCAGCATACCGTCCACTATGCATGCTCGACACAGCGGGAAAGCTCTATGAAAGGCTACTCAAACCTAGGCTTCAAGCGGCTATCAGGGAAGCTGGTGGACTCTCCCCTAGACAGCACGGTTTTAGACCCGGTAGATCAACTTTAGGAGCTATCAAAAGCGTTATGGAAAGTGTAGAAGCCGCACAGCGCAGATGCCATAAATACAAAAGAATAGTCTTGCTGGCGACCTTAGACGTCCGAAACGCCTTCAACAGCGCGAGATGGGTGGA